>NC_049222.1:92968702-94218702 GCF_011100685.1 Canis lupus familiaris | reverse complement strand
GTGTAGGACCTGATTAGATATTTTTCCAAAGAAGACATACAAATGGCAGACACATGAAAAGATACTCAACATCACTAGTAATCAGGGAAATGCATACCAAAATAACAATGAGGTATCACCTCACACCTACTATCAAAAAGACAAGAAATAAGTGTTGGTAAGAATGTGGAGAAAACAGAACCTTTGTGCACTATTGCTGGGAATGTAAATTGGTAGAGCCATTATGGAAAAAAAACAGCATGGAGTTTCCTCAAAAAATTAAAAATAGAAATACCACATGATTCAACAGTTTCACCTCTGGAAATTTATCCAAACAAAATGAAAACTGTAGTTCAAAAAGATACTGTATGATGGACATTAAGGAGGGTACGTGATATGATTAGCACTGGATGTTATGCGCAACTGATGAATTATTGAAAATTGCAACTGAAACTAATGATGTACTTACTATATGTTGGCTAATTGAATTTAAACTAAAAAAAAAGATATATGCATCTCTGTTCACTGTGGCATTATTTACAATAGCCAATATATTAAAGCAACTTAAGTGTCCACTGATAGATGAATGGATAAAGAAGAGGTGGTACATATGATAGAATATTACTTAGCGATAAAAAGGAAGAGATCTTGCCATTTGCAACAATATGGATGGACCTAGAGAGTATTATGCTAAGTGAAGTAAGTCAGAGAAAGACAAAAACAAATACTGTATGATTTCACTTATATGTGGAATCTAAAAAAACAAAACAAGATAGAAACAGACTCATAGAAACAGAACAAACTGAAGGCTGCTGAAGGAAAAAGGGCTGTTGCCATGAGTGAAACAGGTAAAGGGGATTAAGAGACAAAACTTCCAGTTATTCAATAGATAAGTCATAGATATTTAATGTACAGCATAGGCTATATAGCCAATTAAATTGCAACAACTTTGTGCAGTGAGAGATGGTAACTAGAGCTATTGAGATGATCATTTTATGATGTATAAGAGCATGGAATCACTATACTGTATACCTGAAATAATATAATATTGTATGTCAATTATAAATCAACAAAAAAATATTGCATAAACAAAACAATTGTAAAATACCTATGTATAGAAGGAAGAAAATATTACCATAGTGCTACAGCTCTGACAAAAATCATCCTAATATTCTCCCGTCTTTCTATGCTACATTTTAAGTTTATGTAACTGCTATCATAGTCTTTTTTTTTTTTTTGCTATCATACTCTATATAAAATTCTGTACTATGCTTAAATTTGACACTGTGTCTATAAATTTTCCAGTGTTGTGGATAGCCTTCACAACAGAGATAGAGAGTCACTGTTAAGGCTATAGAATATTCCATTACCCACTTATCTACTGCCCTCTTGTTGGGTATGAAAACAAATACCTAGCTTTACAGACAGTTCAAGTTGAAGTTCAGGCTGAAATGTGGTTTGGGGGATTTGTTTTCTTTCTTTATAAAAATTATGTTTGAATAGTTAACATGTGCACATGATACAAAATTCTGTAAGAACAAAAGAGTATATAGTGAAAACTTCCTCCCATCCCTGTCCCCAGCCATCTAGTTTAGCTCCTCAGATGCAATCACCATTACTAGTTTCTCAAAAAGTTTTCAAAGACAGTCCATACTGAGTCAGGTGTATATGAATATGAAGATGTATACATAATGTGTGTGTGTGTGTGTGTGTGTGTGTGTGTGTGTGTGAGATGTGCAGTGGTAGCATACTATACACTCTTCTATGCCTTGCTTTCTTCCATTTGACAATATACCTTATAGGTTTTTCCACATCAGAATATATATCTGCATAAGGATAATGATGTTGATGCTGATGCTAATGATGAAAAGAACAGAAAAAATAACTAGTTTTTATTAAGTAATGATACTTCCCAAAGTGGAATTGCTAGATCAAAGGGTAGGTGCATTTATTTATTTTAGAGAGAGAGTGAGCATGAGCAGGGTGAGGGGCAGAGGAAGAGGGAGACAAGCAAACTCTCCACTGAGTGGGGAGCCTGATGTGGGTGAGCTCAATCTCAAGACCCTGAGATCATGACTGAACCAAAATCAAGAGTTGGACACTCAACTGACTGAGCCACACAGATGCCCCAAACGGTTGGTGCACTTTAAATTTTAATAGACATTTCCAACTTCAACCATAGGGTTGAATTCTTTGTATTTGCTATTCTCACTAACAATGAAGTCCTCAAGACAACCTTATGAGATAGATACTATATTTTCCATACTTTATTATTTTTTATAAAGATTTACTTATTTATTTATTTATTCATGATAGATACAGAGAGAGAGAGAGAGAGAGAGAGAGGCAGAAACACAGGCAGAGGGAGAAGCAGGCTCCATGCAGGGAGCCTAACGTGGGACTCGATCCCGGGACTCCAGGATCATGCCCTTGGCCAAAGGAAGGCGCCAAACCGCTGAGCCACCCAGGGATGCCCTATTTTCCATATTTTACAGATGAAGAAACTGAGGTACACAGAGAGATTAAGCGACTTGCCCAAGGGCACAATGTTAATAAGTGACAGCATCAGGACTCAAATGCAGGTAGTCTGATCACAGAGCCCATACTCTTGACTCCATCATGCCTCTCCTTTGTGCAATCATCACCACCACCTCAACTAAAACTCTCTACCATTAACACTAACTCTCCACCCTCCTCTTCTCCCAGCTCCCCACAACTACCATTCTACTTTCTCCATGAATTTGATTATTATAGGTACCTCATAGAAGTGAAATTTTATAATATTTGCAGTTTTGTGATTGACTAATTTCATGTAGCACAATGTCCTCATGTTTCATCTAAGTTGTAGCATGTGTTACAATTTCCTTCCTTTTTAAAGCTGAATATTCCATTGTATATAAATGCCACGTTTTGTTTATTCATTTCGTTGTCAATAGACATTTGGGTTTCTCCCTCCAAATGGCTATTGTAAGTAATGCTGCTGTGAATAGAGGTGTACAAATATCTATCCCGGTTGCTGCTTTCATTGCTTGTGGGAATATAACCAGAAGTGGAATTGCTGGATGATATGGTAATTTTATGTTTAATTTCTTTTTTGAGAAATCCTCATACCATTTTCCATAGAAGCTGCACCATTTTATATTCTCATCAGCAATTCTAGTTTCTTCACATCCTTACCCCTTGCCAACATTTGTTATTTTCTGTTTGTTTTTTTAAATGATAGTCATCCTAATGGGTATGAAGTAGTGAATTTTTCATTTTTAATGTATAAAATTTATTAATCTCTTCCTTTGTGTTTCCTGTCTTCCTCAAAAAGGTCTTTGCTTCTCTAAGTTTACACAAGCAGTCTTCAAATTTTACTTATAAAATAGTTATCAATTCATTTGGTACATTTAGGGCTTTGATCCACCTGGAATTCGTTTTCTATTTGATTTGACACAGGGAGTGCTGTCTTCTTTTAGACTGAGATTTAATGATGCTAATACCTTTCATGAAAGCTCATGCCTTTCCCTTTCCACCACACTGTGTTTTCTGTGGCCTTTTTTCCCCCTCCCACTGTGGGCCAATACTAGGCCACTATTGTTTTAATATTTCATATCTTAGCTTGCTTTATTTATACTATAAAATTAGGCTTTAGTTTTTTTTAAAAAAAGAAGTCAGTGTGAATAAACAGCCATAACAAAAAATATGTCTCTTTCTCATTAAGCTAAAAAACATTCAGGAGGATTATAGAAAAAAAATTTTGACATAAAACTCTTCATTTATGCTTATGTTTCCCAATCTGACCTCTCCCTATCTATGGTTATTCAGCTTGGGTTTTTTATTTAGCATTATTTTGCAGGAGGAATGAGTGTCACTGCAGGGATTAAACAGCAGCAAATCTAAGATTTATTGGTTATGACTGGGTCAGACTCACCTTTCTGTAGAACTCTTAGACCCATACACATCAGAAAAGGACAGAATGTAAAAATAACATTTTTTTCCCTTTCAGGAATTAATGGTTATTTTATTATAATAATGAGATGGTATTTTATTTTTAAAATCACATATGAACACGAGTACTGGAAATATTATTTCCCAGAAATGGATAACTAATGAATTCTTTCCACAACCTACTTTTGTCTTTATATTGAAATCAGATTTAAATAAAAAACTTCTAATTTAAAGGGTTGCCTAAAATTCATTACAATTAGATATGACTTGCCCTATGAACTCTTCCTATTAGTAATTATTATATCACTAGATTAACTTTCTATTATTAGTTGGATTCTGATTGATTTTACCTACTATACAAATATATTTTCTTCTAAATAAAAGAATCTCCAGATTAACAACCATACAAGCTGATTGCAAATTCGTTGCAAAAATGGTGATGGGCTGATATTAGAGCAATGTTTTAAGGAAAGCAGATCACTTCAATTCACCATCTTAACCAAAAATTTGCTGAGGTGTAGACTGCACCTCTTACCCAGGGAGAGTGATATTAGTATTAGTGATAAGAAAACTTTAAGACAATATAGAAACATTAACAGAGAAAAAAACAATATTCTCCCCACCTCATGCGACTGCACGGATAATTTGATGTGTTTTAGTACAAGAACAGAAAATGTATAGAATATGAAGCTTAAAAGTAATGATTTATGAAAAGGAACATATATAATGCTAAAACGGTCTTTCCTTCCCTCTTTAATAAATGTAAAATAGAATGTTTTATTATAAAATTATAAAGTTTTTGCATCTGAATAGAATTACTCTTTACCAAGTGGTTCAGATGTTTTTGAATGGAATACAAAAGACCCTTTTAAAGACGCAGGAATAATTTCATAGTCAGGGAACTATCTCACCACATATTTTCCTTGTTTTTTTTATGATGATTGAAAATAAACACTTTCTGACTTACCTATCATGACTGATGCTGAAAGGGTACCGTGTCCCATTTCTATTTTTTTAGACACAATTTTTGAGGTATAATTTATATAGTATAAGACCCACCCACGGTAAGGATGCAATTCAATGATTTTTAATACATTTATAGTGTTCTGCAACCATCAACATAATCCAGTTTTAGAACATTTCCATCACCTCCAAAAATTCCCTTGTGCTCACTCAAGTAAGTCTTGATCCCAACACCACACCCAGAAAACGACTAACCTACTTTGTTTCTACAGATTTGCCTTTTGGGGACCTTTCACATAAGTTTAATTATACAATGCATGATCTTTTGTGTCTGGCTTCTTTCAGTAAGCATGATATTTTTGAAGTTCATCCATTTTGCTGTATATTTCTTCCTCCAAGGAAATTTCAGAATTAGCTTGTCAAAAAAATGTTTAAAAAATTTCTGCAAAGCTGGTGGGAAAGGCTTTGCTCAACATAGCCTTTAATTACCCCTGTTTGCTTCTTGCTCTGGATTCCTCCATCTTCTGAAGAACTCTGTAAGAATGATTTTAGATTTAGAGCATTTCTGAATATAGTAAAACCACACATACAAAAGTACTTTTTATTAGATAAAACCTTCAGGTCTGGGATTCCCTGAAGATATCAAAATGTAGGACTGAAGCACAACTCATTGAGAAGATAGAAGGAAAACTAATAAAAGAACATTCTACATGGTCATAGTTGTATTCAGGGTGGTTAGGTTTGTCTTTTTGTTTTATTCCATTTTACTTCTCTTTTGCTTTGGCTCAATTCCTGAAAATAAGTACTTCACAAGTTTTCTGGCAATTATTATAGAAGGTGTAAACAATATTACTCTCTATTTTATCTTGACTGTAACAGCATCTCCTTAGACCAAAGTCATCCAACAACCTCTTATCTGGAACATGATGAGGAAGCAAGAAGAAATACTTAAAGACAAAAGAACCAAATAATTATAACAAGGCTATGTTCTAAAATGCATACAACATACCCACAGGAGGTCCCTGATTTTCAGGTCCTCATTAGGATGTATTAGGAATATATGTATTTTTATTTTATACACAGTTCTGACAAGCTTTGCTCCCTTACTGCCCCTACAACAAAAGCAACAGATCACTGAGAGAAAAGGAGAGGGAGACAAAAAGTAGAAAGGGCATCCCCAGGAAGGACTGGTGCTTAGAAGAGTATTTACTACTAAAAGTGAGGAATAACTATTTGATATAGGAGGAGACAGACACAGAGGCCTATGGCCCCTCAGTGAACTCTGGCAGCAACGCGGCATTACAGCACAGAACTGATGATGACTCTATATTTATAAGAAATCTCTTGATGTTCAAACCACAGTCCTTCCTGGAAAGGTGTATATAACCACTAACATAAACTTATAACTAAATAAGCCATCAAGCAGCTTTGGTGTGCTATATCCTATTACGAAGGCAACAGCATATTATCCTGTATACCAGAGTAAAAGCAGTATATAGCTTTTAGATAATTATCTATTAAAATGGTTAGAAATCTCTTGCAAATTTTCCTGCTTAAAGGAATATATTTTAGTCCTCTGGACTATGCTTTTAAGTATGAATAGCTGATTCCCTGATATTGCTGGAAATGCAGCATTTCTCTATTTCTTTTTACCTTTTTTTTTTTTTTTTTTTTTTGGCCTGTCTCACCAACTGACAAAAATTAAGATGCTAGGCTAATCTTTGGAAGATTGCAACTCCATTTGTAACCAGCTATTACAACATTTAAAGTTCATTCTATAAAGAGGTTATGGGTTATTGTTGGGTAAGTTACATTTGCAATAAAGTAAACATCTTATGAATTAAACTGGTTATGTAAAAACAGCATGACTTAGATCTGAAAATAAATATTAGGGAAGTTGGGTTTTATTGAGAACATTGGATTAACAGTCCAGAGAAGGAGCTCTAGCCCAGCCAAGCACTCATTCTACAAATTTGCGTGTGCCTTTCAAACTGTTGGAACTACAGTTTCTTCATCTAAGAAGTAAAAGAAAACTCCATACACACAGAGCTACACATACTGTTATATTAACTCATCATTCTTACCATCAGTTTCTTCTTCTGGAAAAATGGGGATGTTAGTAACATCTGCCAAACAGAATATTACAGGAAGTAAATGACTCAACAGCCATTAGCTTTTAGGAATAACATGTTCATTTTTGTAGAGATTTGGTCTTTTTCTCCTGAAACACATTTTTACTTCCCTAGGCATTATAATTTACAGAGATGTATTTCTGGTTGATACTATGTAAAGCTGCTTCTGCTCTTCCCAAACATCCTTTCCTCCAACTACTACAGTCATGTTAAAAAAAGAAAAAGAAAAAGAAAAAGAAGATGCTCTGTATACATAATTTCTTTGTAGTCTCCTAAGAAAATGAACCCATGAGGTAGGTACTGTTACTATGCCCATTTTACAGATGAGAAAACTGAAGCTTAGATATGCCCTGACTTGTCTGAGGTCACAGGGCTGGGAAGAGAGGGCTGGAGTTCCATCTAGAAAATTGTAGGCCAGGCTGACCAGAGCTGGGAAGGGCTGCAGCAGAAAATGAGGTTGTCTCGGGGCACAGACCTGGTCTGGAGGATGTGGAAAGCTGAGCAGAGCATTTATATGTGATGTGGCAAAAAGAGAAGCATTAGAAGTTTTTGAGCAGGGGAGAAACTGGGACAGAATTGATATTTTTAAATAATCAACCTTAAAACTGTGTATCTATGTTCTACGCAAATAATAGCAACTAATTTTTATTGAACCCTTAGTAAAGCTCTGCTCTAGACCTCTGCAAATATTTGCTCATTTAATCCTTATAACAACTCTTTAACAGGTAGACACTGTCATTTGCTCAATTTTAAGATGAGAAGACTGAAGCTCAGGAAGATGCCAACACTGAACACTGGCAGTGATGGAGCTAGGCTCCACACGCAAGCAGTCTGCCCCAGAGTGCACAGTGTTAACCTCTTGACACAGTGCTTTTGTCAATAGGCTGACCCCGCAGGCTGTACATATAAGCCTGCCATAGGCTGCTGCAGTAGCCAGACTGAGGATTTGGATTTCAGGGGAAGCGACAAGAATGGAGAAAGGGGGAGATTTCGAAAGAAAAGTTCATGGACTTTCTGGACTAACTAAATAGTTGGCAGGATTAAAAAGAGGGGTAAGCTGAAAATGAAACCAAAATTTTCATTCCCTGGGAGAATCACGGAGCCTCTGAGGAATACAAGGAGCGGCAGAGGAGCTGGTCTGGAGGAAACTACCACTGAAGTGGAGGGAGTGTTGAATTCAGGGTAGTGCCAGAAATGCTAGGCAGACGGCTGCAGCTGGCAACAATGCTCAGAGAGCAGATGGAGCTCCAGAAAGAGATGTCAGGGCCTTCAGGTAAGAGAAACTTTATTTAAAGGAAAACAGTTAAACTCTCCATGAAAGAGAGAGTAAAGAAAGTGAAAGAATATGGCTCTAAGTCTATGTAACTACTACATAAGGAGGTAAGAGGAAAAAGCAAGACAGACAGGCTAATGCACACCAGTGGCTGTGATGCACCAGTGCCGTGCAGTGTGCCACATAACTTAGGAGAGCAACCTGTGAGGTAGCTGTATTGCTCCTAGAGTTGGAGAAATTGGGAGTCAAGACATCTAGGGGTCTTAACTACAATCACCTAGCAAGAGTGATGTAACTAGCATCTGAACCTAGTCCATGCAACCTCAAAGTCCTTCCCTTTCCATAAGAAAAAATGTATGGAAAGGTGAACCTGCCCGGCATAGGTGAGGGCTAGGGGCTGGAGTCTGGGAGAGGAGCACAGTACATGAAGCCCAAGAGGTAAACCAGAATAGGAAGGTTTTGTTTTGTTTTGTTTTATTTAAATATTTTACTTATTTATTCATGAGACACAGAGAAAGAGAGGCAGAGACATAGGCAGAGGGAGAAGCAGGCTCCCTACAGGGAGCCCGATGTGCGACTCGATCCCAGGACCCTGGGATCACACCCTGAGCCAAAGGCAGATGCTCAACCACTGAGCCGCCCAGGTGTCCCCAAAATAGGAGTTTTAAAGGCTATGTCATGTCTAGGAATTAAAGGGCCAGTGAAAGCTTTTCAGCAGGAAAGTAATATAAGGATCATTTTTAAGACAGAAATATAAACAAGTAAGCATCTGCCTTCAGCTCAGGTCATGATCTTGGGGTCCTGGGATACAGCTTTGCATCAGAGCAGGGAGCCTGCTTCTCCCTCTCCCACTGCCCCTCCTACCACTAGGGCTCACGTGTGTGCATACACACTTTCTCTCTCAAATAAATAAAATCTTAAAAAAAAAAAAAAAAAAGCCATGGGCTGGCCTTGTTCTGTTTTCAACTCCTAGATGGACCTCAGAGGGTTTAATGGGAAGGTCTGTGTATGTAACTAGCACAGTACCTAACACTTAGCTAGTGGGCCACATTGTTATTTTTAGTCTATCAGTTTAGTATATCTGCCACACTGACGGAGAGAAATAAGCATCCTACAATTTCTTAAACATTTTCTGATTCAATCTTTTGAAGCATATTATGGTTCTAAGATTCTTAGTCCTAAGTATTACAAAATAGAAGCTTTAGTCTTATGCACAGTTAGGATTGACATAGTGGAATATTAATTATCAAACTAAGAAATAGGTACTCTTTAAAATGAGGAAAACCAGAATGAAAGAAAATACCCTTATTGTTTTTTGTTGTTGTTGTTGTTTTTACTTAAGTTGTGGGATTGTCTTCAACTTCAGTTATTAGTGCTTATAATGTAACAGACACCAGGAATGGTCTTTAAAGAATTTTAGATAATGGTTGAGAAGGTCAACTTTTGTCCTTTCTCAGATTCTGCTCATCTTGTTAGCATCTTCTGGTCTTGTTGGGGGAGCTAATACATTTTGGAATCCGTAACTTCACATAAAGAGTTTTTGCCAAACTGGCATTTTTATTTTTTACCTAGGGTGACCGTACTTGTTTACAAACATCTGGGGGAAAGGATGGATTAATTGTGTTTAATCATTAGGGAAGATGTGTAACAAGATGCTGTAAGCAAAGCTTTTAAGCTTCAAAATATGACTACAGGGATCCCTGGGTGGCGCAGCGGTTTGGCGCCTGCCTTTGGCCCGGGGCGCGATCCTGGAGACCCGGGATCGAGTCCCACGTCGGGCTCCCGGTGCATGGAGCCTGCTTCTCCCTCTGCCTATGTCTCTGCCTCTCTCTCTCTCTCTCTGTGTGACTATCATAAATAAATTAAAAAAAAATATGACTACAATTTAGTTTATGTTCAATTATTTTCATAAGTCATTCATTAAAAACTAGTAGCCTTTTTTTTAAAGCTTGAATTCATTACTCATTTCCCTTTCTGGATTCTCCCCAAACTACTTACTGGATTTTGAGCATTTAAAATATCTGTAGAGCAAATTAAGGATAAATCTACTTGTCACAGCTTTAATTACAATTGCTTTAACAACCTTAGTTTATTTTCTGTTTACCTGAAATTCTGATTTTGCTTTTAGTTTTAGAGGGTATCAAAATGTCTCTATTAATTTAACAAAGGCACAGACAAATATGAAATATTTTCATTTCTCATAAAAATTAGACCTCTTTTGTGGAAGGATACATAGAATATATTTTGGGACTGCCCAATTAAGCAAATAAAAACAAAACTTTTCTGTTACTTGGGAATATATTATGCATAAGTTAAAAGACCACTGGAAACTAAAAACACAGATATAACTGAATTTTTTCAAGACTGGCCTGATTATTTCTCAAAATAGAACAGGCTCCAATTTAAAAAAATGCAATCAAGATAGAATATAGGACAATGTCATTGCCTTCTTTCTGCTCTGAAAATGGTTTATGTGTCCAAGTAAAACTTAATCATTTTATCAAGAGGAAACTTGAGGGCAGCCCGGGTGGCTCAGTGATTTAGCACCTGCCTTCAGCCCAGGACATGACCCTGGAGACCTGGGATCAAGTCCCACGTCAGGTTCCCTGCATGGAGCCTGCTTCTCCCTCTGCCTGTGTCTCTTGTCTCTGTCTCTCTCTCTCTGTGTCTCTCATGAATAAATAAACAAATAAAATCTTTAAAAAAAAAAAGAGGAAACTTGAATTAAGTGGTCTGTGGACCTTTATGAAACTGTCCCTTTTGAAACTCAGAGATTGACAAATTACTTGACAAAATTACTGAGATCAGAAATTTTGTTGCTGCTTAATATTTTTTCAACAAAGAAAC
The DNA here is from genome assembly GCF_011100685.1 of Canis lupus familiaris. Classification (NCBI taxonomy): domain Eukaryota; kingdom Metazoa; phylum Chordata; class Mammalia; order Carnivora; family Canidae; genus Canis; species Canis lupus. The sequence goes on along the minus strand of NC_049222.1, from coordinate 94,207,575 downwards.
TGAGAATTAAAATACAGAAGAGCATATATAACAGTATTATGAAGATGGACAGAATGTGATTTCTCCTATGTACAATTATTTCTAATAAACTAGCTCCCTTTTATTTTTTTAAAGATTGTATTTATTTATTCATGAGACACAGAGAGAGAGAGAGAGAGAGAGAGAGGCAGAGACACAGGCAGAGGGAGAAGCAGGCTCCATGCAGGGAGCCCAACATGGGACTCAATCCCAGGTCTTCAGGATCAGGCCCTGGGCTGAAGGCGGTGTTAAACTGCTGAGCCACCCCGGCTGTCCGTTCTCTTTTATTATGTTCTGTTTAAAATTGACTGTGATTCTATAACTGTTAAACTAGTATCAGATAAACCTGTAAGGTCATTAGTCTGAAGTCATAATCAGGAACATTCCTTTTTTTTCTTTTTTTTTTTTTTAATTCATGAGAAACACAGAGAGAGAGGCAGAAACACTGGCAGAGGGAAAAGCTGGCTCCCTATGGGGAGTCCAATGCAGGACCTGATCCCAGGACCCTCAGATCATGACCTGAGCCGAAGACAAATGCTCAACCACTGAGCTACTCAGGCGTCCCTTAAATAAGGAACATTCTAATTTCAAATTGTTCTATAAAGCAATACCAAGAAATAACAGAAACCAAAACATTTGTATTATGAAAAGATCTAAAATTCCTTTAAAATAGAAATGGGCAGAAGACATGAATACACATTTGTCCAAAGAAGACAAATGGCCAACAAACATATGAAAAAATGCTCAACATCACTTGGCATTAGGGAAATACAAGTCAAAATCACAATGAGATACCACCTCACACCAGTCAGAATGGCTAAAATTAACAACTCCGGAAACAACAGATGTTGGCTAAGATGTGAAGAAAGGGGAACCCTTCTACACTGCTGGTGGGAATGCAAACTGCTGCAGCCACTCTGGAAAACAGTATGAAGGTTCCTCACAAAGTTAAAAATAGAGCTACTCTATGATCTAACAACTGCACTACTGGGTATTTATCCAAAGGATACAAACATAGTGATTCTAAGGAGCACATGCACTCCAATGTTTATAGCAGCAATGTCCACAATAGCCCTAATATGAAAGAGCCCATATGTCTATTGACAAATTAATGGATAAAGAAGATGTGGTATATACATACAATTGAATATTACTCAGCCATCAAAAAAATGAAATCTTGCCATTTGCAACAATGTAGATGGAACAGAGGGGATTATGCTAAGCGAAATAAGTCAGAAAGACAAATATCATATGATCTCATTTATATATGGAATTTAAGAAACAAAACAGATGAACATAGGGGAAAGGAAGGAAAAATAAAATAGGACAAAATCAGAGAGGGGGACAAACCATAAGAGACTTAAGGTTAATTCTTATGATTAGGACTTAACTATAGGGAAAAAACTGAGGATTGCTGGAGGGGAGATGGGTGGGCACACTAGATGTAATGAGCACTGGGTGTTTTATACAACTGATAAATCACTAAATTCTACCTCTAATAGTACACTGTATATTAATTAATTAATGTTAAATAAATAACAAAGGAGGAAAATAAATTAACATAGGTTTCATCATTATTCCTGGGTATAATTATAACCACAGGGTTATAATTAAACATTCTTGTAAACAAATCTTTTAAAATTACTTTTAAAGTAATTAATTAAAATAAAATAGGATCAAGAATCTTACATTTATAATTTGGGTTAAAGACTACTAGGAAACTTACTGTACAGGTTTTCTTTTGCTCTTATTTCTCATTAGTGTCAATATTTGGGGAAGAAGGGTGAAAATGAATGTACACTTAGTTACATGATGTCTATTATTGATAAATTAATAACTGCATCAACATAATTATCCCTTTATGGCTACTGAAAAAGCTTGGTAATAAAATTTGTTAATTAATTGGTTTTATTTAACTAATTAATTTGAGAGAGAGTGAGAGACCAAGCACAAACAGGGGGAGGGGCAAAAGGAGAAGGGGAGCCAGATTCCCCATTGAGCAGGGAGCCCGATGTGGGGCTCCATCCCAGGACCCCAGATCATGACCTGGGCCGAAGGCATACACTTTACTGATTGAGCCACCCAGGCACCCCTTATTAATTTTGAATTTTTTTTTAATATTTTATTTATTTATTCATAGAGACAGAGAGAGAGGCAGAGACACAGGCAGAGGGAGAAGCAGGCATCATACAGAGAGCCTGACGTGGGACTCGATCCAGGGTCTCCAGGATCACACCCTGGGCTGCAGGCGGTGCTAAACCGCTGTGCCACCGGGGCTGCCCTAATTTTGAATTTTTAAATGTATTTAGATCTAGACCTATGATTTTAAGCATAATTTTATGAAGTATAAGGTAATAAAGCTTTAAATGATAATTAAAACTATAGTTCAGGAAATTTTTGCCTATGGAAAGGGTATGCATAGTTTTTTTGTTTTTTTTTTTTTTACTCTAGGCTCAGAGTTTGTTGCAGATACACAGTGTTACTGATCTTCACAATTTATCTATGATATAGGGAGATGGGTACCTCTATTCTTATCAGTAGAAGAGATCCAGAATATAAGACTTTAAACATTTTTAAAAACAAACTTAAATTTTAGAACAATTTTAGATTTACAGAAAACGAGGACAGAGTTCTTGAATACTCCACCCTTTGTAAACTCTACAGTTAATATCTTACATTACTATGGACAGCTGTCACAACAAGAAAGTGTGATTGGTGTATCACTACTAAATAAATTCCATATTCAAATTTCATTAGTTTTCCCTAATGTCCTTTTTCTGTCCCGGAACCCCATCCAGATGTGTCATTACTGTAAAAAACACCATTCACTCTGTGCTGTGAAGTTTAAAGGGCTTTGACAAATGCAGGGTGTCACGTATCCACCACGACAGTACTGTACAGTGAGTTCCACCACCTTTAAGATCTCTGTTCCCAATCTTTGGAGAGTTCCAAGCGGATCAGTTTTCAAACTGATATTTCAGCTTGATCTTTGGTTTTTGGAAAAACCTAGGTTGTGAGTGTTTTCAGGCAGTGGTTCTCAATCCTGCAAACAGGAATTAACCCGGCAACATTTACAAAATACTAATGACTGATCCTAACTTCAGACCCTGGTTTCACTGGCCTGACATGTGGGCATTGGGATTTTGAAAAGCTCCCTAGCTGCTCACAATGTGCAGGTAAGATTCAGAACCACTGATCTTGCACTCACCTATGTTATGACTGGATTCAGCTGCCTTTTAACAATAACACAAATGATTAATTCATGCATTCTACATCACCTTGGACAGATACTATGAACTATCATGTAAGTTTTTAAAATAAGTAATATAGCAAGGATAAATTTCACATGTTAAGTAACCATGTATGCAAAAATATTACTCTCTGAGCCCAAAATGAACTTCAATTTCTATTACTGAGGGCAAATTTAATTTTGACAAGTCAAAGTGACTCAATTACTTCTATCTTAAAACTAATTTCTTTGGAATTCAGCTTGGCTCCCTCCCCTTGTCTGTCCATTTTCCCCCTGCACCAATTGTAGTTTGAGTTCAAGTGACCTGGGGTGGTGTGGTCACTGGGAAGGCACATCTGGTTGGAGGAGGCTTCTGTACTGTTATTGTCTTTTGGAAACCTGGCAGTGCTGGGTGATTTGTTCTGGGTGTTCCACCTGTTTCAGGCAGGTTTGTCCATCATGTCTGCACTCCAGGGTGCTGCTAATCCTCTAATATCCAGCCACTTTCCCTGCCCAGCCCTTGGTTTATGGCCTCTACCTCAGGGTCTGTTACTGGTTCTCTGGGCTCTAGGTTTTGGTGACCACCTGGTAAGCCACCTGCTTTCAATTCTCAGCTGCCTTCTGTGCCCCTCTTCAGGTTGACATGGGAACCCTGCAGATTTCTCCACTCTCCTTGGCAGTTGAGGAAGATAGGGTGGCTACTCTCAGGTCTGCCCTAAGCTTAGATCTGCCTTGCAACCCCTTCTGCTCTACTTTAGTTGCCCCTTCCCAGAATTCTTGACAGAAGATAGGTCCATAAATGCTCTCCCATCCAGGGACCCCCAAATCCATTACAATCCTCCAGAGTTTCAACCCCTAAGAGAGGCCAAGGAACCAAGTCCCATCTTTATATCTATCTCCTTTTCCTCTTCCAGTGTCTTCTCACAGTAGCAAGAAAGCAAGAAGAGAAAATTCTGTCACATTATTACTCATTCCTCCCCAAGCTATGATTCATATTACAAATTCTGTGCTTGCTCTCCACTATGCTCTCTAATGATATATAGTGCCAAGATTTTAGAATATAAAAAATGACTTTTCTCTCTCAAGAATCTGACTTTCTCAAAATAATGGGCATTTAGACTGTTGCTTCTCTTGCGTGTTTTCTAAAAATCTATCCACAAATCCAGTCTCCTTTTGTATTCTGGGCTGTACCTGCTTTCTACTCCAATGCAGTGAAAGACACTGACTAAAGTGACAAAGGGCCTGAGACATCAAGAAAATAGTTGCAAAGAAAAATCTCCATGGATCTCTCAGAATAATACCCTCTGCCATCATATCATAAAATTATATGGACCTGCTACTCCAAATGAATGTCAATTTGCAGATGGATAAATTTGGAAGGCAAAATTATTTCAGCCCAAGTTGTAATAAAGACCAATAATATGTACCTGCATTTAAAGGCACATAGATCTTTCCTTGCATGGGACCAAAGAGGCTGAACATATATTTTAGGGTTGAATAAAAGCTCCAGACTACGTGCATTCAAGACCTTAGGACACAGAAGAAGAATATCATGTCCATTCTGTATATATTCCAGGGAGATTTCACTGCCAAAGTGACAGCCGGGCATAGCTGCCAAGAAGAACTTTAGTCAAAGCCTACTGGGGCTTTTTTTTTTTTTTTTTACAAAAAGACAAATCAAAGCAAATAAAGAAAATCCCCTGGAAAAGCAGATTATTAACTCTGTGCTCAGAATCAAAAGATAAGTAACCAGACTTTGTCATTTATTTCATCCTCAGATGGAAAGGCAACTAATGATGCAGAACGAAATGAGAGAAAGACAAATGGCCATGCAGATTGCTTGGTCTCGGGAATTCCTCAAATATTTTGGAACTTTTTTTGGCATTGCAGCCATCTCTTTAACAGCTGGGTATGTTTGCTATTTATAAGTTTCTTAAATAATTTGTTTCTTTTTTTGATATTATCATATTACTATCAAGTTGGCCAAGATAGGATTTTGGTCCAAATAGTATCTATGTAAACACAATAACCCCTTATAGCGTGGTAGGTGTACCTGGAGGTAACTATAGAACCAGTGTAGTAATAGCTCATTCTACCTCTAGTTTCTCAGATTTCTTCCATCCTTGTCTCCATTTTATAAGTTAGAGAACTGATTAGATACCAAGATGGAAGGTGCAGAATCTGGTGAGAGGTTAGAAAATCCTAATCCCACAGAAGATTCAAATGAACTAGGTAGTTTCTAAAATGGAGGACATTCTTCCAAAAAGCAGTCATTTTTTTTTTCATTGAGTGTAGAGATATGTATTTACAGGTCATTCTTGAGATTTATTTATTTTTTGTTCTTGAACCAGGGCAATAAGAAAGAAGAAGCCAGCCTTCCTCTTCCCTATTATTCCATTAAGCTTTATCTTCACCTACCAGTATGACTTAGGATATGGAACCCTTCTACAAAGAATGAAAGGTCAGTCTGATAAACTCGTGTATATTCTGGATTCATTTTCTGGTTCAAGGATCCTCTTCTCATGACCCCTTGATTTATGAACATTCTGACAAGACTCCTTTCCCTGAACTTCCAGTGACCAACATTTCTGCTCCCTCTCACAGTCTGCTCTACCACCCCACAATAACTAACTACCAAATTTTCAGGAATGTGTAAGCTGGTTGTTTAATATAGATTATTAGACACTAAATTAGATAACCTTATAATTACATAAATCATAAAACATAATATTAAATTATATTAAAAACAATGGTAATAAATACTCAGAACACCAGTTTTTCATTATTTTACTATTATCTGTACTCTGAAGTTATGTGTATCTATTGCATCTGTATGGTAGAAATGCAGATACAATATACACACACAATAAGATAACAGATACAACTCCAACTTCAGTGGCATCCCATTGGTAGCCTGAAGTTGGTCATGGTGTGGGAATATATACACCATGGAAATCTGAAAAAAACAAATCAAGGCTTGACTTATTATTTTCAGCAAACTATGGCCTGCAGAGTGGCCACCTGTTTTTGAAAATAAAGTTTTATTAAAACACAGACATGCCCATTCATTTCTGAATTGTCTGTGTTCCCATTGTGTTCCCATTGCCATGACAGAGCTGAGTGATTGCAACAAGAGATATAAGGCCCCACAAACCTAAAATATTTACTGTTTGGCCCTTTTAAGAAAGCTTGCTAACCCATGGTCCAGATTTAAGGAAGTGATGAAGAAAATGTTAACTGCAGATTATACTTAATTATTTGTTGTGTCAGTAGCCATTATGTTGTAAATAGCACAAACAATTGAGGAAACATTCTCCTAACATTTAAAAAATGTTATCTGATTCAACCAAGTTGGTTTACATCATTTCCAAACAAAAATAATTCCAACATATGTCATTTTTTCCACTTTTGTCTTGTTAGTGTAAATGAAAATACCATCATTCATGTTGGAATTATACTTTCTCATTAATTTGCTATGTGACATTTATAATAAAGTACACTGAACATTTTATTATTTTTTATAAAATTGTGTGCTATATGTAAGTAAAATTTATAAGAAACTTATATTCATAATAAACTTACATACATTTTTTTTTTTTTTTCTGGAGAGCTGGTTGTTAAATAATCACCACACCATGCTGTTCCCATAGAACCCTGGCTTTTATTGCCCTAGAAAGTAGCCCTGCTGCCACAGAAGCCATTTCTAATCCAGGAAGACTCTCTCATGAGAGCCCCTGTGTCCCTTCTTGAGCCTTCAACCAAAAGCACATTGGAACTATGCCTTTCCCAAGCCTTCATTTTTCCCATCCTTTCCTCTCCTGGGCTATATTTTTGGGCACATCACTATCGCTAAAGCTCTGTGGGGACTGATTTGGTACAGGAAAGGAGGAAGTATAGACTCCTCTGCAGGTACTGGGAGTAGAGAGTAGAACATCTCTTTTCCAGGCTTAGGGAGATACAAGGATTATATGTTCCTTAAAAATTTCCATTGGAAGATGGAAATACATTTTCCACAAAGAAACTCTGCTAAAATGTCCCTTGGGGTCAAGCACTATGGTGTCATATTTTAGCTACATTGTGACCTAAAGAGTTTTCTGTTGATGGCCTAGAAATTGATTTACTACATTATCACTATGGGAAAATGTATTCTGAGCTCTAAAAAACTGATGTACATATTAAATTTTGGAGTACAATCTCATTTTCAGTTGAAAACTAACTACACAACTAATTTACCAATGTTAAAGCTCAGTTTCATGTTACTCATCTGCTTAAGAACTTATTAGTCTGAGTTCAACTATGTTTCATTGTTTTTATGGACATTAGAATTCTCAGTGCTTCGTTAAAATACATAGTATTAAATGGCAAGTCTATTACACAACATTCACTTGAACATATTACTAATAGAGAACAAGGTTATTTTCTAGGAACATCATGATTGTATATTTGGGAAGTAATTTTATTATAAGTCCATCAGAATCCACAGAACATACAATTTTAAACTTTTAAGACATGTTATGGGAATTTACTGTTTTAAAAAATACAACTTTATAATCTACCAGGAAACTTGCTGTACTTGAAAGTTTAGGTTATAACACTTAGCCTTGTTAACTAGTGATGAACCCAAGGTATACAATCAATCCTTGACTTTCATCAGCCTTTCTGCATACACATGAGAATGTACCCCATGTGAGGCACTATCACATAGACACATTTAGTGTGTCATTCAAGGCCTGTCTGATTACATATAATTTATAATGACTTTTACTTACTATGTAAGACTGAGGCAGGTGGTTAGGGTGTTATAATTTGAAAATTGTAGCCTGCCCTATTGGGTCTGGAGTATAAATTCATTGTGTGCTAAAAAAGAAGTACTTAAAAAGAACCAGTTGCTTTCATTCCCAAGGAAAATTATAGAATGTCAACAATGTACACTATAATTTTTTTAAATTTTGCTAATTAGTCTTCAACGGGGCCTAAGAAATTACTACCTGTTACATGAAAGAGGAATTACTTATAAAACTGCGTATACTTGTGTGTATGTATGTATACAGACTAAAGAACATTTAATATTATTTTGGGTACTTACAAGTGGTTTCAGGTAAAAGATTAGCTTTCTTGAAAAAGAAAAAAATTAATAAGCTTTATTTTCTCTTATGTCACCTACATATTTAGGGGCAATATAACAGAGACTATGTTTGGTTTCTCCATGCTAAACCCTTCCAAACACAACTAATGCTTACCGTCCTGAGTTTCCTTCAAAGAAAAAAATATTATTTGGTATTCTTTCTCTTCTATATTTTAAAATGCTGTCTTCTGTCAAGTAAAATTTATGGCATCCGATTGATTTCTCTCTCTGTCTTCAGAATTCCTTTTTCTTCCCAAAGGAAAGAATGACCTTCCTTTGGGAGGTGGCTTCTCCTGAAGACAATAGGGGCATGCCTCCACACAGTGTTACAGCTTGTCACTGACATATAGCAATTTGGCTTTTTCACAAAACACTAATGATCCTTTTGTCACCTTGCATATTTCTGTACTCTGTTTAAGGTGAAGCTGAGAACATACTGGAAACAGAAAAGAGTAAGTTGCAGCTGCCAAGAGGCATGATCACTTTTGAAAGCCTTGAAAAAGCCAGAAGGGAACAGAGTAAATTCTTCATAGACAAATGAAATCATGTTTACCCACCAAATCTCAAAACACATAATTGTTGACTTGAATCATGGTTTTTACAACTTTTTAGATGCTTGACATTTTGACATAATGGATTTTATTTTAAAATATTAAAATGCAAGAGGAGTTTTGTTAAACTATTTTAAAATAAAATTTTTAACATTCAATACAAAATCATGGAGGTACTCTAAGCAACTTTCATATTTCCTATATATGGTGTATATTACAAATATCTAAATGTATAATTAATAAATTATATTGTTTTGATTCCTGGAAGCAAATGTCCTGCTGTTCTCATTTCTCTGTCACACAAACTTTTCCCATCACATTTATCTCCCACAGATACTTCATTTGGATTTGTCAATTGTGTCCTCTCTCTACCTGATAGAAAATGACTAATATTAATGACTAACATGTATGTTGTGCTTATTATGGCCACTCTTCTGAGTGTTTTACATATATTTTTATAATCATCCAAACAATCCCATGAGGAGGCATCATTTTATGGATGTGGAAACTAAAGCACAGAGGGCTTAAATTACCTGCCCAAGGTCATAACTGGACAGAACTGGGGCAAGAACCTAGATGGTTTGGCTCCAGTGAATATGCTCTAAGAGGCTTTGAAAAGGTTAGGCCTTGAACACATTTTCAACATGCAAAGACAGCTGTGAGAGACAAAAGGTAAAAATATTCAAATGATGATTCAAGACAGAGTTGCTGAAGAGGTGGGAATGAGGAGGTTCATTAGGATGCCTAGCTTTTTATTTCTACTCACCAGGAAACCTATACTCATAACCGTATTTATACCTCTTCCTACAGTTGCAAATCCTGCATACAATACAATAATTCCAAAGATATTTCCTGGTACCTACCCTGTATCGAGCACTGTCGAAGACACTAGGGCTACATGAGTGAATGAGAAGACAAGGTTACTGCATCCTAGGCAGAGGAATATGTTCTAGTGGAAAGACGCTAAGACTTAGCTTGGTGAAAGAACAGAAAGGCCAAGCGGAATAATAGGTGATGAAACCAAGGGAGAAAACAAGCATGAATACAACAGCCGTTATCCTCAAGCAGCTGACCACATATCAACAAATGGTTTTGATACAATCATAGTTGTAGGGAACCTTGAGTAATGTCTTGAGGATGCATGGAAGTACTCCATGAAGATAAGGATGCAGGCTGGACAGAAGAAGCTTGATTTAAGGCAAGACAGGCTGTCAGGTCCAGGGATTTGCTGCTGGTTCTATTTGCCTGGGGCAAAGGGTTCCTCCTCCTGTAAGGCAGTTAAGAAATGAGCCTGGAGGCACAGCTTATCTCCTGACCAGCTGTGGGCCTAAAGAATTTGAACTCTATCCTGAGGGTAATGGGGTGGGGAGTGGGGGTGGCATGAAAGAATCTGCTTTGGGGTTTTAGTGGAATTAGTCTATTACAAGAGGAAGATCCCAGAGCCCATGCAATGAAGAACCATAATAATCCACATCTGAGTACTGAGCAGGGCCTGAACCAAGACTATGGCTTTGAGGATAGGTTCAGAAAGATGACAAGAAAGAATAGCAAAACTGGGAAAGTAGTTTGAAGTTGTGGAGGGAGAAGAAAGTGATTTACCTTCATTGAGTCATTAGCTTGGATTTTCTGGAAGACAGGGGAAAGAAGTAATTAGGAGGCATACTAGTGGTCTAAGGGATGCTTAAGACCCAGCAGTGGTTTGTAGACCATGCCAGAATCTGGAATTGTATTTCTTTCCCCATTAATTCAATCATGTTGTCCAAACATTCATGACTTAGTCTAGCCAGGGCTCACCAAGAATGAGTTTGAGTGCCCTGCAAGAGTTGACTGGTTAAAGAACTTGCATGGGATTTGTGTTACTATTTTGCTGTGTAATACAGTAGGCTCTGAGCTCTCTCTGGACCACCAGGCCACTCATTTGCATTAGCTTCTCACTTTGGCATTGACTCTAAGCCCATTAATAATTGTTACTTAACAGAGCCTCTGCTAAACACATATACTCACATTTTTGTTTACTCCAAATTGTGAGGCAAAAATCAAAGCAGAGCTAGTAAATAATGGCTTTGCAATTCAACTATATTAAAATATATCCCAACTGCCTTTGGTATTACTGATTATCCAAAGCTTTTCCCCTTACTTATTATTAAATATAATAATATTTATAATTGAAAGGACAAACATTTTTGCTCTGACACTGTTGAGAGAGAGAGAGAGAGAGCGAGCAAACACAAGCAGGGGCAGCCACAGAGGGAGAGGGAGTCTGACATGGGGATCATGACCTGAGCTATTTTTTTTTTTTTAGGATTATTTATTCGAGAGAGAGTGTGAGAGACAGCACAAGCAGGCCGGGGGGGCCAGAGGGAAAAGCAGACTCCCCACTGAGCGGGGAGCCTGATGTGCAACTCGATCTCTGGACCCTGGGATTATGACACCAGCCAAAGAGAGACACTTAAACAACTGAGCCACCCTGGTGCCCCTAGGTTGGTGTTTTCACCAGAGATAAGTTAATACCTGCCTTTCATAGAGCCCCAGGGGTACACAGGGCATCCATGGAAACAAAGCATTTACAACTGTTAGGGCTCCCAAGCGGAATAATACATCAGTTAGGCAGCATAAATGCACAAGATCCCTAAGGAGGCCTTCCACCAGTTGCTAACAAAAGGGAGAAGATGCCTTCCATGGGGCTCTGAAGAGAGGATGCTGCTCTCCAGCAAAGTCAGCCATTGTGGGTACCGGGAGGACGAGGGCCTGTTTCCTAGGCTTGTTCAGGCCTGTGTCAGGCCCAGCAGGGTTTGGGGAACAAGGAGAGAACAGATACCTTTGGGGAAATTGCCAGTAAATACTGCATTCCCTCCTGTTCTTCTTTGATTCCTCCTACCTCCTGGCCTCACTTCCTCCCCTTTCCTTCTCTTCTGTCCTCTGTTCTCTTGTTTTGTGCCTTCGGGTTCTGAAACCTTTCTCCCAGGCACCCCAGTGATTAAGTGGACACCAAGGGGCCTATTGGCATTGCCAACTATGGAAGTGAAATTGTTTCATTTTATCTTTTAAAAATACTGTGGATTTTCTTCTCTATTCCACATGTATTGTAACAGTCTTTTAAAAAAAGTGATTTAATCACTTGCCTGAATCTAAATCTAAAAAAAAAAAAAAGCCATTTATGTTAATACTTGTATTACTTACTATTATTACTGATTATCGACTAGGCATCATGATATTTCTAAATACTGAGCACGATGTGGTCTTTGTTCAGCTAGCTTACAATCACAGATATTTGTGCTATTACAAGAAGAATGAGGAAATTATTAAAAGAAAATAAATTAGGAGAAAAATAAACTAAGGTATGATTATAAGCAAAGATTTAGAGATTAGAATTTGGTAGCCTCACCCAACATCTTTTCAGTGACTAGGAACAAAGTTGAGGTGGGGGGAATCTCATCCCTATGCCATGTGACTGTCCATCTTCCCCAACACACTGCTGACCCAACCAAAGCAATGCAGAGACTCCCTCAGTTTCACATGGAGATTAAGTAGTGGTGTAAAGGAAATAAATATGTGCCCTGAAGTTCTCTGCAGCATAATGACCCTTCTTGGAAATTACTTTATAGTAATAACATAATAATAAAAACATAGTTTATAAGATTGTAATACTTAACCATTTTGAATGTTTTAAATTCATATTTAAATGACAGAATTGGGGGTCGGTGTGTGCCTGGGTGACTCAGCATGTTAAGATCTGCCTTTGGCTCAGGTCATGATCCCTGGATCCTGGGATGGAGCCCTGCATTGGGCTCCCTGCTCAGCAGGAAGTCTGCTTCTCCCTCTGGTCCTTCCCCTACTCACGCATGCTCATGTGCTTTCTCTCTCTCAAAGAAATAAATAAAACCTTAAAAAAAAGAGAGAGAGAGAACTGGGGACTAAAATTACAAATAAAGTTTATATGGTGTTCTACTCAACTCAGTTTGTGTTTCGGGGTAACACTGAAGGGGGTCCTTTATTGTCTAACTGCACTTTGTAAATATTCTAGAAGTTCCCCAAATCTACTCAAAAGAGTTTTAATGACAAACACTGGAATTATTGTCAAGATGTTAAAAAGAGAAGACCCTTAAAATGGTCTAGTATAAGCCTCCATTTTATATTTTCTCAAGAAAATGGAGGTCATAAGTGATTTACCTGAAATTCTACATATGGTAATGGTAGTTTGTACTAAAACATTGGTGTTTTGAGTCCCTGGCAGGATTCTTTCCAAGGCACAATGCTGCCTGGCTCTGAAAAGACAGTGACAATGAAAGTCAAAATCAAAAATCTATGTTTAAACTATCATATCATCACTCAGTCTTAGAGTCTTAGAAGAGGGGATTAGAAGGGCAGGGGTTAGAAGACAATGAGGAGGGAGCAGACTCAAATTGCAGGAAATAATCTACAACCAATGTAATTTAAATATGAGCAATCTGAAATTCATAATATATTTTATAGTCTTCAACAATCTAATATATGCATGTGCAAATCTGATATTCTAGAGACACTAACCAGAACCTAGATTTTCTGTTCCACTATTCTGAGAAAGGAACAAACTCTTGCTAGGGAAATATTATTAAACAAAGTCCATTACTCAGGAGTCGTGCTATCTCTTGGCCTTAGAGTCTGTCTGTTCTGCGGGATAATTGGAAACACTCCTTAGGTCTGGCCTTGTGGATGCCTATAGGAGATTTCAAGAATACCCTGCATCCTACCAATGTTCAATTTGCAGAAAGTAGTTTCTAGTATTCAGGGATGACTACTTAGCAGCTCTGCTGGTTTTTCTACTGGTAACTTTGAGTACTTCATAAACTCTTGAAGTTTATGAAGAGTGGAGCAGTGCTTGGGCTGCAGGTGTACCAGAAAGCCCAGATTGGCAAGGGGCAGGGGAGGAGTGAGAGAGGCCTAGAAAATAAGAAGACAGCCAAAGAAGAGTAAGTCTTCATGAAAGGATGGAGCTGCCTCAAACAGCCCAAAAATGGCTGCCAGGTGAGCCATTGGTCAGGGGAACTGAGCGCCCAAGGGACCAAAGTCACCTGTGGGATTCTCTTGCAGGCCAGTTTATTTTGCTGTCCTATATTATTCTTCTAGCTACTTGGATGACAGTAAGAAGCGTGTCTGCGTAGAACACATTCATCATGACCACCAATAAAAGCAACTGGAAACCTATAATCCCACTGATAAAGACTCAATGGTATTGCTAAGTCTCAGGTTTAGATGACATTTCTGGCTCATAATTTCTCAGTCTATAAGTGTCACAGGGTTGAATGATGGATTGCTAACCTCAGTCTATTTATTTGTTCTTGGAGGACTTCATCTGTGGCCAGCAGCACTCTATGGATGGTTTCTGCTCTGCCTGGACAGGAGGGACAGGCAGACACTGACCCTGAGTTGGTTTGGCATTTCATTTGGTGTTAGAGGAACAGAGTTCAGGATGTGTCCACATGAAGTCATGTCTTAGGGAGGACTGACAATCCAGGATTCTGGCTTGGTGACGGTTTCAAAAAACTATAAGGAAAACAGCTGTTGAATACATGTGAAAGTCAATGGATCAGAGATACTAGTAGACACTGAAATGTGACAAAGGAAGTCTGTGAAAAGCTGTCAGTATATCAGGACAAGATGATTGGACTTTGAGGAATACAGGTGACTGTTCTTCCTTCTCTTCCTACCATCCCCACACCATTAATTTACTGCTGATGAAGATCTGACTTGAGTAGACGGTAGTACCATTTCCTCCCACCAAGGTGATTTGAGAAAAAGACAGAAAGAGAGAGAACGCTAGGAACCCAATATGGATTGAAATACTCAACCATTTCACATCTTCTTAAATTGCTCCAGAGAAATATTGGCCTGTAGAACACTTTCTTTTAATTTTCAAGGAATTAAACATCTTGAAAGGATTCCAACTAATGCTACCTCTTTAAACCAGAAACGATAAAAAGACACCTATGGTTTGAATATAATTTGTACTTATGGGTGGCTCCTTCTCTGAATTCAATAACCAAGGACTATGGACAGAGAACTGGACTGACCTTCCCGTCAGTTTCCTTGTCTGAACTGGAAGCTTAGGACAGCCTGCCATCTCTGAAATAGCCTGAAAGTCTACGTAGACAGGCAAAGAGAGTTCTGTGCAACTTTAATAAGTTATCTTCAATTCAAGCAAAGACATCAATTTCCTACTAGGAGTATTTTAGGAAAGGAAAAAGTTCTAATAGGTTTATGGGTCATGGCTAACAGTACATTCTCCATCTTCTTTCTTTTTCCTCAGAGATACTGATTTTTATCTTTTTTAGTTGTATCAGTATAGGATCTCCCTGAAGCAAATTTTGCAATAGTGACTTGAGCAAGTCATTTACGTGGCAGATAATCCCAGAAATGCTGATGGGGAATTGGTGAAGTAAGATAGGACAGAGAAGAAAGCTAGTAAATGAAATCTCACTCAGGAAGTTACCTCTGTGAACAACTTAATCCTGCTGGGGAACTCTGAGAAATGTTTTAGAATCCCCTCACCCCAGAGTTATCTGACCCAAGGAATGAAAGAGCGGAGGCATTTATAACCTACTTTTTAGTTCACTGGTGGAGGGCTGTTCCTAGACCATTATTTCTCCAACACTTAGGGTGTTTAGGCAAAGTGGGCTCTAGAGCCAGAGATAACCTGCAGGCAAGAGATGCAGGTGCTACAAGCTGGAAGTCAGATTGGCTCAAACTGAAATGGTGAGGGCCAAGGGGAAGTAGTTGAAAGAAACTCATATTTTAATACCAACAGTATTATTTGAACCATACATCTCTAAGTAACATTCCAGTGTAGACAATTCTTAATGTTTCCATTTTTAAAAAAATATTATCTCATGATGTAATACGCAAATCATGAGGAATTTGCTTTCAACTCTCCCACCCCACCATCTCCACCACAACTACACACACTTGCATCCTTCCCATTGCACCATCCTTCCAACATTGTTTTGTGATCATTTTGGTTAGATCAACATTTCAGTGTTTACCTTACAATGATGATGAACACTTTTCATAATTGTGTCATGTAGTAAAATATAATTACTTTCCCTTTCTTGCTCGGCTTCCTGCCTTTCTGGAATTAACAACTTTTGTTGTTTTATGTGCTTAATGTTCTATACGTTTACCACTTCTTGGACTATGAACTCTGTCTGTTTCTAAGTCTCCTCCCCACACATCCATTCACATCATAGTCTACCAGTATCTCCATTGTGAAGAAATTTAGAGACTTCTGACCTGCTCCCACCTGGACTGTTTTCCCTCTACATCTGGTACTCAGCTCTCATCCTGAGTTCTCCCTTCATGTATCCTGGGGGTTCCCTTCTCTCTAGTCCTGTGTTGGGTCTTTTGTCTACCAGACCCTATGTCGTGCTCCTTCATTTGCTGAAACTCATCATCCAACAGCTTTCTGAGAAAGAATAAATGGAGGAAACCTATTGAGATCTTATAGGAAATCTTATTGAGATCTTATATATCTAAAAATAATGTAATTCTCTTCTGATGTTTGGTTGGTTGATAGAGAGTGGTGGGGTACAGAATTCCTGGTTATTAATTTTTCATCAGAATTTCTAAGGCATTATCTCATTTTCTTTTTTCATTTCTCAGCCTATTTGAGTACCAATACACTGTGCTGGGAAGCCTTCCTACACAGATCCCTCTCCTTACCCTGCTTGAGCTCTAACTACACATGCTGGTCCACCCATCAATAGAGAGACATGATCCTCATCCTGCTCATCCCACTACCCTGTCCCGCTGTGCAAAAGCCAACCTTACCTAGTTACTAGTTAGACCCACACATCTCTCCCTAGGCCTCTTTCCCTTCCTCGCCGTCCCCAGTGTGGATACCCTACTCACCTTTCCCAGATTCCAACACATCCCTCTGTGCCATCACTGGACATATCCTTTGCTCTGCCCTTCCTAACGGCTTTAGAATGATGGAATTATTCAGAAAGAGAAGGGAAGAAGAATGAAAGAAAGAACTGAATTTTAACATTTGTCATCTAATGTATATATTTAGAATTTTTTAGACAAAAATTACTTTTAGATTTTATGTTAATTGTGTTGATTTTATAGACCTTTTACTTAAAATTTGGATATAGATGTTTTCACTAAAGAATATTCATGTTGATTGGACAAAATTATCCCAGTGAGTTGTTCTGGCAATGCCAGTGAGCAGAGAGCAGAGTTTTAAGGCCAAAGCAACCAAGGAACAGAACCCCTAATAACCAAGGAACCCCCTCCTCAACAGAATAGGACTGAGTCCTAAGCCATCAACTAGTTTCTTTCTTTTCTTTTTTTTTTTAATTTATTTATTTGAGGGAGAGAAAGAATGGCTGGGGGCAGAGGGAGAGGGAAAGAAAGAATCTTAAGCAGGTTCCCCATTGAGCACAGAGCCCACAACCCTGAGATCATGACCCAACTGGAATCCAAGAGCCAGAAGTTCAACGGACTGAGCCACCCACTCACCCCTATCAACCAGTTTCTATATGGGATAAAGATACTCTGAAAAAGTGTGTTGGCTCCTGAAATAGTTAAATATATCTTACTCTGCCAATTATTTGAAAACTCAAGTCTAAATACGAGCATAAAAGCAACATATTTTAGAACTCACCAAAATATAGATTAGATTCAATATGCCAGACCATTCACCTCATAAATTTATTAAACGCATCATCTTTCAGCATTTGCAATTATTTGAGTAATTCGAATAGTGTTTAATAATATATAATTTTAATAGTGCAAATTATACTATTCTGTTGCCTTAATCCAACGTTTCTTAACCCCAGCACACTTGGAGCCAGATAATTCTTTGGGTAGGGAGCTGTTTCATGCATTGTCATTGTAGGAAAATTACCAGCATCCCTGGGCTCTACTCACTAGATGCCAATAGCAACCTCTCCTCTATTTTGGTTGGACAATCAAAGATGTCTTCAAATCCCCTCTAGTTGAGAATCACTGCTTATGAATTTCCAGTTCAATCATTTAGACTCTCTTCCATCTTTGTCCAGGATGTATATGTTTTCCTCAAGAGTGATGAATAACCATTAGTTTTTAGCTTTCCAGATATACAAAATTAACAGATGATTTTTGAAATACTGCTAGTGATATTAGTGGCATAAAATGCCAATTTATTTTTAAAATATTTTATTTATTTATTCCTGAGAGAGAGAGAGAGAGGCAGAAACACAGGCAGAGGGAGAAGCAGGCTCCATGCAGTGAGCCCAATGCGGGACTCGATCCCAGGTCCCCAGGATCGGGCCCCGGGCCAAAGACAGTGCTAAACCACTGAGCCACCAGGGCTGCTCTTAAAATGCCAATTTAAAAGGTACTTAGCTTATATTACAACCTGTTCACTATTACGTGTAATATGATTGTTGGGTGGGAAAAATAAAATCATGTTGACAAAATTTCTCGGAAACTCTGGTCAGTATCCATGGGTTAAGAGCCCAAGCTCTGCAGATAGAGTCTCAGTTTGAACCTTCATTCAAACTGCTCACCAGACTTGAGCATATGACTGAAACTCTGTTCCTCTATCACCTCTCTGGTAGTTTGATGGTACTTATATTACCCAGCTCAGAGGGTTGCTGAAAGGAATAAAATGAGATAATGCACAAAAGGTATTTGGCAGATAACAAGCACTCAACATCTCCTATATTATTGTTCTATGTTTACTGACATTCTCCAAAGCATCTCCCATGTCTTGCTATTTTTACTCTATAACTTCAAGAGTTCTATCTTATAAAGGAGAGAAACAGCTGACTCCAAATCCTTCTCTGTTTATCAGTTGATTATATATCATATTTGTCAGAAAATAACTATTCATTTTCTATGGACACAATGAACATATTCACTTACTGCACTTAGATGACACGTCACAAAAAAAGGTACAAAACTCCAAATAACATTTTGTTATGCATTAAATACTGATATTTACTACAAAGGAATAACACTGAAATCAGGGCTGTTCTGGAAAATCCAGGATTATTTATCTGAGTTATCTAGACCTATGGACAAGAAAACCTGGAAAGTAGGAAAATAGAGTTTTCAGAGAAAATTGTGCCTTTCGGGAGTGGTCCTAGATATTCAAAACAGCTGATTATTGGGTCGGTACAATCACTCTCTGGAGGGCAGCCCCGGTGGCGCAGCGGTTTAGCGCCACCTGCAGCCCGGGGTGTGATCCTGGAGACCCAGGATCAAGACCCACGTTGGGCTCCCTGCATGGAGCCTGCTTCTCCCTCTGCCTCTCTTTCTGTGTCTCTATGAATAAATAAAAAAAATCTTTTTAAAAAATCACTCTCTGGATCCAAGAAAGTATTCATTCATTGTAATGAAATGAGCAGATATTCTATATACACCTAACAGAAAAGCACTCTCATCAAAATCAGTAAGTTGCTTGTTAGAAACCACTGAATCACAGATGAAGAGAGCTCATAATCCCATAGAGGCATACAACTTGCTCTAGATTTTTAATCAATTTTCTTCTCCACCGGTCATCTTAGTTCAGGATGATTCTTTTTGCCAAATGCTTTTGGGTATCACTTTTATTAAAAAAATAAAATAAAAAGGATATAGTCACTCACATCTATTAGTCAATGTCAAACAAAAAAGTAGAATTCTACAATCTTCACTTTATAAGAAAGGCAATTTACAATCCTGTTCAAACTGCTTCTATGAAAACAATACTTCTTAAACACCAACAGAATTACATGTACTTCTGAAGCTTTAATATGTCCTCTCTGGCATGCTATTATGTTCTTGAGAACCATTTGAGAAGAGTTAGTAAAGATTATTCTGAGCTATTTCAAGACTGATTTATTGATCCAGGTACAAGTATATATAAAAGATAATTTGTTAATCTCTTCAAATAATATGCAGTGACATTTGATGTCCTTTCAAAATAAAAAGTTAATGTGGAAAATCAAGTAGGAAGGAACAAACATAATTATTTGGGTTCAATAGTCATAACTGAACATCTTTGTATTAGTTTTTCACATGTGTTCCACTGACATAAGATTGAAGTAATTAATGTGTTTCTATAAAATGTTGGCTAGAACCTTAGACAAGTTAGAAAATACATTCCCCTTTCCATACATACAAATCTGTTTTCCACCATATTAGCATGTCCTTATGATACTGACATTAGCTCTTTACCATATATTTAAAGTATTGCATAACCCATTTATGATAAAGACTGGTATATTTAGGAATTCTAACTTTATCAATTTCTTCAGGATTGCATAAGGAACAAATTAAATGGCATTATTCCTAAAAATTTTCACCAGTCTTTGGGCAGTGGCTACATGGTAAGTTGTCAATTATTTGGCACACTGTAGACAACTAGGGATCTTTAAAAATACTAATGTCTGGTTCCCACACCAGGATACACTAATTTGTTTTGGCATGCAACATAACATTAGGATTTCTTAAAGCTACCCAGGTGATTGTAATGTGCTGCAATGTTGGGGAGGTTTGGGGCTGGAATAAAGGCCCAGGTTGGGAGTGGGAGCCATGGGCCATTGGCTAATCTGAAGGATCAGTCATCCTAATGAAGAAAAGATTCTAGATTATGGGTAATGGGGATAAGGTGTGTCCTGGGACAAGTCTTACTCAATAGCCCAAGAGTTTGTAAAAATGTGTAAATGGGTCAATGGGGTCCAGTCCCATTTTGTTAAGCCAATTTCTAAGTACCAAAGACTTTATTCTCTTTATTTTAATTTATCATTTATTGGGTCAGAGCATCTATGCTCACTAAAATCTATTTTTGGGCTCTCTGGGTGGCGCAGCGGTTTAGCGCCTGCCTTTGACCCAGGGCGCGATCCTGAAGACCCGGGATCGAATCCCACATCAGGCTCCTGGTGCATGGAGCCTGCTTCTCCCTCTGCCTATGTCTCTGTCTCTCTCTCTCTCTCTCTCTCTGTGTGTGTGACTATCATAAATAAATAAAAATTAAAAAAAATAAAAAAATAAAATCTATTTTTTGAGCAATGGATAATTTAGGTAAAACCACCATTCTAGCAGTTAAGATGAGACATACCTGTTTGTTCTCTATTTCACATGTAGTAACCTCCAAGGATTACAGGGGGTACCATGTCAATAAATAATGGGATAGCCAGGTATACCTGTAATTCGAGTCCAGTATTATATCCATTTGGTACTAACTGGTACATCTCAGCAAATGTTAAAATTAATTCAGAATCTGTGCTGTGGAGGTTCAATAGCCAATAAATATGTTTTTATCTCTTTGTTATTTACATTATTTTAGTAAATTTTGGACTTCCAATTAGGTCTAACTGTGGGTCTTTGTTCCAGGTTTGTTTTTTTTTTCCTTTTTCCCCCCTTCCCCTATAGCCAGGTTTGTTCGTTGGCTCATTCATTCATTTGTTCCTTCCTTCCTACTCTTTCTTTCTGTCTCTCCCTTTTTTGGTTGGCCACTAAATATGATTTGAGGGTGGGAGGTGTCCTCTCTATGCTTATTTATAAATTTCTTCCTCCAGAATTTCAGATCAGTATCATGGGGCTTAAGGGCCACCCTCATGGCAATGGTCGCTTTACAGGGTTTAAGGAAGTTTGAATTAACCCCATTGCTGTGTCACAGATATGCCATAGCGTTTTTCCCTATAACCCTGAGGATCCGGATCTTTGCTGTGATGGAAGCATAAGTAGCAGAAGAGGTCCTGCTGTGCTGTCTGTCATTAGGTATATGAATCACAGCACCCCACCTATTGGCTTTCATTTCTGCAGCTCTCTCTCAGTATACAATTTCTCAAAATATTTCATATATCTAAATGCAAAAAAGTCATGGCTTTTAGTTTCTGTCTTGATTCAATTACCCATAGTGCAGGTAGTTATGGGAAAAGTTCAGAAGCCCAGGGGCTGGCCTTGTAGGCAACCCCTTTTCCTCCAAGGAATGCCAGTCAATCTCCCTGGGATCAGGGTTCACAAACAATAAGGTCATTTTGTCTATGGCCTATGTGGGAGCCATCAAGATCCACTACTGTCAGATTAGCCCTTTGGTATGCTGGTAATCAGCAACATTAAGCAAAACCCAGGTACATTAGCTAGGGATTTTATGTTAGGAGAGCCGTTCAATTACATACTCCTCTGGTGTTTTTACAGGAGCTTGTACCAAATTTTCCTCCCCCTTTTCTTTTCTCATTATCACCTAGCCATAGACCTGTAACTGGGGTGCCATGAATTCTCTCTAGGGTGGTGGTCTCCTTCTTTTCCATAAAACTCACAGAAGGGCAACACTGAGCCTATCTCAGGGGTGTATAATAACAAATGATATCCCCATGGCTGTCCCCAAGGTGCCAGTGATGGTCACCAAGCTAGATGCAGTGACCACATCATTCTAGTTGGATTCTTGGTAAGTGGGACTTAAGAGCCAAACAGTTAAAGTTAGTTGTCTCTGCTTTTACAGGTGGTAGACTCAGAGACCACCTACCAAACACAAGCCAAACTCAACAACATGTCAAATTGTGGTATAGTAAATTAACAACAAATTTTATCTTGGGGATGAGAGCATTTTAGGGTGGGAAGAGATGGCAATACTGACAAAGACAAAACGTGTACCCAAAGCACAAGCCTGCAGCAATTGGTAGCTCTGTTTCAGAGGGACTTTGCCATATCATGGAACCATTTAGTTAGTCAAGAGGAGTTAGTTAAAGCTGACCAGGTGTCCTTGATCATGAATGGCCTTCCTTGTTCATGATCCAAATGTTTTAATTGCCTCCTATTCACCCCTTTGGTAGGGAGGAAATTCCGTCCCAAGGTTATAGGGAAGGCACATACAATATTTGACACCCAATACTGGACATATGAGATTGGCAGGAGTTTATTAGTCACATATACTCACAGCTCAGGGTAGAAGGACACTGCTTGCCACTCAAGGCTAAATGGGAGCTGTACTCAGAGCGAACAAGCCTCAGTAGTAGTAAGAGGGTGAGGTAACCCCTCGTTACTACAAGAGAATGCGATTGGCTTCTTTGAATAATTCCATGAACTGTCAGGTAAATGAAACCCACTACTGAGTGATGAGCAAGAACTGTGCATGGTACTCTGGAGTAGAGTTGTTTGGCTAGGAGACTAAGACTCCACTGTGGGGCAGGTAGGGTGGAGAACTCTGTTTCAACAGATGTCAAGGCAGCATGTCATGTTAGGCCTTTTGACCCAATATATCAACATTTATGGTGAGCAATAAAACTAGCATATTTGGGGACCTATTATTGAGTGCCCACTACATGACAAGCATATAGCATCAGTGAACAAAACTAAGATCCCTGTTCACAAGAAGTATCCATCCAGTGCTATAATTCCTTCTGAATATTCCCTTAGCACACATATTGTTATTTGAGTAGAAATAAGAAAATATTGAGGTTATTTATCTTTTCTAATCTCTTAGCCAAGAGATTTCCCAAAGGTTTGCTGATAAAAGAACTTTCTGAAGATCCTAATTTCCCTTCATTTTTTCAGTCTTCTTGATAAAACAGCATGATAACCTGAAGTGAAAGCACAAACATCTAGAGTAGTTCCAAGGATGCCTATGAGATATGTAGTCAGCACTGACTTCTTATCACTATGCTCCAAAAAAATGCAAGGGTTTACCTCACCTCTTTCTGCAGATCCCAATGAAATCATGGAAGAAATATACAAACAAAAATAGGTCTGATGCAGCACTGATTATCGTGGGAACCGGATGGGACTGTTTGCTATCAACATATCAGAGAAAACAATGAGAATTTGCAAAAAGAAGTAAAGCTGCTAGAAAGAGATTTATAGTGAAATATGAAAGAGCAGAGTCTCACGTCTTTAAAAAAAAGTGAGTTTCTCTCAGAACCACAGGCTGACCCCAACTGGATGGAGTAGAGGCTGGAAGGTGGAGCAGGTAGGAGAATTCAATACAGGGCTGTAGAACCTCAGAGGTTGTCTGCCACCTTGAACAAAGCTCTAAGAGATGGAGATCCAACCCAGAAGAACAAAGGCACTACCCAGGAAAGTTACAGCCCAGATAGGACAAAGATGCAGCACCAGACACAAAAAGCAAGTCCATGGAACCTGCCCTGGCCCAAGTCCCTCACCACCTCTTCCACAAAATCCCTGATCCCAGAATCTACATTCATTGCTTCTTATATGACTGGTTTTTAAGAGGTACAAAGATAATCTGTGGTAAACTATCTTTTTTTTTTTTTAAAGATTTATTTATTTACTTATGAGAGAGAGAGAGAGAGAGAGAAAGAGAGGCAGAGACACAGGAGGAGGGAGAAGCAGGCTCCATGCCTGGAGCCCAATGCGGGACTCAATCCTGGGACTCCAGGATCGCGCCCTGAGCCAAAGGCAGGCACCAAACCGCCGAGCCACCCAGGGATCCCCTGTGGTAAACTATCTTGTAAAAACATTCAAATGATTACTTCAATCTTTAAAATATCTAACTCAAGTGTTACTAAATTATGACTAAAACCTTCATGAGAAACTAATAAATGGAAGCTTAATTTGTTTCTTATATTAAAACTACTCCACCTACACATACATTCATCAATCAGGATTGTGTTCTCTGTAAATAACAAAAAAAACCGGTAACAGTGGCTTTAAACAAGCTTAGGGAATAAGCACTCAACAATGTTTAGCAGCTGAATGATACAGCAGGCTACTCATACCCAGTCAGTTGTGCTTAGCATACAAGTCTTCCTCTTTATGCTGCTCCCCTCATGGCCCCAAGATGGCTGCTGCACCTCAGGGGGTCAGTGTGTACTTTTAGGTTAAGGAAAGAAAGGAACAGAAGAAGGCTTAGTGTCTGGATCAGAAAAGCCAAGGTTTTGCCAGAAACTTCCACATGTGTGCTTATGTTGTACTGGCCCGAACTATGACACATGGACCCTGCTACCAGCAAGAGACTTGGGAAATCATTTCTATAACTTAAGGTCTAGAGAATCGATCTATAGTTTGACTTACCGCTTTGTACCTACAATGACTGTTTTAAAAGAACTAAGGTTTATCTACTATTAACTTTCACCATGAAAATTAATTCCAATTGGGGCTGGATATAGTAGAACCAGAAAAAGGGAGATTTGGAATCCATTAGACATGCTCCAGCACTTATCAGACATGTATAACACATGGCATACATTTGGTTTTTCTCTTTTAAAAGGTTTCTTTGAGGGATGCTTGGGTGGCTCAGCGGTTGAGCATCTGCCTTCAGCCCAGGGAGTGATCCCGGGGTCCTGGGATCGAGTCCCGTATTGGGCTCCCTGCATGGAGCCTGCTTCTCCCTCTGCCTCTCTCTCTCTCCCTCTTTCTCTCTCTCTGTCTTTCATGAATAAATAAAATCTTTTAAAAAATAAATAAAAGGTTTCTTTGGGTTTTGTTGTTTAATTTTTTGTTGTTGTTGTTGTTTGTTTTAACAACATGAAATGCCTTTTAGTTGTGCTTACAAAGCTGTGAATCCTTTGTCTGTTATTCTTAACAGTAGAGCAAGCCCACATCTGGCACAAGTGCTAGAAAAAGTTGTACAAGTTACTCAACGACTCTCAACTTGCTTCTTCTCTCAGTAAAATGGGAGAATGGCCATTTCACTGGACAGCAACAAGGTAAAGTAAAAATCTCCCATCAACTGAAGGAAAAGCAACCTCAAAGTAGGCTAGTAAATGCTTTTATCTGCTGTTTTACCGAGGAGGATAGCCAAGGATACAGTCTTGTATCTGCTCTGCAGAATTGCCCTGAAGCTTATTAGATACAGGGGATTAGGTATGTAAAAGAAAAAAAAAGGGGTATGTGTGCTTGCAAGCAGTTCTCCAAGTCACAAGGACAAAGACAAGTCACAAGGTATAATTTGTTATGGTTGTAACAATTAAGATTTTCTGATTTCCACATAGACATGTGAAAGACTCTTAGGTCATCTTAATACATGTTTCTATCATATCTGATT
Source organism: Canis lupus familiaris (assembly GCF_011100685.1). Classification (NCBI taxonomy): domain Eukaryota; kingdom Metazoa; phylum Chordata; class Mammalia; order Carnivora; family Canidae; genus Canis; species Canis lupus. Next base: position 94,181,701 of record NC_049222.1, on the reverse strand, counting down.
GTTTAAAAATTTTGTTGCATGCCTCTGCTTAACTGGTGTTCTGGTTCTTCCTGTATTTGATTTCTCCTTGAGGTCATTTGAGATGGTCACAGGAGGCTGATGTTACTCACCCACTGCAGTTTTAGTGCACACCACCCACTGCCCCCCCACCCTAGAAACTTACATTTTATACGAGCAATTATTTTGGAGGGCAGCCTTGCAAATGCATTTTTTGCCATGACTATGAACCCACAGAAAAACCTTCAAACCTCAGTTTTGAGAAGCCTTTCCCAAACTGCTTGTCTTAGCAAAAATCTATGTAAAAGCACTACCTCTGACTCTCTCATATCTCTGGTCAGGGTTTTGTTCTTGTTGTTGTTGTTTTAATTACACAATGCTTAGTATTTGACCAATGCCAAGTGGGTCCTATAGAAATTAGCAGCAATCTAGAAATCAGAATTTATTCTATCCCATAGTTGTATTTGTAAGTGATTGTTGTTATTTTAATCAAAGCTACCCTAATGTCCTCCAAGTCCCTAAATGCCCTGGTGGAACTGAGGTAATCTGAGTACATTATGAACACAAGGAAATAAATTACTGAAAAAACGAAACTATTTACACATAAAAATTAATGTTCATCTTGAAAGATTGTTAATGAGCATAGTTATTTCATGAGCATATAGTTCTAATGAGCATAGAACAGTTATTTCAAACTGTTAAATTAGGAGCTGTCAAAAATTACCTCACTAAATACAGGGAATACAGAATACAGTAAAAAAAAAAACAAAAAAAAAAACAAAAGAAAACACATGATTTTTATGCTGTAGCCTGTATTACCAAAATATTCTTTCTAGAATTGTGGGGGGATCTTTTTGGGAGGGGGAAGGGTGTTTCTGTGTGTGTGTGCACCTGTGTTCTCCAGTCCCTAGAGATATAGGAACTATACAACCTAAAATTAAGTACTCAAGTAACTGGTTATAATCAATCTCCCAGAAGAGTCAAAGAAAAGTCAGTAGAGAAAGTGCACTGAAACTTAAGATGTTGTACAAATTTAAAGTGATGCATTAAGCATTTTACTGTTTTTACCAAGATTTAGATAAAAGTCATCAGCTCTCGCTCTTTTGTTAATCAATCCATTCATTCATTATATATTTATGGATTGATATACCAGGCACTAGAGTAATTAACTTATTTAGATTAGGTTATGCAACAAATGTTCACACTGGAAAACTCTGAATTATGAGAATATGGATGATTTCAATTTTATTTTTCTTGATATAATTTAGTGTAAGGGCCATTCCTAACTTTATAATAAAGGAAAACTTCACATATTGACTAACCTTACATTAAGTATACAAAATAGTTTAGAAGTAAGAAAAAACATATATACAACTGTAAAAGGTCCAAGAACAGAAAGATGGGCAAAGGGAGGAAAGTTGTAAACAGTGAAAGGTGGGGAGGAAAGGGGAGGTAGGGGTGGGGAGAGGGGTGGAGCCTGGGCCATAAACTCAGGTCTAAGTGGTCGCCCAGGGGCTATAAAAGCTTGGTGAAACCTGGCCAGGACAGCAGCCTGAAGTCCAGGATTGGAACACAGGCAGAGGCTGCAGTCTCTGGAGCAAAACAAACGTCCGGAGCAGAAGCGATCTGTCCAAGATGCTGCGCTGGTTCTTGTCCCACCTGCTAGGTGTCTGGCTGCTACTAAGCCAACTTCCCAGAGAGATCCCAGCCACGGATGACAAGAAACTTAAGGCATGTGGTCGTGATTATGTCCGCCTACAGATTGAGGTCTGCGGCTCCAGCTGGTGGGGGAGAAAGGCTGGCCAGCTGCGGGAACGTCGGCAGATATCCGAACCCCTGGCAGGTGAGCTCTCCGCCCCGCTCCGTACCGCACTTCCCATTGGTTGTCGGCCGGCTGCCGCCGACCACTGAGAACCGCACCTGCTCTGCCCGCTCCAGACCCCTGGCTCGGGCTTCCCGAGCACAGCCCTGCCTCTGAGGCTGCTGATGCCTCCAAGTTTGCAGTTTCCTCCCCCTCCCCTCCCCCCGGGGAGTCTCACCGGGGATCTCAGGAGAGGGAGGGAAAGCAGTGGGAACAACAAAGGCTTCTCCTGAGAGGCACCTGGTGACCTTCACATCCTGGCCACCAGGATGATGAGGATCCGGAGGGGCGGAGCCACAGATGAAGAGAGGTTGCCAGGACCCGTTAGAGGTGGGCCCATTGTACTGGACCCCAGAGTCAAGTCTGTGGGGCCATGCGGAGGGAGTGCTGACAGCTGGGGTAACTGGACTGGGCATCTCAACTTGAGAGCACTGGAGGCAAACAGTCCATTGTGTGCTGGTTTGAGTGTCCCAGGGCATGGGGGCAGAACTCAGAGACCACTGAGAGGGTCCTGGAGTGGTAAATACCAACGGTCTTACTAAGGGCTCTACTGCCTTGCAAAAAAGCTGGGCTGTGGCTCACACCCTCCAAAATATCCTTTTATTTTTATTTGTAAACTTCACCAAAGGGGAGAGCCTAGCCTCCCATCCTCTTTGCCCTGGACCTTGAAGTTCATTTGTGAGAGAAGGGATTGGAGAGAAAGAAAATGGCCTGGTCTCCCACAGGAGAAACTGAAGGGGACCTAAAGTCAAGGGAAGTTTGACCTCCAAACAGCTGAAAACCACATTGATGCATCAAACATTTAGAAGCTGCAGTGGGTTTTCTCCATAAGCAAGACCCTAGAATTGAGTACAACTCAACTCTGGAATAGTTTTTTTTTTTTTTTTTTAACTCTGGAATAGTTTAAAAACAAAAAACACTTCATTAGGAATAAACTATTTATAAAGATAAATTGGAAGCTAAGTTTAAGTAGCAATTCAAACTTTCACAGACTATTCTAATCAGGGTAGTGGGTCATATGAAATTCAGAAAAGGTAAGCTCAATTATGAGTAACTTAGTGTTTCACATTTCACAACATATATGCAATTTATGATAAATCATAATCATATTTTATAGGCTATCTATCCTGTAGATGAGTGACTCTCATGTAAAATCATGGTGCACACTAACCACACTTACTTCTCTTTATGGGATTTAAAGCATAATTATAAAGCTATTTACTTTTCTACATTGTTGGTCAGAGACTGATTTACTTAATGCAAGGTTTTACAGAATTCTTATACATTATTAAAAGAGTACTACAAAGTTTAGGAATTTACTGATTCAAAGTAGGAACGGCCAGAATTCATTTTATGTCCTTGTTAATTCACTTTTTCTGAATAAATAATATGCTCATACTAAAGACTGAAGCATATACATAAATACAATAAGAAAAATGAAAAACATACATAGATATTAAAGACTTTGAAAAAATACGTGAATTTAATGAGAAAATAGAAATATCTGTATTAAATGAGGAACTGGAAAGCAATGTTAATGAGATATGTAGGAGTACTTGCCTGGCTCAGTGGGTAGAGCATGTGACTCTTGATCTCAGGGTTGTATGTTTGAGCATCATTGTGGTTATAGAGATTACTTAAAAACAATATCGTAAAAAAATTTGGAGATATATATGTAAATCTCCTGATTTTCACTTAACATTATATTGTAAGCAGTTTCTCACATTGTTATTCTCTAAAAACATAGTTTTTAAAATTTCTTTGTAATATTCTATGTCATATATATATAACCATATATATATAACCATTCTTAGTGGATATTTAGGTTGTTTCTAAACTGTTGCTTAAAAATGATTTTCTGAGCACAATTATATATAGCTATTTTGCCAGATTTCTATTTCTATAGGAGAGTACTGTGATTTTAAAGTATTTCCAAAGAAATCTCTTTATTGCTTCTTTATTGCTAGCCAGTACACAATTTAATTGAAAACAGCCTAACATAATATTGCCTGCAAATGATGATCAAGAAAAATATTTAAATTACTAGTTAAGAATCTTTTGGAAGTAAAAAAAAAAAAAAAAAGAAAGGCTCTCTTGGAAGTATATGTCAGATTCATGAGTTTAAAACTTCTATTATTAGTTTTTGTTTTCATATTATTAAATTGGTAACTAACCATTTTTCCTACAATGTTTGCAGAAATAACATTCATTGCACCCATTTTAAAAAATAAGATACTTTTAACTAAAAGAGGCCTGTGATAGTAAAATTTTAGTTCAAAATACAGTGATTAAGAGATGTTTGTATAAATTCAGGTCGATTAGAATATTATCTATTTTTTAGACTTAAGAAGGTGAAGTTGTTGTTGATTGCAAAATGTTTCAAAATAAGGTTAAAAAATACTTTTAATAAAAGAGAGCAACACAGGCAACAAAAGCAAAAGTAGACACGTGGAGCTACCTCAAACTGAAAAGTTTCTTCAGAGCAAAGGAAATAATCAGAATGAAAAGGCAGCCTATGGAATAGGAAAAAAACATTTGCAAATCATATATCTGATAAGAATTTAATTTCCAACATATATAAGGAACCCCTACAACTCAGATCAAGATCTCAGGGTTGTGAGATTGAGCTCTGCTCTGTGCTCAGTGAGGAGTCTGCTTGAGATTCTCTCTCCCCCTGACCCTCCGCCCCACTTAAAAATTAAAAAAAAAAAAAACAAGTATTTTTCAGGATGTGGAAAAACTAGAACCTTTCTACACTGTTAGAAAAAAAAGCAAAATGATACAACACTATGGGAAACACTATGGAGATTCCCCAAAAAACAAGAAAAAAGAATTGCCATATGATCCAGAAATCTTCCTTCTGCATATTCATCTAAAATAAATGAAATCAGGATCTTGAAGAGATATTGCCACTCCCACATTCACTGCAGCACTATTCACAATAACCAAGATGTCAAAATACATTATATGTCCATCCACAGATTAAAAGGAATGCCAAAAAAAAACCACAGCCTATGGATAAACATAATAGAAATTACAATTGTTTTGCCTAATCCACTAACTGGCTTTAATTACATGGAAAGTTACTATTAGTTTTTCTCTGCATTCAATAAGGTCCCAACTAGAGAAGGTTTAAATTAGAGCAAAAAGAGTTTTATGAGGAGGTTGAGTTAAACTTAGATTTCTGGGGCCTTAATTAATTAATTAATTAATTAATTTGTACCCTATATCTCTGGGGTATAAATTCTCATCTGTCAATTTAGAAATTGAATGAGAAAGAGCATTAGGAGGAAATATAAAGTACTAGAGTATTGTTTTAGTTGGAGTAAATACTCTGGGGAAAAGAAACTGTTAACTAGATGTGTGAGGAACAACAGAAACTGCTATTTCCTGACTTAGATCAAAACAGTTGAAAATTCTGCCTTTTTAACTTTATCCTGAAGCAGTAATTTTCCATCATGAAATATTTGATAGGATTACTAATATAACTCAGAAATTAGTAACAGGAGAAAATTACCCAGGTAAGAAAAATTAATCTGTTGTCAAATTGAGTGTTTTCAATGACCAAAATGACTGGAAATCAGGGGGAGTCAAAACTGCTGTGATGAAAGCATTAAGGGGACATGAAGAAAAACAACACGAGATCTATGGAATAAAGCAGAATCTTGGTGATGATGTGGTAATTTATGCCACCCAACTATAATATACTAAGTTGTTTAATCAGGATACTTTGTTGATTCTGTTTTGATGTTTAATTCTCTTAAAATAGAAAAAAATTCTATGATAGTCCTTTCCTATGTCTATGCAAAATTGTTTTGTTTTCCTTGACTTGAGTGTTTCTCTCCCCCCCCTTTCTTAAATTTAGAAGTTGTGCCATCCTCCATCATCAATGATCCAGAAATCTTAAGTTTGATGTTGCAATCCATTCCCGGTATGCCACAGGAACTGAGGATAGCAACACAGTCTGGGAAGGAGAAGTTATTAAGAGAGCTACACTTTGTACTGGAAGATTCCAATCTTAACTTGGAAGAAATGAAGAAAACTTTTCTTAACACACAATTTGAAGCTGAAGACAAAAGCCTTTCAAAATTAGATAAACATCCCCGAAAAAAGAGAGATAACTACATAAAAATGAGTGATAAATGTTGTAATGTAGGTTGTACCAGAAGAGAGCTTGCTAGCCGATGCTGAGATGAAAGTATTGTGTATTTCATCTACTATTCACAGGCATTCTTAATGACATATGTCACTGATGGCTCTATCACCCCACTGATTATTAAAATTGGAGAAATCATCAGTTAGTGTTTGAGTTTTTCATTTGGTGTGTAACAAAATATTCCTTGCATTATTATAGTTTCTGCTAATAAAAATTTTTATTCCAAAAGTATTTTGCCTTCTTTACTAATTGTATAATTGTTATTGCTTTCTTAATGCTATTAACTTAAAATGACATAATCTTTATCATTTCAACCACACATAATAACTCAAAAAAAACTGAATAGTTTAGTAAAGAATTTTGCTTTGTATTAGCAGGAAAGGATAAGCCTATTTTAAAAATTTGTATTTGATAAATTATCATGTCACCCACTGTTTTTCCTCCAGACCTAATGCGCAAATGTTATTTCACTACTTAATATTAAATGCATTTATTTTTAATAGTAAGAAATAAAAGTAAAAAAAATAACTTACAATGTCTAACATCAGGTATACAAAATAGACCAAAATATTTTTATTGATATTAACTCAGATCACATATATAGAGTCACAAAACCTGGGACTTTTCTAATAGATTTTAAACATTTTTTGTGTCTTACTGAACTATTAATTGCAAACAATCAGACGAGACACTAAATCCATTTAATTTAGTTGGAGCCACATAAACTCAAGTAATTTTTCAAATTAGGGGTTTTCTCCTAATTCTACTACCTAAGACACTAAAAGTAAATTATTTTTTAAGAAGAAAAATGAAGAGATATAAAAGAAAATAACTTAATGTCATATATTATAGAAGAACTGGTTTAGCAAGGAATCAATGTTCATTTTATGTTCACTATTTGAGAATTTACAAACCATTTCTGTAACAAAATAACTGTGAAATAATATGAAAACTTGCTAGAATAGTAAATAAACAAATACCTTAGTATTTAGCCAGTTCCTTTGACTTATTTACACATATATTTGTAGGCAGCATTTATAGCAAGTTAATTTCTATCAAATATCTGTATAAAAATTCTCTCAAATTTCAAACCTCCATAAAGGTTAATCATAATGAGGCCTCTAACAAAGGTTTATTAAGTCCTAACAAAGGCCACCTTATAGAACTTCATAAATGACTGCAGAACCTCGGAGGCCAAAAAAAAATAAAAAAAAGAACCTCGGAGGCCATAAGCCATCTTGAACAAAGCCAGGAAGAAAACTATCTGAAATGGAAAGTCCAACAAAGAAGAACAAGGGCAGTACTTAGAAAATTTAACGCCCCAACAGAATTAAAAGACATTCCCAGGCACAGAGGGCATTTCCCCCAGACCCTACCCTGGCCCATATTCCTCATATGTATCTCCAAAAACAACCCTGGAGGAAAGATTCCCAGTCCCAGAATCTGCATAAACTGCTTCTGACGATATGACCACATTTTAAGTAGTACAAAGACAATCTATGGTTAACCATCTACTACACACGTTCAAATAATCAGTTAACATCGTTAAGATATCTAATTCTTATGTTACCAAAGTCTTCCTAAAACTCTGATGAGAAACTAATGATTGTATGCCTAATTTATTTCTCATATAAAAAATTTACTCAGGGGTACCCCTGGATGGCTCAGTTGGTTAAGTGAATGCCTTCAGCTCAGTTCATGATCCTGGAGTCTGGGACTGAGCCTCCCATCAGGCTCCCAGCTCAGTGGAGAGCCTGTTTCTCCCTCTCCCTCTGCTCCCCTTCCATGCTCATTCTCTCTCTCAAATAAAATGTTTAAATATATAAAAAATTTACTTCGTATATGTGTGTTAATTAGGATTGTGTTCTCTGTGAGCAATAAAACCCTACACCAGAGGCTTCAAAGAAGCCTGTGGAGTAAATATTCAACCCTGTTTAGCATCTTAATGATGCCAGCAAGTTGCTTATACCTCTCTAGTTAGCTGTGCTTAGCATACAAGTCTTCCTCCTTATGCTGCCTCATGGTCCCAAGATGGCTGCTGCACCTCAGGGGGTCAGTGTGCACACTAGGCAAGGACAGAAAGGAACAGAAGAAGGCTTAGTGTCTGGATCAGAAAAGCTAAGGCTTTGCCAGAAACTCCCACAGGTGTGCTTATGTTGTACTGGCCCGAACTGTGACATATGGACCCTGCTACCAGCAAGAGATTTGGGAGATCATTTCTAGGTTCACTTACATCCTAGAGAGTTGAGGTAGGCAACGGAGAATAGTCTAGAAAGGAGAATGAAGTAATCATCAACCTATACCATCACTCATGCATGCTGCTCTTATATCTACAATGTTCAAAGACATTAATCTTTATTAGCCTTCACTATTAAGATTACCTCCACTGGATTTGGATCTAAGGGATATCACAGGAAAAAGAAAGAAGTCTTTGGAATCCAGTAAACAGGAACTGCATTCCAGTACTTAGCAGTTATATGCATGGGCACATATATCTTTTCTCTTTAAAAAAGTATTTTTGTCTCTCTTTTTTTTTTAATTTATGATAGTCACAGAGAGACAGAGAGAGAGAGAGAGAGAGAGAGAGAGAGGCAGAGACATAGGCAGAGGGAGAAGCAAGCTTCATGCACCGGGAGCCCAACGTGGGATTCGATCCCGGGTCTCCAGGATCATGCCCTGGGCCAAAGGCAGGCGCTAAACCGCTGCGCCACCCAGGGATCCCTCTTTTTTTTTTTTTTTTTTTTTTTTTTTTTTTTACTGAAAACATTTATTTGTATTTTTTAATTAATTGGTATTATTTTTAAAGCAGTTTTCATTCCAGTTTTAGTATATATGCTGCCAAAGTGAACCAAAGTAGTTTTCAGTTTACAGAAAAATATTACAAAAAATACAGAGAGTTCTCATCTACCCCCTTACTCAGAAATAGTTTCCCCCATTATTAACATCTTGCATTAGTGAGGTACATTTGCATCACCTGATGAACCAATACTGACATCATCATCATCATCATTACTAATTAAAGTCTACTGTTTGTTAGGTTTCATTCTTTGTGTTGTACATTCTAGTTTTTAAAAAAACTGACTTTTTTATATCAGTTTTAGGTTCACAGCAAATTTGAATGGGAAGTACAGAAAATTGGGCACCTAGGTGGTTCAGTTGGTTAAGCCTCTGTCTTCGGCTCAGATCATGATCCCAGGATCCTGGTTAAGTTCCGTACCAGACTCTCTGCTCAGGGGGAGTTTGTTTCTCCCTCTGTCTCTCACCTCACTTGTGCGAGCACTCTCTCCCTCTCTCAAAAGTAAATAAATAGGGTTGTCTGGGTGGCTCAGCAGTTGAGCCTTTGCCTTTGGCTCAGGGCATAATCCCAGAATCCCAGGATCGAGTCCCAAAACAGGCTCCCTGCATGGAGCCTGCTTCTCCCTCTACCTGTGTCTCTGCCTTTCTTTTTCTGTGTCTCTCATGAATAAATAAATATTTAAAAATAAATAAATAAATAAAATCTTTAAAAAGCTAAAAATAAAAATAAAGTACAGAAAGTTCTTATAGATTCCCTTTCCCATACCAACCTCACTCACCATTTGTATATTTGTTACACATGGTATATTTATTACGATTGATGAACCACCAGGGACATATCATTATCAAGCAAAGCCCATAGTCTACATTATGGTTCACACTTGGTATTGTACATGCTAGGGTTTTGACAAAGGTCTAATAATATGTACCCATACATACAGTGTCCTACACAATAGTTTCATTGCCCTAAAAATCTTTTGTGCTACATCTGTTCATATCTTTCTCCCCTCATGTCCCTGGCAACCTACAACCCATCTTTTTACTTTCTCCATAGTTTTGCCTTTCTAGAAACTCTTTTTTTTTTTTTTTAAGATTTTATTTATTTATGAGAGACACACAGAGAGAGAGAGGCAGAGACACAGGCAGAGGGAGTAGCAGGCTCCAGGCAGGGAGCCCAACGTGGGACTTGATCCCGGGTCTCCAGGATCACGCCCTGGGCCGAAGCCAGGGGCCGAAGCCAGGGGCTAAACTGCTGAGCCACTCAGGCTGCCCCCTTTCTAGAAACTCTTAAAGTTATCACACAGTATTCAGCCTTTTCAGATTATCTTCTTTCACTTAGTAGTATACCTTTAAGATTCCCCCTTGTCTTTTCAAGGCTTGATAGCCCCTTTCTTGATAGCACTGAATAACACTCCTTCATACAGATAAATCACAGTTCATCTATCCATTCACCTATTGAAGGACATTTTGATTTGGCAATTATGAATAAAGATGCTATAAATATTTGTATGCAGGTTTTTGTGTGGACAGAGGTTTTCAACTCCTCTGGGTAAATGCCAAGGAATACAGTTACTAAATCATATGATAAGAATACATAGTTTTGGAGAAAAAAAAAAAACCTGATAAACTGTATTCCAAAGTGGGTGTACTATTTTGCATTCCCATCAGCAATGAATGAGAGGTCCTGCTACTTACTGCCTATCCGCACCAGCACTTGATATTGTTGGTGTTCTGGATTTTGGTCATTCTAGTAAGTGTGCAACAGTATTTAATTGTTGTTTTAATATGCAATATCCTAATGATATATGCTGTTGACCATCTTTTCATAGCTATCAGTATATCTTAGCCATCAGTATATCTTATTTGGTGGAAACGTCTGTTCATATGTTTTGCTAATTTCTTCATCAATCTATTTATTTTCTTATTGTTGAGTTCAAAGAGTTTTCTGTATATACTTTGGGTACCAGACATTTATCAGATGTGCATTTTACATATATTTTGTCTTGGTCTATAGCTTGTTTCATTCTCCAAAGAGTGTCTTTCACAGAGAAGAAGGCTCACATCTTATCAATTTTAACTTTCATGAATTATGTTTCAGTATTATATCTAAAAGGTCAGGGCAGCCCGGTGGCTCAGCAGTTTAGCACCGCCTTCATCCCAGGGTGTGATCCTGGAGACCTGGGATGAGTCCCGTGTCGGGCTCCCTGCATGGAGCCTGCTTCTCCCTCTGCCTGAGCCTGCTTCTCCCTCTGCCTCTGCCTCTCTCTCTCTCTCTCTCTCTGTGTGTGTGTGTGTGTGTGTGTCTCTCATGAATAAATAAATAAAATCCTTAAAAATAAAATAAAAGGTCACTAATGATTCACTCACATGCGATATTTAAGAAACAAAACAAATTAAGAGAAAAGAGACAAACAAAAAACCAGACTCTTAACTATAAAAAACAAACTTATGATTACCAGAGGGGAGGTGGTTGGAGGGATGGGGCAAATAGGTTGTGGGGATTAAAGAGTTCACTTAACACAATGAGCAGAGTAATGTATAGAATTGTTGAATCATTATATTGTACACCTAAAACTAATATAACACTGTACATTAATTATACTGGAATTAGGGGGCGGGGCAAGAGGGCAGAGGAGTAGGATTCCCAAGTCACCTGTCCCCACCAACTTACCTAGATAACTTTCAAATCATCCTGAAAACCTACAAATTCGATCTGAGATTTAGAGAGAACAGGTGGAACGCTACAGAGAGAAGAGTTTTCGCTTCTAACAAGGTAGGAAGGGGGGGGTGCTAAAAAAGAACCAAGTGGGGGAGGGGCCCCTGCGAGGAGCTGGGCTAAGGCCCTGGGGAGAAAGCCTCCTGGGACAAGAAAGCCCAGGCCCGGAGAAGCAGGAACTTTAAAAACCTGCACCGGATTTTTCCTGGCTGGAAAGGCGCTCACAGAGAACTCAGGCAGGATCGCAGGAGGGGCAGTGGAGCCACCAGGTTCCTGGGGTCACTAACAGAGGAAGTGCACCCGGGTGAGAGCGTGCCACAGACCCCCAGCGGAGCTTGGTAAAGGGTTGGAATGCATGCCCCGCAGGGCCTCGGGAGCAGCTCAGGCAGCAGCTCTGGGGTAGGGGGCTGTGTGGCACAGGAACACGATTCCAGTGACACAGGTCCCAGATCCCAGGGTGCCGGGAGACACAGTCCAGGATCCTGCGCTCCCCCTGGGACAGGCAGAGGCCAGGAGGGCACAGGACAGTGAGGACTCTCCTGCCACCTACGGGTGCCCCCAAGCTGTGCAGATCAGCACACCCCACCACCAACCCCCAGAGCATCCAGGCCCCTGAGGACTGGAAGACTGCAGTAGTTACTGGGGTACCTGACCCCAGAGCTGGAGAGCTGGCCTCCGCCAGTGTTATTGTTCCTCCTTGTGTCACTGTGTGCCTGGGACGGAACGGGACCGCCAGGTAACAGGGGTCTCACAGGACAAACAGCTCCCACTGAGCCGTGCACCTGGCAGGGGGCGGGGCAGCACCCCCAGGTGCACACACCTGAGAATCAGCACAGCAGCCCCTCCCCCAGAAGACCAGCTGGAAGGACAGGGGAAGAGCAAGTTCTTGACTGAGCAGCACTGGAAAGTTCCAGGGGAAGTCAAGGGACTTACAGTATATAGAACCAGAGGATACCCCTCCTTTCTTTGTTTTTCCTCCTTTTTCCAGTACAACTCGTTTTTATATCAGACTGTAAATTTCCATTTTTTTTTCTTTCCCACCTTAACTACAATATTTTACCATCTCTTCATTTTTAAGATTCTTCCTTTTTGACTTTTATATTTCTACAATTACAGGTCCTAGATATATTTTCCACTTCTAGATTCCCTTCAACATACTCAACCTAATTTTGGGAGATATACAAGATATGTTTTTTTGTTTTGTGTTGTGTTTTTTGTTTACTCTACCTCATTTTGTTCTACAATGGCAGAAGTTAATACCTTCTAAAACATGATCGGTATGCACCCAGAACCAAGTGGTATACCGTGCTGGTTCATTCTGTGAGATTCCTATTCCCATTCTGCCCCCCTCTTTTATCTCATTTATGTTTTGGTGGTCAGTGTTGGGGCCCTCTACAAGTATTTCTGGTTTATATGAGACTGAGCATCTTCTAATATACAGAACTTAATATACTCAGAAACAAGAGGATCACCCTCTAGAACCCCTCAGGTAGACTACATTCTCCCTCCACTACAACTTCTTCACCACCACCATCTCCCAGTCCCCCCTCTTTTTTTTCCCCTCCTTTTTTTTCTTTTTTCTTTTCTTTTTTCTCTTCTTTAGGATTCCTGGCCTTTAATTTTTTTACTACCTTGTTTTAAAATTTGTTTTTCACTTTAGTGGTCCTTTTGTTTTATTTCATTCGATCTTTGTTTTCAATTTCTGGTCTCTGACCTGGGCAGAATCATCTGGGGTGAAATTTACTTAGGTCGTGGTTGATATTCTTGACACAGCCCGCTCATACAGCCACTCTGCACTGAGCAAAATGACTAGTAAGAAGAACTCACCACAAAAGAAAGAATCAGAAACAGTACCCTGCATAGAGTTACAGAATTTGGATTACAATTCGATGTCAGAAAGCCAATTAGAAGCACAATTATAAAGCTACTGGTGGCTCTGGAAAAAAAGCATAAAAGATTCAAGAGACTTCAGGACTGCAGAATTTAGATCTAATCAGGCCGAAATTAAAAATCAATTAAATGAGATGCAATCCAAACTGGAGGTCCTAACAACAAGGGTTAATGAGGTAGAAGAAACAGTGAGTGACACAGAAGACAAGATGATTACAAGGAAGGAAGCTGAGGAAAAAAAAGAGAAAAACAAATAAAAGACCATGAGGAAAGGTTAAGGGGAATAAATGACAGCCTCAGAAGGAAAAATCTACGTGTAATTGGGGTTCCGGGAGGCACCTAGAGGGACAGAGGGCCAGAAAGCATTTTTGAACAAATCATACCTAAGAACTTCTCTAATTTGGGGAGGGAAACAAGCATTCAGATCCAGGAGATAGAGAGGCCCCTCCCCTAAAATCAATAAAAACCATTCAACACCTCGACATTTAATAGTGAAACTTGCAAATTCCAAAGATAAAGAGAAAATCCTTAAAGCAGCAAGAGACAAGAGATCCCTAATTTATATGGGGAGAAATATTAGATTAACAGCAGACTTCTCCACAGAGATCTGGCAGGCCAGAAAGGGTGGCAGGATATATTGAGGGTCCTAAATGAGAACATGCAGCCAAGAATACTTTACCCAGCAAGGCTCTCATTCAGACTAGAAGGAGAAATAAAGAGCTTCCAAGATAGGCAGAAACCGAAAGAATATGTGACCACCAAACCAGCTCTGCAAGAAATATTAAGGGGGACTCTGTAAAAGAAAGAGGAAGCCCAAAGAAATAATTCACAAAAACAGGGACTGAATAGGTATTATGATGACACTAAATTCATATCTTTCAACAGTAACTCTGAACGTGAATGGGTTTAATGATCCTATCAAAAGACGCAGGATTTCAGACTGGATAAAAAAACAAGACCCATCTATTTGCTGTCTACAAGAGACTCATTTTAGACCTAAGGATACCTACAGCCTGAAAATAAAAGGTTGGAGAACCATTTACCATTCAAAGGTCCCCAAAAGAAAGCAGGAGTAGCAATCCTCATATCAGATAAATTAAACTTTATCCCAAAGACTGTAGTAAGAGATGAAGAGAGACACTATATCATACTTAAAGGATCTATCCAACAAGAGGACCTAACAATCATGAATATTTTATGCCCCTAATGTAGGAGCTGCCAAGTATATCAATCAATTAATAACCAAAGTAAAGATATACTTAGATAATAACACACTAATACTGGGAGACTTCAACACGGCACTTTCTGCAAATGACAGTTCTTATAAGCACAACATCTCCAAAGAAACAAGAACTTTAAATGATACACTGGACCAGACGGATTTCACAGATATTTACAGAACTTTACATCCAAATGCAACTGAATACACATTCTTCTCAAGTGCACATGGAACTTTTGCCAGAATAGAACACATGGTGGGTCACAAATCAGGTCTCAACCGATACAAAGATTGGGATTGTCCCCTGCATATTTTCAGACCATAAAGCTTTGAAACTTGAACTCAATCACAAGAAGAAATTCGGAATAAACTCAAACACGTGGAGGTTAAAGAGCATCCTGCTAAAAGTTGAAAGGGTCAACCAGGAAATTAGAGAAGAATTAAAAAGATTCATGGAAACTAATGAAAATGAGGATACAACCATTCAAAATCTTTGGGATACAGTAAAAGCAGTCCTAAGAGGGAAATACATCACAATACAAGCATACCTCAAAAAATTGGAAAAAACTCAAATACACAAGCTAACTTCACACCTAAAGGAACTGGAGAAAGAACAGCAAATAAAACCTACACCAAGCATAAGAAGAGAGTAAATAAAGATTCGAGCAGAACTCAATTAAATAGAGACCAGAAGAACTGTAGAACAGATCAACAAAACCAGGAGTTGGTTCTTTGAAAGAATTAATAAGATAGATAAACCATTAGCCAGCCTTATTAAAAACAAAAGAGAAAAGACTGTAATTAATAAAATCACCAATGAAAAAGGAGAGATCACAACCAATGCCAAGGAAATACAAACGATTTTAAAAGCATATTATGAGCAGCTATACGCCAATAAATTAGGCAATCTAGAAGAAATGGACGCATTTCTGGAAAACCACAAACTACCAAACTGGAACAGGAAAAAAATAGAAAACCTGAACAGGCCGATAACCAGGGAGGAAACTGAAGCAGTCATCACAAACCTCCCAAAACACCAAAGTCCAGGGCAGATGGCTTCCCAGGGGAATTCTTCCAAGCTCGTTTTATGAGGCCAACTTCACCTTAATTCAAAAACCAGACAAAGACCCCACCAAAAGGGAGAATTATAGACCAATATCCCTGATGAACACAGATGCAAAAACTCTCAACAAGATACTAGCCAATAGGATCCAATAGTACATTAAGAAGATTATACACCATGACTAAGTGGGATTTATCCCCAGGATGCAAGGCTGGTTCAACACTCGTAAAACAATCAATGTGATATATCATATCAACAAAAGAAAAAACAAGAACCATATGATCCTCTCAATGGATGCAGACAAAATACAGCATCCATTCCTGATCAAAACTCTTCAGAGTTTAGGGATAGAGGAAACATTCCTCAGCATCTTAAAAGCCATCTATGAAAAGCCCACAGCAAATATCATTCTCAATGGGGAAACACTGGGAGCCTTTCCCCTAAGATCAGGAACATGACAGGGATGTCCACTCTCATCACTGCTATTCAACATAGTACTAGAAGTCCTAGCCTCACCAGTCAACAAAAAGAAATAAAAGACATTCAAATTGCCAAAGAAGAAGTCAAACTCTCCCTCTTTGCAGATGACATGATACTGTACATAGAAAACCCAAAAGTGGGCAGCCCCAGTGGTGCAGTGGTTTAGCGCCGCCTGCAGCCCAGGGTGTGATCCTGGAGACCGGGAATCAAGTCCCACGTTGGGCTCCTTGCATGGAGCCTTCTTCTCCCTCTGCCTGTGTCTCTGCCTCTCTCTCTCTCTCTCTCTCTGTGTGTTTCTCATGAACAAATAAATAAATAAATAAAAATCTTAAAAAAAAAAAAAAAAGAAAACCCAAAAGACTCCACCTCAAGATTGCTAGAACTCATATAGCAATTCAGCAATGTGTCAGGATACAAAATCAATGCCCAGAAGTCAGTGGCATTTCTACACTAGTAATGAGACTGAAGAAAGAAAAATTAAGTTATCAATCCCATTTACAATTGCACCCAAAAGCATAAGATACCTAGGAATAAACCTAACCAAGATGAACTATTGGGACTTAATCAAGATAAAAAGCTTCTTCACAGCAAAAGAAACAGTCAACAAAACTAAAAGACAACCTATAGAATGGAAGAAGATATTTGCAAATTACATATCAGATAAAGGGCTAGTATCCAAGATCTATAAAGAACTTATGAAACTCAACAGCAAAGAAACAAACAAGCCAATCATAAAATGGGCAAAAGACATGAACAGAAATTTCACCAAAGAAGACATAGATATGGCCAACAAGCACATGAGAAAATGCTCTGCATCACTTGCCATCAGGGAAATACAAACCAAAATCACAATGAGATACCACCTCACACCAGTAAGAATGGTGAAAACAAGACAGGAGACAAATGTTGGAGAGGATGTGGAGAAAGGGGAACCTTCTTGCACTGTTGGTGGGAATGTGAACTGGTACAGCCACTCTGAAAAACTGTGTGGAGGCTCCTCAAAGAGTTAAAAATAGAGCTACCCTACGACCCAGCAATTGCACTGCTGGGGATTTACCCAAAAGATACAGATGCAGTGAAAAACCAAGACACCTGCACCCCAATGTTTATACCAACAATGTCCACAATAGCCAAACTGTGGAAGGAGCCTTGGTGTCCATCGAAAAATGAATGGATAAAGATGTGGTCTATATACACAATGGAATATTACTCAGCCATTAGAAACGACAAATACCCACCATTTGCTTCAACGTGGATGGAATTGGAGGGTATTATGCTGAGTGAAGTTAAGTCGATCGGAGAAGGACAAACATTACATGGTTTCATTCATTCGGGGAATATAAAAAATAGTGAAAGAGATTAAAGGAGAAAGGAGAGCAAATGAGTGGGAAATATCAGTGAGGGTGACAGAACATGTAAGACTCCTAACTCTGGGAAACGCACAAGGGGTAGTGAAAGGGGAGGTGGGCAGGGGGTTGGGGTGACTGGGTGACGGGCACTGAGGGGGGCACTCGATGGGATGAGCACTGGGTGGTATACTATATGTTGGCAAATTGAACTCCAATATACAAAAAAAAAAAAAAAAACCCACCTCTATTTTCCAGCTTCTATTACGCAGTTCTAAAGCCACGTGCACATTTTTAGGTTTTCAATAGCTGTATTCATTTGCTTGGGCTGCCATCATAAAGCAGCACAGTCTGAGTGGCTTGAACAACAGTATTTTTTTTCTCATAGTGTTGAGGTTGGAAGACATCAAAGTGATGGCAGGGTTAATTTTTCCTGAGGCCTCTCTCCTTGGCTTGCTGACAGTGGTTTCCTTGCTATACACTCACATGGTCTTTTCTTGGTGTGTACACATCTCTGTGTCCCTTTTTATTTTTTTTTTCTTATAAGGACATCAGTAATACTGGAATAGGACCAACCTTTAAGACCTCATTTAACCTTAATTACCTTTTGATAGGTCCAATCTCAAAATTGTCATATCCTAAAGTACTGGGGGGTAGGGATCTAACAAATGAATTGGGGGGGGGCACAATTAAGTTCAACTACTGCAAGAGACATTGGGAAATCATTCCTAGCCCTGACACTCAAGATAAGCATGAGAGAACAGACTATAGAGGAAACTGTGCCAGTTAACCTAAGATTTTCCTCATGCTTGCTGCTCTTAGGCCATGAAAGTCTCACTCAAAGACATTAATCTGCATTTATTCACCTTCACCATTTTGGTTAACTTCAACTGGAGTTGGAGTCAAGGGATACAGTGGCAAAAAAAGGTGTTAGCATCCAAAAGACATGGGGTGGGAATCACAGATCCAGCATTTACCAACTATATTCATTAGCATATTTATATCTTTTCTTTAAATAGGTTCCTTTGTTTCTTTTTAAGGACATGCAGACACTTGAGTTGTGCCTCAAAAGTCTGTGAATCCTTAATTTCTCAGTGACCCTCAACTGTAGGATAACTCCACATACTGCACATGTGCAAGCCAAAGTTATATTGGACAAGTTCCTTCATCTTTCTCAACTTGATGTTTCTCTTTGTAAAAAAGGAAAATACTCCCTTTAGTGGACAGTAGTAAGAACTCCAAAAGATGACTCATGTAGAATGCCTACAAACCACTCAAGAACTTAATATATGTGTGTTTTTTCTCTTTTCTCAATTTTAACCTTATGGTCTGTTTAGAGATGTTTTATGTTCCATTTAACTCTCATGCATCATGATAGTCAGACCTCAGAAAATATGTCTAAACAGTTTATGAGACCCTTGAATTGAGAACTTTATATTAATATTCTTTACATCTCCTATGACAGTGCCTATTACCTACTAGGTACATTACAAACAACTGTCTAAATCAATAATTCTTTGCTGTTTAATTCAATCATTTCTTACATAAAATGAGTTGGTACTGAACTAATTTCTTTTGCAGGTGACAGAATTTCAATGTAAAAAATAAAAGCAACTGAAAAAATTCATATTGTATTAAAAAATGTGCATTATCTTTCTTACTTGCAAAAGAAAAAAGATGCTTCTTCAGATAAAGCCAAGATGTGTAAAAAATATGTATAAACATGAAATATACATGAAAAAATAAAATCATAAAAACATGAAATAATTTACAGTCATCATGTTGTTTTAAATGTAAAGACATCAATATATTTGTATTTTTCTATTTATGCATTGTATTATATTTTACAAAATGTCCTTTAATAATAGAAAATAGCAAAATGGTAGACTAGGAAGCTATAAGCTCTTGTTCCCCCGTGGAAACATAACCAGAAACTGGCCAAACTACTGCAGAAAATTTCTGGAAAACCATTAGAAAAATCAGGTTACAGTTGCTTAATGAATGCCACGTTCAGAACAGTAGAGAAGATTTGTGGTGAGTTTTTTTTAAAAGATCTGTTGAATTTGATTTACTAGTATTTTTTCAATTTTTCATTTAAATTCAATTTAATATATAGTATATAATCAATTTCAGAAGTAGAACTTAGTGATTCATCAGTAACATATAACACCCAGTGCTCACTACATCAAGTGCTGTCCTTAATGCCCATCATCCAGTTACCCCATCCCTCCACCCACCTCCCCTCCAGCCACCCTCAGTTTGTTTCTTTTTTTTTTAATTAGCCCCTCTGTGCCCGTCTTTCTCCATTAAGCTTCCTGTGCTTTTTTCTCCTTTTTTTTTTTTTTTTTTTTTTTTTTTTGAGGGAGAGAGAGAGTGAGCTGGGGAGGGGAAGAGAGAGAGAACTTTTTTTTTTTAATTCAATTAATTAACATATAACTTATTATTGGTTTCAGAGGTAGAGGTCAGTGATTCATCAGTTTTATATAATACCCAGTGCTCATTACATCACATGCCTTCCTTAATGTCCATTATGCAGTTACCCCATCTTCCCACCCCACCCCCTTCCAGCAACCCTCAGTTTGTTTCCTATAGTTAAGAGTTTCTTATGGTTTGTCTCCCTCTCTGGTAAAGAAGATGTGGTGTATATATACAATGGAATATTACTCAGCCATCAGAAAGGACGAATACTCACCTTACATCAATGTGGATGGAACTGGAGGGTATTATGCTAAGTGAAATAAGTCAATTGGAGAAAGACAATTATCATATGGTTTCACTCATGTGTGATAAGTTCTTTATATATTTTGCATACTAACCCTTTATCTGATGTCATTTATAAATAAGATTTGTGGTGTTTTAATTGCTTGTCCCACCCTCATATGAAGTGTTAGTCTTTATCTAGAAGAAGGGACAGTCCAGTAATCCTTTCCCTCTTGAACAAGAGTAAAGAGTTGACATTATTTGTAAGTTAATGTATATGACAGCTACTGAAAGACTGTCATTTGTTTAACCTAACTCAGATCTCGTGGAAAAACAGAGGGCACTGCTTATGATATCTTCAAAGAGAGTAGAGACCCACAAAACACCAGGAGCAAGAGATTATGGGTGGAGACATATAATAGGCCATCTCAGGCCCTGATGAGAAGTGGGACAAAACTATTCAGGGAACTAAGACATTCAAAAGCGTCTATTTACAGAGGAATTGAGAAACTCACAGGAAGGCCAAGGAAAGATACAGGCTTAGAGAAGATCCAAGAACAAGCTTTCACTTCTGGCTGTTTTCTAGGTTCAGAGCAAGTCTAGCTCATTGATGGATTATATATCACTATAGAGAGAACCTGCCAAAACTGGTGAACTGGGCTGTGTTTCCAACGGTCTCACTTCTAACAACAACAACAAAAATTCAAAAGGCATATAAAGATGAAGACATATACCACTCAAAAGAACAATATAAGTTGACAGAAACCATCCTTGAGGAGGCCGAGACATTGAACGTACCAGATAGATACTTTAGTAAAACTATTTTAAGCATGCTGAAATACCTAAAGGAAATGATTGCAAATTTCTAAAGGAAATTAATAAATTGATGTGTGAACAAAATGAGAATATCAACAAAGAGAAAGTATAAAAAGGAGCCAAACAAAAATTCTGGAGCTGAAAAATAAATTATTAAGTTGAGAAGTTACTAATGGGTAACAAGAGCAGATTTGAGAAGTCAGAAGAAATAATCAGGAAATATGAAAAGACAATTGAAATAATTAAGTCTGAGAAACAGAATGAAGAAAAATAAACAGAGTTTAACAGATTTTTAGGACACCATCAAATGACTATTATATGCATCACAGGAATCTCATAAGAAGTAAGAAACAGCAGCAGGAAATTTATTTGAAGAAATAATGACTAGAATCCCACAGAGCTCCCTAGCCCCTTCCACTATGTGAGGACACAGCAAGGAGTTAACAGTTTGAAACCCAGAAGAGAGCCCTCACCACAGCTGAACCATGCTGGCACCCTGAATTCAGACAGACTTCCAGCTTCCAGAACTGTGAGACAGATGTTGCTTATGAGCCACCAAGTCTGTAGTGCTTTGTTATAGCAGACCGAATAGACTGAAACTATATATTTATATCAAATAAAATAGACTTCTAGTGAAAAACTGTTACAAGTAACAATGAGGACATTAAATATTAAGCAAAGTGCTTATTCATTCAGAATATGTAACAGTTACAAACATATATGTAACAATCTCCAGAGCCCAAAAGTATATGAAGCAAACACTGATAAAATTTCATGGAGAAATAAACTCTACCTCAAAAGCTGAATATTTCAATTTTGTTGAAAAGATCAACAAAAGTGACAAACCCCTACAGGTTGATTAAAGAAGAGAGGGAAGACTCTACTTAGTAAAATCAGAAATGAAACTTGGGATAATGTTACCGACCGTAGACAAGTAAAAGGTATTGCAACAGAATACTATTACTTATTGTATACACATAAAAGGGATAACAAGATGAAATGAATATATTCCTATAAGCAAACCAATCTACTAAAATCCATCATGAAGAAAAAGAAAATCTCAATATCTCTATACCTAGGTAAGGATACTGAGTCAGTAATCAAAATCTGGTAACGAAAACAATAAAAGGCCAGGACAAGATGGTTTCACTGGTAAATTCTACCAAATGTTTAAAGAAGAATTAAAGCCAAACCTTCTCAAGTTTTTCCAACAAATTGAATAAGTAGAACACTTCCTAACTCATTCTCAGGAGCCAACATTACTCCTGACAGACAGATACTACATAGAAACAAGACAGACACAACATAGAAAGGAAAACTAGAGACCAATTTCCCTTATGAATACTGATGACAAAACCCTCAACAAAACCCAGCAAACTGAATTCTGCAGAATGTTAAAAGGATACCCCCATGACCAAGTGAAATTTATTCCTGGAATGCAAGGACAGTTCAGCATATAAAAGTCAATTAATGTAATACACCACATTAATAGAATGATAGGAGAAAACATAAAAGAATTTGACAAAATTCAACACCATTTCATGACAAACCAAGAATAGAAAAATTCTTCCTCAACATGATAAAGGCTATTGTGAAAAACATAACTTAACATCATTTTCAATAGTGAAGGACTGAAACCTAAACCCCTAAGATCAGGAACAATGAAAAGACGATCGTTTTCACCCTTTCAATTCAATATAATAGCCAGAAGAATTAGATAAGAGAAAAGGGGGAAAAAGGCATGCAGATTGGAAAAGAAATAACCTATTTTCTACCTGAAGATATGATCTGATACAGAAAAATACCTAAAGACAATTTCAATAATGTAACAGTATACAAAATCAGCATGTAAAAATTGGCTGTATTTATATATACTAACAATGAACATAAATGCAATGGAGAAGACAATTTCATTTACAAGAGCATCAAAAATAACTCAATACTGAAGAATAGAGTTAAACAAGGGGAAACTTTCAAAACATTATTATAAGAATTAAAGCACAAATATATGAAAACACATACTATGTTCATGGATTGGAAGACTTAATACTATTAAGAGGTCAATACTATCCAAAGTTATCTACAGGTTCAGTGTCATCCCTATCAAAACACCAATAACTTTTTTTGTAGAAATAGAATGAAGATAAATAAGAACAGTTATTTTTTCCTTAAACCTAATTTCAAAACTTTCTGCAAAACTTCAGCTGCAGTAATCAAAATGGTGAGGTATTGACATAAGGACAGTCATGTAAATCAACAGAATAAAAGAGAGCTCAAAATAAACTCTTGGTTTGGTCAAATGCTTTTTGAAAAGGGTACCAAGATCATTTAATAGGGAAAGGACAATCTTGTAATGAGTGGTGCCAGGAAAACTGAATATTCACCTGCAAAAAGAAGGACCTGAACACTGATCTCATATGATATAAAATTTAACTCAAAATGTATCAGAGATCTAAATGTAAGAGCTGAAAATAAAATTATTAGAAGAAAACATAAGATAAAATCTTCTTGACACTGGATGTGGCAATGCTTTCATGGATATGACACCAAAAGCACAGACAACAAAAGAAAATAGATATAATGAAATTGATTAAAACATCTGTTCTTTTGGACATTGCCCTAAGCAACATATTCATGGATACATTTCCTCAGGCAAGGGAAACAAAAGCAAACATAAACTATTGGGACTACACCAAAATAAAAAGCTTTTCTACAGCAAAGGAAACCATCAACAAAACAAACAGGCAACCCATTACATGGGAGAAGATATTTGCAAATGATATATCTGATAAGAGGTCAATATTCAAAATACATAAGGAATTTATACAACACCAAAACAAACGATCCAATTTAAAAATGGGTAGAGGACCTGAATAGACATTTTCCCAAAGACATACAGATGGTCAATGAACACATGAAAAGATGATCAACAATCACTAACCATCAAGGAAATGCATTTCAAAACCACAATGAGATATCTTCTCACACCAGTCAGAATGGGTAATATCAAAAAGAAAATAAATAACAAGTGTCTGTGAAGATTTGGAGAAAAGGAAACCTTCATGCACTGTGGGTAGGAATGTAAATTGGTGTAGCTTCTGTGGAAAACAGCATGAAAATTCCTCAAAAAATTAAAAATGGATATACCATATGATCCAGTAATTCCACTACTGGGTATTTATCCAAAGAAAACAAAAACATTAACTTTAAAAGATACATGCACCCCTATGTTTACTGCAGCATTATTTACAATAGTCAAGATATGGAAGCAACTCAAGTGTCCACTGACAGATGAATGGATAAAAAAGAGGTGACACACATACACACGTGTGCATGTAGACATGCACACATACACACACACATAACAGAATATTACCCAATCATAAAAAGGATGAAATCTTGCCATTTGCAACATGGGTGGACCTAGAGAGTATTATGCTAAGTGAAATAAATCAGACAGAGAGAGACAAATACCATATCATTTCACTGATACGTGGAATCTAAAAAAACAAAACAAAACAAAGCAGAAAGAGACCCATAAATAAAAAAACAAATTGGTGGTTGCCAGAGGGGTAGGGAGTAGGAGTACAGGGCAAAATAGATAAAGGAGACCAAGAGGTACAAACTTCCAGCTATATAATAAGTAAGCCATGGAGATGAAAAGTACAGTATAGGGAATATAGTCAATAATATTGTAATAACATTGTATGATGGCAGATGGGTGACTACACTTATCCTGATGAGCACTAAGTTATGTGTAGAATTGTCAAATTAATATGTTGTACATCTGACACTAACATAACACTGTATGTTAATTATACAAAGAAGTAGATTTCAAAGAAAAAACTTTTAAACATTTGTGTGTCAAAGGACACTGTCAAAGAATGAAATAAAAACTCACAAAATGGGAGGAAATTATACAAGGGTTAATATCTAGACCATGTGAAATAGAAAACAATGTTTTAAAGTATTTTCTGCATGATATGAAGAGACATCTGGAAATTAATTTCTAAATAATCAATTACTTTGTAAAACATTACTGTACATGGCCTGTTATCTAAAGTTAGTCAACTCATAAAAATACCTTCAAAATGGCAGTTTTTAAGAGCCTCTCCCAAACTGCTTGTCTTAATGAAAATATATCCAAAATGACTAGTCTGACCATCCCATAGCCCTAGATAGATATTATGTGAAGAATTACACAATGCCCAGTATTTGACAAATGGCCTTCCTCCAATTATGAAGGACTTAATGATATATTTTTATTGGATACAGAAAGTATTTATTAGTTTATTTCAAAAGTACAACTTATATAAAGCCCTCAAGCTTACCTTAGTGGAACAGATCTAGTCTGACTAGACTTTGAACACACACAAATCAGGTTTATAAACATGTGATTTCATTTGCATTAAAAGTTTAAGGATACTTTGAGAGTCATCTACTGAGCCCATTGACTTATTTAAAAATTTAAAAAGTGAGCCCAGATGTCCACTGACAGATGAATGGATAGAGAAAATGTGGTGTGGATGCCTGGGTGGCTCGGTGGTTGAGCACCTGCCTTAGGCTTGGGGCATGATTCTGGGGTCCTGGGATCGAGTCTCTCATCGGGTTCCCCACAGGGAGCCTGGTTCTCCCTCTGCCTATGTCTCCGCCTCTCTCTTTGTGTCTGTCTCTCATGAATAAAGAAAATGTGGTGTGTGTGTGTGTGTGTGTGTGTGTGTGTGTGTGTGTGTTGGAATACTACTCAGCCATCAAAAAGAATGAAATCTTGCCATTTGCAACCACGTGGATGGAACTACAGGGTATTATACAAAGTGAAATAAGTCAGAGAGTGACAAGACCATATGATTTCACTCATATGTGGAATTTAAGAAACAAAACAGAAGAACATAGGGGAAGGGGAGGAAAAATAAAATGAGACAAAAACAGAGAGGGAGGCAAACCATAAGAGGCTCCTAACTATAAGGAAAACTCTGAGGGTTGCTGGAGGGGAGGCAGACAGGGGGATGGAGTAACTGGGTGATGGGCATTATGGAGGGCACTTGATGTCATGAGCACTGGGTGTTTATATGCAACTGATATCACCGAATTCTACCTCTGAAACTAAACAGTATATGCTAATTAAACTGAATTTATATATATATATTTTAAAGTGATTAAAAATCTGACCACAAATGCAAAAATCATTAAATACCATAAGTCCACCATAAGGATATAAGGTTTTTACACAAATATGTGTTACCAATATATTCTTCCTGGGATTGTGAAATCCTATAAATTTTTCCTTGGTGTGTGTGCATGTGTGTGGGTGGATATGTGTTCCCCGGTACCTAAAAATAATAATTACAATTTCAAATAAAAAATATTCAGATAGCTGGTAACAGCTCACCAATTACCCAGGGAGTCAAAAGAAAACCAGAAATTAGTAGAAAGTGAGAGAGTCTGATTACCTACCACCGTAAGATCATCCATCTGGTGCTAAGACTTAAGAGATGACACCCCCAGAGGTCCATGCGTTTTCCTAATCCGCATCAGGATCTCAAGAGAGCAGAGGTTCCTTCTAAGCTTAGTATCCCAATGCTCTGCAATAAGGAATGGAAAAGTCCATGTAAACTTTATAAGTTATTGTACAAACCTAAAGTGATCTTTTGGGAATTTTAATACTTTTCATAGGACTTGGTTTAAACATCATTAGTCTTCTTCCTTTGTGAACAATTTTCTGTGCATCCATCACAACTTTGTAGATGGACTATACAGAAATCAATCTAATTGTTCTACAGTTTTTAATTCTTGAAAATGAAATACAAATAAGTGGGGATAGTTTAGAAAAATAATAGGTTATACAGCAAATGTTAAACCAAGACAAACACCAAGACAATCTCTAGCTGATGAGCTCAGAGGTCAATTTTATTTTTAAAACTATATAACATACCTTTAAATAAGAAAATGACATTAAAATTATAAGTATTTAAGTATGCACAAAAATAGTTGTAGAGGAGGGAAGAAGAGGTAAATTCAAATTTTAAAACAAACAAGGAGTAGAAGAATATTGAGAGCACAAAGGGAAAGGGGATGTGGGGAGAGAGGCGCAATGGGTGAAAGTTTTGAGAAAAATGTTTTGGGGAGCTGTTGGAGAAAGGGGTGGAGCCGGGGCCCTTGACAAGATCTGAGTGTTGAGCCAAATGCTATAAAAGCTACCTGGAGCCATAAAGGGAGAGCATTCTGAAACCTAGGATAGGTACACAGGCAAAGGCAGGAGGCAACAGCAGCTGCAGTCCCTAGAGAAAGGCTGGAATGTTAGAGGAGAAGAGACCAACTCCAGGATGCTTGGTCTTACCTGCTAGAAGTCTGGCTGCTACTGAGCCAACTCTTTAGAGAAAGCATGGCCTAGTGGGTAAGCAATGAACAGGTGAAGTTATGTGACATCCAATTCCTAGATGTCATGATGATGATGTGTGAGAAACACCGTAAGAAGATCTCCAACATCCAGGAAGAGCTGCTACTGGGATCTGAAGCCAATGTGAGTGAGAGCTCCTGCCCCTGCTAGTTTGCATCTCCTGCTGGCTCCTATTGGGCTGTCCACCAATGTGCATGGCAGCCCACAAGACCTGGCTCAAGACCTCATTGACTGCCTGTGCTCAGCCTCACTCTACACATGCAGATGGAAGTAGTGATCTATCAAAATAGTGTCAAGGGAGTTAAAAAGTATCATTGTGCAAGCATTAGCACAGTCCTAGGAGTAGCCAGAGGCAAGAGAACCTTGGTAATACTGTCACACTGCCCAACTCTAAGTCATTTGTTTAGATATTAGGACTCTTGGTTCTGTTGCAAGTTTAATCATCCTAAAGTAACTGTTAACTTTTGGCCTATACAAAATTTTATAATTTTCCTGTTTATCCTTGACATGAATATTTTTTCACACCTCCCACCCATCTTTTTTAACTTAACAGGAAATCCTGTTACCTTCCATCAGCCAACATGCAGGAACCTTAAAAATGACATCACAAAACATTCCTAATTTTCACAGAAGCTGAAGACAACACTGACAGGCAGTTATCTTTGAGGGAGATAGTTTTTAAAATTTACTTATTTATTTACTAGGTATTTATTTCAATGTTTATGGATTTACAGCACTGGCAAGTGGTATGTGATTTTTTTTTTTTTTTAAGATTTTATTTATTTATTCATGAGAGACACACACAAAGAGAGAGAGACAGACAGAGACAGAGACACAGGCAGAGGGAGAAGTAGGCTCCATGCAGGTAGCCTGACGTGGGACTCGATCCCAGGTCTCCAGGAGCACGCCCCCGGCTGAAGGCTGCGCTAAACCGCTGAGCCACCCGGGCTGCCCGGTATGTGATTTTTAAATCTCAAATGTTTATTCGTACTATCATTGAATACATGTTGATCACATCCACACTGTGCAGAACATGGTAATTAACATGTAATCAGGACATAATTTCATATTGTTATTTCTTTCCTTTACTGGAAAAATCGGTTTTATTTTTCTGGAAAAACAAACCACACATTTGATTATGAAAAAAGAAGGAAGTTATTGATATAATATGTTGTTTAAAAAAAGGTTGTAAGAAAAAAAAATTTCTGAAAATATGCACAATAGAATTGTTGATTTTCACCTATCTTCATGTATATTCTCCATGATGCATTTATCAATGTCCAAATCAGTCATGACAGATTACTAGAACGTGAGAAATTATCAATGTTTGCATTCTTTGTCTGTCTGTAATAGTATATAGTCTCTCCACAATGTGCTTTCTCTCAAGAATCAATCCTTTTAATGCTAAAAAAAATCTTTTTTTAAATTAAGGGTATGATTGCATCAACTGCATTTATAACCTTATTAACTTCATAATTATTATAAAAAGCTTAATTATTTAACCAACATAACTCATTTTATACACATCTAACACCAGGTATATACAAAAGTAATAAAATGTTTTAATTGATCTTGCCAATGTAGACTAAATGAACATTAAACCAAAAACCTTGCAGTTTCCTATTTGAGCCCAAGTGGATTTTTTGCCTTGTTGAAAACAGGTTCATTACCAAATACATTTTGGATTTGGATTCGCATAAACTGAATTATTTTTCAAGTTTGTATACTTTCATGTTTCTAGGAGATTCAAGTAAGTATTTTTAAGTGGCATAAATGAATAGTCAAGTAAATAACCAAATAAGCAACTTAATGTTTTATCTTAGAAAAGAGCTAGATTGGGGGCACCTGGGTGGCTCAGTCAGTTAATCATCTGCCTTCAGCTCAGGTCATGATCTCAGGGTCCTGGGATTGAGCCCTGTGTCCAGCTCCCTGCTCATCCGGGAGCTGCTTCTCCCTCTTCCTCTGCCCCTCTCACAGCCCCACTTGTGCTCTCTCTCCCTCTCTTTCTCTTGCAAATAAATAAAAATCTTTAAAAAAATAAATAAAATATTTTTAAAAAGAAGAAAAAAAAAAGAAAAGAGCTAGATTGGTAAAGGAACACATTCAGTCTCACCATTTTAGAACTTACAGAACATTTATGTACACAAAATAATCTGAAATGATATGAACTTTTGTTAGAATGGTAAATTGCATGGTATCATCTTAATGTTTAGTCAGAATTACAAGAGATGAAGACACCAATTCCAAATCCCAAGACACAGTTAATCACAACCAAGCCTCTGAGCTTCATCATGTCTCCCCAAGGCCAACTTAAAGAGCTTCTCACTGAGGAAGCAGAGACCAATAGATTGTAACTCCTCGAGGAGAAAGACATTTCCCAAGCGCTCTACTTTCATCACAGAACCTTTCTTGCTGATTTTAACACTTCCATTCATATTTTATTTATACCCCAGCGCAGTGCTGTCAATTCCATAATTTCATTTGCACCAAGATCCCCTGCCCACCTGAGTCGTTCTCACGCCATACTGAACTAATGACATTTGAGGTCTTCCACCACCATTCGATGACTCAGTTACTCCATCTTCCATACACACTGCTTCTGCTGGCCTGTCTATTCCTGCAATATAGATGGAAAAGCACCCCCAAAATACAACCCCTCTACCTGCCTGTGTGAGATATAACTCATACCTTTCTTGTTCCTAAAAGAATACATGTCTATATGAAACGGGTGTGAATGTGCAAGCACGGTTTTTGCTGTGCAAGAAATACATCCAGCTTCTTTAGTTTTCATTTTGTTTTGTTTTGAAGTAGGCTCCACACCCAATGTAGAGCTTTAACTCGAGACCCTGAAATCAAGAGACACCTGCTCTACTGACGGAGCCAGCCAGGCGCCCCTCTTCTTGATTTCTAACACATCCATATAAATCCAATTCTGGGGATCCCTGTGTGGCGCAGCGGTTTGGCGCCTGCCTTTGGCCCAGGGCGCGATCCTGGAGACCCGGGATCGAATCCCACGTCGGGCTCCCGGTGCATGGAGCCTGCTTCTCCCTCTGCCTGTGTCTCTGCCTCTCTCTCTCTCTCTCTCTCTGTATGACTATCATAAATAAATAAAAATTAAAAAAAATAAATCCAATTCTGTCCCTAGGTTGGGAATTTAGCTCTTAGCACCAAAGCATTAAGTCCCCATAGTTTTCAATGGCCCCTCACCAAGACAGTTACCAACCAGACAGGCCTGCATGGACCCCCTCAACTCAGGTGCTCACCTCCCTCCCTAGAGCTCAGCAGAACTTTGTTTCAGATCCTCCCTCTCGGTATAACGAATGTTTTCGGTTTTCACAGGGCACCCCTGACCGAGTTCTGGCTAGAACTCACGGCTCACCGCAGCGGGGACACGAGCTGCCTTTCAGGGAAGGGGAGGACTCCGTGCTCATCAAATCACACCGGCCTTTTCAAAACTCCGAATCCAGCTACGTGGACAGCGCTCCTGGTGTCCCTGGGCAGGAAGACAACGCCGGGGAAACGGACGACGGAGACGAAGCCCCGGAGGCGGAGGGCGGAGAGGACCGGGATGCGGGATGAGCGCCGGGCAGTGCTGGGCTCCGGGACAGCCCCGCCGCCTCCACCGAGGTGCTCGCGCCTCCTCCGCGCTGGCCGCTCGGGCGTCCTCCCGAGCCCACGCACCAATCGGATCTCCCCGCTACGCCCCTCACAACGGACCCAGCGCCCCGTTCCCGCCGCGCTGCACTTCCGCGCCCCTTCCCTCCTGGTTTAGCAAGGTAACTGTGATTCTCAGAGGCAAAGCCCGTGGGGTCCCTGTCACAGGCTAGTTACACACCTGTCAGCATCCCAGCCACGGCCCTCGGTCCAGAGGTCGAGGCTGCGCCCCTCCCCCCCCCCCCCGGAGCGGGCGGGGACCTCCCGAGCGCCCTCCGAGCCGGCCGGGCAGCGCACGTTCCAGCGCCTTCCAGCGCGTGCGGGGCCCGCAGCTGCCCGGGGAAGCCGACACCCGCCGGGCCGGACCTGCGGGGCGCTTGGGGACTTGAGGGAAGAGGTCGTCACGCCAGCGGACTACACGTGGGCAGACCTCCCGCGACGCGCGCCGGGCGGGAAACAAGGGAAGCTGTGCCTGACGACGCGACGCCCCGGTACCCAGCAGCCGAAAGGGCGGCGGATGCACTCCGCGGGGAGCAGCTACACCTTTTCCGATTTTACCGGTTTCACTGGGGTCCCACGGGTCGCGGAGGCGTCTCCTCAGAGGGGAGGGCAAGAATAAGCGAAGTAAGGGTTCGTTCTCGAAGAACTAGAGCTCAGGACCTACCAGGCTCCGCGAGCACTTCCATCTAGCACCCGGCACCGGGCGCCTCGCGCCTCGCGCCTCGCGCCTCCCGCCTCCCGCCTCCCGCCTCCCGCCTCCCGCCTCCCGCCTCCCGCCTCGCCGTTCTCGCGAGGTCCGCGCGCTCTCGTACTACCGCCAGGTGCGCGTGCGCGTGCGCGGCTCGGACCGGACGGGCGCGCGCGCCGGCACGAGAGCAGGTGCAGCGAGGCGCCGGGCAGGGGCGGCGGTTAGACCGCGCGGCCCACCTGGCGGCGGGGGCCCAGGGATGCCGCGGCTCCCCTGCGTGCGTCTGCTGTGCCTGGGACTCCTGTTAGTTCGGTTCTCCCGGGAGCTGAGCGACATCAGCAAAGCTAGGAGGCTGTGCGGCAGGCACCTCCTGAAGGAAATAATAAAACTCTGTGGCAATGTCAATTGGAGCTACTTCGAGGAGGAGACCCCTGTGCCACCGCTGTTTCCCCAGGACAACGAGATTGAAACCTTCATCCCGGACCGGTCGGAAAGCTCCCAAAGCACTTTCCCGGCTTGGGCGAGAGGCACAAGCCCAGGTAAAAATATAAGCCAAAGGCATGTTTGTTCATCTTTGTGCTGTCTTTTCCCCAAATCTGCTTTGCCGGGGGCTGAGCTTTCCCCGGATATGGAATCTGCCTAGTATGCAGATACATAAAACTCTTTATAATAAATTGTACAAAAAAAAATGTGCATATGCAAAACCTCAGTGAAGCTTTAAAAAAAGACTTAGAGCGGGCACCCCCGGTGGCCCAGCGGTTTAGCGCCGCCTTCGGCCCACGGCCTTGGGCCCCCATCGGGCTCCCTGCATGGAGCCTGCTTCTTCCTCTGCCTGTGTCTCTGCCTCTCTCTCTCTCTCTCTCTCTCTCTCTGTCTGTCTCTCTGTGTCATGAATAAATAAAATTTAAAAAAATAAAAAAAGCTTAGAGGAAATATATCTCTTTACATAAGAGTGCTGCTTCTTCCCTAGCTTTTCCTTTCTGGAGTACAGTACACTTGTCACCTGGCAAACTCCGCTTGGTCCTTCAGAGCCTCAGAGGCTTCATTTTCCCTGTGAAGTCATCACTGACCCCTTCCTATCTACTGACTCCATTCTCTGTCTACCACAGTATCTACCACGTGGATCTATCTGACCATCATCAGGACCAGCCACATAATTGGCTCAGCCCAGTGCAGAATAAAAATGCAGAGCCCCTTGCTCAAAAGTAGGAAAGGGCCATTAAAAGTACTAAAATATAAAGCTCCCCCACCCATCTCTTTTCTTGTGTGTATCTCCTCTGCTCACACACATGGTCCATTCTTCCACTAGATTTTACTTAAAAGTGCATATACTTAACATTTCACTTACAAGCTAAGATTTTTGAGAATTTCAAGACTGTGATGAGAACATTAAAGAAAATGCTAGGTCCTCCTCAGCACTGGGTTTGTGTGACCATGCTCTCCCATAAGGCCAGTCCTATATACATTACTATGTAATAGGAGTTGTTTCATGCATGTTTTTTTTTTTAATCTGAAATGCCTAGCAGAGGTCCTAGCACACAATATGTGTTTAATATATATTGAATGTATGCTTAGTGCATTTAAGCAGTCTTTTGGAAAGAATATTCACCTTTTCAGATTCATTGTTATCTTCTAACTCTATATTTACATTTTACTACCAACATGGTTTGTCATTTTAAAAGAAAATGCACTTTATCTATAGGCTGTCCATAACATAGTGTCATTAAAATTATTGTGTTTTAAGGTCATTCAATGAATTTAATTTGATTTGGACAAATTTTTCAAAAGGCAAGATTTCTGAAATTAAGGAAAGGGGTAGACTCTCATGCCACAAAACACTCCGATGTAGATGACTGAGACAAACTAAAATTGCCTTCCACATTAAAGGCACTCATTCGTTTACTGAATGAATGAATGAATGAATGAATGAAACTTATTCCATTCTTCCTATAGCTGCTAAGAGGATGAAAACTTTGAAAGACAAATAATAGAAACCATCAGAATGATTCTTGATCATTTTCTACCATCAAACCAACCTACATATAAACTCACTTTATTTTACCTTTATAATGGAAGAAGTGTCTCTCCCCAGTCTTCCACTTGTACTTTAATTCAGTGATTCTTACACTTGAATGTGTGTGTGATTCACCTGGGGAATACTTTTAATGTACAGGTTCTGACTCCATGGGTGTGGGGTGGGACCTGAGTATCTACATGTTTGCAAGCTCCCAGAGATGCTTGCTTGTTGCTCTCACAACCTATACCTTGGTCAAAATTTTATGTTAAAAAATTTTTTTATGTTCAGACATCCGAGCTTGGGTTGGTTATTTAAAAAGAACTTGGAATCCCTTTTCTCAACAAAGCCTGCTCTAGAGACTATTCATTTTTTTAAGAGTCAACGTTAAAACTCAGAGCTGTGCTTGCTTCAGCAGCATATACACTAAAACTCAGAGCTGATTAATGACTCCTTTGTTTTAGGTGTTATTCACACTTCCCTGGAGGAATAAGTGTCATTAATTCAATGAAGAGGGAGCTGCAGTGAAACAAAATTTGTGGGAAATAAAAATGTATCTTACAACATTTTAGAATTGTCATACCAACGAAACATGTTACTGTGGCAACTATAAAAAGGACAGTTTTCTGAAGTGGAAATGTCAAGTGCCATAAAGCCATAGTTGTTTTACAGTGTGTGAAAGAATGAAAAAATGGATTTAAGTTATCAATATGCATTTGTGTTAAATTTTTAAAAAGTATTGACCTATAAGGAAAGATGACATGCAATCTATCCTGTGAATTTCCAGTGAATAATTAGAAGTTGTGGAGAGGTATGTGTTCTCAATATAGAATCTATAATTAGGCCATTTCTTTTTCATTTGAATATGGACTGAAAAGCTGATTAACTTTTATTAGCTTGAACTAGCAGGATACATTTCTATGTTAGATCAAGTCAGTTATCCACAATTTTAATTGTCTGATGATTGATTTGAGTCTGACACAGGAAAAGATAATTTGGTGCACTAATATTAAAACATGCATTTTTTTCAGAGCTACTCATATATAACTAGAATCTGAAATTGTGTGCTTCTCGCTAGTGGATCCTTGAGGGTATGGGCCACATCTCCAAGACCCTATCATATTTCTGAACTCTGGCTGAGTATGGTGCTTCCTAGCTCTTAGTGTCTGGTGAAGTCATTAATGCTTCATCACCAGGTTTTCATAATCCATAACCCCTATTCCAGTTGGATTGGTCATATTCCCTATTCATCTATTCTTGTTTTTTAGATATCATTATTGCAAATGGGCTGTACAGGACCCCTTTCTTTACATATTAATTCAGCAAAATTTGAGTGCCTGTCATGTGCTAGGTATCCTTGTTGGTGACTGGGATTTACGACTGTAGAGTTTTATACTCAGGTAGCAGTATAAAGCCTCTTGAGGCTTACAGAAGATAGACAGTGAAGATAGACAGTAAACATAAGTACATTACACAGTATGTTAGAAGATGATTAGACTTGGAGCACCTGGGTGGCTCAGTAGGTTGAGGATCTGCCTTTGGGCTCAGGTCATGATCTCAGGGTCCTTGGATGGAGCTCCATGGTTGAGCTTCCTGCTCAGCGGGGGGTTGGGGGGTCTGCTTCTCCCTCTCTCTGCCCCTCACCCCATTTGTGCTCTCTCTCTCTCTCATTGTCTCTCAAATAAATAAAATCTTGTTTTAAAAAAAGATTATTAGTCTTCACATATCTCTATTCTCCACTCCAGTTCTCCTCCTCCCATGGCAACCATTCCAAAGTGTTGATTGTGTATTTTTACTTGCGTGTTTTTTTGTAAGCTGTACATTGTTTCCTATGCATGTATTTAAAATATATATATAAATGGTATTTTTTAAAGATTATTTTTTAGAGAGAGAGAGCATGCACAAGAGAGCACATTTGATTGGGGGGAAGGGCAGAGGGAGATGAAGAGAGAGAGAGAATCTGGAGTAGACTCCCTTGGTGAGTGTGGAGCCCAGTGTGCCACTTGTTCTCATTACTCTGAGATCATGACCTGAGCTGAAATCAAGAGTTGGACGCCCAACCAACTGAACCACCCAGGTGTCCCTAAAATATATGTAAATGGTATTTAAGATTTATCCCTTATCATTGCTTTGTGAACATTACTTCAAACTGCTACATAATATTCATATACTTTCCCCACATTTTACTTATCCTCGCAGCACTGAACACCCAACCTGCATGGTCTCCAACTTTCTACCACTGTAAATAACACCACAGTGAAAAATCATTGTATGTGCTCCATTAAGAAGAATCTGTGTGGACATTTCTCAGCGATCCTATACCTAGGGGTAAACTTGTTGTGTAATAAAACATATGTATACTTAGTTTGCTTAAAGTGTCTCAGATTGCTCTACAGAATGGCTACACCAGTTTATTGTTGCACCACCGGTACATGCAGATTCCTATATTCTCATATCCAAGCCAACAATTAGCATTACAATGATATTTAACTTTTGTCAGTGTGTGATAGAATGAAATGGCATTTTTGTCTTGCTCTGGATGTGAGCACCTCTTCAGATATATATATTAGCCTTTTGCATTTTTTCCCCTGAAAGTTTTCTGTTTATAATGTTTTACTTGGAATTGTTGTTTTCCAGTTGATTTGTAAGAGTTATTTTACCATATACAATAGCTGTTGGCTTTAGACACTGCAAATATATTCTCCCATTTTGTCATATATTGGTGTTGTTTGAGAGAAAGCCTTAATTTTTATATAATCAGGCAATAAGTGATTTGCCTTATTATTCAGACTTCTGAAATTTTATTTTGAAAGTCCTTTTTTGTCCCTCTGTTAACTTTGTAGATTTGCTTTTCACATTAGGTTCTTAATTCTTCTGGAGACCACTTTGGTCTCTTCTGGCTGAGATTACTATCTTAGTTTTTTCAGTAAGTCTTATTTTTCTCTACAAAAGGATTTAGTTTTCTGAATGCCATCTGCTAAACAATTTTTTTCCATTGATTTGTAAGGCTACCTTTATAGTTTCTTGTTTGTCTGAGCTTCCTATTCTCCTTAATTGGTCTTTTTGTTTGACCTTGTACAATTACTATACTGCTCGTAATGTTATTACTCTGTAGGATGTCATTTATAGGAGGGAAAATCTCCACTTTTTAAAAAAAGATTTCATATATTTATTTAAAAGAGAGAGAACATAAGCAGAGGGTTAGGGGCAGAAGGAGTGGGAGAAGCAAGCACCCAGCTGATCAGGGAGCTTGACATGGGGCTCCATCCCAGGACTCTGGGATGATGACCTGAGCCAATGGCACACACTTAACCAATTGAGCCATCCAGGTACCCCCTCAATGTTTTTTTCCCTTAAGGTTGACTAAGCTAATTAATTCTCAGCTTTTATTCTTCCATTCTTCCAGAGTAAGCATATTGAATTTTTTTAAATCCACCTGCCTTAACAAAATATTAACAAACTACATTCAACAATACTTTAAAAGGATCATCTACCACAATCAAATGAGACTTATTCTGGAAATTCAAGGGTAATTAAATATTTGCAAATCAACATGATACATGAACCAAATGAGGGATAAAAATAATATAATCATCTCAGTAGATGCAGAAAAAACCTTATGACAAAATTCAGCACTCATTCATGATAAAAACTCTCAACAAAATGGCTTTAGAGGGAACATAATAAAGACCGTATATGAAAATTCCACAACTAACTTCATACTCAATGGTGAAAACCTGAGAGTTTTTCCTCTAAGATAAGGAATAAGGCAAGCATGCCCACTCTTGACACTTTTTATTCAAAATAGTACTCAGCGGTTTAGCGCCTGCCTTCACCCCAGGGCATGATCCTGGAGTCCCGGGATCAAGTCCCACGTCGGGCTCTGCATGGAGCCTGCTTCTCCCTCTGCCTGCGTCTCTGCCCCTCCCTGTGTGTGTGTGTGTGTGTGTGTGTGTCTGTGTCTGTGTGTCTGTGTGTGTCTCTCATGAATAAATAAATAAAATCTTAAGAAAAAATAGTACTGGAAGTCCTAGCCACAGTAATCAGACAAGAAAAAGAAGTAAGAGCCATCCATAAGGGTAAGGAAGAAAATAAACTGTCACCAGGTGACATGATACCATGCATAGAAAACCCTTATGACTCCAACAAAAAAAACTATTAGAAATGATAAATGAATTCAGTAAAGTTGCAGGATACAAAATTAATGTACAGAATTGGTAGTGTTTCTATACATTAATAATGAAGTAAGAGAAAGAGAAATTAAGAAAACAACCCCATTCCCTATTGCACCAAAAAGAGTAAAATACTTAGTAATAACCTGAATCAGGGAGGTGAAAGGCCTATATTCTGAAAACTGTAAAGCATTGATGAT
This sequence comes from Canis lupus familiaris, assembly GCF_011100685.1. NCBI lineage: Eukaryota > Metazoa > Chordata > Mammalia > Carnivora > Canidae > Canis > Canis lupus. Next base: position 94,143,536 of record NC_049222.1, on the reverse strand, counting down.
GACACATGGAAAGATATTCCATGCTCATGGATTGGAAGAAATAATATTGTTAAAATGTCTATACTACCCAAAGCAACTTACAGATTCAATGCAATTCCTATCAAAACATCAACAGCATTTTTCACAGAACTAGAACAAATAATACTAAAATTTGTGTGGAGCCACAAAAAATCTGAATAGCCAAAGCAACCTCAAGAAGGAAGAATGAAGTAGGAGGTATTAAAGTCCAGATTTCAAGATATACTACAAAACTATAGTAATCAAAACAGTATGATGCTGGGACAAAAAAATAGACATACAGATCAATAGAACAAGCTAGAAAGCCCAGAAATAAACCCACACTTATATAGTCAATGGAGGCAAGAATATGCTATGGGGAAAAGAGAGTATCTTAAGTAAATTGTGCTTTTAAAAAATGAACAGCTACATGCAAAAGAATGAAACTGGACCACTTTCTTACTCCATACACAAAAATAAATTCAAAATGGATTAAAAACCTACATGTTATACCTGATACCTTAAAATTCCTAAAAGAGAGCATAGGCAGTAATTTCCTTGATATCAACCATAGCAACAGTTTTCTAGATATGTTTCCTAAGACAAGAGAAACAAAAGCAAAAATAATTGGGACTTCACCAAAATAAAAGTCTTTAAGACAAAAAAGTAACATACTGAATGGGAGAAGGTGTTTGCAAATGATATATCTGGTAAGGGGTTACTGTTCAAAATATATAAATAACTTCTACAACTCAACACCAAAAAAAAAAAAAAATCCAATTTAAAAATGGCCAGAGAACCTGAATAGATATTTTCCCAAAGAGACAGATGGATGGCCAACAGACAAATTAGAAGATGCTCAACATCACTAATATCAGGGAAATTCAAATCAAAACCACAATGAGTTTATCACACCACACCTATCAAAATGGCTAAAATCAAAAATACAAGAAATAACAAATATTGGTGAGGATGCGGAGAAAAAGGAACTCTTATACACTGTTGGTGGGAATGTAAATTGCCGTAGCTACTGTGAAAAACAGTATGGAGGTTCCTCAAAAAATTAAAAATAGAAATACCATATGATCCAATAATTCAACTCCTGAGTATTACCCAAAGAAAACAAAAATACTAATTCAAAAAAATATATGCACCCCTATGTTTATTGCAGTATTATTTACAATACCAAGAAATGGAAGCAACTCGTGTCCATTGACAGATGAATGGTTAAAGAAGAGGTGGGGTACGCGCACACACACACCACAGACACACACAGGAATATTACACAGCCATAAAAAAGGATGAGATCTTGGGCAGCCCAGGTGGCTCAGAGGTTTAGTGCCGCCTTCAGCCCAGGGCCTGATCCTGGAGATCCGGGATCGAGTCCCATGTCAGGCTCCCTGCATGGAGCCTGCTTCCCTCTCTGCCTGTGTCTCTGCCTCTCTCTCTGTGTCTCTCATGAATAAATAAAATCTTAAAAAAAAGAAGGATGAGATCTTGCCATATGTGACAACATGGATAGACCTGGAGAATATTATGCTAAGTGAGATAACTCATACTGAGAAAGACAAATACCAAATGATGCCACTCGTACTAGAATCTAAAAAACAAAACAAATGAATAACAAACGAAAAAGTAGAATCAGACCTACACATGCAGAAAACAAACTGATGGTTGCCAAAGGAAAGGGAGATGGAGGGGATGCCAAAATCAGTGAAGGGGAGTAGGAGATACAGGCTTCCAGTTATGTAATGACTAAGTCATCAGAATAAAGGGTACAGCATAGGGAATAGAGACAATGTAATTTTAATAGTATTGTATGGTGAGATATGGTAGCTCCACTTGTGAGCACAGCATAATGAAAAAAATAAAAATCCATGTTGAATTTTTAATGAGATGCATGGAATATATAGATTAATTTGAAGAGGATTTATGTCTTTTTACTATAAAGTAATCACAACTAAAAGCAAGGAATATTTTCATATTCTATTATTAGAATTTTAAAGTTTTCTCAGTGGAGACTTTATTGTTGGTTAAGTTAATGCTTAATACTTTTTTCTTGTTGCTATTGTAGATACTTGCTAATTATATTTTTGTTAAAAAATTATATTTTTGTTAGTGACTTTTGGATAGAGAAATGCGATTGATTTTTACTGGTTGATCTTTATCCAGTAATTATGCCAAGTTATCTTTTTTTTTTTATGCCAAGTTATCTTAATGGTTCTAATAGTTTGTTTCTGTCATTTGCAAATGATAGCTTTGTCACTTCCTTTTTAAACCTTACATCAGTCGCCATCGTAGTCTTTTTCTCCATCCTCCTCCTCCTCTCTCTCCTCCTCCCCCTCATCCTCCTTCTCCTTCTCTCCTTCTCCTTTTTTCTTCTTCTTTCTTCTTTCTTCTTTCTTATAGCATTGGCCAGGTCCTCTAGTATTGTTAAGTGGTAGTGATACTAGGATGTCTTATTATGTTCCTAGTTTTAAAAAGGAATGCATTTAAATTTCTCCGTTTGTAGGTTTGTGCTATATAACCTCCACCAAGATAAGGGAGCTTGCTATTTTTTAATCATTATAAACTTTATTAAGCTAACCTTTATTAAGGCCTTTTGGAGGGCATCCTTTTGCACAATAATATGATTTTTCTCTTTTTTTTTTAATTAATTCACCAAATACTTGTTGGGTGCCTGCTAAGTGCCAGGCATTGCTGTAAATCCTTGAGATATACCGGTGAACAAGGCAGATGAAGATATCTGGCCTGATGAAGCTTGCATAGGAAATGAACATAATAAATGAAGATAATAAGGGTTATAGAAAAATAAAAAGTGGAACAGGATAGGGAGATCAAGAGTTTGGGGGCTGCTATGGAGTGGGATATAAGATTAAATGGTGTAGTCAAGGTAGGCCTCACTGAAAAGGTGAGATTTGAGAAAGGAGGTTTGACAGATGAATGGTTAAAGAAGAGGTGGGGTACACACACACGCACACACACACACACACACCACAGACACACACAGGAATATTACACAGCCGTAAAAAAGGATGATATCTTGGGCAGCCCAGGTGGCTCAGCGGTTTAGCACCGCCTTTAGCCCAGGGTGTGATCCTGGAGATCCGGGATCGAGTCCCACCTCAGGCTCCCTGCATGGAGCCTGCTTCTCCCTCTGACTGTGTCTCTGCCCCTCTGTGTGTGTGTGTGTGTGTGTGTGTGTGTGTGTGTGCCTCTCATGAATAAATAAATAAAATCTTTAAAAAAAAAGAGAGAGAGAGAAAGGAAGAGGTAAAAGAACCAGCCAAGGATGTATCTTGGGGGAAAGCGTGTTTAGGCAAAGGAATGAGCAGAGCAAATATACTTCTGCCCTATTTACACGGGGAATAGCAAGGAGGCTAGTGTGGCTGGAGCAGACAGATGGGTAACAAGCAGGCCGAGTGATCATTGTAAGGATTTTGGCTCTACTCTGAGTAGTGAAGTCATTACAGACTTTGGAGCAGAAGACTGATGTTAATTGACCTTTCAAAGGGGTCAGTCTGGCCACTACATTGGGGACAAGCTGTAAGGAGGCAAGAGTAGAAGCAGACAACTGTTCTGGAGGTGCAGTATTAGAGGTGATAGCAGCTGGATGAGATGGTAGCAGTGAAGATAATAGAAATTATTTTATTCTAGATATATTTGGGCAGATTTTATGCGAAATATGAGAAAAAAGGGAACTCAAAAACTGACTCCAATTTTTTTAAATGTGACCCCAAAGTTTTTGCTTCATACATCTAAAAGGATAGGGTTTCTACGAGCTGAGGTAAGAAAGGCCTCAGGTGGAACAGGTCTGAAGACAATATCAGCAGTTCAGTTTGGGGCATGTTGAGTTTGACAAGCTCAGGTAGAGTTTCAAACACATTGTGTTTGACGCACTGAAGTGGAGACGATGAGTTGGAAGTATGGACCTGGGGTTTGGAAATAATTTTACTTGACAATAGGAGTTTAGGAGTCATAGGTGTATAGATGATTCTCGAAGCCATAAGACTGGATGAGATCACCAAGAGAAGTCCACATAGAGAAGAGTGCCAAAGACTGAGCCCTGGGAGACATCAACTTCAACAATTAAAGAGGAAGTATTTGCAAAGGAGATGGAAATGGGACAAATAATTAGGTGAGGAGATTGAAGAAGAGAAAATTTGGTGTCCTGGAAACCAAGTGAAAAAGTGTGTCAAGAAGGAATGTGTTTGATGAGTCAGATAAGATGAAAATTGGTTGTTGAATTTAGTAATATAGACATCATTCGAGACCTTGAAAGGAGAAGTTTTGGTGCAGCAATGGAACAAAAGCCTGATTAGAGAGGGTTTAAGGTAGAATGAGTCAAGAGAACTTGATAATAGGAAACTATCTAGGAGTTTATCTACAGAGAGGAGAAAATAAGCAGGATGGTAACTGGCAAGGTAAGCAGAGCCAAGAGAGGTGGTCTTGGCTTTTTTAAGTAGGAGAAATAGCATTGCTTTGCTTATAGGAGTGAAGAGTTGATGATGAAGGGTGTATAGCAGAGGATTGCTGGAGTGATAGCCTGGAGTAGGCAAGAGGAGATGAGCTCTGGTCTCTTGGAGGAACTGGCTCTAGAGTGAATAGTTCTATGCCAATAGGTAGGAAGGCAGAATGTATGGATATAGATGTTAAAAGATGAGTTTAAAAATGGTGAAGGGACCAAATCCAAGTTCTCTTCTGATTGCCTTCATTTTCTTACAAAGTAGAAAGTAAATCCTACTGAGAGTGAGTTTGGGAATCTACTCATGCAGTACATTGTGTTGATAGATTTTGGGATCTTGACCCATCTTCGCACTTTTGGAATACACACTTTCTTAATGTATTTTTAAAATATATTTGTGAATTCAGTTAACTAATATCTTTTTTAGGACTTCCAAATAAACATTTATAAGTGAATGGGCTTACATGGGTTTTCTTTTAACAAATCATATTGTTCTTATCTAGTTTTGGAATAAAAAATATACTAGGTTCATAAAATATGCTGGGCAGCTTTTTCTCTTTTCTTTTTTATTTTTGAACGAGTATATGATTAGAACTGTTCTTGAAAAGCAGGTAGAACCTAACTCTAAGATCATCTATGTCTATCCTTTTAAATTTTCTGTGCCAATTAAGGCATCTTGTTATTTTTCTAAAGATTCATCCATTTCATCTTGATTTTTAAATGTGTAACATTCATAATATTCATTTATTTTAAATACTTTAAATATCTGTTCTTTTTTTTTGTTCCTTTTCATCTCTTCTTTCTTGATTAGTCTGGCTAGAGTTGTATCTACTTCATTAATCCTTTTAAAGAACCAAGTTTTGGGTTTCTAAACATTTATAGTGTTTTGGTTCTGTAGTTCATTGATTTCTCACCTTATTACTTTGGGTCTTTTCTATTGTTCTTTTTAAAATTCATAAATCTGAATACTCATGTTTAACCTTTCCTGTTTTCTGGTGAGGTTAGCTTAAATTCCCTCCCCCAATTTGACATATAGTTTTCATTAACTAGTCTTTAGCTGCCTGCATTCATGAAAAAGTTTTCTTCTTACTGTCTTTTTTCTTCCCTTTTGAGTAACAGAACATGGCATATTCCAACAGGATGTTTCTTCAATTTGCCTGGACAGCCTAATTTACTTTTTCCCTTCAGTGTATTCTGTTCATTAATGACACATCTTAGTTCATCACATATTTATCTGTCTTAGATAACTTAGTATTTAATATCTTTGATATCTATCCTAAAATTTTAGTGTTCCACAATTCACTTTAAGCATTTTAAATACAAGGTTAGTAAACAGTGTTCTAATAGGACTCTAACTACATGGGACAGGGATTCACCTAAATAACTTCAAGAAAAAATGGTGGGGGAGATAGTTATTATAGAAATGAGATCTAGGAAGGGACTTGGAAAGTCTCTGGAGAGCCTGAAGAATCACATCAGCTTTAAAAACCACCTTCTCTCTTTTTCTTTCTATCTGAATTTTTTCTCCTCCAGTATTTATGTTTCTTTATGACTTTAGCTTGTCATGACAGGCTTCATAGTACCCTTTCAGTTTTGTTTCTCACTTTTCTTAGTTCTAACTTCAGAGAGAGGACATTGATTGGGCCAACTCATGTTTTCACGTGGCATGGATTGCTGGCCACCATAGTAGATTGGTTTCTTTGGGCTCAAGTACTAACAACCTCCAGTCTGTTCGACTGGCTGTATGGTGGAGTCAAATGGTTCAGAGCATGGTTGTCTATGGCTCACTCTACAGTGCTGTTTATAGGTAAATATATCCTGGAAGAGACAGTAGATAGGCAAGGGCAATGACAGAAACCCAAAAAGCTTCCAAATAATTATCTTCTGGATTTATTTTCTTTCCAGTAACACTGAGTGAGTTCAGAGCAGTATTATAGCAATCCATTCATTGAACATATCACCACTTCTTCATCTCTTCATATTTTAACAACAACCAAAATGGTTATAAAATATGCATTAAAAGACAAATGTAGTAGTCCCCCTCTTATCTGCAGGGGACATACTCCAAGACCCCCAGTGGATACCTGAAACGAGGGATAGTCCCAAATCCTACATATGGTGTTTTTTCCCATACATGCATACCTACAATAAAGTTTAATTTATAAATAAGGCACAGTAAGAGATGAACAATAATAATAAAATATAACAATTATAACAATATAGTGTAATAAAAGTTACGTGATTATAGTCTCTGTCTCTCAAAATATGTTATCTGAACTCACCCTTCTTGTAGTGATGTGAAATAAGAAAATGCCTATGTGCTAAGATGAAGTGAGGTCAATAATGTAGGCATTGTGATGTAGCATGTGATGCTCTGTCGGAATGGAGATCATCTGCTTCCAGACCAGAGTGGACTGCAGGTAACAGAGGCCAGGGAAAGAGAAACTACAGAAAAAAAGGGACTACTGTAACCCAAGTAAACGATGGGCAAAGGATTTGAATGGACATTTCTACAAAGAGGATAGATAAGAAGCACATGAAAGGATGCTCAGTATCTTTTGTCATTAGGTAAATGCAAATCGAAACCACAGTGGGATCACCTCACATCCACAAGGATGACCATAATCCAAAATGGAAAACACAAGTGTTAATGAGGGTGTGGGGCAACTCAATCCTAATATAACAGTGGTGGTATTATAAAATGATGTAGTCACTGTGGAAAAGTTTGGTGGTCTCTCAGAAAGTTAAACAAATTTACCTTAAGATCCAGCAGTTAGTTCTACTACCAGGTTTATACCCAAGAAAATTACAGACCTATGTTCACACAAAAACTTGTATGTAAATATTCATAGCAATACTGTTCATAACAGCAAAAGGTGGAAACAACCCAAATGTCCATCAACTGATAAATGGATCAACAAAATCTGATATATCCATACAATGGAAAACTACTCAGCCATAAAAGGAATAAAATGCTGATACGTGCTACAACATGGATAAACCTTGAAAACATTTTGCTAGGTGAAAAAAATCAGACATAAATGGCCACAAGTTTGTGGTATGATTTCATTTCCAAAACAGGCAAAGGCCTAGAAATGGAAAGTAGATTAGTGGTTGCCAGGGGCTGGAGGAAGAGGGAAAGGGGAATTATTGTTAATGGCTATGGGGCTTCTTTTTGGGGTGATACAAATGTCCTAGAATTAGATAGTGGTGATGGTTGCAAAGCTTTGTGAATATACTAAAAAAAACACTGAATTGTATGCTTTAAAATACTGAATTTTATGACATGTGAATGATACCTCAATAAAATATCTCTGCATAAAAAACATGCAAAGGTTTCCAAGCTTTTTTATAGGAAAACACTACCTACAACTATTTTAGTTAAAAATATATGTATATTGCTTTTAAAAACCATTTTATTACTTAAAATGTGATTACTTGTTTTTAAATAAATAGAGGACTTCAGGGGCCCCTGAGTGGCTCAGTCCGTTGAGCTTTTGACTCTTGGTTTCTGTTTAAGTCATGATCCGAGCTGTGAGATTCACATCAGGTTCCAAGCTCAGCGGAGTCTGCTTGAGATTCTCTGCCTCTCCCTCTGCCCCTTCCCCTGCTAGTGTATGCGTGCTCTCTCTCAAAGAAATACATAAATAAATCTTTAAAACAATAACTAGCGTACTTTAGTATTCTAGTAATATTCAATTTTCAGCTAAAGGAAGATTTTAATAAAGTAGGATTTTTTCTTGTCTCTCAACAGTCTCTACTTCTGCCTATGAGGAAGAAGCAGTAAGCAGTTTGGAGATGCCATCTCTGCCTGAGTATAGATATAAAAGGGCCAACTTGCCACCTGATAAGACAAGAGAATTTTCCTCATCACAAGATATCAATCAGTATATTCATGAAATTTCAGAATTTCAGAAGAAAAGTACAAACAAAATTAAAACCTTAAGCAATATGTTTTGGGGGAATCATCCCCAAAGAAAACGCAGAGGATATTCAGAAAAGTGTTGTCTTACAGGATGTACAGTAGAAGAACTGAGTATTGCATGCTTCCCATATACTGAATACAAAAACTTACAGAAACAAGTACCATCATTTGTGACTAAGATACACTAACCATCAGAGGAATTATACTAACTTAATAAAAGCTTAATATATTTAGTTTATTTTTGGTAATTGTCCTTCTAGGTTCTTTGCTGTGAACACCATCTAAAAGTATGTGCAGGCACTTAACAATACTTTGTGGTAGTAGTAGGAATCTTAGTATTTTCTTTGGTAACCCCAATTTTTCATATATTTTTTATATTTCAAGAAGATGTTGCTAGAGGAGGCACGATCCATGTAAACATCTAAGAGTTACCTATTGATGCTTGTCGTTATGTTTGAAACTCTCTCAGGCTGCATCTGAATGGACTATGGTGTGTTCTGCGCTTCATCTACATGACATACAGACTGCTGCCCCGTAACTATGTTACGGGTGAACTATGTTCACTCCAGTATGCCAATACATCTGTCCCACTGTCTTAAAAATAACTAACCAACTACCACTTCTAGCAGGAGCCCTTATACTGTAATAGTAGGTAGGCTTCTAATTCCTTGAATTTTATGATAGTCACTGATCGGAAATCTTCAGTTTCTGAGGACTTAAAGCGAGTTCAGTGAATGTCTCTAAGTTACAAAACCTCTCCAAGATACTCTGCTTTGCAAGTACTGATATAATGTGATACTCTGTTTTGCCTTGATCTGGATAGCTGCTGACACTCCATTGTAACAGTGTCAGCAGTACCTGGGAATTTGTTAGAAATGCAGTTCTCAAATCCCACCCTAGATGTACTGAATCAGAATCTCTGGGTGTGGGGCTCTGCAATCTGCGTTGTTACAGGCCCTCCAGCTCATTCTGAAATCAGGTTAACGATGGAGAACCACTGGTAACAGTCCTATGGAGTTCTGTCGAAGTCCTACTATTTATGTGCTTGCGTATCTCAACTCAATATGATGTTGTAACACTAAGTTTTCGGTGAATTTTCACTTGGATGTCCACGTATGAAATATCTTTAATGGTACAAATTAGAAAAAAGCTTAATCCAAAGAATTCAAAGTGGAATTCATACTTTCCACCATTAGTTAGGAGGCAAGCATCATTTGAGACATTTCTCTGGTTTCTTTCTCAAATATGTACTGTAATGTTCTTTACAAATGAAACTTTTATTCCTATTTGGTGCTGTTATTTCTTGGACAAAGGTTCTTTTCCACATGTATCTATATCGTATACATTTACATTAATAAATATGTCTGAACTTTTTTTTTTTTACCAGTTCCTGGGTAGTCTACATTATCTTTCTAAATACGAGGAGCCACCTGTTTAGAAACAGAATGACAGATCACATCATGATTTAGTGGTGGAATAAGTCTGCTGGTGTTGATGAAAATGCACTAGTGAGAATTGCCTATGCTTCGGTTAAAATTCAGCAATGCACTTGAGCCCACTTTGAGTTATAGGTTTGTCCTTGTAGCTTAAAAATACAGTTTGTTAGCTTACTGATATACACACATCAAAAGTCCAAATTAGAAAAGCATGAGATTGGGGTAGCCTGGGCGGTGCAGTCAGTTAAGCGTCCAACTCTTGATTTCAGCTCAGGTCATGATCTCAGGGTTGTGAGAGCAAACCCCATGCTGGGTGCGGAGACTGCTTGATGGTCTCCCTCTCCCTCTGCCCCTCTCCCTACTCTTAAAAATAAAAGAAAAGAAAATATGAAATTAACCAAGTGTGTTATTTGCATAGCTGTATACTTCCCAACACTTTAAGAATTTGCATGTTAGGGTGTATATTAATTGGTTTTTTGGTTTAATGCCTATTTTCTTCTTTTTTTTTTTTTAAGGTTCTATTTGTTTAAGAGAGAGAGCGAGCCAAGGGAGTAGCAGAGGGAGAAGGAGAAGCAGCCTGGCAAGTGGTTCAATCCCAGGATTCTGGTGCCCATCCAGGCGCCCCTAATGCCTATCTTTTAATATAATTGTGCTAATAATGATTTTGTGCATTTGGATAGAACTGATTCACATTTTTCTTATGGACTCCTCAGAACAATCCAGACGCAGGAAAAAAATTTAAGAAAGCTGATATACTTTGATATTAAGCAACTTATTGCAGCTTCTTTATGTTCAGTTACTTGCTAGTTTGTGGTAGAGCTGGATCAGGATTTTAATCCTAGCATCTTGTTCAATAATCCTGATGTCAATAAAACACGAGCAGAAATCATCCACATATTTTTGTTTGGAGTTCTTTTATTTGGCCTCTACTCTGTTTTGACTTCTGTGTTGGTTAATAATCTATTGGCCCTCTGCCCTGAATCTCCTGTTCTTTATTCTGCTTTTTGATGCTGAGACTCGGATTTTGTACACCAGCCTTTTCCTTCACTAACAGGCTTCCTGTGAGAGTCTATTTGCAGGGTATTAGAGGGGATCCCTTGCCCTGCTTCTTTCAGCATCACCCAGCAGCATTTCTGCCCACTGGCAGTGACAGCAGTTTTTTGTTCTATCCTCAACTTCCATGACCAGCTTCATCATCTTCCTTCAGAGATACTAATCCAGCTGCCTGGTGTCCCTTCCTAAAAGGTCTTTCATCTCAGGGGCGCTGGGGTGGGGGTGGAGGAGGGGGGCTGGCTCGAGCTCCTGCAGCCCCAGCACCAGCTGGGCAGACAGTGCGTGCTCCTCAGAAATCTGGGTGCCAGCTCCACGGCTCCTTTCCTCCAAGCTTCCAGGCTTCGATAACCTCACATTCTTTCCTTTGTGTAGGCATGGTAGGCGCTTCCTAACGTCTTGGTTCTTGGTTTTTGTTTTTAATCTCTGCACGACTTTACTATTTTTCTTTTTTCAATCCTCTAATACAAGTCTAACACTTTATATTAAATTTACTGTTAAATTTAATTTATTAAATTTATATTTATAATTAATTTAATTCTAATTTAAATAAATTATACTTCTATAATTTACATTAAATTTACTGTTAAAATACTGGATGTGGTTTCCGTTTTCTTGGGTGGAGCTTAAATGATAAAGCCCCTGCCCCCCACCCCCAACAGTGGTTCAGAAGGTGGTTTTGAATTGTTTTAGGGCAAGGATGGTAGTAAATGGGTTTCATCTTAAAAAGGAAACTCTTAAATAACTAGTAGTGGCTTGCCTGTTTGCAAGTCAATCCAGGCCCCATTACCGTTATCACTATGGATGTCTTTCCTTTTGTAGAATTGAATATAAGTGGAGTCATATGGCACATAGTCTTATGTCCAGCTCATTTCACTCAGCATAAGGTTTCTGAGATACCTCAGAGTTGTTGCATGAATCAACATAAATTTGTTCCTTTTGATTTTTGCTTAGCATCCCATTGTACTAGGAATAAAACTGCTATGAACATTCATGTGCAAGTTTTCCTGTGAGCATGTTTTTATTTCTCTTGGTTAACTATGTATACAGGAGTGGCAATGCTGTGGCATATGACAAATGCTTACTTAACGCCATAAGAAATAGTCAAGTGGTTTTCCAAAGTGAGATCCAGTTGTTCCATCTTCTAACCAACACTTAGTATTGTTAGTCTTTCAAATTTTCTTGTTAGTTTTTTAAAAACCTGGCCTTTGAACATATTTAGCCATAAGGTGAAAAAAACTACCATCTGAATCCTGACTTATATTTTCTTGACATAGTCTTTTTAATTTTAGCTATTCGAGTGAGAGTGTTGTATTTTAATTGGCATTTCCTCATGACTCATGATGTTGAGCCTCTTTTCATATGCTTATTGGTCATTCATCTTTTATGAAGTGTTTGTACAAATCTTTTGCCTGTTTTTAGTTTCTTTTATTAATGAATTCTAAGAGGTTTTCATATATTTTGATACAAGTGCTTTGTCAGATATATGAAATGTATTTTCTCCCACTGTGTCTTGCTTCATTTCTTTAAAGTATCTTTTTTTTTAACTTATTTCTTAAAAACTTTTATTTATTTAAGAGAGAGAGCAAGCACTGAGTAGGGGGCGATGGGAGGGGCAGAGAGGGAGAAGCAGACTCCCCGCTGAGCAGGGAGCCAGATAGGGGCTCCATCCCAGACCCTCGGATCATGACCTGAGCCAAAGGCAGACGCTTTACCAACTGAGCCACCCACGGGCCCCTCCTTAAAGTATCTTTAAAATAGAAGTTTTTTATTTTGATGAAGTTTAATTTGTCTATTTTTCTCTTATAATTGGGATGTTTTGCATTATATATCTAACAAATCTTTGCCTTTTCCAAGTTTAAGATACTCTAAATTTTCTTCTACAACTTTTATAGTTTTAGCTTTCATGTTAGGTCTATGATTCATTTGAATTCATTTTTGTGTATGGTGAAAATAGAGGCCAAGGTTTATTTTTTCCAAATGGCTAACCAGCAGTTCTAGCACATTAATTGTAAGACTTTTCTGTCATCCAGTCTACCTTGGCATATCTTAAAAAATCAGTTGACCATATATATGAGTGGGTTTATTTCTGATATATACTGTTTCATTAATCTATATATTTATCCTTATGGCGACATCACACTGTCTTATTACTGTGGCCTAATTTTAAGTATTAAAATCAGGCAGCCTAAGTTCTCCCACCTTTGTCTTCTTTTTTAAAATTGTGTGAGTTATTCTTGGTCCTTGCTATTTCCATATAAATTTCAGAACAACCTTGTTAATTTTTTTTAACCTTGTTAATTTTTATAAAATTCTGCTGAGATTATGATTGGTACTGCATTGAAACTATAAATCATTTTGAGGAAAATTGAGTCTACTGACCTATGAACATGGTATATGTCTTTCCATTTACAAATACATTTTTTTGGTCTTCTTTAATTTCACCACTATTTAGTAAGTTTTAGTGTATAAAACTTATAAATACCTTGTTAAAAGTATCCCTAAGTACTTTATTTCTATGCTATTTTAAGTGGTATTTTTAATGATTTTACTTTTTAATTGATGCTAGTATATAGAAATAGTAAATTTTTATAATTTGGCCATCTATCCAGCAATATTATAAATTCCCTTAGTAAGTCTAGTAGCTTTTTTTTTTTTTTTGTAAACTGCTTAGGATTTTCTACATAAATAGTCATCATCTATGAGTAGAGGAGGTTTTATTTTTTCCTTTCCAATATGATATATTTTATTTCTGTTTTCTTGCCTCATTGCATGGCCTACTACCTCCAGTACAGTGTAGATAAGAGAGTGAACACATTTGCCTTGTTCCAGTCCCAGAAAGAAAGCATTCATTCTTTTACCACTAAACGTGATGTTAGCTTGATTTTTGCAGATGCACTTTATCTGATTGAAAAAGTTTCATTCTATTCCCAGTTTGCTGAGAGTTTTTATCATGAGTGTGGAATTTTGTTCAATGCTTTTTCTGCATATACTGAGATGATTATATAGGTTTTCTTCTTTAGCTTGTCAATATGGTGTATTTCTTTTTTCTTTTCTTTTCTTTTCTTTTTTTTTTTTTTTTTTGAAAAGTAAACTAACTTTGTATTCCTCAAGTAAAATCTGAAGAATCTGTTGATACTTTTTCTTCCTTTTCCCTGGATCTATGTGCTATTGTTAAGGGTTTATCTGTCAATATGCATAAGGAATATTCATGTATAGTTTTTTTCTTATATCTTTTTCTAGTTCTGGTATTAGAATAATGGGGGCCTCATGAAGATAGTCAAGAAGTGTTTGCTCTTTTTTTTCATAAAGAGTCTATGTAGGGAGTGCCTGGGTGGCTAAGTCAGTTGAGCATCTGACTCTTGGTTTTGGCTCAGGTCATGATCTCAGGATTGCATGACTGAGCCCCGGGGTTGGGCTCTGCACTCAGTGGGGAATCTGCTTGAGATTTTCTCTCTTCCTCTCCCTCTGCTCCTCCCCGACATGCTCCCATGCTCTCTAAAATAAATCTTTAAAAAAAAAGTCTCTGTAAGATTATTATTTCTTGTTTGATGAAATTCACAGTGAAGTTATTTTGCTTCAAATTTTTAACTATAAATTTTGAGTCTGTTTTGGCATTTTTTTCTTTCAAGAAATTAGTTGTGTGTCTAAGTTCTTAGCCATATTGATTGGCATAAAGTTCATATTTTCTTCATTATCCTTTAAATGTCTGTAGGAAAAAAAATAAATAAAATAAATGTCTGTAGGATATGAATAATAATAGCCCCTCTGTTATTACTGATTTGGGTAATTTATGCTCTTTTAAATTTTTCTCTTGATAATTCTGAGGTTTATCAATTTTATTGATATTTTCAAAGTAGCAGCTTTTGCCCTCACTGATATTCTCTATTATTTTTTCTGTTTTGTTATACTTGTAGCTTTATTTCCTCTTTACTTACTTGAATTTAATTTCCTTGAATTTCCTTAATTCTCTAATTTCTAGTTTCTGGTTATTTAGACTTTTCTTCCTCTTTAATAGAAGAATCTAAAGCCATAAATTTCACTCTAATCACACCTTACCTGCAGATGTATTTTTCATTTTCATTCATTATATATTATATATGTATTTTTTTTAAGATTTATTTTTATTTATTTATGATAGACATAGAGAGAGAGAGAGAGGCAGAGACACAGGCAGAGGGAGAAGCAGGCTCCATGCCGGGAGTCCGACGCGGGACTCGATCCCGGGACTTCAGGATCACACCCTGGGCTAAAGGCAGGCGCCAAACCACTGAGCCACCCAGGGATCCCCTATGTATTTTTTTTTAAGTAGGCTCTATACCCAATGAAAGACTTGAACTCATGATCCTGAGATTGAGTCATGTACTCTACTGAGCCAGCCAGGTGTCCCTACTAAGTATTTTCCATTTTCTCTTGTATTTTTTCTTTGACTCAGTTTAAGTTTCCTATGGGTTTTGTTGCTTTTTAAAATTTTATTTACTTATTCATGAGAAACACACAGAGAGAAGCAGAGACAATAGGCAGGAAGAGAAGCAGACTCCATGCAGGGAGTCCAATGTGGGACTCGATCCTGGGACACCAGGATCACACCCCTGGGCCAAAGGCAGATGCTCAACCAATGCCCACCCAGACGTCCCAAGTTTCCTATGTTTCACAGTATGTACCAAATACCTTCCTTTTATTGATGTTTTGAGTTATGTTGACAGAGAACATTAATTTTAAAAATTTCTTGAGAATTGTTTCATGGCCCAGCATATGCTTCATCTATTTTATGTGTGCTTGACATGTATATTCTGCTGTTGTTTGGTGGAGTGTTCTGTAAATATCAATTAGGTCAAGTTCGCTGGTTGCAGTGTTCTATATATTCACTGATCTTGTGCTCTTCTTATTGTCAATTAGTAGAAGTGTTGAAATTTCTGGAATTGTGTAGTTGTCTATACTTTTATAGTTCATGTATTTCAAAGATTTTATTTTTTTATTTATTCATGAGAGAGAGAGAGAGGGACACAGGCAGAGGGAGAAGCAGGCCCCATGCAGGGAGCCTGACGTGGGACTCGATCCCCGGTCTCCAGGATCACGCCCTGGGCTGCAGGCGGCGCTAAACCACTGCGCCACCGGGGCTGCCCAGTTCATGTATTTCAAAATGCTGATACTAAGTGCATGACATGTCTTCTTGATAAATTCCTTTTGGTTATTATGTCTCCCTTTATCATTGGTAATATTCCTGATATTAATATAGCCACTCCCAACTTACTTATTAGCATTTCCATTATATATAATCTTTTTACCCTTTTACTTTTAGCCAATCTTTATATTTAAAGTTGGTTCCTAAAATAAATAAATAAATAAATAAATAAAGTTGGTTCCTTGTGAACAGCATGTAGTTGGTTCTTGCCTTTTCATTGCATTTGACAATATAGGTCTTTTGGAATGTTTAGATCATTGGTGAATGTAATTACCAATATGATTTGGGTTTAAACCTATGCTCCTGCTAATTTTTATTTGTCCCATTTGATCTGTTTTTTCTCCTTGCATACTGTTGGGTTGACTTTTTTTTTTTATTGTATTTATTTGAGAGAGAGTGAGAGAGAAGGAGTGCAAGCACACAAGCAGGGGGAGCTTCAGGCAGAGGGACAGGGAGAAGCAGGCTCCCTACAGAGCATGGTTCATGACCTGAGCCAAAGTCAGATGCTTAACCAACTGAGCCACCCAGGTGCCCCTGGGCTGACCTTTTTTTTTTTTTTTTTTAATTTTTTAATTTTTATTTATTTATGATAGTCACAGAGAGAGAGAGAGAGGCAGAGGGAGAAGCAGGCTCCATGCACCGGGAGCCCGACGTGGGATTCGATCCCGGGTCTCCAGGATCGCGCCCTGGGCCAAAGGCAGGCGCCAAACCGCTGCGCCACCCAGGGATCCCTGGGCTGACCTTTTTAAAATAATTCCATTTTATTGCTTCTATTAGTTAGCTATTAGCTATCTCTCTTAATTTTTAATTTTGATATTTAGTGGTTACTCTAGGGTTTATAATATGCATCTTTATCACCGTTTACCCTCAAATAATATCACTTCACAAGCAGTTTAAGACCTTGTAGGTAGTATGATTTGCCCCTCCTGTCTTTTCTGCTGTTTGTGCTGTTATTTCTACATCTATTACAAGTCACACAATATACTTTTATTATTTTAAATTTTTTATTCATACATTTTTAATAAGATTATTGCTATTGAATATTTTTTTTACATTAAACCAATATGTCATGTAGCCATCAAAAATCTGTAGTTCACTTTACACTCTAGCTTCTTAGAATTCAAGTTTGTAGTCCAATTTAGACTCTAGATACTTAAAATCAGCTACTCCTCATTGCTTTCATGAAGTCTTTCTATACTACAAATTCATGATCAGCAGGAATTGTAAATATGCCTGCTTCTGTGCATTTTTCAGGTCTGCTCCATTAGAGCCATCTGAAGGCTTTTTAATGCTTCTAATCTATTTTATCATACTTTATAATGATACCTGCATAGATTTTCAAGATATCTAACTTGCTTATAAAGAAGTTAATGTATGTCTTTTCTATTTATCTGGAGACAGCAAAGCAGGTAGCCACGATTATTTTAACTGTGAAAAGTATCATTTCCATCCATTTGAGTAACTCCATAAAGTTATCTGAATCTATTAGCTTAAGTACTTCCAGGAAACCAGTATCCATAAAAATGTGCATGACTAATGATTCCTCGTGTAAACATTTCTCTAATCAAATGAGCATTTTCACCAATGTACTTGTCTACAATATAACTGGAGACTACTTTTTAAGAAATTGCATTCCAGTTGGCTAACCATAGCTCTTGCTATTAGCGTTTTTCTTAACTGTTGGCCCATATAACAGCGTTTTTAGAGATACCCCTATACTGAAATAATTCTAGGTTTTTAAGATGTAGTTCTATTACCTCTGAATTCTCTGATCTGTTCTGATAACCCCTCTACTTCAGAAAAAGAAATATCTTCTAAGTCCTTATAAGACATACTGTAAACCAGTGGATCTTGGCAAACATAAAGATAATCATAGCCTAAGCAACTCTTGTTGCTGACTTCCACTTACTTTTTTCAAGCTGACAATGACGACCAACACTGAACAATGAATTTTTCTTCAGTTAACTTCTTAAGTACTTCACCCACAATTTGCCCAGATGTGGGTGATTGTAGGTCCTTTGGATCATCTTCAGACTTTTCATACTGATTGGTAAGTTCTTTCCCTTAAACAACTGTTTAAGACAGTTGTTGATCTTCTTGTGCTCCACCATCTTTTCTTGTGATAGCTTTGAAGCTCATTATCTCAATTGGTCTGCCATGATGAGATGCCATCACTCAGAGGGGATGCCAAGAATGGCCATGGCCATTGGGGTGGGAAAAGTGGAATGGAGGAGGACAGTAGCACTGAAAAATGGGGGATGGATTGCTCCTCATTCCAATTATCTTTCAAGGAAATAAAAAAAAAAGAAAAGGGGTGCCTGGGCGGCTCAGTTGGTTAAGTGTCCAACTCATGATTGCAGCTTGGGTCATGATGTCATGGGTTGTAAGATCAAGCCCTGCATCAGACTCCACACTCACCAGGGAGTCTGCTTGAGATTTTCTCCCCTCTGTACTTCCAAATACAGCTTTAAAAAAAATAGTGATCGGGCAGCCTGGGTGGCTAAGCAGTTTAGCACCTGCCTTCGGACCAGGGCGTGATTCTGGAGACCCGGGATCAAGTACCATGTCGGGCTTCCTGCATGGAGCCTGCTTCTCCCTCTGCTTGTGTCTCTGCCTCTCTCTCTCTCTCTCTCTCTCTCTCTGTCTCTCATGAATAAATAAAATCTAAAAAAAATAAATAAAAATAAAAAATAGTGATCAAACCAGACATGAGTATACCATCAAACTACCAGTTTTGGTTGGTAATTTCACTTCAAATTCCATAGAATACAGAGTTAATCAAAGGAAAATACTCTGTTTCTACTACCATATCTACAAACCTATCTATTTACCATATTTTACCATCTTCCCTCTAGCTACAAATGGATGTATATTAAAGACTCTTTCTCTCTTGTGCTCTTGATCCCATTCAGAATTTCACTCCCTTTATAATTTGCACCCCATTAGTCTTTCTCTTCCTTTGTGCTCACTCCATCAGCATATAAACTTGATGTAATATCTCCTATATAAAAACAAAGGATCTTCTTTTCTTACCCACTATCAATTTATTTTCCTGTTCCCCTTCATGGCAAAACTTCTTAAACAGTAATCTACACTTAAGTCTTTACTTCCTTAACAACCCCTTCAACCCAATCCAGTGTGGAAGCTATCCACCACCTATAATGAATTTCCATCAGTTCACTGTGTCCAATTACAATGGTCAGTGAACAAAGCTCCTATTACTTGGTGCTTCAGTAAATAACATTCAAAATGACTGACCACGAGGCACCTGGGTAGCTCAGTCAGTTAATCAACCAACTCTTGATTTCAGGCAAGTCATGATCTCAGGGCCAAGAAATTGAGCCTCCTGCTTAAGATTCTCTTTCTGGTTCTCCCCACTCTTTCTTAAAAAAAAAAAAACAAAAAACAAAAAAACACGATTTTTTCCCACTTAAAACACGTTTCTCTTGCTTTCATGAAACTCCACTCTGAGTATTTTCCTCTTTCACTGACCACTCTTTCTTTGCTGATTCATCCTCTAACCTCTAAATGTTAGGTAGTCTCAGATCCTGATTCTGTAATTGCTTCCTTAAGTCACCTTAACTATATCTATTATTTTAAATGATTGCCTACATATGTGACATCTTTACTTGGAAATATAATAGGCGGGCAGCCCCGGTGGCGCAGCAGTTTGGCGCCACCTGCAGCCCAGGGCATGATCCTGGAGACCCTGGATCGAGTCCCACATCAGGCTCTCTGTATGATGCCTGCTTCTCCCTCTGCCTGTGTCTCTATCTCTCTCTCTCATGAATGAATAAATAAAAAAATCTTTAAAAAAAAAAGACACTTTCCTTTAAAAAAAAGAAATATAATAGGCATCTCAACATGTCCCATATGGAATTCTGTCGAAATTCCCTCCTCCTCCACATAATAGCTCATCCATCAAACCAAAGCCAAGGAAACATCCCTGATTTTTCCTGTCACCCCTCCCATCCATCAGTTGGATCTGTTTCTACCCCTTTCCACTTCTACCCATACCTCTAATCCAAGCTACAAAATACTTTCAGGGAATGAATGATGAATAAGCCAGTTTGGCTGGATTGGAAAGTTACTGTTGAGGAATAACAAATAAATCTAGGTAAGGCAGTTTGGAACACATGTTGAAGGTCTTGGAATGACAGAAGCCTGGCTTATAAGGGGAGGCAGAGATCAATCCCTCCTGGACATAATTCTCCTGAAAAGTGGTACTTCTTCAATAAAGTATGCTGATATAACAATTATTGAAATTATGGTAAAACTGTTGTTCAACATGTTGGAAGTCCTAGTCTCAGCCATCACACAACAAAAATAAATAAAAAGCATCCAAATCGGCAAAGAAGAAGTCAAAATTGCACTCCTCACAGATGACGCAATACTCTGCGTAGAAAACCTGAAAGACTACACCAAAAAACTGCAGAACTGATACAGGAATTCAGGTTGCAGGATATAAAATCAACACACAGAAGTCAGGTGCATGTCTATATGCTAATGATTAGTCAGAATAAAGAGAAATCAGGGAACTGATCCCACGTACAAGGGCACCAAAACCATTAGATACCTAGGGATATACCTAACCAAAAAGGTGAAAGATCTATACTCTGAAAACTATAGAACATTTATGAATTAAATTGAGGAAAACACAAAGAAATGGAAAACATTCCATACTCATGATTTGGAAGAACAAACATTGCTAAAATGTCTATGCTACCTAAAGTAATCTATACATTCAACGCAATTCCTATCAAAATACCATCCGCACTTTCACAGAGCTGGAACAAGCAATCCTAAAATTTATACGGAACCAAAAAGACCCCAAATAGCCTAAGGGATGTTGAAAAAAGCAAAGCAGGAGGCATCACAATTCTGGACTTCAAGTTGTATTACAAAGCTGTAATCATCAAGACAATATGGTACTGGCATAAAAACAGACACATTGACCAGTGAGACAGAATAGAGAACCCAGAAATGGACTCAAAACTGTATGGTCAACTAATCTTTGAGAAAGCAAGTCAGAATATCCAATGGAAAAAAGACAGTCTCTTCAATAAATGATGTTGGGAAAATTGCACAGCCACATGCAGAAGAATGAAACTGGGCCATTTTTTAAATCCATACACAAAAATAAACTCAAAATGGATGAAAGACCTAAATGTGAGACAGGAATCCAAACCCCTAGAGGAGAACAAGGCAGCAACCTCTTTGATCTCAGCTGCAGCAACTTCCTGCTGGACACATCTCCAAAAGCAAGAGAAACAAAAGCAAGAATGAACTGTTAGGACTTAATCAAGATAAAAAGCTTCAGGGATCCCTGGGTGGCGCAGCGGTTTGGCGCTTGCCTTTGGCCCAGGGCGCGATCCTGGAGACCCGGGATCGAATCCCACATCGGGCTCCCGGTGCATGGAGCCTGCTTCTCCCTCTGCCTGTGTCTCTGCCTCTTTCTCTCTCCCTCTGTGACTATCATAAATAAATAAATTTAAAAAAAAAACCCACCGCTCTCTAAAAAAAAAAAAAAAAAAAAAGATAAAAAGCTTCAGCATAGCAAAGAAAACAGTCAACAAAACTAAAAGGCAACCTACGGAATGGGAGAAGAAGATATTTGCAAATGTCTTATCAGATAAAGGCCTAGCATCCAAAATCTATAAAGAACGTATCAAACTCAACACCCAAAACCAAAAAGTCTAGTCAAGAAATGAGAAGACATGACATTTCTCCAAAGAAAACATACTAATGGCCAACGACACATTTGCTTAACAAAAAAAATGCTTAATATCACTTGGCATGAGGGAAATCACAATGAGATACCTCACACTGGTCAGAATGGTTAAAATGAACAACTCGGGATTCAACAGATGTTGGTGAGGGTGCAGAGAAAGGGAACCTTCTTACATCATTGGTGGGAATGTAAAACTGGTGCAGCCACTCTGGAAAACAGTATGGAGGTTCCTCAAAAAGTTAAAAATAGAGCTACTATGACCCAGCAACTGCACTTCTAGGTATTTATCTATGTAGGTATACTAGTATACCTAGGTATACTTCTAGGTATTTATGTATGTAAAGGATACAAACATAAGATTCAAAGGGGCACCTGCACCCCAACGTTCATAGCAGCAATGTCTACAATAGCCCAAATATGGAAAGAGCCCAGATGACCACTGACAAATGAATGGATAAAGAAGATGTGGTATATACATGATGGAGTATTACTCAGCCATCAAAAAGAATGAAATCTTGCCATTTGCAAGGATGTGGATGGAACTACAGGGTATTATGCTAAGCAACATATGTTAGAGAAAGACAAATACCATATGATTTCACTTATATTTGGAATTTAAGAAACAAAACAAAGGAACATGGGGATGGGAGGGAAAAATGAAAACACAGAGGGAAGATTCTTAACTCTAGGAAACAAACTGAGGGTTGCTGGAGGGGAAGTGGGTGGGGGAATGGGGTAACTGGGTAATGGGCTTGAGGGCACCTGATGTCATGAGCACTGGGCGTTATATGCAACTGATGAATTACTAAATTCTACTGAAACTGTATTTTAACTGAATTTAAATTTTTTTAAAAAAAGATTATGGTAAAAAGATGCTAGCAAAATTAGTGTGAAAATAATACAAGTGGAAAATGTGAACAAAGGATAGTGTCTTTAAAAGGATGAGGGGGAGTACTTTCTTCCTCTCCAACCAACAGGGCAAGCTCTACATCAGATTCCCTTTTGATGTTAAAATATGGCTCTCACCTCTGCACCTGGTGACAGTGGGGTGTTAGACTCCATGCTGTAGGAAATGGGGGAGAGGTGTAAAGCTTGGGCAAAAAGTGACATGGCTAAAACTTTGTTATGGAAAAATGACCTGACAGTGAGATGCAAGACAGAGAAGGTCGGAAGACTAAATAGGTTATTCTGATAGTCTAGACTAGATATCAAGTTATAAGCAAGTACAAAAGAAGAGACTGGTGAAGGAGACAGTGAGAAGGAATGATGGAAAGAGTGCAAGAGATAAGAACCATAAAGGTTTTTACCCAGGGGTTCTGAGCTCTGATGACTTAAGAGAATTGTGATAGCATTATTATGACCAAGTACATTAGGAAGGGAGGCTGTCTTGTGGAGAAAATATGGTAAGCTCTGCCTGAGATTTTTGAACTGCTAGCTGTGAATGGTTCTTATATATGGCTTTACTTGGTGTAATCCTCTGGATTATTCACCATGATACAAAACAGTTTTGCAATCTTGGTTCTAGGTTAACACTTCCCAGGTTATTGATTTGATTCAAATATATTAAATAAATTTTCTCTATATATAACTGATGCAGCTTCATTTTTTACCTACCACTTATTTTCCTATACTGCAAATTCATCAGAAGTAACATCCTTTTAGAGATGTGCTATTTATGGTTCTGGAGTTTTCCCTTAGATATATCTGGAAGTTGTCTTTTTAATACTAAGGATGTATCTTGGTACCTTCTCAACTAAATATCCCTTGAGGATACATCTGAACATCTTTGCTCACCAACGATGGTTATCTAGCATAGTGCCTTGTTCAGTGTAGGCCCTCAAAAAAAGATTTGTTAAAAGATAAAATAAGTAAAGTTTATGGTTTATTTACAACCTTGGCTTACTTCTTTAAAAATAAGGTAACTTAGCCATTGAATATAAAAAGCATCAATCCGGGGATCCCTGGGTGGGTCGGCGGTTTAACACCTGCCTTCGGCCCGGGCATGATCCTGGGGTTCCAGGATCGAGTCCCATGTCGGGCTCCCTGCATGGTGCCTGCTTCTTCCTCTGCCTGTGTCTCTGCCCCTCTCTGTCAAGAATAAATAAA
Organism: Canis lupus familiaris; assembly: GCF_011100685.1. Taxonomy (NCBI): domain Eukaryota; kingdom Metazoa; phylum Chordata; class Mammalia; order Carnivora; family Canidae; genus Canis; species Canis lupus. The sequence goes on along the minus strand of NC_049222.1, from coordinate 94,119,641 downwards.
TATATATATATATATATAAATTTTTTTTAAACATCAGAGTCAAAAGACCTGGGTTCTAGTCTGGCTTTGCTCCTGACCAGCAAGTTAAGGTAACTTCTTTGTATTTAGCTTCCCAAGCTACAAAATGGTTTCATCTAAATCACTGATTCTTTTCTCACATTCCAGTAATCTCCTTTCTGTAGCAAATATTATGATGACTTTGGAAAACATGCTTCAGGTCTTCAAGCAACCAAAGATATGTCTAGACTTTTGGCAGAGTACTCTCACAGGCAAAGGTCATCCAGTCCAACCTTGTTAAAAAGTCATGGACTTTCAGCTTTCTCTCCTCATCTAGAAGGCAGTCCCTTACACTGTCCTTCGACAAAGACTTATTTTCTATATTTTATCAAACTGTTGTCCACTTATTTTGTTTGGAGCATAGGATGTGTAGCAATACAACTAAAAATATATTCAAATAGTTCCTACTGGGAACTGAAATGATTTTATCATCTTGCCAGGTGGGCAATATCACCATGGATCACTGCAGAAAGCTTATCTAGTTTATTACTGCTTTATATGTGTGCTGCCAAAGCTGTGAAAGGCAACATCATGAAACGGTTATGAACTCTGGCACTGGCATCAGACTGCCTATGTTCAAATAGCAGCATCTCTTTCTTCTACACGTGGGTCTTTGAAATTATTGTATATTGCTAAACTTCAGTTTCCACACACTTAAAATGAGAAAAATAATAGCACCTACCAATTGTATAAAGTGAGTGAGATAATCCACAAAGAGGGTATTACCTGTTCCCAGATTTTAATCCCTATCAAAACCCCAAGATGTGCAAAAATCTATTTTTTTGCAGGAAAAAAAAATTTAAAATTCATATGGAATCTCAAAGGACACCAAAAAGCCAAAACAATTTTGAAAAAGAACAAAGTTGGAGTTCTCACACTTCCTGATTTCAAAACTTACTACAAAAATCAATCAATACAGTATGGTCCTGGCATAAACATATAGACTATTGGAATAAAACATAAATGAACTCTCACATATATGGTCAAATGATTTTCAACAAAGGGGTCCCAAGATCATTCATCGGGGAAAGGATGCTCTTCCACAAATGTTACTAGGAAAACTGGAAATCTATATGCAAAAAAAAAAAAAAAAAAAAAAAAATCAAGTTGGACCCTTACCTTACACCATATGGAAAAAAACTAACTCAAAATGGATTGAAGACATAAATGTAAGGGCCGAATCTACAAAACACTTGGAAGAAAACATAGGGAAAAAGCTTCATGACACTGGATTTGGCAATGATTTCTTGGATAGGACACCAAAAGAGATAAATTGGAATACATCAAAACTGACAACTTTTGTGCTTCACAGGACACAAATCAACAGGATAAATAAGATGGGAACCACAGAATGGGAAAAAATACTTGCAAATTATATATCTGATGAGGGGTTAATACCCAGAATACAAAAACTCCTACAACTTAATAACACAAAACTCAAATCTTTTTTTTTTAAACTCAATCTTAAAATGGGCAAAGGATTTAAATAGACATCTCCCCAGAGATAGACAAATAACCAATGAAGTGTACATGAAAAGATGCTCAACACCATTCACCATTAGTGAAATGCAAACCAAAAGCACACTGCTAGGGGATCCCTAGGTGGCTCAGTGGTTTGGCGCCTGCCTTTGGCCCAGGGCACGATCCTGGAGACCCCGGATCGAATCCCACGTCGGGCTCCCGGTATGGAGTCTGTCTCTCTGCCTCTATCATAAATAAATAAATCTTTAAAAAAAAAAAAAAAAAAAGAAAAGCACACTGCTAGACCACTTCACACCCAAAAGGACGGCCACCAAACCAAACCCTGTAGAATTTTTCAGTCAAAAATGAGTACTTTTGGGATCCCTGGGTGGCCCAGAAGTTTGGCACCTGCATTCAGTCCTGAGTCCCAGGATTGAGTCCTATCTCTCTCATGAATAAATGAATATTTTTTAAAAAATAAGAGTACTTTGTCTTCTGGGTAAATTTCATAGATATGATCTTTACTTGGCATTCTTTCCTTTTTCTCTGTGGAAATTTTATTTTTTTTTACTTTAATATACAGTTATATGACATAGATTTAATATCAAAAAGTACTTTATTATCCCTTTGTCTGACCAAGAAGCAAATTTTTAATATGTTGATTATCAAAATACCCTGTTTTTTGAGGTTTATTAAATCTTATTATGAAATGTAAAATACGACAACAAAATGGTGCTCAGGGATTTATCTCTACTGAGGAAGACATCTGTTAAGGAAAAATCTTTAAATTCTAGAGAGGTTAAAATTAGAAGACCTTTTAGAAAGATTACATGTCCCCTAATTCTTAGTTCAGATACACTATTTGGAATATTTACTTAAAGATCTAATAGTCTCAGCGGTTCTGACACTGACATCCCGTCCCTTTCCTGAGGCCATTTCTGAGGTAGTGCTGGTTTAGCCCATATTCATGGGAGTACCCTCTGGAGCAACGTTTCTCAACTGTCTGTATTATCTCCCATTTCCCCTCCCCAACCAGCAGCTTTTTAGACATTTTTCCCTCATCTTCTCCACCATGAAATTTTAATTTTTTAAAAATTTTTTAAAATTTATTTATGATAGTCAGAGAGAGAGAGAGAGAGAGAGAGAGAGAGAGAGAGAGAGAGAGGCAGAGACACAGGCAGAGGGAGAAGCAGGCTCCATGCACCGGGAGCCCGACGTGGGATTCGATCCCGGGTCTCCAGGATCGTGCCCTGGGCCAAAGGCAGGCGCCAAACCGCTGCGCCACCCAGGGATCCCTCCACCATGAAATTTTAAAAGTACTGCATATCTGTTTATGTACTGTATTTCTGTGCTTTATACTTTAAAAAGTAAGATTTTTTTCATTCCCTAATACCACTATTAACCCTCTTAGGGGTGACAGCTCTTGAAAAAGCCTGTTCTAAGAGAAGTATCATAAGAAACTCTCTCATACTAAGCCCAGGCCAAAGATACCTTCTTATGGGTCCAGTCCTTTATATGTGATATTATTTGGGGCCATGCCAAACTAGGTTCCTTGAAAACACCGTGATTAGGAATAATATTCTCAGAGCTGCAGCCTAATTAAATGTTTTTATCTCTTGGTTTTGTTTGAAGTTTATTTAACAGGGAATTCTAAGTTGATATACCATCAGGATTCACCCTCACATAAGGTTATCCAGGCTTCCTTTGCCTCTATCCATTAGTTTATCTACTCTTCTTTATTCTCAATACATGAGTGGGATTTAGGATTTTACCAAGATACTTAAGAGGTGATGGCTTCACTATTAACTATTAACATGAACTACCTCATACAACTTCAAAGTTGTAGGTAGCTTGCAGTGTCAGTACTGATAAGTGAACACATATGCAGGAATATCTGAAGTGATACACAATGAAGATACTTTTTTTTTTTTTTTTAAGAGAGGAGAAAGAATTCTTAAGTATGTGACTGTTAAGTGGTCAAGTTGGAGCAACTCTTAAGAAAATGACTTGGGTAATTACTGCATTCGGTCCTGGAGTCCCAGGATCGAGTCCCATGTCAGGCTCCTTGCATGGAGCCTGCTTCTCCCTCTGCCTGTGTCCCTGCCTCTCTCTCTCATGAATAAATGAATAAAATTTTAAAAATATATATAAAATAGTACTTTGTCTTCTGGGTAAATTTCATAGATATGATGAAAAATGCCAAAGTATTTTTGGCTTTGAGTTGATACTCTAATCTTCCATATTTATTATGGTAAACTTAAAAGAAATTCAACATGTTAGAAAAAATTCCCTAAAACTGAATTTAATCTCAGATCTGACAGAAATTTAGAAATTCCTTTTTTTTTCCCCTAGAACCATACTCACTGTTCCTTAGATGTCAGTTTTACAAACTATTTATGGGAAAAAGACTGTCCACTCTAACAGTCTCAAGTTTTTGAAAATTCTTCCTCTAATAGTTTTGGAAATAAATGGGGCCTCATAAGGAATTACAATGGTATACTCAAGAGTTCTAGAATTCAACATTTTTTTTCAAGTCCTTCAATAAAGGAAGATTCAGTTTCAGTTTTCATTGTCAACAATACCTTTACATCATCAAAAGAATTCCTATTCAACAAGCTGCAATGCAGTGTTATAAAACTACTAACAGAAAGGAAAAGGAAAACCAGGAGATTCAAACTACCCTCAAAATTACTGATGGAAACACGGATTTAAAACATTTTTAAAATTTAATTTGAGAGAGAACAAGGGAGCACGAGTAGAGGGGAGGGGCAGAGAGGAGGCAGAGGGAGAGGGAGAAGTAGGCTCCCCACTGAGCAGGGAGCCTGATGTGAGGCTCTATCCCAGGATCCTGGGATCATGACCAAAGGCACTTAACCAACTGAGTCACCTGGGTGTCCCTTAAAACATTTTTTAAAAAGAGAGATAGAAACCTTATGTTAGGATTTCTAGGAAATAGTGACTATTATTTTGTTTTTAAAATGCCTTCTGGGAAAAAAAAAATGCCTTCTCCATAGTAGTAAGTGCAAACATTTAACACAAACCACTTCTGATATGTCATTTAGCTTTGAGCTTTGGGCCACCAGCAGCTAGCAGATCAAAGGCTGAGACACCTTGGTTATGCAGATTAACAGCGTTAGAGAATCCAGTTATTTGTTGCTAAGAATTAAAGTCTTTGATTCTGCAAACACTTTTCTTTTTACTTTTCCTGCAACCAAAAATAAGAGGGTTCTAAAATGTTACCAAGGACATAAAATAACTTTGTTTGAATATACTTAAAATTTGGAATGGCTCATGGCTACAGCAACCTTAAAACTATCATTATGCAGAGGAAGAAAGCATTATGTATATTTCAAGGAGTCAAAAAAGAAAATTTCAAGTAGATATTTTCATGATTGTCTTGAGTGTTAGGTTTCTTTCTCATTGTTTCCATTTTCTTTACTATGATTTCCTTAATCTCTAATATTTCCTGACTCACAATCTTGTACTACATGCTACCAGACAATTCATACTGAGATCCATACATATTGTAAGCATTTAAAAGAACCTAAACTAATAAATAAAAGATAAAAGAACCTAAACTTTTCATTAAAAATACTATCCATTTAATTATCTTTGTGTGTGTGTGTAAAAAGCATCTAAATATTTTCATCTATGTAAACAACTGTACTTGAAAGGATAATTGATCAAAAAAATCTATTGCATACTTTCATTTATACTTCTTGCACTTGTTCATGCAGCCTTCTCAGCTGCCTGCTGTCTCCGTAATACCTGCTATGCCATTTTTATCTTACCACCTTGCTCTATTGATTATTTAAAAGCTAAGCTTCTGCCTCTCCATACTGCTCAAAGCTGACCTGCTTGACCTCAATATATAACATCTATAGGCATGCTTCCCAGGCAAGTATAAAATTAAAACCATTTACAAAATCTAAGAATATGGATACTGGAACAGAGACTCAAAGTTCTTCTAATGCTCTCAGATTATAAACCTGCTAGACTTACTTGCAAAAATAAGATATTAAGCAATTTGCTATACAAAGAAAGGACTTATGATGGAATAATGATCATTAGCAACTTTTACTACCATATTAATAAAGACTGGTGTTTCAGTTGCAGATAAGGCATTTCCTTATAAATCTGTTAGACTGAAAAAGAACAGTATTTTCAGGGCCTGCACTAACAAGTAATCCCATATGGCATAGTACAATAGAAATTAACTTAATTTAAAAAAAATACTGTAATAAAGTAAAACAAAATTGGTAAGATTACAAAACCAAATATTTTAATATTTAGGATTTAATGTGCATTTTACTAAAAATTTGACTCATGAAAAGTTAAAGACTGTATGATATGCATTTTACAAGAATTTGATTAATAGAGTTTTAAAAGTCTCTTCATCATTCTGAGATCTAAGTGTTACTGTCAGCATCATGAAACACTTAGTGCTAATTATCTTGAAATTACATAGAACCAACCCAAATCTGAGTAAACGTCAAGTATTTTCTCAGATCCATACTTTGATATTTTTTCTTAAATAAAATGAAGCTTATCACATATAACCTAGTCTTTTGTTTGGATAATCCTGCTGACTTATACTTACTGTTATTATTTATTTTAATACAGCAAACTGAAAGACCTGTAATAAGTTATACTAAAAAATTAGAAAAAACTTTCATTAGAAATAATTTAAATACCAGGATGGAGTAGATACAGCAATGTTCCTAAAGAGCACAGAGTAGCTGTTACTCTTAGGAAGCACTTCTTTAAAAAATCAAAAGTTTACTATTACAAATGGTTTTCTCTGCATCTCCCTCAATCAGTGTGTATAACCTCTACTTCCTTGGTTAGGTGACAATACAAAAGAAAATAACTTCTGAATATTTATTATACCAATATTTCAATTTTGTGGACACATGCTGAAGGCACAATAAAGAAAATAACACAGTCTCAATAAACTGACCACATAATGCCACTCCCACAGAGAATGGCTCCCCAGATATAGAACTGTAGATATTTTCTTATGTCTACTCCACGATAAAAGTAAATAAAATTTAAATATCAGAAATTTGTGATAAAAATTTCACTTGAATTTAAAGCAGAATCTTAAGTTGAAAGAAAGCACTCTTACACAACAAATTACAGTGCTACTGGCAGCATATATATAGGTAACATAAAAAAGTGACTATTTCCCAAAGTAAGTTGCCATGGATATAGGGAATTATTTAAAGACTGTATAACTTAATAGACTGAAATATTTACAGAATTAACAGAATTCTAAGAAAATCTTTACCCTCATTTCTAAAGAATACTAATTTGAAGAAACACCTGGCATTAAGTGGTACAATAATTACTTACCTAGTTCTTGTGCAGAACCAACTAAACAGCTGCAGGTTAACTTCTTTTTACGTACAGTCAGAATAAAAATTTAAAGCACTGCATATCTTCAATGAATTCTCTTGCACACTTAAGAATTTTACAATAAGGTGGCCACCACCCCACTCAAAAAACTTCAGAATGTTTATGTGGGATTATCTTCCCTAAACTAAAAACTGAAGCCTTAAGTAAAGGCTTAAGGAAAAAAATTTAAGCAATTGGTTAATACCTTTGTTTTTAAAAACAATGTAATAAACCTTGAAAAATCTGCTTTTAAGTACTTAAGTTTTTGAAATCAAGCATATTGTATTGATATGCTACTTTGATTTGAAAAGTAGCAGCACGGAAGATCTCTTAATTGCATTACGTATACAGATCTTTGAGGAATCTATAAATTAAATAAAAATTATATTCAACTTTCATCAAAATATCAGAAATCTTTTAAAATCTAATATACTACTATACTACTGTTTTAGAGGTTTTCTGCATTCGGTAACTACTAAAATGCTTTAAAAGTAATGTGTAAAAAGCATTTCTTCCCTTTCCTTCCACGAAAAAAATTTCAAAATTTATCTGTGAGGCATTTTTTCTTATATAATTTGCATTTAAAAGCCGGCTCCAAAAAAATAGATAATCAAAAGTCTTAAGTTTAAAAAAATAGCATATACCACTGAAAATAAAGAACCTATTTTCTTTTTAACTGAAATACTAAGTGCTTTAAACTTTGTATAAATAACACACACCCCGTATTTTAGGTATGGCTTCCATGTTGGAATAGCACTAAAACAAAGGACAGTAACAACAAACATGTTTTATACTTAATTGAAAATATGTAACTCTCATTCATCTTAAAGATATACATTATGAATTTTCTACTGGCATTCTTGGATAAAATTAACAAGCATACTTTTTCACCAATTTATTCTCATTTCTCCCTGTATATGAGAATCTCTAACAAAAGGAATGCTCTTCTATGACTGCAAGAGATTTCTGAAACTCCTAAAATATATATTCTTTAGAAAAAATATTCGTAACCTATTATCTACCTTATACATTTAAAAAACAATCTGTTTTATGGCTTACGCTTAAATTTAATGCATGACCAAAGGTCCCAGGGATTGAAGAATCCTATTATAACAGCCAGCAGCTAAATGGATGACAATATTGGTAGCATTCATAATCTCAAAATTTTAAAAGAAAACTTTCACTATAGTCTTAGAAAATTTTGGAGATAGTTCTATTCTAAAAACATACTCCTCACAAACAGATACAAGGGAGACAAATAAGAAAATAGATTGTGTTATATCTTTGTAAACTTGTTTCATTTCAAAATGTATTCTTTAGGGTCAGGGGAATTTCCTATACAAATGAAACTAAACATTTGTTCCCTTTACTTTGAAAAATATTTACAGTACATAGAACTACAAGCTAAAGTGTACATCTGCTTATATTGCTGGCCAGTGATACAAATGAAGGAGAACACAAAGGTGCTTATTCAATTATCTGAGCATCGTAATTTGTATAGTGACATTATTTTAGATCAACTATGGAAAAATTAGGAACATTATTAATGAATACCAGCCCTTGTATAAAACATCACACAAGATGCCACAGTATTATACATTCACTATGGTAAAAACTATACATACATATTCTGTGCATCCTCAACATTGTAAAATTTACATTACAATTTTTTCATCTCCTAAAATTCTGAGTTGAAAAAAGTCTATTTTTTTCTTTTGCCAAAGAAAAGTGATGTTAACTGATTAGGTTTGTGAAAATTTTTACAAAATTCTTTGTTAAGGACTTTTCATCAATTTATCTTTTACTGATGTCCTCATGAAGAAAAACTCACTAAACTTTCAAAGTTTTGGACAGATACTTCCACATCTTTGCTAGCTAGCGTCATGATACACGGAACAATGGTGTATGTAATAATAGTCCACAGTCATGTGAAATATGAAACTGTTCTGTAAGTCTATTTTGGTCTCAGAGTGAAGTTCGTGTCCTTCATCCAGCCATGTTGTCCCTTATCTGATCCACTCGAAGAGCTAGGTCTCTGAAAGAGGGCCGCTGATTCACATTATTATTCCAGCATTCTGTCATGATCAAATAAATCTATAAAAGAGAAAACTAAAATTACAATGAACACAAAGTGCCATATTTTTTTTTTTTTAAAGATTTTGTTTATTCATGAGAGACACACACAGAGAGGCAGAGACACAGGCAGAGGGAGAAGCAGGTTCCATGCAGGGAGCCCGACCTGGGACTCGATCTTGTGTCTCCAAGATCACACCCTGGGCTGAAGGCAGCGCTAAACTGCTGAGCCACCCAGGCTGCCCAAAGTGCCATCTTTTAATTGGTGGAAGACATGAATTGAGAACTCCCACTTAATTTTCCTCTGTAGGCAAATGTCCTGGCTAAGCCTACACCCACCGTCATATGATTACACTATTTATTTACGCTTAGCAAAGTAAATGTCATAAAGTGATCATCTTTATGTAAAAAGGAAAATAAAAACACCTAGTGAATGTGGATAAAGAATGGATTTTTTTGTTACCTCATCTGGGCATCCATCTGGTCTTGGTAATCTTCCATTATTCTTTAGGAGTTCTATCAAATGAAACACAATCATCTGTCCTTGCTTGTCGTTGCCAATCATACGCATAAATTCCTGTAATACAAACCCACTTTTCAATGAGGTCTCTTTTTTTAGGTATATTTAATTTGAACCAGCTTTCCCAACTTCTAGTAAATGTGAAAAATTCTGTATATGTAGGTTTTCTTACATGTTTGAGAACTTTTAAAAAACTATTCTGAGGATTAAAACTTTTTTTTTTTTTAAGATTTTATTTAGTTATTCATGAGAGACACAGACACAGGTAAAGGGAGAGGCAGGCTCCATTCCATGCAGGGAGCCTGACATGGGACTCAATCCCAGGTCTCCAGGACCACACCCTGGACTGAAGGTGGCGCTAAACTGCTGAGCCACCCACCGGAGCTGCCTTATTAAAACCTTTTCAATCTAATTTCAGAAAAGACCACTGAATGTGGAACCTCTATCATGCCACTTCTGTAACTATGATATACTTGGCACAAATTCCCTGGGAAGGGTCCAAAATGAGTGAACGCAGACATATTTGGTTTTTTTTTATTGTTGTTTTAACGCATTACATTTCAGCTGAAATAAAATGTTGACTATAAAAGAGGACATAATAAAAAGAAAATGCAGAATGCATATTTAAGCATAAATGAAATGGAGGGAAGATGTTCGTATGTTAAAAGTTCCTACAATTTAAGTCTTAACTATAAGCTAAAGAAATATTTATGATAAACACATCACTTATTTATAGTTATTATAGAGAGCTCTTATAAGCAGGTAAGAAAAATTATGAATATAAAAATGGGCAAAGCACATAATGCATATACTCACTTCCAATGTCCAATAAATATGTACTCAGTCACACTAATAGAAATACAAATTAAAATCAAATAAATATAACTTCTATCAATTGGACAAAACCACATAAACATATAATGGCCAATACTGGCAAATGATCAAATGTATACTCTTATGCACTCCATTGAGAGTACAATCTGGTACAACTCTTCTTGAAAGAATTTTAAAATAATCAAAAACCCTGAAAAGAGTTCATAATCTTTTACCTATAATTACACTTCTATTCTAAGGTGACAAGAGATACAAACATTTATATAAAAGGATGTTCACTATGTTCATTGAAGTATTACTTAAAATTAAGACTGAAAAAGAGAAAAAAAATTTCCAGAAATTTTATCCTTATGATAAAATGATACCCAGAAGTTAGAAATCAAATTTAAGTAAATATTTACTAATATAGGTAAATATCCATGCTATAGTACTTCATGAAAAAGTAGGATAGCAAACTGTACAGTATGACCTTTATTTTATAAAAGAAATATATTTGATAAAATTTCAGTTTCATATATAAAATTTTTAAAAGCCTGGAAGAAAACATACAATATTAAAAAGGTTATCTTAAGAAGATGAATTAGAGATGGTTTATTTTCTTTTTCATGGTTTCCTTTTTTAAAAAATTATAGAATAGGGAAAATTATTTTTAAGTGTTTAACTCAATAATTTCTAGAGTGAATAAATTTATTAGCTTTACTAAAAATCATTTAAAGAGACTATACAGGGGCAGCCCGCGTGGCTCAGCGGTTTAGCACAGCCTTCAGACCAGGGCCTGATCCTGGAGACCCAGGATCGAGTCCCACCCACGTCAGGCTCCCTGCACGGAGCCTGCTTCTACCTCTGCCTGTGTCTTTGCCTCTCTTACTCCCTCTCTGTCTCTCATGAATAAATAAATTAAATATTTAATTTTTTTTAAAAAGAGAGACTATACACTCCCCTCCCCTCCCTTTCCTTTATTTACTTATTTATTTCCTCTCCAACCCACTCCCTCTCAAAAATGCAAGTCAATGAATGAGTTTAGGGCTACTTTGTTGGATGTTGTCTTATAAATGAGCAATAAGAAGCTCTAAAATGAGTCCTAAACTTATTATTCTTCAGAAAAAGGGTTTCTCATGTTAAGAAAAAAGTAAATAAAAAGCCTACTAACCGCTGGTGGACTTTTACTCTTCTCAATATATGTGAAAAGTTCATATAGAACCACTCCAAAGCTCCAGACATCTGAAGCCACAGAAAACTTGCTCTCTGTCAATGATTCTGGAGCATACCTGTAATATACAAAAAGCATTTATAAGACAGTTATTTGAATTCTAATAGTTGTGGTGACAGATGGTAGCTACACTTGTGGTGAACATATAGACTGTTTGAATCACGATGCTGTACACTTGAAACTAATGTGACATGTATCAACTATACTTTATTAAAAAAAAAGTTACTTGATATGCCAACTCTTTTTACCACAAAATCATTGGATTAAAAAAATAGGGTGTACAGAAAAGAGTTAACAGAAGCAGGCCTGAGGCTGCCACCCTCACAAACCTTGCTTGCAATGTGGACAACTGACTGTTGCCTGGGAACTTAGATTTCAGAAGGGTTGCCTAAAATGCTAGAGTGGCTCACTGGGCCAAAACTGTTTCTGCAAACAATATGGTTCATAATCAACACCCCTGCTTTCTTTCTGGGAGTCTGAAATTTTGGTACATGCCAGGCAGAAAACGTGCTGTCAGGATTCACTGCTGGGAGAATTAAATGTTGTCCCATGAGACTTTTCTGGGAGAGGATCCTTGGAAGCTTGTGCTTGGTTTCCTCCAGGTTTTGCTCCAAATGGCTTTTCCCTTCACTGATTTTGCTTTATATCCTTTCTCTGAAATGAACCATAGCCATGAGTAGACTGCAGAGACCTAGGAGTCCTCCCAGTGAATCATCAGACCTGAGGGTAGTCTTGAGAATCTTTGGCACACAAAAATAACCAAATCCAAAAAAAATTATTTTCGTATTTATAAGTGACACCAGAGTTAACTGCAAAGTACCTTCCAGGAACTGAAATTTAAAGGAAAAAAAAAAAAAGATGCTCTTTGCAAATTAAAGCTTTAAATGAATCGAGATAAGTCTCCCAGAGGGGAAAAAAAATATGGCTTTTAAACTGGAACAAGACTTGAAGCTATAAACAAAAAAGAAAGAACCTGTTAATCAGAAGGAGGGTTATGACAGGAAACACAGAAAATAGAAAGTCATAGGGGGAAACGATGTCATTGTCTCCTCAAGTATCCACACTATCCAAGGGAGGATTCTGGCTAATGGACTGTGAATGTTATGGTTCTATCGCTAAGTTTATCCCTATTTACAGAGGATGGTGACAAAGATCTGTTTTAGACTAATGAGATTAAACATGTGAATTATATTAATTTAATCTCTCCTTCAAAATCCAATTTAAGTTTCCTCACTTCCATAGATCATTCTCTGCTACTCAAGGTCTTAATGACCTCATGATACTGAACTTCTCATTTATTACTGTTCATACTATACAGTTAACCATACTATTTTTACATTTAGTTTTAAATAGTTTTTCATATAATTATTTTTAAACATATGTTAGTTTTATCTCACAAATGGAATATAACCTTCTTCTATTCCCCCAACGCTTGCAAAACAGTCTCTTCCTCCAGTTTTCAATGAAAGCACGGTCTACAATTTCCCCCCTTCATCTTCAAGGCTGGTTTTCTCTCTCCCACATAAAGATAAATACAAATCAAAAAAGAAAAAAATAATTCTGTTGAAAATGAGAGAAAAGACTCTTCCCCCTCTCAGAGCATTTACTTTAGAAAACTCATCACTGCTAATTTTCTCTTTGAAATGTACATAAATTTTTTTAAAAAGCTTTTGCTTATAAGCATCTTGCCAGCTTTGTGATCCAAGAATGTCTTTCTCAAGAATCATCTATCCAGGGCAGTCTCGGTGGCCCAGTGGTTTCACACCGCCTTCAGCCCGGGGCGTGATCCTGGAGACCCGGGATCGAGTCCCACATCAGGCTCCCTGCGTGGAGCCTGCTTCTCCCTCTGCCTGTGTCTCTGCCTCTCTCTTTCTCTCTGTGTCTGTCATGAATAAATAAATAAATAAAATCTTAAAAAAAAAGAATCATCTATCCAGAAAGGTATGATGGCTAAATTTCATGGATAAGAATTGTATGCATTCCCTTTCATACTTCAGATTTGGTGTTCATTATTCAATTTATTAGTTAAAAACTTTTATTTTTTTAAAGTAGGCTCCACACTGGAGCCCAACACAGGGCTTGAACTCATGACCCTGAGATCAAGACCCGATTTGAGCTCAAGAGTCAAACACTTAATCAGCTGAACCACCCAGGTGCCCCCAGTGAAAACCTATTTTATCAACTCATATTCTTAATTATTTATACAAAATTTAGTCAGCCTCATTTCATTATATAAAACATTTAATAGTTATTAATATGAAAATAAAGCCATAACCAGCTGCCTATCTGATTAGTTTTTAGCAGTACATAAATACACAGGAAAACTTTGATCATGATAAAAAATCTTATTTCTGATTTTTGTACTAACTCCTAATGATTCTCCAAAGTCAAAAATCAGAGTTTGATATATACCTCTCCCCAACACATTTACCGAAGGAATACTAGACCTTTTACCATATACCTTATTTCATGTGTTACAATCTTAGCTACATTTTATTCTGTATTATTTACTGTAAACTAAGTAATGAGAAATGATTTTCATAACAATATAAAATTAATTATACTAAGTATGTATCATCTGGAACTTATCTTGACTGTCCTTGCAATTTCCAGAAACAGAGGGCCCAAAGCTTACATAATTTAGGAGCTTTCTTTATAACAAAAAATACAATATTAGGTATGAAACTAAATATTTAAAATGAGAAATGAAGGAATCCTAAAAGAAAGGTGGTCTGGTGAATATGCTTTGTTAGCTTTGTTACAAACATGCCTCTCTCTGTACATGTGCTCTGCAAAGTGTTTTTTAATTTTGATTTTACAACTTCACAATTTTAATACTTACTTCAACTGAAAAATGAAGTCAGACTTTGGAAAAACTTTTGGTATACTTCCCAGAAATTGAGAAAAGGAATGACTCTAGAGACTTCTCTTTTGAAAATCTAGTGGTTTTTCAATAAAAATGAAAAAAGAATGGATCTAATGAAACTGCCAGCTAACAGATAAATTTTAATGGTACATCACTATATTTTTCTTGTTGCTTATCTCATAAAGACTCACAAAAATGAGTACTCTTATAACAAAACTCCTTCCATTCCTATCTACTTATTATACAAACAAGTTTTCTCCCTCCTAATGGAATGCCTTTCTTCTTCTCTAACCTGGTAAACTATTAATCAATAGTTGAAATGTCATTTCTTAGTTGTGCGTTTCTGTAATTTAAACCCTCAACAGATTTGTATTCTTATGTTTTCCTACCATCTTCTTCATTACACTTATACACTACATTGCAATGATTTGATCATGCATTTGATTTTTCCTAAACTATGAGCTCCTAAAGGGAAGGGATAATGAGTAGTGGACCTGTTAGCTGAATATGCTTGCCACATCAAGCTCTTCTTTAGTTTGGTCTTCCTAATAACTAGGCGCAGTTGCTTCCCCCTTCCTCCTCCCATATTGACCTTATCTTCATACCCCAGTTCTTTGAATGGTGCTTCAAAGAGTAGGTAGGTACTTAATAAGTTTTTATTTAAGTGTATTCATTAAAAAAAAAAAAAAAAAGTGTATTCATTAAGTATGCCCAAATCACTGGAAATTCACAGAGCTAAGCTTTATGGATTTCTAGTTAATTCCATTTAACTTCTTTAGTTTCTCATTCTGGGAAAAAAAAAAAGAATGAAATTCATGCATCACTGGGGAACATAACCGAAGTAGATAGTTAAATTAAGTTTCAAGGAGTCTTATTTTCTAGTTTCACCTATCCTAAAAACAATCAGATGACAGTAATGCTACTGATTATCACCAGGATGTTCCTTCAAAGTGTTTTTGTTATGAAACATTTCAAACACATAGAAATTAAGAGAACAATAAGCAACCATGTACAACATGTCACCTAGTTAAATTCTTTGCCTGCCTTGTTTTATGGACTATTCCCCATCTCCACCCCACTGGATTTATAGGAAGCGAATTCTGGACATGACAGTATTTCAATGATAATTATTTCAGTATGCACCTCTATAAAAGATAAGGACTTTTCTGTAAAACATTCACAATATCATTATATATTACTCTTCTGTGTAAATAATCCATTTGTTCAAATCATGTTCTAAATCAACGAAATCGGACTTCATTTTTCAGTTGAAGTAAGTATATTAAAATTGTGAAATTGTAAAATCAAAATTAAATCATTGGTGCTTTCTTACCTAATTTAGACTAACAATTTGTAATAGCTGGGATCAGTTGTAAACCTCACAGATATATTAAAATAAAGATAACTATCATATATGGATGATCAATGAACTTAAGAGTAGCTGAATAATTTCTAATAATTCTGATGAATCTAAAATATTTAAAAATTGATAGTTATAAGAAGACATACTTAAATAAAATTCATCCCTTAACACTAACATCTGATTTAAACAACATAATCTTAATAGTATTATTTCAGCAGATGAATAAACCAGAATTAAAGTCTATTTGGAGTGTATCCCAAGTTGAAATGTTTAAATAGAATTTCAGCAATTCATTTCTATAAAACAAAATGTACCATAAATGAATAAAAAAGACCTTGCATCAAAGCACAAACCAATAAAAACAATGTATCCCACATAAAAAAACTAGGTTTGTATGTTCCTTGCAACTCACAATTTCAACTGAAGATCAAAAATTATTGTTAGCTTCAAATTGCTATAAAATGTTCATTTAGGGGCACCTGGGTAGCTCAGTGGTTGAGTATCTGCCTTTGGCTCAATGATCCCGGAGTCCTGGGATCAAGTCCCAAATCGGGCTCCCCACAGGGAGCCTGCTTCTCGTCTCCCTCTGCCTAGGTCTCTCTCTGTGTCTCTCATGAATAAATAAATAAAATCTTAAAAAAAAAAAAAAAAAAGCTCATTTAATGCCAGATTAAATCACCATTATGGTTAAGAAAGCTTAAAAGCCCAAATTTTGAGAACAGACTGTCTGGATTTGAATCCTAATTCTACCATTTACTGGTCATACGACCTTGAGCAAGCTATTTAACCTGTGTACACTTCAGTTCCCTCACACTCAAAATAGAATAAGAATAACACATGTTCTCAAGGCTTGTTATAAAGATTAGATGAGATAATCCATGAAATGCATTTAGCCCAAAGCAAGCATGATAAACTTTTGCTATGATTATAAATATATAAATGACAAACTGTTAATAAAAATAAAAGTTTGAAGTTTGTGCTCTAGAATTTTATTTTATTGCACTAAAATATACTCACCAGAATATGGGACTTTCACCAGGTTCTTTCACTTTGTAGTATTCTTTGTCTTGTGGCAAGACTTTGGTTAACCCAAAATCTCCAATTTTAACCCTGTTTTCATTCTCCACCAATATATTCCTTGTTGCCAGATCCCTGTGTATATACCTTTTTGTACCAAGATACTCCATGCCCTATTGATAAAACGACATTTTTATTTCAGCTAAGTTTTATAAACATAAACAATTTAAATGGTCTTTCCTCTATAAGCTTCCTTCATTATCTAAGAAAAACTCTAGAGGACTTTGTAACAATTACTTCAGCATGTTCTTTTCATTTACAACAAGTAGCCAGGATATTAAGTACCTTGCATATCTGAGATGTATACTGCAGAAGTTTTTTATGATCTATTCGTTCTTTATGTTTTTGGAGGTAGTCTCGTAAACTTCCATATGGTAAATATTCCATAATTAATCTTAGATTACGCCGGCCTTTTAACACACAAATGGGAATACAATGTTTTACTTTGCCATACTTTACTGATAAAATATTAGAAAATAATCATAAATGACTTAAAGATATATATAATCTCTAAGATGACAAAACTTGATTCTAAATTAAGGGATGTAATAGTTAAGAACACAGGCTTTTTGAATAAAAAAGTTTTGAAAAGAAGCTAAAAAAATAGTTATGGCTTAATCTCATGTAACCCTTTATGCAAACCCAGATAAGCTGATGAGAAAATTTCCTTTTTCCTCATCTGTACTGAACAAAAAGTATCTAATTTAAAAAATATTTTCATAGAAAATGAGAGCAAAGACAATTTGTTTATTTAAAAATGATAGTCTCTTGGTAAGCTTAAGCATGGTAACCACCATCTGTGGTGAAAAGAATGAATAACCAGGAGCCAAACACTTCTTGTAGTTCTAGCCCACTGTCACCAAGCACAATCTCCAGTCACCTAAATGCTTCTCTCCTCAGGCACAGGCATGTAAGTCCAGACCTTGAGACATTTTATGTTTCCATTATCCAGGATGCCAAGAACGTACCTTGCATTCAAAATAGGTTTCAATGGGCAACATACCAGCACTGTAGCACACTCCCTTGTACTTTACAATGTTGTCATGCTGCAGGGATTTAAGGATTTCAATTTCCCTCTCAAAGTCTCTCAGGTGCTCTTCAGTACTGTGCTGGAGCTTCTTCACAGCTACCACCTCCCCAGTGTTGTCTTGTAGAGGGTCATATCGGCACATCTCCACACTGCCAAAATTACCCTAAACAACACATCACATTAGGCTAGAAATCTCAAGTCTTATAGACAAATTACTAATAAATTCTAATTATACAGACAATTCTGTATACAGCAGCTAAAATTAGCAGATGTAACTCTAAGGTTACATTAGGCAATTTTCAGAATAAGAAAAGGAAATAACACTTCAACAGGTAGATAGTAAACCTATATATTTAATTTCTTCAAGAGAAATTACAGGCTGGAGTATAAACAATTTCAAAAAAGCATTTAAACAAATCATGAACATGAATTATTAAAATAGCCCAAGAGACAGGCCAGGGAATTCTTAAATCTCTATCTTTAACTTCCAAAAAGATCTTTGCTTCTTCACAATATACCCTTTGATATCACTGACAGTGAGCTGAATAGAACAAGGAAGGGTCTGTTATTGACTGAATGTCTGTGTTCCCCCAAAATTCCTATGATAAAACCTTAACCCCCAAAGTGAGTGTATTCGAAGATAGGACCTATAAAGAGGTGATAAAGCTGAAATGAGATCATAAAGGTGAGGCCTTATTCTGATATGGCTGGTGCCTTTATAAGAAAAAGAAAAGACACCAGAGCTCTCTGCCATGTGAAGACAGAACCAAGAAAGTGGTCATATGGAAGCCAAGAAGAGAGTCCTCACTAGAAACTGAACACTGCCAGCACTTAACCTTAGCCTTCAGCCCTCAGAACTAGGAGAAATAAACTTCTATTGTTCAGGCCTCCAGTGATGGTATTTTGTTATGGTTGATTTATTTGCTCAAGAAAAGAAGAAATGTTTATTAGCCTATGGGGATGGTCCCACATTTTTTAAAAGGTCAGTCTTTAACAAAATCTATTTTTTAATTTAAAACTTACTGTCTATATACTTTTCTTAAAAGTAGAATTAGCAGTTCAAGGAATATGGACATTTCAAAGGCCCCTGATACCTGCTGCAACAGAAGTTCTCCTGAAGGAAGTTCTCCTGAAGGAATCTCTGATTTAAGTTCAAATAAGCAGTGGAAAAAATGTCAATTTTATCATATTCCTGCCAACACTAAACACTAATTTTTCTAAATCTTTGTCAGTTTGATAGGCACAAATCAATCTCACTGTTTTAATTTAGAATACCTCTATTTTCTTTTGAAGAAGATAAAGGCAAACACTGAGAGTGAAGAAATAGATTTAGGACAGGAAACCAGAAGGGAATGAAAATACTTGGAATGGGCACCACAGGAGAAATCAAATCCTAGAGAATAAAAGAACTACCAATTAAGAGAGTCCTGAATGCCAGCCAATGTTGGAAATCAATTTGCAATGAAGACAAACATTTATATCTGATTGTTTTTTCACAGTGTTTGAGAGATGAAAACACAAATAGAAAAAAAAATAATTCAGAATTCTAGTGTTCCTACACTAGGAAACAAGGAAAGTAAAAGAGATAATCAAGGGAGGGAAGGTGATAGAATGTGGATACGAGTGAGTGGAAGCAGAGTTTCAATGGTCTACCAGGAGGTCTACCTAGGCTGGAAAAGGAGAGCTGAATCTAGAAGGTAGCTAGTAGGGTTCAGGAAGAAGAAAGGATCAAAGATGTAGTAATAAAGATATCAAAGAAGGATTTTTGTGTTGGAAAGAAACTAAAGATACAAAGTTATAGCCAGAGAGAGATTTCAGGGTCTGACATGTCATAAGGAAGATAATTATCAGAGATTACAGAATTCAAGGTGGTCAGTTAACACAGACACAGATTTAAGATAGAGAGGTTGAGGAATTTAAAATAATGGCAAGGTAAGATGAAGAAAATAATGGCAGTGTAAGGTGAAGATGAAAACAATGAGTAACAAAGTATTCAAGGAATGTGGAGCGTTGACCAAGATGCTGGCCAATGGTAAGGAGAGAATAATAACCATATTCACATAGGACTATTAATGATGCTTGAGAGTCTGATGTTTGAAGAGTAGTAGCAGCGAGTCCAGATCTGTGTGTCCCAGATCTGCACCATGAAGGAAGAGTAGGAAGATTTTTAAAAATCCAGGTTTTAAACTGAAGTGAAAAGTAAAGAATGTAAGTATATGAGGGCACAAGTATAAAGATCACAAAAATACTCATTTTAGAATTCAAATAGCATGGGGCAGCCTGGGTGGCTCAGCACTTTAGCGCCGCCTTCAGCCCAGGGCCTGATCCTGGAGACCTGGGATCAAGTCCCACATCGGGCTCCCTGCGTGGAGCCTGCTTCTCCCTCTGCCTGTGTCTCTGCCTCTTTCTCTCTCTGTGTGTGTCTCTCATGAATGGGTGAATAAAATCTTAAAAAAAAAAAAAAAAAAAGAATTCAAATAGCAAAAGAAAGGTTTTGCAATATTTTCTTAGCTCTTATGAGTATTAAAATACACCATTATTTCTGTTGGTTTAAAAAATACAGAAATAGAAAAGAATACAGAAATAATTTTAAGTACAAATTCATCCTTTGAATATTTTTACCACGCTGCTAATTGAAAAGAGTAAAGAACACAACATACCAAGAGCTGTTGTTTTTATAAAATGAAAGGCAACTTGAACTCATGACCCTGAGGATCAAGACCTGAGCTGAGATCAAGAGTTGAATGCTTAACTGACTGAGCCACTAAAGTGTCCCTAAAGCCTCTATTTTCTAAATAAAATGTTCTATGATTATATATTAACTACTTAAAAAACCTGACATCTTACCTTGCCAAGTTGCTGTAGAAATTTCAAGTGTCTCTCTTCAAACTGTGTACGGTCTTGGTCTTCAAAAGCACCAGGAAACCCTAGGGCACCAATTCTCATATTTGGTAACATGTCATTTTCTGTTAATAGTTCATAATCTGGAGAAACAAAGTATATTACTACATTAGCTGGCAAATTACACTTTTATTCATGCTAACCAAAATAATCAGAATGAGTTAGAAATACTATGTACAAATGACACAGAAAAACTCTAATAGTTTAAGCTATGCTAACAAGGGTCTTTTTTTATTACCCATAATCTAACAGGCTTTCAAGAAAGACTTTTGCAAAGAATAATTGCCAAAATAGGCAGTTTTAGTATTTATAAAGTAAGATTATTTTGACTTTTGTGGTGAGAATGAAAAGTAGTATTGGAATAGGAAATACCTAGGGGTCAGACACATATACATTTAACTACATACTTTAAAGGACTGGACACACAAAAACAAGTTATTTTTGTTTATTAAACAATTTGTTTAAAAAATTTGTTTATGTTTAGAAAACCACTCAATTATAAAATACATAAGTAGTTTAAAAAAAGAAAAAATTGCTTCTAAAAAGTCAAATAAGCCAAAGAGACTTCTAGAGTATACTATTCATTAATTGGTAAACTAAAATCAGGTTATTGAAGAAGCCTTTGTTAAAAAGGAGAGACTGTTTAATCAAGACTAGAATATGTATAAAGTAGGAAAAGTCATGTGAACATAAGAGAGTCTAAAAGACATCAAGGTTCACTATATCATATTCCTGAAACGAATATAAATAACACTGTATGTTAACTAACTGGAATTAAAACTAAAAAAAAACAAAAACAAAAACCAAAAAACGACATCAAGGAACTTCTTAAGAGATTACAAAATTAGTAAAGATTTGTTAAATACAATAAAAATAGAAATATAGCTGGAAAATCAGTAAGACTATTCCACCAATACCTACCTGGAGTAAACAAACTATTAAGATCTCGTATGATGGCTCTGAAAGAAGGTCTAAAATCTGGTTCATAATCCATACAATTATTAATAAGATTTGCTAATTCTGTCCACTTTGGTGCAGGAAGTTGGTGTCTATCTTCATAAAACTGTAGCTTCTATAATTCAAGAACCAGATGAGAATGAACTATAAAATGTGATATCAAGCTTCTTTCTTAACATCAGACAGGCAAAAAAGATATCAAGTCATGCGAAAGAAAATTAAGAATTCTAACTTCACAGTCAATATAAACTTACTCTCTGAGAATCCAAAGCACTCAGAGGCTTATCTCCTCCACTGCAGATTTCCCACAAAGTGGTACCAAAACTCCATTTGTCTGTCGCCAAATTTAGATTTTTAGGATTTTCAATGCATTCAGGTGGTACCCATGGTATTCTCTCCTGAAGAACTTTTAAATGACAGGAACAAAGTATGATTAAATAGTTCCCACAAGTAAGTAATTATTTTATATGCAAATAATTTTAAAACTGATTTGAATAACTGGGTCTTTTGTTTGTTAGGGGTTGTGTGTTATGTGCACCATACAAGCTCATACACTTATGAGCTAGAAAGGACCTTTGAGAGCATCTAATTCATTATCTCTGCTTTAACAATGATAACACTAAAACCCATAAAGATTGAGTAATTTGCTCAAAGTCACAAAATTTGTTAGTAGCACAGTAAGAATTAGAATCTTATACAAATCTTGGATCGACTAAACTTCTTTCCATTAAACCATCATGTCTCAACTCGTTTCCTACTCTCTCTACCCCTTCCCTATGAGTTGTGCATTCAAAAAAAATTTTTTTCCCATAAAATTTGTCCTAAATTGTTTTTGCTTTTTTTTTTTTTTTTGGTATTTATTTACAATGTGTAAGTAACAAAGGCAATGTTGTCATTCTGAGCTGTTCTAATGATTAAACAGCAGTGGCGATTCTAACTTGTACATGAGAAAACAAGGACCACCAGGAAGATCAATGACTGAATTATACCAAGATACTATGAGTATGTAACTGATATACGTAGTTTCCACTAAAATCATGGAGTCAAAAAAATAAAATAAAAATAAAAAATAAAAAAAATAAAATCATGGAATTTCCCAGGTAAGTTGCTATGGTCTTTGACCTCATCAGAAAACACTATTCAAAGGAAGGAGGGAGCAATTTTATTTATTTTTATTATTATTATTATTTTTTTAGGAGGGAGCAATTTTAAATCCACCTCTGGTAATCTGGCATACATACATAGACAAAACAAATAAAATGATATATAAGAGTGAAGGATAATCCATTGCACCATTTGGTATATTTTGGTAAAGCAATATGAATATTTTTGCTATATAATTACAGCAGGTTCCTTTCTCTTTAACCATATGAATAAATTTTCACCTTCCTTTCCATTCCAAAGAGTTAAAGTTTCCCTGAATATGGTTCTAAAATCCTATAACATTTTCTGCCCTATTATCTGTCTTCACTATCAGATAAGCTATCAAGCTTCAATACTGTTGGCTCAAATAGGATACATCAATGCACAAAAGTTGATCTATTAAGAGTCTACATTTAGAACATTCAATTAGAGAAATTAACTAAGCTAATGAGATACAATTGCAACATTTGTACCAAAAAACTCCTTTCAACTATGTGACTGAAATTTTTACTTCAGTTGTATTAAATAGAAGGCTAACTAACACAAAAGATTTTAAGTTTTTAAAAGTCAGAATTAGCTGGATAATTAAACTAAATAAGATCCCAAAGTAGACAATATATCTTCTCAAATTTTTAATTCAGTGACTAAAAAAAGAAAAATTTAGATAATTTGTGGCTCAAAAAGAATGTATTAGAAAATGTCACATTAAAAAAATGGATAAAATCTGAACTTCCATACGAGTAGGGATTAAAACTGTTTTAAAAAATCATTCTGTAGTCCATGATAACATGCTTATAAGAAAGAAGAAATCAACAGAGCCTAGGATATAACTATACCTTAATTTGGATTTCTAAAAATGGTAATTCAATTTGTTATTAATCAAGAACATATCAATAACAGAGGTTGAGAAAAAAATTATCAACATTCTTTTTTAATACTATTTTCCAAGTAGAGATGTGGAATCACTATGTTACACACCTGAAACTACTGTAACATTGTTTCAACTATACTCAAATAAAAAGAAAATTTAAAAAAAAGTTAAATGAGATTCCTGTAGAACTTACTGTCCTTTGGCAAAACTGTAATACTAATGCCAGGATCACTAAGTTTGATGAAAGGAGGATTTCCTGTCTTCCTGTCTTCTTCTCTGATAAGCAGAATATTTTTGGCACACACATTTCCATGAATAAGTGCTTTCTCTTCCTATTAAAGTTAAATGCACAGACATTCAAATATCAATCTACAAATGTTTGAAAACTTAGTATATCCATGGATTTAAAGAAAAAAATAGGACAGTATTAACTAATTAACATTAATTTGGAAGCATGCTTTGAAATAAAAGTAAGGTTTATGGCAGCACTGTGTTTTCTGTTTTACTTTTCAAATGACACCACAATCTATGCCCATGATGAAAAGAATGTATTAAAATTACTCAATGCCACTTCACTTTCTAAACCTGAGATTTTAAACAGTATGTATTTCTAAACATTAAGTATTGTTTCTGTTCAGCAGCAAGATGCAAGATGTGGGTACAACACTCTAAGGAGTCTGATCACTGGCTGGCTGGCCCTCTGGTATTCTGCTTCTATGGCAACATGCTTTCTCATTGAGCATAATGTCTAATTGTCCACAAATACCATAACAAGGGACTTTCTGCAGGGATTTTTTTGCTATCCATAACTAGTACAAGTTTCTATATATTTTTTATTAAATTCTCTAAACCCAAGTGACACAAACTATAGAGTGTTCATCAGCAATGTTAAGAGATTGATGGAATGACAAAACTCTTTCAAAAACATGATTTTACATAAATAAATATATGTCTAAAATAATCTCTTTCATCAACTAACAGATTATTTTAAATGACTCAGCATTTATTTATGTATTTCTTATTCCTGGGTCAAGAATCTTTCCACATTGCTTCATAAGACAGGACAGTAACTTTTTGATGAAAAATTATACTTATTACTTACTAGAAAATGCATTGCCCATGCCAACTGTTTAGCCACTTCAAGTTTCCAAAATATATTTATAGAATTCTTATTCTTTTTCAGATATGTATCTAATGATCCAAATTTTACAAATTCCTGAACCAGAATATCTGTATTAAAATATAAAAATTAAAGACTCAAGTACACATATGATAAAAATATATGTAATTTTAAACTTTTATAAATATATAGTTATATGTGAGTAGTACAGGTAAAGAGATTATGCAAAATTCACTCGTAAAATATATTTGTTGTATTTTTGGGTTTAGTTTTTTTCACGACAGCAAGATGCAGGGATCTAACAATTACATATACAAAATATTACATTAATTACATGTATTACATAATTATATACACATATAAAATATATTGTTCTATACCTCTACTACTATATTGTTGCTATATTTTTATATTTACATATATACAATATTACTCCAGCATACTTCCATGTATTAGCACTGAATTATAGCTGCTTTTTTTAAACAAATGAAAATTTATCAGAGTTGACCTCTCTTCCATGAAACTACAGTAGGGTCCCCTGCTTATCTATGGGTGTGCTTTCCACGGTTTCAGCTACCCATAGTCAACAGGTTCAGAAGCAGATGATCCTCTTTTCTGACTGTCAGAAGGTAGAAGCCTAATACTGCATCACAGTGCCTACCTACGTCATTCATTTCACTTCATCTCAGCACACAGGCATTTTATCATCTCACATCAACATAAGACGAAGAAGGGTGAGCATAGTATAAATATGATATTTTGATGGAGAAAGAGACCAGATTTGCATAAACTTTTACTACAGCAGATTGCTATGATTTTTCTATTTTATTACTAGTTATTGTTGTCATCTCTTATTATGCCTAATTTACAAACTAAACTTTATCACAGGTACGTATGTATGGGAAAAGACATGGTGTACATAAGGCTGGGTACTATCCTCAGTTTCAGGCATCCCCTGGGGGTCTTGGAACAATACGCTGCAGATAAGGAGGGACTCTACTACATTTAGACATCAAAACTTCCTGAAATTCTTCTTCCACACATAAAAATGTATAGCAATGTCTATTCTTGCAGGCATTAAGGAGAATTTGAGTTTGAACTCTATTATCCTTTAATTATATACTGCAAAAAAGCAAAAATTAGTTTTGCATTTATCTTTAGAAGTATATTTTAAATATACTATTAAGATACACTTTGCTTCTAAAAACAGTCTCTGGCTGCCTTTAAGACATATAAAAATTTCTAGCCATGTTAGTACTGACCAAGTCACCAAAAGCCAAGACTGTTTGTACATAAAGACGTGTTGTTTAATAATTAAACTGAGTTTAGAGTTTATTTATAGTCATCTAGGACTAATTTGTAAGGCAATAAGGTCAGGTTTTTAATTTCAAATCTAAATTTATTGAGATTATTTTGTTGTTTCTAATGCATAAACAGTAAGTTATATAAATGAGAAAAAAGGATTTGGATTTAATTATAAAAATGGAAAATTAAGATAAAATAAAAACTCAAAAAATTTAAGCAAAAAATTTAACCATGGCATCATGATACAGATCTTTAAAGAAATTCTGACAGACTTTCACATTGTAATCCATGTTAGTTCATGGCCCAGTAAGTTAACTGCCTATACTTCACACACACTTATGCTTCACCTTTGTTTTAAAATGCATGATCTTGGGGCACCGGAGTGGCTCGGCAGGTCAAGCCTCTGACTCATGATTTCAGCTCAGGTCATAATCTCAGGGTTGTATGATCCAGTCCTGTGGTGAGCTCGGAGTCAGGCTCTGTGCTAGGTGTGGAGCCTGTTTAAGGTTTTCTCTTTCCCTCTCTCTCCTCTGTCTCTGTCCCTCCCTCCTCCAAATAAAAATAAAAATAAATAAAATGCATAATCTTATCTCAAATTGTGATCCTCTTGATCTAATATTAAAATTACTTAGTTCTCACTTGGTGTATAACTAATATTAAAATTACTTCATTTTCACTTTGTTAGTGACAAAGGTTAGTGACTTTGGACCTTGGTGGGTAACTACGGGTAACTAAAACAAAAAAAAATTTTTTTTTTTAACTAAAACAAATTTAATGAATGTTTTGCTGCACACAGTTAATTCAGAGAACAATCCATATACTGATAATTAAGAACTAGATCACAGGTAAATTTATGTCATGGCAAGTGTCGAAAAAAGAATAAATATCTGAGAATTACAATGAACAAAAACTTAATAAAACTTTTTTATGTGGCATTTAAGACCTATTATGTTTCACAGATACCACTGATTGTCATGTCTCATTATTTTATGTGTCATAAAAGAACAAAGAGTAAATTATGGCATGTCATTGATTACATCACACTTCTCAATTTCAGGTATTTTTAAATGTGAAAAAAATGCATCACAGAATCAATGAAATAAATATAAAAGCAAGCATAAGAACTGGAATTAAATGCTCTGACACACAGTTTTCAAACTTTTTTTTTTAATGTATTCTTTCTTCCCCTAAATGAAAAATTATGGGAAATACCAATAAATAAAAGAAATAAATACAGAACTATTCTAGTTGAGGATAAGAGAAGTTTCCATCATGGTAGTAAGATTTATTCTCACTTCATCAACCTTGAGATACCTGAAATACCTCCTCAGAATAGATTTAAAAATCACTGCCTTTGAAAAGACTATCAATTTTCAAAGATATGAAGAAATGTTATCTAAGTATGGACGTATATTGAATTCACATTATTAATGGAAAATAGAGAATTAACATAAGCAATTTTCTGGATGTAAACTCTGTTTTTATGAACAGTCTAAATTTAGACATCGACTATATCAAATATCAACACCCAATCATTTCAATCAATTTCATTAAAATTTTAGCCTTTTATTTATTTTTTTATTATTCCAAAAAAATTTGTGCTGAAATGGCCAATTATTCCAATGATATATTGAACCAGCCATAATTTGCATTGCTGTGGAGAAAAGGTTGTAAGATATTTGTTTACTCTAATATTCTACTGTTTGGGCATTTTAACATATAGCATATTAACTGTTTCCTGAACTTTAATTTCATTCATTGGTTTCCCTTTTTAGAAGACATAACTTACAGTTATAGGATGTTTTTGGTTTCAACAATATTTAACTCTTCTTAAATTGGGTTTAATATGATTTATACTGATACTTAGTTATGATCCTGAAATTAAATTTGCTATATAAACAAAAATACATGCTCTGAGAAAGGCGTAACATTAACATAAGGGAGTCTGTAGTTTTACTTACTCTCCTCTCCACAGACACATACTCCATAATTTAAAACCAGATGCTTATGAGAAAGCTGGCTCATCATGCTGGCTGCTTCAAAGAAAGACTAAGAAAAAAAAAACATACAAAAAATGCAAAAGAATTATTGTTTGTGTCTATAAATGTTCACAGGTCAGAAAGATACTGTCTGCTGTAAGAGAAATGCATGCTCTCCATTCTTAGCAGAACTACAGATAAGATTACAAAATGCTTTGGTTCCTTTATATGGACCTACAACTGCTATCAACCTCAATGATAGAGTTCATTCTAAGGAAATCCCTGAGTAAGCCTCAAATAAGAAGTAGCAAAGAGAGAGAGCAATAATGGTACAGGGCAACATGGATGCTGCAAGATCAACAGCCCTTCATCCCTAGCACTTGCAGTAGAGCA
The DNA here is from genome assembly GCF_011100685.1 of Canis lupus familiaris. NCBI lineage: Eukaryota > Metazoa > Chordata > Mammalia > Carnivora > Canidae > Canis > Canis lupus. The sequence goes on along the minus strand of NC_049222.1, from coordinate 94,091,084 downwards.
CAGAGACAGTGATAGGGGACTCAGGTAAATGCATGAAAGCTTCAAATAACCTCTCAAACAATTAAAAACGATCTCTGTACAGCTAAAATATCATAACAACTATGTCAGGAGACTGGCATAGTATTAGTATCACTCTAACTTAACCAACTCTAACCTTTGTCTAGAACTTCTGGGTATAGTTATTGAGGATCACAATCACCAACACTGTGAAAGAAAAACTCTTTCAAAAAAAAAAAAAGAAAAAAAGAAAAACTCTTTCACTTGGATGTTTCACATCACCTTCCACCAACATCATTTCAGACATTTTAAGCGTCATAAATGTTTGTTATGTCATGTTTGGCAATGCCTTGCTATGTTAAGGACCCTGGCAACTAACAACTGGCTTTCTGCTACCTAGCATCTCTGGATGATGCTCAGAAGCATTCATATTTCACCTAGAGTGTTCCTTAGTACAGTGCCTTTCAAAAATTTTTTAAAAACTGAAGGAAATCTGTGGAACCCTTAAAACTCTGGAGAGCCAAGTTTGAAAGCCTTAATATATGCAGAGATGCTGCAATACCCATAATACAATGTGAAGAGTAGTTTGGAAATAAGTTATTATAAAAAAAATTCTATAATGTTCTATTGCCTCCCACAGAAAGCACCCTCAGAAAGATCCTTGATATATATACTTTTAAAAGTTGCAGTTGTGGAAAGCTGCATGCCTAAGTGTGTCGTGACACATCATAAATGACATGAACCACACAAAGAACATACATACCTCTGAATAATTTCTGTGTGCTTTATCAAGAACTTTTAAAAGAACTTCTGTTTCATGCAGTTGACCATAGTCTCCTACTTCTCTTCTCACACCTTTAAAAATTTTTGTAAAAGTGCCTTGGCCAAGACTTTCGTTCTTTAGAAGAAAAAAGGAAAAAAAGAATGAGTAAAGATGAAGAAAGATGTAGCAATTAGGAAATATGTTTAATGACAAAGGGTTTTTAAAAATTCATGAGCAAATAGTAACTGTATTCTGTAACAAAGGACAGAATATAAGGATTAATAAATAAGTACATTTTGGATCCACCACGGTCTTGAGTCCCCTGAATTAGCTGTAATTATCACTTTTTCATAGTGTCAGTGTTTACCTACACTTTTTTACATGTGAATGTTTTTCTTTGTTTGCCTTTCATATAGTGAAAAGCAGTCCGGTGTAGTCTGTGGAGGCAGAATGTGGAACTGTTCCGAATCACCACCTTCTAGTTGTGGGACCTCAGGCTATTTCATCTCTCTGTACTGTAGGCTGTCCTGGTCTCTTCATCTGAACAAAGGGGATAATCATTTTCCCATATTATTGTTATGAACAATAAATGAGTGACTAGACGAAAGCACTGAGAACAGTCTACAACACATAGTAAATGCTCAGTAAGTGCTGGTCATTACTACTATTATTAATATTTCTTGCAAAATAATTGACAACAGCCTGCGCTCTGAGGTAGAGCTGCCTGTGTTCAAACTGCAGCTCTACTGTTACTAGTTTTGTGACTTTAGGTCATGTAGCAACTCTGCTGTTACTCACATGAGGATTCATGTCTTTATAATTCTGTGTAATTCTATCCACTCTTTCCTTTTGGAACTCACACATCAGCTGGTCTTTCTCATTCCACTCTCCATGTCCCTTAAACTCTTTTTCATAATTTCCATTTCTTCCTATTTGCTGCATCTGAATAATTTTCAGATCTATTTTGCCATTCAATAATTCTCCCACCGATCATGAGTAATCTGCTCTCTAACCTCTCTATGTTCTAATGCCAATGAGCATATTTTTCATTCCTGTACTTTTCTTCCTCCAAATCATTCTGGTCTTTCTAAAAATGTCTTGATTTTTCCAATGTTTTCACAACTCCATTTTTAACTTTAAACACATACATGTATTTTATCATCTCAATCTGAGAAGTCTATTACATGAAGTTCTTGGAGGTCTAATTTTGATGTTTGTCGGTCTGCTCTCACTTAATCCTGAATTATTTCCCTGTATATTATAAAAATTTTTATTAAAAGCTCATGTTTAAAGCAGTTTATTTGAGGGGATCTTGGATGGCCCAGGTCAAGCGTAAGTTCTTCCAAAAAGATTTTGTATTTGTTTCTTCCAAGCATCACAGGACACTACTAGGAGAATACCACATTTTATTTTAATTTGTCAGTTTAGGGTTTCTCAGACCATGCAGATGGTATAAAGAAATCTAAACTGAGGGGATCCCTGGGTAGCTCAGAGGTTGAGCACCTGCCTACGGCCCCGGGCGTGATCCTGGAGACCGGGGATCGAGTCCCACGTCGGGCTCCCTGCACGGAGCCTGCTTCTCCCTCTCCCTGTGTCTCTGCCTCTCTCTCTCTGTGTCTCTCATGAATAAATAAATAAAATCTTTAAAAAAAAAAAAAAAAGAAATCTAAACTGAAAAGCTTATGGTTACAAATTCTCAGAAGAGACTTTTTTCCCAAGAGCCCAACTAAAACAGACAACACTCTTTTTCTTTTTTTTTTCTAGTGGGCGAATTTTTCAACAATCCATGTTGTTCCACTGAGGATGTATTTACTTGAGGGTCCTGGCTCATTCAGAAATAGTCTCACTTTTAACTCCTGGTCTTGTGGAGTCCTTAAGGCATGGCCCTTCTTTGTGTTGCTTTTAGATCTTAATTCCCTGGATTAGTAAAACTAATCCTGATCCCTCAACATCATCCTGCAGCCCAAACATCAGCTCTTATGTACACTTTGTTTTCAGTTCCTCTTTTATTTTTAACTCCTTGCATTTCCCTTACTTTCCAGTGAACTTGAGAATTAAGACAGACAGGTCTTCTGCAGACAAAGATTTTTAATTTTTAAATTAAGATTCGTAAAGGAATATTTTTAAATTCCTAAAAAGACAATAAAATTCCATTCTTAATCAGTTTTGCTAATTTCTAACTCAAGTTTGGTATCACATCTGCACAAGAAATAAAAATATTTAAACTGAAATAAATTTTTGAGTTTATAGATTATAATAGAATTAATCCCAAATGTCACAAGAATGTAATGTGAAATGGGAAATTAAGATAACAGTTGTTGGGATCCCTGGGTGGCGCAGCGGTTTAGCGCCTGCCTTTGGCCCAGGGCGTGATCCTGGAGACCCGGGATCGAATCCCACATCAGGCTCTGGGTGCATGGAGCCTGCTTCTCCCTCTGCCTATGTCTCTGCCTCTCTCTCTCTCTCTCTGTGACTATCATAAAAAAAAATAAAAAATAAATAAATAAAAAATTTAAGATAACAGTTGTTTTAAAAGGACAAAAAAGATGATAATTAGCATTTAATGACTTACAAACATCAAATCTTCATTTCTGATTTTGTGGAACACCATTTGGTTCACATTATTATGCCTCTGTAATGTTGGTGATGTTGGTACATCAGAAACGCCATTGGTTCTGAAGACTAGAAGGTTTGACTTATCTGATAAAAAAAAAAAAAAGAAAAAGAAAAAAAATGAAATAAATCTACATAACCAAAGCACATCAAGGATATAAATCACTCCAGAGGAATAAAATGTGTTCTATATATAACAAACACTTAACAACTCATTGTTCATTTTTTTAATAAATAGAAACTTATTTCAGGAACTTATTCACTGAACTTTGATGCATTTTAACCAGTTATTTCAAACATTCAAAATTGTAATGTTAAAAAAAAAAAATTGTAATGTTTTCCTTAACTAATGTAAATTTTCATGAATTTCAATGATAATTTCTAATAAACCTATTATCTCATGGGATTTTCAATCCTCTACACTTAAAAAATAAAGACAGTAAATTAAAATTCTAAAAGAGTACCAAAGTTTTTACTTAGGGACACCTGCATGGCTCAGTGGTTGAGCACCTGCCTTCAGCCCAGGGCATGACCTGGGGTCCCAGGAGCAAGTCCCACATTGGGCTCCCTGCATGGAGTCTGCTTATCTCTCTGCCTAGGTCTCTGCTTCTCTCTGTCTCTCATGAATAAATTAATAAAATCTTTAAAAAAAAAAAAAAGTTTTTACTTAGAACAACATATGGGAATTTGGTAGTGGAGTTTTTCAGTTCAATAAGTAACTGATGCCTTTTATAACAAGCAATTATCATTTCTTAAATGCAATTTCAGAATTATGGGACTTCAGGTCATATCTAGACAACCTAACTGAACAACCCTATGTAAGGATGCTTATGTAAGAGAAAGATGTTTTGCCTCCAGAGATGCTTCTTTCATATTTCCTTTACAAGCAATAATGAAGTTGCCTTCTACCACAGACACAACCCATGAGCAGTATTTTAAAACTAGCTAGAAAATTATTTTACCTTTCAATTTTGGGGGACAGCATTTGGTAAACTGGAAAATTATGCTGTCTGAGCGAACAGTCTCCATGTGGTAGCAGTTCAAAAGATCTTTAAGATTACGGAAGCTCTTCTTGGTCCCACTGAGGTTGTATTCTCCATTTTCATTTTTTGTAATCAAACAGTGCTTATATTCGATGACATTTTCTCGCTATGTAAGTTTAATTATAAAGAGACAGAGGGAAAAAACCAAAGTGGTCAAAACTGTAATTCTTGCGACAAAATGTTATCACACAACCAAACAACAGAACATTTAGACTGAACTGTGAATCCTAGCCTAGTACTGCTACAGGGTGATAGGAATGCCTGGTTCTACAAAAAGGTATCTGATTATAATTCCACATCCTACCTAAATGGCTTAACAGCTGATTTCCCTAAAAAGCAAGTAAAAAAGCAATGATAATGAACAATAATAATAACATTCTTAACAGTTTTCCATCATTTGTAAGATAAAATCTAAAACTATTTTATAACATATAATACCTTCCATGAGCTGGCTTCCTTCTCCAACTTCACTGCTACCAGAGCCAACATACAACCTATGTTCTAGGTATACTAAGTAACTTTAAAATTTTTAAGCAAATGTCATGTTGTTTTACACTTTGATATACATCTATGCTGGCTCTCTACCTATAAATATACATCCTCTCCTTCTGAGCAATGGACTTTTAGGTATTTCTTAACACTCAATTCAAGTATCATCCATTCCATGAGGCCCTCTCTAACAGCCCTGACCCCAGTCTCACAAGCCAAGGTGATTACTCATTCACTGTGCCACTATTGTATCTGCACGGTTACCTCCCTATGGTGATTTTAATATTTTTCAGCTTTCAATGTTTATGTGCTATACTAAGAACTTCTTAATTTATGTAGTTTTTAAACTTATTATTTAACCTCCTTGAGACCATTTAAAAAATAAAACTGACAAAATACCTTAAGTTCTTCCTACTGTAAAAGCACTTTCTGGGGCACCGGGGTGGCTCAGTCAGTTAAACATCTCTGCCTTCAGCTCAGGTCAGGACCCCAGGGTCCTGGGATTGAATGCCGCATCAGGCTCCCAGCTCAGTGGGGAGTCTGCATCTCCCTCTCCCTGTGCCCCTCACCTCTCTATCTCAAACAAATAAAATTTAAAAAAAAAAAAAAAGCATTTTCTTAATTGCAACCCTTTCTGTTACTGTCTACATCTGTCTATTCTAATAACAATGATCAATTTAATACTTTTTTGGTGTATCTTCCTACTTTTTCCTTTCCCAAGATACAATTCTTAAAGCAGAGTTATATCATACACTAATATACAGCCTTCATATTAGGCTGAGCAAATACAGTAAACATTAAAAAAACATTTTGAATTGATAATATAATGGATTGTTATATATATAATAAAAAGATAAATGAAATTAAGATAGTATCATATAACGCTAAACTCATTTAGTGAATAACCTGTCTTATGTATTTATGGATAATTAATCTATTCTATATGCTAAATATGAGTGTATTTTCTAAAAATCAAAATAACTGAATAACCAAATCCTTACTTTCTTTACTTTTGAAAAGTAAGACAAATTTTGGAAGTTACTATAAAATTTCTCAAGATTTACACCATGAAACTACCTTGTAAGTGATGGTATCTTTTTAAGTATTTTAGACAGGAAACAATCTTTGATGAGATCCAAAAGTATCTGTATTAACAGTGCAGTTTCATTTTTATTTTATCTTTAAAACATGCATATTATAGAACATTATTCTTAATACTGGAAAACTGCTAGTTAACAGTGTTGTTTGTTATCAACCTATTTCACTCTAAACCTGTAACCATTACCAATAAAAGCAAAATTTACTGATTCATTTAGTTCTATATGTTTTGATAACAATCTCCATTTTTATGAAAAGAGACTTGAAAAAATGACACACTAGTAATAACCAGACATCAAAAATAGAATTCTAAATACATTATAAATAATTTTATATTTTTATACAAATCCTAGGAATTATATCCTGTTTACTAATATAGAATCCCTGAGATAAACTAAGCATTACTATGCTAGTTATCACATCCAGAGCTGTAATTCTGAGTATTAGAAAAAGAAACAATGATAAATCAACATGAAGGGGAAATCATACAGACTAAATAAAGATGTTACCTTTGCCAGAGGAGGGGTGTGGGATGGGAAATAAGATTTAAAAAACAAAACGTTACCATTAATGTGAAATACTAACCTCAATGGCAAAAGTCAGGAAATATTTATTAAAGTCCTTAGGGCTGCATCGAAGTACATAGAGTCCAGTCTGATTACCTGCTTTCTTCAGTTTACTGATAGCAAAATCCATTCTAAAGGTAAAGAAGTAATTTGAATAACATAGCAAGTGCCATGACATCAAGACCAAAATGTCATCTAAGAGATCAAAAGTCAAATCTCAAATTCTCAGAATTTTTGTTTCCTCTAATTTATATGTTTATCAGTTTTAAGGAAAAATATTACAGCACCAAGCTATTTGGCAATAAGTTCAAACTAATTTAATGGATTTTAAAAACAAATAAAAGGTATTATAAAACATACAAAATCACTCAGAACATTTCATCCAGGTAAATTCTCTGCCTCCTAATTAAAAATTTAGTATTTTAAGGCTGCCTGGGTGGCGGCTGCTTAAGCATCCACCTTCAGCTCAGGTCATGATCTCAGGGTTTGAGCTTCAAGTGGGGCTCCTTGCTCAGCAGGGAGTTTGCTTCTCCCCCTCCCTTTGCTGTTCCCTGCTGCTCCTGCACATACTCACTCCCAAGAAACTTCATTTAACAATATATTGTAAAGCACTTATGTCTTTTCTACCATAGCAATTACTAATATAAAAATTTATATGCATTATTTTAATATTTAATATAACACCAAAGTATAACAGAAGACCTATGGCAAGTGACAAAGACTACTGATTTTCAAAATGTGTTATAGGTTTTATTGAAGCTGAACAATCTTGAAGGAAAAGTCAAAATGTCATCTATATGAAAGCAGGAAAAATCTGTTTCATTCATCGCTGTATTTCTTATATACAAACCAGTGGCACATATCAGGTTCTCAGTAAATGTTCTATAAATAAATGAAAGAATGCTTGAATGGATGGATGAATAAAGAATGGATGAATGGTAGGAGTTTTTTTAAATACCTAAGTTATAGAAGGTTCAAGTAGTACAACTTTTTAATAACAATACTTATTATTAAACAGGTAAGAGGTATAGACAGAATCAAGTCTTAAACGTTAGTCAGGATATGTTTTCTCAAATATTTAATTAAGGGTAGGTTAAGGTCAAGACACACATGCTCACAAACCCAGACTATTTTCTCTGCTCAAGTCTTTCACACATGGTGCCAACTGCTACAGTACACACTGGCTGAGAGATAACTAGGACTTGGGTTAAGCAGATGTTTATGCATGATAGCTGGCTTTATCCAGTATTCAGGTAAAGGTTTATAATGGGGTAGATCCATATGGTAGCTAGTAGCCACAGGTTCCTACTTAAATATAAAGTTATTAAAATTAAATTTAAAAATGCAGTTCTTCAGGGAGCCTGGATGGCTCAGTTAAGAGTCCAACTCTTGATCTCAGCTCAGGTCTTGATCTCAGGGTCATGAGTTCAAGCCCCACCCAGTATGAAGCCTACCTAAAAAATTTAATAAATGAATTAAAATTCAGTTCCTCAACTGCACTAGTGACTACTGTATTACACAGCACAGAAATAGAACATCTTCATTTTCATCATTAAAGAAAGTACTACACAGCATCAGTTTTAGAAATTGGGACATCATATACATCTTGTGTTCAAAGCTTTCAGTAGGAGTTGGATTATCCAAAAATAATAATGATCATCAAATTTTGCATTGTGGTTCCTCCACAGTATTTTAAAATTAATGAAATAGAAGTTGGAAAATCTCTTAATACCCAAGAATGAATTAAGTGCACTGCGGTAACTAAATGCCAAACTGTACAATTTAGAAGTATTATTGATTGGGATACAAGTAGCAAATTATACCTTACATAATTCTAATTCTTATGTAATCTGATTGCGAATAGACTTTTGTTTTTTAAAAAAAGAGAAACTTTAGTCACATTAAGGTAGTATTTTGTTCCTAAACTCCTACACCTATGTATCACTTCATTATGTAAAATTCTTGTTAACATCTCATTGACTTTTTAAAAAATTTACTTTTAAGGTGGGTATTACTCACAAAATTGGGCCATGACAGTTGCTTTGTATATTTTCAAGGACCATTGGAGGTGCTACTTCTTTACAGAGGTAATGATGTGCATCTGCAGTTAATCTATAATAGCCATCAATTAATGACACAAAGGACAAAGCTTCTCTTAATGAGCTAAGTTCAATTTCCTAAGCAGAAAAAAGAAAATAATAAGTATCATTTAAAAAGTCAGCTGCATGTTACATACTGAAAATTCTCTTCACTGTTATTATATTAATTCTCCTAAATTAATTTTCTTCTAAATTGTTCAAATCTTTTATAGCTCTCAATTACCCAATCTGAATTATAAATTCTTAATGTATGATATTTAAAGACCCTCTCAAATATGGGCTTGTCATATCTTTATAGTTCACTTTTCATCCATAATTTTACTATATTTCCCAAAACCCCATTAGACAGATATGCCAGTCATCTCAATTAGAAATCTATCTAATCTGATATAAAAGTCTGTACTACTTAGAAATTATGAGCATTTATTTTTATATACCAAGTATATACTGCTAGGTTAAAACATTCATACTGTAAGCTGAAATGTATGTAATATAATCAAAAATCACATAAAGGTATGCTATCATTATATCATACATACATAAGTGAGCATATAATCAGCCTAAAATACAACATCTTATTTAATGGAAAAACCCCTTATTTAATGGAAGCAACATCTTCTAAAATCAGGAATAAGATAGAAAGCCCAATACTTAATGTGTTGTATTATATTTAATCAACATAATTAGACCACGGGAAAAAAATATAGAAGAATAGAAATTAGAAACAAGCAGGTAAAACTATTTAATTTGGAGATTATATGATTGTATACTTGGGGAACCCTAAAGAAGACAGCTATAAAACTACTACAACACAAAGATAATTCATTAAGATAGTACTATAAAAAAATCAATAGCTTTTATATACATTAAAAATAGTCAATTAGATTATATAATGAAAAAAATAGCCTCATTTATATCAGTACACACACAAAAACAGTACCTAGGATTAAACTTCACCAAAAAATGTGCAAAATAATTTTTAGAAAAACTTCAAAATGCTATTGTTAAAATGCAACTTTTTATTTGAATATAGAGTGGATTTACCATGTTCTTGGAGAGGAAAATTCAACATCATAAAGTTGTAAAAATCCTCCCTAAATTAACTTTCTAATTTGTCACAATCCCAACAAAAGTACCAACAGGTACTGGCAGAAAAGGCAAATACGAGATTCAGAAAACCAGGGATCTGAAAGCAGATTATTTTCTTTCAGAAAATCTTTCCCAGGATGATAAGAGAAGGATGCTCAAGGATTACAGCCGTGCATGGCCTAAAGAGCTTCCAGCCCAGATGAGATAGCAAAACCAGTGTTCAAGGAGGGACTTTTCCAGGAAATAAACAGAAGTGATATAACATTTGACTATGTGAAATGTGTTGAGCAGTGAGCTACTTACAGAATTCTCATAGGGAGTAGAGAGAGATACAGAAAAAAGGATATATACAAAGGAAAAAAGTTAAAGTGATTAACCCCTAGAAAAACAAAAATTTGCACAAGAATGGAAATGTGATTACAGAACACTGCTTGCCTCAGTAATGAACGATATTTAGTTATAATGAGAACACAGAATACAGATTTATACCAAAAAGTATAATGAGAGACATATGTGATGTATCAGAACTATAACAGGTATTTACCTACACAATTAGACCAAAAAATAGATACTACGGATGCCTGGGTAGCTCAGTCAGTTAAATGTCCAACTCTTGATTTTGGCTCAGGTTCTGATCTCAGGGTCATGAAATCAATCCCCATGTCCAGTTCCATGCTGGGCGTGGGGCCTGCTTAAGATTCTCTCTCCCTCTGCCCCTCCTCACCCTGCTCAAGCTATCTCTAAAAAATTTTTAAATTTTAAGAATAGGTACTAAAAACCCAGAAACAAGTTAAAATACTGAAGAACTGCAAATCTGTACCCCAAAGGATTAATACTCAATATATATTGAGAAAAAATGCTATAAATCAATTAAAAAACAGAAAATTAGTCAAAGGATATAAAAAGACAATCCACAGAAGAAGAGATACAAACAGCTGGCTTGTAAACACATGAGAAATTTCTCCATCTCAGGTTCTAACTAAGAAATGAAATGTAACACAGGAGAGCAATATTTCTCCCATCATTTTTGCAAAATATTTAAAAATTGGTAACACCCAAGGATGCTTCAATGAACACGGGGTACAATAACTCTAAGGTAGTGACTGTTTCCTTTGGATGTATACCCAGAAGTAAAATTGCTAAATCAAGATGTTAAGTTTTATGTGAAGTGTATTTTACCATATATTTAAGATAAAAAGAAAGACAAGGAAAAAACACCAGAATAAAGAGTAAAAGGATGGTTTTAAAAAGTGTAATATATAACAGACTGGAAAAAAGGAAATAATAAGCAAAAATTTCTCATACATAGCAATAGTTTGTTAGAAAAAATATATTGAGAAAAGGTTCTTAATCCTATTAAGTAGCAGAAAAAGCATAATATATCATGAATAGAATTCAGCAAGAAACATGATATATCAGTATTAATAACCATCATTACTGAAAAACATAAAACAATTATTGGCTACAAGGAAGAAATACAGTGTATCCCTTACATAGAAAATGTACTATGGTAAAGAAATGTCCATTCTTCCCAATTTAATCTTTAGAGCCATTCTAACAAAATGTAAATGCAGTACTTGGAGGAGCTTTAGGACTACTCAACAAGCAAGGTAGTGTCCCAGTGAAGGGCTTAAGTTGTCAAGTCATGTATTTGCATTTACATAGGCCCTATCACTTAACCAACACCATGATCTTGGAAAGTTACTTTACTTCTTTATGTTGCAGACTTCAAAATAAAGCCAACGGGTCCAAATACCATCCCATAAATTAGTTCTTTACATTACTACAGGATGTTCACATTAGCATGAATAAACTCTTCTAGAAATACTTTTTTATAAATATCACATTTACAGAATAAAGGTATACCCTGTTTCAGTGCACTTCACTTTATTGCATTTCTCAGATATTGCCTTTTTTTTTTAAAAAACAGAGTGAAGGTTTGTGACAACCCTGCAACAAAATTAAGTCTTTTGGCACCATCATTCCAATGGCAGTTGCTCACTACTTGTCTAGGAGAGGGGCAATGAGATTAATGTTTTCATGCCTACTAACACATCATCCGTTCAATAGCCTGTGGATCAAGGAGTCATTTCAATATTCAAGTCTTATTATCTAAGAAATATACTTCTTAAGGCTATAGCTGCCATAGATAGTGATTTCTCTGCCAGGATTGAGCCATCAATTGAAAATCTTCTGGAAAGGAGTCACCCACCATTCCAGATGCCAATTAGAACATTTGTGATTCGTGGGAAGAGGTCAAAATATCAACATAAAGAGGAAGTTGGAAGAAGGTGATTCCACCCTCACAGATAAGTTTGAGGTGTTCAAGACTGCAGCGGAGGAAGTAACTGCAACAGTGGTGGAAACAGCAAGAGAATGAGAAGTAGAAAAAAAAAAAAAAAAGAATGAGAAGTAGAGCCTGAATGTGGGGTGCCTGGTGGCTCAATCAGTTGAGTATCCGACTCACGTGATTTAGTTCAGGTAATGATCTCATGGGTTGTGGAAGAGACCCCGTGTCAGGCTCTGTGCTCAGTCAGAATCTGCTTGGGATTCTGTGCCTCTCCCCCACACCCCGATTGCACACATGTGCTCTAGCTCTCTTTCTCTCTCTCTAATACATAAAATCTTTTTAAAAAATTTTAAAGTTTGTTTTTTTTTAATGTGACTACAATCTCCTGTATAACTTGAATGGATAAGTTGATTCTTACAGATGAGCAAAGAAAATGGTTTGCTTTTCAGTTCGGGTTTGTTGTTGTTGTTGTTGTTGTTTTTTTTTTTTTTTTTTTTTTATGATAGTCACAGAGAGAGAGAGAGGCACAGAGACATAGGCAGGGGGAGAAGCAGGCTCCATGCACCGGGAGCCCGATGTGGGATTCGATCCCGGGTCTCCAGGATCGCGCCCTGGGCCAAAGGCAGGCGCCAAACCGCTGCGCCACCCAGGGATCCCCTGTTTTTTGTTTTTTCTTAAGATTTTATTTATTTATTTGACAGAGAAAGAGGGAGAGACACACAGCACAAGCAGGGGGAGCAGGAAAGGGAAAAGCAGGTTCACAGGACCCCGGGATCATGATCCGAGCCTCAGAAAGTGATTTTTTTGTACCCGTGGTAAAAATGCTGTGAAGATTGTTGAAATAACAACAAAAGATTTAGAATATTACATCAACTTAGTTGATAGAGCAGTGACTTGGTTTGAGAGGATTAACCCTAATTTTGCAAGAAATTCTGTGGGTAAAATGCTATCGAGCAGCACACATGCTAAAGAGAAATCACTCATCAATTGGCAAACTTCACTGTTGCCCTATTTTAAGAAATTTTGCCATAGCCAACCCCAACCTTCAGCACACAACACCCTGATCAGTCAGCAGTCATTAACGCTGATACAACCTGCTCCACCAGCAAAAAGATTATATAACTCACTGAAAGCTCAGATGATGGTCAGCATTTCTTAGCAATAAAATATTTTTTAATTAAGGTATGTACATTTTTTAGACATAATGCTATTGCATACTTAATAGATTACAGTGCAGTGTAAACATAACTTTTATATGCACTGGGAAACAAAAAAAATTCATTTGACTTGCTCTATTGTGGTATTTACTTTATTATGGTGGTTCAGAATTGAATCCACGCTATCTCCAAGGTATACCTATAAATATTTAGATATATTTATACAATACACATGTATATTTTTGATATTTATAGGATAAATATTTCTTCTATTAATTCCACACTGCGGTTGGAAATTATTAATCATCCTTTCACTGATCCATGAAATACTTATCAAGCTCTGTCTAAAGTAGGTCCTGGAGGACTATGCAAGGTGGAGAGAGTAAAAACACATACCCCAAAATGATCCTTACATTCAAGAAGCTCATAGTCTAGTAGTAGTTAGTAGCTGCACACTATTTACATATTTTTACCCAAGAATAGTAAAGTACGCGGACTAAAATGAATTATAAGTTAGTTACAATTTTAGTAAATATAACCCGAAAATAAAGAAGCAGGTAATATAGATACTGAAGCTAAATGAACACATAACATTATTGTGATGTCTTAAGTCCAGAGGTCAAAAAATACATGAGTTAAAAAGAGAACAGAGCCAGACAAGTAGTCAATTTAAGAGAAGAGTATAAAGGAATTTACTTTTTCCCTTTCAATTAAAACAAGTGGAATTTCTAACTATACTTATCACGGTGAACACTGTGTAAGCATAGAATTATCAAATCATGATGAAATGAAATGTTTATCTGAAACTCATATACAACATTGCACGTCAACTATACTTTCATAAAAAAAAATTTAAAAATAAAAAATAAGTTTTCTGAAGCTGATAATCAAAGAAAGAGAAATAATTAATCTTTTAGAACCAATCATGTGTTTCAGCTCGGGTAGGGCTAACCTGGGATTGGCCTAGACTATTATATGAATCCCAGAAAGCATTTCACCATTCCTACTTTAATTACGCAGTATGATTGGATGATGCACATCCTTATTGGTTTAAAAAAATATATATATATATTCTTAAATTAATTTTTTCTTAATATTTAAAAAAAATATTTTCTTTTCTGGAAAAGAAAAAAGAACATAGTCTGGAATGAGCATTACAACAGGGAATTACCACAATACAGAGTGGGCGCAGAGGGAGCTGGGGAGAGTAACTGTTCCTTGCTAATCACAAAAATGAGTGAAAAACACATTAATGTTCAAGAAACTCTGGGAAGACAATGTTGGTAGCAATACAAAAAGCCAGATATAACCAAAACCTTACTAAACTGATATTTATATTTAAAACTATAATAAAAAAAATAAAAATAAAACTATAATCAGAACTCCTATGACCAAATAACTTTGGTATTAAGATTCTAAAATACTTATTTCTGACAACAAACAGAATCATTATTTGGTTATAAAGCAAACTTACCAGATTTTTACCATCTTGCTTATGGATAGTTACAATTCTACTTTCATTTGAGCCTTCTTGGCTTGCTTGCTTAATAGTAACATCAATAATATCAGGAAAGTCACAATATAACTGTAAATCCTATAATTAAGAGCACTTGAAATTAAAAACAGGTAGAACTAAGGGAATCATTTTAAAATAAGACTTATGAAGGGTAAAACATTCATTCCAAATTCTTTAAAATACTCATAGTAACTAAATGTGATTCTCTCCCTCAATAATCTAATCCTAAGACTTAACTGTATCTTGCTTTGACTTAAAAATGAGAGCACTAAAGGGTACTAGGAACCTAATTATGCTACAGTTCTCTTCAATCCAATCAACATCAATAGGAATCATTGTCAGAAAGCTGAAAGTTTAACCACCAAAGAATGAAGGTAAAAATAAATCTTTAATAATGACCTAAGAACAACAGATATGAACAAACTTAAAACTTACAGTGCAAAACTTAAAAAGACTAACTTACAAATAATCATAGAATCAATTACAATTAATCTTTTCCAATTACATTTTATCATTGTGCCTCTTATCAATAATGGCAAAATTTTAAAGAGGCAAAACTATCTTGAAAATCACTTTTAGAATTCAAGCCTTTTTGAAAACTATAAGAACACCGTTACTAATATTTGTCATAAAAAATTAAAAAACCATTTACAAACAATGAAAAAGGATTATAGATATGACCTTGACGGCTTCACACTGTTAAAAACTTCTAACAATGAGAGAATTGCAAGACCATGTTTAAATGAGTAAAATTACTCTGTCTCAATTGCCATTCAATTAAAGTAACAAAGAATGAGAACGTATCATTAAGGATTACCTGTTCTGTCAGTGTCTCACTTTCTTTACGTTTCCCTCTTGACCACTGAATTCCACCGTTTCCAGTTATTATAATGGTTGCAAAAATCTCCTCACCTGAAGGACCTCTTCCAGGTTCTTTTACTTCAAATTGCTCTGTGTAGAAGGCAGACTGAAGAGTTTCCAGATTTATAAGGTACTTAAGTTTCAAGTTTCTGGCAGTGGCTTTGCAATGGCTGAACTGCTCAATAAATCTGCGAAATCTGTACCTTATTCGTTTCCTTGTCAAAATATGATAGTCTTGAATCTTTGCTCGAACACATTTGGGTAAGAATGTCTTGTAGCTAGGGATAAAGAGCACACACAGAGAAACGAAACAAATGGAAGATGAACACTAAGATGAAATCGAAAGAAAAATTACCACTTTTCTCCACGATAAGTAAGTACTGCAGTACAGTGGTCAAGTGGAGAAAGGTGACACCTCTCTGCCACCATCTATCTGTACAATATAAAACCTTAAGGTTGGGGTTCCCGAGTGGCTCAGTGGTTTAGTGCCTGCCTTCAGCCCAGGGCCTGACCCCGGAGTCCCGGGATCGAGTCCCACATTGGGCTCCCTGCATGGAGCCTGCTTCTCTGCCTCTCTATCTGTGTCTCTCATGAATAAATAAATAAAATTAAAAAAAAAAAAAAAAACCTTAAGGTTTTGTCTGATGATGTGAACACATATAAAAGTTCCCAATTACCATAAATTTTTAGAAGAGGATAATTTTCTTCCCCTAATGAAATGAAGACTTAGTCTAGTAAAGGAATCTCTAAAAATTTCTCTGATTATCTTATACATCTTTTTTTAGCATTGTGTTGCAAAATGTTTCCTATGATGCTGTACACCAAAATTTATGTGTATTTTGGAAACTGTTACATTTTGTTGGATTCTATTGCTCATGATGCAAACATACTTCTTTTGTATACCTTACTTTCTATGCCATTTTCACTAATTCCTAGTAATTCCTTTGCAATCAAAACAATTCCACTTAGAAATATTCTCTTTTGGGGACTCCTGGATGGCTCAGCGGTTGAGCATCTGCCTTCGGCTCACTTCCTGATCCCAGGATCCGGGATCAAGTCCCACATCGGGCTCCTTGCAGGGAGCCTGTTTCTCCCTCTGCCTATGTTTCTGCCTCTGTGTGTGTGTGTGTGTGTGTGTGTGTCTCTCATGAATAAATAAAATCTCTAAAAGAAGAAATATTCTCTTTTGAACTTCTATCTCTATGTAAAATATCTTACAGAAGAAAGATAACTTCCCTTCTGTGCAAATATAGGACAAATGAAGAACATTGTATTTTTGAAGGTACAACTGCATTAAATTTGCATTCCTTCACATATGCTAATTCTTCTTCGTATCACCCATCTCTCCTTTCTGGTTGGCTCTTATTCCAAAAGTCTCAGCTCAAGCATCATCAAATCCAGGAAACTTTTCTCTATGACTATGTTAGATGATCCTCCCTTTGTCTGATAGTATTCTGTGCAGCACTCCATAATTTCACTTCTCACTCTATCCTGTATTTGAATATTTGTAGCTAGTGCTTGATCTGGCTCATGCTAAGAACTTATTATTACATTTTAAGACTACTTAGCTGATTGCTAAAGAGTTGTCATTAAAAATTAAGTTCTATAGTTATAAACAAATTAGAGTAAAAATATAGGTAATACTCAAAATATTATCACTTCCTAATTATTTTACATTTTATTTTTTTTATTTTACATTTTAAATTGCTAAATTTTATTGTTACTTATGCTTCTGAGGTTGTTTATATCTCTTATACATGAGCAATGAAAAAGATTTGCTATTGCTCGTCTCTTTCCAATTCTACATTCAGGCACATCAGGTTGATACTCTGAAATTGGTCATAGGGAGGATTTATATCATGGATATCAGCAAAGATGACAAATCAGATTTCTGGGGTTTTTTGAGAACTAGTTGTTAAGCATTTGCCAGCAATACCATTGCTTCTTCCCTTCCCTAGTCTGCCTGAACCCCACTGAAGAACACTCAGTTTTGTACTCAAGTGGCAGAGCTGCTGGAGAGTCATTTGACAAGGGAGACAGGGCAGTATAAATTCATAATCACCAATTTCAAACATGCTTTCAGCACTACCATCAATTTAACAACACCTCTCTGTCAACTAATTCTCCCAGGTTCCACTATGTCAAACCCTCTCCAAGTTTCTCAAACCGCCTATCTTTCTTCTGCCTCAAACCTCAGCTGCATTCCTTACATTCAGCATCTCTGTTTTAGGGGGAAGAAAAGCTTCTTTCTGTTAGCAAATCTACATACGTTTGTACTCATTCCCTCCTCCTTCCCACCTAATACAACAAATGAGGTATAAACAGCAAGGTAAAGCCACTTCCTAGACATGTATTTACCTACAGCCTCTTCCTCTGATATATATTCACCTTCCGGTGACTTTTAGTCTTGTTTCTCTTCAATCTACAAAAAATTAAGTTCGTCCTACCTTAATGTAAAATTTATTTGTCCCACATATCCCTTCAGCTACAGCCGATGTGGCCTGTTTGACAGAGTTTATATAGCCATTTCCATTTACTCTTCAGTTCACTCCAGTCTAGCTTCTGCTCCATCATTCCATAGAAAATGCTTTTGCTAAAATCAAGAAAAACTTTCATGTTGCTAAAACCAAATTCCCCTATTCATCTCCCTTGTCGTTTTTCAGAAGCATCCAACACTGCTGATCATTCTCTCCTTCAACTCTCTCCCTTTAGCTTTCCTGATTTTATTTCTGTCTCCTGGGATACTTCTCAACCTTCTTTTCTCAGGTTCATTCTTCTTTATTTACCAGGTGATTAAGTTCCTCAAGTCTTAAGGCTCTCTTCTCTTATTTGTACTCTTTCCCTCTAGATTCTCATATGCATATGACTGATAGCTGTCTCTAGCACTGACCTCTAGACTCTTCCGTAGGCAAGCCAATCTATACATTTAATTTAAATGTCTCACAATCTCCTTAAACATATGTGTCAAACCAAACTCACAAGTCTTGCTAATTTCCTCCCTTAAAAGATCCTCTTACAGCATTTCCTAAGTAAACAACACTGCAATTCACTGGAGACCCAGGAATCATCCTTGATGTCAGCTTCAACTTTCCATTCATCACCACGTTCCCGAGTTTACCTTCTAAATACTTCTCTTATTTACCAATTTTTCTCATTACTGGCCATATCTCCTGGAGGAAAATTCTGTAATGGTCTTGGTCTCTGGGCAGCCGGCATTTCAATGTACTCTTCTACTGTCTGATTTTGTTTTCTACAATGGACTCATGGAGATCTTTAAAAATCACAAATCTAATCATTTAGATTCTGTAGGTTCTGTCTAACCCCTGCTTTGCCTCCTACTAACTCTGGTCTCTAGCCATACTGACTCTCTTCACTTTTCCTATGCTCCCTTCTGCTACAAAGGCCTTTTCCTCTCCACACACTCTATCACTCCCCTCTCTCTGCCCATTAAATTCTCCACTTCTTTTCAGATCTCAAAAGTCACACTCTATTCATAACAATTATATATTTCTTTTTTTTTTAAAGATTTTATTTATTTATTCATGAGACACAGAGAGAGAGAGAGAGAGGCAGAGACACAGGCAGAGGGAGAAGCAGGTTCCATGCAGGGAGCTCGACGTGGGACTCAATCCCAGGTCTCCAGGATCAGGCCCTGGGCTGAAGGGGGTGCTAAACCGCTGAACCACCCGGGCTGCCCTATATTTCTAAATAAATATATAAAATGTTGTACCCAAGATTGCAAATCCGAGAAACCACCGAGGATCCAACACCGATATAATCACATGAGGGTTTATTAGCAAGCTTGAGCCTGGGTCCAAGTATACCCGTCACAGCGGAGCAGGGACTTGGACCCTGAGACCAAAAAAACATAGTAGTGTTATAGGGGTCCATGGCCAATGAGATTGTAACATACGTAGAAAGTTGCACAGTCATGTTGGTCCACACACAGGTGGCCAATTGAATTACGATTCACCCTATAGTGACCATTTGAACTGGCCTATTATTCTGGTTAGAATTGGTGCGCAGGTTTGGCGGGCAAAGGAGGGGTTTTCTCTCCTTGGCTGGTTAAAGGTCAGAGGTCCCGCATTCCTAGGTGTTTTGGTTTCTGATAAAGGTGTGCTTAATAGCTAAACTAGGGTGAGGGATTGCCTTAAACAATAGGCAGATCATGGGGGGGAGGTTACATGAGATGGCGAGTGAAGCACAAAATGGAGTTAGTCCTGCTCTGCTTGTCTAGGGGTAGGGGATTTTTGTTAGATTTCCTGGGTCCCACATAAAATTTAATAAAAGTCTAGATAGCATACAAGAAAACCGCAGGAAGTTTAGAATAAATAGTGAAAAGACTTAAAAATAGAATCAGAAATACAAATGATTCTTGCTTTATCTACTTCTGTCAAAAACACTGGTTACCAAGAGCCTTACTAAATCTGAATGCAATTTACATAGCATCTTACAAAAATGCAATACAGAGTCATCAATGGCTACTTAATAAGGCTTTTGAAAATGTATTTGGATATAAAAAAAGGAGTTTAAAATAAGAACAAAAAACATTTTCCACACTGATGCTTCCATGAAGGACCAGACATACTTCCTTTGAGAATACCACAGGAACCTGTGGGTCTTGAATATGGTGAATCCACTACAGCATCATACTATCAGAACCAGACTTGTTAGAAACACTAAAACTTTTTCAAGAGAAAAGTTAACTCTTGAAGCATAAAAAGTTTTTCCTCATGCTTTTCTTATATTGAGTTTTTAAAGAATGCTAAAATTGAGGCTCCAAAATGCTCTGAAATTGAGCCTTGCCTTAGAAACTACACTATTGTTTGAACTGTAAAATGATATCTGCATCTTATTATTATAACTGGGGTAGGCCATTGGAAGCTCTATTATTTACTTAGTTTTTCAGAAAGGGAATCCAGTGAGAAGTAGCTCAGTTGCTGTGTAAGTGGCCTTGGTCCTGACCTAATGTTTACAAATGCAGCAGCCTCCCTTAAACTCTGCGTTCTCCAGTTTCTCTTCTTCCCTCCCTTTAGCAAACGGGATTTTAAAGACCAAATGCAGAATGAAAACACAAAAATCTTATGCCTTTCCTTTACTTTCTGTACTCTAATACCTAAGCCATAATTCCAGTTAGGAGCTGGCATACAAAAAAGTATGTATTACACACACATGCACAAAGAGGTGCACACACACACATATGAGCATACACAGAGGCATGTGCTCACAGACCCAGATAATGCACAGACACACAAAGATGTACCTTACATGCATTTTTTTTAAGTCTGAAAAGAATATATATTTAATTATACTAATCAGAGATCCAAACCCTACTGGATATTTCTGGAAACAAAACATTTCATTCTGCCAACAACTAGTCATTTATTTATTCTCCCATCAATCTTAAATACTTTAACAATGAGTAGAGCTTCTTGATTAGTTCTCAGAAATAAGCACTAGGGGCTCAATGGTAAAGCATCTGCCTTTGGCTGGGTCATGATCCCGGGGGTCTTGGGATCAAGTCCAGCATCAGGCTTCCTGCATGGAGCCTTGCTTCTCCTTCTGCCTATGTCTCTGTCTCTCTCACTGTGTCTCTCATGAATAAATAAAATCTTAAAAAAAAAAAAGAAAAAGAAGCACTAGATGTGAATTCAGAAAACATCACTTGACTTGTATCCAGAATATATAAAGAACCCTCACAACTCAGTAATAAAAAAAAATCTTGAGTTGTACATTTTAAATGGGTGAACTTTATGGTTAAGGCTTAACAGACATCTGAAAACAAAACAAGAATACTTAAAACCAAACAAAGAAGAAACAGAAACGGATACCCTACAAACTGGGTATGTAACTGTTTTTAAGGCATTTAGTAAAGGAGTGACTAAAACCAGATAGATTTGAGAGAAGGATTTCAAGAAGTAAAGAAAGTTTAACCAAATTCATAACACCCTCAAACTTTTAATCCTGAATATACAATCTGTAAAATATGTATTTAGTCTTCAAACTTAAAAAAACCCTCAAAGAACTCTTTTAATCATAATATTATACAACTTTTTAAAATAAAAGTAAAAGTCTTACAGCCATTAAAGCTGGGCTGTAGCAGCAGTATTTAAAAAAAAAATCCTGTTAGGCATGATAAAATTCAACATTCAAAAGAGTAACCTGGAGAATGTGGAATGTGGATCACTTATAAGAGAATCTGCTGGATCAGTTATAACATGAATAAGGTCTAAGGATCTAATGTAAAATGGTAACTGGTAACACTGTAAGGTAGAAATGAAATTTGCTGAGAGTTTAAACATTCTTATCAAAAAATTAAAAAAGTAAATATAGATAAATATGTGAGGTGATTGGATGTGTTAATAAACTAGATGGAGGAGTTCTCTCACCATGTATACTTACATCAAGCCATCACGATGTACATTTTCAATCATCTTACAATTTTATATCAATGACTTCAATAAAGCTGAAATTTTTAAGAAAATTCTCTGGAGAACTTGTGAAGATTTGTATTTGTGGGCTTCACGTCAGATTTACCGAATCCAAATTCTTTGGTAGTGCTCAAAAATCTTCAATTTTAACAAGCACTTTAGGTGATACTAATTCAAGTAAAAGATGGGCCAATATTTGAAAAATGCTGCTTCAAAATTACTGATACAGACAACTTGAAAATCTGCTATCAGAAATTATGCCTCCAAGTGTTTATCACCCTAACTTTATCTACTCTTTTTAGAATAAATGAATCAAATTAATAAGTACTGAACATCTATATTTTCTGTAGTACTCCAATACTTTTTTTAAATTCTAAAATAAATCAGTACTCAAGATATAATGTACAATATGATCACTATAGGTAATACTGCTGTATGGTATACAGTGAAGTTTTTAACAGAATAGATCCAAAGAGTTCTCATTGTAAGGACAATTTATTTTTCTCTTTTTTTATATCTATATGAGACGGATTAATTTATTTTGGTAATTATTTCACAAATATGTAAGTCAGATCATGATGCTGTACATCTTAAACTTATACAGTGCTATATGACAATTGTATCTCAATAAAACTGGAATAAAAAATGAAAAAAATAATTTATCTCACAAAGTATGTGTTGTACACAAGGAAGAAAAATGCCTATATAACTTTATTATAAAACCAAAAACATTTGACACAGAAAATACAATTAATTATAGAAAAACTCCAACTGTTTACAGTTATGTATATGGATTTGCATAAAGAAACTACCTGATAGAGCTATAGATATCCAGTGGGGTTTGATCCTTTTCTTTGGCTAGTCTCATCATATCTAGCACAGCCATTCCAAGACATTCTTCCTGTGTTTCATGAGTCACGGGTATTTTTATCCATCCATGTAAAAAATCATGCCGCCACTACAGGAAAAAAATTTAGAAGGAAATATCTCTTAAATATCACTATCACATTTTAATCTATCGTGTTTTAACCTACAATTTCTAGAACATATGCATTTAAAAGAACGTCAGCTCCTTCCTTGATTTTCAATTATTTTGCCATAAGATTTTAGCAAAAGTTTTTTTTGTCAACGGAAACTGATTTAAAATGAGTTCCCCATTATACAGTGCATATCATGTCAATCTATTTCACTGCTTGAATCTTCAAACTATATCTTCCACATAAGAATTACCTAAAATAAAACAGATATTAACTAATTAAATATGTAACTAGTTCGAAATATGTTCAAAGCATTATACTAGGTAGGACTGTGTGAGATACAAAAAAATATAAGATGGACTTCAATCCTCAAGGAGACTAAAATCTAGCAAGAAAGCTAAAAATGTAAACAAAATATTATAATGCCAGATACACTATGCTAAATGCCACACAACAGATGCTTCAGGAATTTAAAAGAAGTTGAAACTATATCTAGTTGAGATAATTAGGGAAGGTTTCATGGAAAATTCAAAACTTCACGTAGTCTTAAGAGATGAAGAGATTTTTGGACACAAAAAAGGGTGATAAAATAGGGAGGAATGATACCAAAACAAAGCATAGTCCATATGCTTTGATACCAAAACAAAGCATATGTCCATAGTTTGGTAGGGCATACAGTTTATGTAAGGAAACAATGTGGATTAAAACTTGGAAAAGTAAGTTGGGGTCAAAATGTAGATACCCTTGAATGACTTGATCCTAAAAAGCAATAGACATTTTCTCACAGCACCTTTTCTTAAAGCATCATGCTTCTTCCACTCCACTGGTCAGAAGTAGTAATGATAAAAGTGCTTTAAGAAAATAAAGTGTATTTAGTGAGACTCATTAGGAGGCTGCTGTAATGGTTCAGATAGGAGATAATAAGGATCAGTTGTAGGGAATAGAAGACACTAAAAGGGTCTGAAAAAAAAAAAAAACTTGTAACTTTATCACTATATAGAAAAATGAAAAAGAAAAAACAGAAATTCTAAGATTTTAGTCTAGATGATTTAGGAATATGGAAATGAGAATGAACATGTAATGGGAGAAAGGAAAGGCAAAACATGATTTTCTTGGTAAGAAAGGAAAGAACTAGGGCAGCCCCAGTGGCTTAGTGGTTTAGCGCCACCTTCAGCCCAGGGCATGATCCTGGAGACCCGGGATCGAGTCCTATGTCGGGCTCCCTGCATGGAGCCTGCTTCTCCCTCTGCCTCTCTCTCTCTCTCTCTCTCTGTCTCTTAATAAATAAATTAAAAATATTTTTTTTTAAAAAAGGTAACTAAAATATTAGCTGAAGTACCAGTATTTAACTAAGGTTTTAAACTGGATAAGAGAAATATAGGGCCATTCTTTTTATTTCATATATGTATCTCCTTTCTTTTAATGTGATAACTTATCTCATAAAATTAAAGTTTTACACAAATTCTTTAAAAATAATTTTATTAAAAAACTAGGGGTCCCTGGGTGGCTCAGCCTGTTAAGCCTATGCCTTCAGCTGAGGTCATGATCTCAGAATCTGGGATCCTTCTAGATCCAAGCCCCATCCATGTCTGCTCAGAAGGGAGTCTGCTTCTCCCTCTCCCTCTGCCCCTCTAACCTCGCTTGTGCTCTCTCTCTCTCTCTCAAAACAATAAAGTTTTAGAAACTAAAAAGACTCTCTCAAATCAATGAAATTTAATTTTAAAAATTAAAAAATTTCAAAAAAATTTATTAAAAGAAATACCCATTTAAAAGTATATTTATTAATTTCCTATTAATAAATTAGAAAACATTTTAGTGCAAAAAAATCCTATATTGTTTCAAAGGCACAAACCATGAAATAACCAGTATTAACCAAAACAAAAGCCTAACGTTGGTAATACAAACTTTATTTAGGGAAGGAGTTAGATTTCATTTTGCTAAAACTTCTCTCACCACACTTTTAGAAATCGGGCAAGTAAATTATTCTGATTAAGATAACTGATGGTTAGGTAATTCTTTTTAATACCTTACTTTTGTTCCATATACTGTATAGGACCATAGTATAATAAATTATGTTCATGAAGATATTCTGTGGAACTTATACCCAAAAGACAATAAAGATAGGAAAACCATTAAAAGCAACACTAAGAGCATAATCAACAAATGCCCCTTAGAGAAAAATTACAAAAGAAATAGTCCCAATGCCAAAGCATACTATATTTTAAACTATCCTTCCTTTATAAATGCAACGTATACCAATAAAAATTTCCCTTAATTGTAACTGTAAGAAAGTACTTTTTCATTTGGGTAGCTGACAGCATTTGAATCAAAAAATTTCACCTACATCCAACCAAAAAAATAAAAAACAGAGTTGCAAAATCAGAAATGAACCAAAGAAACAACAGGAGCAAATGTACTTTTTTTCTTGCTGAATATATATGAATTCATTAAAGATGGTTCACATAGCAGCAAATTATTTGCTGAGTCACCATATTTGATGGTATCAAGGCAATCCTGAGAAGAAAATGAATTTACAAAGGACATCTAACCTTTGGCTTTTATTAGCTTACCTTTTCCAAACTTATCTTTCTATAGTAGTGTCTTACATACTTCATAGTTTAGTGGCTGAACTATTTTTTAGTTATTTAAAAATACTTATGCTCTAATGTCATTAGTCAAATATGTTTTATTTATTCTATAAAATGCATATAATAATCTGATATCAATATAATCTGGCTAAGGAAATTACTTCCTTATGTATTTTCTGGGCACAGGATTAGAGAAATAGAAACATTAAGAAATAGAAAATTACATATGGTATTTACAATCTACTACCATATAATTTAGAATTCTATTGTGAAACTATTTTTACTATCCTAGATGAGAAAATCCTTCCTAGGAAAACAAAATTAGAAACTATCATATTTTTTCTAAATCCAAAGTATTAGATATCACAATACTACAAGTAGGGTAAAGCAGCTGAACAGTTTAGGAAAACTATCTTATTAATGGGATTTAAACTAGCATGAGACACCAAAATAAAACCAGTTCTGCAGCACAGGTGATATAACCATAAAGCCAACAGAAAGTTTCTCTCTCTCTTTTCTTAATGGCTACTAGAACAAAGAAACTACATTAAAGTTGAGTAGTGGTCAAGTTATTTTTTAAAAGAGCACCAGGACCAGTCAATGGAGGAGTTTTTTTTTTCAGCAAATGATGCTGGAAAAAAGGGGTATCCACATGCAAAAGAGTGAGATTGGGCCTCATCTCCCACCACCAACAAATATTAACTCAAAGTGGATCAAAGATCATATGAGTTAAACAGTAAAACACTTAAAGAAAATACAGGAGGAAATCTTCATGATACTGGATTTGGTAATGATTTCTTGGATATGACACCAAAACCACAGGTAAACAGAAGAAAAAAACAAACCAGATTACATAAAAATTAAAAAGCTTTGGGCACCACAGGACATATCAACAAATGTCAAAAGCAACTGATAGAATGGGAGAAAATATATGCAAATTATATGGCTGACAGGGGGTTAATATCCAGAATATATAAAGAACACTTACAACTTGACAATAACCTGAATTAAAAATAGGCAAAGGACATAAACAGAAATTTCCCCAAAGATATGCAAATGGCCAAAAAATTTTTAAAAAATGCTCAACATCAGTAATTATTAGGGAAATACAAATCAAAACCATAACAAAGTATCACTCCATACCAATCAGAATGGCTATTATCAGAAAAACAGAAAGTAAGCATTAGTGAGGATGTGGAGAAACTGGAATGCTTATGCACTGCTGCGGGAATGTAAAATGGTACAGCTGCCACCGAATACAGTGTAGCAGCTCCTCAAAAAAAAATTAAAAATAGAATTACCAAATAATCCAATAATTCCATTTCTGGATATTTAGCCAAAGCAATTGAAAGCAGGATCTTAAAGAAATGTTTTTATATGCATGTTCATAGTGGTGTTATTCTTTAGAGCCAAAAAGTGGAAGCAACCAAAGTATCTATTAATAGATAAATGAATAAACAAAATGTGGTATATACAATGGAATATTATTTACCCTTAAAACAAGGAAATTCTGACACATGCTACAACACGGATGACCTTGAAGACATGCTAAGAGAAATATATCCATCACATAAAAGCAAATGCTGTATAGTACCATTTATGTGAGAGACCCAAAACAGCAAACTCACAGACAGAAAGTAGAAAGATGGCTGCCAAGGGCCAGAAGGGGATAAGGAGTTACTGTTTAATAGGTATGAAGTTTCAGTCTAGAAAGATGAAAAATGTTCTAAAGATGAATTATGGTGACGGTTGTACAACAATGTGAATATACTTTAATGCTATAATCTGTTCACTTAAAAATGGTTAAAATGGTAACTTTTATTAAGTGTGTTTTACCAGAATTAAAAAAAAAGTTACTTGTTCTCATACCCCAAAAGCGGAATATTTTTCAATGTGTTGCTCACAAACTGAACCAGCTTTCCTAGACATCTTAGAAACACGAGCCATGAGGATCTGTAGGGTAATTTCCTATGATGTTAGGAAATCTGATTCAAATTCATTAATCTGACAGCCTGCGAATAAGGAGAGCATACCTTTACCCCAAAAGCACTAATATCTTTTTTCTTTCTTTCATTTCTACTCCTCAGTCTTGTGGTATATAAAAACAAAAGTTATTTAATGACAGAATATTGCAATGACTGTTTCAATTAAGGTAACAGGAAAATATTACAAAGTCTTCAAATACACTAAAAATTTAATATGGGGATCCCTGGGTGGCGCAGTGGTTTAGTGCCTGCCTTTGGCCCAGGGCGCGATCCTGGAGACCCGGGATCGAGTCCCACGTCGGGCTCCCGGTGCATGGAGCCTGCTTCTCCCTCTGCCTATGTCTCTGCCACTCTCTCTCTCTCTCTCTGTGACTATCATAAATAAATAAAAATTAAAAAAAAAAAAATTTAATATAACAGAATTAATTAACAAACAACTGGAACACAGCTCTCAGACCAAGGAACAAAATCTAGCCATCCTCCTATGAGGAGCTAAACAAACTACTATAACTCACTTTTTATTTAGTTTCCTACTTACTTTACATTTTACCACCCACTATTTATGTCTGAAATTGTTCAGGAATGAAAAAAAAATTCTCTGAGGAAATTTTACTGTCTTATATTTCAGGTACTTATATGTACATAAATCAAGTTGTATAACTCAATCTAAACTTTGTGAAATCCTTAAAATGTTCTAAACGACCAAAAAGGTAAAAATTCAAAAGGGCAAATTAAGGGAACCTTTATAAAATAAATTATGTTAGTTATCAATTATGGGATTAAAAATTAGTGATCAAAAGACTCAAATTTATTACACCTTTCCTGGCCTACTACATAAGAGAGACCATCAATTTTCCCATTTATGAAGATTTTTTTCTGATGAGCTACACTACACAGCAAGATTCTTATCATTTAACATATATACAAGATAATTATACCTGAGCAAAAAGATAAGCCATGACAAAGTCGTCAAGAAGAGGAGCTTCAGCACCTCGAGATATTCCGTGCCGATAGGTTCTGTTGCTGCCGTTACAATACCAGTAAGGGAAGTAAAATCTATGAGACAAAACATTCAGTCAGCCTCCAAATAGTTCAAATATAAACATACCGTGTACATACAACCACTTCCAGCATACTGAAAGGTGTCATCCCATAATCAGAAAACACAGCTAATAACAGTGTTAAATATGAGTTGGGGACAGAAGAAAATCTGGATAAGACCATGATAAAAATATAGACAGAATTCAAGAAACCTAAGTGTAAAATCAATATGCTGCCTGCTTCTATGGGCAGAATGCAGAAATAATACTAGGAAACAAAAATAGAAAAATAAAATATTAACAAAAGTTTTTAAAATATTAATTCAGTAATATCAGTAGGGGAATTTGAAAATACTAATTTGGTGTGAAAACAAGTAATTGTTGCTTCTTTTAAGAAATGGAGGTTACCACAATGAAATATCACTTCAGGGGATCCCTGGGTGGCGCAGTGGTTTGGCGCCTGCCTTTGGCCCAGGGCGCGATCCTGGAGACCCGGGATCAAATCCCACATCGGGCTCCCGGTGCATGGAGCCTGCTTCTCCCTCTGCCTATGTCTCTGCCTCTCTCTCTCTCTCTCTCTGTGACTATCATAAATAAATAAAAATTAAAAAAAAAAAAAAAAAGAAATATCACTTCATACTAAACAATGGCTTGTATCAAAAAGTCAAGAAATAACAAGAGCCGGCAAAGATGTGGAAAAAAGAGACCCCTCCATGTGCTATTGGGAGGATTGTAAATTGACACAGCCACTTTGAAAAACAGTATGGAGGTTCTCAAAACACTAAAAATAGAATTACTATACAACCCAAAATTCTACTACTGGGTATTTATCTGAAGAAAATGAAAACACCAATTTGAAATGATACAGACACTCCCAGGCTTACTGAAGCATAATTTACAAAAGTGGAGAAAAGGAAGCGGCCTAGGTATCCATCAACAGATGAACAGATAAAGAAGGTGTGGTGTATAAATACAATGGAGTATTACTCAGCTATAAAAAATAAAATGTTGCCATTCACAACAAGGGTAGACCTAAAGGGTATTACGCTCACTGAAATAAGTCAAAGAAAGACTAATAATCATATTTCACTTATATGCAGAACATAAAAAGCAAAAAAAAAAAATCAACAAAAAAATTAAAAGGAAGAGACTAATAAAAACAATAAAAATCTGGTAGTTGGGACGCCTGGGTGGCTCAGCAGTTTGGCGCCTGCCTTCGGCCCAGGGCATGATCCTGGAGACCCGGGATCGAGTCCCACGTCGGGCTCCCTGCATGGAGCCTGCTTCTCCCTCTGTCTGTGTCTCTGCCCCTCTCTCTGTGTGTGTCTCTCATGAATAAATAAATAAAATCTTTAAAAAAAAAAAAAATCTGGTAGTTATTGTGGAGAGGGAGAAAAGGTAAAACAGGTGAAGGGGATTAAGAGGTATAAATTTCCAGTTATAAAATAGGTAAGTCACAAGATTGAAAAGTACGATGTCAGAAATACAGTCAATAATATTTTAATAACTTTGTATGGTGACAGATAGCAACTACGCTTACCATGGTGAGCATTTTTTAATGGATATAATTGTCAAATCACTGTGTTGTCTATCTACAGCTAATACATCAACTAAATGAATGAATGAATGAATGAATGAATGAATGAATGAATGAATGAACAGGTTAAAAACTTGTCCTTCAAAGAAACAAAAAATATTATATATAGCTTTATTTATATTTATTGAGATATAATTCACCCATACCCTCAAGTTCACCCATTTATATACAATTCAGTTTTTTACTGTATTCATAGCCCTGTACACACATCCCCACAATCTAATTTTATAACATTTTCATTCCCACTAAATAAAACTCCACACCTATTAGTAGTCACACCAAAATCACCCCACCTACTCCCTAGCCCTAAATGATCACTAGTCTGTTTCTATAAATTTGCTTGTTCTGAACATTTTATATAAACGGAATCAGGGCAGCCCGGGGGGCTCAGCAGTTCAGCGCCTTCTTCAGCCCAGGGCATGATCCTGAAGACCTGGGATCAAGTCCCACGTCAGGCTACCTGCATGGAGCCTGCTTCTCCCTCTACCTGTGTCTCTGCCTCTCCTTCTCTCTGTGTCATGAATAAATAAAATCTTTAAAACAAAAAAATGGAATCATGTTAACATGTGGCCTTTTCTACCTTCTTTCACTGCTTAGTCCTTATTTTTAAGGACTATCCACATTTATAACAAGTATTAGCAACTCATTCCTTTTTATTGGCCAGTTAATATTCCCTTGTATGGAATAAACCACATTTTGCTTCTTCATCACTTTATGGGCATTTCGGTTGTTTCCATCTTTTTGCTATTGTAGATAATGCTGCTAAGAACATTGTGTAAAAGGGGGTGTGTATGTGTATGTTTTCATTTCCCTTGCATATACACTTAGGAGTGAAATTGCTGGATCATATATTAATACTATGTTTACCTTTTTGAGGAACACCCAAAGTGTTTTAAAAAGTGGCTAAATAAATAAATAAATAAATAAATAAATGTGGTTGTACTAGTTTACATCTCTAACAGCAACATATGAGCAGCTCAATAGTTCATAATCTTGCCAACACATGTGGAGAGTTCAGCTAAGTTAGTCTTTGGTATTGTCGCCTTGGCATCTATTTTGTGTAGCCAAGTGGCCTGCAGTGACCTTAAACTGACACTAGCCCCCTCAGGCAAGTGCATACCCTACATAACAACAATAGCCCATTGAGTCACAAGCAAAGTAAGTTTTTTTTTATTATTTTTTTAAGATTTTATTTATTCATGAGAGACACAAGAGACAGAGAGGCAGAGACACAGACAGAGGCAGAAGCAGGCTCACAGCAGGGAGCCCGATGTGGGATTCGATCCCAGGACCCTGGATCATGACCTGAACCAAATGCAGATGCTCTACCACTGAGCCACCCAGGAGCCCCACAAATGTAAGTTTCTGATACAACTTCCCCAATACCATTGTGATCAAGTCTCCTCTGTGTCAGAGCTGAAGCAGCAGCCCCTCAATAAAACTCTTACTAAAGCCCCTCAATAAGACTCCCAGGTGGCTTATCAAAGACCAGCTCTGTTGGCTTGAACTGAATCTGGAACTCCAAACACTCTACCCACAAACCCTAATAAAGGCATGTGCCTTGGGTCTTGTGTCTCTCTCTACTCTGCCTTGATCTCCCCATATGCCTTGTGGAGGCTTACAGGGTACTTCCTCTAGGACCCATGAGTAATAACTTTTCTACTTTGGTTTCTCTTGTGCTCTGTCACCGAAGCATGGCTCACTATCTAGCACCTTGTGCTCTACTTAGTAAGTGGTAATTTGCCAAATTCATAAAAACTTGGCATTGTCCATCTTTTATACCTTTGGAATCTAATGGGGGAATTGGTGTCCTGTTGTTTCTAATTTACATTCCTCTAAAGAAGGGAAATGTTGAGCATCTTTCCATGTGCTTACTGGCTATTTGTAGGTCTTATTTAGAAAAATGCTATTTGAATCCTTTGCCCATACTTTCATTGGGTAATCTTTCATTATACTATTAAACAATAGCTCTTCATGTATTCCAGATATAAAACCTTTATTGGGGATGCCTGGGTGGCTCAGCAGTTGAGCACCTGCCTTCCACCCAGGCTGTGATACTGGAGACCCGGGATCGAGTCCCACATCAGGCTCCCTTCATGGAGCCTGCTTCTCCCGCTGCCTGTGTCTCTGCCTCTCTCTCTCTGTGTCTCTCATGAATAAATAAAATATTTTAAAAAAATAAAATAAAATAAAAAATAAAACCTTTATCAAATAGGATTACATGAGATGCCTGGGTGGCTTGGTGGTTGAGTGCCTGCCTTCAGCCCAGGACGTGATCCTGGAGTCCCAGGATCGAGTCCCACATCAGGCTCCCTGCAAGGAGCCTGCTTCTCTCTCTCCCTATATCTCTGCTTCTCTGTCTCTCATAAATAAATAAATAAAATCCTTAAAAAAATAGGATTACAAACATTTTCTTCTATTCTGTGGGCTGTCTTTTCACATACTCAACACCATTCTTTGATGCACAAACATATATTTTGATGAATCCAAATTAATCTATTTTTCTTGTGTCACCTGAGCTTTTGGTACCATACTGAAGAAGCCACTGGCTACTCCTAAGTGTACAAAGATGTACTCCTGTATTGTCTTCTAAGAGTTTTACAGTTCAAGGATACAGTCAACAAAACTAAAAGACAACCTACAGAATGGGAGAAGATATTTGCAAATGACATATCAGATAAAGGGCTAGTTTCCAAGATCTATAAAGAACTTATTAAACTCAACACCAAAGAAACAAACAACCCAATCATGAAATGGGCAAAAGACATGAAGAGAAATCTCACAGAGGAAGACATAGACATGGCCAACATGCACATGAGAAAATGCTCCACATCACTTGCCATTAGGGAAATACAAATCAAAACCACAATGAGATACCACCTCACACCAGTGAGAATGGGGAAAATTAACAAGGCAGGAAACCACAAATGTTGGAGAGGATGCGGAGAAAAGGGAACCCTCTTACACTGTTGGTGGGAATGTGAACTGGTGCAGCCACTCTGGAAAACTGTGTGGAGGTTCCTCAAAGAGTTAAAAATAGACCTGCCCTACGACCCACCAATTGCACTGTTGGGAATTTACCCCAAAGATTCAGATGCAATGAAACGCCGGGACACCTGCACCTCGATGTTTATAGCAGCAATGTCCACAATAGCCAAACTGTGGAAGGAGCCTCGGTGTCCATCGAAAGATGAATGGATAAAGAAGATGTGGTTTATGTATACAATGGAATATTACTCAGCCATTAGAAACGACAAATGCAAAAAAATAAAAAAATAAAAAAAATTAAATTAAAAAAAAAAAAGAAACGACAAATACCCACCATTTGCTTCAACGTGGATGGAACTGGAGGGTATTATGCTGAGTGAAGTAAGTCAATCGGAGAAGGACAAACATTGTATGTTCTCATTCATTTGGGGAATATAAATAATAGTGAAAGAGAATATAAGGGAAGGGAGAAGAAATGTGTGGGAAATATCAGAAACGGAGACAGAACATGGAAGACTCCTAACTCTGGGAAACGAACTAGGGGTGATGGAAGGGGAGGAGGGCGGGGGCTAGGGGTGAATGGGTGATGGGCACTGAGGGGGGCACCTGACGGGATGAGCACTGGGTGTTATTCTGTATGTTGGTAAATTGAACACCAATAAAAAATAAATTTATTGTTAAAAAATAAAATAAAATAAAAAGTTTGGAAAAAAAAAAGTTTTACAGTTCCAGCTCTTATATTTAGATCTATGATTCATTTTAAGTAAATGTTTTATATATAGTGTGAGTTAGTGATCTAACTTCATGACCATACTGTGGATATTCAGTTGTCCCAGCAGCATTTGTTGAAAAAAACACTCCTCCCCATGAACTGTCTTAGCACTCCTGTCAAATATCAATCACCATAATATCAGGGATTATTTTTGTACTCTTAGTTCTATTCTAGTAACCTATGTACCTATCTGTAAGCCAGTACCACACTGCCTTGATTACTATAACTGTGGAGTAAGTTTTGATATTAGGAAGTATAAATCTTCCAAACTTTTTTTTTTTTTTTTTAAGATTTATTTACGGGAAGCCCCGGTGGCGCAGCGGTTTAGCGCCGCCTTCAGCCCAGGGCCTGATCCTGGAGACCTGGGATCGAGTCCCACGTCGGGCTCTCTGCGTGGAGCCTGCTTCTCCCTCTGCCTGTGTCTCTGCCTCCCTCTCTCTCTCTCTCTCTCTCTCTCTGTCTGTCATGAATAAATAAAATCTAAAAAAAAATAATAAAGATTTATTTACTTATTTATTTGTGATAAACAGAGAGAGAGAGAGAAAGAGAGAGAGAGAGAGGCAGAGACACAGGAGGAGGGAGAAGAAGGCTCCATCCCGGGAACCCGATGCAGTACTCGATCCCGGGACTCCAGGATCGCGCCCTGGGTCAAAGGCAGACGCCAAACCGCTGAGCCACCCAGGGATCCCCCCAAACTTCTTCTTTTTCAAGACTGTTTTGACTATTTCAAGTCCCTCTGATTTTTAAACAAATTTTACCACTAACTTGTAAATTTCTGCAGTAAAGACCATTAGGATATCAATGGAGACTGTACTGAACACAGATCAATGTGAGAAGTATTTCCATTTAACAATATTAAGTCTTCTGATCCATAAACATGAGTTATCTTTCCATTAGGTAAGTGGTTCTTTAAATTCTTTCGATATCTTACATTTCCCAAAAGCAAAGGTTCTGCACTTCTTTTTTGAGGCTCATTTCTAAGTACTTCTTTAAATGCTATTGTTAATGGAATTGTTTTCTTAATTTCACATTTGCATTGTATACTGCTAGTGTATTGATCTTCTGTCCTGCAAATGACTGAGCTCATTTATTTAATTCTAATAGTTTATTTATTCCTTAGAATTTTTTTAAAGATTTATTTGAGAGAGAGAGAAAGAGAACAAATGTTCCTGATCCCTGGGAGAAAACAGTCTTTCACCATCATGGATAATGTTAGCTTTGGGTTTTTTTTTTTTTTTTTGGTAGAAGTACCTTACGAAACTGAGGAAGTTCCTTTCCATTTTGATTGTTTTGAGTATTTTTATCATAATAGGGTGTTGGATTGTGTCGAATTTTTTTCTATGTCTATTGAGATGATCATTTTGGCCCTTTATTTAACTGATATGGTGCATTATAGTGATTGATTTGGGGATGTTAAAGCAACTTTGTATTTCTTAGAACAAATCCTACCTGGTCAATGGTATTTAATCTTTTTTATATGTTGCTGGATTTGGTTTGCTAGTATTTTGAAGACTTTTATACCTGTTTCCATAAGGGATACTGACCTGACCTGTACTTTTCATTTCTTCTGGATGTCTGCCTGGATTTGGTATTAGGGTAACACTGAACTCACAGAATGAGTTAGGAAGTGTTCATTTTTTCTGAATAATTGTTACCAATTTTTCTTTAAAAGTTTGATAGAATTTACCACTGAAGCCACTTGGGCCTAGGCTTTTCTTTGTGGGGAATTTTTTTTTTTTTTATTAATTCAATGTCTATACTTGCGGGAGGTCCTACAGACTTTGTTTCTTCTTTTAGCAGTTCCCATACCTTGGTCTTTTTAGGCATTTGTTCACTTCATGTTGGTTAGGTAATTCTGTTATCACTCAGTTGTTCCCTATAATCTTTATTTCTGTAATGTCCCAGTGATTGATGTTCTCTCTTCCTGATTTTAGTAATTTAAGCTTCTTTTTATCTTGATCAATTTAGCTAAAGACTTATCAATAGTGTTTATCTTTTCAAAGAACCAACTTTTCATTCCTTGATTTTCTGTTCTTTTCCTTTCTCTTTTTCATGTATTTCTACTCTGATCTTTATTATTTCCTTCCTTTGCCTGGCTCTGAGTTTTACTTACTTTTCTTCTACTTTGTTAAGGTAGAATACTCTTGATTTGAGAACTTTTTCCTTTTTAATATAGGTGTGCATAGCTATGAATTCTCATCTAATTACTGTTTAAACTGCATACTTTAAGTTGATATGTTCATTTTTAGTCGTATCAAAGTATTTTCTATTTTCCCTTGTGATTTTTTCTTTGACCAAGTGGTTATTTAAAATTGTGTTAACTGGGATCCCTGGGTGGCACAGCGGTTTGGCGCCTGCCTTTGGCCCAGGGCATGATCCTGGAGACCTGGGATCGAATCCCACGTCGGGCTCCCAGTGCATGGAGCCTGCTTCTCCCTCTGCCTGTGTCTCTGCCTCTCTCTCTCTCTCTTTCTGTGACTATTATAAATAAATAAAAATTAAAAAAAAAAACCAAGTACATCTATTTCAAAAAATATTTTTTAAAAAATTGTGTTAACTATCACATATTAGTGAATTTCCCAATTTTCCTTCTGTTAATGATTTCTAATGATTGGAACATACTCTGTATGATTCCAATCTTTTGAAATTTATTGAGACTCATTTGGTAGACTAACGTGTGGTCTATCCTGGAGAATGTGCCATGTGCACTTGGAGAAGAATGTGATTGTGTTGTTGCTGAGTGGAGTGCTCTGTATAAGCATGTGTAGCCGGTTTATAGTGTTCTTTAAGTCTTTATCTTGCTGAATTTAGTCTAGTTGTCCTATCCATTAATGAAAGTCATGTATTGAAGTCTCCAACTATTATTGTGGAATTGTCTCTTTTCCCTTTCAATGCTGTCAGTTGTTGGCTTAATGAATTTTGGAGCTCTGTCATCAAATTTAATTTATAACAATTATTATGTTTTCCAGACTCATTAACTCTTTTATCATTATAAAATGTCCCTTCTTTGTTTCTAGTAATAATTATATCTTTCCCGTCAATCTTGTCTGATATTAATATAGTTGCTTCAGCTCCCCTGTGGTTACTGAGGGTGTTCTTTTTCAATCCTTGACTTTCAGCTTACCTTGTGTCTTTTAACTTAAAGTGTGCCTCTTAGAGACAACATGTAGCTTATGTTGTCTCTATTCCTCTAATCTATTAGATTAATCTATTCCTCTAATCTCTGACACTATATCAGTATTTAGTCCATTTACCATTAAGACAATTACTGTTAAGGTAATACTTATGTCCATCATTTTGCTATTTGTTTTCTGTATGGCTTCTGTCTTTTTTCGTTCATCCACTTCTCCACTACTAAGATCTTTTTTATTAAATAGATACTTTCTAGTGTATTAAGTTTCATATTGTTTCTTTCACTTGTATTTTTGAGTTATTTTCTTAGGAGTTTCCCAGAGGACTACAATTGACATTTCAACTTAAAAAATATCAGTAACAAGCAACTTAATTTCAGTAATACACAAAACTTTCATTTCCTTTGTTCTATTAGTGTCATACAAACAATATCTTCATAGATCATAAGCCCTTCCACAGTTTTGTAATTACTGCTCTCTTATGTGGTTTTGATATAACCCCTACAAATGTAATAAAATGAAGAATACCCTCTAAACAACAGGCACGTGGTATTTTTTTTAATTATATAAAATCTTCTTTTGAATGGTTTCTGATTAGACTTTCCTTGGAACTTTTGATTATATGTAGCTATGAATCTATGTGTACTTGATTTGAGAATAGGAGAAATTCATGAATTTGAGAAGACAAACAATTTTTAATTCGTGAGAAGAGGTCAGCAAACTGCCTCAGAGCCCCATTCTGGTCCACTCTAAGTTTTTATAAATAAAGTTTTACTGGAATACAGTCATGCCCATTCATTTGCTTATTATTTATGGTGGCTTTCACAATATAATAACAGAGATGAATAGTTAAAACAGAGATAATATAGCCTAAAATATTTACTACTGGCCTTTTACAGCAAAGGACTATTGCTGTAAACACTCTGCTGAATGCTTATTATTGATGCCAATAAATTTATTTACATTTTCTAAGTTAATAATCATACCATCTCAAATAATGACTTTGTTTCTTTGTATTCAACTATTAAATATTTATTTTTCTTGTCTTACTGTATTCAGAAATACAGTAAGACAGGATTTACTCCACTAAAATCCTAAATGGAAGCAGTGGTGGTTGCTATCTTTGTTTTCTATCTCTTTTTATTTTACAGAGATTGCTGCTAACATCTTACCATTTGAGAATATTATTTACTACCTGCTTTTGGTAACTACCCTTTATGATATAAGGATGTTTCTCCTGAGTCTTAGTTTTTTAAGGCTTCCTTTTCTTTCCTTTTTAAGATCATGAATGAGTCCATGTGTTTATTTTTCACTATGCAACACTGACTGCATGTAATGAATCTATTTCATAAGAGCCACAGATCAAACATTTCTTTATTTAATCTTTTTTAATGGAAGAGTTCCACTGGATTTCTCTAAATTGGTATTACATATTTGCATAAACTGTGAAATTAACTAATAATTTGAGGCTGTGAATAAATACTGACAAAATCATTTCTTTTACTTTAACTCTAAAAAAATTATTAAAAAGAGATGTGATGAGCACTGGGTATTATATGCAACTGATGAATTACTGAAAACTACGTATGAAACTAAAAAAAGAGAGAGAGATGTTAGATTACATTTTAATGCACAAAACACTGAATTTCCTGGGAAACTAAAAATATTCCAAACATTTAGGATTTTGTCAGTCAGTAGAGGCCATTCTCATCATTTTTAAATTTAATTATAATCATAAGTGGTTAAGTAGCATCCCACCAGAAAAGCTAAGAGTATCCTAGTGAAAAAACATGTAAAAACACTTCCTCTGGTGGACAAAATGTCTTAAATGAAGTTTGGTTTCTATTATTAAGTACCTTGCAACTTAAAAATATGTTTGAGATAATTTCTCTCACTTTGCTTTTTCACCACTTTATTGGAGAAAGTACCTTATTCTGTAGAGTACATTGTGCTTGGTTGATTCATCAATATGGAAGACGTGGTTGGGTGGATACCAGATCCTTTCTGTTTCACTCATTAAAGCAAACATACTATGATACACAGGTGTGATTCCTAGGAAAGAAGTAGAAAAAAAATGATTACAGACAGTAACAAGTACATTTATTTAACATCCATAATTTATAATGATGTTGAAATAACAACTCTTAATCAGCACAAATGCAATAGCAATTGACATCTTTTGGTTCAACGTGTCTTCCTACTGAATTTTTAATTAAATCTTTTTTCCCTGTATTTTAAAATATGATTGCTGGAACTCTTTTAAGCAGATTTTTTTAAATGCAATTTTTTGGGGACACTGGGGTGGCTCAGTGGGTTAAGCATCCGCCTTTGGCTGAGGTCATGATCCCAGGATCCTAGGATCAAATCCCAAATATCAGGCTCCCAGGAGGGAGCCTGCTTCTCCCTCCACCTATCTCTGCCTCTGTCTCTGTGTTTCTCATGAATAAATAAATAAAAGTGAAAATGGCAAAAATGGACAACAGTTATTCACAACAGACCAATAAATGAATAATAATAAATATGTGAAGGGATGGTAATAGCTAGTATTGAAGAAAATGCAAATTAAAATTAAGTGATATCACTTTATACTATTCAGCCAACAAAAATAAGAGGGATAACATCTAGGGCTGATTAAATGGTAGTGAAAACGAACTATTACATAATTGCTAGAAATGTCAACCTTTTAACTCAGCAATGTACTCCTAAAAGTACAGTATAGTAGTAAGAAAATGTACAGATTATTAGTAAGAAAATGTAGAAAATATGAAAAAATTATGCTAGTACAATCCATGGAGTGGAATATGAGGAAACTCAATAAAAACAATTAGTGCAAAAGTAGGTGGCTTGAATAGAATTTTCACAATGTATATTTTCATGATAAAGACAAGAAGCAGGCAGCCCAGGTGGCTCAGCAGTTGAGCAGTGCCTTCCGCCCAGGATGTGGTCCTGGAGGCCCGGGATTGAGTACTGTGTAGGGCTCCCTGCATGGAGCCTGCTTCTCCCTCTGCCTGTGTCTTTGCCTCTCTCTCTCTCTGTGTCTCATGAATAAATAAATAAAATCTTAAAAAAAAAAAAGACAAGAAGCATACAATATGATTCCATTTTATAAAATAATAACCTCAAAATCCTAATGACTGTGTGTATAGGAGGGAGGGGGACTATGTTTCCATCTATGTTTTTATGATCATGGAAAAAACCATAAAGGACAGACAAGAGATTACTGCCACAACTACTAGGATGGGACAAAGAGGGAAAAGGAAGATTAAGAGTAGAACAGGGAAAACCTTCAAGAAAGAATTCACTAAATAAAAATGGTAAGTCCTGTCAAAAAAGAAAAAGAAAAAAAAGATACTATCAATACCAAAATCAGAGTCCATTATGTATATCACCTTGAAACTATAGAGAATGATGGTTTGTCAATCTCTGAATTTTAAAATAACCTTGACAGGAAATAATGCCTGCCATTCAAATAACTTGAGAAATAGTTATTTTATCTGAGAATTATTTTGATCTAGGCTATTTATGCACTTAAAAAATGCTTTAAACTTAAAAATCTGAATAACATCATCCAATCAAGTAGCATGGTAATCTCATGTCTCAGTGCCGTACATGCAGTACTCCTTTTATCCATCTACCACCTCTCCTCTATCCACGAAATGCTTCACACAATCAGTGTGCTAGGTATATAAGAGACAGTGGGAGATGAAAATGCCCAGGAAAGGGCCATAATAGATCTGATATGAGATAACCTGGGGAAGAGAAAATACTGGGAAAAGAATTTTAGCAAAAAAGTAGCATTTAGTTTAAATGTAACTATTCAAATGAAACTGTATATGGAACCATTATTCTTAGCATACAAGGATAAGGATTTTTTTTAATTAGACAATGTCATGATTTTCAAACAACAGCATAATCATACAAAGCAGGAAAAGTGAATTTATACTGATGAATCATCACAATGTTTTTAAATGATGAATAATGATTTCTTCAAATTGGATTTCATACCTTAATTACAGGTATCAAAATAGGAAAATGAATGTACCTATAAAAATTGGTACAAAAAAGTCAGAAAAGAGGGATACACACCAAAAGAAAAATGGTTAAGTCAGCCCTGCAAACAAATAAAGTGCTTATATAGTCATGTTTAGTCACAATGATATCTTATTCCAAAATGGCCATTAGATATTAATACTTATTTTTCTTAGTTCATGTTAATTGGGTTGTCTTAGAAAGGATGAAAAAGCAATGACATTGTATTTGAGATATACATTACATTGAAAAAATAGGACCAACAGAAACGTCAGTCATTTTTAAATCTTTCTTTCCCTACACACTAAATCCAAATTATTTTTACTTACATTTGTTAAAAGCTTCTTCTTTTAAGAAGAAGCTTAATGTGCTTCTTCTTTTCCAAGTCACTATCATAACTGTGATTCAGTTATGTATCATTCTAGAGCAAGAACAGTCATCATTTCACTAATATTAACAGTCCCTATACTATTATAAGCCCAATAAGAGTACAAGAAATACAAAAATAAAAATAGTGCCCAACTTTAAGGATCTCACAATTGTAGCAGATGACTCAGAGATGCCACTGGGGAATTACAATTCAAAAGGGTATGTGCAATGATAGTAAACCATAGGAAAAAAAGTAAAGACCATGAAAAAGAGATGAAAAAGATTCTTTGCTTGATCAAATTTTAGCAAGGCTCTTCTGAATCCTTCCCAAAAAGGCTCATACATGTTCTTCCTTGTAGACGCAAGTTTTAGCAAGAATCCTGCTAAGTCCATTTAGCATGAGTTCCCCATCTTTGACATCTAATCAAACTCCTCACCCTTGTTATCGACCAGACAATATCTGATCACTTTGGCCTGCCAACAGCAAAAATAATTTTAGAGTAGTTCACCCAGAATCCCCCCAGATTTTGATGTCTACTTTTTTTTTTAAGATTTTATTTATTATTTATTCATGACAGACAGAGAGAGAGAGAGAGAGAGAGACAGGCAGAGGGAGAAGCAGGCTCCACGCCGAACTCCAGGATCACGCCCTGGGCCAAAGGGAGGCGCTGAACCACTGAGCCACCCAGGGATCCCTTGATGTCTACTCTTAGTAATTCCATTCACTAATGCTCCTGCCAATCTTTCTCCTTGGCTATAAAACCCTCTCTGTTCAGGCTGTATTCAGAGTCAAACTCACTTTTATACTGGAATATCTTCCCTATTACAATAGTTTATTAAGTAAAATCCATTTTCATCATTTTAACTTCTATTCAGCTCTGGTTTTAACAGAGGTAAAATAATTTATCAAGAGAGTCAAATGAAGGAAAAAGACTTCAGTAAAGGCTTCTGAAGAGGCAATGCATAAACTGAAAGCACATAAGGATTTAGCTATTCTGTGTAATTGCAGGCAGAGTTCATAAAATGTACTAGCTATGTAAACTTGTGATACTTAATCTAAGTTTATACTTCATCATCTAAAGAATAAGGACAGAAAACTGAGTTCATAGTACTTTATCCTTGAAAAGATAAAATGCAATAATATAAATAACATGCTTAGCAAAGTATATGGCATATAACGTTGGTTCAACTGTAAAGATCCCAAGAATATATCCTAACTGGGTGTCATAAACTATATAAATAGCTTTTTTTTTGTTCCCCTGAGCTAGAATGAGCTAGATCAGTATTTTTCAAAATTTAACATTCATAATTATAACAATCTGGATGGAGACTGTCTTTTGGCTTCCAGAGTTTTTGTTAAAAAGTTTGAAAAGCATAGTTTTGTTGAATAAGAAAGTTTCTTATTCACTGATTCTGGGATGAGGCCTGAGATACTGCATTTCTAACAACCTCCCAGATAGTACTAAAACATGGACCAACAGATGGATTTCACAGCATACTACATACTATAGAAGATAGGATTGGTTAACACCAAAACAAGTCAATAAAAAAATACCCAAATTGAAGCACAGAAAAACAAACAAAACAGAATGGAAAGAACTGAAGATAGTATAAAAGGCATTTAAGACATGTTAATCAGATCTAATTTACATGTAACTGAAGAAAGAATGGCCAAGCTAACAGACATTAACCTACAAATTCAGCAAGATCCAAGAGCTGGAACCAAAATAAAGACAAACAAAATAACACAGAGGTACACCACAATCAAACTG
Organism: Canis lupus familiaris; assembly: GCF_011100685.1. Classification (NCBI taxonomy): domain Eukaryota; kingdom Metazoa; phylum Chordata; class Mammalia; order Carnivora; family Canidae; genus Canis; species Canis lupus. Next base: position 94,047,824 of record NC_049222.1, on the reverse strand, counting down.
CTTCAGATGAACGACAGAAAGAAAAATCTTAAAAGTAACCAGAGCATAAAAACATATTACCTTCAAAGGAGGAGTAAAAGACTAATAGGTAGCTTTTCAACAAAAATCTTGAAGTCAAAGAATGAATATGACATCTTAAAAGCACTGAATCAAAGGGAAAGAAAGCCTGCCAAGAATTCTATACTCTGTAATATTCAAAAAGGAAAGTAAAAAGAAAAGACATTTTCAGATAAATAAAAGCTGAAGGTATCTGTCACCAGCAGGTCTGCAATGCAGAGATACTAAAAGGAGTTCTTTAGGCTGAAGGAAAATCATGACAAATGGAAGCATGAAGTATAGGAAAAAATGAAGAACAAGGAAAAGGGTAATTATAAACAATAATGACTATTTAAAGCAACAGTAATATAAGTGCCTTGTGGGGTTAATGATATCTACAGAAGTAAAACATATGATAACAATAACACCAAAAATGAAGAGAGGAAAATGGAATTAAAGTTCTGTCAAGTTCTTGAATTGTTTAGAAAATTTTAACATACTAGCTTAAGACTGTGATAAGTCAAAAGTATACACTGTGATATCTAGGGTAACCCTAAAAGAACAATACAAAAACTATAACACAAAATCTAATAAAGGAGACTTAACAAAATACAACAATCTTGAAAAAGAATGAGTTGGAAAACTAACACTTTCTGATTACATAAACTCACAACACAGCTATAGTGATACAAAGAGTATGGTACTGGCATTAAGACATATAGACCAATGAAAAACAACTGAAAATCCAGAAACAAATCCACTCATTTATGGCCAAATGATACTTTCACAAGGGTTCTGAGACTAGTGAGTGGGGAAATCATAGCCTCTTCATCAAAGGGTGCAGGGATGTGCACGTAGATATCCATTTGTTACTAGCTCTTTACACTTCATATAATATTTATGTTTCATCCCTGTTGTATCATGTATTTGATACTATTTAGCTGAGTATCATTCAGTCACAAAAGAACAATGTACTAAGTACATGGTACAACAGAGATGAACCTTACTTATAAACACTACACAAAGTAGGTGAAGTCAGTAACACAAAGTAGAAGTCAGTAACACAGGGATATTCACATGCTAAAAATGACACTGGACCTTTATACCTCAAACCAGCTGCAAAAATGAACTCAAAGTGCAGCAAAACTAAAACCATAAAACTCCTAGAAGAAACTGCAAGGACAATTTTTCATGAACTAAGATTTGGTAAAGGATTCTCAGGACACAAAAACAAAAATAAACGAGGTTTCATCAAAATTAAAAATCTTTCTTCAAAGGACACTAGCAGATCCAGAAAGTGAAAAGATAAAATACAAAATGGGAGAAAAGATTTCCAAATCATATATTTGTAAGAAATCCATATCTAGAAAATACAATTATTAACAACTCAGTAACAACAACAAACAGAAAATTTAAAAAGTAGACAAGGACAGGAACAGATATTTCTCCAAAGAAGACACACAAATTGCCAATAAGCAGTTCAAAGATACTCAAAAGAATTGATAATCAGAGGGAAAAATTCAAAACTAAAAAAGATACCATTTTATACCCATTTGAATGGATAATAATAACAAGTGTTATTAGGGATGTGGAATAATCAGAACCCTGACACACTACTGGTATGAATGTAAAATGGTGCAGCCAGCCTCTTTGGAAAACAGTCTGGTTAGTTTCTCACAAAGAATTACCATTTGACCCACAACTCCACCCCTGGGTATATACACAAATGAAATCATCTGTCCACATTGTACACAATGTTCACAGGAACATTATGCATGATAGACAAAGGCTGAAACAGTTAAAATGTCCATCAACTGATCAATGGTTAAACAATATGTGGCATTATCCATACAATAGCAAATTATTCAGCCATAAAAGAATTAAGTACTGATAGATGGTACAAATATGGATGAACTTCACAAAAATTTTAAGAATACTCTAGCATTTCTCTTTAGATTACATAAATCTTTCATCTTTTACTAAAGATTTCCAAAGGGGCGTGGGAATTACAAGCTAGCAACAAAAGGCCACATATTATATATCCCTATTACATGAAATATCTAGACAGACAAATTTACTGAGACAGAACATAAATTAGGGCATGCCTAATGCTGGAGAGGGATGAGGGGGTTTGAGAGTGATAGTCAATAAGCACACAGTTTCTTTTGGTGTAAAAAAATGTTCTAAAATTGACTGGTAATCGTAAAAACCACTGAAATGTACACTTTTTAAAAGTATGAAATGTATATGTGAATCATTTATCAATAAAGCTTTTTCAAAAAAAATACACGAGAGATACCACTTTACATCGACTAGTATGTCTATTATCAAAAAGGTAATAACAAGTGTTGATCAGGATGTAGAAAAACTGGGACCTTCACACACTGCTGGTGGAAATGTAAAAGGATGTAGATGCCCTGAAAATATTCTGGTAGTTAGGTTAAGAACAAAAGATTAAGCACAGTTACCATATGACTCAGGAATTCAACTCCTTGTCACAAAAAACACACATGGAATAATTTCACTTACATGAAATGTTCCAAAAATGTAAATTCTTAAAGATGTAAGTAGATTTGTTGTTAGGGGAGCTGAGGAACAAATGGAAAATGATTCTAATGGATAAGAGGTTTCTTTCCAGTGGTGCTGAAAAATGACATGAGAGTTGCACAACTCTGTGAATATACTAGAAATACTGAATTATTTAACAAAAGGAAGAATAAAAAGGAGAAGATGATCTCAAAAGTAGCTAAGTAAACCACCAATTACCTAACCACCTGCCAGAACAAAGTCCATCACTATTCAAAGAATACAACAAAATCCAGCAGATAACACTATAAATTACAAATTTACAATATCCAGCATCCAATAAAAAATTGTAGGCATTTTAAAAAGCAGGAAAATATGACCCATAACCAGAAGAAACATCAATCAGTAGAAGGATACCTAGAAATGACAGATGATAGAATTACCAATGAAGAAAGTTAAATCAGGTACTAGAATATATTCCATTTTGTAAAGAAGGCAGAGCAAAACATGAACATGAGGAGAAAATGGAAATTATGAAAAAGCAATCCAAATAACTTCTAGAGTAAAAACTGGAGAATAAAGATAAGTAGATGTGAAGACTTAACAATAAAAATAAAAAATTTTGGGACGCCTGGGTGGCTCAGTGGTTAAGTGCCTGCCTTTGGCCCAGGGCGTGATCCTGGAGACCTGGAATCGAGTCCCACATCGGGCTACCTGCATGGAGCCTGCTTCTCTCTCTGCCTCTCTCTGTGTGTCTCTCATAAATAAATAAATAAAATCTTTAAAAAAATAAAAATAAATAAAAATAAAAATTTTTGCCCTTGGAACCCCAAAATTCAGATATTTTTCACTCCATCCCAATAGCCCCCAAAATTCTAACTCATTCCAGCCATCAATTCAAAAGTCTGAAGTTCAAAGATTCATCTGAATAGCAACTAAATCATATTTGGGTGAGACTCAAGGTACCATTCATCTGGAAGCAAACCATTCCAGCTGTGAATCTGTGAAATCGAACAAGTTAAATGCTTCCAAAATACAATGGTAGGACAGGCATAAGATAGACATTTCTACTCCAAAAGAGCAGAAAAAAAGGACTGACAGGTCCCAAGCAAGTCTAAAAACTCAACAGGGCAAATTCCATCAGACCCAAGGCTCAAGAATGATCCTCTATGACAGGACAATCTATCTGTTTTCCAGGCCCACTGTGGCAGAGGTCTTGCCTATAAGACACACTGGCAAAATGTTTCGTCCTTGTAGCTTTACCAGAGGTGGGCCCCAAGGCTCTCAGCTGCCTAGCCCCTATGGATTTGGGAGGCTCCATCCTTTGAAATCTAGGTGGAGGGATCCCTGGGTGGCGCAGCGGTTTAGCGCCTGCCTTTGGCCCAGGGCGCGATCCTGGAGACCCGGGATCGAATCCCACGTCGGGCTCCCGGTGCATGGAGCCTGCTTCTCCCTCTGCCTATGTCTCTGCCTCTCTCTCTCTCTCTCTCTGTGACTATCATAAATAAATTAAAAATTAAGAAAGAAAGGAAGGAAGGAAGGGAGGGAGGGAGGGAGGGAGGGAGGGAGGGAGGCAGGGAGGAAGGAAAAGAAAAGAAAGAAAAGAAAAGAAAGAAAAGAAAGAAAGAAAGAAAGAAAGAAATCTAGGTGGAGGCAGCCATGCACCCTGGAACTGTGTACTCTCCCCTGCTGGAAACAACACACTCCATCAAAGTTTGCTGCCTGCAGCCTCTGGCGGGGCAGCTGTTGCACCAAGGACTGAGAGAGCTGCACCCAGAGCAACCAAGGAGCTCAGTGCCTGCAGGGCCCCAGCAGAGCCCTCAATGTGAAGCAGCACCAGGCAGAAAGCACCTCTCCAAGCTCTGGTAGCTCTTCCTTTGAAAGCACACTGCCACATACATATTTTTAAAAAATAAAAAATACATTACACATGTACATTGTATTAGAGTAGCATAATTGAAGTGATGACCTATTAACAAAGAGAAAATAAGATTTTTTAAAATATTTACCACAAGCTTTAGAAGCAGCAACACAAATTTCTTCTGCAACATACTCCCCAGTTGGAAACTTCAGATATTCTTCTTCAGCTTTCTCAAGAGAATGATAAAGATACACCTGTAGGAGTGGGTCTATTTGCTTCACAGAATTAGCATTTCCAGGAATATCACCATTCTGATGTATAGGAGATTCGGATGTTCCTTCCATTTCTGTCATTGTAAGGCAAGCCATTCCCATGCAGAGTTTTTTTTGTTTTTTGTTTTTTTGTTTTTTTCAGAACATTTGCCTGTTAGGAAGAAACAGTAAGTTACAAAAGAAAGTGATACTGATATGGTAAGGTATCACCTCCTATACAAAGAAGGCTTCACTGAAAGCAGTGACTTTGTTAAAATTCATTAACTGAGTAAATATCATGTACTGCTATATAGAAAGCACAGTGAGAGATACTGAGATTATAAGCTTCCTGTGGACAAGGACCATAAAACTGAAGCTTACAACCTGAGGAAACAATACAAATATGGAATATTAACAAAATAAACAAAATCAGTAACAGGCAATAGGATAAGAGATCCAGGGTAACATAAATTCTCAGTAAATGAATTACTATGACAATTGCTTATTGGTATCTGGAGGGGGTAATAACATTTCAAACTGGATTTAAACTGATGAGTTTTATTAGAGGAGGTCATATTTAAAACTGATTCTGTACAACAGACTGGATTTATGTGAATGAAAGACGAACAACATTCCAGGAGAGTAAAACTGTGCTGAGAAGTAGGAAGGTAAAAAGATCTACTCTAATTTATTGGGCTGAAGTACAATATTTGAGAAGTTATACCATTTAGGAAACAATTAAAAATACAGATATTTGTGGTAAGACTGAAATTACATACTCAAAATACATTTTTCCTTCTTGCTTGATAGGGCCCAATTTTGTCGGGGAGAGCAACATACCCCTAAAGAACTGTTATTTCCCCACAGATGCATAACCACCTGAACCAGTTTCAACAAATGACATTTAAGTGGAAGTTGCTGGATGGTACCTTCCAGGAACAGTCCTTAAAAGGAAGCTGACTTGGCTTCCTTTTTGCTTTTCCCCCTTCACTTTCTTCTTACCTGCCTCTAAACATAAATACAGGGTAGGGCAGTCACTTTAAAACCATGAAGAAGGGATCACTGGGTGGCTCAGTGGTTTGGAGCCTGCCTTCGGCCCAGGGCGTGATCCTGGGGTCCTGTGATCGGGACCCACATCGGGCTCCCTGCGTGGAGCCTGCTTCTCCCTCTACCTGTGTCTCTGCCTCTCTCTCTCTCTAATGAATAAATAAAATCTATAAGTAAATAAATAAACAATCAAACCATGAAGCCAACTAGGAAGGAAATGTGAAAAGAATAAAACACCGGGCAAACTTAAGCATCTGAATCAATATCCAGAATCATCTACCTACCACCAAACATATTATTTGTAAATCAATGTAATCCTAATTGCTACGGTATAGTATTAAGAATAGTCTGAATGTCAGATCAAAGAATTTAAGGGGCATCCAACTGGCTCAGTCGGTAGAACATGCAACTTTTAATCTCAGGGTCCTGAGTTCAAGCCCCACATTGGGCATGGAGCCTACTTAAAAATAAATCAGATCAAATAATTTAAACTTTATCTTACAGTCAATGATGAATTAAGAAGTTGAAATGAAACCAGTTAGAAAGCTACTACCATAGTCTAGGTAGTAGTAAGATCCTGAACTGAAACCACAACAGTTGAATGACGAATGGTAATATAACAGCAAGAATCCATGCAATCTGGTAACTAACAGAATACAGAGAAGCTGGGAGTCCAGTTATGGGATGAAGAAGTCACAAGAATAAAAGGCATAGCACAGGGAATATAGTCAGTGATATTGTGATAGTGTACAATAGTGTAATAGTGTTGAAGGTCAGACCTGTGATGAGCACAGCATAAGGTATAAGAGATGCTAAATCACTATGCGGTACACCTGATACTAATGCAACACTGTGTCAACTACATTCAAATTTTTAAAAAGTGTTTTTAAAGCCAGAAATAAAAGATGGTGGGAGGATTCCAGGTTTGAGAGATCTATAATACCATTAATGGAAATAAGGAAATGAAGACTCTGCCCTTTGACAATGAAACAGAAGGAGAATAAGGACTGCTGCTTTACACATTTTTGTTCAGAAATGGAAGTAGGGCAATTCACCAGATCTAGCTAGCATCTAAAACATGAAATTGACATTTGAAAGACCTAAAAATCTGACAAGCTTTCCCACAGATGTACTCATTTATAACATGAGCAGAGTCATATAAAGGGAAAAGCAGAAAATAATAGCAAGTACACACATACAGCAATTACCGAGTGCCAAGCACTATACCAAGTACAGACATTAAAGGGGGTAAAAACGATGATTAAGTGAAGTGCAAGGTGAAATTCACCTGTATCTAACTTCAAGGACCTTACTATACTAGAGAAAATACTAGAGTTAATATTTAGTTCTTCGTATAACAGGGGACTTCCAGTGAGTAGAGAAACAAGAAACAGGCAGTTGTTAAAACCACAAGATTTTTTTTTAACTTTAATTTTTATTTTTATTCATGACAGACACAGAGAGAGAAAGAGGCAGAGACACAGGCAGAGAAAGATGCAGGCTCCACGCAGGGAGCCCAACATGGGACTCGATCCCGGATCTCCAGGATCATGCCCTGGGCCGAAGGCAGCACCAAACTGCTGGGCCACCAGGGCTGCCCAGAACCACAAGATTTTTAAAGTTCACCTGCAACTGGATACAGAAATTTAAATAACTGAAATTTGTTTTCAAAAATACAAAATTTAAAAAAATTTCTTGTAATTATCACAGTCTCTTTTTTACCTAATTATAGGAAGTCATGTAAAATGAACTCTTAGCCATTAAGGGGCAAATCTGCAAAAATTTCGTCAATTTGTTGTCGATCCTAGCTTTCCTTCTGAACTTTTTTCTGCTGAAATGTGTCTTTTAGAAGATCTTTCAGTGAGGCCTTAGTGATTTTTAAGTTGTAGCCTTTATTTGAAAAAAAAATTTTTACCACTATATTGAGATACAATTGACAAAACTGTAAGATACTTAGAGTATACAACATGATGATATACATTGTTCACATTGTGAAATGATTACCCATCATTGAGTCAGCACTTCCGTCACTTCCCGAAACTACTTTTTTCCAATGAGGACGTTTAACTTCTATTCTCTTAGAAAATATCAATTATACAATATAATGTTCACAACTATAGTCATCATATTAGATCTTCAAAACTTATCTACCTTATAAGCAAGAAATCTGTAGCCTTTAATCAATTTCCCCCAAATCCCAGCCCCCAGCAAGACTTTTCTACCATCTGTTTTAGAGTTAGTTTTTTTTTAATTGCAAATGTAAGTGGTACCATACAATATTTATCATTCCAACTGCTTCACTTGCCCCTGAGGTTTTTCCATGCTGTTGCAAATAATACGTATTCCTTTTTAAAGGCTGAATAATATTCCTGTGTGTGTGTGTGTGTGTGTGTGTGTGTGTGTGTGTGTGTACACACACACATATTTACTCCTTCCTGATCTGGATGCTTTTGATATCCTATACAAACCCATACAATAACAATTACAAACTCCAGAACAAACTATCCTAAAAAACACTGAAGACATTGGCAAGTGAACAAAAGCAGACAGCAACTGGAGGAGATGTGACCCTTGACAGAAAGAAAAACACTTAATGAAGACTGCCCTTTGATAATGAAATGGAAGGAGAATAAAGACTGCTGCTTTACACATTTTTGAATGAGGTCCACATTTATCCATCTTTTATTCTGAGGGAACTAAAAAGTCTCTGTAGTGCCCAAGTGATTAGTGGAAAAGAGGACAGAGCTCTTATTTAAAAGACTGTAGTCTTACTGGCTGGAAGAATCAAGGAAAAAACTTTGGAGATGCTAAACAGATAGAAATTGAAGGCAGACTCCTGGGAAAAAAGCGAGAATCAAGAGGCTGACTCTTGAACTCTCATGTATAGGATGAAAATCTAAAAAGTCCAGGGAGAGGCATTACCTGGAAATCTAAAAGATGTAAGAGATTTCATTAGCTACCTGGTGCTGGAGAATCCGTTTGGGTGCAGAAGGAACTGGTAAATACCTCAGGCTTTTCACTGCAACTCCAGAAAAGCCACATTTGAGGAATAAGAGCCACATATCAAAAAGAAGGGCAAACTGGACTAGATAGTTCTAACAAAGCCTAACACCAAGCCTTCACAGGATATCAAGGTGAACCACCTGCTAGAACAAACTTTACACTTTGAAGAAAGACTAAAATCCACACTATCCAGAGTTTATACAAGATATCCACAAGACACAACAACCAACTGAAACTTAATATAAAAGAAACAAGTGGGATCCCTGGGTGGCGCAGCGGTTTGGCGCCTGCCTTTGGCCCAGGGCGCGATCCTGGAGACCCGGGATCGAATCCCACATCAGGCTCCTGGTGCATGGAGCCTGCTTCTCCCTCTGCCTGTGACTCTGCCTCTCTCTCTCTCTCTCTGTGACTATCATAAATAAATAAAAATTAAAAAAAAAAAAAAGAAACGTGATGTAGAGTCAAGAGATAAAATATGTAGAAATGGACTGATAGCAAACTCAATTGGAATTTATTTTATAAAATATGTTTATATAATATACATGTAAAAGAATCTACATTAAAAGATAAATGGATGAAGACATAGAAACCATATGACCTCTACAATATTGGGCAATCTTACACATGTGAACAAGACAGAAGAAATATTTGGAAAAATATTCACTAAATTTTTTTCTAAATTTGAGAACTTCAAACCACGAATACAAATAGTTCGTGTAGCCCCAATTCATAAAAATCCATAGCTAGTCATATCATAATCAAATTACTAAAAATCAAAGTGAAAATCTTAAAGGTAGCCACATACATACAGGAGAGCCAAGATAAGACTTAACAACTGACATCTCTTCAGATATAATGGAGGCTGGAAGACTACAATAGGCTGCTGGGAAGGAAAAGGAGCTGTTTATCCCTAAAATTCTATAGTCCACAAAAATAGCCTTTAAAATTCAGGCTAAACAGGGGATCCCTGGGTGGCGCAGTGGTTTAGCGCCTGCCTTTGGCCCAGGGCACAATCCTAGAGACCCGGGATCGAGTCCCACATCGGGCTCCCGGTGCATGGAGCCTGCTTCTCCCTCTGCCTATGTTTCTGCCTCTCTCTCTCTCTCTGTGACTATCATAAATAAATAAAATTTTTAAAAAAAGATTTAAAATTCAGGCTAAACAAATGCATTTTAAGATAAATGGATGCTGAGAGAAAAGACCTCACAAAAAAAAATAGAAAAAAACTTTAAGAAATGCTAAAAAAAAAAAAAAAAAAAAACAATTCTCTGGATTACAGATGCAAATCAGATTTGTAGAATGGAATGAAGAACTCAAAAAATAGTAAATATGTAGGTAACTATAACATTCTATTTTTCTTTCCTTAAATTCTTTGAGACAATTAACAATTGTTTTTAAAAGCATATTAACAATGTACAGTGAAATTCATAATATATGAAAAAGAGGACAAAAGTTAAAAGGATAGAAAAGAGTAAAATAAAAAGTATATGTGAATAAAGTCAGGGCTTGGAAAAGTAAGAAACAGTGCTATCAGCAAAATCAGAAACTTCAAAGAACTGACGAAAAATTAAAAGTAGACAGGAACAGATGACAGTCAGCAGAATGGAAGAAATAAAAAAACTCTAAAATACACACAGAGGGATGCCTGGGTGGCTCAGTGCATGATCCCAGTCCGGGGATCAAGTCCTGCATCGGGCTCCCAGTGAGGAGCCTGCTTCTCCCTCTGCCTGTGTCTCTCATGAATAAATAAATAAAAATCTTTTAAAATAAAAATAAAAAGTAATAATAAAACAAAATACACAAAATAAGGCATTAACAAGCATTAAAAATAGTTGTCTGCAAACATGCAAACACATACAAAAAGCATAAATATGCCATGATAATAAAGGATCATCATATATTGGGGGTAAAGGAAGAAAGCATAAAAGAGGGCAAAAATGATCAGCAAAACCGCTGACTCCAGAAGAAACAAAGATAATACAGGAAAGAGAGTGTTTTTAAAAATTCTCCTTGGCATCCTCAGAGAGATTCAGAATATTTTGAAAACATAAAGCATCATTAGAGGATCATTAAAAAGTAGAGAACTACAAAATAATAAGAACAATTCAATGAAAACACAGAATACAACTGAAGAGATCAAATAATTTGGAAGACAAATTCAAGACAAATTCTCGGTTTCCTAGATTAAGAGAGAGAAATATGGGCAGAAAACTAAAAAATAGGGGGTAATAATCTAGGAAGTCTAACTCTGAGAGCTCTAGATGAGAAAAAGAGAATATAGACAAGAAAAAAACATTTAAAAATAAAAGAAGAAATTTCATTGGTGTTAAAGATGCCTAGGTTCACAGTAAAAGAATCTTCTGAGAGGAGAAAAGTTAAGTTTTAAAAAGACTTACTTACACAGATAAAAATACAGTCAAAACACCAAATATAACACAGAAACTCTAAAAGAGTTCAAATTTTAACTCTTAAGTACTCAGAGCTTCCACCTATACATGTAAAATATAGCTGATGAAAACACTAAGATTGGTCTATCTTTAAACTCATGAACTCTAAGTGGAAATAGACCTTTAGTGCTGCTCATCTATAATCTTTTATTTCCTTATACCAACTACTCTCCCATTTTCCTAAACAACTATCTCACACCTTACCTTTTCTCCTCTATCACCAGAACTGCCACTCCAACTCTTTCCACTTCCTATATCTCACTGAAAAATTAAACCAAAAGAGAACACTAACACATCCTTTTCAAATCACCTGAAATATTCCTAAAAGTAAACCCACATGTGACACCATAAAGCAATTGTCAACAAATACTAAAGGAATATATTCAAAATATGAACAATGAAGCAAATCAACTATTTTTTCTATTTAAGACTCATAATGTTGACTTAATGTTGTATACACTATGATTAGTTTATGTGATTCTTAAAAAACTGAAGAAATAACACTGAGATCACATAAAAATGACTGACTTTTATGTCTGTTTATTCTCTAAATCAACAGTCTTCACAATTTGATGAAAATTCATTAAGAAGTACATTTAATTGCAAAATAAGACATATGATACTCAGTAATATTCAATATTCTGTAAATTCATGCTATTCTCAATAACTTCAACCAAAAAGAAAAAATATATTGAAAAATACAATGTTCTGCATGTGAATTGATGGCACTTAAATTAAAAATTTCTTATGGAAACTATGAACACTGATAAAAGTATCATAACATGCACTTATTGTACAGTATGTTCTCTTAACACAATGTGATTAAATTAAAAATCAGGGCAGCCCCGGTGGCACAGCGGTTTAGCGCCGCCTGCGGCCTGGGGCGTGATCCTGGAGACCCTGGATCGAGTTCCATGTCAGGCTCTCTGTATGGTGCCTGCTTCTCCCTCTGCCTGTGTCTCTGCCTCCCTCTCTGTCTCCATGAATAAATAAATAAAATCTTTAAAAAATAATAATAATTAATTAATTAAAAATCAGTAAGATAAAAATGATTAGAAAATCCCCAGATATATTCAGAAATTTAGTGACATACTTTTATTTTTTTAAAGATTTATTTATTTATTTGAGAGAGGGCAGGGGAGGGGCAGAGGGAGAGAGAGAATATCAAGCAGACTCCTCACTGAACACAGAGGATGCAAGGCTTGATCTCATGACCCTGAGATCATGACCTGAGTTAAAACCGAGAGTCAGATGCTTAACCAACTGAGTCACCCAGGTGCCCCAGCAACATACTTTTAAATAACAACAGTGCAAAAAAGAAATCAGAAAATATTTTAAGTTAAATGATAAAAATATGAAAGAAATGCAGAAGTGTTTATTTACTAGGATATTTAGTCTTAAATTTTTATGTGAGAAAAGAAATAAAGACTAAACAAAATTACAGGATGAGTTTTCATACCAAGAAACTAGGAAAAGAACAACAAATTAAGCTAAGGGCCATAAGGAAAAATATTTAAGAGCAGAAACCAGTGAGGAAAAAAGAAAAAAACAAAGTTGGCTTTTAAAAAGCATTAATAAAATTGATAAAACACTAAAAATAACTGATTTTTTAAAAAGAGAAAACATAAATGACCAATACAAAGAACTAGAAAGTAAACATCATTACCAGAGCTCCCAATATTAAAAATATGTTAATATAGAAATATCCTCCAATAAATTTGAAACTTTTGAGAAAATGAATGTTTTCTGAAAAACACAACTTATCAAAACAAAGGAAGAAAAGTTTAAGGTTAAACTTGTCTCCTCTCAGAAAATTCCTTATCAAAACAAAGATAATTTCAAAATTTTAATATTTACTAAAATATTGAATATAGAACTTAAAACTTTTCCACAAAGAAAATTCAATGCCCACTGACTTGTGAATTTCTCCAAACATCGGCAAGAAAAAAAATAAAGAACTTACACAAATTATTTCAGTAAACAGAAATTAGAAAACACTTCTCCACATATTTTAACAGTACAAACATATGCCAAAATAAGGTTGTGACAAAAAAATTATATGTAAATATCTCTAATAAACAAATATGAAAAAAATAATAAAATACTAGCAAGTTGAATCTAGTAATATTTTAAAAGACTAACAAATCTGGACTGGGTTCATGTGTCACAGAAATACAAAGTTATTTTAACATTCAAAAATCAATCAACAGAATTTAACAATTAGAACATATGAGAAAAGTAATATATGACCACTTCAATAAATGTAGAAACTGACTCCAATAAAATTCAACAATGGTTTGTGATTAGAAACTCTCAGCTAAACTAGCTATAAAAGCAAACTTCTTCATTCTGATAAAAACTATGAAAGATCTTGAATTAAAATACTTAGTGGTAAAATACTGATCTCATTCTTCTTGAATTAAAAAAATTAGTAAGTATGTCTAAAATCATGATTTCCACTCAACATTTTAGTGGACATCCTGGTCAGCACAACAAAGCAAGAAAAGGAAATAAAAGGTATAATAATTAGGAGAAAGTAAAAATGTCATAGTCACAGATGGTATGACTATACATGTAGAAAAATTTAATAATTACTAAGTGAATTTAGCAAGAATAGTACACACAAAATCAATATACAAAACTTGATTTCCTTATACCAGAAACAATTTAAAAAGTCAAGATTAAAAACAGTATCCTTAACAATAGTAACAAAGAGTAAATATTGAGGAATAAGTCTATAGAAATACCTGTAAGAATAAAAACTATACAACATTGCTAGAAAAAATAAAGGCCAGACATTGGAAAGCTCTATTATTCAATTATCAACTTCTCTCTAAATTGACCTATAGATTCAACACAGTCTCAATTAAAATCTTAGCAGCTACGGGAATTTACAAATTAATATCTACATGGAAAACAAAGGATTACAAGAGCCAAAACAATCTAGAAGAGCTAAGTTGGAGGATTTACATTACCAGACATCAAGATTCACTATGAAGTCAGAGTAAGTCAGTCAAGTTGGTATTCGTTTAAGTACAGAAAAACAGACCAAAGGAACAAATAAAGTTGAAAAAAATATCCTCACATAAGGTAACCTATCTTAGATGTATCAACTACATTTTGGTGAAGAAATATTGGCCTTTTTAATAAATGTTTCTCAGTCAAATGACTGTTAAATGATAAGGGAGAAAAACCCTGATCTCCAACTTATACCATACAAAGATATAAATTTAAGCTGGATAACCGAACAATATGTAAAAAGTCGTATAAAAAAAAATTCAAGGAAAAAAGGAGTATCATCTTCATGACATCTCTTAAAACAGGATATTAAGAAACTACAATAAATATTTACATATTAGACTTCTTATACACATGTAATAATAGTTTCATGTCACAGGAAGCAAAAAGATATAGGCAAAAAAAACTGTAATACCTAGAAACTTTAATACTCCTGTAGGAATTAACAAAAATAAAAGATTAAAAAAATAAGAATTCAAAAAATAAAAATAAAAAATAAGAATTCTGAAGACTTGAACATCATTAACCAATTAAACATTTACAGCATACTTTACCCAACAAATGTGGAATGTAGATCCTCTTCAAGGGCACATGGAATATTCACTAAGTTGTATCATACGCCTGTCTAGTCTATAAATTAAGGTTAGTGAATTCGAAGAGATTAAATTTGAAAAGCCTGAATTTATGAGGATTATGTTCTTGAAAAGGGTAATATATTGATGAAAGAAATTGAAAACAAAAATAGACGTTTTGTTCATAAGTTGGAAGAATTATTAATGTGAAAATGTACATATTACCCAAAGGAATCTACAGATTCAATGCAATCCTCATCATAATACCAAAGGCATTTTTCACAGAATTAGAACAAAGAATCCTACCAATTTATATGGAACAACAAAAGACCCCCAAATAACCAAAGAAATCTTGAGAAAGAAGAACAAAGCTGGAGGTATCACTTTCCTAGGTTTCACATTACACTACAAAGCTATAATAAAGCAGCATGGTAGTGGTATGAAAACAGACACAAACAGATCAATGGAACAAAACAGAGAGGGATGCCTGGGTGGCTCAGCGGTTGAGCGTCTGCCTTTGGCTCAAGGCGTGATCCCAAAGTCCCGGGACTGAGTCCCACATCAGGCTTCCTGCATGGAGCCTGCTTCTCCCTCTGCCTATGTCTCTGCCTGTCTCATGAATAAATAAATAAAATCTTAAAAAAAAAAAAAAAAAAAAGAATAAAACAGGCCAGAAATAAACCCACACATATAGGGTCAATTAGCCTATGACAAAGAAGGCAAGAATATATAATGGAGAAAGACAGTTTCTTTAATAATTGGTGCTGAGAAAACTAATTAGCTACATGTAAATAAATGAAACTGGACCACTATCTTACACCATATATAAAAATAAATTCAAAATGGGGTAATAACTTGAATGTAAGACCTGAAATCATAAAATAGAAGAAAACACAGGCTGTAAGCTCTTTGTGAAAAAACATTTGCCAGAGAAGACATTCAGACAGCCAACAGGAACATGAAAAGACACAGAACACCACTAGTTATCAGGGAAATGCAAAGCAAAACACATATATTACATCACACCTATGAGACTGGTTATTATCAAAAAGACAAAAAGTAAGTGTTGGTAAGGATGTGGAGAAAAGGGAACCTCTGCACGTTGTTGGTGGGAATGCAAACTGGTATAGTCACTGTTTTCCACAGTGGCTGTTTCAATTTACATATAAATTTAGTAAGTTAAAACAATAAAGTAGAGGGTTCCTTTGCCAACATCTGTTTCTTGTGTTGTTTTTAGCTATTCTGATAGGTAAGGTGATAACCTCATTGTAGTTTTGATTTGCATTTCCCTGATGATAGGTAATGTTGAGCATCTGTTCATCTATTGGCTGTCTGTATGCCTTCTTGGGAGAAATGTCTGTTCATGTCTTCTTCCCATTTTTTAACTGGGTTATTTGATTTTGGGGTGTTGGTTGGTTCTTTACATATTTTGGATACTAACCCCTCATCAGATATTTCATTTGCAAATATCTTCTCCCATTCAGTAGGTTGCCTTTTTGTTTCATTGACTATCTCCCTTGCTGTGCAGAAGCTTTGTATTTTGAGGTAGTCCCAATAGTTTATTTTTATTTCCCTTGCTTCAGGAAACATATATAGAAAAATGCTGCTATGGCTAATGTCAGAAAAATTACAGCTTGTGCTCTTTTCAAGGATTTTTATGGTTTCATTAAAAACATAAAATCCATTTTATGTTTAATCCATTTTCAGTTCACTTTTGTGTATAGTAAAAGCGGTTCAGTTTCATTCTTTTGCATGTAATTGTCCAGTTTTCCCAACACCATCTGTTGAAGACACTTTCCATCGTATTTCTTTCCTCCTTTGTCAGATTAATTGACATATAATTGTGGGTTTATTGTTTATTTCTGGGTTTTCTGTTTTATTCCATTGACCTATATGTCTATTTTCATGCCAGTACCATACTGTTCTCATTACTATGGCTTTCTAGTATAGTTTGAAATCTGGGAGAGGGATACCTCTAGCTTTGTTCTTTTTCAATATTGCTTTGGCTATTCTGTGGTTCCATACAAATTTTAGAATTGTTCCAGTTCTGTGAAAAATGCTGTTGGTTGGGATTGCATTAAATCTACATATTGCTTTGGGTAGTACAGACATTTTAACAATATTTATTCTTCTAATCCAGTAACATGAAATAGCTTTCTCTGCATCATTTCAACTTCTTTCATCAGTGTTTTAGTTTTCAGAGTACAGACCCTTCACCTCTTTGGGTAAGTTTATTTCTGGGTATTTTGCTAGTTTTGGTACAATTGTAAATGGGATTTTTTTTTCTTTTTTTTTAATTTATGATAGAGAGAGAAAGAGAGAGGCAGAGACACAGGCAGAGGAGGAACAGGCTCCATGCAGGGAGCCCGAGGCGAGACTCGATACTGGGACTCCAGGATCGCGCCCTGGGCCAAAGGCAGGCACTAAACCGCTGAGCCACCCAGGGATCCCCGGATTTATTTTTCTTAATTTCACTTACTGCTGCTACATTAGTAGCATATAGAAATAGATTTCTGTACATTGATTTTGTGTCCTGCAACTTTACTGAATTCATTTATCAGTTCTAGTAGTTTTTGGTGACGTCTAGTTTTTGGTGGCATTCCTTACCAATCTGGGTGCCTTTTATTTCTTTATGTTGTTTAACTGCTATGGCTAGGACTTCTAGTGGCTAGGTGTTCCAGTACTATGCTAAATAAGAGTGGTGAGAGTGGACATCCTGGTCTTATTCCTGACCTAAAGGGAAAAACTGTTTTTCACCACTGTAGATGATGTTGGCTGTGAGTTTTTCATAAAAGGCCTTTATTATGTTGAGGTATGTTCCCGCTAGACCTATTTTACAGGAAGTTTTTATCATGAATGAATGTTATACTTTGTCAAATGATTTCTATTGAAATGATCATACAGTTTTTATCCTTTCTCTTACTGAGGTGATGTACCACACGGGCTGTTCTGTAAAAATTTTACCACCCTTGCACCCTGTTTAGACACAGGGTATAATTTTTCCAATGTATTGCTGGACTTGGTTTGCTAATATTTTTTGCATCTATATTCATGAGAGATATTGGCCTATAGTTCTTTTTTATTTATTTATTTATTTATTTGTGATGTCTTTATCTGGTCTTGGAATCAAGGTGATACGGGTCTCACAGAATGAATTTAGTTTTCCTGCCTCTTCTGTTTTTTGGAATAGTGTGACAACAATAGGCATTAACTCTAAATATTTGGCAGAATGTGCCTGTAAAGTCCTCTGGTCCTGGGCATTTTTTCTGGTGTGGGGGGGTGGGGTTAGTTTTTTTATTATGGATTCAATTTCATTGCTGGTAATTAGTCTGTTCAAATTTTCTATTTCTTCCTGCTTTGGTTTTGGTAAGTTATAAGTTTCTAGGAATTTATCCATTTCTCCTAGGTTATCCAATTTATTGGCATATAGGTTTTCATAATATTCCGTTAACAACTGTCTGTATTTCTGTGGTATTGGTTGTTTTGTTTTGGTTTTTTTGGCGGATAAATACAGGTTTAATGATCCATTGTTCTTCACGTAGATGGCTACAGAGACTTTACAATCCCAAGATATACAACCACGCAACACAGACCAATCAGCCAATTCTAAAATAAACTTGGCTTCTTACAACTATCCTGTAAACAATGCAGCCCTTCTTCCACCCAAAATGACCTTCATCTTGCATGAAAAGTTATTATAGGGGAACCAGAAACCTACTTTTGTGGCCAGAAAGTAAAAACCAAAGGAAAAAATAGTAATTTAGAGGTTAGCTGGGGAAAGCAGGATATCTGGTGCCCTTCACTGTGCTGCTTTGCTCTTTGACTCCTACTTTTTTCTCCCTCTTCTTCAGCCCATCCATGTTAGTTCTCAGTAGGTTCCAGTAAGCCTGATAAAGCCTCTAATACCATAGGACATGTGTATCCATCCAAAACTTGTTCACTTCTTTGGAGCTTACCATAGTGCTGATCTTTTTCCCATCAGTAGGTCTTAACAGACACTTGTCTGAGGGCTCAAAGCTCTCTACAGCACCTTTCCTTGGAGTGGGTTTAGTTCAACCATCTTACTTCTTCAGGGTGATGAACACACTGTCCAACGACCCACACTTCTGGAAAAGTCTAGTCAGCTCCATCAGGAACTGCTCACGCTCCAGCAGCACCACTGTGGTACTGCTAGCTCACTTATGTCAGTATCTTCTCCACTACTTTCAGGTTTTTTTTCTTTATTGATATTTTTTGCCATTTACTTGTGTCTTGGTGTAGACTTCCTTGGGTTGAATTGGAGGAGTGGGGGGGGGGGGTCTCTGTGCCTCCTGGATCTGGATACCTGTTTCCCTCCTCCAAGTAGGGAAGTTTAATAAGCAAGTTCATAGCAATACAAGCCTAACTCAAGAAGCAAGAAAAATATCAAATAACTTAACCATAAACCTAAGGGAGCTAGTAAAAGAACAAACAAAACCTAAACCCAGCATAAGATAACAAAGATTACAGCAGAAATAAATTATACAGAAAGTAAAAAAATAGAACAGATCAATGAAACCAGGGCTGATTCTTTAAAAGGTCAACAAAATCAATAAACTATCTCAGAAAACAGGGATTAAATACATTTCAAAAACCACGGAAATACAAGCAACCTTTAAAAGAACTATTCAGGGGATCCCTGGGTGGCTCAGCGGTTTAGTGCCTGCCTTCGGCCCAGGGCGCAATCCTGGAGACCCGGGATCGAGTCCCACGTCAGGCTCCCAGCATGGAACCTGCTTCTCCCTCCTCCTGTGTCTCTGCCTCTCTCTATGTCTATCATAAATAAATAAATAAATCTTAAAAAAATAAATAAAAGAACTATTCAGTATTTGATGCAAAAATACACTAACTTCTCACTAAAGCAGGAATAATGACATATCTTTGGTGACTTCAAGATGAGTGACTGCACACCACAGGTTCTTGCCCCAGATCTCAAAGAGCTAACTAGAAGGAGGCATTCTGCTTCCTCAATAGTGCCTTAACATTTTAAAGGCACTGCTAACTATGAAAGAGAAGGTCTTTTACTTCCAGCCATCCCAGGGCTATTTGTACACACTGTTACTTCTGGAATACTTTAAGGACCTTTGTTCCTCTACACTAAAATTGTGTTCCCCAACAGATCTGTCAATAAAAAAAAAAAAAAAAAAACTGATATCTACTTATACTCACTCACCTGCCATTTCTCTTTTTCCAATTTGTAACTACATTCTGGAAAGTGACATTATCAAATGAGCTCTCTCAAACTTCAACACTAGTGATGGGCTAGGCACTATTCCAGATGCTAAGGATATAGCAGTTGACATAACAGAGGGTTTGCTTCCTTGTCTCTAACATTTCAGCAATTCAGTTTGCAAACACAAATCATAGGGTATAAAAAAGTTGCTTTAAATATGAGAAAAGTGCTAAATCGAAACAAATGTACATCAATTAATATTAAAAATGAAGAGATGATAATAAAAAAATGAAGAGATGTATCATCTCAGACTGGATTACAAATCAAAGTTCAATCTTTCATGATTTTCAACTCTAATTCATTCAGAGCAAATCAGGAATGGTGAAATTAGATTTCAGCTTACAATTTTTCTAAAATTTTATCTATGAAAGCTGAAACAGCTTTATCATATGCTGAAATAGATCAATTTTCAAGATACATAATGGACACTGCATATAAGTTTATGTACCAGGATGGAGGAAAATCTCATATTTTAAAAAACAGAATATGCAACAGTCTTATAAATAATAAAATAATGTCAAAAAACAACCAACCATAATCGGCCAACTAAAAGGGGGAAAATCTTTTAAACAAAGTTGACGCATAAATTTTTAAGTACATTATGAAAAGTGTTAACATTTGAATACAGTTGTACATACAAATGGAGCAAAGCTAAGACAATATTCACATGGTTATTTATCTTAAATACACATTAATTTTTAAATGATGAAATTAAGCACGTATCTAAAGATGTTTAAAGAATGAAGAAAATCACGTGATGAAATTCATAAAAGGAAATTAATTCAGAGAAACAGAATATGGAATATTCACAACAAAAAATAAAACATAAGATGTAGATCACCATGCCAACAGAACTTTCCAAGATAAAGGAAATGCTCTGTAACTGCATTGCACAATATAATACTTGCCAGACATACGTTATTACAGAATACTTGAAATGTGGCCATTACTACTGAGATATGAAGTTTAACTACCTAACTGTATTACTTTAAGTTTTATAGTCACACGTGGTTGGTAGTTACTATTAGCACAGATCTAAGATTTTAGGGTAGGAAGCTAAAATAACTCTATTAAGTAAGTAGTTCAAGACCAAATTGGAAAGAGAACACAAATACTCAAAAATGGAAAAGGAAAATGGTGGAGCAAATACTAACACAATGAAATACAAAGAGCCTAAGAGGGGCAGCCCCGGTGGTGCAGCAGTTTAGCGCCACCTGCAGCCTGGGGTGTGATCCTGGAGACCCGGGACCGAGTCCCACGTCGGGTTCCCTGCATGGAGCCTGCTTCTCCCTCTGCCTGTGACTCTGCCTCTCTCTATGAATAAATAAAAGATAAAATCTTAAAAAAAAAAAAAAAAAAAGAAAGAAAAAACAAAGATCCTAAGAGGTTGCTTTGAGGGGTTCCTGGGAGACTCAGTCAGTTAGGCACCTGACTCTTGATTTCAGCTCCTGTCATAATCTTAGGGTTCTCAGATCGAGCTCCAGGAGGGACTCCACACTCAGCAGGAAGTCTGCTTCTCCCTCTCCTTATGCCCCTCCCCCCACTTGTGGTCTACATGTGTGGCTCAAGCACACTCTCTCTCTCAAATAAATAAATTTTTTTTTAAAGGTGTTTGGATAGGACAGATGTCTAAAGAGAGACAGAACTCCCATAATTTTAAGGAATGAGGCCAGTTCACATCTCACTGGAGAAATCACAGGACTCAAGAGTTGGAGGAGATGAGATGGTGAAGCCAAACAGTTTCTCTGGCAAGTTCCAAGGTAAGCAGCTCATTTCTTTTTCCAATGTCCCAAATTTGTCTGTTTCTTCTTCTCAGAACAATGACTCTTTGACTTCCCTTTTTATCAGAAAAACTGTTAGTAAGCCTAATCAGGGCTACATTCCAGGGGAACATACTCTGATTAGATAGATACTAAACAATATCAGAGCTTCAGCTTATGGGAACACCCTTTTCAATTTGATTGGTTCTCCAGACAAAATTATAGCCCTCATACAAAATGGAGAGCAGAGATTTAAGGAGACTGTAAAGAGGTATTAGAAAAACCAATTCATTCTTTTATTCATTCATAAATACTTCTGAGTGCATTCTATGTACCAGGAAACATTCTATGTCTTGGAAGTGAAGCAGGGCATCGGACACAACAGGAATTTATGGACATAAAGCTGGAAGAAATATAGCCTTAAAAACTTTTTTTAAGGGACACCTGGGTAGCTCAGCAGTTGAGTGTCTCTTTGGCTCGGGGTGTGGTCCTGGAGTCCAGGGATCGAGTTCCACATCGGGCTCCCTGCACAGAGCTGCTTCTCCCTCTGCCTGTGTCTCTGCGTCTCTGTATCTCTCATGAAAAAAATAAAATCTTAAAAAAAAAATTTTTTTTTAAGATTTACTTGACTTCTGAGCTCCGACCACAAAATATTTTCAAGAAAATGTTAAGAATTGATAAACTACCCAAAGAAAATGGAGAAAACAATGTTTACACTTATCTTTTTGGTTAGTGGAGGAATAAAAAGGTTACTACATACTAAAAAAGAAAAATCATTAAAAAAATAAAAATTTTAAGATACAGCGTACATGGTATTTAAAGGGAAATGTGTAGTTTTAAATGTGTAGTTACATTAAGAAAGATGATCTGGAGTCAATGATCTAAACTTCCTAAGGAGCTTAACAAATAAAAAAAGAAAAAAATAAAGTAGGAATGAAGAGCAGCAACTAATAAAATTTATAAATTTTTAAGTAGAATCAATTTTGAAAGAAAAAAGGCACAAATTATCATTAGCAGGAATAAAAACAACATCACTACAAATCTTATAGATAGTAATTGGAAAGGGGGCTATAATAATTTATGCCAAATGATGTCAACAACTTAGATGTAATGGACAAATGCCATGGAAGATAGAAATTACCAAAACTGACATAGGAAGAAATAGAAAACATTAATTGCATCATATCTATTCAATGAATTAAATTTTTCATTAAAAATCTATCCAAAGGGCACCTGGGTAGCTCAGTGGGTTAAACATCTGCTGTCAGCTCAGGTCATGATCCCTGAGTCCTGGGACAAAGCCCCACATCAGGCTCCTGCTCATAGGGGAGCACCCTCACCACCTCCCTCACCATGCTATCTCCCTCTCTCTCCCTAAAATATCCAAGATATTTTTAAAATCTTAAAAAAAAAAAAAAAAAAACTATCCACAAAGAAAAGTCCAGGCCAAATCAACTTTACTGGTAAATGGTAAAGTCTGTCAACATTTAAGGAAAAAC
Organism: Canis lupus familiaris; assembly: GCF_011100685.1. Classification (NCBI taxonomy): domain Eukaryota; kingdom Metazoa; phylum Chordata; class Mammalia; order Carnivora; family Canidae; genus Canis; species Canis lupus. Next base: position 94,024,553 of record NC_049222.1, on the reverse strand, counting down.
AAAAATAATACCAATTCTATATAAACTCTTACCAAAAATAGAGAAGCAGGAAATACTTCCCAAATCATTTCATTTTCTAATCATTACCCTGATGCCAAAACCAGATGTGAGTATCACAAAAGACAAATGTTTCTCATGAACACAGCAAAACAATAGAACATAGAAGCAGCAACACATTAAAAAAGTCAAAAAAATCAAGACCAACTGGGGTTAGTCCCAGAAATGCAGGTTGGTTTAACATCTGAAAGTGAATCAAAGTAATTTACCTTATTAACACAATAACAGAGCAAAACCACATGATCATTTGAATTGTTGCAATAAAAGCATTTGACAAAAGTCAAAAGCAATTTATGATAAAATCAACAAATTAGGAAAAGAAGGGAAGTTTCTCAATAAAGAACATCCATAAACAATTTTAAACTAACATCACACTTAATGACTAAATATTAAAGGTGTCCTTTTTTTTTAATTTTTATTTATTTATGATAGTCACAGAGAGAGAAAGAGAGGCAGAGACACAGGCAGAGAGAAGCAGGCTCCATGCACCAGGAGCCCAACGTGGGAATCGATCCTGGGTCTCCAGGATCGCGCCCTAGGCCAAAGGCAGGCGCCAAACCGCTGCGCCACCCAGGGATCCCTAATGATTAAATATTGAATGCTTTCTCTGTAAAATCAGAAATAAGGCAAGGATGTCCAGTATCATTGTTTCTAATCAGTACTGGAGGCTCTATCCAATGCAATTAGGTAAGAAAGAGAACTAAAGGACATAAAGACTGAAAATAAAGAAGTAATACTATCTTTACATACAGACAACACGATAGTGTACACAGAAAATCCATACAATTCTACAAAGAATTTACTAGAACCTAAAGTGAACTTACCAATATCATGCGATATATCACAAAACAACCCAAACCAAGTTTATTCTATTCTGTTTTAATTATGTCTTTATTCTATATTTTTTATGCTTTATCATTAGGCCTTGCCAATCCTGGAGGGACTGCCCCTTCCATGCCTCGCCAATTCCTGAAGATAGTAGAGAACTTCCCTAAGAGTGCACCTTTCCTGTACAAATCAACCAGTCCAGAGCCCACAGCCCCAACCACCTCCTCTACCAAGTTCTTTACATCCTGGGCCTTAGTCCTCCTAGGACCAGGTATTAAGACAACTAGAACAGCTTCTATGCCTCAGGACCCACTAAAATCATTCAGACTAGTCAATCCTCAACAAGCTTACCTTGCCACATCTGATGTGTCCCACAAAAAACACAATAACATCTCTTCCCCACATCTTCCCCTCACTCTCTCTGCCTCCAGACTGATCCTGTTGTTTCCCTTTGTGTGTGCCCCCCCCCCCCCCCCCCCCCCCCCCCCCCCCCCCCCCCCCCGCACACCATAAGCCCTCCTCTTGGGATTTGTGAATGTAACAATTACCTTATCAATGGTAATTATCTCCTGATCTATTGGCCTCACCATACCTGAATAAAAGCTCCATTCTAAAATACATACCAACAACAAACAACTGCAAAATAAAATTTTGAAGATACCAGTCATGACAGGATCAGAAAATGAAATATGGAAAGATATAGTTGATGAAAGATGTTCTTAATTTAACATGAGATGAAAAGTGGTTGAGCATCTGCCTTCAGCCCAGGGCATGATCCTGGAGTCCTGGGATCCAGTCCCACATCCGGCTCCCTGCATGGAGCCTGTTTCTCCCCCTATGTCTGTGCCTCTCTCGCTCTCTGTCTCTCATGAATAAATAAATAAAACCTTAAAAAAAAAGTATAATCTTTAGAAAAATTAAAGAAAACCTAAATAATTTTTATGGACTAGAAGATTTTATCTTGCTAATCTGTCAGTTCTCCCCAAATTGATATACAGATTTAATGCAATCCCAATCAAAATCCCATCAGGCATTTTAAAATACTAAAATTGAAAAGGTAAATCTAAAATGTACATAGAAATGCAAAGGATCTAGCAGCAGCCTGGGTGGCTTGGATGATTTAGTGTCTGCCTTTGGCTCATGATCCTAGTGTCCTGGGATGGAGCCCTAAATTGGGCTCCCTGATCGCGGGAGAGCCTGTTTCTCCCTCTCCCTCTCGCCCTCCCCTGGCACAAGTGCATGCTCACTCGCTCGCTCTTTCTCTCTCTCTCTCTCTCTCTCTCTCTCGCTCACTCGCTCTCAGTCCCTATTCTCAAATAAATAAATAAAATCTTTAAAAAAAAAAAAAGAAATGCAAAGGATCTATAAAAGTCAAAAAAAAATTTTAAAGGAACAAAGTTGAATGATTTACACTACCTGATTTCCAGATTGTCTATAAAACTACAAAATCAATACATATGGTATTGCCACAAGAATACACAAATAGATAAATGGAACAGAAGAGGCAGTCCAGAAGTAGAACCACACACAGTCAATTGGTCAACTTTAGAGTTATAATGGTTTCTTAGCTTAGACAAGACACAAAATACTAGGCATTTTTTTTTAAAAAGTGACAAGTTAGATATTACTAGAACTTAGTTTCTGCTCATCAAAAGACTGTTCAGAAAATGAATAGGCCAGACGGGGACAAAATATATGCAATACATACAGATATCAAAGGATTTGTATTTAGAATACAGAAGAAACTCTTATAATCCAATAATTTTAAAAAGGCCAAAATATTTAAACAAACTTAACAAACGGAGATTTTAAAAACTGCCCAAAACCACATGAAAACCTGCTACATACCATCAATTCAGGAAAACACAAATTAAAACCATGAGATACCAACACACATCCATTAGGATGGCAAATATTTTAAAAAGCTAATGACACCAAAGTTGTAGAGAAACTGGAACTCTCACTGCTGGTAGGAATGTTAAACTGAGTGACTATCCTGCAAAACTGGCAGTTTCTCACAAAATTATACAAGTGAGAGAGGACTTTAATTACTTCCACTTGACCTGAGTCTGTAGTTTCCACAGACTAAATTCTTTCCAGCTTATTTTTTAATTTAGTCAAAAGGCAAAAGACCCCGGGGGGGGGGGGGGGGGGGGGGAGCATCCCATAATGGGAACCAAAATCTCCCTCCAACAAAAATGACTGCCATGACACCAGCAAGATCCCGGGGAACTGATCCCAAGACAAGGATCAATTTGACTTTTACTGTCCACATACATGTACCCACCTACCTCTGTCCCACATAAACCTGCAAGTATTTTCAGGACTTTGGAAGTAGTCTTTGAGAGGTCAGCCCGCAGTCTTCCCAGGGTTGGCCTCACTGAAATAAATTACTTTGTTTTACCATCTCTTGTCTCTCTGTCTTAGGATTTTTTTTTTTAAGATTTTATTTATTTATTCATGAGAGACGGGGGGGGGGGGGGGGGCAGAGACACAGGCAGAGGGAGAAGAAGGCTCCATGCAGGAAGCCTGATGTGAGACTTGATCCCGGGTCTCAAGGATCATACCCTGGGCCAAAGGCAGGTGCCAAACCGCTGAGCCACCCAGGGATCCCCTGGCCTTAGGATTCTGTCAGCATTGAGGGGGCAGAACTTGTCTGTTTGGGACCCCAGGGGCCAGATGCTCTTGTACCCACTGGGCCCTGCTACACATATATCCACACTATGATGCAATAATCCCACTCTTTGCTGATTTAGCTGTGAAGTAGCATTCTTTTTTGTTGCCCCTTCCTCCTTTAGGCTATACAGAATGAACATACATACCATGGTTGGAGCTATAATGGCCCTCTTGCAACCACAAGGTGATCCTGATAATGGTCAGGATAAAGGTCAGGAAAAGAAAAAGACAGCTGGTAACTAATAATCATGGAGCCAAACGTCCAGCATAATCTAGTTTCACACTTCTTTTACTTGAGAGAAACACAAAAATCTTGTATTTTTGGTTATATGCAGCCAAACCAAACTGATAAGCTTATCCAAATCTCAACTTTTAAAACACTTTAGTAAATAAATCTTTTCTTTGAACTGCTGCTTTTCCAGGGCTCCCTTATTCTGCATTTATACAAAGTACTGCTTACATGCAAACTCAGTCAAAAAGATATGTTACCTTAAGCCCAAACAGACTTAAATCAAAAGAATTTCCCACAAAAGTACATTTGTTTTTGAAAAGAAATGCATCCAAAAAGACATTCCCTCACCAATTTTTATCCTTAGGGATAATTACTAATTTTAGCAGCTTCTGATAAAAGAGGCAAAAATACTGAAGTACAGCACAAAAATACTCTCACTCTTTAAGCCTGTTGTTTGATCTGATATGGTTTCTTAGCTCAAATCACAGAAACTAGTGAGGAAAAGTTATGAATGGAAAAATCTGTAACATGGAGAACTTTCCTTCTGTTCCTCGTCTATAATACCATTCAAGAAGACAAATGGTTGTCATCTTCATAATCCCTTATCCTAACCCAATAAGCCTAGAAACCATTCTTTGGGAATGGTTTGAGAAAAGCATAAAACCTACACACTAAAGTAGTTGGGAATAATATCTAAACACAATTTCTCACTACTCACTTTCATATAGATTCTAGTTTTGCTTCTACAATTTAAAACAAAAACGTATGGTTAGGGGCAAAATATATGGTATGTGAATTAGGACTGATTAAAATAGTTTTTTAAAAAGTATGCCTGTTCTTAGACAGAAAATGTGAAACAATTCCCTCAGATACCTGTTAGCATCAAAACAGACTTCTGTTGTCCTTACTTCTTCTCATTCCTACTTTAGATTTGTTGGTTTCTACCGGATATGTAGCTGCCAAACATACTTTTAAAGTTCACATTTGGCCAATTACATCTAACGCAATACCTCCCTAAACCATAATCAAACATACAAGTATAGTATCAGCCAAGAAAAGTTACATAATGTAAGAATTGCACAAGGGCAGAGAAAGTCCAATATGAACGTCTTGTCAATGGTAACGGGAACATCATGTCTTCAACAGAAATCATTAGCAAGAATTTGGATCTACTTTTCAACAACTATTGTTAAAAAAAAGTCTCCGATGTTTTTTTGTCTCAGATATTCTTTATCAAATTTCCCACAGTAGGGATCCCTGGGTGGCGCAGCGGTTTGGCGCCTGCCTTTGACCCAGGGCGCGATCCTGGAGACCCGGGATCGAATCCCACGTCAGGCTCCCAGTGCATGGAGCCTGCTTCTCCCTCTGCCTGTGTCTCTGCCTCTCCCTCTCTCTCTCTCTCTCTGTGACTATCATAAATAAATAAAAATTAAAAAAAAAAAAAAAAAAATTTCCCACAGTAATGACAAAGAAACACTGAGAATTACACTAATAGCATGCTATAGAATTAATGGACCTCTTTTTCTGTATCCCTACACTCCTCAAAGGCTAAACTGACACTTGAGGAATGACAGCTAAAAAGGGAATAGCAAGAAATATCAATTGTTTTTTAGCCTCACCTTTTAGTCAGTTTAAGAAACTGGCTTTACTATACACTAAAATAAAAGGATCCTTTCCTAAAAACCTATTTTCCGGCATCAGTGTTCTTTCCCTTAGTTTTTGCTTCTATCACCTCTTTAGTTAAGTAGAATTTTTCTTTGCTATACTATTTAAAATGTCTTAATTGGCCTCTGGCCACCTTAAAACAACTCTGGTATACATTTCATAAAATATTTTTTGCAATGATTGCTAATTGCTAATATTTGGAATATATTCTATTTGTTGAAATTTAGCCATGTTCCCTTTAAGTGTATATTGGTTTCCACTATTCTCTACTATTATTTATAAAAAAATAGAAGTAGAAAAAAAATCGCTTAAAGCCAATGTTCACAGAATAGAGCTTATTTTGGAGACTATACCACAATAATCCATAACCATCAAAGAAATTTCCTGTGATACAGTAAAATATAAAATGTTGCTTTATGAATCCTTGACAAAAACAAGATAAAATGTCATTATACTGTGCTTACCTATATATTTCCCCTCTCTTTACAAAGATATTTTAGGAGTAATTCAGCCAAAACCTATATAAAACAGGTATGTACCATACTTGTTAGCTTATAAGAAATTCTGTAATTTTTAAACTTATTCATGTCAAATTTTCTAGTCTAAATATATTCCATCACTTTTCTGTTTACATATTATGGTATCATCTGACCTCATTCAAATTACCTCATGTTCATTTACACATTCAACATTTTCCAAAAGAAAGATAACACTCTGCCTCAAAAGCTCTTTCTACCAAATATGTGGCTGCCAAACATACTTTTAAAGTTCGCATTTGGCCAATTACATCTAACGCAATACCTCCCTAAATCATAGTCAAACATCCAAGTATAGTGACAGCCATTTCTTGGCTAGAAAGGAAATAATATGGACATATACAAAAGAATACATAAAGTGTTGCAGGAACTGTAATAGAATACACAGGGTGAAAGGACAGAACGTGTGTACTACCTAGACTTCCCGCATAGATCCACCCTATTACTAACTGTGTGAAGGCAAGGGAAGAATCTAATTTGAATTTGAGATTTCTGTTTCAGCAACTAAGTATAAAGAAAGAGTAGCTAAGCACCAAGACAGAAAAGTAAGTTTGAAAGGAAAGTGGATTTTAGATATTTGGAACATGAGCACCTATAAGAAGATTCATGGTAATCAGCTTGATATATGAGGAATTAAGAATGATTTCTTGGGGGATCCCTGGGTGGCTCAGCGGTTTAGCACCTGCCTTTGGCCCAGGGCGTCATCCCAGAGTCCCAGGATCAAGTCCCACATCGGGCTCCCTGCATGGAGCCTGCTTCTCCCTCTGCCTGTGTCTCTGCCTCTCTCTCTGTCTCTCATGAATAAATAAAATCTTAAAAAAAAAAAAACAAAACTAACTGGAGAAAAGGATTGAGGTGGAAAGAATAAAACTTCTGTCATTTTAGGTTCCTGCATTTTAAGTTCTTCTGTATTTCCATTTTAAGTTCTTCTGTATGATCTGATTTTTTAAACCAATGTATATGAAATATCTAGAGGAAAGATTTAAGAAGAATAATAAGAAAAAGGAAAACAAGGTAGCAAGGCTATTAAGGGTAAAGAGCAGAAAAGAGACAGGATAGCTGCTGACAAAGACCAAAGGAGAACAAAAAAATAAGATAAGAAATCACTCTTAAGCTACTGGAGGTGCCAACAGTGATAACACCAAAGAAAGGGGAAAACAAAGGAGGGAGGTATTAACCCTAGAACAGACATGAAAAGGATCGGGGGCACAGGAATACAATATAAAAGACCTAAAAAGTACAAGAGAACATACCGAGAGAATATGAAGTTGATACAACTTCAGAGATGGAGTAACTTGAGATGATAACAGGGCTTCAGTAGAATGAGGTCATGAGAAAGCAGTACTGCTGTCGAGTGTGGATGACACTGCAGAGTCAAATATATTAAGAAACTTGAAGGTATCTTTAGGGGAGTTCTTCACCCGGATAATGACATAACCTATGATAATGTCAGAAAAGGGAGTTTAGAGGAAAACCAAGTTAGATGCCAAAAGTTCTCAACTAATAACATAGGAGTAGGCAAGTAAAGGACAGCAGAGGACAACTTGAGAGACTGAGGATGATAATATACTGTATCATATTAATCCCAAAGGACAAGATTTTTGTTTTTTGTATTAGGGTGATAAATATTACCCTATGGAAACAGCACTGTAAATACTTCCTCTAGACCCTAGGGTAGATGTGACAGGATACTGTTAGGGAAAGGGACATGCAGTGAAGGTAAAGAACAAGAAACAATGCTATAGAAATCCAAATTTCCAAGGGAAAGGGGAATTCTGAAGGTAATCAGCTGAAAAAAGTAAAAAAAAAAAAAAAAAAAAAAAAAAAAAAAACAGTAAGACAAGAATATGTAAGAAAATATTTTCAGGTGGTATAGGACAATTTTGAATATAATCAAGTCTGCAAAATACCAATTTACAGGCAACACAGAGAACAGAGGAACACCTTAAACTACACCATGAAAATGGGATCAGCAAAATCTAGAGTGTGGAAAACTATAACCAACATGGTTACTAAAGAAAAAAGACAGGGATGTAGGAAATATTAAAAGACTGTAAAATCACAATGTGTGGACCTCATTTAGATCCTAGTTTAAAAAAAGAAAACAAAACCATTTAAAAAAGCCATTTATGGCATATCAAATATTCAGAAATTTGACTGCTTGCTGATTATTTAAAGATATTAAGGAATTGTGATGTTTTTACTTTTAAAAGGTGTTCTTGTATTTTAGAGACGCAGACTGAAATATTAATGGAAGAAATGATATGTCTACAATGTGCTTCAAAATAACACATTAATGGCGAAAGCAGTTGGCACAGAAATGGCCACAGGTAATAAGGGCTATTGCAGCTGAGTGATTACTGCATAAGAGCTCATTATACCATTATATATACACTTTTGTATGTTCAAAATTCTCCCTAAGAAAAAAAGCTTTCTTAAAGGATGTCTGTTATATTTCATCTAGCATTTCTTAGTAAGAGTGTTTTCAGGTTATTCAATTAGAAAATTTCAGGGAGTGAAGTCTCATATTTTATTTTATATTTTACAATTCATCTCTCATGTACATTTATTTTTTTTAAAGATTAATTTTTTTTTTAATTTTTATTTATGATAGTCACAGAGAGAGAGAGAGGCAGAGACACAGGCAGAGGGAGAAGCAGGCTCCATGCACCGGGAGCCCGACGTGGGATTCGATCCCGGGTCTCCAGGATCGCGCCCTGGGCCAAAGGCAGGCGCTAAACCGCTGTGCCACCCAGGGATCCCCTCTCATGTACATTTAAAAACAAAAGTTGCTCATAATATTTACTACAAAATTTTCCTCTTAAAGATTCTGATCTATAACTACAGTAAAAGTGGTATTAGATACTGACAGGTTTTTAAAAATGGAAAACCTAAAAAGAAACATGAAAAACTGAAACTTTAGATGAAAGTAAGATAGCTTTTGATTCTTCCTTGCCTATTTAGTAGGAGAGGTATACTAAATAATTTTGGGCTTTTTTATAAAAGTGAATATTCAAGTATACATGTCAGAAAATGTTAACAATTGAAAAGATTTATAATCTGTAAGAATGCAGGAAAAAAAGAAAATTAAAAGCAAAACAAAGGACTATAAAAAATTTTTAAGTCCAAATGTCAACAAATACAATAAATGTAAATAATAAGCCAATGAAACTCACCTTCCAAAAGACAAAGAACAGGAGATCCCTGGGTAGCTCAGCGGTTTGGTGCCTGCCTTTGGCCCAGGGCGTGATCCTGGAGTCCCGGGATCGAGTCCCACGTCAGGCTCCCGGCATGGAGCCTGCTTCTCCCTCTGCCTGTGTCTCTGCCTCTCTATGTCATAAATAAATAGACAGATAGATAGATAAGATAAGATAAGATAAGATAAGATAAGATAAGATAAGATAAGATAAGATAAGATAGATAAATAAATCTTTTTTAAAAAATAAAAATAAAAGACAAAGAACATCAGACTGGATTTCTTTTTTTTTTTTAAGCCTTTTTTTTTTTTTTTTTTTTTTTTTTGAAAGAGAGAACGAGAGAGAGAGAATAAGCAGGAGGAGGGGCAGAGGGACAAGGAGACTCCCGGCTGAGCACAGAGCCTGATGTTAGGCTGGACCCCAGGACCCTAAGATCAGGACCTTAGCCAAAGTCAGACACTTAACCAACTGAGCCACTCTGGTACACCAGACTGGATTTCCTTTTTAAAAATCAAGGTATACAGTGCTTAGAAGAGACATATAACAAAAATCATACAGAAAGTTCAGCAAAAAAGGACATTTTTATCAAGCTGACAGGCGTCAAATGGTACCAATTCTTGATTAAAATTAGCCAAGCTACAAAACTAAAAGAAACTACAAAAAAAAAAAAAAAATCAGCAAAAGAAACCCCAATGAAAAAAGCAAAAGATATGAATAGATCAATAAACAAAGAAGATGGTAGATCTCACTTATAGTTAAGTAAATGCAAATTAAGATATCAAATCATGCCAATCAGGCTGCCAAAATCAAGGAGTCTAAAGATACCAAGTGTGGATGAGAGGACGTAGAACCCTTCAAACAACTGGTTTTAGAGGACAGTTAGGGTACATTTAACTAATCAGAAGATATAACTATCCTACAAACCAGAAATTCCTGCATAATATTCACAGTGGTATTATTTGAAATAGTGCTTTGCTCTGACAGCATATATACTAAAATTAGAACAATACAGAGGTTAGTATGGCCCCTGTGCAGGGAAGACACACAAATTCATGAGGTGTGGAGGATTTCTAGGGAAAAAGAGAGAGAGACACACCAAGAAACAGATTCTTGGGATCCCTGGGTGGCGCAGCGGTTTGGCGCCTGCCTTTGGCCCAGGGCGCGGTCCTGGATATCCGGGATCGAATCCCACGTCAGGCTCCCGGTGCATGGAGCCTGCTTCTCCCTCTGCCTGTGTCTCTGCCTCTCTCTCTCTCTCTCTCTCTCTCACTGTGTGCCTATCATAAATAAATAAAAAAAGTTTAAAAAAAAAGAGAGACACACCAAGAAACAGACTCTTAACCATAGAGAACAAACTGAAATTATTACAGGAGGGGAGGTGAGTGGAGGAATGAGTGAAATAGGTGATGGGGATTAAGGAGAGCACTTGTCCTGATCAGCACTGAGGAATGTACGGAAGTGTCAAATCACTACATTGTACATCTGAAACTAATATAACACTGTATGTTAACTACCAGAATTAAAATGAAAATTTAATAAAATAATAAAATAAAATAACCTAAATATTGATCAGTAGAAAAAAATGATATATAAACTGTAGAATCTTCTTACAATAAGAATATTATTCATCAATTTTATGAATGAACTAGAGCTATATATCAAAACACGGAGGGATCCCTGGGTGGCACAGCAGTTTGGCACCTGCCTTTGGCCCAGGGCGCGATCCTGGAGACCCAGGATCGAATCCCACGTCGGGCTCCCGGTGCATGGAGCCTGCTTCTCCCTCTGCCTGTGTCTCTGCCTCTCTCTCTCTCTCTCTCTTTGTGACTATCATAAATAATAAATAAAATTTAAAAAAAAATAAAAAAAATAATAAAAAAACACGATACATGACTGTCATAAAGATAAGTGAGGTTTAAAAAGTTGTAGCAAGAGACTGATTTTTTTTTTTGCATGATACAATTTAAGGTTTAAACTCATGATTTAATACTACAATATTATTCACTGATACATATATGTAGTAAAAGTTTAAAATATGCATGAAAATGATACTAACTTCAGGCTAGTGACTACCTCTAGTGAGTTAAATGGGGGTCGAGACACAGGAGTAGGAATAGGTAGAGGAGTTTCAACTGAATCTATGATGTTTATTTCTTTAAAAAAAATAAGATCTAAAGCAAAAAGTAACCAAATACTGTTAAAATTGGATGGCAGGGCAGCCCGGGGGGCTCAGCGGTTTAGTGCTGCCTTCAGCCCAGGGTGTGATCCTGGCGACCCGGGATCAAGTCCCAGGTCGGGCTCCTGGCATGGAGCCTGCTTCTCCCTCTGCCTGTGTCTCTGCCTTTCTCTCTCTCTCTCTCTCTCTGTGTTTCCCATGAATAAATAAAATCTTAAAAAAAAAAAAAAATCTTTAAAAAAATAAAATAAAATTGGATGGCAAATACAGATTAATATTTTCTACTTTATGTTAAGAATATTTCAAAATTTTTTCTTCAAATACTAAAATAAAAAGAAAAAAAAGGAAGAATATATAGCCTTTGGTTTAGGATCCAAGTTTGAAATGCAACTGGGTTTGAATCCTGTCCTCTGTGATATATCTCTGAAATCAGTTTCATCTATTATTTCATAGTATTTTTGTAAGGATTAAGTGCAATAAACTGAAATAATCTCACCCAAAGACAAGCACTTTCCTTTCTCCTCACACTGTATTAGACAACACTAGAGCTTTTCTTTTCTTTTTTCCCCCTTTTCCTTTTTTTCCCTTCCAATCACATGTACAGTGAGGGTGAAAAAAATACAGCAATTCATACATGCTGAAAAATAAAACTGCTGAAAATGAAACTTCTCATTGAAGTTTGGTCACACTACCCCCAAAGTCATACTGCCTTAATTTTAATATTCCTAGAAGTAAAACCTGATACAGGATTCAAAAGAAAGTATATTAGTTTTTAAGTTTGGGTAACAATGGCAGAGAAACAGAGAAGTGGTATAGGGAAGGCAAGACAACCAATAAATCTGCACTCTTAAATCAGCTAACACAGTGGGCTTAACCCTCAGAAAAGCTCTCAGAAACAGTATAAAGTATGTTCAACTGTTCTATTTATACAGTATCACGCCCTGAGAGTCCAGAGTCTGTGGCTGAGGGCTGCACCCAGGAGTGTTAATTTCACAGCACTTCTGGCCCACCACAGGCACTGCAACTGCAAGCATGACTTCCTACATTTCCAAGAAGAGTCAGTAGGTTAGAGATGCAAATACTGTCAGGAAAAAAAAAAAAAAAATACTGTCAGAAGTTTACTCAAGCACACTGAAGCTTCCAGGGGATAAGGGTGGATTATTTACAGCATTAACTACAGCCATTCTATACAATTATGCTATTATTAAAGAAAAAAAGAAGAAAAGGAGATGTGGTCTATGCTCTATTGACTACTTGGTCCAAGACTTGTTCTTCCTCAATTTCTGCTTGAAAATGGAGTTACACTAATTTTAACTACATTAATTTCATGTAAACTGATTCATCTACTAGAAATCTCACACTGGGAAAGAAGGAATGAAGTTTTAATTGTATTCTCCTAAATATTGGTGAGGATTAGGTATATTTGTTGTCCATGTATATTTACGAACTGCCTGTGGCTTTTTCCTATTTTTTCTTTCTCGTATTTGTCATAGACATATTTGTCAGAAATATGACAAAGAAATTTACCCCATTATATATTAAAACTTACTATTAAAAAAACTGTAACCAAAAGAGGACTGGCATACACATAGATCAGTGGACAAAGACAGCATCCAGAAATAAATCCAAGTATACATGGGAACTTAAGGTGATAATGATGACATTTCAATACAGTAAAAAAAGATACTTGTTTACAACAAACACTGGCGTAACTGACAGTACAACCAAAGAAAACATGCTAAATCTATACTTTATATTAAAAAATTAGGGATGCAGGGATCCCTGGGTGGCTCAGCTGTTTGGCGCCTGCCTTTGGCCCAGGGCGTGATCCTGGAGTCCCACATCGGGCTCCCGGGATGGAGCCTGCTTCTCCCTCCTCCTGTGTCTCTGCCTCTCTCTATGTCTATCACATATAAATAAATAAATCTTTAAAAAAAAAATTAGGGATACCTGGGTGGCTCAGCGGTTAAGCATCTGCCTTTGGCTCAGGGCGTGATCCTGGAGTTCTGGGATTGAGTCCCACATCGGGCTCCCTACAAGGAGCCTGCTTCTCCTTCTGCCTATCTCTCCTGACTATCTCTCTCTCTATCTCTCATGAATGAATAAAATCTTTTTTAAAAAAAAATCTATAAATATTTAACAAAATAAAAGATGTCCAAAATAAAATAATGAAAATAGTGGAAGGACCTCTGATAGGACTTTTACCTGGAACAAAAAACTGTGTTATACAAAATAGGAAACCCAGGGATTCCTGGGTGGCGCAGCGGTTTGGCGCCTGCCTTTGGCCCAGGGCGCAATCCTGGAGACCCGGGATCGAATCCCACATCGGGCTCCCGGTGCATGGAGCCTGCTTCTCCCTCTGCCTGTGTCTCTGCCTCTCTCCCTCTCTCTCTCTCTCTGTGACTATCATAAATAAATAAAAAAAATTTAAAAAAGAAACAGGAAACCCAAAACCCATATAACAAAAGTCAGGGATCCCTGGGTGGCGCAGCGGTTTGGCGCCTGCCTTTGGCCCAGGGCGCGATCCTGGAGACCCGGGATCGAATCCCACATCGGGCTCCCGGTGCATGGAGCCTGCTTCTCCCTCTGCCTGTGTCTCTGCCTCTCTCTCTCTCTGTAACTATCATAAATAAATAAAAATTAAAAAAAAAAAAGTCAAACAAATTGGCTATATGGGTCCATATTTATTTTGGCTAATAAAGCATTTTTTTTTATAACCAGTTGAATTTTTTTTAAAGATTTTATGTATTTATTCATGAGAGACATAGAGGCAGAGACATAGGTAGTGAGAGAAGCAGGCTCCATGCAGCAAAGCCCGGAATTCCGGATCACACCCAAGGCTGAAGGCAGAAGCTCAATAGCTGAGCCACCCAAGGTCCCTATAACCACTTGAATTTCAAAGCCTTAAGCAGGATATGCATCTCTATCTCCAGTTGCCCCTGGTCTCTACTTCTCCTATCTTATAACCAACCTTTTAAAAACATCAATGACAGTGAAGACATGCAAGTTTTCTAAATGTACAATAAAGAAAAAGATATATTAAATTTTCAATCTCTCTAGAGAAAAGGAACCATAAACAAAACCAAAAGATATGAAGATTAAATATTTGAAATTCATTTACCAAAAAAGGAGTAGATATCTCCAATATCTAAGAGCCCTATAAGTTGATAAACAGGACACAAACCACTAGAAAAATGACAATATATTACAACCTTCCACCCAACATATATTTTTAAGCACATACGGGATATTTATAAAAAATTGACCTTAAGGAAATGTTTGAAAATTAAAAAAAGAAAACTACTGAAAGTACACATAACAAAGTCCAAAAATTACTTCAAAGTTCATATAACTGTTACTGGAAACAATCTCTGCAATGAGTATATGCATTTATTTCACTTTTCCTTTTTTTTTTTTTTTAAGATTTTATTTATTTATTCATGAGAGACACAGAGAGATAGAGAGAGGCAGAGACACAGGCAGAGGGAGAAGCAGGGTCCATGCAGGGAGCCTGAGGTGGGGACTCGATCCTGGGTCTCCAGGCTCAGGCCCTGGGCTGAAGGTGGCGCTAAACCGCTGAGCCACCCGGGCTGCCCTTATTTCATTTTTCCATTAAACTTCTCTTTTTATTTGGATCTTACTCCTTCAAAATGACTTAAAATATTTTCAAGTGTTTGTAAATACTCTAAAAATCAATGCTGTTAGTTTCTGCTCTTCTTACTTGCCCCCTTAAACATCTGAAGTTAGATATTTTCAATACATTTTTTGGTCTGTTTTAAATCTATCACTTTAATTCTATACCAAAAAATCTTTTTGTATATGTGCATCATTTCCAAACCTAACATCTCAGCAAAAAATACAGAAAATAAAGACTAAAGGCTTTTAAAAGCTTCTCTGAGAAAAACATATGCCGCGAAGTTTTAATATAATCAATTAGGTTTAATATAATCACATTAATCAGTTAAGAAAATAGATGAAGAACATAAATAGGCATTTCACAAAAAAATACAAGTATTCCCTAAAATGAAAATTTGATTATCATTAATAATCCGAAAAAGGTAAATAAAAATATTATTTCTGCCCTATCTGACTGGCAAAGATAAAGACGACTGGCAAAACCCAGTGTTGGCAAAGATGTGAAAGAAACAATATCTAAGAATTTGTTCCTTTTAAAAAGATAAGAGTAATGGGATACATATCTATGAATTCTATGAAACACTTTATAATAATGAAAAAAAACTTAGATAACATTAAAAGGATCTGATAATGCATGGTATGCTTAGCCAATAAAAATACGATGAAGATATTAAAAATGATAGCTTACATCATGGCTTTCATTATATCCTGTGCATTATATCCTGAGCATTATATCCTATATATAGCACAAAATGGGCACTGCATAAGTTTTTACTAAACGATTATATTAATGATTTAATGATTGATTAAATGCTAACTGATTGCTTGAGTGTATGTGTAGGTGGGTAAGTGACTAACTAGCTTGATCTACTGAGTAATGTGACTTACTAACCAGCAGAATGAATGAGTGACTGATGGAATAAGTAAATGACAGACAAAAGAGTAAGCAACTGATGGGAATGAATTGACTGACCCTCTGAACTGGGTGAAAAAAGGACTGAATGAATATATGATTGAATGAATAAATGAATCTCTAACCACTGAAATGAAAAGACCCCCACAATACACTGCTGAATTATAGGCTCAAATTAGAATAAGCAGGACTCTATTCACGTCACTACACAGAAACATCCAGAAAGATATCAAAACTTAAGCAAGTTCTGTCAATCATAAGCAGCATTTACAATTCTTTTTGCCCCTGATTGCTGAATGTAATTTTTTAAATAATCACTTTTATTCACTTGAAATTTTTCTATTTAAAGATATATTGTTCAAATATTTGTTCAAAGATATATTGTTCAAAGTTTGTATACTACTGATGCCTCTTAGAAGAGTGTATAAAATATATGCAAATATATATATTTTAAAACATTATGATTCTTTCACATAAGAAACAAGGGATATAAGATGAAAACTTAGTCAATTTAAGGGTTACTAAAACCATTTTACCTGGGACCAGTCACAAAAGTACATATATAACATATAACGCTACTTATAAGTCCTCATAAGAAACCAGACATGAATTATATATGAACAGAAAGGTGAGAAAATATAAATTATTCTACAAATTTATCCCCTTCTCTATTTTTAGTCTTAGGGAGTAACTTTTGAGCTACTTTTAGAATTGTGCTTAATGATGACTCCATAGGAAAAGGTGTATTTTAAATTTATAAAACACACAGGAAAAAAAATGTGAATGAAAATTGGGGAAAGTGCTTCAAATAATTTTAAAAGTTGGCAGGGGTCACCTTTAAGATCTCCTTTGAAAACCATCATATTCCAAACCTATATCATCAAAAGGTTTTTGAAAATTTTTAATTTTCAGAAGTGACGAATTTGCCTATAGAAACAGGAAATTTCATTCTATTAGTAAAGTATTTAGTATTATCATTTACTGACATTCAAAAAACATCTCAGTTATTGAAGTCAGTATGAATTTAAGTTCATAATGATTTTAAAAATACACCATGTCAGAACATTATTTCAGATACTCTTTAAAGATTATAATGCATCAAATAAAAATAAAATTAAGCACTTATGGACAAACAAGCAAAGAATGAGGACTATATACATACAAATTCTCTAGACACTGAAGCATTTTCTATTTTGAATTAATTTCCACTTCCTCAATGTCCCATCATAAATTAGACGGACAGACACCATTATTCACCATTTTCTTCTCTGGGTCATTCCCTAGTCTTAAAATCCTCTCCTAATGAATCTTGCCATGTCAAACCCTTATGAAACCAATATATTAGAACTTCAGGAAATCCAAGTCTCAAATGGACTATCTTGTGGATTGCTATTATGAAATGACAAACTTCTCTTTATATGCAAAAGATACACCATATTGTTAGTTTTTCACAATTTAAGGCCAAAAATAGATTAGTAAGAACAGACTCACAAGTTAACAAATACCCATTCAAATACAAAAAAATAAAACCTCACAATAAGCCAAAAGAAGTAACACAGAAAACCAAGGTTAAATCCAAGTGTAAAATAAAAGAGTGAAGAAACTGATTAAATTGAATAGTAGGTACAAAGATCTACTTATATCCCTATACTGTTGAGTTATTTACTTTATTTTCAAACATTTAAATTCCTTCCATATGCTAAACTTGTATAGAACCTGAAAATAAAGAAATTAATAGAAATATTTCCTGGAGGTGGGAGTGAATGGGTGACGGGCACTGGGGGTTATTCTGTATGTTAGTAAATTGAACACCAATAAAAAATAAATTAAAAAAAAAAAAAAAGAAATATTTCCTGACCTTGAAATCATAGTAGTTTCATAGGAGCCACTACTGGAACAAAACAAAGGCTGGAAACAGACCCAACTATATACACAATTTAAAACATTAGCATTTCCCACAGCAAAGAAAAGGATTATTCAACAGATAGTATTAGAACAACCATTTGAGGGGGAAAAGTTGGATCTCATTTATACCTTGCACCAATATAAATTCCAGGTGAATCAAGAAAGCATGGGGGAGTTTCAAAATATAATTTTAGAACAGAGATCTAAGTATAATTTATAAATAAATAAATAAATAAATAAAGAAATAAAGAAATAAAGAAATAAAGAAATAAAGATGGCCAATAGAATAGAATAAAAATTCAAAAATGAATGCGTAACAAACAAAAATCACACTACAGTGTAAAAAAGAGATGACAACCTGGGGAAAATATTTTACAATTTATTTCACAAACACAGAGCTATTTTCCTTAGCCTGGAAAGAGTTCCCACAAGTCAAAACAATAGGTCAACGATCCAATAAAAAAAAATGGGTCAGGTGGGCATGGGTGGCTCAGTCGGTTAAATCTCTGACTCTTGGTTTCAGCTCAGGTCATGATCTCAGAGTTCTGGCACTGAAACCCAAGGTAGGCTCCACATACAGCTGAGAGTCTGCTTGAGATTCTCTTCCTCTGTCCCTGCCCCCACTCACAAGCAAAAGAATTGCGCAGGCACTTTCTCCTTCCAGAATATATAAATCTTGAAGAAGAAGAAAAGAAAATGGGCTAGGAGATGAATAAACAAGTCTCAGAAAAGGAAAATTTAGAACAAACTAAAACTGTAAGATTTTATATTTTACATCTCAAATTGACAAATACCAAACTATCTGAGAACAGGTGTAGAAACATACAAACTGCCATTTCTATGAAGATCAATTTGACAGTATTTATTGAAATTAGTAACATATACCACTTCTGAATCAGCAATTCCTCTTGTATTTAACCTATAGTTATGGTTCCATACATGCATATTAACATATGTGCAAAGATATTTAATACTTTCTGAATTATAAAACACTTCTCTAAAATACTTTTGAATTCTATTTAAATGTGTGACCTGTTCAAAAAGTCAATAAATTTGGGGCATCTGGGTGGCCCAGTGGTTGAGCACCCAACTCTTGGTTTTGGCACAGGTCATGGTCTCTGAGTCATGGGATTGAGCCCTGCATCAAGCTCTGTGCTCAGAGTGGAGTCTGCCAATGATTTTCTCTCTCCCTCTCCTTTGCCCCTCCCCCTACTCAAGTACTCTCTCTAAATAAAATCTTTTACAAAGAGTTGATAAATTTTTTGAGTGAATAAAAAGAAGAGAAAATACAGACAACTCTTCCCAAGAGTTTTAAAGAAAATAGACAATGGGGCAAGCAGTAGCTTGAAGAGAATGTGGAGTCAAGTAGGAGTAAAATGGAACTGGCAAACCAGCTCACAGATCAAATTAGCCAGCTGCCTGTTTTTATAAATAAATCTTTACAAGTCCATTCATTATGTACTGTCTATGGTTGCTTGTGCACCACAAAGGCAGAGGTGAGTAGCTGCTGCTGAGACAATCTTGCCCACAAAGCCTAAAATATTTACTATCTGGTCCTTAATAGAAAAACTTTGCCAAGCCCTATTTGCTTGATTTTTTTTTTAAAGGCTGAAAATGTATTTTGAGAAGCTGATGCTGCACTACTGCTCCATTTCTCAGAAAAACTCCAAAGATATCAGGGACAAATCAAACATGGTACACCAATAAAACGTGCACAGCATACCACCCTAAGATAGGCTCCTAACCAACTCTTCAGCGCACAGCAATCCTGTTTCCAAGACACCGTACTAGGCCTATCAAGAAAAGCTGTGAACAGCAACATCATAGACAGAAAGGGGTTGTTCCCGTGCCAACTTGTTTCAAACCAGGGAGTCTCAGTCTGGTCCCCAAATCAATATTCTCAGCATCACTGGGAAATTGCTAGAAATGCAAATTACTAAGTCCCATTCTAGACCTCCTGAAACAGAAACTCCAGGGGTGGGGATCCCTGGGTGGCTCAGCGGTTTAGCGCCTGCCTTTGGCCCAGGGCATGATCCTGGAGACCCGGGATCGAGTCTCGCGTCGGGCTCCCGGCATGGAGCCTGCTTCTCCCTCTGCCTGTGTCTGCCTCTCTCTCTCTCTCTCTGTCTACAATGAACAAATAAAATCTTTAAAAAAAAAAAAAAAAAAAGAAAAGAAAAGAAAAAAGAAACTCCAGGGGTGGTGCCCAGCAATTTGTGTTTCAATTAGCTCTCAAGGTAAATTATGAAGAGAACCACCAGGTTAGGAAACAGTTCTAGTACAGCTAAGGAACAGGTGAGGGCCCATCTGGTGTTTGAGCTCACATAATTAAAGGTGCTTGAGGAGATTTAATAAAAGCAAAAGGGCCTCAATCACGCTGTCAGAATTTAATGACAAGCAAGGAAAATGCTATTGGAAAGCTGAATAAAAGGAGACCTTAGTTCTACTGTAGTGAAAAGTCTGACAGAACTATCACCTACAGTAACATGGAAAATGCAATGTATACCTAATGAACTAAGGAGATTCTAGGTAGAATGCTGAAGAAGCAGGTGGCTTCTTCTAACTACCTTTGTAACTAAGAGAGTAGAGAAATGTACTAAAAAATCAGCCGTCACTTTTGAAAAGCAATTTCAAGTCAATGTAAAGGGCTCAGAATACTCTTCTCAGCCAGCAAAGTGTTCTTACAGTAAGAAAGAGCTTCAGGGCTCTTTCTTAAATCTAGAGTGGGACTATAAGATCTCAGAAAGATCTAAGTACCTCACTGATCCTTTCAGACAAAAAATTACCTAAGGATCTTAAAGGTATCGTTCTGCAGTAGCTTCACAGGGAGCCTAAGGTAAGAAAAACTCCTCTAAGAGATTTGTAGGTATGGCTTTTGTCTGATGGAGTAGATTATGAACTGATACACAGAAGTCCACACACTTTTTAAAGGAATTACATCAGTTTACAATGAAAGGGGCAGGAACTACCTAATATGATGCTTCTGAATGACTATAGGCAGTAAGCAAGTTCAGGTGGCTACTCAGCTGCAAAGACAGATCAGTTCCTTTGGGAAAAAATGAATGATTCAGAAGGTGAAATCAATGACCAAAAGAAGCAGTCACTGCCAACTAGGAACAATGTACAGGCAGTAGGACTGACCCCTAGTCAAGGAACTGCCAGCATGTGCCCCACTAGGTTTCAGAATTGCAGTGGACTATTACCATATGCCTCCCTTATCCCTCTTTTTGAACAGTAATGTCTATGCAATTAACACATGCCTTTCCAATCTTGAATGTTAATCACGTGGGGGCATATTCCTGGTCTCTTCACAGGTCTTCAGTTAAAGAGAAATCATTCTCAAGAAACCATATCCAAGGAACCTCAACAGCATATGGATCTGACTTAGATGGTGAGGATACTAGATCCTGAGTTGGTATCATGATAGGATGTAAATTACAGGTCTCTGAGAAGGGGGTTAGTGTATTTTGCATGTATTCTGCATGTGAGGCTTGTGAAGTATGGCAAAAAAAAAAAAGGGGGGGGGGGCAAACTATGGCAAGAGTTTTGTTCAGAGACAGCCATAACAAGATTTCCCATCTCACATTCTAGTCCCCAACCTTTAAATTACCCCCAACCAGCAAGTCTTCCTGAGGTTCTAGACATTATGGAATAAAAACAAGGCATTCTTCGTGTAGCCTATCTGAATTATTGGCCCATAATATCTGTGAGCCTAATAAAGCAGTTGTTTTCTATCACTATAATAAATAGCAACAGCAACCAGAAAACATACGGAGTCAATAGGGGGAAAAACAGAGTGCGAGAGAGAGAAATACAATAGCAAAGTCCTTGAAGACAAAAGGAGATGGGTTTCTCTGCACATGCAGATGGAGAAGCCTTAGATGCGACCCTGACCAGTTCACTCATTTTAAAGGGTAAAAGGGCAAGGGCGCCTGGGTGGCTCAGGTCATGGTCCCCAAATCTTGCTCCCTGCTCAGCGGGGAGTCTGCTTCTGCCTCTCCCTCTGCCCCTCCCTTGCTCATGCACTCACACTCTCTCTCTCAAACAAAATATTTACAAGATAAATAAGTAAATAAAGGGGAAAAGGAGTGTAAGCACAGGTAGAGGACAGGAAGGGTGTTACTGATGGTGGACTGTGTTATTTAGAAAAAAACGGAAGTAAGCGCCAAAAGACACTTAGGAAATTTGAAAGTGATTTACTGGAAAACAAGAATCAGAGATGCAGAAAGAGCAAGAGGCTGTTTCTTGCTCTAAACCGTAGTAACTCTTTACTTAAGTTTATTCACATTTTACCATGTGACTCCACGTTTCTAAAGTAAACAAAGTATTTTTGAACAAAGATTTATTCCAATCCCTCATTTTCCAAATAAGAGGGAAAAGAGGCTCAATGATCGCGTGACTTGTTCAAACTCATGTTGACAGCAGTTAGTCCCTGATCGCCTCTGATTTCCAAAAACAGTGCACTTCTTCTCATCACACTGCCTTTCATATTACAAAATATTACCTAGTGGCATTTTATTTTATAATCAGAATGTATTAAAGTCATTTAGTAAGCAACAATGAATACCCTAATCCCAAGGACTGACAGCAGAAAAGCAGGCCAAAATGCGTCCTTGGGAAATGAAAATAAGCATTCAAGCAAAACAGCCCATGGACTATCTCAAGCTAGTCCACCTCTGATAGCTAAACTGTACAGGCTTTAAAAAGAGATAATGCTTCCTTTTGCCCTTCCCAGCTCTCCTAAACACTGTTAACCATGCTACCTTCACTTTCACAAGTTATCTAACCAAGGGTTTCTCTTTCCTTTTAGAAATTAATACCTTATCATTCTATTCAGATTTTACTAGTATGAATGCACCCAGAGATCATTTGTCTAACCTCCTAGACCACTGAAGGTCTAGTAAGAACCACTGAATGTCTACTCATTCAAATAATATAAGTGTAAGGCTAATTCCCACAAGGAAGAGCAGTACCTGGATAGTGTGATATAAAAGGAAACAAATGACAGAAACGGTCAAAAATACTTTACCATCTTTATTATACCTAAAATTCTCATCTTTAGTCCCAGTGATAACTTTGGATAGAAGTCTCCATTACTTACCCAACTGTCAAACTCAAAGGTCATATATTATACTAGAGGGAATAAAATATTAACAGTAGGTATTTCTGCAGCAGAAAACTAAAAGCAACTTTCATCTTCTAGTTTTCTAGATTTCATGTTAGGAAATTTTTAAGGTCTTTTTTTAGTTCTGACTCTTCTCATTTCTTCACAGTGATCAACAATAATCAACATGTTAATCATTCCCACCCTCTTAATCTACCTACCCATTTGCCTCTCAGACTCACAGCTCCTTCTCTATCTCTTTTGCCAATTGCTCTTCTTTCACCCTGTAATTATGGGCAATTGTCAAGGCTCAATTTCAGGTCCACCGCTCTTTCTGACCACCACAATTCCAGCCTTAAACTTCTCTACCAAGTTCCACTCATCTACTGTCTAGCTATCTATTTTCACTTATCTCACTGTCACGCCAAATTAAACATCAAAAATGTAAGTCCAGCTGTTTGAATCTCTTCAACCAGCTACTAAAGCCTTCATATCTATTTGTCAGTACTGTCATTTAAAAAATTCTAGTTCTTTCTTTGTCACCAACTAGCTGGGTAACTTTGGACACATTTTCAAATCTCTTTAGGCCTCAGATTCCTAATGTACAAAATTCATAGACTCGCCCAGATGTTCTCAAGATGTCCTGGCATTCCAACACTCTTCAATTTCTTATGTCACTGAGGATCAAAACTTCAAAGTCATCTTTGATTACTCCTTTTCCCCTCCCCCCTGACCACATCCTCCTTTCCTATCCAGTATAGAATGAAGTCTTATGCCACAGCTCTCCAGCCCTATTTTCACTAAATCCAAACACTAGGCCTAAATTATTTTCTTAGCTCTATCATTTCTCTAATTCATATTCTACATTGCACTCGTGCCACTTTGTTTTTCCTAAAATACTTCTCTTAGCATGCTTTTTCTCAATCCAAACTTTTAAAGCTTCTCTGTTACTTACGGAGCAATGTACATTCTTCTCATCCTCGCACTTAAAGGCTTCCAAAATCTAACTTCAATCTATATCATCAACCTGATTTCTTACTACCCTGCCATTCAAACCTTCATTTCAAATTGTCTTATGTACTGTTCTCTGAAAATGTCATGCAAATTTTGCTTCTGTTTACCACCTATACACAGTCCTTCCTCTTATGCAAAATAATATCGTGCCTAGTTTTTACTTTACCTCATCTCTGGAGCCTTCCCTGCTCACTTCACCTCTAAGTGGCCTCAAATATCTATAACTTTTATTATTTACCTTATCTTTCTAGTTACATTTTAAGTTCTCAATGAAAGGAACCTATTTTATATTTTTCTGCATCTCTTTGGACATAGCAATGTTCCTTCTACATTTTAAGTATTAATGGATATTTGTTTGGTGACTAAAATTGCTTTTTAATACACAACATTTACAGAATGTTCCCTATGTGCTCAGCACTCTACGTATGTATTCCTCAAAGCACATACGATCAACTTGAAAAGATAAGGTTAACACTAAGGAAATTATCAAACAATCAGAGCAGGATATATAAACAAATTATGTGAGGATCCTCTGTAACTAAAAGAATAAAAACATAGAAAGGAAAAAAGCAATATTTAGTGAGAAACAGTTTCAGAAATTAGGCTGAATTTTAACTAGGAGTATAGTTATAGTAAAAGTAGTAATAATAATAGTGATGACACATAATTATAATAACAAAAGCTAAAACTTAAGGTGTACTTAATATGCCAGGCACTGGTCTTGAAGACTTTTCATGTATTAATTCACTTCATTCTGACTACAAACCTATAGAAAGAGTGCTACAGTCATCCTCATTTTTTCAAATGAGAATGAGGCCCTCCTTCATTACGAAATAGTGAGTGGTAGAGATACAGAATTGGGCTTGACTGAAGAAGGATGGAAAACATAAACGGAAGTTAAAAACTGAAATAAGCATAACCATTATCAGAAAACGTGAAAAACGGCTTGAAAGACCATAGCAGAGAATGTTCATTGCGGGTCCTTAGGCTAAAGACTGAATAAACAGGGCAGGAAATTATGACAATTATCCTGAGAACCAGAAAAAGGAAGTTAAATTTAACAGGTAGAAAGTGGGAATTCACTGAAGATTTGGGGGCAAAGGAATGCCACAATAAGGAGTATTAGTGACATTTCTATTGTGGATGAACAGAAGAAAGAGATGCTAGATTCTGAGAGGCTGATAACAACTTTCAACATTCTAGACTCAGGGAACTAAGTCCTGGAATTCAGGTGGTAAAGTGAGGCAAGGAGAGATGAGAGATAAAAGAAATATAGACAGGACATGTTGAATGGGTTAGTACAAGAGGCACATAAAAGTAGTAGTTTAAAGATGACGCCTAATTTAAAGCCTATATGACCAGGAGAGAAGAAAATTCCAAAGGAGTATAAAAATGATTTTTCATTTGGGGCATGGTGAGTCTAAGGAGAGACACTCAAAAACCCTAGAAGAGCAGGACTGGAAAAACCAGGAAGTGACTAGAATGACAAATAAGCAATAGAATTCACTTCAAAATGAAAGGAATGGGCAGAAGCTATAAAGATATTAAATAGGAGAGGAAATATACTAAGCCACTACCAGCTGGTACTAGCTTTGTATCAATAATTTTACCAATTTTTGTATCAATACTTTTGGTGGGGATAGGAATCAGTGACCAACATTTTAAAAAATGCAGTTTTTCCATTTCAAAAATGTTTTGTATATATCAGAAAAGCCAACCAAAAGCCAAAGCAAAAAGTTCCCAAAGTTTCTCCATTCGGGGAGTTCTTAGTAATAATTTCATAGCACCCCCAAGCCAAAAGAAAAAGGTCAGTAGATGAATTCAAATCACTTAGTATTTTTACAACGTAGTGCTTGCTCAGCCTTGTACAACTTCTTGGAATCAAACTGGACATCACACTCTCCTTTCCTGTATCACATTGATTCTCACACAGTAGTTGCTTTTTATCAGAGGAACTTTTAAAAGACAGCTTTGCAAAATGGGGCATTGTAGAAAGGAAATGTGTCGATTTAATCTTGAAACTGTGAACTACCTCAAACAGTTCAAGCCTGAGGTGACTGCTGCTCTAGGGCACCTCAGCACACAGTTTGGGAAACTGGGAGCAAAGGCGAGGGGCCTAAACAGAGGGAGGGAAAAAATGTTAAAAGGGGAGGAGCGGAAGAAAGCTCTGGCACAATTTAACCACAAGAGGGCAGCACAACTGTCGGTAGAGGCCGCGCAATGATGGGGGGAGGGGGTGTGGGGAGAGAGAAGAGTGGAACCCTTCCATAAAAAGGCTGTTAAGACCCCCTCGACCAGTTCAAGACCTGAAAGTGGTCTTTCTCCTTCTACTAACGAGGAAGAAACACAGGCCCCTGGCTGACCACCTCATGCTGAGTGATTCTGCCCTTCTCTAAATCCCCTTTGCCTGCCTGGCCATGAGAGTAGCCAAGACTTCAACAGTAGCCAAGCAATGTACTACTACTTCCCACGCATAATCTTACTGAGTCGTCACAACCACCTTTTAAGAAAAGTGAGGCTCAAAGACATTTTAAATAATACAACTATTAAGTGTCAGGAACACCATGATTCAAACCCAGATCTGATTCCAGAGCCAATGAACTTCCCTATTCTGCCTCAAAAGCATCCGGCCTTTCAGCAACAGCCAGGTGAAGCAGAGAGAAGAGACCACGTTCCCTTCCCATACCTGAGACACCTGTCTCAGCTTGAAAAACAAGCTTCACATGCTTATGTAGTCAGCAAGAACTGTCGCTTTCCTCTACAAGTAAATACGTGTACTATTAAGGCAGGGGCTGGACACAACCAGTGTGCAGATCTGTTACACTCTAACAGATAACGTTGTTGCACATGCAAGCTAGTGATTTTCACATTCGTGAGAAAAGGTGAAAGGGGTGGGGAAAGAGAGGTCAAAGGTTGATTATTCATCTTCAAATCTGCTGGGTGTCGCTTAGAATATTTTCAGGAGCCCAACGAATCAGGCTTGTACAAACCTATTAAGAAACCAAAAGCAACTGTCCTCTCTCTCAGTCTCACTTCTACTTTCCTTCTCCACGGTCTTCCTCTCCCCCCGCCCCCCCCCCCCCCCATCTCTGACAATATTCAGCCGCTTCTGTCCTTCCATTCAGACAAAAGGAGTTTCTCCTGATTAACCACCACCGGAAAGCAAACTGGGTAAATTCAACCGACACAGCAAACAGGCAGATAAAACCACCCAGGAAGCACTCGTTGTGGTAGCAGAGGCTCCAGCAAGAACAGCTGGCAGTATCCTCTCAACAGGTATCTGTTATTAGTCGAAAACGTTCCTCTTTGAGAGGTGAACACACTCTGGATACTGGAGGAGGGCGGGTAAACTGGCAAATGCTGCTTCCGCAAAGTCTCGTTACTTGAATCATCAGCGGGGAAAGAGGCAGCGAAGGTCTCTCGAAGGGTCGGAGAGCAACAGGAAACACCCCCCAAATCGCCCCGGCGGACCAGCATTCTAAGTCCGGCACTGCCATTTCCAGAGGACCGAGCCGCAAGGAGCCCTCCCTGGCCGCCGCGAACACCGCGCACTCACCTTCGCGGGAAGGGGAGGAAGGGCCGTCTTCTGCAGAAGCGCAACAGTTCACATCTTGTTCCCTCGCCTGACTCTGAAACCTAAAAAAAAAAAAAAAAAAGGGGGGGTGCAGCAACAGCGGTTATTACCGCAGAAATCCAGGGGAGACAGATGCTCTTCCCCAGGCGATTCAGGCGTCTAGAACCTCCTGGAAGAGGTCTAAGCCGCGGGGAGGGGGAAGGCGGATACGAGGCGCACATGGATGCAGACGGCGACAGCGAAGCGCGCCGCCGGCTTCCCCTCCAAGCGGAACTGTCCTCGCCGACCAGTTTACGCCCCCAGCAGCCGCAGGGAGGTGGGCGGACGCGCGCTGCCCCCACCCAGAGGCCACGCAGCCCTCGCACGCACCAGCTGCAGCGATCCGGCGGCGAGCGCGAGCCCCCCGGCCCGCGGGGGCTGCTCCGACCCGGCGCCCGCGGAGCCCCCGGCGTGGGCAGGGGTCCCGGCGTCCTCCAGGCCGGGCCGTCCCGGGCCCTCCCGCGCGGGCTCGGCTCCCACTCACATCCCTGGGCGGCGAGCCCTGGGCCTGTCCCCGCGCGGCGGCCGCAGCTCTCCGCCCCGACGCGCGCCGCGAGTCCGGGCCCAGGCGCCGAGCGGCCGAGGCGGCGGCGGCAAGTCCCGAGCGCGCCGGGCGCCGGCCCAGCCTGTCAGGGCGCGGGGAGGCCGCTGGCTGCGGCCGCCGCTGCCCCCTTCGGCTCCTCTTCCTCTCTTCCTTCCTCCAAGCCCACACCACTCCCACTTCGGGCCGCCGGGAAGCCCGTCGTCACAGGCGTCGTCCCCACCCTCCCCCGGTCACACCGCCTTCTCAGCGCCTCAGGCGACACTGGCTCGGGCGCCCGGGGCGCGTCGGAGTCGGCATCCACTCGGGAGGCCGGTTGGCGGCGGACTGAGGCGGTCCGGCGGGGCGGGGCGGGGGCGGGGCGGGGCGGGGGCGGGGGCGGGGGCCGGCCGCGCGCCCCCGGACTGCGCCTGCGCCTGCGCGCGTGCGCCGAGCCACAGCACCGCCCTTCTCCGGGTGCGCGCGCAGTGGGCGTGGCCAGCGCCGGCCACGCACGCCCCGGGCTTCTCGGGAAGTCGGCGGGGGCGCGCGGAGATTCCCGGGGCGTTCCCCGGGCGTGAGCGGGCGGGGAAGCTGAGCTGGAGCTGGCGAGCCGGGCCCCAGAGCCAGCGGGAGCTCAGCGCCGGCGCGGGGACCGACCCTCCCCAGACCGGAGGGAGAGAGAGTGAGTGAGTGTGTGTGTGTCCGCCGGCCGTGGAGGCGGCTGGGGATGAGTCAGCCCGGCGGGGAAGGCGCCCTCTGCACGCAGCCGGGCACCACAGCGTCCTCCTCCCGTGCACTGCTGTGCTGTTCGTACCTCTTCTGCTTTCGGTTCCACGTTTCGCGTGCAGCAGACCTGGCTTTCCCCAGTCCAGGCCTTCGGGCGGAGGG
Source organism: Canis lupus familiaris (assembly GCF_011100685.1). Taxonomy (NCBI): domain Eukaryota; kingdom Metazoa; phylum Chordata; class Mammalia; order Carnivora; family Canidae; genus Canis; species Canis lupus. The sequence goes on along the minus strand of NC_049222.1, from coordinate 93,995,590 downwards.
GAAGGGGTGCCCAGGGTTGGGGCGGCGTTTGCGCCCGCCGTGTCTTGCTGCTGCAATCCTGAGCGCCTGACTCCCTCCCATCGCCTCGGCTGGAGAAGGGTGGGGGTGGGACGAGGCGCCCAGCTGCCTGCGGATTGGCGAGTACGCCCGGCGAATGAGGAGAAACAAAGCCCACCAGCCCAAAAAGGCCCATTCGTTCTTTCAACAAATATTCGCTTAGCCTCTGCCAGGTGCCAGGGCTGTAAGGGCCCTAAGGAGGGTGCAATGTCATCGCAACCCGCATTCTACTTGCTCTACTGGAGCATGTAGTCTGGTAAAGTGACAAACATTCCTTAAATGCATAATATGCCAGTGTATAATTGCTACTAAGAAAAATAATACAAAGCAAAGGAATAGAAAGTGAGGAGGCACTGCTATTTTAGTGAAGGCAGCCAGGAGAGACGTCCCAGAGTAACAGACATTTGAGCAGAGATGTGAGGGATGAGAATAAGTGAGTACCTGGAAAAAGTTTCAGGCAGAGAGACCAGTAAAGGCAAAGACCCTGAGATAAGAATGTGCTTGACAAGTTCAAGGACCGGGAAAGAGGTTACTATGCCTGGCAGACGGTGAAGGAGAGGACAGTGGTAAGAGGAGTCCAAAGGAGTAGCCTGGGACCCAACTGTGTAGCGTCTTTTTCACTTTTTAGCCCTCTTTCAATCCAAAAGACTTGAAGTACTTATAGCCCTTGTTTCTACATTCACAAACAATGCTAAGGTTCAGGTCTAACTTGTATTTAATGATTTCTTTAAATCCACTCAGAAAAGCAACTCCTGCATTTCTTCTTACATAAGATCCATTGCAAAAGGTCTTTGAGCAAACGATAGCAGGATAGGAAATGACTTGAATTCACACTGACTCCTTTAAAGTAAATAATGAACTACAGCTCTTGTTTTCTCATAAGGGGGAGAGGTTTACAGGAGAACTGCATCCCTATGGCTACTCTTCTACAAGCAAAATACACTGGAGAGTCCTTATTTGTAATATCTAAAAGGGAATCAAAATAGTTTGGAGTCAATGGCAAATCTAAAATCTGCTTACAACCTAAAAGCTGAAGAAGTCAAAAGCGGCAACCACCACAAGAGTTCCCTTTTCCTGCAAACGAAAACTGTTACAAGAGTAGAAACCAGAACACAGACCTACACAAGATAAAAAGGCAAAGTTGTCCTTCATGTCACCCCTAAGATTAAAATCATTTATCTGAACTGTGGCAATGGAAACGTTCTCTTTTGTGAGAAAAATAATGCCCATTTTAGAACTCTGAAACAGTGTAGATGCTCAGGAGGTGAAAGAGTTCACCTAAGACAGAACAAGGAGATAGAAGTTTATTGAATACACTGCAAGAGAGGGGCAGGCAGGACAGCCAAGGAGAGGCTGTCTGCAATGAGGTGGTAGGTGGGTGCCCTTCTTCTTTTTTTTTTTTTTTTTTTAAGATTTTACTTATTCATGAGAGACAGTGAGAGAAACTAAGACATAGGCAGAGGGAGAAGCAGGCTCCCCACAGGGATCCTGGTGCAGGACTCGATCCCAGGACCCCAGGATCATCATGACCTGAGCCAAAGGCAGACACTCAACCACTGAGCCACCCAGGTGCCCCTGGGGGCCCTTCTTAAAAGGGAAAAGATGAAAACCTATGGCAATGATGGAATTCTCCTGCCTAAGTGTAAGTAGCCTGTTGGTCAGTTAAGGCATGTGGATATTTTGGGGTGGGTCCCATTTTCTACATTCCATTGGTCAAGACTGTTTGCCTGAAAAATGAGCCTCTACAAAGGGACACTATTTTATGAAAGTGATTTGGATATGGAAGACAGGTGGACTGGAAAGAAAATACATTATTCTTAGGTTTATAGAATTGAGAAATCTATCTACCTGCCCAAAAAGATAAAGTGACCTGCTTAGTGTCATTCAGAGAGTGGAAACCTCTTTTCACACTAAGAAAGTATGATTTTTAAGTCAATACTGTCCTGGAATGTTGAGTTCTTTTCACCCTATAGAGAATTGTTTGGCTCTTTATGTGATCCCTGGTACTGGGAGGGCTAGAAATTTGCTCCCTGGGCAAACGTTTCAGAAGGATATCCCTATTTTTTATAAGAATAAAAGAGAATTCCAAGAGAACAATTTTTTTTTTTTTGAGAGACAGAGTGTGGGGGTAGGGGAGCAGAGGGAGAGAGCGAGAAAGAATCCTAAACAGGCTCCATGCCCAGTAAGGAGCCCAACATGGGGTTCAGTCCCACAAAGCTGAGATCATAAGCTGAGCCAAAATCAAAAGTCAGATATTTCACCAACTGAGCAACCCTGTGCCCCCCAAGAGAACAAACTTGAGCAAGTTTTTTATGACATTCTTTCACACAATATGGAAAAATAATAAATGTGGATTGGAGGATTACATATTTAGATTCAAAACTGATTGTATGGCCATATCTAAAAGTAAAAATTAGCAGCTAATTGTGACCTGTGGGGTGGTGTGTATGGCACACAGCAAGATCCTATCCTTCAGCTATAGCAAAACATGGCAGGAACACATACACACGTACACACGTATATACTACACACGTGTACATGTATACACGTATGCGCACACACGCGAGACATTAAATTAATCCAAACCCCCCTTACCCCCCATAAATTCATGTTATTTACTATATGCTTATTTATGTCCCGCCAAACCCCAAAAACAGGACTAAGTCTATGCAACATCCATAAGCCTCATCTAAATTTTATACAAGTACATCACAACCCCAGTTAATTCAACAAAACGACTTTATATGCCTATCTCGCAGTCTATCTATAGATAGGGTTTCCTTAACTTTATCCCTCTATTTAATACACAACCCATACCCACACACTCACTAACATAGCATACAATGCCATAAACATTTGTTAATGTAGCTTAATTAGTAAAGCAAAGCACTGAAAATGCAAAGATGAGTCATAAGACTCCATAAACACAAAGGTTTGGTCCTAGCCTTCCTATTAGTCCTTAGTAAGCTTACACATGCAAGCCTCCACGCCCAGAGAGAATGCCCTTAAAATCACTAACGCTTTAAAGGAGCGGGTATCAAGCACACTTTTAAGTAGCTCATAACACCTTGCTAAGCCACACCCCCACAGGATACAGAAGTGATAAAAATTAAGCCATGAATGGAAGTTCGACTAAGCTATACTTAGGCACCTGCAATAAGACTGTGACAATATTGTCAGATGGGGCTTTGGCTGCTATCTCTTTTTAAAGTTCTTAGATGGTTTTGATGCAAAGCCAAGGTTGAAAATACATGGTCAAGGGTTTAAGAACTGAAGCTTGAGAGTCTGGCAGACCTAGGTATAAATCCCAGCCTTTACTCAGGAAGTAATTTAGATTTTCTAAGCTTCTCTTTTCTCAACACTTTAATGGGGATAAAGTATCTTCCTTGAGTCATTTTGAAGATTAGATGAAAAGGTATTTTTAAACCCTTAGTACAGCTATTAAATGCATATTACCATTGTGATAAGGTCAATTTACAGATACCACCAAGCTGGGAGGTATAATAAATATGTTGGATTTTATTAGTAATCCTGAAGCATTTGTCACAATTTATCACATTCCACAGAACTGTATGGGCTGGAATGATAAGGGCTGAGTTGTAACAGAAATAAATGCAAAGACTTGCAGTTGGATTTTTTAAAAAAAAACTATGCATTAAATGGTGAAATAATGAAAACATCATTCTTAAGCAAAAAAAAAAAAAAAAAAAAAAAAAAGTGAGAGCAAAGAAAGACATAGGAAAGCCCTTGAAAAGGGAAACAGGTTCAAGCAAATGTTTGGGGATAGACTGGGAGTTACTTTGTTTCTTTCCAAGATAGGGAAGAGTACTTTTCTGAAGGTAAGGGGAGTAGCTATGGACAGAGGCTGATTTATTCTATGTCTGGTAATATAAACCAAAAGGCAAAGTTAAGAGTGTGAATCAGGTAGACAGATGAGCAAGCAATGTTTCTTTTCTTTCTTTCTTTCTTTCTTTCTTTCTTTCTTTCTTTCTTTCTTTCTTTCTTTCTTTTTTTTTTCCACTTTGAATCATCCAGATATTTTAGAATCATTCATTTCAAAGTTTGGTTAGATATGGAAGGAAAAATAGTCCAAAACCTCCTCTGCACTTCAGCAGATCCCTATCTCTACATCAAATCTCTCATCCCTTCCTTATAGTCCCAAAGATAAAGGTGTTCCTGGCAAGCAGAACCCTCCGTCCCTTGAGATACCCAGATAAATTTAAGTTCGGTGCATGAAAACCAAAAGTTTTCCCCTCTGTAAAGCAGAAATTAATAGCCTTCTTCAAATGAGGATAATTATTTGGTGAAAGATGCAAAATGTCTATTATAATCATGCTCTACTTTACAAAAGAATGTTTTACTTAAAACAGGTATAGAGCAGCCCAGGTGGCTCAGCAGTTTGGCGCCGCCTTCAGCCCAGGGCATGATCCTGGAGACTAGGGATCGAGTCCCACATCGGGCTCCCTGCGTGGAGCCTGCTTCTCCCTCTGCCTGTGTCTCTGCCTCTCCCTCTCTCTCTGTCTCTCATGAATAAATAAATAAAATCTTTAAAAAAGAAAAAATGAACATTTTATTTATTTGAGAGAGAGAGTGCACGAGCTAGGGGAGGGGCAGAGGGAGAAGGAGAGGAAGAAGCAGACTCCCCACTGAGCAGGAAGCCCAATGCGATGCAGGGCTCCATCCCAGGACCCAGAGATCATGACCTGAGCCTACAACTGAGCCACTAAGGCACTCCATGACTTGTAACCTTATGAGAAGTGGTGAAAACAGAAACACAAGGCAAAACAGCCATGTGAAAGAGAGGCAGAGATTGGAGTAGTGCATCTGGACCAAGGAACACCTCAGGCTACCAAAAACTGGAAGAGGCAAGGCAGAAATCTCCTCTAAAGGCTTCAGAGAGAGCACAACACTGCCAGTTCCTTGAGTGCAGACTTCCAGCCTCCAAAACTGTGAAAGAATAAATTTCTGTTGTTTTAAGCTACCCAGTTTGTGATATTTAGTTATAGCAGTATAGGAAATACACCACTCCTACATTCCTCAGACTGAAACTGAGAAAAGCCTAAAACACAACTTTCTCTTCCCTTATCCACACCTAATACTGTCTTCAAGTAAATATTGATATAACCATTCATTTGGAGGGAAAAAAATACCGTTTCTTTGCTTTCTCCTTTTGCATAATGGTGCTTTGGTTTATTTGTGTTTGCTTTTGTTTTTCCTTTCTTTTATTGTCACTGCCACCTTAACCTGTTAGAGAGCAAGCATGAAATGGTGTCATAGTCCAAAGGCAAACTCTTTGGGTCAGGCAGTCTAATGCTACAGAGATTTTAGTATCGTGTGCCTTCCGACCAGATGCCAATTCAACTCTTGTACTACTCACAGGACATGTTCTGGGAATTGGCAGCACTAAAGTAATGAAGTATTTAGCAAGAATCATGCATCTATTATCCTTATTATGCTATTATCTACTGTCCTTATTAAAGGATTAAGAACATTTGTTGAGCAAGCTACTTTTTTCTTTTTTGATCTCACAAGTAAACGTTCCAAATAATATCGACTATAAAGTGTACAAAGGAGAAGCTCCCCCTTGGTCCTCTTCTCCTGTCCCTCTTCCCTTGCCAGAGGCAACCACTAATGACTGTCTGGTGTATCACCTTTCAGACTTTTTCCTAAGGATTTTCCTACATATCTCCTATAGATATAGTTTGGGGCTCTATAAACAAAATGGATAATTCTACACTTTTTTTCTGTGACCATTTTTTCACTTAACACATACTGGAAATCTTTCACTCAACATTTATTGCTTTCCCTTATGCTTTTCAACTCTCATACAGTGTTTAATAGGCAACTCGTCATTTATTAAATAATTCTCCATTTATCAACATTAGGCTTGTAATTTTCACAATTACAAGCAGTGCTAAATTTGCACATCATTATACATACATTTCATGGGCACAAAGCTATTCCCTAGGATGGACACTAGGCTATCTGGGCCAAAGGAAATACATATTTAAAATATGGTGGCTATTGCCAAATTGATCTTCAAAAATTTCATAATAGGTCCATTTCTCTGTAATCTCACTAGCTCCGGATGCTATGAATCTTTAATTTTAGGTAATTTTAATTCCAAATCACATGAATTCCAATAGCTTAACAAATATTTATTAAACACCTGTTATGTGACAGGTGTGCTACAAATGTCACACATTCACTAGCTTGTCATACAGCTACTATTTTTCCCATCCTTGCCTCCACTTGTCTTTAATATACTTTAAAGTAGACATAATAACACTAGATTGTAAAATTACCAACCATCTTGACCAATGAAGTAATTATTCAATCACATTCAAATATACTTGCATTTTAACAAGACCTCAATGATTCTGATGCATGTAAAAGTTTAAGAACCGCTGTTGTTGGGAATCCATGTAATAGGTGAAGTGAAAAGTAAAGAAACGGCTGAAGAGCTTAGAGCTTAGACTGATTTTTGGAATAAACAGATGGTGCAGAGAAGGGGGTGGGGGAATGATGAAAGATATGTGAGGTCCAAATGTGGAACCTGACTTGGAGGATGCCCAAAAAGAAGAGATCTTTATTTCATGTTGCTGCAGTATGTGTAGGGAAACAAGAGATGGATGGTGAAAGATAATTTTAAAACATTTTGTTTTGTGTTATAAATTAGATGCACGTTTATGGCCTTAAGAAAAACAACTCACTTTTCGCAATGGCGGCAGAGTAGGAGGACCCTAGGCTTGTCTTGTGCAACAAACTAGATTACTATCAAATCATCCTAAATATCCCAGAAATTGACCTGAAGACCGATGAACAAACTCCACAATTAAAGGGAGAGAAGAGGGAACCCTGGGTGGCGCAGCGGTTTAGCGCCTGCCTTTGGCCCAGGGCGCGATCCTGGAGACCCGGGATCGAATCCCGCGTCGGGCTCCCGGTGCATGGATCTGCTCTCTCTCTCTCTCTCTCTCTCTCTCTCTCTCTCTCTGTGTGTGTGTGTGTGTGACTATCATAAATAAATAAAAGTTAAAAAAAAAAAAAAAGAAGAGAGAGAAAAGGAGGAGGAGATTTATTTCAAGAAATAATAGCTGAAAACTTCCCTAATCTGGGGAAGGAAACAGACATCCAGGATACAAGAAGCACAGAGAACTCTCATCAAAATCAACAAAAGCAGGCCAATACCAAGACATATTGTAATTAAATTTGCAAAATACAGTAATAAAAAATGTTAAAATCAGCAATACAGGGATGCCTGAGTGGCTCAAGAGTTGAGCATCTGCCTTCAGCTCAGGGCATGATCCGAGGGTCCAGGATTGAGTCCTGCATCAGGCTCCTTGTGGGGAGCCTGCTTCTCCCTCTGTCTATGTCTCTGCCTCTGTGTGTGGGTGTCTCTCATGAATAAATAAATAAAATCTTTAAAAAAAAAAAGCAGCAATACAAAAAAAGTCCTAAACTTATAAGGGAGAACCCAAAAGCAAGCTAGAGATTTCTCAACAGAAACATGGCAAGCCAGAAGGGAGTGGTATGATATATTTAAAGTGCTGAACAGGAAAAAATTGCAGCCAAGAAGACTCTATCCAAAAAAAGCTATCATTCAGAATAGGAGAGACCAGACAAACAGAAATTAAAGAAGTTCATGACCACTAAGTCAGCCCTTCCAGAAATATTAAAGGGTACTTTTTGAATGCAAAGGAGAGACCAAAAGTGACAAAAAACAAAAAAGGATCAGAGAAAATCTCTAGAAACAATGACAAAACAAGCAATAAAATGGCAATAAATACATATCTAATCATAATTACCTTTAAATGGGACTAAACACTCTAATCCAAAGACATAGCATGTCAGAATGGAAGAAAACACCCAAGACCCATAGAAATGCTGCCTATAAGAGACTCATTTTAAGGGCACCTGAGTGGCTCCATCAGTTAAGCATCCAACTCTTGATTTTGACTTGTAAAATCAAGCCTGTGTCAGGCTTCACACTCAATGCGGAGCCTGCTTAAAATTCTCTCTCTCCTTCTGCTCCACTATCCTTGCTCACATGCTATCTTGCTCTCTCGCTCGCTCCCTCTAAAAAAAAAAAAAAAAAAAAAAAAGAGGTAGCCTTTTTAGACTGAAAAACACCCGCAGATTGAAAGTGAAGGGATGGACAAACATTATCATGCAAGTGGACATCAAAAGAAAGCTGGAATACCAATACTTATATCAGACAAAAAATAGACTTAAAAACAAAAACAGTAAAATAGGCAAAGAAGGGGATTATATAATCATAAAGAGATCATCCAAAAAGAAGAATAGCAATTGTAAATATTTATGCACCCAACATGGGAGCACTCAAATACATAAAACAATTAATAGCTAACACAAAGGAACTAATTGATAGTAACACAATAATAGTGGGGGACTTTAAGACCCCACTCAGATCAACAGATCTTCTAAACAGAAAATAAACAAGGAAACAATGGCTTTGGATGACACACTGGACCAGATGGATTTAATGGACTTATTCATAACATTCTACCCTAAAACAGCAGAATATACATTCCTTTCAAATGTACATGGAACACTCTCCAGAACAGATCACATATTATGTCACAAGGCAGGCCTCAAAAATAGAAAAAGACTGAAGTCATACCATCCACCTTCTCTGACCACAGTGCTAATAAACTAGAAGTCAACCACAAGCAAAAATTTGGAAAAACCATAAATACATGGAGGTTAAACAACATGCTACTAAACAATGAACAGATCAACCAAGAAATCAAAGAAGAAATTTAAAAATATGTGGAAACAAAAATGAAAATGAGAACACAATGGTCCAAAACTTTTGGGATGCAGCAAAAGCAGCCCTAAGAGGAAAGTATATAGCAATACAGGCCTACCTCAAGAAGGAAAAATCTCAAATAAACAACCTAATCTTACACGTGAAGGAGCTAGAAAAAGAACAAGAGAAGCCTAAAGCTAGCAGAAGAAAGGAAATAATAAAGGTTAGAGAGGAAATAAGTGATATTGAAACTGAAAGAACAATAGAACAGAATAATGAACTAAGAGCAGGTTCTTTGAAGGAATTAATAAAGTTGATAACCATTTAGCCAGACTTATTAAAAAGAGAAGAAAAAGAACCCAAATAAATAAAATCACAAATGAGACAGGAGAAATAACAACCAACACCACAGTAATACAATTACAAGAGTATATTATGAAAAACAATATGCCAACAAATTGGACAACCTCGTAGAAATGGATAAATTCCTACAAACATGTAAACTACCAAAACTGAAACAGGAAGAAATAGAAAACTTGAAAAGACCAATAACTAGTAAAGAAATTGAATCAGTAATCAAAAATCTCCAAACAAACAAAAGTTCAGAGCCAGAGGGCTTCACAGTTGAATTCTATCAAATATTTAAAGAAGACTTAGTACCTGTTCTTCTCAAACTTCCAAAAAACAGAAAAGGAAGGAAAACTCCCAAATTCATTTTATGAGGCCAGCATTACCCTGATGCCCAAACCAGACAAAGACCTCACTAAAAAAGAGAACTATAGTCCAAAAACTTTTATGAACATGGATATAAAAATTCTCAATAAAATACCAGCAAATCGAATTCAAAATATACATTAAAAGAATCATTCACCATGATCAAGTGGGATTTATTTCTGCATTGGAAGCGTGGTTCGATATATTTTTAAAATTATTTTATTTATTTATTCATGAGACACAGAGAGAGGCAGAGACATAGGCAGGGGGAGAAGCAGGCTCCCTGCAGGGAGCCCGATGTGGGACTTGATCCTAGGACCCCAGGATCACGCCCTGAGCTGAAGGCAGAGGTTCAACCACTGAGCCACCCAGGCGCCCCAAGGGTGGTTCAATATTTGCAAATCAATCAACATAATACGCTACATTAATAAAAGAAAGGATAAAACCATATGATCACTTCAATAGAGGCAGAAAAAGCATTTGACAAAGTACAACATCCATTCATGATAAAAATCCTCAACAAAGTAGATTTAGAGGGGACATACCTCAACATAATAAAGGCTATCTATGAAAAACCCAAAGCTAATATATATCCTTAATGGGGAAAAACTAAGAGCTTTTCCTCTACAGTCAGGAACAAGACAGAAATGTCTACTCTCACTACCGTTATTTAATATGGTACTGGAATTCCTGGCCACAGCAGTTAGACAACAAAAAGAAATAAAAGGTAGGGCAACCGGTTGGCTCTGATTTCAGCTCAGGTCATGATCTCAGCTTGTGAGACTGAGCTCGGTGTCAGGCTCTGCAATAAGTGTGTAAAGCCTACTTGAAATTTTCTCTCTCCCTCTTCCCCTGCACCTCCCCTCATCTAAAAAAGAAAAGAAAAAGAAATAAAAGGCCTCCAACTAGGTAAAGAAGAAGTAAAACTTTCATTATGTGCAGATGACATGAGAGTATATATAGAAAACCCAAAAGGAAACATCAGAGAGGGTGACAGAACATGAGAGACTCCTAACTCTGGGAAATGAACAAGGGGTGGTAGAAGGGGAGGTGGGCGGGGGGATGGGGTGACTGGGTGACGGGCACTGAGGGGGGCACTTGATGGGATGAGCACTGGGTGTTATGCTGTATGTTGGCAAATCGAACTCCAATAAAAAAATTAAAAGAAAAAAATAAAATATATTTAGAAAATATCATAAAAAATAAAAATATTTTTTAAATGGGTAGCATTTGACCTGTTTTGATAACTTATGTGGTTTCTTTTAAAAATTTACATTCTGTTCTGCAGCTATAACCTCCATGTTTACAGTATTATTAGTTCTACAATAACAGAGAGGGAACATTCATCAGTCATTTTGCTATGGTTTCTTCTAAACCTTTAGTGGTTTCTTCAAGAAGGGTTTGAGAACTGGTCTCTAAGAGGTGCACATTCAAAAATGTTTTTCTGTTTCTTCTCTACTTAAACAAGTTTGGTTGCCATAAATTTCCTGATCATGCCTTAGTTCCTTGAGGACTTTGAAGGTATTTTCCTCCTCTCTTCTAGTGTTGGAAATAGGATAATAAATTTTCTTAAGCCTATATCACTCACCTTCAGAACTATCAACATTTGCCAAGCTTGTTTTTTCTACCTTTCTCTAAACTTTTTGCAATCCCTGTTTATCATGTAATTTTTCCCTATATTTTAGTGTGCACCTCTAACTGTATCTATTTCAAACTAGTAAGCACTTTTTAAAAACATAACTATCATGCCAGTATCATAGCACAAAGAAATTAATAATTCCTTCATATCATGTGTTATCTAATTCATACTGAAATTGTACCTAGTTGTCCCAAAGAAATCTTTTGATAGGTATTATGGCAGCTTCCATTTTAATCAGATAATTCCAGATGTTGTGTTGAGAATAGATGGTAGGGGCCAAAAGTAGAAATATGGAGACTAATAAGGAGCCTATCCCAAAGGCCAGATGAGAAATGGTTTGGACTGGATCAGAGTGGTAGCCTTGGAAGCAGTGAGAAGTTACAGCATTCTAAATATGTTCTGAAGTTAGAATCAGCAGATTTGCTAATAGATTGGATCCAGGGTGTGAGAGAAAGAAAGCTGTCAAAGATGACTCCAAGATTTTGGCCTGAGATACTGTAAGGATGGTTATCTTTAACTGAGATGAAGAAGACTGGGTAAGAAGCTATGTTCAGTTTGGGATATGTTAAGTACGAGAAGCTTATTAGATAACAAAAGGAGAAGTCAGATAAGGAGCTAACACTAGACCTAAGTTTAGGAGACAGGTCTGAACCAAAGATATACATTTGACAGTCATAAACATACAAAATATATTTAAAGCCATGGGGTTAGCTGAAATCACCAAAAGAATGAGTGCGGATTTAGACAGAAAAGAGAAGATGTCCAATGACACAGATCTGGTATACTCCAATGTTCACAGTTTGCAGACATGATGAGGAACAAGCAAATGAGATTGACAAGGAGGGACCAGCAAAATAGGAGAAAAAAAATCAATACAGTATGATGATATGGAAGCCAAATGAAGTATTTTAAAGAAAGGTTACTAACAACTACATCAAATATTGCTATACCAAGTAAGATAAGGATGGAGAATTGTCTATTTTATTTAACACTGGAGGTCACTGATGATGACCTTGACAAAAGCAGTTACAAATCAGTGAGGCAAAATCCTGATCTAATAGGTTCAAGGGAGGATGGGCAGAGATACTGAGGATGGCAGATACAGACAACTACTAGGGGGCATTTTATTAAAGGAGAAGAGAGAAATGTGGGAAGTACTGGAAGGGGAAGCAGAGCCAAGAAAAAAATGAAATCATTTTTTATTTTATTTATTTACTTATTTCATTAATTAAATAATCATGAGAAAGAATAGCATGCATGTAATCCAATGAAATGGTTCAGTATAAAGGTAGCAATTCATGATGAGGGAAGGAAGAAGGGAATTATTGGATTTATGTCCTTGAATAGGAAGAGGAAATAGATCAAGATCACAAATGAAAAGTTTGGCCTTACGTGGAAGCACAAAGCATTCGTCCAGGATGTGTAAGTTTGGGTCCTAGGAGAAGCAGATTCCAGGATAAAATTAGATGTGAAAGAGATTTGTTGGGAGAAACTCTTGTGAACGGTAAAAGAGGTAGGTGGGAAGAGCCTTCAGACCATGATGCAAGTCTGAGACCTGTGAAAGAAAAGAAGAAATAAAAGAGGATTGGGTAGTTCTTGGAAATGTTAAAAACAGAGCTATCCCATGAGCCAGCAATTCTACTCCCAGGAATATACCCAAGATAAATAGAAACAAATGTCCTCACAAAAACTTGCACACATATTCACAGCACTGTTATTCATAATGGTTAAAAAAGTGGAAACAACTCAAGTATCTATCAATTGATGGATGGATAAATAAAATGTGGTATATCCATATAACAGAATATTATTCAGCAATAAAAAGGAAGCCATGATAAATGGATGAACCTCAAAAACATGCTAAGTGAAAGAAGCCAGTCACATAAGACCAGGTGTTACAAGACTGTTTCTATGAATTATCCAGGAGGAGAAAATTTGGAAAGACAGAAGGTAAATTTATGCTTGTCAAAGACTGTAAGGAATTGGCAGTTTGGACTGTGAGGGCTAAAAAGTATGAGTTTCCTTTTTAGATAATGAAAATGTTCTAAAAATTGATCATGATAATGGTTGCACAATTCTGTGACTATAATAAAAATGATTGAATTGAACTCTGTAGGTGAAGTGCATAGTATATGAATTATATCTCTATTAAGCTTTTTAAAAAAAAGAAAACAAGGGGATTGAATAGGAAGAGACTCAGACTGAAGTGCTACTCAGAAAGTCTTGACTGGGTCAATAGGAAGTCTTTGAGCAGAGATTGCCTATTAGAGGAATCATGTGTGGGGCAAATGATATAGCTTTACTATTTTTGCCGTACTCAGTCCTTGCTTAGGAGACACCCAAGAAGAGGAGTAGATGTGTGAAGGAAGGGAGGGCTCCCACGTAAACTCTGCAGGAAAACCCTAGGTGTGTCCACTGGAGACCATCATCCAACTACACTCTTGCAGCAGGTTCCCTTGAGCAGAGTACTTCCAGGGCTGCCAGAGGTAAAAGAAGTCAGGTTATAGGGCTACAATACTGATAGCTGAGTCTTCTGTTTACTAATTAGTTCTATTTTTTTTTCTATGCATAGGAAATAAGGTCATCAACTGACAATGAATCTGGCTGGGAGTGGGTGGAGACGTTGGGGTTTAAAGATAAAAAAATGAAGTCATCTAGAAGTGCAGGAGGTTGAAAGGACCGAGGAAATGTAGTTTGATAACCAGGTAATACTAAGAGTCTGCTAGACATCAAGAATTTATAGTGAGACTCAGAAACATCGGGTTTTCTCCACCCACATTCAGCTGCACAAGTCAAAGCTCAGAATGGAGAAAGTTCAATTAAAGTGGGATTGGAGGGCAGCCTGGGTGGTGCAGTGGTTTAGTGCTGCCTGCAGCTCAGGGTGTGATCCTGGAGACCTGGGATCGAGTCCCACATCAGGCTCCTTGCATGGATCCTGCTTCTCCCTCTGCCTGTGTCTGTGTGTGTATGTCTCATGAATAAATAAATAAAATCTTTTAAAAAAATACATAAAGTGGGATTGGAGTTTTCCTTTTTTTTTAATAATAAACTTATTTTTTATTGGTGTTCAATTTGCCAACATACAGAATAACACCCAGTGCTCATCCCGTCAAGTACCCCCCTAAGTGCCCGCCACCCAGACACCCCCACCCCCCGCCCTCCTCCCCTTCCACCACCCCTAGTTCGTTTCCCAGAGTTAGGAGTCTCTCATGTTCTGTCTCCCTTTCTGATATTTCCCACTCATTTCTTCTCCCTTCCCCTCTATTCCCTTTCACTATTATTTATATTCCCCAAATGAATGAGACCATATGTTTGTCCTTCTCCGATTGACTTATTTCACTCAGCATAATACCCTCCAGTTCCATCCATGTCGAAGCAAATGGTGGGTATTTGTCGTTTCTAATGGCTGAGTAATATTCCGTTGTGTACATAAACCACATCTTCTTTATCCATTCATCTTTCGATGGACACCGAGGCTCCTTCCACAGTTTGGCTATTGTGGACATTGCTGTTAGAAACATCGGGGTGCAGGTGTCCCGGCCTTTCATTGCATCTGTATCTTTGGGGTAAATCCCCAGCAGTGCAATTGGTGGGTCGAAGGGCAGGTCTATTTTTAACTCTTTGAGGAACCTCCACACAGTTTTCCAGAGTGGCTGCACCAGTTCACATTCCCACCAACAGTGCAAGAGGGTTCCCTTTTCTCTGAATCCTCTCCAAATTTGTGGTTTCCTGCCTTGTTAATTTTCCCCATTCTCACTGGTGTGAGGTGGTATCTCATTGTGGTTTTGATTTGTATTTCCCTAATGGCAAGTGATGCGGAACATTTTCTCATGTGCATGTTGGCCATGTCTATGTCTTCCTCTGTGAGATTTCTCTTCATGTCTTTTGCCCATTTCATGATTGGATTGTTTGTTTCTTTGGTGTTGAGTTTAACAAGTTCTTTATAGATCTTGGAAACTAGCCCTTTATCTGATAGTCATTTGCAAATATCTTCTCCCATTCTGTAGGTTGTCTTTTAGTTTTGTTGACTGTATCCTTTGCTGTGCAAAAGCTTCTGATCTTGATGAAGTCCCAATAGTTCATTTTTGCTTTTGTTTCTTTTGCCTTCGTGGATGTATCTTGCAAGAAGTTACTGTGGCCGAGTTCAAAAAGGGTGTCGCCTGTGTTCTCCTCTAGGATTTTGATGGATTCTAGTCTCACATTTAGATCTTTCATCCATTTTGAGTTTATCTTTGTGTATGGTGCAAGAGAGTGGTCTAGTTTCATTCTACTGCACATGGCTGTCCAATTTTCCCAGCACCATTTATTGAAGAGACTGTCTTTCTTCCAATGGATAGTCTTTCCTCCTTTGTCGAATATTAGTTGACCATAAAGTTGAGGGTCCACCTCTGGATTCTCTATTCTGTTTCATTGATCTATGTGTCTGTTTTGTGCCAGTACCACACTGTCTTGATGACCACAGCTTTGTAGTACAACCTGAAATCTGGCATTGTGATGCCCCCAGATATGGTTTTCTTTTTTAAAATTCCCCTGGCTATTCGGGGTCTTTTCTGATTCCACACAAATCTTAAAATAATCTGTTCTAACTCTCTGAAGAAAGTCCATGGTGTTTTGATAGGGATTGCATTAAATGTGTATATTGCCCTGGGTAACATTGACATTTTCACAATATTAATTCTGCCAATCCATGAGCATGGAATATTTTTCCATCTCTTTGTGTCTTCCTCAATTTCTTTCAGAAGTGTTCTATAGTTTTTAGGGTATAGACCCTTTACCTCTTTGGTTAGGTTTATTCCTAGGTATCTTATGCTTTTGGGTGCAATTGTAAATGGGATTGAGTCCTTAATTTCTCTTTCTTCAGTCTCATTGTTAGTGTATAGAAATGCCACTGACTTCTGGGCATTGATTTTGTATCCTGCCACAATGCCAAATTGTTGTATGAGTTCTAGCAATCTTGGGGTGGAGTCTTTTGGGTTTTCTATGTAGAGTATCATGTCATCGGCGAAGAGGGAGAGTTTGACTTCTTCTTTGCCAATTTGAATGCCTTTAATGTCTTTTTGTTTTCTGATTGCTGAGGCTAGGACTTCCAGTACTATGTTGAATAGCAGTGGTGAGAGTGGACATCCCTGTCTGGTTCCTGATCTTAGGGGAAAGGCTCCCAGTGCTTCCCCATTGAGAATGATATTTGCTGTGGGCTTTTGGTAGATGGCTTTTAAGATGTTGAGGAATGTTCCCTCTATCCCTACACTCTGAAGAGTTTTGATCAGGAATGAATGCTGTATTTTGTCAAATGCTTTCTCTGCATCTATTGAAAGGATCATATGGTTCTTGTTTTTTTTTCTTGCTGATATGATCTATCACATTGATTGCTTTACAAGTGTTGAACCAGCCTTGCATCCCGGGGATAAATCCTACTTGGTCATGGAGAATAATCTTCTTAATGTACTGTTGGCTAGTATCTTGTTGAGAATTTTTGCATCCATGTTCATCAGGGATATATTGGTCTATAATTCTCCTTTTTGGTGGGGTCTTTGTCTGGTTTTGGAATTAAGGTGATGCTGGCCTCGTAGTACGAATTTGGAAGTACTCCATCTCTTTCTATCTTTCCAAACAGCTTTAGTAGAATAGGTATGGTTTCTTCTTTAAACGTTTGATAGAATTCCCCAGGGAAGCCATCTGGCCCTGGACTTTTGTGTCTTGGGAGGTTTTTGATGACTGCTTCAATTTCCTCCCTGGTTATTGGCCTATTCAGGTTTTCTATTTCTTCCTGTTCCAGTTTTGGTAGTTTGTGGCTTTCTAGAAATGCGTCCATTTCTTCTAGATTGCCTAATTTATTGGCGTATGGCTGTTCATAATATGTTTTTAAAATCGTTTGTATTTCCTTGGTGTTGGTAGTGATCTCTCCTTTCTCATTCATGATTTTATTAATTTGAGTCTTCTCTCTCTTCTTTTTAATAAGGCTGGCTAATGGTTTATCTATCTTATTAATTCTTTCAAAGAACCAACTCCTGGTTTTGTTGATCTGTTCCACAGTTCTTCTGGTCTCGATTTCGTTGAGTTCTGCTCGAATCTTTATTAACTCTCTTTTTCTGCTGGGTGTAGGATCTATTTGCTGTTTTTTCTCTACCTCCTTTGGGATTGGAGTTTTCCAAGGTGAGTCAGAGGAAGTGAAGATAGGGCAGAGAAGTTGAGGGTATGTGCAAATAACTGATTAGAATAGCCAATCATGGAATTTTAATTGGGTAAGCAAGGAAGTGAAGACATAGGTGAGTAAGGGCAACAGAAAGTATTAATGGGTTGTCCAGGAGGGGACTGTTGAAGGATTCTTAGTGTTAAGATCCTTGAAGGAGCTACCTAGAAACAGAGGACGTGAAACTACAGAAGGTAATAGGGTTGCAGGGAAGCTTCTGCTGCCAGCTTGCCTATCCTACTCCTATTAATCCAAAGACATTTTTACCTTTCAGATCAAGGCATGCATCAAGTTTTGGAGAACCATCTCCTGCTGACGTGATCTGAGTTTTGCAGCTATGAGGATTCTTCTCTCATACAGCCCCTCTTCATATTTTCTGGTTCATGATTATAGGTATTTCCTAAATCTATCAAAAATGGCTTTTACATTTCTGCTTCTCACCCTCCTTGTTGCATTTGGGTAATTACCAAGGCCAAGAAGAAATTGCTGTCTTTTGACTCTGATTCAACTGATCTGAAAAGAAGCCCAAGCACTGGAGTTTTTAAAAAGTTTCCCTGTTGAGGGGCACCTGGGTGACTCAGTTGGTTAAGCGTCTTTGGCTCCGGTCATGATCTCAGCATCCTGGGATCCAGCCTGGCAACAGCTCTGTGCTCAGCAGGGAGTCTGCTTCTCCCTCTCCCTCTGCCCCTCCCTCCATTCATGTGTGCTCTCTCTCTCTCTCAAATAAATAAATAAATAAATAAATAAATAAATAAAATCTTTTTTAAAAATTTCCCAGTTTATTCCAATGGAGAGCTAGAGTTGAAACACAACTGTATATGATACTGATAAATTCATTCACAAAATAAGGTCAAATTCATAATATTGGACTAGAATTAATAAACTGCCCTCTCTACCTCTTGCTCATAGATATAGGAACCCAGTAGGCACTGGATATTTAATTTCTGGGGCTTCGCATAGCTAGCACTACCCTTAATCATTTCTTCCCTGGTGGAGATCTGTAGCTGTGCCATATAGTTAGAAGGGAACCCACATTCTTCCTCCAACAGAGCCCTCTAGCCTTCTTCACCATTCAGTACCCTGCTTGCCTCAGCACAGGAATCCCCAAGAACTCTGCCTACTACACTGGCCCAGGTCCATAAGGCAAAAATTAGGAGTTGGAAGAGGAGCCACAAAATAATGGAAAGTATCAAGAAAGAAGCAGTAACTTCCATGGAATCATTTAAAAATAGAGCAAAAGCATTCTTACCTTAATTTATCTTCCAAGCATGAAGGGTGAATTGTCCTACATGGAACACTAATGTACCAATGCCAATACCAGTAAATTAACACTATGTTAAGGGTGTGACTCTTAATATTGACATGGCCCTTAAAGTTAAGTCTACATGCAGTTACTTAGATTTGTTCACATTTGAAATACTTGATCTTAATATTTAATCTTCAGGGAGCTAGGAGACTTGACTACTGAAGAAATAACAGTGTCATATCCTGCCTGGCCCAGAGCTTTCTAGACAGATTATTAGCAATGAGGAGAAGGGGATTAATATCAGAGCCTCATTGGATGGTGTGTGTGTGTGTATGAATTTTTTTATTTATTAAAAAGAGGCATACGTTTTAGGCTAAGAAATATTACTCTACAGGGTCATCTGTCTTCACAACTGCGACATAGTGATAAACCCACTTATAAAATGCTGAAAAAAAAAAAAAATGCTGAACATTTGAAGACCACTATTTCTTGCAAGAACAATTTGACATTTGTTTGTGTCATTGATTAAAAATGACTAGAAAAGTGACATTTTTTTTTCACCTTGCAATCTCTAATACTACACATTAATTTCAACCCAACACAACTTGTAGCATACCAAGAGATAGATGGACTGTCACAGTGATTTGTTTGCCAGGTTCCTCCCTGAATAAGATTATGTGGTAATTATTTCACAGTTAAAGTAATAAAAAGCCTAGGACAATAAATATTCTCTCAATAAATACTTACTGAATTGACTTGAGACACACAAAGGCCAAAGGGCATGTACATAACTTTTTTAACCCATTCCCAGGAGAGGACACAAAAAAGACAGTCTCTCTGTTAGGTTAATGACAATCATGTATATAACTATGATGTCTAATGATGTAAACAGAAAATAAATTTTTACATAATTTTATCCTTTATTTTTTAGGACACTCAATGATTAAATTAGCCAATGCCTTGGGTGTAGATGGGTTGAATGCCTTGAGTAAAGATCCAAGTATCCATTAAGAAATTTGAATTTGTTTAAAATAGCAATAATCTTTAAAATTAGCCTATTGAGAAATACAGATATCTATAACCATCTGTTTAACTTGGAAAGAACATTCTTAGACATATTTGTGTACTATATGAAATTTCTACAGAGAAAATCATGATACCAAAGAGACTTATACATTTGATTGACAAAACTGAAAATGTTACTTATCTAGATTTTAAAAACTATCTTTAACATTAATTTTAACATCAGGCTTCAAGCCTCAGCATACTCCTTACAGAGAGAGAGGCTCTCCAACCTGAGTCTTTTAGTCCAAACCACAGGCAGTATCTCTAGTTTTAACGCCCCCCACCTTCATTAATATCATTTACAACCCTGCATCTTTTTCTTTTTCTTTGATTTAATTTAGACAATTTTGGGAGATTACTTTCTTTGGGACTTTTTTAAAAAGTGACATTTCTCAAACTTGCTTCATTTTTAAAACTCAGTAAAGGCTTTCCCACTTCCTTTTCTATCACAGCTTAAGCCTCTTAAAGCCTTACTACTTGCAATGGGATCAGACCAGCAGCATCAGAACAACTTGGGAGCTTATTAGAAAAACAGGAACTTGAGCTCCACCCCAGATGCACTATATTTAGCAAATCTACATTTTTAACAAAATCTGCTGTTAATTTTTTATGCACATTGCAGTTTTGAGAAGCACTTCATTAAGTTCAAACATATAATACTTCTCATAAAGACTTTGCCAATAACAGGACCACTGTAGAAAAATTCAAAGTTTAAAATTACTTATGAGGTTGGAGTACAAATTGATACAACTTTTTTTGTTTGTTTGTTTATTTATTCATGAGAGACACACAGAGAGAGAGAATGAGACAGAGGCAGAGACACAAGGCAGAGGGAGAAGCAGGCTACATGCAGGGAGCCCGACATGGGACTCGATCCCAGGTCTCCAGGATCACACCCTGGGCCGAAGGCGACGTGAAACCGCGGAGCCACCGGGGCTGTCCATGATACAACTTTTTCAACAATTTGGTTATAGCATTAGGAATGTTAAAATGGTTATACTCTCAGACCTCATAACGACACTTTGGAAATAAATCCAAAAGAAAGAACCCAATGAAATGGTAAAAGTTTAATTTACAAAGATGCTCCTTGTAACCTTACCTAAAATAGCAAAAAATTGTAAACTAGCTAAATATACAATGATAGAAAAATTATAAGTAAATTACGGCAATCTACCAGATAGAATTTTATTCAAAGACCAAAACTATGTTCATTAAAAAAATAACATGAACTGAAAATGATGGAGTAGAGATTCCAGGGCTCTGTCTCTCTGCAAAAGCAACTAATGAGCTGGCTAAACCAGAATCAACTTTTGCACAACTCTATAACCTACTCAGAAACGTACCACAACAGGGCACCTGGGTGGCTGTTGAGCATCTGCCTTCCGCTCAGGTCTCGATCCTGGAGACCCAGGTGGAGTCCCACATCAGGCTCCCTGCAGGGAGCCTGCTTCTCCCTCTGCCTGTGTCTCTGTGCATCTCTCATGAATAAATAAAATCTTTAAAAAAAAAAAAAAAACTTACCACAACCAGAAGACCTGGTAAAGAAAGAAGCTACTACTTTGTGCTAAGAGAGCACGGCAGTGTTTTAAATTGCTCACCTATCATCCTCCATGCCTCAGATTAATGGTGATAAATAACTGAGGTTAAGTAGGAAAACTGAGAGAGCCTCCTATGGTAGGATAGATGTGCATGTGGTAATCAGCAGCCCCTATGGATAGGATGAAATCCTGCCTACTCCCCCACACTTTTCTTTCATATAAAGAGCCAGCGCTGGGGCACCTGGGTGGCTCAGTCAGGGAAGCATCTGCTTTCGGATCAGGTTATGATCCTGGGGTCCTGGGATCCAGTCCTGCATCAGGCTCCCTGATCATTGGGGAGTCTGTTTCTCCCTCCCCTCTCCACTTATGTTCTCTCTCCGTATCTTTGTCACTATCTCTCTCTCTCTCAAATAAATAAATAAAAATTTTAGAAAAACAAAAACAATAAAGTCAATAAACAAATAAACACAAAAGATTTAAAAGATCAACAAAACTGATAAACATTAGATAGACTTATCAAAAAAGAGAAAACAGGGGCAGCTTGGGTGGCTCAGTGGTTTAGCACCGCCTTTGGCCCAGGGAGTAATCCTGGAGTCCTGGGATAGAGTCCCATGTCAGGCTCCCTGCATGGAGCCTGCTCCTCCCTCTGCCTGTGTCTCTGCCTGAGTGTGTGTGTGTGTGTGTGTGTGTGTGTGTGTGTGATACATAAATAAGATTAAAAAAAAAGAAAACAGAAGACAAAAACTGCCAATATTTTTATAAGAAAAGGGGCATCACTGCACATCATATAGTCAAAGGGACATTAGGAGACTATTATGAGTAGCCTAATGCCAGGACTTTTGATAACTTAGGTGAAACAGAAAAACTCCTTGAAAGACATTACCAGAATTCACTCAATAAGGAATAGGTAGGGACACCTGGCTGGCTCAGAAGGTAGAGAATGCAGCTTTTGATCATGGAGTTGTAAGTGTGAGCCCCACATTGGGTGTAGAGATTACTTAAAAATAAAATCTTTTTTTTAAAAAAGGAATAGATAAAACGAATAGCCCAATGCCTATACAATAAGTTTAATTTGAAGTTAAAAAAGTATTTCTATAAAGACAAAGAACAACAATAAAGGTAGCTATGAGGATGACAGCCTGCAACCCTCATGCAGGTTGCTAGTGCCAGAAAAGCAATACAAACCTTATTTTCCAAACAGTGTGGTTATAGGTCTTGACCTCTCTGGCAGCTCCCTCAGGAAACTGCACAAAGGTCTCTCTTTGTTCCATCTTATTCAGAGCATTCCCAGGGCTGAGACTACTTCTGGGTAGCTTTTGCTGAAAGCATTTAAATGTATTTAAAGGCAAAGTTATGAGACACCACAGCCTGGAGCAAGGGACAAGACTTGAGACAAGAAAGAGACAGACTAGAATGGAAGGAATTAGGAAAGGAGATATACGGGGGGAATAGGGATTTTAAAAATTCCCATGTATACATGGAATCAAGAAGGCCAAGAACATACCCAAGGCAGGACACATGCTGAGAAAAAGCCCAAGAATACTCAAAGCTTTCACCTCTGGCTGGCCTATAAATTCTGTGCAGGCAAAAAGCAAAGGATAAGGCAAAGTTCTGGCAGGGCATTGAAGGAGCGTCCCAACAAATAACCAACCTATAAATCTATCATAGAAATTTATAAACTTATGAAGAAGTTATAAAGTTAAGGTGTCAATTGCAATCCCCAGGGTAACCACTAAGGAAAAAAAATTATACAAAAAAAAAAAAAAAAAAAAGAAAAGAAAAAAAAGAAATGAGGGCACCTGACTGGCTCAGTTGGTTAAGTGTCTGATCCCAGGACCCTGGAGTCAGGCTCCAGAGAGTCTGCTTCTCCTTCTACCTCCCCCCACCCCCCGGTCATGCTCACACTCTCTTTTATGCTCTCTCTGTCTCAAAGAAGTAAGCAAAATCTTTTTTAAAAAAAGAAATGAAAAGGAAATCAAAATAATAAAATAGAAAAAAAAAACAAGCAAAGAAATGGCAGTAATTGAATAACTAAGGAACAAAAAGGTATAAGATAAAAAAAAAAGGTATAAGACATACAGAAAACAAACTGCAAAATGGCAGAAGTACTTCTTTATCAGTAGTTATTTTAAGTGTAAATGCATTAAACTCTCCAATTAAAAAACAGAGATCGGCAGAATGAATTTTAAAAATGATCCAACTGGGGCATCTGGGTGGCTCAGTTGGTCAAGCAGCTGCCATCAGCTCAGGTCATGATCCCAGGTCCTGGGATAGAGCCCCACATTAGGCCTCGGACTTAGCAGGGAGCCTGCTTCTTCCTGTCCCTCTGTCTGCCACTCCCCCTGCTTGTGCTCTCTCTCTCTCTCTGTCAAATAAATAAATATAATCTTTGAAAAAAATTATCTAACTATATATTGTCTAAAAGGGACTTTCTCCCAAAGACATAAACAGGCTGAAAGTAAAAGGATAGAAAAATGTAATTCTGTGCAAATAGGAACCAAAGACAATTGGGATTGCTATACCAATATGAAGCAAAATGAACTTTAAGTCAATATTATTACAAGAGACAAAGAAGAGTCAATTCATTAAGGAGTTGTAAAAATTATAAAATTATATACACCTACAAAGAGCCCCAAAATTGACATAATTGAAAGAAAAAATACACATAGTTCTACCATAATAGTTGGAGATTCAATAGTCCATGTTCAATAATGGATAGATAAGTAGACAGAAGACCAATAATGAAATAATAGAGGGCTTGAAAAACACTACACACTAACTAGACCAAACAGACATGTAGAACATTCCACTCAACAGCAGAATACACATTCTTCTCAAGTGTGTATGGAATGTTTTCCAGTTACAGCATGTTAGGTCACAAAACAAGTCTCAATAAATTTATAAAGATTGAAATCACCCCAAGTATCTTCTCGGACCACAGTGGAATGAAATTAGAAATCAGTAACAGAAGGAAATATAGAAGATTCACAAATACGTAGAAATTAAACAACATAATCTTAAACAATTTGTAGGTCAGAGAAGAACTTATAAATAAAATTAGAAAATACTTTGAAGTCAGCCAAAAGGTAAACTTCCTTTTAGAAGATAAATAAGTGCTAGGGATATAATATACAACATGATGAGTATAGCTAACATTGCTGTATGATATACAGGGAAGTCAGTAAGAGAGTAAATCCTTAAACTTTCATCACAAGGAGAAAATTTTTTTCTTTCTTTTCTTATTGTATCTATATGATGTTAACGGAATCTATTGTGGTAATCACTACAAAATAGTAAATCAAACCATGCTGGGGATGTATGTCAATTATTTCTCTCTCTCTTTTTTTAAGATTTTATTTATTTATTCATCAGAGAGAGAGAAAGAGAAGTAGAGACACAGGCAGAGGAAGAAGCAGGCTCCATGCAGGGAGCCGGACGCGGGACTCAATCCCAGGTCTCCAGGATCATGCCCTGGGCTGAGGGCGATGCTAAACCGCTGAGCCACCCGGGCTCCCCTATTTCTCAATAAAACTGGAAAAATAATCATTTATTTAGTTCAAGAAAAAATAAAATACTTTGAGATGAATGAACATAATAAAATATCCGAATCTGTAAGAATATAGCAAAAGCAGTGCTCATTAGGGAACTTAAAATTGTGAATGCATATATTAAAAAAAAAAAAGAGAGAGGAAATTGAGTTGGTGAACCCCTGGTAAAGTTGCATATGAACAGATGCATATGCTTTACCATGCCATTCCACTCTAGGTTGATGCCTTACAGAAACACTTAAATGTGTACTCTAACAGATGTATACAAGAATGCTCATACGAGGGCAGCCCGGGTGGCTCAGCGGTTTAGCGCCGCCTTCAGCCCAGGGCATGATCCTGGACACCGGGAATCGAGTCCCACATCGGGCTCCCTGCGTGGAGCCTGCTTCTCCCTCTGCCTGTGCCTCTCTCTCTCTCTCTCTCTCTCTCTCTCTCTCTCTCGTGTCTCTCATGAATAAATAAATAAAATCCTTAAAAAAAAAAAAAAGAATGCTCATAGGAGCAGTATTTAAAATCACAAGAATTTAGAAATAATTAAAATGTCTATTAGCAGAAGAATAGATGATAAATTTTAGTAGATGCATACAGAAGGGCATTATACAGCTCTAGAAATGAACCATACAGAGCTGAATGAATCATCATAATGATACAATTTAAATATTAAAACAGAAAACAATAAAGCAATAAATAAAAATTCGGACCACTATTTCAAATTCAAAATGATGATTAACTCTGGTTGGGAGGTTGGAAAATGAGATCCAGAAAGATTAGGGAATGGTTCTTTATTGAAATTATTTGTATTTTAAGCTGGATTGTACATATATTGTATATTGCCATTTAGGATATAATACTTTCCCCCTCTCAATTTCTCTTCTTTTGAAATCACTTCATGATAGAAATAAAATGTATAAATATATATTCTAATAAAAGGAGGTTACCAAATCAATAATGTAACCTTATGCTTTAACAAAATAGGAAAAAAGAAGAGCAAGCTAACCTCAAGGCTTCCAAAAGGATGGGAATAATAAATATTAGAACTGATATATATGAAATTACAGAATAGAAAAAGAAAGTATCAATAAAACCAAAAAGTTGTTCTTTGAAAACACTGACAAAACTGACATTCATCCAGGCTGACCTAGAAAACAACGACCTGAAAGCACTAGAGAGTAAGCAAAAACAGATGGAAATTGAAAGGAAGTCTACAGGTGGAAATAGGTAGTATCAATGGGAGAGTGTCCTGGTTTTACAGCTATCTGCCTGAGGGCAAGTCTCAGTGCCAAACTGGACAGCCAATACTCCAATATAAAACATGCAGTCTTACTGGTTAAAGAGTTAGGTGATCCGGTTTTGGGCAAACATGGCAGCTGGAAATAAAGTAGTAAATCCCAGTAAAGACCATGTAAACTTTGCCCAAGGCCTCTTGCTGACCTCTGCATTACACATGCACAGCACACACTCTAAACAACCCAGGTAAGCTAAGCTCAACGATTCAGTGTTTAAACTGTTGCCCATTACAGGAAAGACAGACTTTGGAATTTGAGTTCACCCAAGGTAACTACCCAGTAAAAGTAAAAAAGAAAAATATGCTCTTCAAAGGAGTATAACAGGGCAGCCCCGGTGGCGCAGCGGTTTAGCGCCTCCTGCAGCCCGGGGTGTGATCCTGGAGACTTGGAATCGAATCCCAGGTCGGGCTCCCTGCGTGGAGCCTGCTTCTCCCTCTGCCTGTGTCTCTGCCTCTGTCTCTGTGTGTGTCTCTATGAATAAATAAATAAAATCTTTAAAAAAAAACTAACATTATAAAAAAAAGGAGCATAACAGAATTTAAGTCTCTTCAATGTATATCTACAATATTCAGGGTAAATTCCAAATTACTAGACATACAAAAAAATAGGAGAATGTGATCCATCCGCCTCCAAAAAAAAAAAAAAAAAATGGTAATCAATGGAGACCAACACCAAGATGATTTAGCTTTAGGCATAAACAGATTTAAAGCAGCCATCTTATGGAGCTAGAGAGTATAATGCTAAGTGAAATAAGTCAGTCAGAGAAAGGCAAATGCCATATGATTTCACTCCCATGTGGAACTAAAAAGCCAAAAACCAACAAACTGAAAAAAATAAAAGAGAGAAAGAGAAATCAAGAAAAAGACTCTTAACTATAGAAAACAAACTGAATGGGATGCCTGGTGGCTCAGTGGTTGAGCATCTGCCTTTGGCTCAGGGCATGATTCCGGAGCTCTGGGATCAAGTCCCGCATCGGGCTCCCTGCATGGAGCCTGCTCCTCCCTCTGCCTGTGTCTCTGCCTCTCTCTCTCTCTTTCTGTCTCTCATGAATAAATAAATTTTAAAAAAATTAAAAAAAATAAAAAGAAAACAAACTGATTGTTACCAGAGAGGAGATGGGTAGAGGGATGGGTGAAATAGATGATGAGGATTAAAGAGTGCATCTGTCGTGATGAGCACTGGGTGATGTATTGAAGTGTTGAATCACTGTATTGTACACGTGAAACTAATATAACACTGTATGCTAACTGGAATTAAAGTAAAAACGTCAAAGAAAAATAAGACGCCATCATAATGTTCAAGGATGTGAAGGAAAATACTCTCAAAATGAGTTAACGGGTAGGATATCTTAGGGGAAAAAAATCAAAACTATAGAAAGAACCAAATTTCCTATTCTAGAGGTAAAATATTCTTTGTTAGAATACTTTACTATTTCCTATTTTAGTATTCTAGTAAAGTATTCTAGAAGTAAAACTACAGCATATGAAAAAAATTAAATTTCCCTGAGTGGGCTTAAAAGCATATTGACAATGACAGATGAGTGAGTGAATTTGAAGATAGATTAGTAGAAATTATCCAAACTGATGAAGAGAAAACAAAAATTGGGGAAACAATAACACAGACCCTCAGGGACCTGTGGAACAATGCCAAATATTCTAGCATTTATCTAAGTAAGTCTCACAAGAAGATAAAAGAATGGAATACTTATGTTTGATAAAATAAAGGCTGAAATTTCCCCCTATTTAGTAAAAATATAAACTTAAATATTCAAGAATACCAACAAATTCCAAAGAGGAGGAATATGAAGAAAATGACACTTGGGAACACCATGGTCCAGTAGTCCTCAAAAGATGAGCCATGGACCTTGAGAGATCCCTGAGATCTTTTTCTAGAATCTTACAAGATCAAATTTTTCAAAATAATATGGAGATAATATGCACCATTTTCACTGGTTGAGATTTACACTAATGAGGCAAAAGTAATAATTGTCAAACCCCTGGCAATGGTACCAAACTATAGTAATGGTCATTATCCTTCATACCACCAGAAACTCTGATTTTAAAAAAGGAAAAGAAAAAGCCAGTTTTATTTAAGAATGTCTTGAAAAAAATCAGTAAAAATTATTAATTTTACTAAATCTTGACCCTTGAGCATTTCTTTTTTAAATTAATAGACTTCTTCTTAGAGCAATTTTAGGTTTATAGAAAAATTAAGCATATAGTACAGAGTTCCTACATCCTCTCTCTTTCCCCTTGTTGCCCTACTTTTAGCATCTTGCATTAGTGTGATCCATTTGTTATAACTGATGAGCCAATACTAAAACATTATTATTAACTAAAGTCTATAATTTACATTCAAGTTCATTGTTTGACTTGTAAAGTTTTATGGGTTTTGCATGTCATATATCCACCATTGCAGTATCATATAGAATAGTTTCAACACCTAAAAATTCCCTGTGCTCCACCTATTCATCCTTCCCCTTTTCCCTTAACTTCTTGGAAATAGCTGATATTTTACTGTTTCCAAAGTTCTGCCTTTTCCAGAATGTCATATAGTTGGAATCATCCAGTATATAGCCTTTTCAGATTGGCTTCTTTCACTTATCAATATGCATTTAAGGTTCTTCCATGTCTTTTCATGGCTTGGTCATTTCTTTATATTGCTGGAAAATAAATATCCCACTGTACTGACATAACAGTTTATCCACTCATCCATTGAAAGTGGTTCCATCCAAGTTTTGGTAATTATGCACAGAGCTGGTATAAAACATCCACATGTAGGTTTTTGCATGGACATGTTTTCATCTTACTTACATAAATACCAAGGACTGAGATTGCTGGATTGTATGGTGAGACTGTGATTAGATTTATAAGAAAATGTCAAAATGTCTTCCAAAGTGGTTGTAGCATTTTGCATTCCCACCAGCAATGAATGAGTTCCTGTTGTTTCTGATCCTTGCCAACATTTGGTGATGTTAGCATTTTAGATTTTAGCCATTTTAATAAGTATATGTAATATCTCTGCTACCTGTATATCTTCTTTGGGGAGATGTTTCTTTTCTTTTTTTCTTTTTTCTTTTCTTTTCTTTTTTTTTTTTTTTTTTACAAGTGGATCAGTTTATTAAGTAGGAAGTGGAGAAAGTGGGGGCACAAATATAGTATGCAACCACCCAAACTCAACCGAATCTGAGATTCCTGGAAAAACCTGTCAGTTACAGAATTGGCCACTTCCTCACCCACTGAAACAGGGGCTTGTCAGGGGAGACCAGGGAATAAGGTGGCAGGACCGGTGGTTGCTCTAGGGGCTGGGAGTGATCTCTGCGTGACTTTCAAGGCCAGGTGGTCTCGGACTCAGGATGGAGACTTCATCGCAGATGCAGCCAGACCCAGCAAGATGCCTGCGACCGTGAAGCCCTGGGCAGCAATCCGGGTGCGCATCATAAGCTGCGAGCGGTGGCTCTATGGGTACCATTGGGTTCTCGCGGGTCTTCCGAAGGAATTTTTCCTTGAAGCTTTCTGGAGTGTTGTAGATACTGGGGCTAAAGCCCTCAATGACTGGGGGCTGTGATGGTTCAAAGGGTGCCCCCGGAGTCACAGGGCCAGGAGCCCCCATGTCCCGGGCAACAGCTTTGGGAGAAATACCCTGGGGAGATGTTTCTGTTCAGATCTTCCACTCACTTTTTCACTGGATTGTTTAGATATATTTTTTCAAGTTTATTTATTTATTTTATTACTTATTTATTGAGATCAAGAGTTGTGCACTCTTCCAACTGAACCAACCAGACTCAATTCTGTATGATGAAATCAGAAGTACACATAAAGCACTTTTTTTTTTTTTTAAGATTTTTATTTATTTATTCATGAGAGACACAGAGAAAGAGGCAGAGGGAGAAGCAGACTCCATGCAGGGAGCCCGATGTGGGACTCGATCCCAGGACTCCAGGATCATGCCCTGGGCCAAAGGCAGACACTCAACCACTGAGCCACGCAGGCGTCCCACATAAAGCACTTCTGCTGCATACTGAAGTATGATGGTTTTCTGGAGGAAAAACATTTGAGTGATTGAGTTGTGAGCTGAATTGGCCAATTTTTTCACAGAGCATCATTTTTACTTGAAAAACAAGCTATGGTAATTCCGAATTGAGTAATGGCAGACATTTTCTTGAAAAGAAAGTAAGTAAGCCTGTCATTTCAAGAGGAAAAACTGACAACATAAATATAAAATTCAAGCTTTCAAATAAAAATAAGAATCTTGCAACTCTTGTATCGTCCAGCATAAGCTTTACTGTTTTTCAACACTTTAAAACTTTTCTGCTAAGATTGGTAGTGATATCAATGAATGTGCTTTTAAAATTTTGTACAATGAAATATGTCAACACTTGAAAGATCTACATAACCGAGTGAACAAATATTCTACATCAGCAACTGCTAAGAAAATGAATAGGAAGGGGATGCCTGGGTGGCTCAGTTGGTTAAGCATCAGCCTTTTGGTGGAGCCATGATCTTGGAGTCCTGGGATTGAGGCCTGCATTGGGCTCCCTGCTCAGCAGGGAGTCTGCTTGTCCCTCTTCCTCTGGCCCTTCACCCCTGCTCATGCTTATTCGCTCTCTCTCTCAAATAAATAAATAAAATCTAAAAAAAAGAAAGAAAGAAAATGAATAGGTAGGGCATAGACTAGGAGAAAAGATTTGCAAATCATATATCTAACAGACTATTATCCAAAACATATAAAGCCATACAACTCAATATTAAAAGGCAAACAACCCAATTAAAAATATACACAACGGGGATCCCTGGGTGGCTCAGCAGTTTGGCACCTGCCTTCGGCCCAGGGCGTGATCCTGGAGTCCCGGGATCGAGTCCCAGGTCGGGCTCCCTGCATGGAGCCTGCTTCTCCCTCTGCCTGTGTCTCTGCCCCTCTCTCTCTCTCTCTCTCTCTCTCTGTGTCTCTCATGAATAAATAAAATCTTTAAAAAAAATGGACACAAGATTTATTTTTTTAAGATTTTATTTTTTTAAATTTATTTATTTATATGTACAGCTCACCTCACAAAAACACATAAATAAATGACTGTCATGCTAAGTACTGGATGAAGTATACTGATGTCTACAACTTACTACAAAATGCAAAAAAAAAAAAAATGGATTGGGGCTCCTGGGTGGCTCAGTCATTGAGCATCTGACTCTTGGTTTCGGCTCAGGTTATGATCTCAGGGTCGTGAGACAGAGCCCCACATTAAGTTCTGTGCTTAGTGTAGAATCTGCTTGAGATACTCTCTCTCCCTGCCCCTTCCCCTCACTTGCACTCACTCTCTCTCTCTCAAATAAATGAAATAAATCTTTAAAACAAATAAGAAAAAAAAAAAAAACAAATAAGATGAATTGAGAGATTGACAGAGGAATCAACAGATAGATGGTTGGATAAATACGTGATAAAGCAAATTAATTGCTAATTCTAGAATATAGGTGGTAAATATACATGAATTCATTGTGCAGATAGTTCACTTTTTCAGTGTATTTGACAATTTTCTTAATAAAATGTTGGGAGAAAGTTATATAGAAAAGGAAACATAGTTGACTTTAGATGTTGAAATGATGGAAATTTTTTCAAGTTATCTCTAATGATGCATATTAATTTTATAAAGAAAAAATGCACTTTGTACATCCTTCCATTTCCATGAAGCAGGAAAAAATAGATGTTTTTTCATCATATACTAAGCTGTGGTATATTGCTTTCTAGCTAAACAATTAATCCATCATAAACGTAAACTTTATACTAAAGACATGAGAAAATGAACTTCATTGTCCCATAGTGAAATTATTTTAATAAGGTTAAATTACTTAAAGCACATTTTCTTTGAGCACTCTTAGGGCATTGTATGGATTGCATGAATCTGTTTTAGACTTCTGATTTAAACCTTCACAGCCTAATTACATCATAGCCACTAAGCAGTTGCAGGATTTTATTTAGAAAATGTAACTTCTCTATTAGAGATATCTTTAAACTGGACATTAAAATGCCTGACCTGGGCAGCCCGGGTGGCTCAGCGGTTTAGCGCCGCCTTCAGCCCAGGGCATGATCCTGGAGACCCGGGATCAGGTGTCACATCAGGCTCCCTAGGGGGAGCCTGCTTCTCCCTCTGCCTGTGTCTCTGCCTCTCCTCTCTGTGTCAGTCATGAATAAATAAATAAAATCTTTAAAAATAAAAAAATAAAATGCCTGACCCACCGTAGAAATACTGTGAAATAAAATAAAATGATGGATACAAAGGTACCTTAAGGGGCGCCTGGGCGGCTCAGTAGGTTAAACGTCTGCCTTTGGCTCAGGTAATGATCCTGGAATCCCCGGATCCAGCCCCACACTGGGCTCCCTGCTCAGCAGGGAATCTCCCTCTCCCCAAACCCCCACCATTCATGTTCTGTCTCATGCTCACTTACTCTTTCTCTCTCAAATAATTAAATAAATAAAATCTTAAACACACACAAAGGCACCTTGAAAAATTAAAGTTATGACACAAAGTCTGTTGAGATATTAAAACATTTTCCTCTGTTCATCCATGTCGAATGGTGGCCTTTAGGAAAGAATGAATATTACTTTCACGCATTCGTGGAAGAACGGATTAAATCTGTTGCAGTCTTTGTGATGATAAAATTATTGCTCTTACCTACTTAATTACCCTATTTTTGTCTGTTCAAGGAAAAAAAAAAGATTTTATGGCAATAGCGATCTTGCCTCACTTGATTGCTTCCACAGTACCAAGGCATAAGTACTGAAAAACTTGTGCTTTGTTCATTAATCAGGGATAATTCATGCTGGTTAATCAGAATGTGCAATTTCCTTTTTCCTTGGAAAAAAGACAACTGGATGTTGTGCTTCAGTGACAGTTCCATTTCCGAAGGAAGTCCTCTAATAAGGGACACAAAATGCCAAAATCTCATGTTTCAATGGTCCCATTTCTCCATGTAGGCAAAGCTAGATAAATTTTCTGAAATGGAAATTATCCCATCCTTCTCTGTTATTGATTAATTCCCTGATCCCTCATAGCTATCCAATGTTTAACCTGAATCTAAAACCCAGAAAAATTTTGGAGAAAGACCCCACTAACTTAAAAATTAAATAGAAAAAAAAATTCCTAGCCAATTTTTCCTTGAATCCATTTCTCACATTTCTTCTGAGCAATCAGCTTTTCCTTCCTAGAGTTTAAAGTTGTTCTAATGGAAACAAACCTATTTAGCTGGAAATCAGATTTTACTTACCCCTTACCTTCACTTTTTTATATTAAAAGAAATAGAAAATTTTCCTGAGAGGTGTTCTCATTTTGAAAAATTAAAATGTAAACCTCTAGTTTAAAACTTTAACCTTAAATCAGCTTATTTTCTAAAGGAAGTCTTATTTTTGTAGAGACCTGTAACATAATGATGTTTAAAACCACAAGGAACTTCTTTTCTTGAGTCATTTTTCTTACCAAATACTGGTTCTTACCAAGTGACTTCCTTTCAGGGCACATTTTACTCACTGATTACAAACTCCTAAAAACAAATGGTGTGTGTGTGTGTGTGTGTGTGTGTGTGTGTGTGTATAACCCCAAAATCAGAAACTTACCTACAATTAAACCAGTTTCTACTTGGCTAGATACCCAACATAGTCATACTCAGGAATGGCCATTAAAATATAGTGATATTCTATGTCCTTTTAAAAAATATATGGTAATTGAGATATTTTATTAAATTTTCATTAGTCTAACTGGAAAATGAGATATTTTCCACACATGGACATAATTCTACTTATTCTGCAAGCCAGTAGGTATTCCTTTTGAAGTATTTGAATTAACCTGTTTATTAATTATGGTAAATTAGAGAATTATTCTCTTCAACCCCCCTCCCCCATGTGAACTTCTAATGAGAATTATTTCCCCATCATTAATGTTGGGTGTAGCCATGCATCAACTTACTTTGGCCCACTCAGTAACAGCAAATAGGAGTACAGGCCTTAAATAAGTGGTTTGACTCTGCTGACTGTGTGTGGTGTGGTGATCCACCAGGGAAAGAATGTATCTCAGGCAGTTAATGGGATTATGAAAACACAGCGAGCCTGATCCCAACCTGAAGCTTTGACACAAATCTAGCTGGCCTGCGACAGAAAACAGAGTGGTCCTAGCTCATCTACATACTCATGAACAAGGTAAAATAAATGCTTATTTTTGTGACCTGTTGAGTGTGGGGGCTGTTTGTTACTCAGCAGTGATGTGACAATAGCTAATATATCCCATAGTTTTGCGCCAGTAGCAAACACATATATGAAAACTAAGTGACACACTCATATCTTTACCTTAGCTCTGAGTCCTCAAACCTGAAATGATCAGGAGCTTTGGAGACTCAAAGAATCATGCCAATCCCAATAACCAAAGTTTCTTGCTACTATTAGTAGGGACCCCAGACAAATTGGAAACTCTAGATAATCTTCCATAATGGAGTTGGAGGGAAAAAAATAGAGTAAAAGAGTCAACAGAAATGTGTGAAAGTCCTAAAGATTCTGTAAGAGTTCAATAGAAATAGCGAGAGCAAGGAAGAAGGTATGTATTTAACCAGGCAATGTGCCTTCTACTCTACTCGCCAAAGAACCAGTGATACTATCCAGCTCTGAATTCTCTCTGGGTGTTTCCAGGGCCTGAAGTGTTTCACTCAGCATCTCCTCTGTCTTCCCCCTCTTTCATTTGTAACTAACTACATGAGTGCTTCTTCCACCCAAAGCTCAGAGTATAGGAAACAGGGTATTCTCTGTTATCCCAGAGAAAAGGAGCTGGGCTTATGTGTTAGCATCTTGTTAATACTTCAAAAATCTACCTCTGGGAAGTTCTTCGCTTTGGTCTCTAGTTTTGTTAGAGGAGCAGCACAGGAAGGAATAAGAGGTTGGGTATATCCCCCAGAGGGGCTTTTTACATTTACATTTGCATATTTTAGCAATAGATCTATTTTTCTACTGGTCACGGTTAGTGATGCACTTCTTGGCAACAGTCCAGAGGAAACTTAATTTACATAGCACTTTTGATTAAAAATGCGGCACTGTTGGGCGCCTGAGTGGCTCAGTCAGTTGAATGTCTGCCTTTGGCTCAGGTCCTCGGATGGAGCCCTGTGTCCAGCTCTATGCTCGACAGAGAGCCTGCTTCTCCCTCTCCCTTTGCCTGCCCCTCTGCCTACTTGTGCTTTCTCTCTCTCTCTCTCTCTCTCTCTCTGTCAAATAAATAAATAAAATATATTTTTTTAAATGAGGCACTGAGCTCCCATCTTGGTGAATTATAAAATTCTTCTCCTATCTTTTTATCAGAAGAATAATTTCAGTGTATCTCTTCTATAAATGAGGTTTATATACTGTAAGAATTTTTCCTGTGGTTGCAAACATTTTTGAGTCTCAACATTTTTCTGCTTTCACACTAATGACTTAACAAAGCTGTTTCCACTAGGACCATCTAATGACACCATGTGTTTTTCCATAATCACTATTTGTAATGGCTTCCTAATCTCTCATAGAGTGGATATGCCATCATCTTATTAACCATTTCTTATCGTTTATTGTTGGATTTTTAAACTGTGACCAACATTTTTGCTATTATATATAACTTTCCTGTAATTGATGACATGCTTTCATCATATGTTTTTTAATCTTTTGATTATTTCTTTAACACACATTCCCAAAAATCCTACTGGGCCCAAGGATAGGAATACTTTAAAATCCTTAACGGTTATTTCTAAATCAATTTCCAAGAGACTTTTGTGATATCGATGGTAATAATGTATGAGAGCCCTAGTTTTATCCTTTCCTAACAAATACTGGATATTATTACGAATGTTGCTTTTTTTTGTAGTTAAATGAATGGAAGAAGAAAGGTACTTCATTATCATCTCCACTGTTACTTTTTAAAAAAGATTTTATTCATTTATTCATGAGAGACACAGAGAGAGAAGCAGAGACACAGATAGAGGGAGAAGCAGGCTACATGCACGGAGTCCAATGAGGGACTCGATCCCAGGACCCTGAGATGACGACCAAAGCCAAAGGTAGATGCTCAACCACTGAGCCATCCAGGTGCCCCTCCATCGTAGTTTTTTGAATTAAAAGTGAAGTGGAATATTTTCTCATGTTGGTAAACTAGATGATCTCCTTTTCTCAATATCTATTTACTTTATTATACCACAAACGTACTGACTGGAGCAACTTTCTTTTTTTCTTTGTAAAATTTTATTTATTTATTCATGAGAGAGAGAGAGAGAGAGGCAGAGGGAGAAGCAGGCTCCATGCAGGGAGCCCAACGTGGGACTCAATCCCGGGTCTCCAGGATCAGGCCCTGGGCTGAAGGCAGCGCTTAACCACTGAGCCACCTGGGCTGCCCTGGAGCAGCTTTCAAGCTGTGCTTATCAATAAGAAAACATACACTTATTGTTTCTTTTTTATGTGGATGCTGTATGCCCATTAATCTACAGATTTGTAATATAAACCTATTCTCACAGATAAGTTTATAAGTTGGAAGCATTCTTTAAAAAACAAACAAACAAACAAAAACCCGAAGTAGTGGCAAAATCTTTCTGAAAAAATAATCGACAGAACATTTTATCAGCATTTACCTTGATCCAAAAGCACTGACTTAAAAAAAAAAAAAAAAAAGCGCTGACTTTATAGAGGGATCTAATCAACTTAGCAAATCAGCCAAAAACAACAGTACATGACGGATCAAATTCCATTTGAACAAATGCCTCACAGAGGGCAGAAGTAGGACCAATTTAGGGAAGCCCAAAGGAGACAAGAGTTTTGCTAATGATAGGAAGAACTTTGTAGAAATTAGCTCAAACCCAAATCACACCCGGACTGTCTGGTGAAAAAGCAAGTTTCATATCACTCTGCTCCAGCAAAGATGGTTGGGGGTAGTTTGGAGTCATATATATGGGGATGAGGGAGGCTTGGCCCTAAGGGGGATGGATAGCTTCGAAGTCCCTTCCCACTCTGTTTTCCCAACCTCAGCTTGTGGACCTGTCCCTCTTGGGCCTAGGAAGAGGGGACTTATTTGTACAGGACAGAGAAAGAGGAAGAACTTGTCTTCTTCTTGAGGGTGGGGCCTACCCTTGTCAGAATTTTGAAATAGTCAGACCTTATCTTGGGCATCTTCCCACTTCCCTTTCTGTACTTTTGCTTACCATCTCATCCAGATCTCAGCTGCCCCATATTCCAAGGACAGCCTTCACTTCCAAGCAGGACCCTTCCTACTGTATTTCTCCTCTCTCTCCAACCATTCTCAAATGTCCCCTTCTTTTAATACAGGGAACCTTAGCTAGGTGTTGAGAGGCAGCTTGAACGATTTCACTGTAAAATCTGAATGACTGATAGCCCGTGACCTTCCCAGACAGACATGAGTTTCAAACCATGATGTTTCTAAAACCAATGGCACCTTTGACTGACAACATGTGGTAAATTAAACTCCAATTAATAGCCCCTCTAGAGTTCGTTAATAAACTAATTTTTTATTGGTGTTCAATTTACCAACATACAGAATAACACCCAGTGCTCATTCCGTCAAGTGTCCCCCTCAGTGCCCGTCACACACTCACCCCCACCCCCCGCCCTCCTCCCCTTCCACCATCCCTAGTTCGTTTCCCAGAGTTAGCAGTCCTTATGTTCTGTCTCCCTTTCTGATATTTCCCACACATTTTTTCTCCCTTCCCTTATATTCCCTTTCACTATTATTTATATTCCCCAAATGAATGAGAACATACACTGTTTGTCCTTCTCCGATTGACTTACTTCACTCAGCATAATACCCTCCAGTTCCATCCACGTCGAAGCAAATGGTGGGTATTTGTCGTTTCTAATGGCTGAGTAATATTCCATTGTATACATAAACCACATCTTCTTTATCCATTCATCTTTCGATGGACACCGAGGCTCCTTCCACAGTTTGGCTATTGTGGACATTGCTGCTAGAAACATCGGGGTGCAGGTGTCCCGGCGTTTCATTGCATCTGCATCTTTGGGGTAAATCCCCAGCAGTGCAATTGCTGGGTCGTAGGGCAGGTCTATTTTTAACTCTTTGAGGAACCTCCACACAGTTTTCCAGAGTGGCTGCACCAGTTCACATTCCCACCAACAGTGCAAGAGGGTTCCCTTTTCTCCGCATCCTCTCCACCATTTGTGGTTTCCTGCCTTGTTAATTTTCCCCATTCTCACTGGTGTGAGGTGGTATCTCATTGTGGTTTTGATTTGTATTTCCCTGATGGCAAGTGATGCAGAGCATTTTCTCATGTGCATGTTGGCCATGTCTATGTCTTCCTCTGTGAAATTTCTCTTCATGTCTTTTGCCCATTTCATGATTGGATTCTTTGTTTCTTTGCTGTTGAGTTTAATAAGTTCTTTATAGATCTTGGAAACTAGCCCTTTATCTGATATGTCATTTGCAAATATCTTCTCCCATTCTGTAGGTTGTCTTTGAGTTTTGTTGACTGTATCCTTTGCTGTGCAAAAGCTTCTGATCTTGATGAAGTCCCAATAGCTCATTTTTGCTTTTGTTTCTTTTGCCTTCCTGGATGTATCTTGCAAGAAGTTACTGTGGCTGAGTTCAAAAAGGGTGTCGCCTGTGTTCTCCTCTAGGATTTTGATGGAATCTTGTCTCACATTTAGATCTTTCCTCCATTTTGAGTTTATCTTTGTGTATGGTGCAAGAGAGTGGTCTAATTTCATTCTTCTGCATGTGGATGTCCAATTTTCCCAGCACCATTTATTGAAGAGACTGTCTTTCTTCCAATGGATAGTCTTTCCTCCTTTATCGAATATTAGTTGACCATAAAGTTCAGGGTCCACTTCTGGGTTCTCTATTCTGTTCCATTGATCTGTGTGTCTGTTTTTGTGCCAGTACCACACTGTCTTGATGACCACAGCTTTGTAGTACAACCTGAAATCTGGCATTGTGATGCCCCCAGCTATGGTTTTCTTTTTTTAAAATTCCCCTGGCTATTCAGGGTCTTTTCTGATTCCACACAAATCTTAAAATAATTTGTTCTAACTCTCTGAAGAAAATCCATGGTATTTTGATAGGGATTGCATTAAACGTGTAAATCGAAGCTCCATTACTTGCTGTCTGGTGAAGCTGAAGATATCGCTAAGCTATCTGTAGCTTCAATGTTCTCATCTGTAAGTGAGGAAACTTTATTATTAAGCCTAGCATAATGCTTGACATATAGATCTTAGGAAATGTTGGTTATTACCCTCCCCTTGACATTTCCCCACACACAGGTGCCATCACGGATATCCTGCTGTCTTCCTTCATTTCCATTTCAAAGTCCCTAGCCTATATTACTTGGGCAGAAGGTATCTAAGGCAGAATCCGGGCAGCTGAGATTCCTACCGGAAAGGAGGAATTCCTTGCATTCAGCTGCCCCTACTCACCTTTCTATTGCAGGAGTTTCTACCAGTAAACGGTTTACCTTCTCCCCCTTTTCTCAGCGTTCACTTTGTTATTTTTGTTCAAGTGGTTATTGGGCTGGGATGTTAAAGTTTGATTTGAAAGTTTGCTTAATTTACTTTCAATGTTTCTGATTTTCTAATACCTATATTTAAGGCTACAAGCTTTCCTCTGGGTAGTGTGCTGACTATAAACCACAGATTTTATAAAGGAATACTTCTATGTCCATCATCACATGTTTTTTAACTACCAGTTGATTTTCTCCTTAACCCAAGAGTTATTTAACCAACTGAGTCACCCAGGGGCCCCCACCCAACAGTTATTTAGTAATTTAAAAAAAATTTTTTTTAGATGCTTGACTTTTATCAATTTGATTTGTGACATCTTCCTGCCTATTATTAGGCATCAGGAGGTCAGTAGCCATTTGGCGGCTCTGTCTTCTCTATCTCGTCTCCGTGTTGGCATCTCTATAATTGATGCCAACTCTCAAAAGTTTATACTCAGTGCAGGTAGGCTATGAATGAATGAAAGGATGCCTCTTTCAACACATTTAAAGAAATAAATGAGGATGCCGGGGTGGCTCAGTGGTTGAGCATCTGCCTTCAGCTCAGGGTGTGATCCCGGGGTCCTCCGATCAAGTCCCACATTGGGCTTCTCCCTCTATCTCTGCCTCTCTCTGTGTCTCTTATGAATAAATAAAAATTTTAAAAATCTTTTAAAAACTAAAGAAACGACACAGTACAGTGCTTTCAGTCAACAACAGTAACAGGTACCCATTTAAAATAAAATGATATTTTGCCACTGTAAAACCCACTGTGTTCTCTTAATATGGTGAAAACTGATGGAAACTTAATTAAAACAAAAGTATGCTATACCAGAAAAATAAAAATCTACTCTGTGTGCTTGTGTGTGTGTGTGTGTGTGCGTGTTTGTGTGTGTGTGGTGCACCATCTTTGGGGGTAAGGCACTTATCTCCACATGCTCAATTAAAATTTGGCAATGTCTCCTAGCAGTCTAAGCAAGCAAGGTTTAATTATGTAACTGCTGTTATTTTTATAGCCACATTTGGGAGTTCTCTGCTGATTATAAGATTGCCTTATCATAATGAGATAGCAGAGCTGACATCTTCCCAAACTGGGCTAGTTGTTTACTTATTGAAATATTTATCTTTTTCCCACAGGTCCTGGAGACCAAGTTAGCAGTTGTGTTATCATTAAAATTAAGAGAACATAATCAGCCTTACATATGGGTCTTAGAAGGTGACCAGAATGCTCTGGTTTTCCCCGGGGCTGGGGTTTCCCAAGGTATGGAATTTCCAGGGCTAAAATGGGGACAGTCCCAGACTAACCAGGACAGTCAGCTGCCCTACGTATTTCCCCAGAGTAAATCACAGCATCATCCTGGGCCTATCTTAGCAGCCCGCAGGCTAAGCTACCGCCGCATTGAGTTGGCATAATTTGAGGGCTGGCCGAAAGGCCATCCTGTCTATCCCCCCAAATGACTGCCAGCTCTTAACAGCACTGTCTCTCCTGACCTGCCATTTCCACCTTTGTTAAGTTACTCCTACAGTTAAGTTTCTTTTTGGCTGGAATTGGAAAATCAAAGGTCCAGGCATTATCTTTAAAGACCTTGGTTACAAAACTTAAGTCTGGAAAGGATGAAAAGATGATGTTTTTAGATTTTTCTCATCTCACAGCCCAAAGAACCCTTTGAAAAGCATTAGAAGCCAGCATGGTGAGGGTGACACCAAATTAATTAGAGCTTCTCCTCTGCGTCCCCTCTGCATTTTTCTCCTCTGCACCCTCCCCCAGGCCATCAGCACCCTCATCCGATCCCTCCCCTTCCCTATAGCAAACCCTCTCCCAGAACTGGAGGTCGTGAGTGTACTTACACTCAGGTGCAAGGTTTAGAATAAGGCTTATGCCTTCGTCAAGTTTAAAGAGTTAACCTCTTCAGAAGACATGTGCATTTTAGGTGGGAGCAAAGCTCCTGTTTGTATTAAAGTCAAAGAAAAGAGGCACAAAGTAAGAAATTTTAGGACCAGGTACATACACCGGGAAACCCACAATGGCCCCATGGCCATTGAGGCACTGCTCCCCCACCCCAATCATACAGAAGGTACTGGCAAGCCCCTGCTTTCATCAGGGAGGTGAGGGAATCCTTTCTTTCTACAAACATTTGTTGAGGGGTACCTGGATGGCTTAGTTGCGTTACACCTCTGCCTTCAGCTCAGGTCATGATCCTGGGGTCCTGGCATCAAGCCCTTCATGGGACTCGCTGCTTAGCAGGGAGTCTGCTTCTCCCTCTCTCTCTGCCTCTCCCCCTGGCTTGTACTCTCTCTCTGTCAAATAAATAAATAAAATCCTTAAAAAAAAACAACAACAAAGATTTGTTGAGCATCTACTATGAGCCAGGCACGCTGGCCCCCTGAGACAAATGAGACATCCTTGTTACCCACAGGCCTCTTTGGTTCAGGTCAGGGAGAGACACCTGCAGTAAGTGTGTGCTATAGAGACACATGTCTGAGGTGTGCTGGGAGCAGGAAGGGGGAGCCCTGGGGGACCCAGGGGAAGTCAGGGGTTGCAAGGACAGGTATGGTGAACACAAAATTTAGGCCCACAACACCTGTACCCCTAAAACCAGCTGAGGGATGAAACCAAGTCCAAAAAGTAAAATTCTCCCTTCACCTAACTTCCCCCTGAAATGGAATTTTTGATCTTCGTTGACTACTAAAACCTCTAAACATAAAAGTTGGAAGAAAAAAATATATATATGAACTATGTAAAATACATAAAATTGAAGTAAATAGCATAAATAACTTATGCAAACCCAATAAAAACTACTTTTCTGGGGGAATAATGATTCAAAACTCCAAATAAGGGCAGCCCTGGTGGCTCAGAGGTTTAGCGCCGCCTTCAGCCCAGGGTGTGATCCTGGAGACCCTGGATCGAGTCCCACGTCAGGCTCCCTGCATGGAGCCTTCTTCTCTCTCTGCCTGTGTCTCTGCCTCTCTCTCTCTCTCTCTCTGCATAAATAAACAAAAAATCTTAAAAAAAAAAAAAACTCCAAATAAAAGGAAAGACTTCAGCTTTTGTGAACAATGGGCTTGACTTTTATTTTCTTTTAAGTTACTTGTTTTTATGTCTTTCTGTTTCATTTCCCAGAAACAAAAACAGTTTGCATTCCATTATTTCCATTTTCCAATAATGACATGCTAACTGAATCATCTTTCATGCTTTGTCTCACAATTAAAGCTTTCAACCCACATTCCCTTCTTCTGACCTTTAAATATTAGAAATTTAACTGAGTTAGGGGGAGGATCTAAGTTAGTTACTACTTATTTCACCAGCACAACTTGGCACTTTCAAGAAACACTACAAATTTTCATGGAGATTATGGAGATGAATCTATATTATGTTACCCACCCCCATGGTGTCAGTGGACAAACCAAGACTCATCAAAGATCAGCTGTGAAATGGAAGCCTTGGGCTTCCTGAGAAGAATCACTCAGGAGAGTAGTGGGGTAGTAGACCCATCCCCTAACCTCTTGGTCAGATACTTTCTCAGTATGTTTACTCAGGAGGCAACCCTAGGGACAAGGGACTGATTAAATTGAGAAGAGGAATCAGGCATTAGGGAGAGGTGGCACCTCTTAAGGTCCCTTGCAAGTCTAAGATTCTGTAAAATTACCCTTTGGGATGTTTGAGAGCATTGACTTGATGAGTCTTGCCTTGTGCCAGTGAACCATGGATTTTGAGTGGGTGCCTCCTTCTATTGGTTGTCCTACAAGGCAACAACAAACTGATACAACTCTTTTTTAAAAAATATTTATTTATATATTTATGGGGGGGTAGTGTGTGCACATGAACGTGAGGGAGGGGCAAAGGGAACAGGAGAGAAAGAATCCTAAGCAGGCTCCACGTTCAGCATGGAGCCCAACAGAAGGCTCAATCCCATGACCCTGATATTATGACCTGTGCCAAAAATTAAGAGTCAGATATTCAACCTACTGAGCCACTAAGGTGCCCTCAGACTGACCCAACTCTTAAATCTGGACTTCCCTGCTACTGCTGCCATCCCAATACCAGAAATCAAATTGAAAGTGAACAAAGTGAGTAAGCATGTTTTGTATACAGGCTTCTAAATTAGGTCTGCAATGATATTTTAGTAGTTGGCAACAAGACTTGTGAACATTGACAATTTAAAAATACAATAAAAGTTTTAAAAACTGGGAAAAAAAAAACAGAAAGATGTTTCCAGATAGTC
Organism: Canis lupus familiaris; assembly: GCF_011100685.1. Classification (NCBI taxonomy): domain Eukaryota; kingdom Metazoa; phylum Chordata; class Mammalia; order Carnivora; family Canidae; genus Canis; species Canis lupus. The sequence continues at coordinate 93,951,827 of NC_049222.1, read as the reverse complement.
TTATACAATGATGCAAAGGTGAATAGAGTCTGGGATTCCAGCACTGTTTACTAACCGTGTGACCAAGAGCCAGTTATTCAGTATCACTAATCCTTTACCATGTTGGTAATAGGGGATCTTAATCATTCTTTCCTTATAATACTGCTGTAAGGATCAAGCAAGGTGATCATGTTAGATGCTGAACAGGGCCTGGCGATGCAGCGGAAGACTGACTGCCCACCCCCCCGCCCTGCGTGATCCTCTGTACACCTCCCTTGTCTTCACCGCCCCCCCTCTGCAGGGACTTCTGCTTGGACTTGGTCACCTGAGAGCCCCAGGAAGGCAGGAGAGTGAAGGTGAAGTATATGTTCTCCAGCTCTCTACCTGGGAGGGTTATCACAGGAACACTGGGGTCCCTTGACAGGTGGCTTAGCAGCCAAGAGGAAGTGACTGTCCTCGCCTTGGGTGGCTGCCCACTCCCCTTCCTCATGGTTTCCTGCACACTCCCCACTGCACTGTGAATAGTCCCTTTGTTAACTTTGCCCCAGATTGTCCAGCTGGAGTGCACCGTGGGATAAAGTAGCCGTGGGTAGCAGCTGTGATTTATCTTGGAGTCTAAGGTTAAGCACTAAACAAATTATCATACAGAGACCACAAAATACATACTGTAATGCAAATAAATCCCCCCACCGGCAGAAGGTTGTTGGAATAACTCAGACCATTCCCTACTTCTCAACATTTTCATAGCACTCTCAAGAGGAGCTTTCTCTTTGAAAAACCTTCTGTTATTTAGAGTTGCCCAATTTAGAAAACAATGAGCAATCATTTCAGTGTAAAAATGTCACAAACATGGATGTTGCTTACTCGAAATGTATTCATGGCCTGTACAAAATTCAAATCTAACTGGGTGTCTTGTGTTTTATTTGGCAACCCTACCAGTCATGGGAAGATTTGGAACCTTTCTTTTCTTTTCTTTTTAAAAATATCTTTTTTTTTTTTTTTTTTTTTTTTTAACAGAGACAGTGAGTGAGTGAGTGAGTGAGTGAGTGAGAGCATGAGTAGGGGGAGCAGCAGAGGGAGAGGAAGAAGCAGACTCCCCGCTGAGCAGGGAGCCCATCATGGGGCAGACACATCACTGAGTCACCAGGTGCCCAGAGATCTGGACCCTTTCATTCGTAGTTTCTTAAATGTCTACTTAAGAACATGCTTGTCTTTACGAGTGGGTGGGAGAGTCAGGCCTCATAATGAACCAGTACTTTCCCATGGAAAAAAAAACGTTCACAATCCACCTGAGTAGGTACAGAGAGGCCAATTCTGCACCACATTCTGTTCAAGACACACCAGTCGTGTCTGCCTTTCGCTCCCGCCCTTCCATGTGCAATTGCCCCACACATCATCTCTAAGGAGACCAGACGGACCAGCTGCTGGGACCAGGAGAAGGAGCCTGCCTGACAGTGACCGATGCATGAGGAGTGGAGCTGAACCAATCTGATTTCTGGTATCTCCAGAGAATTTTGACTGAGGGAATGAGGCAGAGAGCAATGGCAGCTATAGGAACTGAAAATATGCCTGATAAGCCTGTGCAAACTGAATTTGTAAGAAGCAGAGTTAGGGCAGAGGAAATACAGTCACCAAAAAGAGAAAGACTACAACTGCATGGCAGAAATAAGCAGACTTGTGAAGAGTAGCGAGGATCCATTAATGATGGGAGACTGAGGAAAGTTCCAGTCACTTACTGCCTCCAGGGCATCTTAGGATGGGGAAACCTGCCTCTGGCTCCTGTCTCCCTAGGGCTCTGTTGTTTTGTTTTCTCTTGCACAGTGAAGGATGCCAGCACCTCTCTATACTTAACATACCTCTTTCTTACTTGAGGTAATTTAAGTGAATTACTTCCCTGCACCTGCACATAGGCTGCTGAGTCCCCACCATGTGAGTAGTTTCCAACGCTGAAGAAATTCACATGCAGCCATTGCCTTGCAGAGGCCTGGGGTGCAGGGAGTAATCCGTTCCTCTGGGACCCTAACTTCCAGGGGTCTCTAAGCAAACACTCTTAGAAGAGTGAGGCAGTACTGCTCTTCCTGCTTCCCTCCCAATGCTTGCTAAAAGCAGGCTGGTGGGCCACAGTGGTGCTTGTGCTATTCCCACTGCAAGTGCACAATCTTGGTCTTCAGAGAATCCACGGTCAACATATCACTCATGTGAATATTTTGTCTATGTAGTAATTATTCCCATATAATAAACATTAACTATAAAAAACAATCAGTATGGCAACTGTAAAAATAATAATAATAAAAAGTGTTGGAGAGGATGTTGAGAAGTCAGAATCCTTATGCATTTCAGGAGGGAATGTAAAATGGTGGAGCCACCGTAGAAAACAGTATGGCAACTCCTCAAACAGCTACACTGAACTAGCATATGATTCAGTAATTCCACTCCTGGGTATGTACCCACAAGAATTGAAAGCAAGTAATCAAATAGATACTTGTACACTAAGGTTCATAGCAGCATTATTTACAAAAGCCATATGATGCAAACAATCCAAAAGTCCATCAACAGATGAACAAATATGGCATATCTGTACACACAAAATATGGCATATCCATACGATGCAATATTGTTCAGCCATAAGAAGGAAGGAAATTCTATGCTGCAATACGGATTCACCTTGAAAACATTACACTCGAAGTGAAAGAAGCCAAACACAAAAGACCACATTTTGTGTGATTCCATTTATATAAAACATTCCCAAATAGATCAACACATAGATACAGAAAGCAGACTGACCAGGTTTCGGGGGAAATGGGAGATAACCATTGGGGGTGGGGATGGGGTTCTCACTGGCATGATGAGCAAGTTCTGGAAATGGCAAGCAGTAATAGTTAACACAACCTTGTGAAAGTGCTTAATGCCACTGAACTGTACACTGAAAATGGCTAAAATGGAAAACGTCATGTTATGTTTTGTTTCTTTTTTTACCACAATTAAAAACAAAAAACAACCAAACTGTCTGAATCAGGGCTTCATTGGGCTTCCATAAGCCACTAAGCCAGGTCTAAGGCAGGGGAAACTGCTGCACATTAGAATTATCTGGGGAACTTTTATTTATTTTTATTTATTTTTTAATATTTATTTATTCATTTTACAGAGAGAGAGAGAGCATGTGTGAGCGTGCATGCAAGCAGGGGGAGGGGCAGTGCAGAATCCTGCAAGCAGATTCCTTGTTGATCGGGGAGCCTGGTGCAGGGCTCAATCCCAGGTTCCCAAGATCATGACCTGAGCCGAAACCAAGAGCCTGCTGCTTAACTGGCTGAGCCACCCAAGTGCGAATTATCTGGGGAACTTTTAAAATCCCCAATGTCAGGACCACATCTCAGACCTACTCAGAATGTCTGCAGGTGGGCATCAGCATTTTTTAAAAGCTCCCCAGTTAACTCTGATATGCAACCATCAAGAACAGTCCTCCAAGGCAATGTGCTTCTCAAACCTTAATGTGCATACAAACAACCTGGTCATCTTGTTAGAACACAGATTCTGACTGGTACATCCATGGTGAAGTCCAAGCAGTTCTAACAAGCTCCCAGGTAACACAGATATCCCTGGTCTGTGGACCACACTTTTTTTTTTTTTTTTTTAAGATTTTACTTATTTATTCATGAGAGACACACAGAGTGAGACAGAGACATAGGCAGAGGGAGAAGCAGGCTCCCTGCAGGGACTGGATCCCAGGACCCTGGGATCACACCCTGAGCCAAAGGCAGATGCTCAACCACTGAGCCACCCAGGTGCTCCACACTTTGAGTGACAAAACCCTATGGTTCATCCTGGCCAGCTGTATATCTATTCTTTAAAGAAAGAAAAATCTATCAGGACTTAAAAAGTGATTCTAAGACTTAACAACATTCATTATCAGGAGGGTCTTCATAACCAAACACATTTTCATTACCCATATTTCTTCAGCCTATAAGATAATCCTCCAAGGCTTTCCCACAAAAGCCCAGATGTTTTCATCAGCTATTTGAATTTTTGAATATTTCTTATCACCACTTCCACTTTTGTCTGATTTCTCATGTTCCTGTAGGACCAAGTACGGATTCAGAAATACCCATTTAATAAGCTAACAAGACTTCCACCTCTTGGCTGCAGTACATAAAATATAGCAATCAACATTTCAGTGAGACTTTGTGCCTGATAATTCAAGAATAAATCAAACAAGAAAGATCTTGACCGCTTTAACACTGATGTCTAAATCATTCCCTTTCCCAATATCAAGCAGTAATAAAGTTTACAAAGTACACTGGAGATTCCAAGGGAAATAAGTTTCAAAATGATGCCAATTACATGTAAACAAAATGATTTCATCACATAGTTTTGTTGACAGAGAAGTAGAAACTTCAAGTTCCAACAGATCTTAAAGAAAATGAATGAGATCTCCAGTAATGATTATGATCAGGAATTTCAATATTAGTAGCCAGATTTGAGAAACTCATTGGTGAGGCATCTAAGAGAGGTGATAAATGGGTGTTATTATAAAAGACAGTTCATTTTTATCATCACTTTGTGAAATTATACACATAAAACAAGAAGAATAGAAAAGGAATGTCAGAGCTTCATGCTAAATTAACTTTTGCCTGAAGCTGATACATACAATACTGGTGCCCAGTTTAAAACATTTTTAACTGGGATCCCTGGGTGGTGCAGCGGTTTGGCTCCTGCCTTTGGCCCAGGGCGCGATCCTGGGGACTTGGGATCGAATCCCACATCGGGCTCCCGGTGCATGGAGCCTGCTTCTCCCTCTGCCTGTGTCTCTGCCCCCCTCTCTCTCTCTGTGTGACTATCACAAATAAATAAAAATTAAATAAATAAATAAAACATTTTTAACTGGTGTCCAGTTTATTTTATTTTTTTTTAATTTATTTATTTATGATAGTCACACAGAGAGAGAGAGAGAGGCAGAGACACAGGCAGAGGGAGAAGCAGGCTCCATGCACCGGGAGCCCGATGTGGGACTCGATCCCGGGTCTCCAGGATCGCGCCCTGGGCCAAAGGCAGGAGCCAAACCGCTGCGCTACCCAGGGATCCCTGGTGTCCAGTTTAAAACATGTTAACTGGCATAGTCCCTCTGGAAAATACATAGTTCAAGAGCCTCAAAAAGTTTGTAAACTTGTAATGTGCAGCTGTAATGAATGATAGCAATGGATGTGTAAAGATAGCATAAAATCTAAAAAAAACAGTGATGGGATGAAGAGAAGAGATTCAAACCAACTGAGCAAAGATCTGTAATAATAATTACTCGAAATGTGGCTAACATAAGCAAACTCATGATGACATTTTTAAGGGTTCAATTATGGTATCTGATTATGTCAATTTTATATCAAAGAGCATTGAGAGACAAGCATTTACAGTAATAAACAAGAACATTGTATTAATAGAACTCATAATAGTGATAAAAACACAATAATCCTGAATTTATGCTCTAACTATAGCAATAAATATATAAGATAAAAATGTATAGAAATAAGGCAGAAATGCAATCATGATTAAGAGATTTTAATCCTCTGCTTTCAGAACCACTATCAAAAAGAACATTAATAAGGATACTAAAGATATGAATAATTTATTATGTTGCTCATTACCTCTTAGATAAAGATCTGCAGGGCAATTACCATAGCCAAGACAGAATTTCCTCTCCTGATGAATAGATACTCTTTTCTTAGTTATACAAAACTTTGACACTATTTAATAGAGATATAAAAATATAAAACCCAGGTAGTTTCTATTTTGCTGAAGCTGCTAGAAAGCCCAGGGCCAAACTTTGCTCTTAATAATGTAATTTCCTTTAGCCATGACTTTTTAAGATAATATTAATTTTCTTCCTCTCTGCTTGGATATCTCCGTTTTAACCTGATTTACTGGCATTGATCTTAGTGTATCTGTACTCTTATTCTGAACCATCTCACATCCTTTTTTGATAGTACATCATGAGAAACAAATTAGTACAAATGCAATCCGAATGCGGCACCTAATAAAATAGAATGGATGGTACCGACCTGTTGGAAATCCTTAGCTATCCTTGGAATGGGCTTTTAAGGCTGAACAGGACAGACAGGCTTCCCTGGGCCAAGGCTTTTAAAGGACTCCTTATCATTTGCATAAACCAGCATTAAAATGTATGAGCCAATCCTGGTTTCAGACATCAGATCCTTTTACTGTCATTCTGCTGCTCTGGTTGGACTCTGTATCTTTGATAAGCCTTGTGATCGTGGTCCATCTCCCTCCTGGTTCCTGGCTTGCTGTTCCCATGTTGGCTCCCCCAGCACTGATCTTTTTCCAATGTTTACTGGCATCTGTACTAAGAACCATTTTCACCTAGCAAATCCGGCAAGCTGGCTAATTCCTGCAAGAGCCAACTCTTGTCTGCTGCCCAGGTCTGATCAAGTCTGCCTGTGTCCTGGCACCGGAGGTGGGGTGGGTGGGGGACAACACCCTAAGAGTCACATGGGAATCAAGGGAATTTAAAACACATGCTTTCTTTCCAAGTCTATCAATACAGTGCAGACCACAGAATGAAAAACAATCAAAGAAGCACTTTGCAATTACAAGAAAGTATCAATTCCATATGTTAGTGCTATAAACTTGAAAAGATAAAGAAAGGTAGAAATGTTAATCACATCTCAAAATCTATCCAAGAAAAAATTAAAAAGTATCTTTAATGCCCTCAATATCTCTCCTCAAATAAAAGCTCAACTTTCCAAATTTCTTCTAAATATCTCATTCATTCACTCATCAGCTAGTAATTGAGCATCTGCTGTATGTCAGGTCTGGGTTGGGTGCTGGAGTTACAAGAGCAAAGGAGAAATAATGAGCATATTGATTAGTTGGGGAAGGGGGTAATTCTGCTCACAACAGGAGTAAGCATGGGGTTTATGGGCACACAGACAAGAGCCCTGGCTGTTCTGCAGGAATAAGATGAGATCCCAGGGTAGGAAAGGCCTGAAGACAGGGAGGGGTAGGACTGGAAGCTTCTACAGGGTGAGAGCAGTGAACTAGAGGCAGTGTGCATGGAGACAAGAGGAGTGGACTAGAGGAGAGTTAAAGAGGAAGTGAGCTTGAGGGAGTTTGATGAGAAGGAGAGGAGAGGCATGGATAGCAGCAGGGAATGCTTTCAGCAGAAGGGTGGCACCTTCATTGTAACAGGCAACACAAGAGGAACATGACATGGAGAGATGATGCACAGGGTCAATTATGCTTCTAAAGGATACAGCAGGAAGAAGGAGAAAAAAGGAGAAAGGGAGCAGGGAAAAGAAGTTGGGTGTGGGGGTGGGGATTGAAGATGGATGATCCCAGGACTTCTGACATCTCCACTGACCACAGATGCTGGAGCAGAAGATGAAGATGACCCTAAACACACTTGTTTCTCACTGGCTGGGTGTTGACTCTCTAGTCTTATACTCAGCGACCTAGCAACATGGTATGTGTGCTAGAAGGATTTCATTTGCCTGGGCTAGAAGGAAGTCAGGTGCCTTGGAGAAAACTATGGCAAAATCATCTTTTGGGCCCAATTCCCCGGGGCCTGCAACTCATGGAAAGGAAGAACAATAAAACCTAAGAGAAATCATTGAAAAAGAGGGATTCTCTGAAAGCCCTAGAGTTGCAGCCCAAAGGCCTCTTTTTTTCTGGTTTCTACTTGGCTTTCTAAAGGTAGGTTCAGGGTGCCCTTCTTCCCAAGTAGAAGGCTCAGGCCCTCTCAATGTAGCAGCATGCAGTTGACCATGTGACCAGACCCAAGCCAAAGTAGATTAATGAGCCACAAATAGGCTGGATGAAGCAAACCAATGCCAACAGCTCAATTCAAACTGTTGGGCTCAAGTGAGCAGGAATTTTATAGGAGAGAGGATGAACATGGATCCTCACTCCAAATGAGAAGAAAGACCTTCATACCCTCTGATTTAAACTCATGCAAAAAAACACACAAACAAACCAAAAAAACAAAAAATACCTCATGCCAATACATTTGATTCATGGGGGTAAAACTAGCTGGTGTCTCTGTAAGAATGCTCAGTCCTTGGAAGAGTTTGACAAATCCCACAAGTGGAAAGGCCAATCATATTTCTACTTTTGACCTGCCAAGCAGCTGACATAGGCAGTTGGAAGTATAGAAAGCCTAGTACCTAATTCAGGCAACCAACCAGAGTCCAACTGTTAAAGGCCTCAGGAGAGATGATGAGGTGTTTTGGACAGCAAGAGGAAAACCAGAGATGTAGCCTTTCACCCAGACATGGGGACAAAGTAAACTCAAACTAAACGAGGATAAAGAATTATGCTTTTTTCAAGCCTACACACACACACACACACACACACACACACACACAACTGATCACCTTCTGAACTATAAAGGTATTAGTCTAAATTCTATTTAAAATGATGCTTTGACCACTAGAAGATTCCGATTGCAGAAATCTTTGATGAGTCAATGTATTATTTCCTAGAAAATTTACAGATTGCATCTATGTAAAAACTATCAGCTCTTGCACAAGTGTGGGCATGTGTCTGCATGATAGTAAAGGTTGAATTTGTGTGCATGTGACCCCTCAGAGGCCAGGGCACAATACAAGTGCACTCTGATTTGGCTTTCACATAAAGAAAGCAGAGTTACAGCCTGCCAGCTTCTGACAAGTGTTTCTTATAACTTGTTCTCACACTTCTTTATGATGTGAACCCAACACTGAAAGCGAGTCTGTTCAAAGTGACCCTTCAGGTAATGGCTTTCCCAGAGAAAGTGTCCTTTGCTATCTTCCCCTAAGAGAATATAATAATCTATTTCAGGGAAGCATAAGAGATAGTTCTCTTCCAAAGAACAGTGGCTTTTCAAGACCCCTGGGGGAAGAAGCAGAGGGAGGAGGGTCTTCAAAGCAGGTCTGGACTCAGAAGGCCTTCATTTTTCCAGAGATTGGTTTTCTCGCCTCAAGGTCTGCAAGAGCCTTCTGATTTGGGGCCCTTGGAGGTATATTCCACAATGGTTCCAGATGAACACTGTTGCTATTACAAACGAAAATCTGGCTTGAAGCTTCTCAGAAGCTAGTGTAAGGAGGAAAGTTTAGTAAGAATTGTGCATATTTAGCCAAGACAAAGAACTGTGAACATGTCTGAAGGGAAGGAGAGGTTTTCCTGGTACTGAATTCTGAAAGTCCTCGCAGGGGACACTATTCCGAAACCCGAGTGATTTGTTGGAGAATGTTTTCAATCACAATTGCCTTGTAAGTACAAAAGCTGAAATAAAATTGTTTTATCTTGTAGCAACCATTCATAAAAGTAGAAAGCATAATATTCAAACTTAATTCAATGAAGGAGATTTTGTTCAGCGTTGACCTGAGTTAGGCCAAGCTAATACTCTTGCAGTGGTTGAACTTGACTCAAAGGTAGAATCTAAAACTAACACAAGACTACATAGATGGTATGTCCTCTGAGTTATATTTCCTAAGCTCATTTCTCTCAAAGAGGATTTTTTTTTTAGATTTTATTTATTTATTCATGAGAGACACAGAGAGAGCCAGAGACATAGGCAAAGGGAAAAGCAGTCTCTCTGTGGGGAGCCCAATGCAGGATTTGATCCCAGGACCCTGGGATCATGACCCAAGCCAAAACCAGATGCTCAATCACTGAGCCGACCAGGTGCTCCTCTCAAAGGGGATTTTTTTTTTTCAAAGGGGATTTTAATAGGAGTTATAAAGATCCAGATTTTTTATCTAGCAAGGTCATGGAGAGTTGATGGTATATACCAGGATCAGCAAACCATATCCTGTGGGCCAAATCGGTCCCAATGTATGTTTTGTCCCAATTGTATGTTTCCAAATGGCCCATTTGTAAAGAATGTTTTTATTTAACATGTTTCTAATGGCTGGAAAAAATCAAAAGAAGAATAATATTCTGTGACATGTGAGAATAATATGAAATTCAAATTTTAGTGTCTATAAAGTTTTTTTGGAACTCATTTACATTTCATCTATCAATCCTTTAATACTACAACAGCAAAGTAAAATAGTTGTAACAGGGACTATGTGGTCTGCAAAGTCTAAAATATTTATTATGTGGCTCTTTACAGAAAAAGTTTATCAACATCTGGAATTTACTGCTGATTGATGACAGACCTCAAAGCTCTTAAGATCTGGGGATCCCTGGGTGGCGCAGCGGTTTGGCGCCTGCCTTTGGCCCAGGGCGCGATCCTGGAGACCCGGGATCCAATCCCACATCGGGCTCCGGTGCATGGAGCCTGCTTCTCCCTCTGCCTGTGTCTCTGCCTCTCTCTCTTTCTCTCTCTATGACTATCATAAATAAATAAAAATTAAAAAAAAAAAAAAGCTCTTAAGATCAGACAAGTAAAAAAAAAAAAAAAAAAAAAAAAAAGATGAGACAAGTAAATTATAGGATTCTCTAGTGGAAGCCACACTTGGATTACTAGGCCCAAAATAATTTAGAAAGAGAGTCAGAATTTCCTTCAGGAAGTCTCATTTAATCTTTTTACCATTTAATGGTTGGTTTCCCTTCATTTGTATAGATAAGAAAATAGACCTCAGATGTTAAGTGGTGGCACAAACAGATTTCCAGGTATATAAGGTATAAAAAAAACAGGTTTGTAGAATCTTCACTGGCAATATTATAAAAATAAACAAATATAGAAGAAAATCCCCAAATTTACCAAATATGTAACCAAACATGAGATAACACTTTGAGTACTTTTAATCTTATTGAAGACTAACCTTATGCCATAGAGTTCAAGACTTGGTTGGTAACCAAGGAAAAAACACAGGGGAGTCCTAAGGAAAAGTAAATCAATAATGTCATAAAAACTATCATTAATTACTCTCAATCTGCAAATGAAGTGAGAGGAGTACACAGACCTGGAAAAAGTCAAAGTCAGAATTTGCAGAGACAAAAAGGGCAGCCAAGGCTTGTCATTTTCCAGGGCATTGTGCTGAGTCAGAGAAATGGAAATGGGACATGCCATTCATTGGCTGAGTGGAGAGAGATCTTTCATCTCACTCTTCTGAGGTTCCACAAAATTTCAGCAAACAAAGCAGAACCCAACTGAGGACTGCACTCAGCCCAGACTAGCTATTTCCTCCCTTGCACCCACACCCATATTCTTGGTTTATAGAAAAGTGGATGGAAAGCAGCATGGTACTCCTAAAAGGTATCAAATGTGAAAGACAATCTATCCCAGTAAAGGTGGAAAAAAATAACAATTGAATTGATGGCATGAAGGAAATATAAGAAATGATCAGTTAATGCTGAAGAAAAACACAAAGAAACTAAGGGAGTTAAGAGAAAAGATGATACACAAAGAGAAAAATAAAGACAATCCTCTATAGGATAACTCGTACCCTTGCAAAAGCTGATGGAACAGGAATAAATATTCAGAAACATAATACCAGAGATTTTCCCTGAAATGATGGCAGAACTGATTGAAAGTACCCACAGTGCTCTTGAAATGAAGATTTAACATTTAAAAAACCAAATCACCATTTGATTCCAAGTTAGTGAGCTTCAAATATAAATAGACTATTTCAGGCATATAGACTGAAGGAGCAAGACACCTACAAGGGGGAATAATTGAGATAGTCTTAAGAAAACTCTTCGGCAACGTTAAGAGAAAAATATTTACAAAGTTCTGAGGAAAAGGGTAAATCAGAAATATTACAGACTACAAAGTGCAGTTTAAACAGGTAGATATGATTTCCCTAAATTTAAGAGAATTCAGGTCACATAGAACCCATAAAACTCTTGGAAAAGCTACTTGCCTATATAATCCAGCTATCCAAATTCCACTCAGGGATGGAAAAGTCATGGTAAAAGAGCTAATGGTGATCATAGAAGTCTTTTAAGTATTAAATTAAGACTAAATACCTAGGTCAATTATAACTAATCCAGAATGCAAATGTTACAATTCCTGGAGAAGTTAAAATACATAAGCAACCAAAATCAGGAGGTAAATGCAAAGTTAGGCAGGAGCAAATGTAGGAGTTCCCAATTACCTCTGTTTTCCAAACAAAAGATGGATCTGTACCATCCAAAATTAAGCACATTTTCTCTTAAAAGTTACCAACTCTTCGTGATTTTCATAATTTCTTTTCTTAGCCATAAAAGCATAGTCTAGAAATATCTCTTGTGGTGAAAAAAACGTGATTCGAAATTCAGTTCCTATTGTTTTTGTTCAATTCAACTAAATTAAAGGTATTATTTATAGTGTGACATTATATAATTCAAGTAAAATTAAACAATATTACTTATAATACAATCCTATGTGTAGGCAAACCACAGAGCATAATATTTATCTATGTCTATCCATTTCCTTTACATCTGTGTGCAGAGAGAGGTAGCTGGAAATAAGTTCACCCAATGCCATCCTCATCGGGGGATACAGAGCTCTGGGTGGTGTGCTTTTTTTTTTTCTTCTTATAGTTTTATATTTCATGAGCTTTGTGTTTTGTTTTTTTTTTATTCATAAGAGACACAGAGAGAAAGAGAGGCAGAGACACAGGCAGAGGGAGAAGCAGGCTCCATGCAGGGAGCTCGACGTGGGACTTGATCCCGGGACGGCAGGACTATGCCTTGGGCCAAAGGTAGATGCCAAACTGCTGAGCCACCCAGGTGTCCCAGCTTTTGTGTTTCGTTTTAGTCACTTTTAAAATTTATGCACAATAAAATCATTCTTTTTTGAAAAAAAATTTTTTTAAGATTTTATTTGAGAGAGAGAGAGAATGCACAAATGGGAAGGAGAGGCAGAGGGTGAGGAAGAAGAAGACTCCCTGCAGAGCAGGGAGCCAGTTGCAGAACTCAATCCCTGTACCCTGGGGTCATGACTGGAACTGCAGGAGCTTAACCTACTGAGCCACCCAGGTGCCCCAAATGCACTCTTTTTTGGTATACGATTATTTGAGTTTAGGCAAATACATAGTCAAGCAACTTTCACCAAAATCGAGACATGGAACTGATCATCACCCCAGGCTTGCTTTGTGCTACTCCATATTCCATCTCTCTTCCTGCTCCCTGCCCCTCCAACCATTACTCTATTCTCTCTTCCTATAATTTTGGGCCTTTTTTAGAACTTTATACAAATCGAATAACATGATACATGTAGCCCTCGGGTCTGGCTTCTTTCACTCAGCATAACCCATTTGAGATTCTCAAAGTTAGCTGAACATGAGAATCACCTGCGGGGATTTAAAACTCCCGATGGCCAGGCCACACCCAAACCAGAAATTAAAGTTCAGAGTCTCCAGGGATTAGACCCTAGTGTCAATTTTTAATGCTCCCCAGGAGATACTGTGGATAATCAAGGCTGAGGACCACTCAGCTCATTTCCAAACTGCTTCAAACCCCACAATTCTGTTAAGTCTCCTTTCAGGTTTCTCAAACTATTTCAGTTAGATTCACTCCACTGGGGTGGGATAACCCTCTGCTGGGGGCTGGGGTGAGGGCTCTGTTATGCATGGTAGGTGTTGAACAGTACCCTTGCTTCCACCCACTGGACCTCAGTAGCACACCCCCAACCCAAGTGGTGACAACCAAAAATGTCTCTACACTTCACCAAGTGTCCCTTTGCGGGCAAAATCACAGTAGTTGAAAACCACTACTCTACTGCAAGCCACAGCAAACCAAAAGCAATTCAGTGGAATTTAGAAGCTTTTACAACACGCAACATTCTCTTTCGTGTTTATCCAGCCTGCTAATGTATCCACTCCAACTTCGTTAAACCAACTTTTAAACTCCATTTTCACTTTGAGATCAAGTTGCCAACAACCAGCAGAGGGCACCTCTAAATATTGACTGATACTTCTAATTGCTCTGGATTCCTGTGGAGTGGTGATAAGATAAAGAGCCCAAGCTGGCAGCTCTGCCGGCCCCACAGGCCCTGTGTGTGGGACCAGGGGAGAGTAGGGAGGAAGACAGGTCCAAGGGCTGAAGAATGATCTGAGGAGAGAAAAGATAACAAAAGAAAGCCAGGGATCTGGCCGGCCAGGGGGTCAGAGATGTGGACCACTGAAATGGAAATTAGTTCCAGAAAGTAAAAAGATTCCAGCTACTCGAAGAGCCAGCATCCCTTCTAATTTCCTGGACGGGGTATGGAAAAACACCTACCTAGACTTCCACCTCCTTTTGCCTGGCCTAACCCAATTGCCACTGAAAAGGAGCATATGACAAAAGCATGAACAACCTTTCCCCACTTGTGACCTTGCAAGGGAGCCCAAGATATCCTATTGCAACTGCCACAGTGTACCATAATTTAAAACTCACTGCACTGTATTCAGCTTGGGGTATATACCACGTCATTTTCTGGAGACTCTAAAAGTTCCATAAGTCTTGTTTCTTGGCATGCAGGCTTTGTGACTATTCTCAGGAAAATATTACCATTCACTCAGTCTTCTTGAGAGCCATGAACTCTTCTAAAAATAGGTCTTCTAAAGTCAGCTTTGATTACACACTCCTCATTTACAGGCAGGCTTGATCTTCCCTCTGACTTGCTTTTTTTCTGATGACAACCTAGGGCAAACTCCCTTCAAGGGAGCTTGAGTCTGATGGTTCAACCAGTTCTAGCTTGACCCCTCTCTAGAAGGTTGGCAAAATCAGAGTTGTGCCCATCTTACGAGGAGAACAGCCACTTAAGGGAATATCCTATTTTTTTGCAAAAAAAAAATTATATTTTACCACTTTAAAATAACACATATGTGGAGATCCAAATGCAATTTGAAAAGCCTACAGACTATGTGTTTCCAACTCTGTGACATTCTAAAGCAGGCAAACCTATGGGAACAAGAAAAAGATCAGTGGCTGCCAAGAGTTAAGAGGGGAAGGAGGGATGAAGAGGAGGGACACAGGGACTTTAGGGCAGGGAAACTACTCTGTATGATACCATAATGGTGGATACATGTCATTATACATTTGTCCAAACCCACAGAATGGACATCAAGAATAAATCCTGATGTAAACTCTGGATTTGGGTGGCTAATAATGTGTCAATGTAGGTTGATCAATTGTAACAAATGTCATAATGAGGGAAGTTGTGCATAAGTTAGGGCAGAGTGCATATGGGAAATCTCTGTACCTTCTGCTCAATTCAGCTGTGAACCTGTAACTTCTCTAAAAGCTAACTTCTATTTCTTTAAAAAAAAAATTGCAAAAGTATACAGTACAAAAAAATTGCAAAGTATAGAAGGGTAGAACAAAGGAGAAAATAAACAAAGTCAATTTAATTTGAGGAATGAGGGCAACCCAGGTGGCTCAGCGGTTTAGCGCCACCTTCAAACCAGGGCGTGATCCTGGAGACCTGGGATCCAGTCCCACATCAGGTTCCCTGCATGGAGCCTGCTTCTCCCTCTGCCTATGTCTCTCATTAATAAATAAATAAAATCTTTTAAAAAAAATAATTTCAGGAACGAGACAAATTTCTACCAGTCTGATATTCCATCATTCTAATTAAATCAATTACATCTTCAAGAGTTCCAATTTAAACCTAATTGTCTCTGGAGAAAAAGGTTTTAAACTTTAATCTAATTCTTTGGAATGCAGGTTAAGAACTTGGGCTCTGGAATCCAGCAAGCCCGAGCTGAGTGCTCCTATTCTGGCATCTGTGAGCTATGTGACCTTGGGCAAATTACTTATCTCTTTAGGTGCCAGTTTCCATCACTGAAAAATGGGGATGACAATAATGGAACTTAACTCAGAGTCTTTATGAGGATTAAATGAGATAATGCATGTAAATTCCTCAGGAAACAGTGTGGGGTACTTGGCAAGCATTCTTGATCCCTGCATCTAAGAACTTTGCAATAATAATGTCTTTTGAACATACATTGGGTTTTAAAAGTCCTAAACTTTTGGAGTGCCTGTGTGGCTCAGTGGATTGAGCATCTGACTCTTGGTTTCAGCTCAGATTGAGATCTCAGTATTGTGAAGTTGAACCCTGACTCGGGGTCTGAGCACAGAGTCTGCTGGAGATCTCCCTTTCCCTCTCGCTCCCCTTCTGCTTCTCCCCACATCCTACCCCCTTCCCCCTCAAGAGCACTTTTTCTCTCTCATAAATAAATAAATAAATAAATAAATAAATAAATAAATAAATAAATAAAATCTTTTTTAAAAAGTCCTAAACTTTTTTTTTTTTAAAGTCCTAAACTTTTAATGGATATTATGGTCTTCGGAGTATATCTTTTGCCAGTTTCAAAATATACTCCGTTCAGTATAAGGTCCCCCAAAAGCACAATAAAATCTTAAAATAGGGGACGCTGGGGTGGCTCAGCCGTTGAGCACCTGCCTTTGGCTCAGGGCGTGATCCCGGAGTCCCAGGATCAAGTCCCACATCAGGTTCCCCTCCAGGTACCTGTTTCTCCCTCTGCCTATGTCTGTGTCTCTCATGAATAAATAAATAAAATCTTTTTTTTAAATCTTAAATATTTCATTTTACAGATGAATAAAGTTAGGCCCAGGGAGATTAAGTGCATGACCCTGTAGATGTCACAGCTGGAATTCTTTAGAGAACATATAGGAAGACTGGTTCTGCATCCATTTTTTTTTTTCTGTATCCATTTTTAAACCAATCTTTTTTTTTTTTTAATTTTTAGTTATGATAGTCACAGAGAGAGAGAGAGAGAGGCAGAGACATAGGCAGAGGGAGAAGCAGGCTCCATGCACCGGGAGCCCGACATGGGATTCGATCCCAGGTCTCCAGGATCGCGCCCTGGGCCAAAGGCAGGCGCCAAACCACTGCGCCACCCAGGGATCCCTTAAACCAATCTCATATTCCAAACATGGTTTATCTCAATTTAATGTCATTTCCTTCATAGATGGCACATCTTGGTGAACCATAAACTGTAGAAGCATTGAGGCCATGTTTGCAAGTTGTTTCTGCCTCTTAGAAAGGGCACAGTGCCTGGCATACAGTCAGTGATTAATATCAGTTGATAATGCATAAATTAGTGTGCGGAAAACACTGGGCTTTTATTACTTTTAGTGAGAGTGGGGCAGAAGACAGTTATGCCCAATAGTGAACTATTTATGCCTAAAAGCTACAAGACTTTGGAGACAAAACTTGCACTTTGAGACAAAAGCTGGGGGTAGTCATGAAAGGACAGTGAGCATGATTATGTCATTTGAGAGGGATATAGACTATCTTTCATGAAGAGGTTAGAAGACACTCTGAATTCACTCTGTGGGAACTAAGAGAGTTATATGATTTAGTAGGAGGATGATTCATTCAGAGTAAGATTTTTCCAGTACAAGAGTTTAAGCAGTTTAGGTACATTTTATCATATCTTGCCATTTTGTCTTTCTTCTAATGGATGGGGTTACCCTATCGCACAAATTGAGCAGACTCCAATCAAGAACAACAGGATGGGGGATCCCTGGGTGGCTCAGCGGTTTAGCGTCTGCCTTTGGCCCAGGGCGCGATCTTGGAGTCCCGGGATCGAGTCCCACATCAGGCTCCCGGCATGGGCCTGCTTCTCCCTCCTCCTGTGTCTCTGCCTCTCTCTGTCTCTATGTCTATCATAAATAAATAAATCTTAAAAAAAAAAAAAAGAACAGGATGGCTAACATTCAAACTACTATAACTCTGATATAATTTATGTTGTATTTAAGAAAATTCAAATTTAATACAGTTGCATATAGATTTAGGTGAGTCCCCCCTTGAAATTCCTTCTCACAAACTTTGTTCAGTGGTTGAGCAGTTGAGGGAAAAGCAGGCTCCATGCAGGGAGCCCGATGTGGGACTCGATCCCGGGACTCCAAGATCACGCCCTGGGCCGAAGGCAGGTGCCTAACTGCTGAGCCACCCAGGGATCCCCAGAATGCCAAAAATGTGAGTCATCTGACAGCACACATCCCCAGCTGAAGTACAAGAACACTGCTCTACCTTCTTGTTTCAGTTCTCATGTCCTAATAAGAGAATCCTTCTCCTGGCCTAGCTAGTGCCGTGTTTTTCACTGTTTTTATTTATTTATTTTTTTTTTTGGGTGTGCTTTTTCTTGGTGACTTTGCTGTTTAAATGACACCTGAGCATAATACTGAAATGCTGTGTCATGTTCCTAAGCTCAGGAAGGCTGTGATGTGCTTTATGGAGAAAATAGGTGTGTTACATAACCCTCATTCAGCATAAGTTATAATGCTGTTGGCCATGAGTTCAGTGTTAATGAATCAATAATATATATTAAATAAGGTGTCTTTAAACAAGAACACATATAAAACTAAGTTATAGGGCCCCTGAGTGGCTCAGTGGTTAAGTATCTGCCTTTTTTTTTTTTAATTTTTATTTATTTATGATAGTCACAGAGAGAGAGAGAGACAGAGACACAGGCAGAGGGAGAAGCAGGCTCCGTGCCGGGAGCCCGACGTGGGATTTGATCCTGGGTCTCTAGGATCACGCCCTGGGCCAAAGGCAGGCGCCAAACCGCTGCGCCACCCAGGGATCCCAAGTATCTGCCTTTGACTCAGGTTGTGATTCCCGGGGTCCCGGATCCAATCCCGCATTGGGTTTCCCACAGGAAGCCTGCTTCTTCCTCTGTCTATGTCTCTCTCTGCCTCTTTCTCTGTGTCTCTCATAAACAAACAAACAAACAAATAAAATCTTTAAAAACAAAAACTAGGTTATGTATTAGTTCATGCTCTCTCTCTTTCAAATAAATAAAATCCTTTAAAAAAAAACAAAAGCCCTCATTTGCGTTTTGAATCTTGGTTCTTCAACTGCAGTTTTGATCTGCAGACATCCCCAAGGCTACCTCGGTTTAAGTCACCTGGGCCTTGCACAAGATGTGAGCTTAGGTTCTTATAGTCTATTGTCAGAAAAAAACATTAGGGCCTTCTCAAACCAGATTGCTCAAGTAGGGGCATAGCTCCGCCATCAGGCTGTAAAAGGAAAGCTAGACTGGGTATGGGTGTGGGTCTGAGAGGCTGGGACTTAAGCAAGGAGAGCTGAGGAATGTCTCTCTCTCTCTCTCTCTCTAAAGGTATCACCAGCTCTATCAGTCAAAGGAGGAAGCACACAGGTGGGTCAGAGTTATCCACGTAAACACAAATGAGTAGACAGATAGTAGGTAGCCTCACATAGGAGGCTTTGTTGGTGCAAACATTACCATATTGGAATGATTTGTATTTGGTCTAATTTCCAGTATGTTTTTCAATTTGTCTTGCAGAAACATGGGCCAGCCAAAGATGACATCTTATTCTCCCTTCGAGAAGAATCTCAAATATTTCAACACACCATTTTCAGCTGCTTTCTATTGCATTCTGACTAACCAGCCCAGCTGAAAGTCTGAGTTGAAGCCCCAGGAGCATCACTTGTACCACAAAAAAAAAAAAAAAAAAAAAAAAAAAGGGAGGGGGGAAACACGCTTAGGGTCCATAATTGGGTTCTGGTTAAATTTATCCTGGTACATTCACACAATGCTACCTGGCCTTTAATGAGAAGGCTAAGGCAGTCCCAGTGGCCTGCCGCCTTCGGCCCAGGGCGTGATCCTGGAGACCTGGGATCGAGTCCCACATCAGATTCCCTGCATGGAGCCTGCTTCTCCCTCTGCCTGTATCTCTGACTCTCTCTCTCTCTCTCTCTCTCTCTCTCTCTGTGTGTCTCTCATTAATAAATAAATAAAATCTAAAAGAGAAAGAGAGAGAGAGAGAGAAGGCTAGCGCTCTCTGTGAGCTACTATGGGAAGACATCCTGTTAATCACGGTGCATGTGCCACACCCTCTCAGCCCTACCCTTAGCTGCAGCCCTGGTGCACAGCCCCCAGGCATGATGAAGGCTTTCCAACACAAGGGCCAGCCCCCGTCTCTCAGATTTTCTCCGAAGCTGAGGAGCTTTCTCAACACTCACAGAGTGGACTGCAAGTACAGGGGAAT
This sequence comes from Canis lupus familiaris, assembly GCF_011100685.1. Lineage (NCBI taxonomy): Eukaryota > Metazoa > Chordata > Mammalia > Carnivora > Canidae > Canis > Canis lupus. The sequence continues at coordinate 93,931,967 of NC_049222.1, read as the reverse complement.
TAACCTTTTAGGAAACTCTCAGCAAATGGGGTTGCCTCCTGTCCTTGGAGGGACAATTCTGAGGTGCACTACATGATTTCTTAGTCTCCATGGCATTGGTCCCTAAGCCCACTGCACTAGTCAACTTAGTTATTCTGCTTTTCTGTTCTCTTCGGTTTTCTTTCCTTCCCTGTATTTCATTCTGACTTCTTGGAATTATCAAAAAGGAAAAGGAAAAGGAAGGAGAAGAGGAAAGGAGAGGAGAGAAGAGAGAAGAAAAGGAAAGGTAAAAATACAACTACCTGCCTCCAAGTCCTTTACTCAAATTCTGCTTTACGAGAAACCCAAACTAAGAGCATATCCATTCAAAGGAAGCATAAATCAAATTGTATAATTGGATACATGGTAGTTTCCATTGTGTAAAAACAAAACAAAACACCCACAACAAAACTATAAGTGATATGTACCTATGTTCATATACACCCAGCCATAAAAGCTACAGAAGGAATCATCCCACAGGTGGTGGTTTCCATGTTCTCGAAACATCTAACTTCAAGCTGTAAGCTACACTGCAGAAAAAAGAGTAACTGCACAGAAATACAACCACCTGTTTTTTTTATTTACTTATTTTTTTTTTAATTTATGATAGTCACTCAGAGAGAGAGAGAGAGAGAGAGAGAGAGAGAGGCAGAGACATAGGCAGATGGAGAAGCAGGCTCCATGCACCGGGAACCTGACGTGGGATTCGATCCCAGGTCTCCAGGATCGCGCCCTGGGCCAAAGGTAGGCGCCAAACCGCTGCGCCACCCAGGGATCCCCTGTCATCTGTCTTTTTGCTTTAAGCTATTCTAATGGGTTTTCTTTCTTTCTTTCTTTCTTTCTTTCTTTCTTTCTTTCTTTCTTTCTTTCTCTCTTTCTTTCTTCTTTCTTTCTTTCTTTCTTTCTTTCTTTCTTTCTTTCTTTCTTTCTTTCTTTCTTCTTTTTTAAGATTTTATTTATTTATTCATGAGAGACATACAGAGAGAGAAAGAGGCAGAGACACAGGCAGAGGGAGAAGCAGGCTCCATGCAAAGAGCCCGATGTGGGACTCCATCCCAGGACTCTAGGATCACACCCTGGGCTGCAGGCAGCGCTAAACCGCTGTGCCACCGGAGCTGCCCTCTAATGGGTTTTCATGTGCATTTACCCTGATAACTAATGAGATTTGAGCCTCTTTTCATCTGGCCATTCCTGTATCTCTTTTGGGAAGGCCTGACTAAAACTTTGCACATTTTTAATTGGGTCGTTTGTTTTTATTCTGAATTTCTAGGAGTTCTTTATATATTCTAGATATGTCTTGTCAGATATATATGGCAAACATTTTCCCCCAACCTCTGGTTTATTTATTCATTATCTTAGTAATATCTTTTGATGAGCAGAAATTTTTTATTTGGGGGGACCTGGGTGGATCAGTCAGTTAAGCGTCTGCCTTCGGCTCAGGTCATGATCCTGGGGTTCTGGGATCAAGCTTCACATCAAGCTCCCTGTTCAGCGGGAAGCCTGCTTCTCCATCTTCCTCTACCCCTCCCCCCCACTCGTGTTCTCTCTCACTCCTCTCTCTCTCTCATAAATAAATTTAGAAAACAAGAAATTTTTTATTTTGATAAAGCCCAATTTATCAATTTTTAAAAAATTTTAATCTTTGAAAATATCCTCCTACGTTCTTTTACAAGTTTTATGGTTCTGAGTTTCACATGCAGGTTTATGAGTTCTCCATCCATTTATATTCATTCAGGTTATCCATGTTATTTTACGTATAAGAAGCTGGCTCTGGCTCGTGCACCTTGGTGGCTCCCATGAGAACATGCCCAGGCTGCTGGATGATGAAAGATTCATGGAGTACATCTAAAATACACCAATCATCCCAGCCAGGGGTGAGCCATGGACATCTAGACACATGAGCCCTCTAGGCAAGATCACATAAGCTCAACCTTAATCAGCTAAACTGCACAGGCTCTAATGCTAAATAATGAATGCTACTGAGATTTTGTCATCATTTGTTCTGAAACACAATTGTGTCAATGTGAATTCAATCAAGAAATGAATTGATACCTAGAAGTGTAATATAGCTGTAACAAAACCTAAAGTTTATGGCATTTAGCCTTAAGAGGAGGCAATAATAAATGCAGGCTGGAAAAATGGTGGCCCATGGTTTTCAGTGGAAAAATATTTGGTAAAAGTGTAGCCTGCAGTAACTTAGAAGACTGAAAATGTGCCAAATATACACTTGAAAAATGAACAAAAATTACCAGGAAGAATGATGATGGTATCAATTGGCTCCTACTGCATACAAAGAAGCCACCTCAAGAAAGAGAAGAACTCAGAAAAGAATAGGACAGTTTGCAGGCAGAATTTTCCCAAAACACAGAGGCCAGAATTTGCTAAGCTGGAAAATGAAACTATTGCTATGCCCAGCCTCTCAAGGCAGCAGAGTTCTCAAATTAAGATATGGCCGCAAGACACAGACCAGGTCAAGGATGTGGCTGCAAGACCTCTGTTGAGACATCTGGAAGATTCAAGGTAGGACAGAATAGCGCCATTAAGTGGGACAGAAAGGCTTCTGAGATTCACAGAGGTTTGGTATTTCCAAATTAGCACTGACTCAGTCCAAAGAAAATTTGGGGGTATTTTTTCAGCACATGTAGTTAAGCCAAAATTTATATAAAATTCACAAATCATGGGGTGCCTGTGTGGCTCAGTCAGTTGAGCGTCTGACTCTTGATTTCAGCTCAGGTCATGATCTGAGAGTTGTGAGGTGGAGCCCCACATCAGGCTCCATGCTGGGCGTAGAGCCTGCTTAAGATTCTCTCTCTCCCCTTCTTCCCCTCACAGGCATGCATGTTCTCTCTCTCTAAAAATAAAGAAATAAACTCACAAATTCAGATAGCTGTAATGGCATAAATAGCCAGCCCAAACCAAGAGGAACAGAAATTGTTCAAAATGTAAAAAACACCACTAGGCTTCCAACCTTTCCAGGAAGGAAGCAGACAGAGAAAGTTGCTCAGAGGGCATGCTCTCTAATGCTGTGTTCACAAGAGGTCAAGGAAAGCGATGAAAAATGTGGGGGCCTATCAGAGGGCAAAGCCCACAACAGTGGAGAGTAGAAGGGCAAACCATTCCCGGGTAGAAAACATTTCCCACACCCAGACTCAGGGAATCTGACAACACTTGCCCAGCAGGATTTCAAAATCACATTGCCTGGTACATAGGCTTCTCTCTCTTCCACTTTGGGGATGGGAATATTTATTGCATCTATCTTGTCCCTTGCCCACTGAATGTAGGGTGTGTGGGCGCAGATAACTTGTTTTTAGTTTTTAAGTCTCTGCATCAAGAAGAATCACATCCTGGAATTACAAATCATGAGAACCTGGATTTCAAGCCTGCTTCCATAATTGGATGAGAGGTTTAGTGTCCTGGGACGGGCCTGAGTCCCATTTGCATGTGGGAAATACTTGAATAATTTTAGGCAAAGGGAAATTTGTGATATTGTAAAAGTGACCCTAATTGTTCACCCTCCCTTATCTATACCCTTTGCCTTATAACTTTGTAAAGCTCTCTCACTGACTCCAAAATCAGTAAAATGAATTGCTTTGGCAATGAGGTATTAGCAAATGTGACACAAGCAAAGGCTTGAATTTGTTTGCATTTCAGGTTTGCTCTTCCTCCTCTTCCTTGGCTAGCTTAAGTTACCCTAGTAACCCCAGTAACCCCAAATGAGACCATCCTAGATCAGCCAACAGCCAACCAATTCTCACAAATGTCAGCATGCCCAACCAAGATCAGCAGGGGTTACACAGACCTATAAAACATGCCCAGGCAAGATCAGGTGGACCATCTAGGTCAGCCTAACCCCACTGATTCTAAGCTAGGTAAAGATTGATTGTTGTGTCAACTTATGTGCCTTATTAGGGCAACAGATAACTGATACAGATTCTTTTTTTTTTTTTTTTTTTGATACAGATTCTTCATAGAAAGACGCAGCAGTGGGGTGCCTGGGTGGCTCAGTTGGTTAAGGACCTAGCTTTTGGCTTTGGCTCAGGTCATGATCTCAGGGTTGTGGGATCGATTCCTGCATCAGGCTCTGCACTCTGTGCAGTCTGCTTGGGATTCTCTCTCTCCCTCCTCCCTCTACCAGCTCATACCCTCAACTTCTCTCAAATAAATGAATAAAATCTTTTTTTTTTCTTTTAAAATAAGACTCGGGAGTCACTGGCAACTTTCTAAAATCAAATATATAGAGTCATTTACTGTAAGGAACATTTCATTTCCTTCTTATCACTTCTCATTCTCAGGAAAAGCCTTATTTATTTAGCTCAAGTAATAAAGTTACATGTGTGGGAGGCTATAAAGGTTTGCATCAGTTTTTCTGGAATGTGAGGCTAGACTTCATTCTATCTAGAGTATATACTAGGAAGGTATGTAGAGCTTGCCTTTTAACTATACAGTGGTTACATACAATATTTTACTAACATGGCTATTAATTTGAAGGCCCAGTGAGATATTGGGGAATACTTCAATCTGGGAAGTGCAATTAGTTTCGAACAAACTGGGGACTTGAGAAAGTAAACCAGGAGAAGTAAAATGATCTGCAAGTATGTCATCCTAAAAAGTTAAGTCATTTAGATTTTTTTTCATTTAGTTTTTTTAACCTAAAACTCTCTTTTCTCAAATTAAAATACAAAGGAAAGATATCTCTGACTTAGAGTCAGAAAAAATTGGCACAGAATATATCAATTTTAAAAATGCATAAAAATAAGTGTAAATAGGAAAATGTCAAAACTCTATCTAAAACCAAACTGAGGGCAGCCCAGGTGGCTCAGCGGTTTAGTGCCACCTTCAGCCCAGGGTGTGATCCTGGAGACCTGGGATCGAGTCCCATATCGGGCTCCCTGCATGAAGCCTGCTTCTCCCTCTGCCTGTGTCTCTGCCTCTCTCTCTCTCTCTCTTTCTCTCTGTCTCTCATGAATAAATAAAATCTTTAAAAAATAAATAAATAAAATAAAACCAAACTGAGGGGGCACCTGGGTGCCTCAGTTGGGTGGGCATCTGCCTTTGGCTCAGGTGGTGATCTCAGGGTCTTGGGATCGAGCCCCCGGCAGCAGGCTTCCCTCTGTCCCTCCTCAACCTGCTCTCTCTTTCTGTCTCTGTCTCAAATAAATAAATAAAATCTTAAAAAATAAAAATAAAAACAAACTGAGCATAAAGGTGAAGTCAGAGAAAGAATTACTATCCAATGAACTATCATTGTTATAAGTTGTTCTCAATAAGCCATTGCACAAAATTCCAGGCCAGGAAGGCTTTAATAAGAAATTTGAACACAGTCCTATTCTCTACAATTGATGGTGTCAGCTTTTCCTCCAAGAAAGTGTAGCAATACTTGTCTATAAGTGAAATAAAAATATGTAGAACAGTGCCTGGCACAGAATGAACTTTCAGATTCCTTCCCCTTTGCAGTGGCAAATGGACAATCTGGTCACTTTTAATCTTATGAAAAGCTCTTGAACTGACAAAGTGCAGTGAAGGGGGTCTCTGTAGAATAGCATAGTGTCCTTCAGTTTTCTGGGGATGCAGGTGACGGCCAGGGTACCAAGAGAGACTCTCTCTGATGAAGTCTAAGTATTTTCCAGCCAGGCTGGTTCCACAGGCACCACAGCCTCGGATATGAGGCTGTTGGCCTATGGAGATCCATGAGGTGCTTCCATAGCCCCAGGGTATCAGGCAATTGTTTGTGAACTCTTTCATCAGAGCAAAGGTTTTAGTTGGTCCTTCATAGATTTTGTGGCTTTGGGCATGTGTGTGTGTGTGTGTGTGTGTGTGTGTGTGTGTGCTCTTAGACCTAGTTCTCTGGGTCATCTCTTTCCTCTTCAGCAAAGTCATTCTGCATCTGCAGTGCACATGCTTCCTACCAAGATCTGTGTCCATCAACGTGGTTATGGAGATGAATGAGATGTGCTTCATCCCCTCTAGTAGTTTCGAGCTTGGGAACAGCTATTAGAATTTTAAAAATTTAAAATATCTGGCAATTCACAGGAATGAAAGTTAAAAGAGACAGATATCTGATTTCATCCATTTGCTTCCAAAGCCACAAAAGAAAAGTCAAATTATCAAAAAATATAGAAAGAGAACAAATGAACATTTATTTTTGTTTTCAGAAAATCTTAGCAAGATTGTCTATCACAAGCTACTTTTTTTTTAACACAGCACTTACAATCCTCACGTAAGTTACACTAGGGATAAAGAACTGATACTAACCATGAAATGAATAAGTGAAAAGTAGGGAAGTTTCAGTGCCCTGGGTAGCTCAGACGGTTGAATGTGTGCCTTTGGCTCAGGTCGGAGTCCTGGGTTCGAACCCTGAATCAGGCTCTCTGAACCACAGGGAGTCTGCTTCTCCCTCTGTTCCTCACCCTGCTTGTGCTCTCTCTCACATTCTCTCTCTCTCTCAAATAAATAAATAAAATCTTTCCCAAAAAAGTGGGGGAGTTTCAATGCTGGCTATATCCTACGGATCAATACCAAGATTGATTACTTAATATTTTATATATTAATTATGTATAACTCTTCCAAGTGATTTTGAGTGCTAACTGGATGGGGATATACTGCAGAAAGTGCTCTCAAAGCTATGAATCAAAGATGTTTATAAGATGATGGTCTCAAAGGTATCAATTATAACCTCATAAATAAAGAAATCTGCCTCTTTGATTTTTTTAAAGATCTATTTATTTGAGAGAGAGAGAGAGAGCACATGAGTAAATGCGGGGGAGAGGCAGAGGGAGAGAGAGAATCTCAAGCACACTTCCTGCTGAGGGCAGAGCCTGAGGCAGGGCTCGACCTCAGGATTCTGAGATCATGACCTGAGCCAAAATCAGTAGTCTCATATTTAATCAACTGAGCCATACAGGTACCCCTGCTTCTTTGATTTTCAGAAAATTCAGTTGAAATTTTTGCTTCTTGGGACAAAGAGACCAACACAAACAAACAAACAAACAAAAAGACTATTATTTGATATTTTCATGTAGGTATTGAAAATAAAGTGGAGAACAATCTTACTTTTTCAAACAAACATGGTGCATTTGCCAAACCTGAATAGAAAGCTCTCCATAGCTGGATTCTAAAACTCTCCAGGTTCAAATCCTGCCTCTGCCACTCACAACCTGTCTGACTCTACATGGCCTGGTGAAGATAATAAGAAATCTATCTCTGAGGGAGATAATATATGTCAAGCAGCTAGCATAAAGCTTTGTACCTAGGAGGTTTGCAATAAATATTAATAAATATTATTTTATAGCTGCCTGGTTCCAGGTGAGAGAACAAGGAGCCATATCTGTGGTTCAGAAAAAGACAATGAAACAATGTGCCCAGAGATAAAGGAAGTAGGTGAAGATTCCAAGGGAAGAGGTTGAAACAAACTGAAACATCTGGGTCCATTCCAAGAAAACTTGAAGGAGAAACAGGAAAGCAGAATGGGAAACGTGATTGCAAAAATGGATGAGCTGAGGAGCTGGAGCTTCTAGGTAGAGGCTGAAGGCAGAGATCAAGGGGGATGGCAAGATAATGGCAAGTCATGTCCTAAGTAGTTAGGACTTAAACTCCACTCAAGATAGAGTTGCTGAAGTTAGAAATTACCAAAGAAGATGCTGGTTCCTGAGAAGTGAAACATTGCCAGTCAACCACTGGTGTCCACCTCTGCACCCAGAACGGAAGGTATTGCAAACTCCAAAGGGGAATCCTGCTCTCATCAGGTGTTCCTGCTTCCATACTCACAAAGCCAGTGGAGCTGGAAAAAATATCAGCAAATCATAGATCTGATAAGGGAGTCATATCCAAAGTATATAAAAATCTCCGACAACTCAACCACAACAACAAAAACCCTAAAACAACCCAATTCAAAATTGGGCAAAGGACTTTAATAGACATTTCTCCAATGATAACACAAGTGGCCAATAAGTAAATGGAAAGATGCTCAACATTACTAGTCATTGGGGAAATGCAAATCAAAAACACAATGAAATACCATTTCATACACATGAGGATGGTTATAGTAAATACAATATATTTAATGGAAAATTACAAGTGTTGGTAATGATGTGGAGAATTTGAAACCTTAGCGCATTGTAAGTGGGAATGTAAAGTGGTCTAGCCACTGTAGAAAACAGTACAGCTGTTCTTCAAAAATTCAACACAGTGAATCCAGCCATTCCACTTCTGTGTATAGATCCACAGGAACTAAAATCAGGGACTCGAACAGATACACGCCAATATTCACAGCAGCATTACTTACAACAGCCAAAAGATTGTAACAACCTAGTGTCCATCAACAGACGAATGAATATACAAAATGAGATTTATACACACGATGGGATATTATTCAGCCTTAAAAAGGAACAAAACTCTGATACATGCTGTAACACGGATGAGTATTGAAACCATTATGTTAAATGAAATGATCCAGACACAAGAAAACAAATATTGTATGATTCAGCTCATATGAGGTACCTATAACAAGTGAATTCATAGAGACAGAAAATTTAATTGCAGTTAGCAAGGCTGTGGGGAGTGAAGTATGGGGAGTTGTTGTTTAATGGGAACAGAGTGTCTGTTTGGAATATTGAGAAAGTTCTGGAAATGAACAGTGATGACAGATGTGCAACATAACACACCCCTCAACCCTGCCCTCCACCTCTGCTGGAGGCAACCACTAATCATTTTCTGTCTTTACAGATCTGCCTATTCTGGACATTTCATATAAATGGGATCACACAATATTTAGTCCTTTGTGACTGGCTTCTTTCACTTACCATGTTTTCAAGGCTCATCCATGTTGTAGTAGTAATTTCCTTTTACTGACAAATAATATTCTATGGTATGGATATATTACATTTCATGTCATAATTTTTTTTTTTTAAAAGACTGAGTTATTTGTCTTGTAGATCTGTCCCGTAGATTTGACTGACCTTCTGGATTTGGCTAAGTGCCTCCTCTTGGTCTGAGTGTGTGTGTATGTGTGTGTGCACACATGTGTGTATGTGTGTTGGGGTGGAGGAGCAGGGGAGGACTGATAGAGCAGTTGATTAGATTAAGTGTTACTAGTTTAGAGAAGCATATTTCAGGTAATGCTGTATATTTCCTACCCTACCACAAAACATGTATGTCTGGTTGTTCCCTCTATGGATGCCAAAGTGGTAAGAGGGATTAGGTGGCATCAGACTGATCCTTCCATCATAAAATCCTCCATTAGGGGGATCCCTTGGTGGCTCAGCGGTTTGGCGCCTGCCTTTGGCCCAGGGCGTGATCCTGGAGTCCCGGGGTTGAGTCCTGCATTGGGCTCCCGGCATGGAGCCTGCTACTCCCTCTGCCTGTGTGTCTCTGCCTCTGCCTCTGCCTCTCTCTCTCTCTCTCTCTCTCTCTCTGTCTATCATGAATAAATAAAATAAATAAATCTTTAAAAAAATAAAAATAAAAATAAAATCCTCCATTAACTTTTCTCTTTAACATTCACTGACCAGCATATTGCTTAGTTCCAGTAGGATCACAAACTGGTGATTTTCAGGACACCTGGGTGGCGCAGTTGGTGGTTTTAGCCCAGATGGAGATCTCAGGGTCGTGAGATGGAGCCCTTGGGCTCTGTGCTTAGCAAGGAGTCTGCTTGGGATTCTCCCAATCTCTCTCTGTCTCCCTCTCCCTTTCCCCCCATCACACACATGTGCACTCTCTCTCAAATAAATAAATAAATCTTAAAAAATTACAAATACCTGAAATGGTACAATAAAGTTAAAAAGAAGCCACAGACAGGAAGAAAATGATTGCTATTTTTAAAAAAACTGGTGATTTTCTATCATTCTTTCTCCATTTATTAGTCGAATTTCTTCCATTAAGGTGGCTGGGTGGCCCAGTCAATTACGCATCTGCCTTCAGCTCAGGTCATGATCTCAAGGTCCTGGGATTGAGCCCCCTACCGGGCTCTCTGCTCGGTGGGGAGCCTGCTTCTCCCTCTGTCTCTGCTGCTTCCCCCAACTTGTACTTTCTCTCTCTCAAATAAATAAAACTTTAAAAAATTTCTATCAATTGTTTGGTTCTCCTGAAATGAAGTTTGAAAAGCAAGATAAATACTTGATTCTTTCTAATTTATTAATTTGCAGATAAATTGGTGCCGTAGTAACCTTCAGTGCAGGCCAATGAAGTTTGTTTGCTATATTTTGCATTCTTATTAAATGTCACATATCTGATGTGATTTGATGAATTACAATTATTATTCTGTTCCTGATATCTAGATTTTCCCCCAAAGCCTTTGATAGCTTGGTTATTTTCTAGTATAAGAAGATGTCCCAGGTTCACCTTAATACATTTCTTATCCCAAACCTGCAATCACCCATTTTTCTAAGACCCCAGGTTCCTTTCAGTTGAAAATCCAGTTTGGATACTCGAATGCTCACTGCATTGTTGGTGCTTTTAGGTCTTTTTAGAGTCAGGAAGGTTAGGACAGAAATAGGGAATATGTACTGGTTTTTGAAAGAAAAAAATCATAAATTATACTGGTGTTTCCATTTCACAACAAAGGCTACAGGGTTAAGGTTACTTAATTTCTCTGGTTTTATATATCTCTTTTCTCCTACAATGAAAATCTTACTTCTAACATTAACATAATTACTTATTTTCTTTATCTTGTCACAGACCTATAATAGTTTAAAACCAACAATATCAATATTATTTAAAACAGCCACCTGGGTGGCTCTGCTGGTTAAGCAATCGACTCTTGGTTTTGGCTCAGGTGGAGATCTCAGGGTCGTGAGATTCAGCCCCAAGTTGGGCTCTACAGGGAATCCGGGTTTCTCTCTCCCTCTCTCTCTATCCCTCCCTACCCTCTTCATGCGTGCACTCTCTCTGTGTGTCTGTCTCTAAAATAAATTAATTAATCTTAAAAATAAAAATAAAACAGCAAGACTACTGAATGCAATTCAGTATCTCCTTGTGTGCTTTGTTCTTTGGATATACATCACTAGGGGAGTAAACTCAAAATACTGCATATTAAAGTCACTTTTAGGGGATCCCTGGGTGGCTCAGTGGTTTAGCGCCGCCTTTGGCCCAGGGCGTGATCCTGGAGATCTGGGATTGAGTCCCACGTCGGGATCCCTGCGTGGAGCCTGCTTCTCCCTCTGCCTGTGTCTCTGCCTCTCTCTCTGTGTGTGTCTCTCATGAATAAATAAATAAAATCTTAAAAAAAAAAAATAAAGGCACTTTTAGTAACTATTTTGTTTGGCTTTAGCATCTTGATAATACAGTTGATACACACTTAGGGTTATTTGTTTCCAGTTCTGGGGATTTCTTTGTATTCCTTTTTAAATTTATATACAAAACATTTACATGGTTCCAAAATCAAAACTGTAACAAAGCAACTTAACAAAAGTCATGCTTATCCCTGCCCAACCTCCTGAATCTTGTTCTCCCCCATAGACAGTTGTTTTAGGTTTTGATTTGTACTTTGATCCATTCTTTGAAAACATAAGGTATACACAAGTATGTATACATATGCCTCTCTTACACAAAGATAGGCTACAATAAAGATACTAGCTTCTTACTTTTTTCGTTTAAATTATATTCTAGAGGGGTACCTGGGTGGCTCAGTGGTTGAGCATCTGCCTCTGCCTCAGGTCATGATCCCAGGATCCTGGGATCGAATCCCACATCAGGCTCCCTGCAGGGAGCCTGCTTCTCCCTCTGCTTGTGTCTCTGCCTCTCTCTGTGTCTCTCATGAATAAATAAATAAAGTCTTTTAAACAAACAAATAAATAAATAAAATTCTAGAGATATCTCCATATAATGTACAGAAATTTTCCTCATTCATTTGTATAATTGCATGGTCAAGAGACATCTTTTTTACAAAAAGATTGATTGATTGATTGATTGATTGATTGATTTGACAGAGAGCACACACAAGGTGGAGGAGGAGCAGAGAGAGAGGGAGAGAATGTGAAGCAGATCTGCTGCTGAGCATGGAGCCCAACTCAAAGCTTAAAATCCCTGAGATCAAGATCTGAGCTGAGCTAAGGGGCCAGACACTTAACCGACTGAGCCACCTGGGTACCTTTTATAGATTTGATTCCAACTTCTTCCTTCCCCATTCTTCACAAATTCTCCCAATATCCCTCACTCTTTCTTTGGCCTCATCTCTAGTCTGCTTTTCTTCTCTTCTGTTTCCCTCTCCTCCTTCCTTTCCTCTCTACTAAGACCAGAGGGTCCTCCTTTCTCTGCCACAATGCTTGGGGCAGGAGGAGGATGAGGAGGCCCTGGGTTTTGTGTCTAACTTGGTGATGTCCTCTGTGGTGTGGGAATGAAGGAGTCACAAGTGGTCAAAGAGTGAACATGTAGAGTCTCAATGGAACTGGGTTAAAAATCAGGCTCCACGCTTAATAATCTCCGTGCCTCAGTGTTCTCAACAGGAAAATGAGGACACTAATAGCAGCTCCCATCAAGTTCTTGAATGGATTAGATATAATATTATTTGGACAATACCTCGTTCAAAGTAGGCACTCAGCAAAGAACGTCTGTTAGGGAACTATGGTTGAAACACAAGGGAGGGAGTAGAAGGTCCAGTGTTTTCTCCCACTTTCCTTCCCTCTGGCCTAAAATCATAGGAATGGGGAGAGGGGAAAAGTTGGGGAGGCAAGGGTGTGGACAAAGCAACATTCTACATTTCAAATCTTAATCCTCAGTTTAGCAGCCAGATCTAAATCAAACACTTTGACATAACAGTTTTTATTTCATATATCTGATTTATAGTTTATTCCAAAGACATTATCCAAGTAATAACTCAGCATATTTGAAACAAAAAATCTCAAAGGAAAAAATGCTGAGATGGAATCTCCACGAAACTGACACACTCAGATTACTCAACAGCTTGTCAAGAGAAACAAAAACCCAGTTATGTTATACCTCCCCTGGCCCACTCCAATAGCAATACAATTTCAAATTCTCAAAAGCTAATAAAATTTCTGGTAAATAAAGCAAACTCCTCAAAACTCATAGGGGTAGTGTGGTGAAGGGGGCAGGGACAGTTTTATCTAATTAGTGACTTTTCTCAAATACTGTATATTTTTCTGCATAAGAAATATGTAGATCAGGGCAGCCCAGGTGGCTCAGTGGTTTAGCTCTGCCTTCAGCCCAGGGCTTGATCCTGGAGACCCAGGATCGAGTCCCACATCAGGCTCCCTGCATGGAGCCTGCTTTTCCCTCTGCCTGTGTATCTGCCTCTCTCTCTCTCTGTCTCTCATGAATAAATAAATAAAAAGTCTTTTTAAAAAATATGTAGATCATTTATTCCTAATGGTAAGTTACAGCAACTCAGAGTGCATCTTCAGTGCAGGTAGACATATTTTTCAGGACATGTGTTCACTGTATCATGATTGCTATACTTATCATCATTCCTCTGTTTTAAAAAGGGGGAGGGGGCACCTGGGTGGCCCAGTGGTCTGCCTTTGGCTCAGATTGTGATCCCTGGGTCCTGGACTTGAGTTCCACATCAGGCTCCCCGGAGGGAGCCTGCTTCTCCTTCTGCCTGTGTCTTTGCTTCTCTCTCTGTCTCATGAATACATAAAATCTTTAAAAAACAATAAAAATAAAAAATAAAAATAAAAAGTGGGGTGGGAAGTAAGTTGTACCATTGTCCTCTAAGAAAATGCATCATTTCCTTCTGTCATCATTCAGCCTTGATCATATCCAATTTCAGTGTTGGTGAATCTATCGCACTTTTAAGTAATAAAGAACACATTCTGGTCACTGCTAAGAAGATACGTCATTAGTCTTCCTGTTAGTGTGAGTCATAACACAGAAAAATGTGATGATTTGCAAGAAGAAACCATAGTCCACTAACAAGCACTCAACCTTTAAGCCACAAAAGAATGGAATTAGAAAGAAATTTTGCTCTAAATGTTTTCAGTGTTACTAGCACTGTTTTAGGATTTGCAAGTATGTTTTTAAAAAAGAAAATACAGAGGTGCTTGGGTGGCTCAGTAGGTTAAGTGTTTTTGACTCTTGATCTCAGCTCAGGTCTTGATCTCAGGGTCATGAGTTCGAACCTTGTGTTGGGCTCCACATTGGGCACATAGCCTGGCTCTCTCACAGGAGTGACCTGGGCCACAGCTCTAGCCTAGCCCAGATGCTCTGTTACACCAACACTGGGAATATTACTACCAAGTGAGTGATCATGGACCAATGTCATGGTAAGCACACCTGAAAATGTAAAAGGCTGTCTTGGTGTAAGTTGATATTTTCACCTAACAGTTCCCCAGTTCAAGGGGACATTAGTGGTTGTATGAGATTAGAAGGCTATTTAAAGCGATCAGCAAAAGAGAAGTTCATATTAAGTCTACAAAAAAAAAAAAAAAAAAAAGTTATAGATGCAGCTTTTCTTTTCTCAAAAAGTTAAAACATTTTATTTAAGAATATTATGTGTCCAGAGGCACCTGGGTGGCTCAGTTGGTTAAGCATCAGACTCTTGATTTTGGTTCAGGTCATGATCTCAGGCCAGACTCTGTGCTGAGCATGGAGCCTACTTAAGATTCTCTTTCTCCCTCTCTCCCCTCCACCCCCCACCTCTCACTCATGTGCATGCTCACTCTCTCTCTCTCTAAAAAGAAAAAGAATATTACATGCCCAGAACCAGAAAGCAAGCAGCATACACCTTAAATAATCTGCTTAAGGGATCTTAGAGACTGAATACAGCAATTTAGACATAGTTCAATTTCCAAAGCCCCAGAAAGATGAGAAGCATGAAAGGTAATGTTAGCTGAGCAGTTTTTAGGTGCCAAATGTGCTAAATTATTTTCATACATTCTCTCACATGTTCAAACAATTTTTTTTATTTTTTTTTTTAAGATTTTTATTTATTTATTCATGAGAGAAACAGAGAGAGAGACAGAGAGAGGCAGAGACACAGGCAGAGGGAGAAACAGGCTCCATGCAGCGAGGCCGACGCAGGACTCCATCCTGGGTCTCCAGGCTCATGCCCCGGGCCAAAGGTGGCGCTAAACCACTGAGCCACCCAGGCTGCCCCTCAAACAATGCTTTGAGGTAGCTGCTTTTATGCTATCTACCCTACAGATAGGAAAACCACGATGGAAAAAAATGTTCCAAGATCCTGAGCTAGTAAGACATGTAGCTGGCTGGGCAGCCCGGGTGGCTCAGCGGTTTAGTGCTGCCTTTAGCCCAGGGCTTGATCCTGGAGACCCGGGATGGAGTCCCACGTCAGGCTCCCCGCAGGGAGCCTGCTTCTCCCTCTGCCTGTGTCTCTACCTCTCTCACTCTTTGTCTCTCATGAATAAATAAATAAAATCTTAAAAAAAAAAAAAAGACATATAGCTGGCACATGAACACCAGACATCTGACAGACACCTCTGTGCTCATGGCCTCCTATCGGGCTTCATCAGGGGGTTTGGATTCTGCCAAGTTTGGCTTCTAACCCCATTCCTCCTTCTAAAGGGTCACTTACCCTCACTACCTTGACTTAAAAATGGGGGAATAAAGTCTAGTTCCCAGGATGGAGAGAAGATTCTCTGAGCTAGCATTTACACAGATCCAATGCAGGGTTATCATCACCCGAGAGGGCAGCGTTCAGCCCTCATGATAAGGATGGGGGCGCAGAGGACCCTCTGGCCACAGGATCCAGTTCTGGGGCACCATCTGCTATGCACAGATGCATCTGAAGAGGGGCAGCCCTGTTACCAGATGTAGTGATAATGCAATTTGAGGCATGAATAGAATTGGGGCACTCTACTCACAATGCTGACGTCTCCCTCACTGACTTCTGAAAAGGAGGTTCACACATACAGGACACACTTTAATTCCTACCCAGACTACTTCTGCCTTTGGCCAAAACTACTCATATTGGGAACACTGGAATTATCTGTTTCTTTCATCATCATGGAATTTGTCTCAATGACCAAAGCTGAGTATTTTTTATCGATGCAGTCAGGCCTCTTACCACAGTGTATCAGAGCACAAAAGCTCAGAGTGCTCACATCTATACTGGAATCTCTTCGGATTCTCCTTTAAATGATAAAGATACAGCTAGTCTCTGAAATGCCTATTCTGTTCTTGGTTGGAAATTCTTACAGGTTTGTTATTAGGTTCTCCATCTATACAGGCAGCTGGACACAGAGCTACTGCATGTAGCCGCTTCTGCAGTTTTGTGCATATAATGAAGTATCATAAGGTGAGAGGAAGAGGAGGAGGGGTTGAGCCCTTAGCAAAAAGACTGAGCCTTCCAGCCAGCTGATGTCCTGATATCATTTGCTCTGAAAGGTGACAGCAACAGAAGAGCCACCCACTACAATCTGCCTCTTTAAGAAAGCCCAATCTTTCTCTATTTCCAGTCCATTCTGGGTTGAGCACTGATACTGAAATTTTATCTCTGAGTCCTTATATTCCAGCTCATTATTAAATCTATCATTTGTTGGGATCCCTGGGTGGCTCAGCGGTTTAGTGCCTGCCTTCAGCACAGAGCATGATCCTGGAGTCCCAGGATCGAGTCCCGCATCAGGCTCCCTGCATGGAGCCTGCTTCTCCCTCTGCCTGTGTCTCTGCCTCTCTCTCTCTCACTCTCTCTCTCTCTCTCTCTCTCTGTGTGTGTCTCTCATGAATAAATAAATAAAATATTTTTTAAAAATCTATCATTTGTTAATTTAATGCTCTTCTCATTTCTATTGTCAATCAGCATAAGGAATTTTCATGTAAGGGCTTATTAGTATCTTATACACACCTCAGGAACCTAGAAATCAGTGGAAACCAAGTAGAGTCCCCTCTTTTCACATTTAGTTGAATGTAGTTTCCATTGGTCTCTCCTGGGTCTTCTAGGTTCTGTTCACAGGACTGCCTCAATTTCCCTTAGGCTTGACTTCTCTAATGGCCACCCTCATCATAACATCAACATATACCAAGTCCTTGCCAAGCTTGAGACCTGTGCAACTGACACACACATACTTCATGTAGTTGACCTCACCCCATCCACACAACTCTGTAAGGCTGTTGTTGTCACTCCATTTGACAGTTGAGTAAGTTCAGTCACAGGGAAGCTTCTTGCCCAAAATCACAAAATGAGAGAGGGTTGGAGCTGAGATTTATAACCATGTCCATGTGACTCCAAATCCGCCGGGTCTCAACTATTCTGCTATATACACTCTCCCCTGATTAGGACCTGGAAAAAAAACTTCATTTCCATTTGTTTCACTAAAACTTTGGCCCAATCAATGGCAAGTTACAGACTATTTATCAAATTATAAGAACATGAATTTAGTCTAAAGTGAAGGACAACAGCATGAATGTGGTGAGTCCAAATTGTCTAAATTAATCAGGTTCAGAAATAACTGAGCTGTGTTGTGATGGAAATCAGTGGATGTGAGAAAATATACTTCTCTCTTTTTTATTCTTCTCTGTGTACCTTCGGGTAAGTAGCTAAGTAACATCTCTGCACCTCTGGAGTTACACTGGATACAGTCTAAGATAATGTTTTTCAAAGTGTATCTCACAAGCCATTCATGGGTTATAAATCAATTTAAGGAGCAATTATCATTAAACTTTAAGAAATTAAATAGATAGTAGAACATAAATATATGTATAGTATCAATGCTATACTACTTGTAGTATTAAAATAGAAAGAATAAAAAAGTTCTTCATATATAGTAGAAATCCCTTTGATCATTCTTTTGTTTTAGGTGTAGGGTGTGTGTGCATGTATGTGCGTGTGTGTTGAATCACAATGTGAAATATTTTTCTCTCTTTTTTAAAGATTATTTGATAGTGTGCACATGTGTGCACAAGTGGGGAGGAGGGGCAGGGCTAGAGGGAGAGAGATAGAATCTCAAGCAGACTTCCCGCTAAGCACAGAGCCCAATGCAGGGCTTGATCCCAGAACACTGAGATCATGACCTGAGCCAAAATCAAAAGTTGGACATTTAACTGACCGAGCCACCCAGGCACCCCCAAAATATATTTCTCATGGGGATCATAGTCAAAAAAGTTTGCGTAACACTTGACTATGGTCCTCTACCTCAAATTGGAGGATTCTATCCAAGAGTTATGATACTTTAGACACACTCAAATTTGCAGACCGTAATTCTCTATAGTTGGTTAGTGACCATCTCACTGGGAAAATTCAGCAGAAAAATGAAAGAGGGAAAGAGAGTCAAATGGAATCTAATGATGTTCTGTGTCTCCTCGATACCCAAAGATCTTCCCTTCATCAGTAAGAAGTTAAACATATTCCGATGGTGAAATAATGTTTTTGATCTTTAATTCATGCCCATTGTCATATTTTCACTGCTTTAACACATTCACAAAAAAGGACATCTGTTCCTTTCTTCACTCAATAGGATCCCATGAATGATAAGAAACCAGGATAATACAATTAATCTAATACTGGCTCCGCAGGTCATGATTTGTCAATACTTAGGCAAAATCCTCATGAAACACTTGGTATATCCCTCTAATTCCATTTGCTTCACAGCTTACTCCTCTCATTTGATCCAATATGACAATTTAATGGAAAAACATGACAATTTAGTCTCCTAAGTAAACTTGACCACATCTGCCTCTTGATCCATCCATCTCTTTATGTAGCTAAGAAGAGTCTATTTCTTTTTGAGCAAGTTCCAGATCAGATCATGGCAGGCCATGTTAGAAGACTGCCAATGGACTTCCCTAAGGGTCTCCATAATGAAGCCCTAGTGCCTAAACGATCTCCACAAAGATGTCTCCCCAGTACAAAGGAGATACAAGGTCTTGGGAAGGAGAACTAATAAAATGGTGTCTTCATAAAAGCAGCAGTTCCCCAAAACTCAAATTCAAATGTACCAGAATCCCCACAGAGCTTTTCAAACACAGATTCCTAAGCTCCAGGACTTCTGGGTGGCTCAGCAGTTGAGAGCATCTGCCTTTAGTTCAGGGCATGATCTGGGTCTGGGGATCAAGTCCCGCATCGGGATCCCTGTGAGGGGCCTGCTCTCCCTCTATGTCTCTGCCTCTCTCTGTGTCTCTCCTGAATAAATAAATAAATAATCTTTAAAAAAAACCCTAAGCTCTTTATGTGGACAGTTACAGTAGGTACATATTCCAATTCTAATTTGGCATACATATGGAAAAATGTAAAAATCATAACTATGGTTTGAAGAGTTTTTACATAATGAACATACCCAGGTAACTGATCATATCAAGAAACAGAATATTCAAGCATATTAGAATCCCTTTCTTTTCTTTTTTCTTTCTTTTTTTCTTTCTTTCTTTTTCTTTTTCTTTCCCTTTCTTTCTTTCTTCCTTTCTTCCTTTCTTTCTTTTTTAAGATTCTGCCTCTTTCCCTGCAAGGTTAGCCAGTATCTTGACTTTGAACAGCAGTTTTGGTTTTGACTTTTTTTAACTTGATATAAATGGAATGATACAATATTTATTTTTCTGTGTCTGGCTTTCTTTGCTCAACATCACATTTGTGAAGTTTATGTTGGGACAATATTTGTGGCTTGTTCATTCTCATTGCTGTTCTGATGATAGACATTTAGGTTCTTTAGAAATAAGGGCTGTCACAAATAGTGCTGCAATGAACATTCATATACGTGTTGTTTGGTGCACATGTATATGCATTTCTGTTGGATACATATATAGTAGTGAAAGTGCTGGGTCAAGGACTAGCCATATACTTAGCTTTAGCAGATACTGCCAAACAGGTTTCCAACTGATTGTATCAAATCTGAATACTGTGAACTATTTCCCAGTTGTTTTAATGTCAGGTTTGGTAACCAATGAACTAAAGCATTACCATTTGAAGGCAACTACTACACTGACCTCCTTCTACTGCCCCCAATGTAATTGGACAGTATCTTCTACGTGGTAAGAGCTCAACAAATATTGATTTAAATTTGATTTAAATTGATTGAATTACATTTTCCTCAAGTATTAGTCAATACATGAGGAATAACAAACTCTCAAGTCACTTTATATTCTGGTCATCTTTTCTCACAGTTTTACAGAAGAGGACTTCAAATGGGACAATTAAAGGAGAACATCCCAACCAGAGCTCCCATCTGTTTTCACTTTATGGAGCTTCCTCTGCCATCCTCAACCAACAGGGTCAAATTCAGATCCATCTAGAAAAAAAAAATCCTTATGGTTACTCCTGGCTTAACTACAGACACATTCTATTACAGACTGTATGTGTCCCCCTAAAATTCATACGCTGAGGCCTTAGCCTGCAGTGTGGCTATATCTGGAGAAGGGGTGTTTAAGGAAGTAACTAGGTGAAATGAGGTTATAAGTGCAGGGCCCTAATCTGATAAGATTAGAGTCCTAATAAAGAACTCCCTCCTCTCGGCCCACTCCCACCACACACACAAGCACACGAAGAGGTCACGCGAGGACATAGCGAGAAGGTTGCTGTTGCAGGGAGAGCTCTCACCAGAGACCGACCACACAGGGACCCTGATCACGGCTGTCCTCCTCCAGAACTGTGAGAAAATACATTTCTGCTATTATGTAAGCCCAGCTTGTGATAATTTGTTATGGCAGCCGGAGCAGACTAATACACATTCCGATGCAATTCCACAAGCTTTCAGAGAGCCTACTGGGCTGGAATGCTGCCTTAATAATTTAACCAGGTTTCAAAAGCAAAATGGAAGTTAACTTTCAGAGACACACGATTAGCAAACAATTGCAAAGCCATCACTGATTTCCAGGGAAAGAGCAGTCTCATTTCTGCCTCCCTCCAGGGGACAGACCCCTTAGGGACAGGTTTTGGTTTGTGCAACCAAATCCACAAGTTCCAATACCCAGAGTTGGCAATCAGAGCAGATGATGCCAGCAAGAGCTCCCAAAAAGAGCAATTCTATACAGAAAGTCTGAAAGTGAGGACCAAATATGCTCATGTCTAAAATACCAAAGGGCGATTTAAAAACAATACTTAAAGTACAATCCCATTTTTTTTTTAAGATTTTATTTATTGATTGATGAGAGACACACACACACACACACAGAGGGGCAGAGACACAGGCAGAGAGAGAAGCAGGCCCCATGCAGGGAGCCCGAGGTGGGACTAGATCCTGGGTCTCCAGAGTCAGGCCCTGGACCGAAGGTGGCGCTAAACCGCTGAGCCACCCAGGCCGCCCCCAATCCCACTTTTTTTAAAGCCTATTTATTATCTATCTAGGTATGTCCATTTCCTCATACCTACAAATAAGGGGGAAAAAGCCTAAATGGGGAAGCAGAGAGTCTCCTATAAGGCAATAAGCCTGGAGATCGGTTAAGCCTTTATGGAAAACAATTTGACCAATAGCCTTCAAATTTCAAATGCATGTATCTTTTGACCCAGTAATTCTAATCCTAGGATTCTTCTTACAGATGTATTAGCATATATGCTCAACCCCAAATGTACAAAAATGTTTACTGCAGTACTGCTGTTCATGTATTTTTTTTAAAAAAGAATTTCAATACTCATGAATAATGGAATGATGAGAATAAATCAGGAAATATTCACACAGTGGAAGCCTGCAGAGTCTTCAGTGAGAATGCAGGAGGAACTGCCCTGGATGTACTAATGTGGAAACCTATCTAGGATACATTATTAAATGAAAAAAGCAAGTCGCATAGTAATATTTATAATATGATCCTATTTGTATAAACAAATTTCCTGCGTATGACTGTGGGCAAAAGCGTAGGATAGAAGTCTGGAACAACAGCATTGGTCATGGTTACCTTTGGAGAGAACAGTGGGATAAAGGGTAAAAGGGGATATATTAGTTTGCTAGGGCCACCATCACAAAATACCAGTGGCTGGTGGCTTAACCAACAGTAACGTATTTTCTCTGCTTCAGAGGCTAGAAGTCCAAGATTGAGGTGTTCACAGGTTTCTCCTGAGGCCTCTCTCCTTGGCTTGCAGATAGCTACCTCCTTGCTAGGTGTGCTCATGTGGCATTTTCCCTGGTGTGTCTCTATGTGTTCAAATGTCCTCTTGGACACCAGTCAGAATGGAGTAAGGCCTTATATCCAAACAGTCACAGTGTGATATACTGGGGGTGAGGACTTCAACATAAGAATTTTGAGTGGGGGGCCACCTGGGTGGCTCAGCGGTTGAGTGTCTGCCTTTCGCTTGGGGTGTGATCTTGGAGTCTCGGAATCAAGTCCCACATTGGGCTCCCCGCAGGGAGCCTGCTTCTCCCTCTGCCTGTGTCTCTGCCTTTCTCTGTGTGTCTCTCATGAATAAATAAATAAAATCTTTGAAAAAAAATAAGAATTTCGGTGGGGGGGACACAATTCAGCGCATATTAGTGGGACTTCCACATTTTGTCTATATTGTCTCCATTTTTTTATGATGAGCACATATTTCTGCTGTAATTTTTTAAACAATTAAAAGAAAAAAATTGGAAGACAAATGTTAATAGCAAAATATTAATAGGAGTTACCTCTAAGGATTATCAGTGATCTATACTTCTTCCACCTGTAGTTTTAAACATTTCTCTCTAATGCTCTTCAATGAACATGTATTACTTTTTATTTTTTGGTAAAGATCTTATTGTTTATTTGAGAGAGAGAGTGAGAGAAACGGAATGTGAAAGAGACAGTGTGCAGTCAAGAGAGCATAAGCGAGGGGTCAGAGGTGGCGAGAAGCAGACTCCGCGTTGAGCACGGAGTCCAATGCCCGACTCGATCCAGGAACTCTGGGATCATGACCTAAGCCAAAGGCAGATGCTTAACCGACTGAGACACCTAGGTGCTCCATGTATTATTTTTTAATTAGGAAGCAGAATAAATGTTATATTTTATGAAATATTTTAATGAGGGACAGTCTGGGTGGCTCAGCGGTTTAGCGCCGCCTTCAGCACAGGGCCTGATCCTGGAGACCCGGGATAGAGTCCCATGTCGGGCTCCCTGCATGGAGCCTGCTTCTCCCTCTGCCTGTGTCTCTGCCTCTCTCTCTGTGTCTCTCATGAATGAATAAATAAAATCTTAAAATAAATAAATAAATAAATAAATAAATAAATAAATAAATAAATAAATATTTTAATGAAATAAATAAATCCAGCAGCTTTCCCTTCAAAAGCCTTTTCCTTCAAAAGGAAATCAAACATACTCAGAGAAAGTAACTACCTTTAGAACTGGCTAGTGATCTTTAATTTACAGCAATGCTATTTAAAACACGCGATCATTCAAAGAGAGTGTATGATTCCCAGGTTGTACAAACTGGCATACCTTCTCTCAATTTCCTCAGCTACAGAAACGAGGTGAATTATTCTTCGATTAGTAGCCTTTTCATGCAGTTGTTCGAATTACAGAGTTTCCAAATGAGTATTGCATTATGCCTAAAGCAAGAATTGCACACTTTCTCTTAGTTATTAAATTTCATTCAGTAATGAGTCTTAATGCCAACACCAATAATGTCCTATTTTTTTCCCAAGACACACACAACATAGTTACTACTTAAATAACCCCATCATGTTGTGAGGTCACCTGTGGAGAAATGTGTCAAGAATAAGACAATAAATAGCTTGTGACTCCACGACTACCTGCTTCATCTCCAGGTTTAGAGCTCCATCAGAAACAGCCATGGGATGCACTGATTTCTGAGTTCTGCTACTTTTCCTCGCAGCCCAAGGGAGTGACCTATTGCCAGGTGATGGGTCTGTTGGTCTTGCTCTTAGGGAGTCTACATATAGAGAAGCACAGGATACTTTGAACAGTATTCCTAACAAGGAAATTGTTGCATAATCTTCATGTAGTTATTTGAAGAATGAAGCAATGATGTCTTCCAAAATGGCACCTTTTTTTTTCCTTCTTTTTTCCTTAGAAGCTGCCTCTAGTGCTGATAAGAGTGGATTTCCCAGAGGTAGCAAGCAATCGCAAGTAATAAATAACTGGAAATGTTGAAATATTCCTTTTTGTGGTCAGTAATACCAACAGTCTTCTTCCCAGTGGGGAATCATTCATAATTCCTGATGACTCATTCATCCACCGGAGTACAGCAGACTTGGAAATTCCCAGCCTCCAATGTTGTCTGGGATCAATTTTGTCAACCATACCCCCGTCTTGTCAACCAGTGGTTCACATTTACCCGTGCTTTTGGAAATGGGCAGGGTCTCTTTTCCCTTCACATTCTTAGGAGTGGTAAATTCAAAGGAAACATTTTTGAGAATGAAGATGAGGGAGTGAATGGCTTCCAGAAATACATCACCAAATATGATGTTCCACAAACCCTTTGGCAATAGCCACATTATATTCCTTCCTGTAAAACTAAGCTAAAAGTTGGCTTACATTAGCAATTTCCCAAATGCCTCTTCCAACTCTATCCCAATTCTATTCAAACTGTGAAAACTGACCATTTTTGCCTACCTGCTGGTTAGAAAGAAAAATGGCAGATGGCCAATGATTGAGCTACTATGTTTGTTGTCTTGCATCTTTCAGGGGTAGAATCTATGCCACTTTGTCCCTAGAAAATAACCACTAAGCTCTTTGCTGAGTTATTTGGCAAGACTGGGGAGGTACCTGTTGCTGCTGGATTAGCTGAGGGGGTCCCATGTGGGCAACAGAGCAGCACAGTTGTTTGTTTTTTTTTTTTAAGATTTTATTTATTTATTCATGAGAGACACACAGAGAGAGAAAGAGGCAGAGACATAGGCAGAGGGAGAAGCAGGCTCCATACAGGGAGCCTGATGTGGGACTCGATCCCGGATCTCCAGGATCAGGCCCTGGGCTGAAAGCAGCGCTAAACAGCTGAGCTACCCGGGCTGCCCCAAGCAGCACAGTTTAAATCAAAGAAGACAGAGCGAGAAAGGAGAAAGGATGCTGGACAGGTGTGGACTGGAATTTAGCTGCCCTTTCCTGTTCCACCCTGGCAAGCGGTGAGGTGAGCTCCTGCTCACCAGTGCTAAGTAGTTCTTTACCGTTTCCCAAGCACTTGTATGTAAGAACTCATCTGGTCCACAACAGCGAAACTGTGGAAGGAGTTATGATGTCCTTTGACAGATGAATGGATAAAGAAAATGTGATCTATATATACAGTGGACTATTAGCCATCAGAAAGGATGAACACTTACCACTTGTTTCGACGTGAATGGAACTGGAGGGTATTACGCTGAGTGCAGTAAATCAATCAGAGAAAGACAGTTATCATATGGTCTCACTCATATGTGGAATATAAGAAAGTGAAAAGGACCATAAGGAGAGGGGGGAAACTGTGTGGGGAAAAATTAGGGAGGAAGACAAACCATGAGAGACTCCTAAGTCTGGAAAACAAACAAAGGGTTGCAGAAGGGGAGGTGGGTGATAGGATGGGGTGACTGGGTGACGGCACTAAGGAGGGCACTTGATGGGATGAGCAATGGGTGTTATACTATATGTTGGCAAATTGAATTTAAATAAAATATGTATTTTTTAAAAGAACTCATCTGGTTTCCTTGGCACTGCTGTGTTGAAGAAATGGCTAGTATAGATGATAAATACAATTTTGTAATCTATCCTATTAGATTTTCAGGCTTTGGGGGCCCACCCACTATTGGGCTTCAAATCTTAACTCAGTTACCTTCCTGGCTATGTAACCTTAAGTAAGTATTTACCTTCCCTGTGCCAGGCTTTTTTCATTCATAAAAGGATGACAGCAATCATACATATTTCATAGGATTGAGGTAAGGATTCAGTGAGATGACACAAGTCTCCAGCGTGTGGTCCAGTACATAGTAAGCCCTTAACAGATGTTAGCTATTTTTTTTTTTAAGGTTTTGTTTATTTAAGAAAGAAAGAGAGAGAGCACTTGTGGGGGGAGCAGCAGGCAGAGGGAGAGGTAGAAGCAAGCTCCCCGCTGAGCAGGAAGCCTGACCCAGGGCTCGATTCCAAGACCCTGAGATCACAACTTGAGCCAAAGGCAGACACTTAACCAACTGAGCCACCCAGGCACCTGTTAGCTATTATTTGTAATCGGTGCTTGCTTGTATGGTTTCTGTCTTGGCTATCATGTCTAGAAAGTTCTTTCCTTCCCTAATATTATACATATTCACTCATATTTGCTTTGATGATTTTATGTTTTACATTTAAATATTTTTAAATTTTTATTTTATTTTGCTAAGAACATTTAACATGAGATCTACTGTCTTAACAAGTTTTCAAGTGTAAATACAGTATTGGTAACTATAGGTACAATGCTGTACAGCAGGTCTCTAGGATTTATTCATCTTCCTTAACTGAAACTTTATGTCCACTAACTAGCAATCCTCAGTTCCCCCTCCCTCTCGCCCCTGGAAAGCACATTCCACTCCTTGATTCTATGAATGTGACTATTTTATGTACCTCATATACATGGAACCATGTATGTGGAAGTACTTGTCCTTCTGTGACTGGCTTATTTCCTTTAGCCTAACACCCTGAGGTTCCATGTTATGGTCTTACATTTTACATTTCAATCTCAGAATTTATTTAGGTATATGGAATAAGGAAGGAATCCAACTACTTTTTGCCAAATGGTTACAGGGCATTAAAAAAAATTTTTTTAAAGATTTTATTTATTTATTCACAAGAGACACACACAGAGAGAGAGAGAGAGAGAGGCAGAGACACAGGCAGAGGGAGAAGCAGGCTCCATGCAAGGAGCCCGACGTGGGACTCGATCTTGGGTCTCCAGGATCATGCCCTGGGCCAAAGGCAGGTGCTAAATCGCTGAGCCACCCAGGAATCCCAAGGATAATTTCTATATAGAATACTCTCTTCAAAGACTATGAAATTATTAGATTTTCTTAGTCTATCTTGATTTCCATCATAAAAAAAAATTTATTTATCTTCTCTAAATATTAGCCAAAGAAGAATACTCCAAAGGGAATGGAAATGAAATGAGAAAATTATGACATGCTAGTGGCACCAACGAAATCCTGTCTATGGCTGGCAGAAAGAAGCTGTAAAAAATCAATACTTCCATACAAATGAATTGGAAATGGACAAGAAAGATAAAGCCAAAGAAAAACAAGAGTAAGAGCAAAAACAGGAAGTAGGCATGAAACTAATCTAAAAATACCACAGTATTTTATGCATTTGTTATGAATGGGTCACAAGTTATCTCTTTCAACAGTCAGTACAGGATCAAACACAATCTCAATCACTAAATGCAATGATTTATTAAAAAAAGAAAAAAGGGAAAAAAAAAGAGCAAGGCAATTTCTTAGGGCATAGTACATAGAGGTGGATATTGTTAATTACCTTGCCAGAGTCTATTCTCCCCTTGATTCTCCCTAACAGAATCTCAGTATTGTTTAGGTCTCTTCCTCATGTAGCATTTGTAACTGAAGGAATCTGATCCCTGAGGTGGACAGAATGAACGCAATTGTATTTCAGCCTGTAAGACATAGGGAGATTGTAGACAAAGACTTCTGGGAAATTCCTTTATTGGCCTTAAAAGAGACCAGTGAGAAGCCCATGTCTCTTTCCTGCTAAATGTGAAAATAAGCTGCAGTTGCTACTGGTATCCATCCTGAAACAAGCCTAAGGATACACCAAACATATGAGAAGAGCCAACACAATGGCTGAAAAGAAATGGATTGAAACCCTGATTATACTGCACCTGAAGTCTACACTACTCCAGCCATCCACCCATAAAAGCCTCACTGTTTACCAGTTTGATCCTGGTGTCTGGTACTTGCAATCCAAAATGTGTTGATACATACTCCCTCAAGTGTATGAAAACATTCTTTTTCCTAAACTGGTCCTCTAAGTCAAATTAAGAGTGTATAACAACACACCATCTCCCACTCAACCATCCATACCACAAATCATTCTTGAGCATGTATTACCTGCCAGCCTAAGTTCTGGGAATGTAATGATATAATGATGACATAATAAGTCTATGCAAGAGTACCTTCTACTGTGGGAAGGGAGTCTAACCTATTCTGAGAGCAAGAAGCCTCCACAGGAAAAAAAAAAAAAGCCTCCACAGGGAGTTCCATTTAAATTGAGATGTGAAGAATGAGGAGACATTTGCCAGAAGAAAGAAAATTGAGGGGGAAAGATATTCTAGGCAGAGGAAAGAGCATATTTCAGACACACTGGGAGTGAAACAAGTCCAGTGGAGCTGGAGGTGAGAGAATTGAAGTGGAGAAGAGGATGAAATAAAGCCGAGAAATAGGGGCCTCCTAAGCCACTGTTGAACTTCAGCCTAACAGTGATGAGATACCCTAGAAGAATTTTAAGCAGCGGTGATATAATTTCTTGCACTAAAAAATTCTGACAAGGGGTGGACAGTGGATTGGAAAGGGGCAGTAGCAGATGCTGGAAGGCACATTAGGAGGCACAAGCAGTAGTCAAGGTGGCAGAAGAGGGATGGAAGGGACTAGAACAGCAGCTATGACCAAAAAAGTATACTGACAAGAAAAATGTATGGGAAATGTAACCTACAATATTTGCTGATAATTTAGATATGAAAATTTATGCTGATAATTAGATACTCCTCTTTAGGCAAAAAGAGGAGTAAAGTATGAATCCCAGTTTCGTGACTTGTACACCTGGATCAAAGACGGTGCCATGGGGTGAAACCAATATGCTCAAGGGAGTAAGAAGTGATAATAAGTTCAGTTTGGAGTCTACTAATTTTGTTCAACACTTTATTACAGAAATGTTCAAATATACAGAAAAGTTGAAAGAACTGCACATTTTACATTCATATATCCACCACTTGGGTCCTCTAGTTCATGGTATATTGTATTTTCTTCATCACATCATATATCAAACCATCTCATGTTTTGATGCATTTCAAAGTTGCAGAAATCAGCACATTTAAGCTTTAAATCCTTCAGCATGCATACTACCAATTAAATACGTGTTTATAGCTTTTTAATTTTTTTTTTTTTTAAAGAAAGGGAAACTGCCACATGCAGTGTCTCATTTGGAGTATCTGGAGTCTCAGAAGGTTGACTATCCTACGTTATCTTACAAATGGACCTGGAGAGCTTGTTAGGAGGTTCTAGCAGGAGAGCACGGCTACTTGTACACCCATGACCTAAGAAAACGGTTATCTCCTTGAAGGTCGTCCTCTTCAACAGAGTTTGCAGTTTTAGGAGGGACACACATAGAATGGTGAGGGAGAAGGGGGACACCCGCCTAGCCAGCCAAATCAACTGAATCAAGCCTGGTGATCAATGAGGTGACAGATGTCTCAGTCCCATCGCCCTCACATCCTATGGCTCTTCTTGAGGTAAAACTTATATGAAGTGGAATGCATCTATCTGAGTGTACAATCTGATGAGTTTGGTAAAAACA
The DNA here is from genome assembly GCF_011100685.1 of Canis lupus familiaris. Classification (NCBI taxonomy): domain Eukaryota; kingdom Metazoa; phylum Chordata; class Mammalia; order Carnivora; family Canidae; genus Canis; species Canis lupus. Next base: position 93,902,690 of record NC_049222.1, on the reverse strand, counting down.
TACCTGTGTAAAAAACACTCTTATGATACACAACACTATCACCACTCTAGAAAGTTCTTTTAAGTAACTTCCCAACAATTTTACTTCCCAATACTCCAGAGGCAATCACTATTCTGATTATTTTTTTCACTATTTTTTTAATACTTTATTTATTTATTCATGAGATACACAGAGAGAGAAGAGAGAGGCAGAGACACAGGCAGAGGAAGAAGCAGGCTCCCCACTCAGGGAGCCTGACATGGGACTCGATCCCAGGTCTCCAGGATCATGCCCTGGGCTGCAGGCAGCGCTAAACCGCTGCGCCACCGGGGCTGCCCTATTCTTTTTCACTATTGATTAGTTTTTTGCCTGTTCTAAAATGTCATTAAAAATCAAAACACAGTATTTAATCTCTTGTGTCAGGCTTCCTTCACTCAGCATAATGTTCTTGAGATTCATCTATGTTGGTACACAGATCAGTAGCTCACTCCTTTTTATTGTTGACTAGTATTCTAGCTGTATGAATATTGCTATTTATTTTCCGTTTGCCCTGTCTACTGTATGTCTTTCCTTCTATTCTTGTCCTCTTTTATGTTAATTGAATATTTTCTAGAATTCCATTATAATTCATCTATTGGCTTCTTACACATACCTCTTTGCATCATTTCCTTAGTGCTTGTCCTAGAAATTAAATAGATATCCCAAACTTCTTTTAACTGTTTAGACTTAATATAATTCTACTTTATGTAAAATGTGTGAATCTTATAACTTTTAGGTCCACTTACCTTTTTTGTCCTTATTGTTACAGTTGTCATTTGTATTCATCACTATTGACATTTGTTTTTTCTGCGCCTCCATGATTTTTGACGATGTGTCCACAGTCACTGAAATCTTTGTTTCTCTGTATATAATTTATCATGTTCTTCTGAATGCTTTCAATATTTTCTCTTTATCTTTGGCTTTCAAAGTCTGACTATGATATAGCTAGACAGGATTTTCCTTGTATTTGTTGATTGGAATTCTTCTGGAATCTCTAAATATGTCTTTTGGCAAATTTGGGGACACTTTTGCTATTTATTTCTTTAAATAAATGTTAGGTCCTGTTTTCTCTTTATTCCCCTTCTGGGGCTCCAATTACATATGTTAGACCTTTCAATATTGTTCCACAGGTACCTATGACTAACTCACTATAAAAACCTTTTTTCTCTCTTTCCTTCAAATTGGATAGTTTTGATTGTTATATCTTCTCCCAAAGATAGATGTAGTGAAATGATGGGACATCTGTACCCCCAATGTTCATAGCAGCAATGTCCACAATAGCAAACTGTGGAAGGAGCCAAGATGTCCTTCAACAAATGAATAGATACAATAAAGATGTGGTATATACATACCATGGAATATTACTCAGCTATCAGAAAGGGTAAATACCTACCATTCACATCAATGTGAATGGTATTATGCTGAGTAAAATAAGTCAGTTGGAGAAAGACAATTTGCATAAGGTCTCACTCATATGAAGGATATAAGAAATAGTAAAGAGACTATAAGGGAAGGGGAGGAAACTGAGTGGGGAAAAATTAGAGAGGAAGATAAATCATGAGAGACTCCTGACTCTGGGAAACAAAGGGTTGCAGAAGGAGAGGAGTGTGGAAGATGGGGTAATTGGGTGATGGGCATTAAGGAGGGCACATGAGATGAGCACTGGGTGTTATACGTTAGCAAACTGAATTTAAATTTTAAAAATACTAAATAAAATAAAATAAAATAAAATAAAATAAAATAAAATAAAATAAAATAAAATAAAATAAAATAAAAAAGCTGGATAGTATTGATTGCAGTATCTTCAAGTTAATTGAGTTTTCAGCTGTTTCTATTCTGCTGTTAAGATCTCCAATACAGGGATCCCTGGGTGGCGCAGTGGTTTAGCGCCTGCCTTTGGCCCAGGGCGCGATCCTGGAGACCCGGGATCGAATCCCACGTCGGGCTCCCGGTGCATGGAGCCTGCTTCTCCCTCTGCCTATGTCTCTGTCTCTCTCTCTCTCTCTCTCTGTGTGACTATCATAAATAAATAAAAATTAAAAAAAAAAAAAAAAAGATCTCCAATACATTTTAAGATAATATATTTTTTAGTTTTAGAAGTTCTATTTTCCTTTACTTCAAATTTGTTATTTCTGCTAAGATTTTCCAGCTGTTGGGATCCCTGGGTGGCGCAGCGGTTTGGCGCCTGCCTTTGGCCCAGGGCGCGATTCTGGAGACCCGGGATCGAGTCCCACGTCGGGCTCCCGGTGCATGGAGCCTGCTTCTCCCTCTGCCTATGTCTCTCTCTCTCTCTCTCTCTCTGTGACTATCATAAATAAATAAAAAAAAAAAATTAAAAAAAAAAAGATTTTCCAGCTGTTGTTCTATAATAATGAGCACATTTCCTTACTTCCAAGAGCTCCAATAATAGTTACAAGAGCTGTTTTAAAATATTTATCAGCTAGGGACACCTGGGTGCCTCAGTGGTTGAGCGTATGCCTTTGGCTCAGGGCGTGATCCCAGAGTCCCAGAATCGAGTAGTACTGTGCTCACTGCAGGGAGCCTGCTTCTCCCTCTGCCTACATCTCTGCCTCTCTCTCTCTGTGTCTCTCATGAATAAATGGATAAAACCTTAAAAAAAAATTATCAACTAAGTCCAACACAAGTCATTTTAAGGTTGGTATACATTGATTCTCTTTTTTTCTTAGTGTAGAATCATATTTTCCTATTTCTTTGGAATTCTAGAAATTTTGAATTTTTTATGGACACTATGAATCTGTAGAGGCTCTTGATTTTGTTATATTCTTCTAAAGAATGTTGATCTTTTATGTTTGATCAGGCAATTAACTGAGCTCAAAACTCTGCCTCTCTTGCAGTGGACAATAGCTAAAGACTCTCTTCCATACTTCTAGGCTCAGCTAGTCTCCTTGGAGTCCACCTCAAGTGAAGATGTCAAGTAGGTGATTAGTTCAATACATAGATCTCAGGAGCAAAATCTGGACTAGAGATGAAATGTGAAGGGAATAACCATATAAATGGTAGGTGAAGCCAAGGGCTGCCATAACAGACTGGGTAGCTTAAACCACAGAAATTTGTTTTCTCACAGTTCTGGAGGCTAAAAAGCCGAGAGAAAGTTATTGACAGCATTGATTTCTTCTGACATCTTTCTCCTTGTCTTGTAGATGGCCATCTGTGTCAAAATTTCCTCTTCTTATAAGGACACTAAATTCCCAGAGTTAGCATCAGACCCCACAGCTTAGCAGTCAGGCTGCCACCATTTCAGACACTAATCAGTCTGACTCCCAGACTTCTGAGCCACCTGCTACAAATTGGCAGTTCCCACAAACCCATCCTCAGGTTCGATAATTTGCTAGAATGGCTCACAGAACTCAGGAAAGCATTTTTCTTACTACTACTCGTTTCTTATAAAGGACACAAATGGCCAGCCAGATGGAGAAGTACATAGGTCAAGGTCCAGAAGAGTCCTGAGCATAGGAACCTCTGCTCCCAGAGAGTTGAGAGTACAGCACACTCCTGGCATATAGATGTGTTCACTAACCTGAAAGTTCTCCAAACCCCATAGTCAGGAGGTTTTACGGAGGTTTCATTACATAGGTACAATTGATTAAATCACTGGCCATTGGTGATTAACTCAATCTCCAGCCCCTCTCCTCTCCCTGGATGTCAGATATAGGTGTGAGGATGCTGAAATTTCCAATCCTGAAATCATGCCTTGGCCTTTCGGGCAACCCATACTCATTCTGAAGCCCTCCTGGGGTCTCTAGCCATCAGTCATTTCATTAGCATACAAAAAGACGCTCTTATGACTCTGGGTAAATTCTTGTGACAGGAACCAGAGACAAAGACCAAATATATATTCATTACATCACAATATCAAAACCATGTTCACAGATTGGAAAACTCAGAGATTGCTAAGGTATCAGTCCTCCCCAAACTGGTCAACAGATTCAGTGTAATCAGAATAAAAAATCCTAGCAGGCTAATTTTTGTAGAAATTGACAATATATTTAAAAAATTTTTTTTATTTTTATTTTTTTTTTATTTTTAAAATTTATATGCAAATGAGAAAAGTTGTAGAATAGCCAAGATAATCTTGGGGAGGGGGATGGTGCAAAATGAAGTTGGAAGGCATCAAGTACTGAAATTTGAAACTGCCTGAAAAGAAACAAACATTTCCCTTATGTGAATCTGAAACTTGACATCTGTTTTCCACACACCAAGGCATTTTTTGTGCAGTAAGAGAACATCATGGAGATAACCTAAGTCAAAGCCTTCCCAGACATGCAAGTTGTGATGTTATCATATCAGCCACAGTAGAGAACCCAGCCAAAGCAACAAAAAGTTCTTGACCTCAGAAGAAAATTACTGGCCTACTGTAGATTGATTTTCAATTGTTTACCTTAATCTACTATTTCTCAAAGTATATTACTTGGTGATAATGTTTCACAGAAAGGAAAAGGAAAGAATCCTTTTTTTTTTTTTTTTTTTTTAATTTGAGAGAAAATGAGAGCACACAAGTGAGGGAAGTGAGGGGGAGGGGTAGTAGAGAGAGAAGCAGGCTCCCTGCTGAGCAGGAAACACAGCTTAGGGCTTGATCCCAGGACCCCAAGGTCATGACTGAAGACAAAGGCAGAAGCTTAACCAATGGAGCCATTTAAGCACCTTAGGAAGGGAAGTCTTAACCAAATGAATTTGGAGATTGCTGAGTTCAAAAGATTTTCACCTATTGCCACAGAACTTCCCAGAACCTTTAATATGCTAATGTACTCTGTGAATCTCCAAATGGCAGAGAGTAGACCTTAGTGTGTTTAAAAATTCACTAGTGTAAAAAAAAAAAACAAAAATTCACTAGTGTTCAATAAAACAATATACTTTGAGAAATGCTATCTCAGGTCAATAGGAAAATGCTGCAACTATAAATTTATTATTTTTTATTTTTTAAGTTATTTTTTTATTTATTCTTTTTTAACTTATTTTATTTTTTCTGACCCAAGAAGGAAGAACTAACCTTCAAGCTTATTAAGGCAAACCTTATATTTTAGGTGATACAAAGCATCTACTCTTTAACAACAATAAAAAAACCATAGACTGAGGAGTTAGGATGTGCTTTCTTCTAAATATCTGTGTGAAGTTGGGCCAGTATTGCTTTAATCCCTCTAATCCAATTTCTTTCCTACAGCTGTAAAAGCAGAAATCCCCTAGCCAAGGAGTTCTTTGTGATGGCCAAATATAAATGTATTTGAATAACACAGAATTAAAGAGAATACAAATGTTAGGATGGAAATCCCCAGACTGTCTGGTTAGAAATTCCCTGCAATTATCCTCATTCTTGCTCTTTGAGTTCTGACCACAGTATGACCTTGGGCTTGGTTCCAGTGTCCCCTTGGGCAGACTGAACCCAAAAGTGCACGTTGCTGGGCAAAGCCACCAGGGATGAGGCAAATCAGCAAAGATGAAGAAGGGTCTACTTTGTGGGCCTTCCCATCCACAGCTTAACTTCCTCAAATGTCCCCTCCTCAACCAGGCCTATGGGAATTAGTTGTGCGGAAAGAGAAGCAGGGAAGGATCTTTAAAGAACCTACAGTTAGAAAAACCCTAAAATAATTCAGATGATTAGCCCTAGAGGGAGAATTTGAAAAAAAAAAAAAAAAAAGCTGAAGAGCTGGTGAGAGCACATTCTTCAAAAGATCTTTTACCGTATTTATTTTTTCATTTTATCTTGTTACAGTGAATCACACTAAATACTCATTGAATATACATTCATTTTAGAAAATGGGAAATATCTCTAGTAAGGCTAAAGAGATATTAAACCTCTATCTGGGGGTACCTGGGTGGTTCCGTCAGTGAAGTGTCTGCCTTCAGCTCAGGTCAAGATCTCAGGGTCCTGGGATGGAGCCCCACGTTGAGCTCTTTGCTCAGCATGGAGTCTGCTTCTCCCTCTTCCTTTGCCCTTTCCCTGACTTATTTGGTCTCTCTCTCAAATAAATAAAATCTTTAAAAAGAAAAAAAAAAAAAAAAAAAAAAAACATGTATCTGGAGTGTGAATTTACTCAGTCAGGGGACTTTCCTCTTAACACTTGAAATTATTTGCCCTCAAATTGGACTGTACTTGGCAGTCTAGGGAGGGTAAGACCCTTGGCGGTTGGGGGTGGGGGGGCTTGCATGTCACTGGAGGAGGGTGTGGTGAAGAACACGTACACAGGAGACACTCATACAGTGACAGAGAAGTACAAAAATACAGTATGAAAAAGGAAGATGTTAAAGACAAATGATCCAATTCCAAATGGCTCCCAGGGCCCATCCTTCTTCCATCTCTTCTTCCTCCCTCCATCGTATGCCATCCTGCTCAAGGGAAACAGGAAAGCTGGGACCAAGGTTAGGCTACGTCATGGGTGAATTCGGTTTTTATAAGCTAGTCTGACAAGCTAAAAACCATCTCCCATTATGATGGCCAAGCACATTCCAAATTCCTAAGGGCCTCCTTATATTAGAAACCTCCTGGGATATAACCTGTTCATGAGCTGGGAATTTCCAATAACATCCAGTCAAGAAATATTTACTAGGTGCCTACTGTGTGCAGGCCTTCCTAAGTACTGAAAGCACAATGGAGAGTAAAAGACATCATCTCTATTCTCACAGAGTTAATTGTCATTTTCATATTTCCAGGGTTACTCAGATGTACAGAAAGTGGGCTGGAGGGAAACAAGATTGAGGCCAGAAGACCAGCCAGGAGGCCCCTTCAGAAATGGGGCCAGGACTTAGTCCTCAACCTTCATTTCTGAGTGGAAGTGGATTAGCAATTAGTATATTTTCGGTGGAACATGTACTTTGGTTAGTGGAATAACGGGCACTCTGTGCCTCTTAAAATGAATAATTGGTTGGGTTTTTTTTTTTTTTTAATTTTTTATTTATTTATGATAGGCACACAGTGAGAGAGAGAGGCAGAGACACAGGCAGAGGGAGAAGCAGGCTCCATGCACCAGGAGTCCGACGTGGGATTCGATCCCAGGTCTCCAGGATCGCGCCCTGGGCCAAAGGCAGGCGCTAAACCGCTGCGCCACCCAGGGATCCCAATTGGTTGGGTTTTAATAGTCCTCGCCAACACCTGTCAGTCTTGGTTGAGGACCGCTCCCTCTAGAACCCTAAAGCAGAACATTCAGGTGCTGGCAGGTGGAAGCTCTGTCCTAGAAAGAGTGAGAAGGACAGGACAGTATGGTTGGGGTGGATATATCTTGCCACCTTCCCCTCATTGAGGAGGGCAGTGACTTCTAGACCCCTCTGCATGTTATGGGAAAACCATGAAACCAGGGACAGCATCTCAATCTCATCTCCTTAGACACCTCTTCTCAGCCATTTCTAACCAGCTACCTGGGTATGCTCTGGCGAGGACATTTTAAGAAACACAGCTCTGGTCCTTTGCATGGCGCCCAGCAAAGAGTAAAAACTGGCTGAAAGAACAACATAGATTTTGCTCATGGAACAGCATGTGTTCACATTCTCCATCATGTCTGTCTTCATTTCAGGTTTTAATTTTCTCTCCTCTTACTTAGCACTTATCCCTCCATGCTTGAGAAGTCTGGCTTCTTTTAGTGAGCTACCAATCCCCCATTCCTCCTGGAGGTCCTCACACCCCACTAGTCAGTTTTACATGCAGTAGGTGCATGCAGTTTTACATGCAGTTTTACATGCAGTAGGTGCTCAGGACTGTTTTCTAGATTGAACCAAGGTATATCTACTGCATGTAAAACTCTGCCCTGACTGCTGGGGGGGTGCCACAAAAATGACCAGGAGGAACACGCACTCTTCCTACAGAAAGCATTTCTTCTGGCCTTTACTGGCTCCACTGAACTTTTCTTTAATCCTCTATCATTAGCTCCCTAGTTCTGCCCTCTGTAGCTTCCCCTTTGCCTCTAAAATATAAACTTCCAGGCTATGATAGATCGTGACATTACTGGCCCCAAATGAATCATGGGTCCAGTGAATAGCATCAGTCTCTAGGGCATATCTCCTCCCATACTGAACCGGAGCTTAGTCACGTGACTTGTTTTTGGCCAGTGGACATTAGCAAACAAAAGGCAAGTGGGGACCTGCGAAGTGCTTGAGCATTGCAGTTTTTTCCCTTGGAATACTGCCGCTGCTGTGTGGGGATGTCTGGTCCAGACTCCTGGAGGATGAAAGATCATAGAGAGAGAAGCCCACCTGTCCCTGCCATCCCGCTGAGTCCAGCATGCAGGGGACCTGCCAGCTGAATGCAGCCTCATGACAGAGCCCAGGTGAGACCAACAAAAGAACCACCCAGCCCTGACACAGGATCATAAGAAATAACTGTTGTGTAAGCCACAGTCAGGGATGTTTTGTTGTGCAGCAACTGGTAATGGAAATGTATGACCGGTTTGCAAGGCTGTCCTCTGACTCCATCCTGGAAGAGCTCCACCTTAGTCCAGAAGGTCTTTGGTCAACGCTTCACACTGCTCTGCCTGGGTCGACCATGCAAAAAGGAAGACCATGAGCTCTTGAATCTACCTTTTGACGTCTGAGCTTTCTGGGCTGTGTGGCTTTGGAAATTTACTTGACCTTTCCATGCATCAGTTTTCAGCCTTAGGGCAGTGTTTCTCAAAATGCAGTCTACTTGCATCACAACTACCCAGGGTTTTGTTAAAAAGTAGGTTAATCAGCTATTTTTAATAACAGCCACAAACTGAAAACAATGTCACCACCCATCAGCTGGTGAAAGTATATATATATATGTATATATTCATATAATGAAATACCTCCTAGCAATTAAAAAAAAAAAACCAACGCTGTTGATATATTGAGCATGGTTGATTTCTTGCCTGTGGATTTTGAACTGGGCTAGAATGAAAATTAAAAACTGGTAGGTGTAGGGAAACCACTTTCTTCCCACAGGGTAGACTAAGAAGCAAAGAAAGGGGGATTTCACAGAGAGAAGAATGTAGCATCTCAGCAGGAAGAAGCTACCTGGGACCCAATCACTGCAGGTTCCCTCCAGAAGCCCAGCCATAGGCCTGTTTTGCAGTCTGTGAGACACCCCCACATCCTTAAAATAAATTCCCCCTTTTTTCTTTAAACTGACTTGACTTATATAGCAGATGGTAGCCACTATAGGGTCTGTCTAACACTGTGTTTCCCCACTCCCTTCTATAGCTTTCTCTGAGAAATCCCTGCCTGCCCCAATTTTCATGAGGTAGGACAACCCACCATGGACACTCCTCCCAAGGGTGAGCACATAATCCAGGCTGGCCGATCAGGGCACCCTATTTCCCTGGCCACAATGACTGGTTTGTGTATGGACACATGACTCAAACAAGGCCAATCAGTGTCTTCTCTAGAATTCATACAAGGAGCTAGAAATTTCTTTTTCTGCTAAGATGGTAAAACACAGACAATGTGAGTTTGGGACACTCAGTCACCATTTTACCCTCTTTGTGAAGAGGGCTTGCTGGGAGGGAGGGGAAGAGAAAGAGAAAGAGACAGAGACAAGACACCTCTGAAGACATGAAGCTTTAGATTCCATCCTGCCTAAAGCCAGATCCATTCCTAGATTGTCTGGTTATGTCAGCCAGTAAATTTCTTTTATTTCTTTGTTCAACCCAGCTGGAATTGGGTTTCCATCCCTTGCAACCAAAATGGCCCTGGCTTATATAAGTTCATTTTCATTACTTGCCACCAAAATCCTCATGATGGAACAATATACACAAATATGGGATTTTATAAAGTCTCAGAGTTTAGACAACTGTAGAATTAACAAGACCACTGTTTTGGCAGCGGCTTCTAAGTAATCCCCATAACTCCTCCAGGTCCACCACCAGGTCCACCTGCTGCAGGTTCTTCAGCCTTTAGTCTTTGTTATGGGTTGAATTGTGTCTCCTCCACTCCAAAAAAGAGATATGTTAAGGTCCTACTCTGTTACCTCAAAACGTAAGCTTATTTGGAAATACAATTATTGAAGATATAATTGGTTAAGATGAAATAATACCACAGTGGGGTAGGTCCCTCATCCATTATGACTGGTATTCCTACATGAAGACAGAGACCCAGAGACAACACTAAGTGAATTTGGAGGCTGCATCTATAAGTAAGGAATCCTAGGACCACCAGAATAAGGAGAGAGGCACATGGAAGTGATTCATCCCCCCCAGCCCTCAGAAGGGACAAATCTGTTGACACTTTGATTTTGGACTTCTGGGCTCCAGATCTTTGAGTTAAGAAAAAGCCACTCAAACTGTAATACTTTGTTAGGGCAGCCCGAGGCCACTAATACAGTCCCCAAACCATGAGGTGCTGTCTGGGTGATGGCTACAGGTACAGCAGGTGCTGCCCTCACTGCCTGATAGGAGGGCTGTCATTTTATTCAGGTCAGAACGACCATCTTTACTTAGACCACCTTCCTACTCCACTACCCCTCTCTGTTTTCTTCCTGCTCTAGGGTAACTGGAGACCTAGATGGTAACTCTGATAGGGTGGCCATAGTTAACCCCAATGGAATTGAGTTCAGAGCCCAGTTTCCAAAACACTCAAACATCTGAGGAAGTAGCATTCACAACTGGCTGCAGGAGATGGAGACAGAACCACATGCCTCGGCAGAACCCACAGCAAGACAGGCGCCCCACCGCTGGTGCTCAAGGCCCTATTCCCAGCTGGTGTCTGGGCAGTGCGTGTGCTAACTGTCCTGGGGAACACGAGACTCTCCTTCTCTTTTCCCAACAGCCAGCCCCACAACCCAATACTAACTCTGGACAGCCAACCCAGGGCACAGGAAAGGGAGAGAGATGGGGGCAAGGGTGCTGGATGAGAAGGGGAGCACACAGAGCCTGACATCTCTGTCCCAAGGAGAGACCACAGAAGAGGAGACCCCAGCTTGGCTACCTGGTCTCTACAGCAAACTCATAGAAGATGAGGTGGACTTAGCACAAGTGCCAGCTCAGGAAGAAAGCTGACAATGGAGACTCAGCAAGCTGCAAGAGAGATTCAGAAGATGAGCCGGTAATTGCTACTCAAATATTTTCTCCTCCAGAATTTTTCTTCTGAAAATACCATAATCTCTTTTCTCATTCACCAAGTCCTCACTCCACCTGCTGGGAGGACCTTCTGACCTGGATGCTCCTGACCCTCCAGCTAATTGTGAGAGGAGCTGCTGAGCATTTTCAGGCTCTGTCCAACGGTTGGGGAGGAGAGCAGATGGGGAGCCACATTCCTACAGTAAAGCAGTAACCTAGAGAGCAACAAGGAGGGAGTTGTGGGTTTAGGGGGAAAATAAATCTCCTAGGAGATGTCAGATACTTGGTTCCCATGTATCTGAAATGGCTCCATTAAATTGGCATTTATTGATTTAATGTTCAAGCGAGATTGGTGCCAAGGAGTAAAGCAAACTGTCCTGATCCTGTAGTCCACACAGGTTTTAGTGACCAAAACCCCACAGGCAAGTGAGAGGAGGAGGTCAGGATTCTCTGTATGATGCAAGCCTCCCTGAGGCACCATGGGTGACCTCGCCTCGCCCCTTGCCGTGCCTCAGTGTTCGTCCAAGCCCCTCTTCTTCACTTACCTCAAGCCCAATCTGAGCTTTCAATATCTAGAAATCTCTGCATATCTGAATATAGGGAAGATGTGGAATAGAATCATACCACATCAAACCTCCCCAGCTTGAGAAAGGTTGGTATACCCAAGGCCACCAAAGACAGTTCTTCAGTGGAGATTGTCAAGGAGGAGAGAAATAAAATTCTGGGTTTGGGGTTGTTGGTTTTGTTGTTTTTTCTTCTCTCTCTCTCTCTCTCTCTTTGTCAATTGCTTTCAGCTTTAGATATAGCACTTAAAAATGTGTCAAACCTTGAGACTGGAATTATCCTTAAGGACAGCCCACTAACACACCATACCATATATGCCCAACACTGCTGCAGGCCCAGTGGAAAATTCAGTCAAAAGACCTCAGGGGAACACACAGTTCTTCCCCAGATGCTTTGTCCCCAACTTCTTCCATACCCCTGCGACCCATTCCTGTCCCTCTGGGCATCTCCTTCTAGTGCCCATCCCTTGACGGTTTAGTCTCTTCTTACTCCAGGTATATCTCTTTTGCACTTTTCTAAAGGAAATAGGAAAGAAAAAAAAAAAAAAAAGACTCCATTTTATCTCCCTCACTATCTTTCTTTCCTGCAGATTCTGTAAGAAAAAACTCAGTGGCCCAGAACCATCAGTGTCGTTAGTGGACCAGAACCACAGCATCCAGGTAGGAACAATTCAAAGTATACAATCCATGGCCATGGACAGTCTGGCCATTATAGATTTCACTTAGCGCAAGAGAAAAAGAAAAAACAAAGTTATGGTGGGGCTAGACCCAGTCTCTTCAAGGAAGCAATCAGCAGAGGGAGAGAAAAGCAAGAAGGGGAATTCCAAGTACAACTGGGGCCAACAGACATGCTTAGGTCAGTGGAGGCAAGGGCATCCCTGCTTATCTAAATGAATAGCATTTTCTTCCAAATAATCACCTGGGAAAGTGTATCCTTATTTCAACAGAGAAACTTTGTTTTGTAATAAATATTCAGGAAGCTCTATGTTGCCTTTAGAATTTAAACTTATTATTCTAGATGTTTTCAGCAACCACAAATCCTTTCAGGACATATTTGATGACAGAAATGAGTCTAAAGTAATTTGGAGTAAAGCCTAATTAATAAGCTGGGCAATTACCTTTTAGGTCAACATCTAGGTGTGGCTGGTTTAGTGATTAGTTTTCTCTTGTGCTCTACAAAATCGCCCAGAAAGGAGGCCAGGCTGGTCAGGCAGTGATCATTGTGCCCGCCAGTCAATGGGGTCTTGACAGTGTTAGATCCAACATACTAAGCACCATTGAGTAGATAGGGTCAGTGCCACTGGAAGAAAAAGTCCTTATCCTCTGAAGACCTTTACTTTTCTGGTGTGTGGCAGCCTTGTGTTTGGGTCCTGAGTATTTTCTCCAACCCTCATCTCCCTCCCTTCCCCATCAGAGGTACTTTCCCAGTCTTCCTCAAACCTTGGGATCAAGGCCAAGAGGAATCCCCCCCCCCAACCCCCTGCACCTCAGAGCACCCCTCCCCCTTAAACCACCCTTAAACCACTCCAACAACAGAAAATAGATAAAGCACAAAGTGACCATCTCCTCCCCAATTTCATATGCCTAGGCACGCTACTCCTGTTAACAGCCTAGTATTTCCTTCTAGACGGTTTCTCTTTGGGGACTCTAAAGCATGCTCTTTTACCTGAAACAATATACCTGTCTGAAATACTAGATAGAGTCCATTGCAGTAGCTACACTGGCACACCTCCGCAGAGCCTTGGGCAGGTTGTGAATGCCTCGGGCCAAACTGCCTTAAATCTGAAGTCTGAAGATCTCTTGGTTCAGCTACAACCCATACCAATCTCAGTCCCAGTGGGACCCAGGTGGGCTGTGGGACAAGCAAAGGCGTGCTGCTGAGCCTGCTCAAGAGCCAAGTGACAGGGTCAGCAGTGCTTGCTGGCCTCAACAGGCAGCAGTGTAGGGCCAGGTTCTGATCTGAACTTGGTCCTGGGCTGAGTCTGTTTACTCTCCTACCTATGAAGACAGAGTTGGAGTAAGAGGAGTCAGTTGGGAAGGTGCCCAGGGAACCAATTTATAACTTAATGAAAGAGTGAAAACTGTATTGATCAGCACTCTGCTCAGGGAGTGGCCTGAATGTTGTTTAAAGCAAGATTTTGATTAATTATATAGGGTGCTAGGGGGACATAACATTTGTAGAGTACATATCTGCTGGCTTGGTCTGCCCAGCATTCATTTCCTTGTCTTGGCATAAGAAATCATAGTTTCCATGGGGAACCACCTCCTCACTTTCAGGGCATGTGGTTTGGGAATGGGACTCCTCCAGGCTCTCAGTGTGACCCAAGCATGGCCAATCACAGCAACCAATAGCTTTGGTTACAGTAAGTGATTACTGGTTGGGCAAATGACCAAAGTCAATTCCATGATGCTGAACTCTTTGCGGATACTTTTGAGAACTATAAGACTCTTTCTATTGGGGCGGCCAAGAACTGACAGCCTCTTGCCACCATCAGTCGGGAGATTGTGCCAGGGAGCAGGGTAGGAGAAGGACCAGAGATATAGGACAAAAATTATGAGTCTTGATGACATTGGGTAAGCCTCAGGACCCAGCTAGGCTCAAAGTGAGATGCGGCCCTGGGTTTTTCCTTTAAATGAGTCAATACATTCCCATTTTTGTGTAAGCTGGGCAACTACCTTTTAGGTCAACATCTAGGTGTGGCTGGTTTAGTGATTAGTTTTCTCTTGTGCTCTACAAAATCACCCAGAAAGGAGGAGTACCTCATGTTTTCAGGTACTTTCACTCAGGAAACACAAAACATCCTGGTTTAGTATGACTTCCTAAGTATACTTCCTAAAGAGGATGAAGCTGGGCTTTAGTTCCACTGAGAAGATGTGGAAATCTGGGGTGCTCCTTTTCAACCCTCCCCTCACGAAGGTTCATCTGCTCATCTCTAAATAAACACTAAACAAATACTTGAATAATACCCATTTGAAAGAGTGGTAAGGTATGGTCTGCTAAAAAAATAAAAAAAAAAAAAAAAAAAAGGGTATGGTCTGCTAGAGATACTCCTATCATGGTTCTGACCTAGGAACTACATGCTCCATCTCTCTACTCACTGTGTGGCCCCGAGGACATCCCACAGCTTCTGTAGGTCTGAACATAAGTCCTGAATGTAAGTTTGGAGAAGTGTTTGGAAATTACTATGGCAACAATTTTGAATCAAGGCATATCTGAAAACCTGCCACCTTGAAAGGCTGAGGCTTTGTGGAGGAAAACATCTTGAGGGAAGAAAGTAGCACCTGATTTCACAGCGAGGAAGCTGAGCTTGGACAACATTTCAGCACCAATAGATCAGTAATGCCAAATGGAACTTCATCTGTTTGAACGACAACTGAAAATGGCCCAATAACTGAACTGACCTCTAGTCTGCCCCTTCTCTCTCTCTTCACCTACCCTGACACAAGCAAACATTCCAGAACATTCCAGAATGTTCACATGACCAAAGTAGATAACCAATGGGAGACCAATACTGGGGAGAACATAATTGCACAATTTAACAGTCATTCCAGCCTTTTCAAGAAAACATGGGAACCTCAGCTCTTTTAAACATCTAACATTTTCCCATATCTGTTTATCCACAGTAGAATCTGCTGGTTGAGAAGGTTTTCAATGGAACAAGAATGAATTCAGTGGGGACCACCTGGGTGGCTCAGTTGGTTGAATATAGGACTCTCGGTTTGGGCTCAGATCATGATCCCTGGGTCCTGGGATGGGGCCCCGAGTCGGACTCACGAGGAGTAGGTCTGCTGGGGATTCTCTCTCCCTTTCTGGCTCTTACTGCTTGTGCGAATGTGCATGCACACTCTCTCTCTTTAAAAATGAGTAATTAAATCTTTAAAAAAAAGAATGAATTCAGTAATGCTTTACACAATGAATTTATATATTATTCATAATAGCAATAGCACTTAACATTTGGAAAGAGAGTCGCACAAGACTGTGCCAGTCGTATTATGGATTCAGTGTTCATGGTCCTCTTGGGGCCAAGGATTCCTGGTACATGGGTAAGACAAGTAGGACAGTCCCTGAGGCTGCCCATCCACTGCTCTTCTTCCAGCAGCCCCCCTTGTTTTGTCACAGGTGTTTTCTTGGTATTGTTAACAAAGGCGCTCACCACACACTCCTTTGGTCTGAGGTTAGGCTGTCCTCCCCTTTGCGCTCCTTGTTCTTCAGGGAGGTGGACAGGAAGTTCAAGCCATCTTCCCTATCTCCTACACTGGGTTGAACTCAGGGCTCTGATTGAAGCTCTACTGCTCCTTCACCTTCTAAACTCCTAAGACAAAAATCAGGACTGCAAACGACACCCACTCAGGTTGTTGGGGGTTGCAAAAGTTTATGGTTGATGTACATGATCAACTACTTTAAAAAGCACCCATGTAAGTCCTACATTTTAGAGAAGACTCTCAGATAACACCCAGGCAGGCTGTCTCCTGGAGAGCCCATTAGCATCAAGCAAGGCTAGCAGGGGCTTATTTTAAGTGCAAGAGTCTCCTTGTATTTTTTTCTTTCTATTGAAGAGTTTCCTTTTAAAAAAAATTATTTTAAAAAAAGATTTTATTCATTTATTCATGAGAGAGAGAGAGGCAGGGACACCAGCAGAGGGAGAAGCAGGCTCCATGCAAGGAGCCCAATATGGGACTCGATCCTGGGTCTCCAGGATTACGCCCTGGGCTGAAGGCAGGTGCCAAACCACTGAGCCACCCAGGGATTCCCCCAAGAGTTTCCTTTTAAAAGCCCAAGCCTTCTCCCCATTCCTAGATCCACTGCCTCAAAAACTCTATCTTCACATCTGCTAGTAGGTGATGTCCCCATAAGAGTTCTTTAAAAATCCAGATGTTTGAGGGCTCAGGCTAGCTTAAGGCTATGGTCAACAGTTTCTCCATGGTGCCGCCTCCCTGACCCATTACCAAGACTTGGGCTAATCAGCCACAAGGCTCCGGCACTCTCCCTGCACCCCCAGTCAATAGAATTTTTACACACATCTCTGACCTCTTAAGAGCTCAAATGAGCTCTACTGCCATGCTCTGAACCAAGAAGTAAAGAATAGTCAATGTGATACTCAAGAAACCAGGGGCACAGTAACTATGTGACGGGGAAAAAAATCCCAGCCTATTCTCAAGCCTGACCCTTCTATATCTTTGAAGCCCAGATAAGAAGAAAAGATAATATGGGAATGGGTGGGGTTGGCAGCTGCTGCTCTGAAGCTCCTGTGCATGGCTGATTGATGCAGTAAGCATGGTGCAAGGGTTAGACAGGACTCTGGATTTCCCACTAGGTTCCCAAAACTGCTCAGCTTCTCACAAATATTCCAATCAAGAATGGAAGAATGTATCTTTTCCTAAAAGATATCCTACTAGACCAGGAACAGCCAGTGTGATCTGCAGAATAAAAGTATTATGTGTAATTTTCTTTCTTTTTTTCTGACAGATATGGAGAGTCTCATGGTCAAGTCAGCTTGAAAAGTGGTAGGTTTTGTTATTTTTTTTTTTAAGATTTTATTTATTTATTTGGGGTTTTTAAAAAGATTTTGTTTGTTTGTTTGTTTGTTTGTTTGTTTGAGAGAGAGCACGAAAGAGTGGGAGCAGCAGAGGGAGGAGAAGCAGGCTCCCCTCTGAGCAGGGAGCCTGATGCAGGGCTCAATCCTAGGACCCTGAGATCATGACCTGAGCTGAAAGCAGACGTTTAAATAACGGAGCCAGATGCTCCCAAAAGTGGTAGGTTTAACAAAGACAGTTTCAACCTCATGATTTAGCAGAGCCTTTGTTAAATTAATGTACATTGTGATGCTCCAAACCTGGGCCGGAGATTACAGTGCTGTCTACATCTCTAATAATCCTTCCCAGGGGAAGCATCCCATGATGCTACTGTACTGTGGAGCATGCTCTATAAAGTGCTACAGTGGACCAGATCTGGTCAATCAAAGCATTCTGGAGTCAGCAGAGGGAGACACAACTCTGGGTTTTGTTTTGTTTTGTTTTTTTAAGTACTGGGCAGAGACAGTCTCTCTGTCCACCAGGGTTGCTGAGAGAATAAAATATTCAGGAGAAGGAAGACAACACCCAAGAAAACAGCTCTGAGATGGGAGAGGGCTGAATAATAATGACATCATAGTTTCTTGGGTGGGTCTGGTGTGAGCAGTACTCTCGGATCCAACAGCTGAGTCAGAGCCCACCTTTCCAGTTCACCCTGACTGGACAGATGCTGGCACTCCACCCTGGAACAAAGCGAACTTCATGGAGATGCCTGCAGGCCCTCTTTTTTACTTCAAAATTTGTCATAAGCAGTTTGACTCCCAGCCACATGCAGGTGCCCTATCTCATCTCTGGCCTTCTGGCTAAGCACATCCATGTACTAGATGTTGAAGATAAGCCCTGTGATTCAGGCTGATGTTAACCTGTTATGTTGAAGCGTGCTTTGAATCTTCACCAGGGAGCAAACAGCAAGAAAGAATCCTAAGCATTTAGCACATAACCCTTATGTTGACAAAACCCTCTCGATACCAGGAGAGATGTCTGACAATTCCCATTCTGCAGATGAGGAAATGAGCTTCAGGCGCACAACCTGTTCACTGCCACACACAAGCTGACACAGCTAGAGTTCACGCAGGGCTCATTCCTACTTCTGTGCTATTTGTCCAACACTCTACTGAAACTTGAGAAACCAAAAGCTTTCCTCAGAAATTATTGAATCGAACTTTTTAAAAACTAAAGCCTTTCAAAAAGGACTTTAAAATCACAGCCATATCAAAACTTAAAAGACAAACTCATTCTAGCCCATCACAGGTCGACAGGAAGGACAATTCAGGAGTAACTGACCAAGTGTGGGGAGTGTCAAGACAGGTGGCTGGGGGAGCATCCTGGGGCAGGGACACCCTCAGGAATTGCTGAGATTTTCAGGTGCAAGAGGTGGCTCCGTGACAGGGAGGGCTCACACAATTTTTTACTTTTTAGGCCTCTTAGGACAGCATTATCAAACCACACATATTAAAAGGTAGCCATATCTGGGATGCCTGGGTGGCTCAGTGGTTGAGCATTTGCCTTCAGCTCAGGTCATGATCCCGGGGACCTGAGATCAAGTCCCGGTAACGACTCCCCACATGCTTCTCCCTTTGCCTCTGTCTCTCATGAATAAATAAATAAAATCCTTAAAAAAAAAAAAAAAAAAAAAAAAAGGTAGCCATATCCTAAATTTCTAAAGCTTTTTATAATTCTTTTAAATTACTTGGTAGGGGGACGAGTAGCAATTCACTTAACAGATGATTAGTTACGGTTCCTTGGCAGCCACCTGGGCTCAGAAATGCTTGGAAGAAACTCTCACCTATGTTGTTCTCAATATTTTAACAATTTTTTTTTTAATTTTTATTTATTTGTGATAGTCATAGAGAGAGAGAGAGAATGAGGCAGAGACACAGGCAGAGGGAGAAGCAGGCTCCATGCACCGGGAGCCTGACGTGGGATTCGATCCCGGGTCTCCAGGATTGCGCCCTGGGCCAAAGGCAGGCGCCAAACCGCTGCGCCACCCAGGGATCCCTCAATATTTTAACAATTAAGCCAGGAAATGTTTCATTTTGTGGATATTCAATAATTTTTGCTCTTTTCCTTACATAATTTGGAGCCAGTATTTTTTTTTCCTGGTATTTTGCAAACCTTTCCATTGGTTCTTCAAAGCTTACAGATCTTAGGCAAGAGGACTTTAACTGCCTAACAGGTAAAATGGCAGGAAGGTCAAAAGAGCATGAAACTGAGAGAAGAGTATGCAGATGATCCAGAACCAAGTGAACTCAGTATTTAAGACAGCCTGAGGGAAGCTGTCCCAATGTGAGGTTGGATCCCTCCATGCAGCACTGCAGGCACCATTTGAAAATATACAGTCCCCACCAATGTCTTTCCTTAAAGACTATGAAGAGCTTCAGGGATGTCCTACCATCCCCCCTTCCTTTGGGGCATCATGTGCTCCCAAGACTAGTTCCCCAAATGGACGCCAGGGAGACCAGTCGTGGTGCCAACCATTCTCATGGCTGTGGTGACAGGGTATTTATTCAAGGAGTAGACACACAAAGTTGTCACATGTATCCTTACTGGGCTGGTTCCTTATCCTTTGTCTTTGAGCTGACCTCTGATTTCTACAAACTCACCCACCTTCATAGGTTTGAATACAGCATTTCCCAAACTGTAGCAGAAACTATTAACAAAATAGCCAATCTGAATATTTTGGGGTGCAAGGCTCTTTAGAAGGTTGGGAATGGGAAGGAAACAGAGTGTCCTGAGACCTTAGAGAAAATACCTTGATATTTATAAAACAAAAACAACACAACTAACCTACCTGCTGCCCCAAATAAATATATATGATGGGGGTGGGGGTTGGTGCAACAAGTAGGCAATGGTATCTTTCTGATTTTTTTCCTGCACCATTTCACACATTGACCTCAATTTCACAGAGGAAACCCAAGTGTGGGGAGGTAAGTTATATAATGTCATAACAGCTGCCAAGCTGAACCAGAAAGCAAGCCTCGCCACCTAACTCCTGAGATTACCATCACCTCCCCTGCAGACCCAACAGAAGGGTCTCAGCAGACCAGGATCCACATCCAAAACCACCAGCATCAGAAGGACAAGGCAAAGAGGGAGTGGCCCATCTGCCAAAACTCAGACCTGGGTCAACAGGGCTGACTCAGACACTGTGCTCAGGCTTGGGGTTATGTTATCTGATAGGTATGGGCCAAATATGATGAGGGATTAGCGCAGCCCCAGACCCAGGCAGTCTCAGACGAAATGAAAGCTTTTATTTGCTTGAGTAAAGGAGTGATGTAGCTTGGCCTCTGTAAGATGCCAAACACTGATAAATTATCCCACTTCAATGGCCTCTTAGACCTAGCCAACTGGATGGAGTCCAAAAAGACCCAGCTTGCCTACTGACATTCCCATTGACCATTAGTCCTTCTGAAGAACAGGCTAGGGGTCGTCTGACCATGGATACTCTGAGCACAAGCGGCTTCTCATCCACCCTGGAGTCAAGGGAGGAACAATCGAGATCTGTGTGGGGAGTCCTGCCTGTGATGCTCTTTCCCAATTCATCACAGACTGGCTAATATTGCCCACACTGGTACATCCACAGGTCTCCAACAAAGTACCAACAGGCAAAGTCAATGGAACCCTTCACTTTAATCCTCACACCATGAAAAAGCCCCCAGTAAATCCATTTCAGCAGCCCACTTTGGTCTCCTACCCCACCCAGCTGAGTCCCACCCCCACCTTGGACATGGCCAACCCCATGAAAATTCCTTATTTCCCTGATGTTTCCTTTTCTCCATCTACCTTTAATCTTATCCACTTCTCCCACTCCATCCTGCCTACTTCTTTCCCTGCCATTAGCGCTACTCAGCATAAAACTGCTGGCATGGGCCTCACTGAGGAGGACCTCAAAACAAAAAACCTAGCAGGAAATGGCTGCCTCAGTGGGGTCTTGTTGTGCAGTGACAGTGAAAAGACAGGCACCATGATGCAACTTAAGCTTTTGCGTTCCTGTTGGGTTTGTAATCAGGGATGTCCTTCACCACTTTTTATCAGAAAAGATTAAAAAACAACCAAACCATGAGGTTTAGTTGACCTATGAAGGCAATCTGGATTTCTGCAGAGCCTCCTGTCACTCTTTCCCCATCACTATGGTATGCTGCAATATCCTGGCTTCTTCCCACCCCTTATCAACTGCCTTGATGAATATGGTAAAGTAATTATGATAAAGGAGCCTAGCTGGTCTTGACACAGAAAGACAGAAGCAGGTAGATGACATAAAGGCAAAAGCAGGAGCGAATCTAAGAATAAGGCAGAAACTGGAAGGGCTGAATGTCAAAGACAGACCAGCCACCTGAATAGGATGGCTTCCACCCAGTGAATGATACTGCTTCTCTTGGGCATTTGAAAAGGGGCTGGGAGCAGGCTGTATAAATATTACATTTCTCCTCCTTTGGCAATGTCATCCCACTACCAGATACTCCTATTGCAGAAGCAGCTACGCCAGGAGGGCTGGAAATACCAGGCCCTTCTGAGTTCACAGCAGAGAGCAGTACACACCCCTTGTACTACTTGCAATGATCTGACTGGGGTCCATATGCCACTGGAAACTGACCAACAATACTATTTGCAGAGCTTGCTAGAAGAGAAGGGCCCTGTCATATCCAACATAGCCCCCTTAGTTCTAAATTTAATCATGGGCAGATTTGGGTTCAAACATGAGCAGCGGTAAATATGATTGCAGTATATGTGGCAGGCAGAATTTTCCAGTGGCCATTGATGCACCACTGCTGGCTTGAAGACAGAAGGAACCAAGATGAAAGGAATGCAGGCAACCCCCAGCTGACAGCCAGAAACAGGAATTCCAGTCCTAAGACCCACATTCTGCCAACAACCCAAGTGAGCTGGAGGCTCATTCTTTGCCAGGGCCCAGCCCAGCTGACACCCTGACATCAGCCTTGTGAGACTCTAAGCAGAGTATCCAACCAGGCCCCCCAGGACCTCCAACCTAGGGAACTGTGAGATCATAAATGGGTACTGTCCTCAGCTGCTAAATTTGTGTTCATTTCTTATGCGTAACACAAAACTGAAGTAAAGCACTCAGTAGGTGGAGTGCCATGATTCATAATGGCCTGGCTCTCTGCAATGATGGCCTTACATTTCCATATCCTCCCACACCCCCAGTCAGGAGAGCACAGACTTCCTCTGGTCCCCTTTCCCCAAAAAAGAAAAGGATACAAAGAAGATTAGGGAGGCAAACACCTTTTCTACAAGGAATACCATTTGGAACCCTTGTAGAAAGAATTAGATCAGGGCACCTGGGTGGCTCAGTTGGATAGGCATCTGCCTTTGAGTGAGGTCATGGTCTTGGGGTCCTGGGATCGAGCCCCATGTCACACTCCCTGCTCAGTGGGGAGTCTGCTTCTCTCTATCCCTCCGCCGCTCCCTCCACTGTGTTCTCTGCTATTTTGTGCCCTCTCTCTCAAATAAATATTCACAAAAAAATAAAAGAAACAACTAGATCTTCTCCTTCCTGTCAACCACAGCCCCATACACACAGCAAATATAGACTCTGCTAGTTGTCAGGGGCAACCCACCATGGGCCAAGTGTTCCTGCATGTTCTTGCTCAAGAGGCTTTTCCCTGGGCCCTTTCTTTCTCCTAACGGTGTTCACAGCAAGCGGTCCTGAGGGATGCAGTAATGCCTCCATCTGGAACCAAGAGCAGGCTTGCTGGAAGAGGTGGAATCCCCAAGCATGCAGACTCCTTGGCTGTGATGCAAACCCATTGCACACTCAGCATCTGCCTGGGCCACCCCCTCCCCACCCCACGTCACCACTGTGGGGCTTGGGGGACAGGGTAAACCTGATACAAACATGAAGCTCATGCTGCTTGCTGTGCTCCGGGTAACAAAGTGTCTCTGACCCAAGATCTGCAGGTCTTCCACTAGCATCCACGGAACAGCAATAATCTGACTGAGTAGCTGGCAAGTAGGGTCAAATTCCAGACTCTGACACTATTACATGCAGGACTTTAAACCAGGAGATCTAATGTCTTCACATTATAAATTTCAAAGGAATAAAATACCCTTTCTGAATTTTCTTAAGAATATAGTAAAATCTATATCGCAGAGCTATCATGAAGATAAAATAAGACAATGTATTGCACACTTTAGATATAGAAAATATCCCATAACTTTAATTGACCCTTGCCCTCCCCAGGCACACACGGCCCCATAGATTCATACAGTGAATCAGACAGGGAGCGGCACCCACATCCAAGATGTCAGTCCATTCAGAAGATGAGGGACAAATTAGTTCCATATCCCATTCTGGCGAGTGCATAGCTGTGCCCTCCACTTGTTATCTCATTTAATCCCCATACAGAAACCGAGGCTCAAAGTGGTCAGTCCTTACAGGAAGAACAGCAAGAGACTCCATAGGTCTGGAAAACAGCCAACAACAGAAGCTCAGGGATGAAGACCGGGGAGGCACTGCTGAAATGCAGGTGTGAGGTTGTTCTGAAGGCACACTCTTCATCCAAGTGAGCCAAGGGAGGGAGTGCTCGTCATGGGCTTCCTGAGGAAAGTCAGCGCCACCGCAGAAAAGGCTAGAAACCACATGATACAGAGATGTCTTTTTTTTTAAATATTCTGATTTTTTTTTTTTTTTAAAACAGAGAATTAACAAATCCTTAATATAAGAGCATATCCTGTCCTGGATGAATCTGGGCTTGATCTCTTTGGGTGTCCATGGCAACTTCTGCTTTGTTTGTAGGCGCTGGGACCTTATCAGGTAAGAGTATCACTTGAGAGTCTTGCTAAGGTTGGAGAAACCGACACCAACACAGGTCATCAGCACTTTATCCCCACCCTTGAGTTCTTCGCCACATGGCTTGGTTTCAATTTTAAACATAATCTGGAAAAAGCTCTTCAAATGTCGCAAAAACTCTATCCTAAAAAGGAAAACAACAACAACAAGGAAGGAATGAAAAAGGAATTCTCTTTTCAAAAAAAGTTCTCCTTCCCCCACCTAGAACCCAAGCCTTCACTTCCACAGATCAAGAATATCTGAAATTAAGAACTTCTTATTAAGGCTCATTAAATAGTATTTATTCACAGCTTGCCAGTTTCCAAAGGTGATTTAGAGCTTACAGAGATTCACACAATACAAGATAAATTAATTTTTAAAAGGTCCGAGGTTAGTACATGACACATAAGTCATTAGGCCCCGAGCAGTTCAAGTGGACATAAATCCAGCATTAGTCTTTGAGCAGCTCACGTAGAGAGAGAAACACGTACTCCTGTGACTCACAGCATCATGATGTAAGACCAAGCAGATGCCAAAAGCAGATTTCTTCGCTTCTCAACCTCAATAAAATCTTTCTATTCATTCAACACACGTTTACTGAGTGTGTCCTAGCTTGTACCAAGCACTGTTCTTGGTGCTGAGGATGTTGCAATCAACAAAAAAAATCCCTTGTGTCTCAGGAAGTTTTCAATCTAGTGGGGTAGACAAGTTCAATACTCTTTAAAGGTACTATGGAAATTTAAATCTAGTAAACAAGGCAGGGGCATGTGAAGAAATGTGGGTCTAACAGTATTTGTGTGTGTGTGGCAAGCATATTAGACAAGGTGGCCAGGGAGGGGCCCAGGGTAACCGTGACAAGGAGTTTCACAGGGCTGCTCCTCGTCATCTCCTTTAAGACAGAATGATGGGGTAGCCCGGGTGGCTCAGCGGTTTAGCGCCACCTTCAGCCCAGGGCCTGATCCTGGAGACTCAGGATTGAGTCCCATGTCGGGCTCCCTGCATGGAGCCTGCTTCTCCCTCTGCCTGTGCCTCAACCTCTCTCTCTCTCTCTCTCTCTCTCTCTCTCTCTGTGTCTCTCATGAATAAATAAAATC
The DNA here is from genome assembly GCF_011100685.1 of Canis lupus familiaris. Taxonomy (NCBI): domain Eukaryota; kingdom Metazoa; phylum Chordata; class Mammalia; order Carnivora; family Canidae; genus Canis; species Canis lupus. Next base: position 93,877,639 of record NC_049222.1, on the reverse strand, counting down.
TTAAAAAAAAAAAAGAATGATAGACATCATCCCATCCCAACATCATTGTGGGAACAGCAATTCTATGGAAGGACCATGGCACAGGTAAGCAGGCTTCTATAGGTTGGGCCTAGCTGATTCAGTGTCTCCTCAGCTGGCCCACCATAAGACTCCCCTAGAGAATTCATTAAACACACAAGTTCCTGAAAGGTTCTACTCAACTAACAACTGGTAGGGAGCAAGGGTCCACATAGTAGAGCTTGAAAGCATAGGCCAACACAAAGACGGCCCCTCCCCATCCCTTAACCAGGCCGTCTCCCCAGTGTCTTCCCCAGAAATCGACTGTAACAAGTATCCCTGGTGATTCTTCATCAGGCAAGTTTGGGAACACTGGTTTAGTTAAAAACAAATGGGCTGGCTCTCTATGACGAAGGAACCAGCAACCCAGCAATCCAGCAATCCTGCTGCCTCCCAACTGAAACATCCAAACTCCCAACCCTAGCCAGATGGTTCTAGCCCTGCCTACACATGGAATCACCTGAGGAGCTTTCAAAATACTGCCTCTGGACATAAAGACCAATGGGAAAGAGCTGAGAACCAAGAAATAAACCCACATTTATGGTGAACTGATTTTCAAAAAGGGTGCCAAGATAATTCAATGGGGAAAGAACAATGTTTTCAACAAATGCTGCTGAAACAATTACACAGGCAAAACGATGAAGCTGGGCCCTTTCCTCACATCATACACAAAAATTAACTCAAAATGGACTAAGGCCCTCAATTTAACAGCTAAAACATGAAACTCACAGAAGGAAACACAGGAGAAAATCCTCACGATCTTAGGCTAGACACTGGTTTCTTAAATACAACACCTAAAGCACAGTGATAAAAGAAAAAACAGGTAAATCGGACTTCACCAAAATTAAAACCTTTTGTGCATCAACAAACACTATCAAGGAAATAAAGAAAGGATGGGGATCCACAAAGGGATCCACAACTCCCAGGATGAAAAAAAAATATTTGCAAGTCATGTATCTGGTAAGAGTCTGGCATTAAGAATATATAAAGAACTCTAAACTCAATATTAAAAAAGCCAAATAATCCAACTAAAGACAGGCAAAGGATCTGAAAAGATGCTCAACATCTTTAGTCATTAGGAAAGTGAAAACCAAAACCACTAAGAGATCCCACTTCACACCCCTCAGAACGGCTACAATCAAAAAGAGAGACCTCACATGTCTGGGTGAAGATGGGAAGCAATCAGACCCCTCAACACTGCGGTTGGAATGTTAATACAGTGTGGCCTGTGGAAAACAGTCTGGCAGTTAACTATTAAATCAAGATATACCACATGATCCAATCATCCCCCTCTTAGGTAGAGGTAGACACACAAGAGAAATGAAACCTACACCTACACAAAAGCTTGACACAAACATCCGTGATAACATTATTCATAACAGCTAGAAAAGCAGAAACAATCCACATGCCCGTCAAGCAAAGAATGGATAACCAAAATGCGGAGTGTCCGTACAATGGAGTATTATTCAGCCTCGAAAAGAAGTACTGACATACGCTATAGCAGGATGAACTTTGAAGACATCATGCTGAGTAAAAGAAGCCAGTCACAAAAAAACACATGTTGTAGGAGTCTATTTATATAGAATGTGCAAAAGAGGGGGATCGTAGGGGCAGAAAGCAGATCAGTGGTTGCCCAGGGCCATGGTGGGGGGTGGGTGGGAAGGAGAGGAAACCACTATGAATGCGCAAAGGGTTTTTCTTCCTATGGTGGTGAACATGTTCTCAAATTATAGTTGTTCTAAAACTGTGGTTATAATTACACAACTTGGTGAATATACTAAAAACCACCAAAATGTACACTTTTTTTTTTCAGATTTATTTATTTGAGAGAGTGCGCACATGTGTGTGTAGGAGGGGCAGGGGCAGAGGGCCCCACCTGAGTGGGGGCCCTCATGGGGCTCAATCCCACAACCCTGAGATCATGACCTGAGCCAAAACAGAAACCGTTGAATGCTTAACTCAGCCACCCACACACCCCTGAACTGTGTACTTTAAATGGGTAAAGTGGGTGGTATGTGAATTCTATCTCAATCCAGCTTTTTAAAATGAATAAATATATGTAATGTTTGGGAAATTCAGAAGTACTGAACCTGGCTTCCGCCCTCACGCAGCATGTACCCAAATGAGCAGGAAGCCCGCTGCGGTGAACTTCCTGCCCCTTCTGTCCCTCTGTCCTTCCATCTCCAGAGGAGAGCAAAGGGGATGGAACAAGCTGGCACCCCATCTGGCTGGTGACCAGCACACCAGGGGCTAAGAGAAGAAACAGCAGGTACCCTGGACGGTAGTTCTGGTGCGTAGGGCAGGCTCATAGAAATGTCTCTCACTTTCCCCGCTCCCTCTCCATCTCCATCTGCGATGTCACATCCCCTGGGCACCTCCTATGGAACAGCCTCTGGTTCCCCAGCGTTCCTGGTTCTACTCACAGTGTCTGTAATTACTTACAGTGTCTGTAATTACTTGCTTCTGTCCCCCCCACATACACTCACAGTTAGAGCCCCTCTAGGGTAAAGACCGTGTCTACCGCGAAGTCCACTTCCCCTGCGGGTGCTCTTCCAGCAGCTGGGGAACAGTGCTGAGGTCTCGGGACCTTGACAAGGGACGTCCCCATCCTCAGCAGTGAAGTAAGCCAGATCCTCCCCTGCCTGCCTTGCCAACTGAAATCTGCAGTGTCTCACTCTCTGCCCCGCCTTACCACGTCCCCCACCCTGTCCCAGGGGAGAAAACAAACACATCAAACCCACAATTTACATCTGCGGGCCAAGCTTCCAGCTGGCGGCAAACCACCATCGCTCCCCTGGTTGTGCTCCGAGGAGAAACAGCTGTTCTGTGGGCCTGGGGTCCAGCAGGGGCATACTTGCCTCCCCACCTCCCCAGCCTCCTCACCTCTGCAGCCTCCCCAGCCTCTCACACCTCCCAACCTTCCCACCTCCCCGGCTCTGCAGCCTCCCCAGCCTCCCCAACCTCCTCAGCCTGCCATGCTGTGTCAATCGGTGGACTGTGCTGGAAACCCCACACGCCCTCTGCAGCTGGCAGAACCCCCAGGGGCCTTTGTGTGCCCCCAGCTCCCCGACGAGGATGGAGAAACACAGGCTGAGTGTACAGCCCATGTATTTGCAGCCTCAGGTGTTTGTAGCCTTTGGAAAGGCGAGGAAAAGCAAAGTTGGTTTCACGTCTCACAAGCCGTTCAGCCAGCCCCTCTGCCTGTCTGAGGAAGTCTGTGTGGGGGACTGACAGGAGGTTTCCATGCACCCACCCCCTCCCACTCTCCCGAAACAGAGAAAGAACCTTGGACCAACATACCCTTCCTGAAGGAATTCAGCACCTCACTTGGGCGCTGAGGCTAGCCCTCCCCTGGGCTGCGGCCCCACCTACGACCTTACCTCCCAGTTCACATCCCCCGCCTTCCCCACCACCTTCCCCACCGCCGCCCTGTGCTGGGACTACACTGCCCCCCTGCCCCTAACCACGCCCCCAGCATCACACTGCCCCCTGCCCCTTCCCACCCCTCAGCCCACACTGCCCCTGCCCCTTCCCACCCCCAGCCCACACTGTCCCCAGCTCCTTTCCACCCTCAGCCCACACTGCCCCCTGCCCCTTTCCACCCTCAGCCCACACTGCCCCCTGCCCCTTTCCACCCCCCCAGCCCACTGTCCTCTGCCCCTTCCCATGCCCCCAGCACCACACTGCTCCCTGCCCCCACTGCCCTCTGCCCCTCCCTACCCCCCCCAGCCCACACTGACCCCTGCCTCTCCCTCCCCCCCAGCACCTCACTGCATTGTGGCCCCTGCTCCTTGGACACAAGCACAGAGCCACACAGAAAGCAGACCTGTGGCACGCTGACAGTGACTCTGGCCCTCGGTGGAGCATAGGGATGACCTGAACAGTGCAGATCATTTTATTTTAGGCACGTGGAACTCTTTCTATTCAGCTCCTGTGTGAAGGGTTCGAACTCCTGGCTTTAAACAACTGTATCTTTAGCTTTTTTGTTGTTGTTCAGGAAAAAACTATTTGTTTTCCAAAAAACAAAACCGAAAACCTACTTTTAGCCTTTAGTCCCTCTGACGAGCAGCTTTCAGAGAATTCCAGAGCACAGAGATCATTTTTCTTATGTATTTTCAAAGAGTGGGTTGTTCCCACCAACACTGTTGGTCAACAGGGGAAGGCCACTGGGCTTGCCCATTGAACCTGACTGCCCGGGACTTTTCAGGGGGCCCGGCCCACCCCTTAACCACTGCCCTCTCACCAGGTCATCCTTCTAAAGCCCGACACAGACAGGATGACAGCATCCTGAGACAGGGAGCCCTCTCTCAGCAGCTCCAAGGACACAAAACCCAACAGGGGGTCCCACCTCCTGCTCCACCAAAGTCACTTCGGTACTAGGGTTACCTGCCTCTGAGGCCTAGGGCCTTGCTCTGGAAGTGGAGGGGAAGGTTCAGGGGGTGGGAAGACAATCTGCTCAATGAGGCCTCATAGTCATGACACGCCAGCTTTTAAAAAAATACATCAGTGGTGCTTTTCCTGCCAGACAGTGGCTTTCCCAAAGCCCACTGACCTCTGTTCCAAGAATGAATGCTCACAGTGAGTTCGCCGAACTCAGTCTGGGACCTACATCTCCCCTAGCCTAACTCTCTGCTTCCTGCTGCCTTTATAACCGTATTTAACTACTTCACCATTTTCATCTAAAAAGTTAGGCTATCACTTGCTTTTCCCATATGCCAAACACATCCTGGGGTAAAAAGCGTAATAAGAGTGACAGGGCTTCGCAGGACTTCAAGCACTCCGCAGATGGAAGGCAGAGGGGGCTGCAGAAGCTTGCAGGCTGCAGCTAAGCAAGGGAGCCTGAGCAGCCTGGTGTTCTCCCCTTCGGTGCTGCAGACTGGGGGAACCAACAGTCCCCCCCACCCCGGGCGCTCTCAGCAAGGACACTGGGCTCTTGCTCCCCAGCACTTCATAAGCACTGGAAAAAGGTCATTTATTAAAGTGAGAGAAAAAACAAAGTGGCATGGTTTATTTTAGACTTCTAACTAAAGATAGACAGAGATCATTTTACAGCAGAATTTGAAACGAGGACTCTCTGAAAAGATGCAGCATGGCACTCGGCCTGAGGCAGGGAGGTGTCTGGAGTCCAGCAACATGGACGGAATCCCAGGTCTTACACAAGAGCACTATGCGTCAGGGAAGCAAGGACTCTGGACGAGACTCTTGGTCAGAACCCACTGGCTGACCTGTGTGCCCCAGGGCACATGATTCGACCTCTCCATGCCTCAACCCCCTCACCTGTAAAATGGAGCATGAAGAATAAATACCTACCTGCCTCTATCGCCCTCATAGGGTTATCATGAAAACTAAGTGAGTTCGTCTTTTTAAAGCACCTAAAACAACACCTGGACAACAGTAAACCCTGTTAAGTGTTCATTAAATAAACTGACCCTACAGAATTCTGGGGAATAGTAAATAAGATATGTGTGGTTTATTTAGTAACATGACTGCAGGAAGTTGGTCATAATGAATACAGATTTAAAAATAGCCAAGTGGACAATTTACATTGACTTCAGGCCCGAGAACACCCAAACCAAGTTAACTAAGCCTCCTGGTGTCCAAAGTGACCTCACCAGGAAACTCAGCCTCCCAGGCTGAGGGGACGCCTAGGCAGGAACCCCAGCATTTGGCATCAGCGGAGCTCTGTGAGGCGCACTGCACACCAGGAGGGCGGAGTACCCAATTCCGATCAAGCCTCACTCCATCTCTAAAAACCCACGACTTCAGGACCATTCACCATCTCTAGTGACGAGACAGACGCTCAGAGGTGCTCCATGCCTAGTCCATAGTCTCCCGAGCTCCAGGACAGAGCCAGAACTGAAATCTAGGTAGGCAGGACCCTAAGGCCTGTGCACCCACAGAATGCACCATGCTCTGGTGACTGCAGCCTCTAATCATGAACAATTTCCAAAAGTGCTAATTAAGATGCTCATTAGGGGCACCTGGGTGGCTCAGTCAGTTAAGCATCTGCCTTCAGCTCAGGTCATGATCCCAGGGTCCTGGAATGGAATCCTGTATCGGGCCCCCTGCTCAGCAAGGAGTCTGCTTCTCCCTCTGCCTGCCGCGCTGCCTACTTATGCACTCTCTCTCTCTGTCAAATAAATAAATAAAATCTTAAAAAAAATAAGACGCTCATTAAGATTTATTTTTCTTGCTGTTCACCATGCTTTTAAATGAAGTATAAATCCTCCCCTAACCTCTGAAGTTAAGCTTTTTGAGGGGAAGGCAAAACCACTGTCACCAACTAACCATCTAAAATTCAATAAATGCAACAGAAATAGATTCCACACATACTAGCATGCCATCCAATACTATTTTATTCTACTGAAAAAAATCTCTCCGGCCTTCCTGAAGAATTTCACACATACAGACATAGGTTTTCAAGAAATACAGAAAACCACCAGCAGCAATCTCCTGAAGACAGAGGAAGAGGAAAAGAAGGGAAGAACACAGAGATCCTTATTTTCCAGAAAGGATTTGAAAGCAACACTGCAAGAAAAAACATCTTCCTTAATCCCAGTGCTCTGTAAACAGACATTTGAAAAGCTATTTATAAAAATCAAAATGTGTGAAGTGTCGGAATAAATTTCTTTAAACCAAAGAGGGTCTTGCTTCTGGTTGTCGTTGGAAACCTGGTGGTGCAGAGAACAGGTTTTTTATGACTTTAACTGCTCATAAAAATAAGTGTGATGGTTTGATCTCAAAAGCTCTTAAATCCAAGGACAAATGGTTCCCCCAAGTATGATCGTCCTGATTATGGATTCTGTTCCTTTCCCCCATTCACTGTATGCAAATACAATATTAACTCGTTTATCGGGCCCCTTCATCACTCTGGGCTACTGGAACCTTCCATGGTGATAACAGCAAAAAGGGTGCCAAACAGATACAGCTTCCAAAGATAAGCTCCAAACCCCCACCCCTGTGCCAAGCTGCCCATTCCCCCACCATGGCAGCCTCCTTTTACGTGAAGCCCTGGGACGCAGGTAATCCAGAGGACAAATGTCCTATAAGGCCTAGCCGCAAGTCTCAAAACACGTAATTTTGCAATTTGTCTCCTCCTCTAAAGCTCTATTCAGAACAGACCACTTGTTTTCCCAGGAGACGCTGTAATTTTAGGCAAGGTCTCTGGAGGACAGGATAGGACACTGCAATTAATGTCTGGTGAGGAGTGAGTTGAGGAGGACACAGGAACTTTTAAAAATGTCCAGTCACATCTTGACCATCTCCACATGGACTGCGGACTTGAAAAGATTATAATATAAAGGCCCCAGAGCCAAATGAAGAAAAAAAAAATCTCCAAAAGCAAAAAAAGAAAGAAAGAAAGAAAGAAAGAAAGAAAAAAAAAAGAAAAAGTAAAAGAAAAAGTAAAAGAAAAAGAAAGAAAGAAAGAAAGAAAGAAAGAAAGAAAGAAAGAAAGAAAGAAAGAAAGAAAGAAAGAAAGAAGAAAGAAAGAAAAAACTGTCAAGGAAAAATAAAAATATACATTCCATTTTTCACATACTGTTCTGCCAAACCCCATGCCCGACGACCACACACATTTCTAGACACAGCCTCATGCTGTGTGAGCGGCCAGGCCCTTGGCTGCCCCAGAGTAGAGGCCAGCGAAGCCGCAGCAGTGAGAGCCGCTAACCAGCGGAAGGGAGCTGCTTCCAGCAAACTCCCCGTGGGAAGTCCATCTCTGCACTCAGGGTGCTGTCCCCTCAGCCCTGACTCCCTCTCTAATTGCTGCCTGGAGCCATGCGGATTCCTGGTGTTTTGTGTGTCATGGACTCAATTTCAGTTTTCCTGTGCTGCAAAATACTTTACACACGTTACAGGGAGACAGCGTGGTCCTCAGCACACTCCTGCTAATCAGTCTTCTCCCTCTGTTAACACAATGGACTCCAATCAACTTGTTCCAAAACAATATCAACTTGTTCCAAAACAATCTCCCCCCCAAAAAAGCCTCCTTAAGAATGTCTTTCAAGCTCCTGAGCCGTGGCGGGAGGCGTGGCAGCCCGTGGCAGCGCTGGCCTCTTCCCCACGTGATGGCACCACCATTCTTCAGTTATCACAGTACTGTACCTTTCAGATATACAGCATCGGTACCATGATAACCGAAAAAGGACAGTTCAGTCTCAAGTCTACCTGAGCATCTCTTCCCAGCACGGCCGCCCAGAGAATCAGGCAGTGACCTAAGTAGACATGCCTGCACACAATGTCAGCGCTCACAGGCTGTTCCTGTCAGTGGGACAGGCTGCCTCTATTCTGCTGTTGATGACGGAAGCCCCCGTAGGCAGTCAACTTCGGGTGATACCCGGGGCCTCAAACTCACCATCGTAGTTCCCCACTAGTCCAGCAGCATGACTATAAACTCTGCCTCTTCCTTCATCTTTCCGGCCAGCTCATACCCTACCTTCTTGGATAAAAAGACGGTCGGTCCTCTTTACCACAGTGAAGGAAAAGGGGGATTTAAAAAACTAATAACAAAATCCAAGCTGCAACAGAACCAGCAGTTTGCCTGGAAACAAAATCGAAGGCATGGACAAAAGCCCAGTATTTATCATGTGGTTCTGATGACATGGGAATGACACAGGTATGATGAAGCTACAAGAAGGAACGGAAAGCAAAATCCTTGTTCAACAGCAGGCTTAGGGTGACAACCTCTGCCTCCTTAACCATTGGTACCAGCAGGTGTTCACAATGACAAGCTGCGTGAGCCACGGGGTCATTTTGTGCAACTGGAGGATTAACCTGGACCAATAGCAAGGCCGAAGGGAAACAACTCACGTGTAGGGAGAGAGAGGTCCCAGCAGGACTTTGGAAACATCCTGCTGTCCAAGGGTCATGAGCAACAAAGCCAGGCTTTGGTTGGTTGAGTCCACACATCCACCCTGTAAACACAAATGCTTTAAAGATTAATCATTGTACCAACCAGAAAATGGAAAACCAACAGACCAGAGGGAAGGAACAACCTCAGATACCCAGAAAATCAGAACCACGGAAGAGCAGACCACAAAGTTCAAGCAGTAATAAAACAGGAGGCAGCTCTTTTCAGAGTAATCCTCATACCAACTAATTTTAGGGAGTGAAAGTAAGAGTTAATAAAAACGACTATAATTGCAGAGACTATGTGAATGAACAGACACCCATGCTTACTGAATTGCATCTGGTGAAGGATGAAACCTTGCCTTTGTAATTAAAGCAGCAGCAGGACATACAAGCAAAAACGCATCATCGGTTCTAGGCAACGTAAGGTTAATTACCTAGGGCTCTCACACTGTGACCTGTCACGGAGCACCATGGCTAATGACGTGGACAGACCATCAGCTTCCATGGGTCTCACCTACACACACGTTCTGTTATACTCAGGAACTGTTGGCCATGTTCCAGAAGCTTCCTGTCTCTCTGTGTGTCCTTAACACTGGAGAACTACTTCTCACGGCTTATAGATTATTTCCCCCATCTTTCCTTCCTTTTCCTCTATATCAGAACACAACTGCTTTGGTTGCCTTTCTTCTTTCATTCTTGAATTTCTCCACCATTTCTGCCATTTTGCTTCTGCAGGTATGTGTGTCACGGCTGTTGATATTTGTGCCCTTAAAAGTGTCTTTATTTCTCATCATCCTACCTGTGAGAACTTGATTTAAAACAATTCAAACTTACATGGTACACAGTGAAAGCAGGGTGACCCTGGATCTCCATGTATTTTTTAAGCCTCACAGTAAGACACTCAGTTTCTAAGCATGGCACATGCCTGGCCAAGGCAAAGCTCTCAGACTGGGAAGGGAACAGGGAGCCACCCACTGTTGCATCTGTGGGTACGCACCGTCCTTTTTCTGAGTGCATGTGGGGTAGGGACTAAGTGAGTTCTCAGGCACAGACATCCATTCTCTGCTGTCAGACTTCACCTGTGACCATGGAGTCAGAAAATAAGGGACTTTATGCTACAGCTAGGCCTTACAAAAACCCACTGCTCTTCCCAAACTACCAGAGATATTACAGGACAATATTTATCTCATTTAGCAAAGTCTAAGACAAGAAGTGTTAGCTTATATATTTCCATCTGAAAAGGAAAACGTGACCCATGGAGAACAGGAGGCCCAACGAAACTCTGCCTTACAGAACTTACTCCCTTTCACAACTGTCTAAAATTCATTTTTTTAAAGATTTTATTTATTTATTCATGAGAGACACAGAGAGAGGTAGAGACACAGGCAGAGGGAGAAGCAGGCTCCATGCAGGAAGCCCGATGCGGGACTCAATCCCCGGTCTCCAGGATCAGGCCCTGGGCTGAAGGCAGTGCTAAACTGCTGAGCCACCCAAGCTGCCCCAACTATCTAAAATTCAACTGTTCTCCTCCATCTCTCCTTCTTACCACAGTGCTGCTTTTCTACCATTCTCCCTGATTTCTAAGATGTGCTGGACCAATATATTAGTGCAATCAATATGCTAGAGTCTGTGCACAGGACACCACAGAGGGCAAAGTGGAGCCACCCCCAAGGGACAAGGTCCAGACCCTGTACTAAGTGGCTTCGATCTAACTGCGGAGATGAGACAGGAGCAGGAACAGAGACAATACAAGGGGAGTCAGCGCTACACAGTAGCTGGGGGCTGGGGGCACTGGGGCTGCCAAGGCGGGCAGGAGGGAGGTCACTGAGCTGGCACCCAAGAGAGGCTTTGGGGACAGGGATCTGAGGTGGCCCCAGAAGGAAGAGCAGGAGGACGGGGCTGGAAGGATGGAGCCAGGGCCAGCAAGGAACAGCCAAAAGGCCAAAGAAACGTGGCTGCACACTTTCTATGGAGGAGACGAACGAGACAGCTACCGGGCAGAGAGAAATACAGACTGAGGTAGGGTTCTTCTAACTGGGTTTTGACTTTATCCTGGGAAAGTGAAAAGCTGGAGGTCTCTGAACACAGGAGTGAAACAATGAGATCAGTGTCCCTGGGAGAGACGTGAACTGAAGAAGATGCTGGAGAGGTGGGTGGTAGGAAGGAGGGCAACAGGTGAGAAAGGCAGTTCAGAGGCAGCTACAGAACCAAGGGGGCCAGGCAACTGAAGAGACATACATGGAGCAAGGATCAGACCAGAGGATTAAAACTGGTTTAAAAAAAAAAAAAAAGGCCACACCCTCAAAGGGATGGATTTTTATTACTCATTTAAACCACGTCACATCACACACCTATAAAAAATTATTCATGGGGCACCTGGGTGGCTCAGTCGGTTAAGTGTTTGCCTTTGGCTCAGGTCATGATCTCAGAGTCCTGGGATCAAGCCCCATATCAGGCCCTCTGCTCAGCGAGGAGCCTGCTTCTCCCTCTCCCTGCCGCTCCCCCTGCTTGTGCTCTCTCTCTGTCAAATAAATAAAATCTTAAAAAAAAAAAAAAAAAAAGTTATTCATAGGGAAGCTGGGGTGGCTCAGTTGGTTAAGTGTCCAACTCTTGATTTGGGCTCAGGTCATGATCTTGGGGTCATGAGATCAAGTTCCATATGAGAATCCGTGCTCAGGGAGGAGTCTGCTTCTTCTTCTCCCTCCCCCACTCCCCTGCTTGCACATGTGCTTACTCTCTAATAAATAAATAAAAATCTTTCAAAAAATTATTCATGAATGCATAAAGCATTTTCATCCTTTTAAAAATTAAAGATCATAGACATACAAAGGATGTTTTCTTGGTGATTAAAAACAAAGACAAAAAACATGGTCCAGGCACAAGAAAATGGTATAAAATAGAACCTAACTGGAGTTTAAAGAAACAATGAAATAACCTAATCCAGACTGCATGTTTTCTCTCTTATGGACTGATGGGCTGGCTGTGCTTTCACCCAGAGGCCTATAACATCTGCTATGTACGTGGATATAAAATGCACACTCCAGCTGTGCATGTGGCTCCCACTGGCCAGCTCTGTAACGTGATGCTTCCAGGGACCCAGGTCCGCTGGGAATAGATAGAAGCATCCACCATGGTCAGGGAGAGGGTCTGCCAGCCACCACAGGACCAAGGAAGGGACCTCTGCACACGTCAACAGGGGCTAAGGACTGCCCATAAAACATGCGATTTTCCCTAACACACACCTAGATGGCAAACCTCCAGTACTAAGTCACAAGCAGAACAAGCTCTTCATCATTTACCCCAGCTTCCGGTTACTACCTGTCTTTCAAAATTAAAGGAAAAAAGGTCACTAAATTTAGCACCAAACTTTGGGCTGACTTAGCCTCAAAAACTCTGAGGCCAGATCCTGACTGCCCTCCACCAGGAGGATGTCATGTGACAGGGTGGTTCCTTCCTCCACTACTTTCCAGCTGAATGGTGAGCACAGGAGATGAAAGCACTCCCCTGAAAACAGTTATACCTTATCTGTCTTCATTTTAATTAGATGGACATTAAATAAAGCCATCTAGGACCTGGAAATCTTAATGAACTCTGCAACAGTTCATTCTTACTTGTTCCACCTGGTGACCAATAACATGTTTCCCAGAATGCTGACTTGGATTGGGAGAGTAGATTGTGTCTGTCAGCTGTTTCCCTTGATGAGGCCTATACAAGGATCAATACCCGTGACCCAGCCGTCACCCTACCACAATGATTAATCAATGACAGTGATAAAAGGAAGAAGTGAAGAAAAAAGAAAAATCACCACTGTACCCGCCTTCCTGGTTTTATTTCGCTGGGCTCACCTGTGATTTCTATTGCTTTAAACAGGGCAAAACTTCCCTGGGAGACTCCCAGAAAGACCCAGAGAGAGGTCTAGTAACCGAGAATAAATACACAAATGCAGAGATGTAGGGTTCTTGAGCTAGAGAAAGGACAGTTTACAAACACGGTACACCATCCAGTAGCAAACTATCAGAGCACAGTTCTCACCAGTACTCAGTTCCAGAACATGAGGCCTCGCCTACACAGCAGAGAAGCATCCCTCAAAGCCTGAGTGGATTCCGCATGTCAAGGGGAAAGTTGCAGCTTCCAGACGTGGAACCAAGGCAAAAGATAGTGCAGAGTAACAGAAATCCTGGAGCTACATTTGTGACTCTCCTCTAATCAAGCCTATGAAATCTTAAAGAATATTTTCAGGCAGCTTCATCTTATTTTTTCCTGCCATCATTCTTCCTTCCCTTCCAATTTCTTCCTTGCTTCTTTTAGGTCATCTCAACTATCTTTAAAAAATAATAATAAATCTTTTATTTTTTTAAGATTTCATTTATTTGACAGAGCAAGAGAGGGTATGGATAAGTAGGGGGAGGGGCAGAGTGAGAGGGAAAGGCAGACTCCCCGCTGAGCAGGGATTCCTCTCCCACCCAACGTGGGGGCTCAATCCCAGGACCTGGGATCATGACCTGAGCCGAAGGCAGATGCTTAACCATCTGAGCCACCCAGGCGCCCTCACCTCAACCATCTTCAGGAAACAGTGAGTGTGTGTGCGCACATGGGCATGTTGTTCATATGGCTTGACAGAGAAAAGACTCTGGGCAACGAGGAGGACAGGCTGGTCCAGACAGGTCTGAGCTGTGTCCCACAGCAGAGCTGCAGTTGCAGAATGGCAACTGGTGAAGTCCTGTCTTTCGCCGTGTTCTGATCTTTCCAAGCACCTACCGTGCTCAGACATAGGACTGCCTTCTCTAGACATTGTTCTGTGCTCCAGGGCACGCTACAAAATCTAGCCTGTGGATATTATTTTCTATCTGATTTGTCACACACAAATCCAGACTTTCAGCTTCTCTTGAAAAATCTGAAAACAGTGAGCCCCACTGCCCTACGGCAGGGAGACAGGGAATTAAGAGACAGTGCCTGCATTGGTCAGGGCATGTGTGCTCTTCAACTGCCAATCACCACCAAACATGCTTCAATTTTTTTTTTTTTTAAACCACCAGTTCCTTCCTCTCCCCATTAAACTTACCTGCCCTGTATCCCAAACCAGTGGAGCTGGATCTCTACTGATGGACTAGCTTACCTAATCCATTAAATTAGTTAGTGCTAAACTGCTGAATGGGTAGGAACAAGTTAACTCCTTGGCTTAAGCCCTTGGAAGGGAAGAAAGTTGCTAAGGGAGAAAATGAGAAACAGCAGAAACTGCTTCTTGATGGCTTCGCTCCCACACCTGCAGAGACTGAGGACATACCCTATAGATTTCTTCGAGCAGCAGCTTGGCACAGTTCCTGCCGAGGTCCTCCGGAAGCACTGCTGCTCCCTGGCCCTGAGGGTTGGAGGCCAGTTCAGCACTGAGGAAAGTGCCATTGGTGGTCTCAGCAACCAGTGACAACCCAAAGCCTGGAGACCTGGGAAGTCAAAGGCACAGACATGAGTAGGGTTAATGGGGAGTTGGGGTGGGGGGCTCACATTCACCCACAAAAGGAAAAGAGAAGACAAACATCTTTTTGATGGCATTCTATCTGGCCACACCAAGCCCTACTAGAGTTCCTACTAGCTTATACTGGAAATACAAATGACCTAGTGAGAGCATACAGGGCAGGACTGGAAGATTGCACAAGTTGGCACAGCTTTTCCTGTTGGCCCTGCCTTCCTTTCCCGCACACCTCTACCCTGTGAAAGATCCTACTGTGAAAGTCTATAATGATCAATTGACATATAAAGTAACATTAACAAGGAATACCAGATACTAAGCACCTACTTATCACCAGTTTCTGAGCTAGGGGCTTTGATACCACAACTCTGAGTAAATATTACCACCCCCATATTACAAATGAGAAATTAAGGGACACCTGAGTGTCCCAGCAGCTGGGCATCTACCTTTGGCTCAGGGCGGAATCCCAGTCCCGGCGGGATCGAGTCCCGTATCGGGTTCCCTGTAAGAAGCTTGCTTCTCTCTCTGCCTATGTCTGTGCCTCTCTCTGTGTATCTCTCATAAATAAAATCTTTAAAAACAAACAAACAAAAACAAAAACCAAATGAGAAATTAAGCAACCAGCACCAAGTCCACATAGCTAGAAAGTGACCGTGATGCATTTCAAACACAGGTCTTCCAGACTCCAAAGCCCACAAAAGTTCTCCACCACGGTACTCAGCCCTCAACCAATCCAGAAGGTATGCGTAGCCTGGAAACCACTGATGACAGCTCTTCTTCCAAAATACCAAGCCGGTTTCCCGTCACGAAAAGTCCCAAGCAAGCCAGAAAGGGCCTACAGACCTTCGTTTGAAGGAACATCTCTCGCTCAGATCTCATTTAATATAACCAATGAGCTGGCACTGTGTTTCTTCCGTTGTGTTCCTACCACCAACAGCCAGAAGCTAGCACCCTTCTTGTCCAGAATCATAGTGGACTCATTCACTCATGCATCCAGCAAACATTTGGGGGAAAGCTTCCACAGCCAGGACCTGGAGCACCATGTGCAAACACAAGAGTTCTTGTTCTCACAGAGCTTAGTGACAATCCGTTTGGCACAAAACAAAATCAGTCCACAGACAATAAATATACTACCTCACCATAAAATTTCCAAGTTTGGCATCCCGTGGACATCTACTTTGTCCAGTGCCTTTTAAAAAAATATGTACTTCCCAGCAGTATACTCCGCATGTAATCACTATATATATGCCCCCTTTAACACAATTCAACACTCATGTTCCTAAAGCACTTTCTATATGTCCAACACAAAACTAGCCAAAGTGCCTGTTGCAGAAAAACTATAATGTTACAAAACGTATATATGAGCTACCTTGGTCACTCCTCAATTTCTTTAGAAAAAAAAAAAAAAAAAGCTGTCTATGCAGCCAAGGGTTAATAAACCTGCCAAGGGGAGGGCGTGAGTGAGAACAGAGGTTCTGGGGTGCTCTGAACAGAGGGTGCATGCTTTACCACCTCACGCCATGCCACCCAGCCATCACACCATGGGACAATCTCAAGTAGCCTTTGAGTCCCTGGACCAGGAGGAAGGAGAGCATCCAGCTCAGCAGTCCAGGTTGTGGCACGCGAACGAGAAAAGTAGAAAACAGGGAGACCGAACTAGAAGATAAGCTACCATCACTGCTTTAACCCGCTCACCTAGAGTTCCCGAGAACTTCCGAAATTTTTCCATCCACGTGAAGTTTTTGAGGTGTGTGTAGTTATTACAATAAACTTTGTATTTAATAAAGATTGTCCCACTTTGTTTTTTCTAAAACAAAAAAACAGAACAGAGAACACAGGAAGCCCTAGTGCATTCCTCCAATTTTCCTGCTCCGATCTGGGGTGTGTGTTATCAGGCCTGTTTCAAGTTCTGAAAATGCAGCTGGTCACCAGGTGACCTCACTGAAGATCTGCCTTAGTACAGTACACAAGTGACAGCTTCCAAAACTTCCCAATTGGTAAAGGATTAGATTTGTTTAAAAGTCCTGACTGTGAATCAAAATGCGACAATGGGCAAATGTGCATACTGGTCAAAGAGCTGACACAGGGGGATCCCTGGGTGGCGCAGCGGTTTGGCGCCTGCCTTTGGCCAAGGGCGCGATCCTGGAGACCCGGGATCGAGTCCCACGTCAGGCTCCCGGTGCATGGAGCCTGCTTCTCCCTCTGCCTGTGTCTCTGCCTCTCTCTCTGTGTGTGTGACTATCATAAATAATAAATAAAAAAAAAAAAAAAAAAAAAAAGAGCTGACACAGACCACTCAGAACTGCTGGTCCCCAAGGTTCTAGGTCATGGCCACATATCATACACTTTCAGTCTCAGAGTTCAATAAACCTCATTATGTGGATACCCCACAGAATCAGAAGAAAATACCCACTATGACTCCATAATTTCCTTAACAGTGAAGGAAGAATGCTTGTCACCTGTAACTTGAGATTTAGAAAACACAAACCTAACATAACATCATGCATTGCTTTCACATGTAACGTTTTTTCAGTGGGGCTTCGAGTTGATGAGCTACAAACCTCCATCACGCCCATGTCTTGATCCACACGTGACCTTCCTACTTACCCTTTGCAGGGATGGGACTGGACCACGCACCAGCGTCAGCTGAGTCAATGGCTTTATAAAAAAGCTGCACCACAGTTGGGGGCAGCGTGGCCTTCAGACCTGCTCCACTTCTTTCCTGGTCACCTTTATAGAGCCAGAGGCCAGACAGAGGAGACACTATGGAGAGCAAGCCACTCAGCCCTGCTGCTACCTATGCTCCCCATTGCTCTGCAATCTCTTCTCCCCAGAGAATGGCCAAGAGGAGAAAAAGGGAAGAGTGGCCTAGAGTGGCCTTAGCAGCATCAGCATCTCTGCAGTACCTACTGTGTGCCAGCCACTGCATTCATGCCTTACATATGTGATCTTTTAATCT
Source organism: Canis lupus familiaris (assembly GCF_011100685.1). NCBI lineage: Eukaryota > Metazoa > Chordata > Mammalia > Carnivora > Canidae > Canis > Canis lupus. The sequence goes on along the minus strand of NC_049222.1, from coordinate 93,860,306 downwards.
TTACAGCAACCTAATGATGCTGGCCAGCATTATTACTCCTACCAAATGAGTGAGGAAAGTGCTGGTAATACCTTAGCAGCACATCAAAGGTTTGCGACCATCACTGACCATTCTGAACACCTAGAAAGGGACAGGTTTGCACACAAATTCTTTCCCAAGTGTACCTTCTGACACCCCCAACCCTGTTGCTCTCAATCATGAGCTGCCCCCAGGTTGCTGGAATCACCTTCATCTTTCCTATGGGCCTCGAGAGGTCAGAAATGCCCTAACAGGCTCAGCCCTCCTGTGCTCTCCCCCTTCTTTGGCTGTAGTCAAAGGAAAGCTCAGAGGAAAGGGCTCTGAGAAAGGATGGGCTGTGCTACTACTTAGTGAAAAAAAAAAACTGATTTCTGAACCCATGACAGCTGATCTCTGATGTTTCTTGTTTTTAGGAGACACAATCTACAAGCTTCAGACTCCAAGCATAATGACACTGTCGTTCACACTGAAATGATGCAGCAAAACAAAAACAGAGAAAACCCGCACACAACTAAAGCAAAACTGGCAAAATATTCACTGTTAACTACAGGTAGGACTAACACCCAAGTGTTCACTGGGCTAGCCTTTCAACTCTTCTGTATATTTAACATTTCCATAATAAAAAAAATTAGTTTTTAATTGCTTCCCTAACTTACTGGTTGCTAAATATACAAGCAAAGCCTAGAACAAGTATTTTCATTACACATATCATCGTTAACTTTTTACTTTCTAAAATGAGGTTTTCCACAAAGGCTCTAGCTAAACCCAAGTTGAGTCTGCAATAACAACTTTCTTTGGCTCTACGGGTGTTGTTCCCCTTGATGGAGAGAGAGGCTGACTGACACAGACCAACAAGGGATATTTTCCCCTGAACTGTTATTTACTCAGAATAGAACTTGTTTGCTTTAATTTTTCGTGGGAAGAGATGGGATTTAAAGCCAGAGGCACTGTTTATTAACAGCTGGGTTTTAACTCCTCCCAGCTAGGGTTTGGACCCCTCATCTCCAGCATTGGCCACTGCAGTGCTTTTCACATGACAGGTGCTCTAAAGGTGCTGGCTGGTGACAACAGCAGAAAGTCAAGAGGACATTGATTCTGGAATCACTCTTCCTGTCAACACAGAGCTGGCAGCTTTCACTTCAATCAGGACAGGAGTGTGAAAAGGTTTGGTTAGCTGCAGAAATAAGCTCTAAAAATGTACAGACACTTACTTCCCAGAGTTGATTCCTTTCATGTGGTCTGTGTAAATATAGATATCGGGTATAAACTTGTTGAGGATGCTCCTTGCAGAATCCACAATCCGGTTTGCCATCTGCGGTGACACACGCACGGAGTACCTGTGATCCACGGTTAAGGGTGCCATTAACTCCAGACAGAGGAAGGTCTGTTACGAAGCCAGCGGCTCTTTGTGGAACTATATAATAAAATGGGACTTCTAACGCCATTCTATTTTCCAGCTGTATTTAATTGCTTACCTTTGTAATACCGTAACTTGATTTTTAGATTATTTTCATTTATTATTATTGTATCATAATTTATTATAAAACAATCACAATGAAAAACACCCAGAAGTAGAGTTGGAGAGTATAAAATAAGAGTTCTCAAGCCTGCTCTAGACTTCCTACCTGATGCCCTCCCCTCCTAGAAATGGCTCAACCCAATTTTGGAATAAGAAACAGCCTGCCTGGGATCCCTGGGTGGCGCAGTGGTTTGGCGCCTGCCTTTGGCCCAGGGCGTGATCCTGGAGACCCGGGATCAAGTCCCATGTCGGGTTCCCGGTGCATGGAGTCTGCTTCTCCCTCTGCCTGTGTCTCTGCCTTTCTCTCTCTCTCTCTGTGTGTGACTATCATAAATAAAATAAAATAAAAACTTAAAAAAAAAAAAAGAAAAAAAGAAACAGCCTGCCTGTCTGGGATGAGCCAGACTCCCTTTGAAGATAAGTGTTTTCTGACCATCCCCACTGCTGTAACTAATGAGTCTTTCTTTTGCAAACCTAAGGCCAGAAGAGATACCACACTGGGGCTCACATGGGCCAATCTCAATCTACCCCACCCCCCATGTGTTGACAGGAAAAGCAGAAAAAGATTAGTGAAAGAGCATATGGTAGCTGTTTATAAAGACCTAAACAGGTTTGTTGCAACTCACAGAGCTTATTTTCAATTATTTAAGTGTCAGTTACTCCATTTGTGGATGCTACAAGCTTCTCACAGCTATTACCTTATAATCAAAATATTGGTAATGAGCACTTTACACCAGGGCACCCCTAGAAAGAAGAGGAGGAAGATACATAAACTCAAGCGAAAAGCCTGGAGTTTTATTTTCCTAATTTTTTTTTTTGAAGAGAGCGCACGGGGTTGGGAGGGCCAGAAAGAAAATCTCAAGCAGGCTCCACAACCAACATGGAGCCCAACATGGGGCTCAATCTCACAGCCCTCAGACCATGACTTGAGCTGAAGTCCAGAGTCAGATGTTTAACTGAGCCACCCAGGCGCTCCTGAAAAGGCTGATTTTTAAAGAAGTAGAAACAATTACCTAAAATTAGACTTTATCACAGAGACTGGCTCCCCTCAATGTCACAAATCAAAAAATAAGTATGGAGTACTTTCAATGTGCGATGTTTGGTCGAGAGGTGGCTACATATAGGTGGCTACATACGTGGGGCCAGGGGCTAAAGAAACAGAAAAGTAACAACATGTGATCTTCTCACTACTCTGACACACACACACACACACACACACACACACACACACACCATGGCAATCCAGTGGGGAAAACAAGATGCGTGGTCTGCCCATTCTGGCCCAACTGTTCAAAAATTACTGTCAATGACACATTCGATGTTCATTTGAGCTGCAGAAATGAAATGCTCAGAGACTGCAAAGAACCTGGCTGGCATCTATCTCCCCTCCATGATACATCCTGCACCCTCCACTGAAAGATCCATCTTCCTCATACGAGCAAGAACCCACAGTTAGCTAGCCCAGGCCTCCCAGGCCTCACTGGCAATCTGCTTGGTGCCTGTCCCCACCTTGGCACCATCACCCCCTCTACTCACCCAAACTGTCCAGATGCATCTGAACTGCCTTCCTTCCTCCTTCCCTCATTCTCCCAGAGGCCCTCCAGCCAGCACCAGCCTGTGGTCTCCACCTGGCCTTGCCGTATGTCTTCCTTCATTTACACACATGCTGTCCTTGCTCATCAACAAGACCACATGTTCCATAAGAAGAAGGACTCTGCTTTTGTACAGAGCAGAGCTCTCTGAGGACTCTCATACCCTATTTTTGTACTCAGAAATACTCAATAAATATTTGACTTGACTCAAAGGACAAACCTGAAATGAGGAAAGAGCAAAGAGGATTTTTCAATACACACACAAGGCCCACTTACATCACCACCTCTCTGTCCAGAATGTACTTTTGACCACCGGCAGCTTAGACAAACAGTCCCGGGTCTCATACCCTTTGGACCGGGTGGGTGCTGCCCTTCTGAGCCTAATGCTGCCCACTCTCCCGAGGAGAGCATGAATATCACTATTCTGACATATAATCCCACAATATTCATGGCTCCCGAAGTTCTTTCAGGTACATTAGCAACTGATCTTATGCTCACAGTGACCCTGTGGGCCAGTTCCGGGACTTCCAGTGAGCATAAGCTGGTCACAGAAGTGAGATACAAAATTAAACAGATGCAACTTAACAAAGACAACCCTCCTCCTTCCAACCTTGAGATGTGGAAACCAGGTGGGTAACTCTACCAACTCAGGGCCAGTGGAGTCCTATTCCAGAATCCTGGCAGTGGAGAGGGACAAGGTGGCTTTATGCCAGAGTCACTGTGAAACCACTCAGCTTGGTGTGGAGGCCCTACAAAGGAATGGCTAAGAGTTCTAGAATCAGACCACCTGTATTCAAGTCCTAGCTCCAGCAAACTGCATCATTCTGGGCCTGGGCTGTGTCCATCTTCTCATCAGTAAGAGAAGGATAAATCACAATATTCTCCTCCCGAGGTTTGGAGGCTCAAATGAAATAATGCACGTAAAGTACTTAGTGGTACCTGGTGTGATGTAGGAGCCCAGTAAACGCCAGCTACTGCTTTTCTTACTGCTAGTCCAAGATTCAAATCCCAGAGTAGAGATTCCCAGCCTTTCAGGAATCAGAGATCCCTGGGAATCTGATAAAAGCTATGGACACTCCCTCAAGAAACAGGCACATGTAATTTTGCCGACAATTTCAGGGGATTGTGAATCTCCTGGAGCCCAAATATGAATATCATTTTTTAAAAGATTTTATTTATTTATTCATGAAAGACACAGAGAAGAGAGGCAGAGACACAGGCAGAGGGAGAAGCAGATCCCCTGCAGGGAGTCTGATGTGGCCTTGATCCCAGGACCCCGGGATCATGCCCTGAACCAAAGGCAGACGCTCCACCACTGAGCCACCCAGAGGTCCTGATATTAATACCATATTAAGAAATTATATCTAAGGGAAAGGAAATCAGTTGTCCTACAAATTCCAACTCCCTCCCATCTTCTGCCTCCACCCAGCTTTTTCATGTGACTCTCATGTACCAAGTCATGAGCTTCTGGCAGAGTGCCACAAACTGAAAACAGAGTGTTCCCTTCTCCCCACCACCCCTCCTCAGGCAGGGAGAGAATGAGTGGGTGGCATTAAATCAAAGGTAACCACACTGTCCAGTCACTGCGGCTCCTTCCCAGACCCTGGACAGGCGGTCAGCGAGGGAGAAGATGTGCTCTGGGGGGTAATTCAAGCCACAACCACCCACAAGAGCAGGGCCAGTTCTCCCAGCCCAAGCCCTCCTATGGGGACTACAACCTCCAAACTCAGACCAACAGGTAACCAGATTTGCAAGTAAAAAAACCCACAAAACCAACTAAAGCTTTTTTTCCAAGGCGGCTCTCTTTTCCCAGGCTCCAAAACTGGCCAAGAAGGTGATCTTAATTCAAACCCACATTCCACTGAGATGTTTGTGAAAGGGGCAGCTCTGGAGACCAGTGGCTGGAATGTCTGGTTTGCAGACAAGAATCTAAGCAAGGGCACTTACATCTACTTTCTTGGGGAGTTGGGAGGAAGGCACTACAGGCCTGATGTGTCAGGGAGATTCAGTTGTCTGAGCTTCAGAACCAAGCAAGAGTCTTCCTGGCACCAGTTCTATCCAGGGAAGGCATGAAGACCACCAGAGGGAGAAGCCAGGAACGAACAGGGTTATAGCCCAGCGCTCGGGCTCTTTACGCTTTCGTGTTCTCCTCTGTACAATCCCCAAGGCTTCCTCATTTCTCAGCGCCCTCATCAAAGGCTGACTCATGAGGCGTTTGCACACCCAGTACTCCAAGTACTCTGGGACCCCAGTGGGACAGTCTCTCTGGAACCCACATAGTTACAAGACTGTGTCAAAACAAACAGAGTACACTCTGGAAATCACATTTCCAGACTACAGAGAATGGATTCCAAGCAGAGTTTACCGCCACAACAGAGTGTTAAAGAAACAAATCTCAAATGAGAAAAAACAAAGTGAAACAGCCCGGAGTGTGGCACGTAAGATTTCGTGTGCAAGGTTATCAACTGCAGCATTTTCAGCAACAGAGAAAAATGGAAAGCAACTCAATGATCGCCAACAGGACTTAATTCTGGGTGTATACAGTAAAATAGGGTGTGCCTGTTAACAAGAATGGGGTTGAGCTATAAGCTACTGACATGGGTCAAGTAGAAAAGGAATATTTAGTTAAAAATAATTAAAATAAAAACCTACCTACTTGCATGGCATCTCCATTTCTCCATGGAGAACATCACCTCAGAAAGTCAGTTTAACTATATGCATCAATCTGGGGGCTCACAGGACAGAAACTCCCTCCCCACCTCGGGGTCCACTCTCTCCTCATTTTTACCAAGCATGGCCCTGAGACACACCCCAGGATAGCTGAGCAGAGAAGAAGCCACCGTCCAGCGAAGCTCTGCTATACCTTCCTCTTATCTGGAGGATTTCTATAGAGAACTTAGGGCAGCAGCCTTTTATCTCAACAACGGCCTTCTCCACCTGCACTGTGCGGACCACCAGGTCCCCTCATTGCTTACTGTTCAAGCTAATCAAGCTCTCTCCAAACTTCTCTTCCCCCAAGTAGGACCACCTCCAAGCCTCCTGAGACACACAAAACTGGACTTTAAGCACCTATGTCACCCCTGAGAAGTGCACATCTACCTCTTTTGTCAAAGTCTCACAGGGAAAGCCATCACCCAACCCCATCCAGCCCCCCACCTCCAACACCCGCCCTCACTCAGATCTTGTCGGCACCTAGAATTGTACAAGATTCTCAAGATTCGGGATCCCTGTGTGGCGCAGCGGTTTGGCGCCTGCCTTTGGCCCAGGGCGCGATCCTGGAGACCCGGGATCGAATCCCACATCGGGCTCCCGGTGCATGGAGCCTGCTTCTCCCTCTGCCTGTGTCTCTGCCTCTCTCTCTTTCTCTGTGTGACTATCGTAAATAAATAAATAAAATTAAAAAAAAAAAAAAAAAAAGATTCTCAAGATTCTTGACAAAGGGGATCCCTGGGTGGCTCAGCGGTGCCTGCCTTCAGCCCAGGGAGTGATCCTGGAGTCCTGGGATGGAGTCCCACATCGGGCATGGGGCCTACTTCTCCCTCTGCCTGTGTCTTTGCCTCTCTCTCTCTCTGTCTCATGAATAAATAAATAAAATCTTTAAAATTAAGAAAAAAAAAAAGATTCTTGACAGAGCAGACGTTCAACAGACTGAGCCACAGCACCTGGAAGTTATCATCTTAATGTGGAATTTCTCTAGAAAATTACTGACTTTGGAATAAAAGCCAACTTGTCAGCATGGCCTTCAATCTTCACTGGCTCCTGCCCTATCTTTCACATTCCATCTTCTACTACCAAACACCACTGACAGACCTGCATTCAGTCCACACTGCAAAGCCTGCCACCCCCAAAACTTCTGTGCACCACTGTCTCTACACAGGCCCATCCTTGTGCCTGAAGCACCCCTTTCTTGCTCCACTTCACAGGCCTCTATTGCTCAAGGTTCAATCCAAATACTCTCCCTTCCTCTAAGAGAACATAGAGGTTAAAAGCCTGGGCTGCAATCAGCACTCAAATCCCAGCTACGTCATTATCAACAGTGTGATGTAGACTCAAACTCTTTAAGCCTGTGAAGCCTCAGTTTCCCCATCTGCAAAACAGAACTCAAGTAAACTTAGAGTCACTTGGAGGCTTAAAAACAAAGAATATAAAATGTAAATGGATTAAATTCCATAATGAAAAGTAGCTGAATGGGTAAAACAAGATCCAACCATATGCTGTCTGTGAAAGACTCACTTTAGAAATAAGGAGACATATAAGCTGAAAGTGAAGATGTTCCATGCAAATGGGAACCAAAAGAGAGTAGGGGTGACTATACTTCTATTACACAAAATAGATTAAGTCCAAAAAGACTTTAAAGTCACAGGAGACAAAGAAGTGAATACAATGATAAAGGGTCAATTCAACAGAAAGATGTAACTATAAACATAGATGCACTCAATACCAGATCACCTAAATATATAAAGCAAACATCAGAACATCTGAATAGAGAAACAGCAATACAACAATAATATTAGACTTCTTACCCCACTTTCAATAATGGATAGAACATCCAGGAAGAAAATCAATAAGGCAACAGGAGACTTGAATAACATTATAAACCAAATGGAACTAAGAGACATCGACAGAACATTTCACCCAGTGAACATCGACAGAACATTTCACCAGTAGCAGGATACACATTCTTCTTACATGCACACAGAGCACTCTCCAGAATCACATGGTAGGTCACAAAACATGTCTTAACAAGTTTAAGAAGGCTGAAATCACCTCAGGTACCTTCTGCAACCACAATGGAATCAAACTAGATGTCAATAACAGGAAGAAAATGCAAAAATTCACAAACAGATGAAAATGAGTGCATTCTTGAACAAACATGGGGTCAAAGAAGAAATCAAAAGGGAAATTAGAAAATATCTAGAGACAAATGAAAATGAAAACACAATATACCAAGATCTATGGGACAAAGCAAAAGGAGTACTAAGAAGGAATTTTATAGTGATACACACCTACATTCTTTCTACAAAAGAAGAAAGATCTCAAATAAACAGAATAACTTTACACCTCAAGGAATTAGAAAAAGAACTAAATCCAAAGTTAGCAGAAGGAAAGAAATAACAGAGTAGATATAAATGAAACAGAAAAGTGAAAACCAATAGAAAAAAAAAATCAATGAAAGTAGGAGTCTTTTAAAAAGATAAACATATTGATAAACCCTCAGCTAGACTAAGAAAAAAAAAAGACTAAAAAATCAGAAATGAAAGAGGAAACATCACAACTGATGCCACAGAATTTTTTTAAAGTCATAAATAAGGTACTATTATGAAAAATTATATATGCCAACAAACTGGACAACCTAGAAGAGATGGATAAATTTTACCAAGTCTGCATCAAAACTAGAGCTTGAACAGAACAATAACAAGGAGACTGAATCAGTAACTAAAAACCTTGCAAAAAGAAAAGCTGAAGACCAGATGGCTTCACCAAATGAATTCACTGGTGAATTCTAACATTTAAAGAATAATCAATACCGATCCTTAAACTTCCAAAAATATCGAAGAGGGAACACTTCCAAATTCATTTTATGAGTCAGCATCACCCTGATACCAAAGCCAGACCTTAAAGACACTACAAGAAAAAAAAAAAACTATGGGCCAATATCCCTGATAAACACGGATACAAAAGTTATCAACAAATTTTAGCAAATTAAATTCAATGAGGGCAGTGTTGGTGGCTCAGTTGTTTAGCGCCACCTTTGGCCCAGGGTGTGATCCTGGAGACCCTGGATCAAGTCCCGCATCAGGTTTCCTGCATGGAGCCTGCTTCTCCCTTGCTTGTGTCTCTGCCTCTCTCCCTCTCTCTCTGTGTCTCTCATGAATAAATAAATAAAATCTTAAAAAAAAAATTAAATTCAACAATACATTGAAAGGATCATACAACATGACCAAGTAGGATTTATTTCTGGGACACAAGGATGATTCTACAATGCAAATCAATTAATGTGTTATACCACAGTAACAGAATGAAGGGCAAAAATCACGACTGTCTCAACACATGCAGAAAAAGCATCTGACAAAAGTCAACAACACTCTTCCATAACTAAAAATGCTCAACAAATTAAGTATGGAAGAAATACTTACCTCAACACAATAAGGACCATACATGAAAAGCCCACAGCTAAGATCATCCTCAGTGGTGGAAAACTCAAAGCTTTTCTTTATAATTTAGAAGAAAGCACAGATGCCATGCCTATTCAACATGCAACTGTAAACCTAGCCACAGCAATGAAGCAAGAAATGAAAGGAGTCCAAAGTAGAAAGGAAGAAGTAAAATTGTCTGTCTGCAGATGACATGATCATATATGCAGAAACACCAAAGATGTTATCTCCCCACCAAAAAACCTACTGGAATAAATGAAGTTTTAAAAGTTGCAACTTGCCTTTCTGTACACTAACAATAAATTATCTGAATAAAAATAAAATCAAGGAAATAATCCTATCTACGATGGCATCCAAAAAAACCTAAATACTTAGGAATAAATTTAACCAAGAAGGTGAAAGACTTGTATACTAAAAAGTATAAAACACCTATGAAAGACATTTTATGTTTTAATTTTTTAAAAAAGATTTTATTTATTTATTCATGATAGACATAGAGAGAGAGAGAGAGAGGCAGAGACACAGGCAGAGGGAGAAGCAGGCTCCATGCTGGGAGCCCAATGCGGAACTCGATCCCGGGACTCCAGGACTGTGTCCTGGGCTAAAGGCAGGCGCCAAACACCAAGCCATCTTGGGATCCCCTATTTCTTTAAGATTTTATTTATTCATTCATGAGAGACAGAGAGAGAGAGAGAGAGAGAGGCAGAGACACAGGCAGAGGGAGAAGCAGGCCCCACGCAGGGAGCCTGATGTGAGACTCGATCCCAGGTGTCCAGGACTACACCCCAGGCCAAAGGCAGGTGCTAAACTGCTGAGCCACCCAGGGATCCCCAAAACACATTTTAAAAAATACAAATAAGTGGAAAGACAGATGATGTTCATGGACTGAGAGAATTAATATTCTTGAAATGTCCATACTATCCAAAGTTACCTACAGACTCAATGCCATCCCTATCAAAATCCCAATGATATTTTTTATAAAATAATAGACACAGAAAATAAAAGATACAGAAAAACAATCCTAAAATCTATGTGGAACCACAAAGGACTCTAGATACCTAAAGCAATTCTGAGCAAGAAGAACAAATCTGGAGGCATCAAGAGTTCCTGACTTCAAAATATATTACTAAGCTACAAGAGTCAAAATAGCAGGGTACCGGCATAAAAACATGCAGAGCAATGCAACAGAATAGAGTCCAGAAATAAACCTACACATATCTGTTCAACAGATTAACACCACAAAGAAAAATCAACTCAAAATGGATTAAAGATAAACTTAAGACCTAACACCATGAAACTCCTAGTAGAAAACACAGAGGAAAAGCTTTTAGCACTGGCAATGCTTTCTTGGATGGAATACCAAAATAAGGGCAAAAGAAACAACAAAGTGAAAAGGCAACCCACAGAACGAGAGAAAATGTTAATTCATACCTCTGATTAACATCCAAAATATATAAGAAACTCATACAACTCAACAGAAAAAAGTAAAAATAAAATAACCCAGGGGCGCCTGGCTGGTTCAGTGGGTAGAACATACAACTCCTGATCTCAGGGTTGTGAGTTCGAGGCCCACTCAGTGTAGAGATTACGTAGAAATAAAATCTTAAAAATAAAACAGCCCAATTAAAAAATGGGCAAAAGACCTGAGACCCAGATGTGTTCAAACATTCATGTGGACAAGTGCTCAACATCACTCATCATTAGAGAAATGCAAATCAAAACCACAATGAGCTATCACCTCAGACCTGTTAGGGTAGCTATTATCAAAAAACAAAAGATAGGGCAACCCGGTGGCTCAGTGGTTTAGCGCTGCCTTCAGCCCAGGGCGTGATCCTGGAGACCTGGGATCGAGTCCCACGTTGAGCTCCCTGCATGGAGCCTGCTTCTCCCTCTGCCTGTGTCTCTGCCTGGCTCATGAATACATAAATAAAATATTAAAAAAAAAAGAGAGAGAGAGAGATAACAAGTATTGCTGACAGTGTGGAGAAATGGGAATCCTTACACACTGTTGAGGGGAATGTAAACTGGTGCAGCCACTATGGAAAACAGTATGGAGGTTCCTCAAGAAATTAAAAACAGAACCACCATTTGATCCCGCAGTCTCACTTCTGGGTACATATGCACAGAAACTGAACACACTTCCACATTCATTTCAACTTTATTCACTATAGCCAAGACATGGAAGCAAGCTAAATGTCCAATGAAAGATGAATAAAGAAAATGTAAAAAAAAAAAAAAAAGAAAATGTACTATTTCCATACAATGGAATATTATTCAGCCTTAAAAAAAAAGTAAATGCTGTCATTTGTGACATGGGTGAACAAGGAAAACAGTGTGCTAAGTGAAATAAGACAGACACGAAGAACAAATACTACGTAATTCCATTTATAGAAGGAATCTAAAATAGTCATAGTCACAGAAGCAGAGTAGACTGGTGGTTGCCAGGGGATGGAGGGAGGGGCAACGGGAGATGTCAGTCAAAGGGCATAAAGTTTCAGTTATGCAAGATGATTAAGTCCTACAGATGTACCGGGTACCGTAATGCCTGCATTATATACTTAAAAATTTGGGATCCCTGCGTGGTGCAGTGGTTTAGCGCCTGCCTTTGGCCCAGGGCGCGATCCTGGAGACCCGGGATTGAATCCCACGTCGGGCTCCCGGTGCATGGAGCCTGCTTCTCCCTCTGCCTGTGTCTCTGCCTCTCTCTCTCTCTCACTGTGTGCCTATCATAAATAAATAATAAAAATAAAAAAAATTAAAAAAGGAAAAGAAGTATTTAAAAAAAATTGCTAAGATAATTATACTGGAGTTTAAAAAATAAATTCTTGTTGTTTTATTAAAACATTCATTCATTTATTTATAATGCAAGCAAGTGTAGAGGAGGGCAAAGGGAGAGAGGGAATCCCAGGCAGACTCCAAGCTGAGTGTCAAGCTCAGAGCCCAACACGGGGCTCGATCCCACGACCCAGAGATCATGACCTGACCTGAAATCAAGAGTTGGATGCTCAACCAACTGAGCCACCTAGGAGCCCCAGTAAATCTTTTTAAATTTACTAAGAGAGGGGATCCCTGGGTGGCTCAGAGGTTTAGCGCCTGCCTTTGGCCCAGGGCACAATCCTAGAGTCCTGGGAGCGAGTCCCACATCGGGCTCCCGGCACGGAACCTGCTTCTCCCTCTGCCTGTGTCTCTGCCTCTCTCTCTCTGTGTCTATCATGAATAAATAAATAAATAAATCTTTAAAAAAAATTACTAAGAGAGTAGGTCTATGCCAAGTGTTATATCACAAAAAAATAAAAGTGTGAAAAATTTTTTTAAAAAGAGCAGAAAGTAACTTTTAGAGTTAACATATATGTTCGTGGCACTGACAACACTGCTTGTATATGCTCTTCACGCTGCTGGTTTCACAGGTATATACTCATCTACAAACTCATCAAGTTGGGACACCTGGGTGGGTCAGCAGTTAAGCGTCTGCCTTCAGCCCAAGACGTGATCCTGGAGTCTTGGGATAGAGTCTCACATCGGGCTCCCTGCATGGAGCTTGCTTCTCCCTCTGCCTGTGTCTGTTTCTCTCTCTGTGTGTCTCTCATGAATAAATAAATAAAATCTTAAAGAAAAAAAATATACTGTAAAAAAAAAAACTCATCAAGTTGTACACATTAACTATAGCCTTTTTATGTAAATCGTAACATCAATAAAGTGTTTTTTTAAAAAGAAACTAAAAGTAAGTATATAGTTATATTATCAGAGTGCATGCAGAGTAACCACTTAATAAGTAAATATTATTCATGCTCTCCTACATCTTCCAGGCAAAATGTGCCATCCTCTATCTCTGCTCCCCGAACCCATCGTGCATCCATCCACACCATTTTACACATTCTATCAGAATAACATATTTGCACATGTTACCCTCATCAGATGACAAGCTTTGCTGGGGGAGGGACTATAGTACGTTGGTGGCCCCTAAACCAAAGCGCTCAGGGGAACAGCACATACCATGGAGTTATCTGCTTTGGCATGAACTCAAAACAAAACAAAACACAAGGAATGGATCTGTCTAGTCACAGTAACACAGACAATAAAATACCGTATCTCAGCCAACAATTACAATTTCACTGTTAAGACTTCTCCAAGACTATTGTCTAGAAAGTAAATAACTCTGGGAAGAAGTAAATTGTTAGAAGTCATTCTTATCTTCGTGAGGCAAATGAAAGATAAGAAATCTACATCAAGTCCAAAGGATACGCAGTCCCTCTGATTCGCTTGATTTTTCCTGGATCTGTGAGCTGAATGGGCTTCAGGACCTTCCTCACAGGACACGAGAAGAATACCTCCCCTCCTCCTCCAGGAGGCATTCCTCGTCGCACCACCTGCGCAGGTGTTGAGAAAGAAGAGGTGAGAATTTGGCAGAGCAGGTGACCCTGACACCTAACCTGGTTGGTTTACACCAAGAGTTCTTCCTTAGAGCACAGCTAGCAAGCACTTCTGTGACACCGAAAGGTGAGGCAAAAAGAGGAGCCGACACAGGGCCAGCATGTCCCAGGCCCAGTCAGGCAGGCTTCACCACCAGGGCCTGTGCCCTCATTCTTACGAGCGACTGGTGTGGCTCATTAGCCCATCCCATTTCTGAACCATCAGGAATCCATTTCTCCTCCCAATGCAATTAATGAATCTAAATTAAATAAAAATGAAGTCATTTCCCTTGTTTAAAACGTTAACTTAAGTAGAGATGCTAAACGGCTTAAGATATCCAGTTAACTTATTGATACAATAATTGATAATAGTTACTGGTATCATATTGATAATAATTCCTTTTGACAGCAAACAAATGGATGCTTAAATTACTTCCAGGTTTTGAAAACACTAAAAATTCTCAGAAGTATCTAGTTCGGAGGCCCAAGACACAAATTACACCTAGATGATCTTGCTCAGAGAGGGAGTGTGGCCAGAAGACTGGTTGCACAGCTTACCAGTAGAAGTGCCATGAGGAATAAAGGAGTTAATACACATGAACACTTACAACGTTGCCTATCATACACAAAGTAAGTACAACATAATCGGTGCTACTGCTGTCACTGCTCGAGTCCCTTTACAGCTCAAAGTCTGTAATGTTTGGTTCAGGACTCCTGAGGGTCTTCTCAATGGTGACTTCAAATGTGACACACACAGACACACTGCATCCTATAGCTCTTCCAATGAGTTAATAAGAGAATATTTTTCACATGTTTACAGCTAACAATGTGTACATTCTTACCTTTAGCTCAAATGATTCACCGTCAATTCCAAACTGCTTCAACAGAGGGAGGGCTGTTGCCTTAAGAACATCAACCTGTAAAATTATTTAAGGAAAAAAAAAAGTTTAAACCTTGAGAGGCACCTGGGTGGCTCAGTCGGTTAACTGTCTGCCATCAGCTCAGGTCCCCAGGATTGAGCCCTGCATCAGGCTCCCTGCTCAGTGGGGAGTCCACTTCTCCCTCTCCCTAGCATGTGTGTGTACTCATTCTCTCTCTGCCAAATAAATAAATAAAATCTTTTAAAAAATAAAAAATAACCCTTAAGAGGTGGAAAAAATAAAGAGCCCAGGAAGCAGGATGAGGTTTAGCAATTGGGTAAATGATGTGCTCCTATGAAGAGAAAGCACGCTGACTTACAACTGAGGGCGAAGGCCTGCTCTGCTCCCAAGTAAGGCTGCAATTTTACAAAAAGCCACTGGCTTCTCCGAGCCCCTCTTCACTTACTTTATAGCATCATAAGCCTACCCTACAAGTCACCGTGAGGACCATATATATCAGGCAAAAAGCACTGAGAAATTGCTGGGCTCATTCAGAAAACAAACTAGGATTTCTGCTCATTCTGGGTGTTTTGTTTTGTTTTTAATTTATTTAAGAGAGAGAGCTCTAGGGTTGGGGGGATGCAAGGGAAAGAGAGAATCTTCAAGCAGACTCCCTGACTCCAGGCTCCATCCCAGGACCCTGAGATTATGACCTGAGCCAAAACCAAGAGTCAGCTGCTTAACCAATTGAACCACCCAATGGTCCCAACTTCCATCATTCTTATAGGCATAAATGCTATGGAAAAAAATATCAGCATTTTGTATTACTTTTTCTGACATGGTTATTTAATATTTAGAGTTGGTAGCACTCCAAGCAAGGCAAACCAAATGAACCATCCAACCTGAGCTGGGGCTACCTGGCCCACCACACGGGCAGATAAAGAGGAGGTGGTGTGCCCGCAAGGGGGTGGGGGCAGACTGGGAACAGCAGCTTCAAACTCCAGGAAGCAGCACAAATCCCAGACTATGATGACAATACCCAGGGTAGGGCTGTGCCAAATGTTGCTGTTCTGTCCTCCTCATTCAGAGCTCCTGAGACACCTGGGGTCCTCTGCTTACTTATCTGTGGATTCCCCAGAGGGAACAGGATGACATTCAAATCTGGTCAGCTAACCAGTCGGTGAATGTTGTCTCAACAGCAAGTTGGGAAGGAAAATGACTCCTTCCTTGTTCCCAATGCAACAGAGCTGTTCCTCAGCCTGCAGGGGCTGGCCTGTCAGCCAGCACTGAGGGCAGGCAGCTGCAGCAAGGCGCATAGGGAAAAAGTCCTGGTCAGAGTTCAGACTCTGCCTCCAGTTAGCTGGTGGCCTCAGCTCAGAAAATCCCAAACTGTCTGAACTTCTTTGTCTCTATGGTAAGGGGGCTCAGCCTGGAGCAACTCTAACATGCTGGGATTCAGCAGAATGATACTCCAATAAGGAAGGCTTCACAGCACAGAACAGGCCCCAACTAAATATTTTGATACCACAAAATTAACCAGAGGCAGAAATGACCTGGGAAGCCTAGGAACGTGTTTGGAATAGATCAGGTGGGGCAGAAGCAGTTATGGGGAAAACCCATTAAAGATTAGCTCATTTCATTAAATATTAAAGCTAAACACATGTTAAAAACTTAAAATACGCATTCAGGGTTACCACAACAGGGAAGTCAGTCCGAGTAAATACAGGACAGCTGAGGAGAAGGCCAAACTAGACTCTGGGAAAAACGAGGGAGGTACCAACACAGGTAGCTCTGCTGTCACGACTCCCAGGAACTAGGCACCCACCAGCTCTCCTGGGAGGAAAGAAAGGCAAGAAGATGGCACATCCCACCTATACTTGGATTCAGAAGGATGAGGTGAAGTGACTGTGAAGGTCAGCTGGAAGCCCTGGTGTAACCCGACGCGTGGCCCTGTCTCCTGGCTCTCTCTCCACTTGACACAGAGGGCAGGTATCTTGGTGCAGGGGGACTAGGACCAGGAAAGCAGATGTGGACTTGAGTCCCTCTCTGCCTCTTACCTGCTGTGACACCAGAAAACTCCCCCTGCATCCCCAGGGCTTTGGGTGCCTCCTATATAACGGGAGGGGCTAGAATGGATGTGCCCCCCTGGCTCTGCAGAGTCTCTAATTTTAGCAGAGTGAGGGAAGTCTGCAAGTTCTGGTCAAGGAAAACAGAGCTGTAACTCTGATTACAAGCAAAAGTCTGACCCAGGTGGCACCTGAGGGCAAAGGTTTATCCTTCAGGTCAGTGGATCGGTTGACAGACAGAAACATGACCAGATCCGAGCCGAAAAGAAAAAAGGAAGAAACCCGCTTCCAGCTACCTTGTCCAAAACAGTGATAAGAAAGAACATCCACCTCACAGGGTTGGTGTGAGAATTAAACAAGTAAGGATGCATACACATGAACCCAGGTTCACCCAGAAGAACACCCAGCACACAGCAGACGTAACTGTACTTCTCTTGCCCTCCCAGGAGGGAACTAAAGAAGACTAGAATCTTCACTTGCCTTTTGGCCGGCTTGTCTGCACCAATAAATACCTACAGGCAGCTCTGGTGCAGAATTACTGAGATTTAGAGGATACCTCTTTAACTTTTCTTCCAAGAATCTCTCCCCACTCCCAGTCTTTTCATCCCCGGGAGGAAAATGTCCCTATTCCTGCACAAGGCTCACCCCATCACTTCCACCGTCGACCTCACCCCTCCACCTGCTGTAGTGAACCTTATAAACACCCCACTCCTTTTAATGGTTTTTTTTTTAAGATTTTTTTTTTAAATTTATTCAGAGAGAGAGAGAGAGAGAGAGAGAGAGAGAGGCAGAGACACAGGCAGAGGGAGAAGCAGGCTCCCTGCAGGAGCCCAACTTGGGACTCGATCTCGGTGCTGTGCCACCGAGGCTGCCCATATTTTAATGGTTTCTTTCTCCACTACTGTGTCGCCTCTGCCCACAATTAAGATCAAGCTTCCTTCATTCAAAAAACAGGGCAGTCTGGGTGGCTCAGCGGTTTAGCGCTGCCTTCAGCCCAGGGCGTGATCCTAGAGACCCGCAATCAAGTCCCACGTCGGGCTCCCTGCATGGAAAGTGCTTCTCCCTCTGCCTGTGTCTCTGCCTCTCTTTCTCTCTCTCTCTCTCTCTCTGTGTATTCTCATGAATAAATAAATAAAAACAAAAAACAGAAAAAACTAATGGGATGCCTGGGTGGCTCTGTCAGTTGAGCATCTGCCTTTGGCTCAGGTCATGATCCAGGGGTCCTGGAATCGAATCCGACATCAAGCTCCCTGCTCAGCAGGGAGTCTGCTTCTCCCTCTGCCTCTGCCTGCTGCTCCCCCTGCTTGTGCTCTCTCTCTCTCTAATAAATAATTAAAACAAAAACATAAAGCAAAACGAAAACTCAGCTCTTAAAGAATCATCCTATCTAACCTTCTAGAAGACTCTCCTGGTTTTCCATGGTTCTGTTTGCTACTCATTCCTCAATTCATGCCTGTCCTTATAGTCCCATGACACTACTCTCTCAAAGGTCAACACAACTTCTCACTGTCGAATCTCCCCACCTAGCGCTGAGATCCCGCAAACCTGCCTCTGTGAGTCATCCCTCGCTTCTTAGAACTCAACTCCTACCTCCACAGTCACTGTCTCCAGGCCCTTTCTCCCACTCACACCTTAAACATTCATTTCCTCTTTTTCCTCTCTTCTCAGTCTCTGGAACCACGCAACCCACAGAGGCCAGAAAGGGAATTTAAATGAATCATGAGGTCAGCTAAGACCTGTGTCCAACCAGAGTTCACATCTTCTCCAAAGAGGGCAGCATCACCACAGGTCCAATTCAGCACCATGCAGGCCCCACTGATGGCCATGCAGTGCTGCCACATAAACCTAGTATAAAATAAAACCTGGGATCTCAAACACGAACCACCAGCTCAGATCCACACCACCATCACACTTTGCAAGCCAAAGGAAAAACAGCTGTCAGATTAACTCAGTCAAAAAGCCTCCAGCGTTCAACTTTGGCACTAGTCAATCTCCTTCTCCGAGGGATTTAACTATCAAGAGGCAAGATCTTAATGACCTACCTCTGAGGCTCCAGACAATAACTTCTTTTATTTTATTTTTTTAAGATTTTATTTATTCATGAGACACACACACACACACACACACAGAGAGGCAGAGACACAGGCAGAGGGAGAGAAGCAGGCTCCATACAGGGAGCCCGATATGGGACTTGATCCCAGGACTCCAAGATCATGCCCTGGGCCAAAGGCAGGTGCTAAACTGCTGAGCCACCCAGGGATCCCCCAGCCAATAACTTCTAACTGCCAGCTGGACATCCCCATGTGAATATCCTGCCAATATCCCAGAGAAGAGGATGAAAATTAAACACAGCATCCATCACCCTACCACAATTTTCCTCTTCCCTGTGTCAAATGCTACCTGCTCTCTATCCTTCCAGTCAAGAATAGAAATCATGGAATAATTTATAACCACTTCCTCCTACCAGTTAGGAAGTCTCACTCCACAGTGTCCTTCAGATCAGTCTTTCCCTTTCCACTTCCATGCCCATAATGTTCCAACTAACTGACGCCTCTCTAATTCATCCTTATCTTCCTAAAATCTGAGATACACTCTGGCTTCCTTTCCTCTACAAAACCCTCCCCAGCTCTCAGCACTTTGCTTGTCCCTTGGACAGGGGGAACCTTGTAGTCTCCCTAGCCACCTTCATAGCTGTCCACCTCATGAGATGGAGTTCCAGAAGGGAACTCTTCAAATTCAACCTTGTGTGCACTGAGTGGACATGGACATGGACTGGGGGAGCCATATGTTAGTGAGAAAGCTTGAGTTATGGCCATAGCACTCTGAACACACCAGATCTCGTCTGATATAGGAAGCTAAGCAGAGTCAGGCCTGATGAGTACCTGGATGGGAGAAAGCCTGAAGTGATGAAGCCACGGGCTGAAGAATTCAGGATTCTTCTAATCTCATTCAGGATTAGGTGTATTTATTTTATCCTGGTCTGGAGCCAAGTACTAACCAAGGTCATTTTAGTCATGCAGCTAGCAAAAGCAGAGAGCCCTATAACATTTGAAAACAGATTTTTTTTAAATACCCTGCATGTAAGAATTAGGTACTATTTCTGGGGAATTCGTCAGCTAAGCTTTGTTACTTTTAATATATAAAACTTTTTTAAATGCCAGTAGAAATAGCTTTTAAGATTATTAGCAATTATGGGGGAAAAAAAAGTACAAAACTGAGACACACAGTGCCAGAGTTTCCTGTACGCTTCAAAGCTCTTCCCATTATGCAAGACTCTTCCTCCTCCCCCCTGCTAGAACCTTCAGAAAATTCAGGAAAAAAAGCAATCATTTGAAATTAGTTTAAAATTCAAAATACTTTAAGTAAATAAATATTTTTTAAAAGGGGGGTTGTGCCTGGATGGCATAGTCCATTGAGCTTCCTACTCTTGCTCTCAGCTCAGGTCATGATCTCAGGGTCATAAGAGACTGAGCCCCTCCCCCGACTCCAGCTCCATGCTCAACAGGAAGTCTACTTGGTTTTCTTTCTCCCTCTGCTCCTCCCCCCTCTAAAACAAATAAATCAATCTTTAAAATTTTAAACAGTTTATGCAACATTACTTTACAGCTGAGAATTTCAGATATTGCACTGTACTCAGGATCCTAAGAAAGGAGTTTATATACCTGAATTCCCAAGAATTGAGGAATAAGTCTTTTAGTGCCTACCAACACACTAACTGGGATTATACCCTAATAGATGTCTTGGTGAATACCAGCAGTCTTCACTTTGGGACTCACTGCACCACCTAATTGGTCTTTCCTGGTTAAGAAAGTTATATACTTCACATTCTGCCTCACAAGTCACCTCCTCAGTGGTCTGGGTCCAGTATCAGTAGAGATGAAGACAAGTGTCCTTGGTAAGGATTTCACATCATGGCCCTGAGCTTTAAGATACCTTCTCTGGCCAGCAAAGAATCCAAAGGTGGGGAGCTTTCCCTCTATACAAGAGAGGTATAAGGCAATCCTGGACAGAATTGCTCTAATCTCTGTCTGTCACACACATATACATACACATACACATACACACACACACACACACATACACACAACAAAACCCATCCTAGACGGGCACCAAGACAGCTGTGGTGGCCACAGTGAAAATTCCACACATATATGAAACTATCCTCCCCACACATGCAGGAAAATTAGCATGCATAGTAAGAAGCTTGCTGGTGCCCACAAACTATCCAAGTTCATGTATACCTCTCCGCCCTTGCCCTTTTTCTAAATCTGCAAACTCTCCTTGGAAGAAAAAAAGTCCTAAAATTTATGGTTAAAACCCAAGTAAGTCAAGATTATGCTACAGCAATGCCAAGGAGATATTATTATTTTCTGTCTAACATTTTGGTCTACTGCCTTCCAGCCACAGCCATCACATGACCTTAAGAAGATTCCAGTCTCAAGCACTCGAGCCAACAGAACCATATTTCACGTCAACCATGATGAGACTGCATGCATCTGTTCTGAAGGCTCTTAGACACGACAATGAAAGGCACCTTGATGAATGTTAACAATCGTCACTGAATCTAATGATTACAAGTCTTGGTTCATCTGCTTCCTAAAGTGATTAATGTCTAAATCTCAAGGTAAATAACAAAACAAAAACACTCGGCAATAAAACTGTGCTTTATCAGGAACTTGTTTCTCAAAAGCTGGGTTGCTGCAAGAAACAGAGCTACTCACTGCTCACTACTCACCGAAGGGTCAACCTGGTCATTGGTTACTCCTCGCAGAACGATTCTTAACGGGTGCTTCATAAATGGAGCCAGACAAAGAAGACTCTCCAGGTAGTAGCCAATGCTGCGAAGGACATTACAGTCATGTTCCACAGACCCACCGTACAGGAGGCCAGGCTGGTAATACAAGGTTGTTCCTTACACCGGAGGAAGGAGAGCCACATTCAACAGAAAACAAAAAAAACAAAAAAACAAAAACAAAAACAGAAAAAACACTTAGTGTCACAAAGTCAACAAAGGAAGTAAAACCCAAGGGGAAAGTCTGACAAGGGCATCCAAGAAGTTCAAAATGCCATTCCTAAGGGCCCACACTTCACTCCAAAAGCTGACTCATTACTGTCAAGCCCCTGTAACAATAATAAACTGTGAGTGTAATTTAATAAACAGCAATAAATTAAACCCCTCCCTAAGCAACTGAGTTGCCAAAGTCGTGGCAGGGCAGAGGAGAGATCCTAACAGGCGCTCTGGTCTACCAAGAGCACACTCTGCCTGCTGTGGGGGGCTTTACAAATGATGTGCTAAAATCATCATATCAGCAACCAGCTTCTCCCGGGCCCCTGAAATGAGATTTCCCCGTATACAGCACTCACCAACAGGATTCCTAGAGAAGGCAAGTACTTGATGGCACTTAATACTGTTAATAGTAGCTATTTTAATAGTAATGAGTGGAAAGATCTGAAACTATTAAATAGCTTTAGTGGAAACTCTATTATCTTTATTCAGTCTTTTGCATATTTGTATCATCCAGAAAGTTTCTTACTGGGTATACGTATTAGAGGAAAAGTAAAATATTCTAGATTATTAGGGGCAGGGGACACATAAATGGGTGAACAAGGGATTGTTGCTGCTCAAAATCTTTTGCTAATGTCTTCTGGCATAATTAACCAATAAATTTAACATTAGAGGAAAGTGATCTAGGCTCAGTCACTGAAAAGGAAAGCAATTCTTTGAAGTTTCATAAAATAAAAAAATTTGGAGTTTCATTAACAAAAGAAAAAAAAAAAGACTGTATCATCACTAAATTCTGCAAATCTGTGCCTACAAATGAACCAAGTGAGAAACTGGCAGATCATTAGAATGAAGACTTCTCTGGTGGGGCAGGAAGTATGACATAGAAGCAGGATCATTTAAAATGTCTTACTTCCCAACTTAAGCTACAGATATGACCAGAAAATAATTATGAACCCTCTAAATCACCAAGAAAAACTGCTGGAAAAAAATGTTTTTAATTTAAAATTTTCTTTTAAATCTCCAGCAATTTCAAAGTAAGCCAAGGAGGACTCAAGGAATCATACATAGGTTGCAAAGGGCATCTGAAGTCTCATGTGATGCAGGGGCCACTTATTAGGACAAACTTGTCATCTTTCTTAAGAGAGCCAAGTGAGAAAGTTCAGAGTTTTCTTTGTGGAATATATGTGCAAAGGTGAATACTTCATGGAGCCAGCCAGTGTTTACCATGGTTTCCCATACAATGTCTTGAAAAAGAGTTTCTAATAGCCAACAAACAGCTAAAAAACAACCTAAGTGTTTACCTGTAGGGAGCAGTTAAATAAATTATCGGGCATCCATACAATAGAATACTCTACTAGGCCCATGGAAATGTTGAGATGGATCTGCGTGTGCCTGGCAGGGAAAGTTCTTGGAGACGTCTGTGATAGTGAAGAAAAGCTGGCTGCAGAACAATCTGAAGAGCATGATGTTGCTGGAGGCTTGAGATATAGAAGTGCGCAAGGAAGCAAAGGCATATATAGGAGACAAGGGCACACACCTCAGGCTGTGACCACGGCTGCCCCTCAGGGAGAGGGAGGGAACAGGAGAAGAAACAGGTGAAGGGATTTTCACAACTTTTGTATATACTTGAGCTTAATTTTTTTTTTTTCTTTTTATTGAGAGGAGAAGAAAGAATGCATGCAGGGGGCAGGGCAGAGGAGCAGGAGACGAAGAGGGAAAGGATCCCAAGCAGACTCTGCACAGAGTATAGAGCCCAAATGTGGGGCTTGATCTCACAACCCCGAGATCATGACCTGAGCCAAAACCAAAAGTTGGGACACTCAACTGACTCAACCAAAAGTTAGGACACTCAACTGACTCAGCCACCCAAGTGTCCTGTGCATTCTTACTTTGAAGATAAAACTAAAAAAGTAAAATTCAGCACATATAACTACTTCACAGGGTTTGCTGTAAAATTTGACTGTGACAAAATAAAGACTTTGAAAAGTTGTGCAGAAATATTAGGTAAAAAAAAAAAATTAGGTATAAAGTATTTTTATTGTTGAAAAAGAGAAGGTGCTTGTTTGTTGATGTGACATTTCCAGCCTTCTAACTTCTTTAATTCAAGTGTACGCCCCTTACATCGGCAGATTTCACATACATTTCCACACACTGTATCACGGACAGGAAACTCGCCCTTTCCACATGATTATTTTTATAGGGTCAAAAGGCATGAGAGGGAAGCCTGGGTGGCTCAGTGGTTGGGCATCAGCCTTTGGCTCAGGGTGTGATCCCAGGTCTGGGGATCAAGTCCTACAACGGGCTTCCTGCGAGGAGCCTGCTTGCTTCTCCCTCTATCTATGTCTGCTTCTCCCTCTATCTATGTCTCTGCCTCTCTTTCTGCATCTTTCATGAATAAATAACTAAAATCTTTTAAAAAGGAGGGGGGCGAAGGAGAGGGGGCATGAGAAGTAGGAATGTTTAAGTAGAATATGTGGGTGCTTTCAGGAACGGTAAGAAAGAGAGCTTACCTGTTTGGTTTATTTCAATCCGAGAACCATTAGTTACTTTGTCCAACAGTCTTATGAAGCTGGCTTCAAAGTCTGTGAGGAAAAGAGAAAACAGATTGGCCTCATGCCAGGTCACCATTTCCAGAGTACATGTGTTATCCAGGAACTGCGGTGGAAGGTATGTGACTTCCTGCATCATGCCCAGGTTCTTGTTAGGACTGGGGTGGGACCACTGGCTGAGGAAACTAAAGCAGCTGAAAAGCACTGAGTAGAAGACATATGGTTAGTGGAACTATGAGAAACAATTCAGCTTTCATATTCCACAACAAACAACAACTCTACCAGCAATCTGATGGGGTATTAATTTCAGCAGCTTACCACCCATCAAGGCCTGCTCTTCTGACTTGAGGAGTGCATGCCAAATACAGGAGAAACAGCAGAAAGTGGGGAAGAGTCTGAAAGTCAATTTCTTATTTATTCCAGAATACCTAAGAGGGCAGATGCAATTGTGACTCCTCAGTCTCAGAAGCAGTAAGAGGTCACTGTCTCCCCTACTCAACACTGTCCCTTTTCCCTTCTTCTGCCACTTTACTCATCTAGAGCTATCTAACCAGTTCAGTTTTTAACTTCATTACAGAGGTGCTTGAATATGAAGTCATTATTACTACCTTCTTTTTAACACACGAAAAGAGACTGGAAGAAAAAACACCGAATGTTAACGAATGGATTTCTCTTCATGGTAGGACTTTATAGGAATTTAATTTTCTTGCTTAAATTCTCATGTATAAATTTGGATAGATGTTATCTAAAACATAAAAGCTGGTCATTATTTAGAAGAGCGGTGTGTAGGGAGGGAGGACATGGATTTTAAATGTAAAGTAAGAGAAGAGGAAGAGGGAGGACTCAGGCAGGAGACTATGTCCTGTGGCCTTCCTGAGTGGATCTCACTCACGTTCAGACAATCATGCTCACCTCCTCCCTCTCTGCCGTCAACCTCCTGCCCGTGAACAGGACAGGAAGACCAACTCTCCCACACCAAAAGCATAGTGACCACCTGGTAGTTTAGGCGGTTTCCACCCCTATAATAAACTAGCAGAATTTTTAAGCACAGACGCCAGCAGTCACTTGAGCTGATCCCAGAAGGCGAGCACAACTAAGCAATTCCCATCCACCCATCCTGTTATTTAACACTGCCCCACGCTTCTTGCCACGGTAGATGTTGCAATCTGTACAAAGAGCCTTAGGCTAGAAGTCAGAGAAGCTCCAATAAGTCCTGAAACAAGGAATAACAGCTAATTCCAGCAGGGTGTGCATTGATGGTTACCTTACAGCCAGACAATCTCTCATTTAATCTGCAAAGCTCTCGACAGGGAGTGCCATTCCCATTTTATAGAAGGCTGAGGGGGATCCCTGGGTGGCTCAGCAGTTTAGCACCTGCCTTTGGCCCAGGGTGCGGTCCTGGAGTCCCGGGATCGAGTCCCACGTCGGGCTCCCGGCATGGAGCCTGCTTCTCCCTCTGCCTGTGTCTCTGCCTCTCTCTTTCTCTATGTCTATCATGAATAAATAAAAAAATTTAAAAATCTTAAAAAAAAAAAAAAAAGAAGGATGAGGCCCGAGAATGAGGTTGGCCAGTGACCGAGCCAGGGGTTGAGGCCAAGTCTGGGCTTCTCCAGAGTCCACGCTCCTAACCACATGACACTAGTTTGTCAAACTCAGTTTAATGCCTGAGTCAACTACCTCCTCTAGAAAATCATAGAACTTTTTAACTGCAGGCAGTGACCTACTGCAGGATCCTGCAGACCATTTAATGGGTCCCCAATCAACATTTATTTTTAATGAAATTAGAACAGAATAAACGATGCCAGTTAACTGTACACAGGGCACTGTTTGTGAAACCTTCAAGTGTTTTATAATTATCTGTATGTGCACTTGGTTGTACTGTTAAGTAGCATCACAAAAGTTTGAAAAGAACTACAAAATTGTTTCCATGACCTCGCGATAAAGAATATTGTTTTTAAAAATTAGGTATGATGTAGACCACGGTGCCACTCTCCACCTGTATTTCCAGCACATACAATGTACTCTGCACAAAAAAAGGAAAGTCCTGATTAGCTCAAGTTCTTGAGGTGGCTAAGGGGGAGAGGAACAGATATTTATGAATAAAGTCCATGATTAAACTCCATAACTTTCACAGATGAGAGGGGGAAAAAAAAAAAAAGAAAGAAAGCATAACTTTTAGAACTTTTTTCTTCTGCAATTCACAGGGCCATTTAAGCATGAACACAGTTAAAAATGCCCAGCACAGGAACACGGGCAGGAACAGAATGGGCACATAAAGAGACCTCCAGGCTGGACCTAGTCACAGCAAACAGGTGATTCAGAAGCAGTACTTGAAAGAACCAAACACAGAGCTAGTTCCAGAGTCCTGGCAACAGTGAAGATACAGCTCCATCACGTGGTTATGAAAAAGATCTCAGGTTCACCTAATAATAGTAAGACGAATGTCCCCAAACTCATTAAGACAGATGTGTAGGATTCCCTACCCCTTCACTCCCCACACAGCCTCTTTGACTCTTCTTCCTCAGGACTGCTTTGACTCTTCTTCCTCAGGACTGCTTATCTACATTAGTTCAGATATCAAAAAACAGTAGGGGAAAATATCCAAAACTAGGCACAATTTTACTGCACTGTTTAGGAATACATAATTAGGTTATAAAGCTATAAAGACAATCTACACAAATACTGTACTGGTCAGGAAAGCGGCTACCAGCAGGGACACAGGAGGGAGTCATGACCAGAGAGGCCCCTAGGTGCAACAGTGACTATTTCTTGACTTGGACGGGGTCACACAGGTGTTCATTTTATAATCTTTTTTTTTTTTTTAATTTTTATTTATTTATGATAGTAACAGAGAGACAGAGAGAGAGAGAGAGAGGCAGAGACACAGGCAGAGGGAGAAGCAGGCTCCATGCACCGGGAGCCTGACGTGGGATTCGATCCCGGGTCTCCAGGATCGCGCCCTGGGCCAAAGGCAGGCGCCAAACCACTGCGCCACCCAGGGATCCCCCATTTTATAATCTTTTAAGCACTACTTTAACATGTGCATTTTTTGTTTATTGTATTTAACATTTTCTAGAAGTTTATACTATATCTCAGAATTCTTTAAATATTGCCTCTGATACCTAAAGTGCTCCCCTTCTCAGTGAGCTCATTATTTCTTACAGGCAGCCTGTGACTATGTAGGACAGTGCCAATCATCGGTCTGGCCCATTCCTCACTAAGAAAGGCAAACTATGTCTCAAATGAGGGCAGTGAGGAAAAGAATACAAACTAAAGACCTACACTTTAGGAGTAAATCTCAACCGATAATGGTTTCAACTTAAAAAGTATCATAACAATTTAAATATCTAGAAACATTAAGTGTGCGAAAATAAATTATGATGCATATATCTAATATAATATATGTCACATATAAATGTTAGATGTATATACATTGGATATATATCAGAACACTTTGCAGCCTTACAATTTTTTTTTAAGATTTTATTTATTTATTCATGAGCGAGAGAGAGAGAAAGAGAGAGAGAGAGAGAGAGGCAGAGACAAAGGGAGTCCGATGTGGGACTCGATCCTGGGTCTCCAGGATCACGCCCTGGGCTGAAGACAGCGCTAAACCATTGAGCCACCTGGGCTGCCCCAGCCTTACAATTAATGAGAATTTTCATATACTGATATTTAAGTCACCTCCATGGTATGTTGAGTGAAAAAAAAGTAAGATGCTGGGATCCCTGGATGGCGCAGGGGTTTGGCGTCTGCCTTTGGCCCAGGGCGCAATCCTGGAGACCCGGGATCGAATCCCACGTCGGGCTCCCGGTGCATGGAGCCTGCTTCTCCCTCTGCCTGTGTCTCTGCCTCTCTCTCTCTCTATGACTATCATAAATAAATAAAAATTAAAAAAAAAAAAAGTAAGATGCTGATGGCCATTTGTGTGAAAAAGGAAAAAGCGTATATGTATTTGCCTAATTATGAAAAAAAGAGCTCTGGGAAGAAACACAACAAACTAGTAACACTGGCTGCTTCATAGGAAAGGGAAGATGGGAAAGAGAGACACACTTTGTTAAACCCTTTTGCTCCCTCTGAATTTTACACAATCGTGTATGTTTTTTAAATACATAAAATTCAAATTAAAAAATACACATAAAGTTACTGTAACACAATTTAAATAGCCAACAAAACTGCTCTCATTAAATAGCCTGTGAAAGATCTTTATAATACTATACGGCCATTAAAAATATTTTAAAAGAATTATTTAATTACACGAGGAAATGCTCACATCAAGGAAATAACTTAAAAGTAATATACACAATGTGATTTCAAGTTCTTTAGAGAGGTACCTAAAATATAAGACAATGAGCCAGTAATATCTGAAACTAGAAATCATTCTTATCCTCATTAAATCCCAAAAGGTAGATATTACAAATACATACCCAATTCTCAGAAAAAATTAAAAGGTATCTGTTGGGCTGGCAAGACTGGGGACCTCAAAATGGCCACTCTACCTTCATCTTCCCGCCAAAACTCTTTATAAACCCCCCTGAGGTTTGCCTGGGCACGACTTCCCTGACTCGACTTCCCCAACTCGACTTCCCTGACTTGGGCCTCTTCTCCAAGTCACGGAACCTTGCCAGGAGCGCTCCCCATTAAAGCACTCTCGAACCTACCACCTGGCTCTGCTGTCTTTTTCTCCGTTGATCATTAAAAGAAAACCTAACAGTACCCATTCACTTGGAAATATGCATAAAATATATACATTTTTTATATATAATATGTAACTACAGATGTGATTAATAAATTATATTTTAACTGAAAGAAACATATAACATCTTTCCTAAATTGTCAGCACAGGAAGAAAGAAAACTACAGGACATGCTCAAATATTTTAAGCAGAAACATCACTTTACCAGACTACACAACAGTCAACAACAACAACAACAACAACAACAACAAAAAATTACCACTCTGAATACCTTAGTAATTAAAAAAACAAAAGCAAGGGCAGCCCGGGTGGCTCAGCTGTTTAGGGCCTGCCTTGGGCCCAGGGTGTGAGCCTGGAGACAGGGTGTGAGCCTGGAGACCCGGGATGGAGTCCCACATCGGGCTCCCTGCATGGAGCCTGCTTCTCCCTCTGCCTCTCTCTCTCTCTCTCTCTCTCTCTGTGTCTCTCATTAATAATAAATAGATAAATAATCTTAAAAAAAAAAAAAGCAAGAGCAAAATGAACTGAGATTTTAGAAATGGAACTGAATTATAAGCCAAAAAGTAAATGAAAAAAATCACAAAAGAGATTTTAAAAATGGAAAATTGAGCAGAGGCAGCCCTGGTGGCGCAGCAGTTTAGCGCCGCCTGCAGCCCAGGGCGTGATCCTGGAGACCCCGGATCAAGTCCCATGTCGGGCTCCCTGCATGGTGCCTGCTTCTCCCTCTGCCTGTGTCTCTGCCTCTATCTCTAGCTGTGTCTCTATGAATAAATGAATAAAATCTTTAAAAAAGATAAAAATAAAATAAAATTATAAATGTAAAAAAAGGAAAATAGAGCAGAAAAAAAATCAAGCTATTAAAAATACAATACAGATCAATAGTTTCATTCATTTGTAAGAGGAAAGAAAATGTGAGTTAATAATAAATAATAAAAAATAATATAATTAATAAAAGATATTTGAGCTTTGGGTCACCTGGGTGGCTCAATCAGTTAGGATCCACCTCCGGATCTGCCTTTGTGTCTGCCTTCCACTCAGGTCCTGATCCTAGGAGCCCTACATCGGGCTCCCTGCTCAGTGGGGAGTCTGCTTCTGCCTCTGCCCCTCCCTTCCACTCAAGATCTCTCTCTGGCTCAGTCTCTCTCTGATCTCAAATAAATAAAATCTTTTTTAAAAAAGGGACACCTGGGTGGCTCAGCAGTTGAGCATCTACCTTCGGCTCAGGGCCTGATAGCACAGTCCTGGGATAGAGTCCCCACATCAGGCTTCCTGCATGGAGCCTGCTTCTCCCTCTGCCTGTCTCTCTGCCTCTCCCATGAATAAGTAAAATCTTTAAAAAAAAAATCATAAACTTTTATAATAAACTATTCCCTAATATTTACTGATACATCTGAAATTAATATAGCTAGGTAAAAAAGAGGATAAACCAAGCAGATAAAAAAAAAAAAGACACAAAAAAGATAATTAATTCTGTTCCAAAATGAAGAGAATAAGAAAATTTATCAATAAACCGAAAAGAGCACTGATAAAGTTGCTGAAATATTTTTTCCCAACATTGGAAGGAAAAAATTTTCTATTACATATCCCGAAGAACAGCAATACCAAAAGCATGGAGAGATGGCTTCAACTGCAGAACAGTTAAGAAGAGCACAACATGCAAAAAATAAATTAATTAATAAATTACAAACTAACTTCATTTTATTAGAACAAATGAGGGATGTCTGGGTGGCCCAGAGGTTGAGTGTCTGCCTTCAGCTCAGGGCTTGATCCCCGTCCGGGGATTGAGTCCCGAATCTGGCTCCCTGCACAGAGCCTGCTTTTCCCTCTATGTCTCTGCCTCTCTCTCTAAATGCCTCTCTCTATTAATGCATAAATAAATAAAATCTTAAAAAAAAAAAAAAGACAAATGAAATATCCCCACATAAAACCTTAGAAAAGAGACTATAACATATTTTTCAACTACCCACTATGGTTGAGAAGAGGGTCTCTCAGGGAAGGACTGCATATAATGCACAAAGAAAATGACAATATTATTAAATACAAGATTAAATACACAAAATAGGGTGAAATTAAGTAATTAGCTTGACTGCTACTGAAAAGGCAGCATCTGATAAAATTCAAAATCTATTTTTCAGTAAAAATCGGTTTTAAAAAGTACAAAGAATGAATTTATTGTAAGAGAGTTTATATATAAAAACAGAAGCCTTAGATGTTAAAGGAAAATGTCTTCACTGGCTGTGGGTAGACCAAGATTTCTTTAGCAGGACACAAAAAGATTTATAAATTGTACTACATTAAAAGTAGTACCTATTGCAAATCAACAGAAATCATTAAGTGTGAAAAAAACAAGTCAGAGTATAACTAGGTATCTGCAATACTTCAACAAAGAATTGTGCCATATTAATAAAATGTAATAGCATGCTACAGCAATGAAAATCAGCTAATGCCTATACAACAGAGATAAATCTTACAAACACGACAGAGAACAAAGAAACTAGACACACACACAAAATACATACTCTATAATTCCACTTACATAAATTATGGTTAATACTTCAGAAATGTGGGATCCCTGGGTGGCGCAGCGGTTTGACACCTGCCTTTGGCCCAGGGCGCGATCCTGGAGACCCGGGATCAAATCCCACATCGGGCTCCCGGTGCATGGAGCCTGCTTCTTCCTCTGCCCATGTCTCTGCCTCTCTCTCTCTCTCTCTCTCTCTCTGTGACTATCATAAATAAATTAAAAAAAAAAAAAAAACTTCAGAAATGTAATCTACAGTGTAAAAAGTCAATTTATTATTTCCATTGGGAGTGGGAGAAAATGGTGTGATGGAGCAAGGATGAAAGGTTTTAGGGTTGCTGGTCATGTTTTATTTCTTGACATGGATAGCATATCCATTTTGTAAATTCATCAAGCTATCCATTTATGGTCTGTGTCCTTTGTTTTTCTTTGGGGGGAGGGGCAGAGATTGAGAATCTTAAACAGGCTCCACCCCTAGCAGAGTGCCCACCACCCGGATCCTAGGGCCCTGCGATCCTGACCGGAGCCAAAATCAAGACAGCCACTAAACCAACTGAGCCACAAAAGCACCACTCAGGTCTGTGCACTTTTCTTAATTTACAGATATTCTCATAAAAGCTCTTTTTTTTTTTTTTTTTTTAAATAAAAATCAAGGGGCTGGGCAGCCCGGGTGGCTCAGCGGTTTGGCGTGCCTTCGGCCCAGGGCCTGATCCTGGAGACCCAGGATCGAGTCTCACGTCGGGCTGCCTGCATGGAGCCTGCTTCTCCCTCTGTCTGTGTCTCTGCCTCTCTCGCTCTCTCTTTCTGTGTCTTTCATGGGTGAATAAATAAAATCTTAAAAAAAAAGGGGGGGGGAATCCCTGGGTGGCGCAGCAGTTTAGTGCCTGCCTTTGGCCCAGGGCGTGATCCTGGAGACCCGGGATCTAATCCCACGTCGGGCTCCCGGTGCATGGAGCCTGCTTCTCCCTCTGCCTATGTCTCTGCCTCTCTCTCTCTCTCTCTCCCTCTCTCTCTGTGTGACTATCATAAATAAACAAAAATTAAAAAAAAAATCAAGGGGTGCCTGTGTGGCTGTCAACTGAGCGACCAACTCTTGGTTTGGGCTAAGGTGCTAATAATCTAGGTTCCTGAGATTGAGTCACCATGGGCTCCACACTTAGAGAGGAGTGTGCTTGAGATTTTCTCCCTCTGCAACCTCCCCTCTCTCAAATCTCCACTGCCGCGCATGCTCTCTCAAATGAATAAATCTTTAAAAAAAATAAATAAATAAAAATCAAGTTAAAAGAAAGAGTACCTTAAAATATATAACAGAAGCAAAGAAATTCAATCATTTCTCCAATCTGCCATACTAGAAATGCTATTAAATATATCTCAAAAAAAAAAAAAAGGTGTCAATAGAAGGAAGAAGTAGCAATTAAGGGAAAATATATCTTACCAACAAAGCAAGACGGTTTCACATACTTTGATCTGACCCCACATTTTAAAAAAAGCATAGTCTTTGACCCAGCAATTCCACATCTAGAACTCTATCCTGCAGGAACAGAAGTATGCTAGGATACATGTACCAAAACTTTTACTGCTGCTTTATTTATAATAACAAACAATGAAGATTACTTTTTTGGTCCCATGCGTTCAAATGTTCCTAGATATTTTGTTGTGCCTATATAAAAACCTATAAAAAATAAAATCAACAAAGGGAAATTTAATTCTCTGATTTACGCTGTAAAGAACTCTGAAAACTTAAGCATAAAAACAATCCTAGAGGGCAATGAAAAAAGACATCAGAGGCGGTGCAGACTGCAAATAGTCAACAGGAGTCAGGAAGGATGTGGACTATCATCAGCCATTAGGAATATGCAAATTCAACAGGACAGTACTACCAGGATGGCTAAGGGGTTTGGAGAAACTGTGAGCCCACCGGCCGCAGGTGCAAGGAGGAGCCTGGGCGCAGCACAAGGCACAGAGATACCCCCTAGCCTAGGGACCAGTCCCTCTTGGAGTCCTTCCTCCCACCTCCTCATCGTGTGCACCCCTCCTCCGGCTCCTCCTGTGTGGGCCACCGGCTCAGGCTGAGAGCCGCCTCTCCCAGCTGTGGGCTGTAGGCCGTGGGCCGTGAGCCCTGTCCTCCTCTTCTCTTCTGTCCTCTCCTGGGGGTATAGGAGGGCACCCCAGAGTTTCCTGATCCTCTGAAACCAGGTCACACTCACTGGTGTTCTAGTGGGAGTTCACCACTTCCTCCTGTCAGTGGCCTTCACATCAATAGCATCACCCATCCCTGGCAACAACTAAGGAGATTTTAGCGCGTTCCCCCCAAATCCGAGACCATCAGGTTCTACAAGACAGTGTGATCAAGATGGGACTTTTCCAACATGTGACCTCTGGTGTGGACATGGGCGTGTAAATGACCTTCAGCTGCTGCCTCTTAGCCAACAACCTTTGGGGAACGGCCAGAAAGAGCCCAGCAGATATCTGCAGCTGGTCTGAGGGCCAGAGGCCAGGAAGGTGCCTCAGTACCACCAGATGCACAGGCTCAGCCAAGTTTTGAAAATGCTTATCTTATTAGAACTAACACATTTTAAAAAACCCTTGGGGAAAACACCAAATGCTGGCAAGGGTATAGAGAACCTGAATCACTTGGCATTGCTGGTGGGAATATAAAATGGTAAGGCCATACTGGAAAACACTTTGACAGTTTCTTAAGTATGTAAACTACCATACAGCCCAGCCACTATACTCCTGGGCATTTATCCCAGGCAGAGACTTCTGTTCACATAAAAGCATGTACACAAATGTTTATAGCAGCTTTATTCATAAACGGTCAAAAAACTGGACACAATCTAGATGTCTTTCAACAGGTGAATGGTTAAAAAAAACACAACCCTGTAATACTTTCATATCATGGAATAGTGTACAGCAATAAAAAGAAACAAACCTGAAAAAAACAACAACTTAAATCTCCGAAGAATCATGCTGAGTGAAAACAGTCCACCGCAGAAGGTTACTTGCTGTATGATTCTACTTATATAACGTTCTTCAAATGACAAAATCACAGGACTGGAAAACAGATTGGTGACTGCCAAAGGTTAAGAGTTAGTGGGGTAAGGAGGAAGATGGTGTGGCTGAGAACCTGAGGAATCCTTGTGGTAATGGAAATGCTCACTACCTTCACTCTTACCCCTGTCGATTTCCTGGCTGTAATATTGTACTATAGTTTTCCAGATGTTCCATGTAAAGAAAATTGGGTGAACTGCAGACAGGATCTCTCAGTACTATTTATTACAACTGCATGTGAATCCACAACTATCTCAAAATTAAAAGTTTAGTTTAAAAAAAAAAAAAAGCTGAGTGAAGTAAGTCAGTCGGAGAAGGACAAACATTATATGTTCTCATTCATTTGGGGAATATAAATAATAGTGAAAGGGAATATAAGGGAAGGGAGAAGAAATGTGTGGGAAATATCAGAAAGGGAGACAGAACGTAAAGACTGCTAACTCTGGGAAACGAACTAGGGGTGGTAGAAGGGGAGGAGGGCGGGGGGTGGGAGTGAATGGGTGACGGGCACTGGGGATTATTCGGTATGTTAGTGAATTGAACACCAATAAAAAATAAATTAAAAAAAAAAAAAGATGGCACACAGTTCCATCTGGAATAGCATTTACAGCTTCCAAGCAACAGCAGATCTGAGAGCAGACAATTAGGATTCCTGGCATCTGTCTTTCAAAAATGAGTATCTCATTTTGGGCACCCAATAATCAACATGTGGCAGCAAACTAACAGTCAACAGAGGCACAAGAGGGCGTGTTCCCAATCAACCACACAATATTCGATCTACTATCATTATTAGAGTCCTCAGGCTTGTCCAAGTCTAGTTACTGATCAGTAACTCTGAGTCTCAGACCATACTAAAATAAAATACAGGTGCATCCTTGCAGTATAAGAAATGTAATTTGGTCTTTGTCCCTGATTCCTGACACAGAGCTCCTAAAACCCTTGGAAGTTCCAAAATAATAAGTGTCTCTTAAAATTTATTCATAAGGAGCCTCTTTTGAATTTATGCTGATGAGGCGACTCAGGATGGGGCTGGTCAACAGAAAGACCCAAGTGGTTAAAGAGTTGGAACTTTCAGCCCCATCCACTGACCCTGAAGGAAGGAGAGGTTGCCTGGAGATCAAACCTCATTAAAACTTGCATAAGGAGAGGACTTCCAGGCCAGTGAATGAACCACGTGCTGGAAGGGTGGCATGCCCTGGTTCCAGAGGGCAGAAGGACCCTTCAGGACCTGGCCCTATATACCTCATCTGTGTGTTCAGCTATATCCTTTATAATATCCTGTATAATAAACTCAGCTTTGTGAGCCACTCTAGCAAATTATTAGACCCAAGGAGGTTCCGTGAGAACCCCCGATTTATATAACCACTTGGTCACAAGTACAAGTAGCCTGAACCTGAGATTGGGACTTGTGACTGGCATCAGAAGCGGGCCTGAGAACCTTACCCTGTGGGATCTGCTGTCATCTCCAAGTAGACAGCATCAGAATTGAGTTCAATCTGTACTACACCCCATTGATGCCCACTGAGAATTGGAGAATTGCTTTGTAGGGGGAAAACCCCATCCATCTCGTGTCAGACCCATTGAGAGTAGAGGAGGAAAACAGTCTTCTCTTACAGTTCTCCTTCTAGAAGATGCAATTTATGAACAGCAGATTTAGCCCCCATACAGTTTACCAAGCAATGTTTTCCTTTCAAAGGACCTCTGTGTAGCATGTTTCTTCAACATATTTTAAGGCATTCTTTTGATTAAAACTCCAGTTAGCCCTCCCTTCTCAGAACCTCAACTGCTTACGCTGTGTGCAGCCCTCCCGTGGGTTTCCATCACTCCTCTCTCCCATTTCACAGGGTAAGACAGTGAGGCTCAGTCATGGGACTGGCTCAGAGATGCAGGGAGTAGCGCCGCGGCCTAACTACGATATCAGTGCTCCTGCCTCAGTCCATCTTTCCCTATTCCCGTTTTAAACGATTCTCATGGAATTCCTTCCATCTGGACCTCATCTTACCCATGAACTGTGATCTCAACTTAACCCAACAAGACACAGCCCCTATGAAATCCAGAGCCCCACGCTGCGTACGGCTGCTGTCCGTGGTGACAAGCAACAGACAAGTGCATCATACAGTTAAATGGGAGAAGCAGCCCTCCAGGCGGGAGCTGACCACAGCCTCCTTCCAGCTCTGTCACCCTGCAGACTTGAACTTGGCCAGCTATCTTACCCAACTATGCCTTGGCTTTCTACCTGCAGGAGCACAGCAGTAAAACAAAGTATGTACTTCCTCCTCACTAACAGCAAGAGTAGAATGGAACATAATTGTTCATGTTTCTCAGAATGAAGCAGAAATTATACATGGTTGTATAATTAATAAAAATCATTCCAGGATCATTTTTCTTTGGGGTTCAAATTCTTCTCATCATATACAATCTATCAGCGTTGGAAGGGGGCGGTTTTATTTAAGAGATTAGCTCGTTTGCTTGAAGCCACAGAGTTTGGCTTGGGTCTCATCCCCTTCTGAATCCCCATGCAGCTTTCTGGGTCCACATGCTGCTATTCCCAACCATTGGAGATATGGGGAAAAGAAAAGGCATAATAATTCAATCTCATATGCCCAGGGTTTTAACAACCACAGTGTTGACATTTTGGACAGAAGTATTTTTTGTGTGAGGAAGTTGTCTGGTGCAGCTCAGGATGTTTAATGGTATCCCTGGGCTCTGCCCACAAGGTGCCAGGAGCAGCCTCCCAGTTGTGACAACCAAAAACACCTCCAAAAACTGCCAACTGTCCCCCTGGGGAACAAAACTGCACTGGTTGAAAACCACTACATTATACATAATACACATCAATATTTGGAAGCCATCACCCAAGAGGAAAACTTAGGCTGAAAAAAAGAGGACAAAAAAAAGGCATAATTCTCTTTAAATATGTGAAAAGTTTCCATATAGAAGCAGGAACAGATTTCAGATGCCAGAGACCAGAACTATACTCTGTAAGTAGATTATATTATAAAACCAGCTAACTTTTTTTGTAATTGATCTTTTTACATTAGAGAGAGACCGTGCACAAGTGGGGGCAGGGGGTTGGGGGACAGACTCCCTGCTGAGCACGAGCTCAATCTCAGAACCTTGAGATCATGACCTAAGCTGAAACCAAGAGCCAGACATTTCACCAACTGAGCCACCCAGGTGCGCCCAAACTAGCTAACATTTATTTTCCCTACATGCCTGGAAGTCCTGTGCGCTTTATTTCATCTAATCTTTACAATAACCCGTTAAGTTGGTAATACTGGCCTCACTTTACCAATGAAAAAACTGAGGCTCAGAAATGTTAAAGAATTTGCCCCAGGTCCAAGAGCTGGCAGCATATGCAGAGCCAGGACTCAACCCAAGGTCTAACTCTGAGACCAAGCTCGTAACCACCAAGCTACTACAACCACAACAAATTAAGGATTTTACCTCAACATAATAAATAAAGAACTCTATGACTTACAAGTGGTTCCTTTCACCAACAGTGATTCTGGCAGCCACCATCATATCTGTCCAGACCAGAAGCAGATCAAGAAAGTCTTCCTCCATGACCCCCAGGGAGGCCTCTGCCCTGACTTCGCTGAGTCCCTTTACCACATTCAGCTCTTCCTACTTCATGTTACTCAAGCTACTCTCTCAAGCACTTCCTACTGAGAAAGCTCCCCCAGAGTGGGGCAACCAGCTCCTCATGTTTATGTTCCCACAAGGCCTTGCACAGTGGGCTCAGTAACCTTTCCTGAACCGCTGCCCCTGAGGCAAAAGGCCTCCACCACCCACCCCCAGCCCACGATTAGATTCAGCAAGCACCTTCCAGAGACACAGTTTTTTACTTAAACTGAAGATTTTATTGGCTGTGCTCTGAAGTTTTTTCCAATTCTCAGAATCTGAGAAGAAAGAGTCAGAAAGGGAGAGATGACTGGCAACATAGCCCGCTGGCTACATCTTCAATCAAACTACCAAGGACTCACCTGACTATGACGGTAGATCATGTTTCAGGGGCTACACATTATTTATATACATAAACACGTACATGTGGGTATATATATGTGTATATACACATACGTGTGGGTATCTATGAGTGCATATATATGTGTATATAAATGTATATATACACATATTTATATATTTATATATACATTTACTTATATATGTGTGTACATATATATATACATATACACACATATACATACACAACACATTTCAGCTCGCTCTTAAAGAAGTTTAAGCAAACATCTATGAGATTTCTGAGGACCTGAAACCAGCACAAAGAGACCTAAATCAGGAATCTCTTTTCTTTTCCCTTGGTATATTAAAAACGTAAGGCAAATAATGCTCTACATACAGCTTCCCATAAAATACCAACACATCTGCCAACAAGTACTACCTCCCCCAAGCAGTGGAGCCTGGCATCCTTTCAGGAAAGCGCCAGTGGCCAAGCCCTGTCGGAAGAAATGAGAGTTTGTGTGTATGGTGTGTATGGCAGTTGAAGAGATGTCCATAAACCGGGGGTGGGGGCATCCTTTGGAATATTAAATATTAGTTTGGATGCCACCTGTCAAAAGACAAACACTAAAATATATCTTTACAAGTACTGTATTTCCCATAGAAATGCTAGATTTCCAGGCCAAAGTACTTCTATTCCTATTAAAAAAAAAACAAACAACCCACCAACTATGTCCACTGTTCACAGTAGAAGCCTGTCTTCTTATCATATCCAGCTCACAGCAAGTTCTCTAAACTGGAAGTAAAGGGGAGGGCTGGCTGAGAATGCCACAGAGTAGAGCAATCAAGCAACTGTTTTGCCCTAACAGTCTCAAAATAAGGACAGCAGATGTTGAGGAAAACACCTGCAGAAACCCTGCTGGGGGTCCCCCCTCCTTCAGTGCTTCTGAACAGTAAGAGAGAAGAATCATGTACTAAACTAATACAAGCCCTTCCCACTATCAGCAAGTGTGGAGGGTCTTCTGGTTCTTTTTTTCCTAACCTTGTATCTCCATCAATGACATGGCATTTTCTCTTTATAGGCAACCAACTACCATTCAGGAGAGGCAGAAATGTAGCCCTCCAGAACAGGCATTCAGATGGATGATGAAATGGGCCGGCCACCTCCAACCCAAGTCTGGGTGCCAAAGTAAGCACTGCAACAGGACCGACAAAGCTTCCAAGACCAACCACAAACCCTCTCCTTCAATTTGCAGATGGATTTTTCCTTTTTTCCTTTGAGTGAATCTCCCAATTTGAGATAACCAGACAGAAGCTTTCAAATGCATGTGTCTTAGTCCAGGAAAACAGTTGAAAATGGGCACCACTTAACTTGATGTGAGTTTAAAACAGGGCGTATTTTGGGGAACCTGGGTGGCTCAATGGTTGAGCATCTGCCTTTGCTCAGGTCATGATCCACGGGGTCCTGGGATGGAGGGAGCCTGCTTCTCCCTCTGCCTGTGTCTCTGCCTCTCTCCTCTCTGTGTCTCTCATGAATAAATAAGTCAATCCTTTAAGAAAATGAAAATAAATAAAATAGGGCCCATTTTTTCATCAATACACCTTTATCGGGCAAAAAAAGGGGGGGGGCTTGGAAACCTATAGTTTAACGCTTGTCAAAAAAAAAAAAAAAGGAAAAATTAGCACAAAGCTTCTAACCTGCGCACACCCCAATTACGGCTAAAAACAAACATAGAATTTAAATTTTTTTCTTTGATCCACACCCAAGGAGGGGTGCGAGGGCAGCTGAGGGATCGTGACGACTGGGTCAGCCGACAAACGAGGGGGCAGCTGCTTCTGAGACGTGTTTTGGGACAGGGCACGGAACCAACCAGCGGCACTTCTCTCTGCAAACCTCTCTCCTCCTTCTATCTGCCCCATCACCACATTTCGGTCCAGCAAACTGCCTTGATCCTGAGAGGCTCGCAGCGACAGCAGGAGGGACCTAAGGCGGGCGAGGGGGCGATGCATGGGATGTGCTGCAACACGTAGCGCTGGAAAACGTGGAGCTGTTTACTAGCAGCGCCCGGGAGCCGCCAGCCTGCGCGCGGCGAGCACACCCCCCGGGCCCGACCCCGCCTTCCCCCCAAGCCCAGGCGCGCTCGGCCTCCCCGCAGCGCCCCGGGACGCGCAGGCTCCCCGCGCGCCGCCCCCCCGCCCCCCCGCGGCCCCCGCGGCCGCCCCGCCGCCACGTACCTCGGAGGCCCGGGTTATCGTCTCTGGCCCGAATCCTTCGGATTTTGACGGGGCGCCCGCTCAGGGTGGACAGGACCAGCCGCTGGCGCAAGAAGTTGCAGCCCGCGTAGCTGAGGGAGTGCGCCTGGGTCGCCATGTGCGCGCCCTCCGCCAAGGTGCGGGCGGCCGGGGCGCGGCGACTTTGGACGGGCGCGGGGATCGCGACCCCGGCGGCGGCGGCGACGGAGGCGGCGGTGACCCGGGCGCTCGACCGGAGCCCGCAGCCCCCGGCGCGTCCACGTGGTTTGGAACAGGAAGACAGAGAGACGAGACACCGGGTCAGAGGGGAGAGGGGCGGAGTCGGGGCCCGTCTCCCCGCCTCCCCACCCGGCCGGGGGAGGCTCCCGCACCGGGTCTCGCTGCTATTGGTCCGCGCAGGATCAGGGCGGTGCCCGTGCGGCGCTGCCATTGGCCTGCGCTGGAGCTGGGCGGTGCCCGGGCCGCGCTGCCATTGGTCCGCGCTGGAGAGGGGCGGTGCTCGGGCCCCGGCAACAGCGCGCGGCGGGAGGGAGCGCGTGCGGCGCGGGGGGGCGGGGGGCAGCCTGGGAGCCGAGCGCGGGAGCTCGCCTTCCTCGGCAGTCTCCGTGCAGTGCCTCCGCCCGCGCCGCGGCCCGCGGACGCGACCGGCTGGGGCTGGGTGCCTATTACCCTCGGTGCTAACGGCAAGCCCTGGATGTGGATGGTATTACCTCCCCCGCCTTTTTCCTGATAGAGACGACGGTGGGTTTGGCGCGCTTACCCTGTTGCGGTCTCGGCGCTGTCCCCGCGCTCCCCGCTGTAGCCCGGCGAGATGCACGCGTTCCCTACTGACACGTGAGGACAGACAGGAGGAACACTGATTGCAAAGGTGGCAGTGGCCCCATGCATGGGGACCGGGGTCTGATGATACCAGGCCATTGCTTACTGTTATGAGACACCAAGATGTGCCCCTTTGACATCCGCCCGTTTACATGCACAGCGCTTCTTGCCAAGTCAGTGCCTCGCGTGCCGCATGCCTCAAAATGGGCAGTTGTGATAACTTCGCACATATATACACAGACTCTGCTTTTTCTCTCTTTCCTGTCCTTTAATCCTGCACACCAACATCTTCCCAAAGATTGTACTTTGTCTCTCCTCTGCTCAAAAACCTTCAGAGATCCGCATTTATCAAATGACTACAAACTTATGAATCCAGTATCGTAAAAACATGGGTTTGCAACCGTTCTTGGACAATGTCACCAGATCCTGAGTTCCAGAACATTGAGGGGGCAGGGGGCAGTGATCTGCAAGGCTGGGAGCTTGAGTAAGATTAACCAAGGTGGCAAGCCTTGTGTGACTAAGATTCAGTTAGGAGGAACCACAGGGGAGGTCTGCACATAGGGTGACAGGTTATTAGTTTTGATGTTTATTGAGGGAGATGGGTAGTTCACTGATATTATTGCCATTTCTTAAAACTGCCTTTCAGGAAATTGGCAGTGGATATTAAAAGCTTCCGGACCTCTGAGAGCCCCCCTCCAACCCAATGGAGTGTGCCAAAGCAAAAACAGGCACCATCAGGCCAGGAGTGGATTTCTTTGTGCATCACCTCATTTTAATTACTCAACAGCCTATACTCTGTAGCAAAACCTGTGGGTGCCCTGTTTTATATCCCTTAAACTCTTCCCATTTTCAATGCAAACCTGCTAATTTTCCTCCAGCAGCACTTGTATCTCTTCGTCTGAGGGTTTTCCCACTTGCATGGAGCCCAGCAGACCAAAGGTGCTGAGGAATTAATGTTCCCCAGAGTCGTCAACCAATGACTGATGGGAGTTGATGTATAAATGTCTCCAGCTCTTCAACTCTTGGATGAGATAGCTCTGTGATGTGGATTATACAGTGTTTCCACAGGGTTCCCTAAGAGATTTTAAGCTCCAGCTGCCCACAGTGGTAACTTGCTTAAGTAACTTTTACCAGCTTCCTTCCTCTTCCTCTGCCCCCACACACCTCCAAACTCCTTTTTTTTTTTTTTAATGTATTTATTTAGAGAAAGAGAAAGTGTGAGGGAGGGGGGAAAGGGAGAGGGACAGAGAATCTCCAGCAGACTCTCCATTGAGCACAGAGCCTGACTCAGGGCTCGAACTCAGGACTCTAAGGTCATGGCCTGAGCCGAAATCAAGAGCTGGATGCTTAACCAACTGAGCCACCCAGGCTCCTCTTCTCAGCTCCCTTCTGATATTTCCTGGGATTAATTCCCAAATAAACTACTTTCACTCAAATTATTGCCCCAGAGTCTTCTTCTAGGCAACCCCAAAATAAGTCCTGATTTCTAAAATTTGAGAACTGAAGTTCAGAGAGAATAAATGACCTGCTTGAAGTGACATAGCTAATAAATGACAACCAAAATAGAAACTCCATCTGCCTGCCTGCCTGCCCTTCTCCCTCTCCACCTCCCTCTCTCTTAAATCCTATATCTTTGGAACACTGAATCTCCAATAAAAAGCCTAGCTACTATGGAGCCGCCATGCCAGAGAGACCACACAAAGAGAGTGTCAACTATTTTAGCTGCTGGCTAGCATCAACCACTATAGATGTGGCAGTGATGGAGCCTTCAAGTGATCCCAGTTCCCAGCCAGCCTCTGCCCAGTGTTTGGAGCCACTCTGGCTGACACCATTTGGAGCACAGATAAACTGTCCTCACTGAGCCCTGCCCAAACTGCATATTCCTGAGCTAAATAAGTGATTGTTACAGTTTTAAGCTATGGACTACACGGTAACGGACAACTAACACTACAAGTCCCTGAATCCCATTTTCTATATAATTCTAGGTTAGCAAACCACAGGAAACATCTTGTATGAGATTTGGAAGACAAAATTGAAGTCATAGCCACATTGTTGATGTTTGAAAGGTTGCTACAGGGTACCAGGCTGTCTTGCAGCTCACACACTTAGAGATGTTGACCGTCCTTATTGGGCTAGGGCCATAATTGGGCGCATAGCCTCTCCAGTTCTCGCTTGACCCTGCTTTAGCAACTCCAACTGCTGGGCCACTTGTGCATTTAC
The DNA here is from genome assembly GCF_011100685.1 of Canis lupus familiaris. NCBI lineage: Eukaryota > Metazoa > Chordata > Mammalia > Carnivora > Canidae > Canis > Canis lupus. The sequence continues at coordinate 93,816,613 of NC_049222.1, read as the reverse complement.
CTTCATGATGAAGAACACCATCCTCTGCTGGTCACACACATCACTGAAGTTGGATGCTTTGCAGGCAGTGAGAGATTGAAGCAGGTTCCAAAACATCCTACTGACTTGGGGTTCCATCAGCAGGCACAACAGCCTCACAGACTGTGAAATCAACCCCACAATTAATTGCATCAGGTCAAATCCCTAAAGGTGAGACTAAGGCTCTCTTCTCTGCTAAAGGTGTTACATACATAATCTTATTTGGTCCTCACCCCAACTAGCTCCAAAGTTGGATTATGAGTATATAAAAGTTTATGATACAATTGTCTCTACCTTCATTTATATTTGGAATTATCCATTACAAACTTTTCATAGATTTTTCTTTCACCCTAAATGATAAATGACATATATCTTGCCTTGTAATCACTTCCACAAATAAAGGCAAAGATAATGATAATACAAGGATAAAAGTGTACTTGGTTCAGCAATGGAACAGAGTAGAGACCAGAGTAGAAATGAATTCTTCCCAGTCCATGGAGAAATTTACTCAACACCACATGTCCACCCACTCTGCTATCTCATTATCTCTTTTATCCAAACTACAATGGTTCTACAGGCTTTTTCTCACCTCAGCCTGGAACTGATGCTTACACTGTTCCAGTTTTAAGATGAATTTCTGTGTTCAATGCTCTGCCTCTGGGCCCCCACAATAACTATTCACAACTACATTTTTGCATATAAACCCTTTTATAACTTGTTTATGTGCAGCCTTTCTAAAAACACTTCATGATCTAGTGAATGCAGGGACAATATTCTATCATTTACAGCAGAAATAGTGGAGTGCCTGGTGGCTCAGTCAATTGGGTGTCTGACTCTTGATTTAGGCTCAAGTCATGACATCAGGGTGGTGAGATCAGGCCCTACATCTGGCTCCATGTTTAGCGGAGAGTTTCCTAGAGATTCTCTCCCTCTCCCTCCACTCCTCCCCCATTCACATTCTCTCTCTTTCAAAAATTAAATAAATAAAGTATCTTATCATTGTATCTTCAGTGTTTACTTTTTCCTTTTTTGCTATTTTTTTAAATTTTTTATTTAAATTCTATTAATTAATATGTAATGTATTATTGGTTTCAGAGGTAGAGGTCCATGATGCATCAGCACAATGGACTATTATCCATAAAAAAGAATGAGATCTTGCCATTTGCAATAACGTGGATGGCCCTAGAGGGTATTATGCTGAACGAAACAACTCAGACAGAAAAAGACAAATACTATATGATTTCACTTATGTGTGGAACTAAAAAAACAAAATGAAGGAACAAACAAAACAGAAACAGACTCATAGATACAGAGAACAAACTGGTGGTTGTCAAAGGGGGTTTAGGGGGATGGGCAAAATGGGTAAAAGGGAGTAAGAAGTACAGACTTCTTGTTATGGAATGAATAAGTCAAGGGAATGAAAAGTACAGGGTAGGGAATACAATCAATGATATTGTAATTGGGTTGTGTGGTGGCAGATGGTAGTTACACTTTCGGTAAGTATAGCATAATATGTAGACTTGTCAAATACTATGTTGTACACCTAAAACTACTATAACATTGTGTATCAACTTCAATTAAAACACACACACATGCACGCATGCACGTACACACACACACACACACACACACACACAGATTGTTGGGCCTCATCCCCAGAGTTTCTTTTTTTTTCTTTTTTTTTTTTTTTTAATAAAAACAATCCCACAGCATTTATTGTCCTCTGGTAAGAACATAAAGGTAATCAAAACAATATGAACAAGGGTTTTAGAACTATATTCCCAACAAAGGACATCTAAAAAAACAAACTACGTGGCCTTCTCAAGAATTTCTCACTTCACTGATCATTCATTCTAGTTGGAGACACTTTGGAGCAGGGTAATATTATCTCCTTTTAGCATGATCCGACCCAGTTGTTTTCTTGACTTTGTTTTAGAATGAATCTCTTTGGCATCGTCTAATACAAGGCTCATGTACTCATCAAAACCAATGATACAGCCCTCTATCCGCATGTTTATTTGCTCATAAAGCCACACCTGAATCCGAGATCTATTTTGCAAGTATCTGAAGATGAGGTTGATGGGCTGAACCATCACCTTCTGCACTTTCTGGCCCTGGCCACGGTACGCCATGGTGGAAGCGGACCCCAGAGTTTCTTTAATACATCTGCAACAAGGCCTAAGAATTTACATTTCTTTTTTTTTTTTAGGATTTATTTATTTATTTGTTTATTTGTTTATTTATTTATTTGAGAGAGAGAGAACACATGAGTGGGAGGGAGAGGGAGAAAGAATCTAAAGCAGACTCCCCACTGAGCATGGAGCCCCAACACAGGGCTTACTTAATTTCATGATTGCAAGAACATGACCTGAACCAAAACCAAGAATCAGATGCTCAACTGACTGAGCCACCCAGGTGCCCCAGAATTTATATTTCTAACAACTTCTGAGGTGGTGTCAATGCTTCTGGCTTAAGGATCACTCTTTGAGAAACTTAAGAAACAAACAAAAATGTATGGGATGCCTTCCTGTGTACCTACATACACCTGATTGGAGCTGCAGAATAAGAGAAGAAAGAGAAAGGGGCAGAAAGAATATTTGAAAACATAGTGAGCAGATCTTTCCAAATTTGATGAAATACATAAATCTACACATCCAAGTTATTATAGTCCCTATGTAGAATTGGCTCCTGCAGATGAGAACTCTGTCCTGGCTGACACCTTCATTACAATCTTGTGTGGCCCTGTAGCATAGCACCAAGCTTGGCCATCCCTAAATGCCTGCCCACAGAAACCGTGAGATAATGAGTATGTGTTCAAGCCACTAAGTGTATGGTTATTTGTTACCCAGCTACAGAAAATTAATACACTAGTCTGTCTGGCTCCTGCAGTCTATGCTCCTTGTCCCTTTCCTGATTAGTTAAACATATCATGAAAGGCAGTAACTGAGGAGTTGGTAGAGATTATAGACTTTCAGAGTTCCAAGAAACTCACAGGGCACTAGTCCAGCACCTCTAAGACATGCAGATCCCCTTCCTCAAGGGAACATCTAAGAAAATAGGGATATTGGGGATCCCTGGGTGGCTCAGCAGTTTAGCACCTGCCTTCGGCCCAGGGTGTGATCCTGGAGACCTGGGATCGAGTCCCTCATCAGGCTCCCTGCATGGAGCCTGCTTCTCCCTCAGCCTGTGTCTCTGCCTCTCTCTTCCTGTGTCTCTCATGAATAAATGAATGGAATCTTTTTTTTAATTAATTAATTAATTTATTTATTTATTTATTGGAATCTTTTTTAAAAAAAGAAGAAGATTGGGATATTGAACTATAAGATGGTGATCTGAGTCCCAATAACATTGAGATGATGACTAGGGATAACTACAAGTAGTGCTTTTAAATATTTTTTATGGCTGAGTGAAGTAAGTTAGTCGGAGAAGGACAAACATTATATGTTCTCATTCATGTGGGGAATATAAATAATAGTGAAAGGGAATATAAGGGAAGGGAGAAGAAATGTGTGGGAAATATCAGAAAGGGAGACAGAACATAAAGACTGCTAACTCTGGGAAACGAACTAGGGGTGGTAGAAGGGGAGGAGGGCAGGGGGGTGGGAGTGAATGGGTGACGGGCACTGGGGGTTATTCTGTATGTTGGTAAATTGAACACCAATAAAAAATAAATAAAAATAAATAAATAAATATTTTTTATGATTCATAGAGACCCACTGATTATGATATTTACTCTCTTTTCCTGTCATTGTTAGCAGTAAAAACACTGATAAAATTTGAAAACATCTGTGTGCTTGTTTCAGAGCCTTTGGGTCGGGGGTGAGGGATAAGGAACTTGAGTCTTGTTTTATAGACAATCTTAAACCATCTTCATTGACTGTGAAAGTGACAGAGAAGTGGATGATCAGCAGGTGATAAACACAGCAGAATTTTCAAGGCACCAGTTGCCAATCTTGAAGCCACATCATAATTACAAAACATTATGGTTTATAATTACAAAACTTCAAATGTGAGTTGAAGCCCAATACACAAACATAAAACTGTTACATAAACAATACATCCCTGATTTTTCTATGACTTTCAAAAGTTCTCATATTTTATTCACTATCTCTGTCAAATCACACTCACCACTCATCAAATCACATGTTCCAATATTTGATTCAGAACCATCTGCATTACAACTTTTTCACTGTTAGAAAAATATTTAACCATAAAAAGGAACTTAGTGATCCATGAAAAGATAATGGGTACCCAAATGTCCACTGACTGATGAATGGAAAACCCAAATAGAGTATATCCATACAGTGGAATATTAGTTGGCAATAAAAGGAATGAAGCACTCTACGTGCTACATCATGGATGAGCCTTGAAAACATTATGCTAAGTCAAATAAGCCATCTATCAAAAAAAAGAGAAAGAAAAAAATCCACTTATTAGACAGTTCCATTTATATGAAGTGTCCCAAACAAGCAAAACTGTAGAGACCACTAGTAGGTTAGGTGGAGACAAAGATGGTCACTGGAGGTGGGTAAGGGGATGGGGTAATTGAGTGATGGGCATTAAGGAAGGCACTTGACGTAATGAGCACTGGGTATTGTATGCTACGATGAATCACTGAACTCTACTCTGAAACTAAAAAATACACTATATGTTAACTAATTAATTTTTTTTAAAAAAGATAGTCATTGGAAAGTCCAGACTTACATTCCACCACCTTAGCAAACCTAATGAGAAAAGGCCTCTTTCCAGCAGCACTAGCAAATCTGGAGTAGAGTTCTCACCGGGTCACATACCCATTTCTGAACCCATGGCATGTATGCCCTGATTGGCCAAACCTGGGACACACACTCACTTCCTTTGTGGAGAAAGTCTTGCCAGTGCCTCTAAGACTATGGGAAGCAGGAGAGGGAAGTGGCTCCCCTAAGGAAAAAGAGTGCTGTTATCACAAGAGATAATAGATGCTGGATGGGCAAAAACAGTACACAATCACCTCACCAAAACAAATGAGGCCAAAGAGTCTCATCAACATAAAATCTCTTCATGAATTAGTGGAGTTAAAACTTGAAAGATGTGGAAATTTTTCTGACTCAGTTCAATTCCATGAACATTTATCCAACACCTGCCAGCATGCTACGGGTGCCAATGCCTAGAAAAGTACAAGGATACAGGTGAGAAACTAAAAACACAGTGATAAAAACAACAACAACAACAACAACAACAAAAACACAGTGATGAGTAAGATTCAGATCCTGTTCTCATGTTCACGATCTGATACAGGGATTCTTGAATTTTATCATACAGAACAAGTTCACCTTGGGGATCTTATTAAAAATGCATGTTTCTGGGGCACAATCTAAGATTTTTCTGGTCTGGTAAGGGTGGGATTGGCTTTAGAACTGTCTTTAAATACGCATCTCCGGTAATTATGCTGCATGAAGTCCAGGAGCTACTCTTTATGGGATTCTCTGATATGATGGAGGAGAAAGATATGCAGAAAGGAAGTCACAGAACATCGGCGAGTTGCCACAGGACTAGGGTGAATGTCCAAGAGGAGGGTAGGAAGCAGTATCCTTGTTCAGTTTATATCATGCATTTTACACAAGATATGGTTTCCTATAAAGGAAACTACAGGATTACATCCAGCCCACTGTGAATGTTTCTGATTATGATGAGCCTGGAGATATTTGGAAGATGAGAAACTAAGAGTTGGCTTTGTTCATTTGCTTGTAACAAGCCTATGTATTTCCTCTGCTTTCATTCCAGTGAGAATTTTTAGTCATAGTGCAAATTAGTTTACCCTTCAGATTTTATCCTATCCCAGGCGCCTGGGTGGCTCCCTAGCTGAGTGACTGGCTCTTGGTTTTATTTTATTTATTTATTTTAAAGATTCTACTTATTTATTCTTGAGAGACGGGGGAGGGGCGGGGGGCAGAGACACAGGCGGAGGGAGAAGCAGGCTCCATGCAGGGAGCCTGATGTGGGACTCGATCCCAGGTCTCTGGGATCACGCCCTGGGCCGAAGGCAGCGCTAAACCGCTGAGCCACCCGGGCTGCCCTGGCTCTTGGTTTTAAGTTGTGATCTCCAGGTCATGAGATCCAGCTCCTTGTCGGGCTCTGTGCTTGGTGCAGAGTCTACTTGGGACTCTCTTACCCTCACCCTCTGTCCCTCCCTCCCCTGTTCACAGGTGTTCTCTCTCTCTCTCTCTCTCTCTCTGAATGAATGAATGAATAAATAAATCTTAAAAAAAAAAAGGAAGTATGGAAGGGTAGGATAAAGTCTTTTTTAAAAGCAAAAAATATTTATTTATTCATTCATTCAGAGAGAGAGAGAGGCAGAGAGAGAGGCATTGAGGCGGGACTCAATCCGGGGTCTCCAGGATCACCCCCTGGGCTGCAGGCGGTGCTAAACCGCAGCACCACCGGGGCTGTTGCCCCCTGCCTCCTTCCATACTTCCTTAACTGAAATCTTCATCCTTCTTTGTTTCCTTCAAATTGTTTCAATATTTCATTTCACCTTTAAAAATTATTTACTCTTATATACTATTAGGGTTCCATTTAGATTGACTCTTTTAGTAATAAATAAGGAGGTACCTTACCCTCGTAAGATGTAGGTGTAACCCCTCAATATATGTGCAGTCTTTTTTAAACTAGCATAGGTTTCTGAGTCTAGAGTTTCTATCATTATAGGATGTCATAGACCATTAAAATAAAAAAAATAATTTTTAAAGAGGCCAATTGTGGTGGTTTAGAATGTGTCCACCAATTCTTCAGAACTCCCTTCAATGGATGGATCCTAATTTCCCTTCCCTTGGGTATGGGTTGGGCTTAGTGATTCACTTCTAATGAATAAAATATGAATAAAATATGGTGGAAGTGACAGTATGACTTCTAAGACTAGGTCACAGGAGGCACTCCAGCGTGCTTATTCTTTCTCTTGAATTGCTTGCTGCCAGAGAATCTAGCTGCTGTGCCATTAGGACACTCTGCAGCACTATAGAGAAGCCATGTAGGGCAGCCCCGGTGGCCCAGCGGTTTAGCGCCACCTTCAGCCCAGGGTGTGATCCCAGAGACCTAGGATCGAGTCCCACATCAGGCTCCCTGCACAGAGTCTCCCTCTGCCTGTCTCTCTCTCTCTCTCTCTCTCTCTCTCTCTGCCTGTCAGGAATAAATAAATAAAATCTTTAAGGAAAAAAAAAAAGAAGAAGAAGCCATGTAACAGGAGACTGAGGCATCTAACTAACAGCCATGTGAGTGAGTCATCTCGTAAGAGGATCATCCAGGCTTGGTACAGCCCTCAGGTGAAGGCAGCCCCAGCCACTATCTTCACTGCAGCCTTGTGGATGATGCTGAGCCAGAACCATCTGGCAAAGAAGCTCTCAGATTCCTGATACTCAGAAACCGTGTGAGATAATAGCTTGAACCTGCAAAGTTTTGAAACAATTTGTTGCACAACAGTAGATAACTAATACGCTAATAAAAAGGTGCTACCCTTTTATTTTAAAGTAAAGAACACTTCTTTAAACTATCATTTGTGGGATCCTTGGGTGGCTTAGCGGTTTAGTGCCTGCCTTCGGCCCAGGGCTTGATCCTGGACACCCAGGATCGAGTCCCACATCGGGCTCCCCGCATGGAGCCTGCTTCTCCCTCTGCCTGTGTCTCTGCCTCTCTCTCTGTTTCTCTCATGAATAAATAAAATCTTAAAAAAAAAACTATCATTTTTTATCACTATCATTTTATTTTTTTAAGATTTTATTTATTAATTTGAGAGAGAGCATGAGCAAGGGGAGAAGAGAGAAAGCAGAGGGAGAGGGAGAAGAAGACTCCCTGCTGAGCACGGAGCCCGATGTGGAGCTTGATCCCGGAACTCCGGGATCATGACCTGAGCCAAAGGCAATGCTTAAACAACTGAGCCACCCGGTGCCCCTCCCGTTCGTTTTATATAATAAATGATTAAAATCCTTTAACTTGTTATCATGCACAATTTAACATACTGGAGAGTGAACCCTCATATACGTAGCTACCCAGTTCAACAACTATTAACTCATGGCCAGTCCTATTTCATCTAGACCCACATTCATCCACCCATACCCATTGTAAATTATTTTGAAGGAAACCTCAGACATCATAACTTTTCATCTGTAAATATTTTGGTATATATCTCTAAAAGAGAAATACCCTTTTATTTGCTAAAAAAAAAAAAAAAAAAAAAAAAAAACAAACAAAAAAAAAACCTACGTTGTCTTTTAGAGTTTCCCACAATCTGATTTTGTTGATTACATCCCTGTGACGTCACTTGACATGTTCCCCTGTCACCGTATATATAATTATATATAAATTGATTATTTGATCTAAAGTGAGATTTCTCGGAACGTCTGGATGGCTCAGCAGTTTGGCGCCTGCCTTCAGTCCAGGGCCTGATCCTGGAAATTCGGGATCGTGTCCCGCATCAGGCTCCCTCCCTGCATGGAGCCTGCTTCTCTCTCTGCCTATGTCTCTGCCTCTCTCTCTCTGTATCTCTCATGAATAAATAAAATCTTAAAAAAAAAAATAAAGTGAGATTTCTCAAGCCCACCATAATTGACATTTTGGGCCAAATAATTCTTCATTGTGGGGAATCATCCCATGCCATGTAGGAGGTTAAGCAGCATCTCTAGTCTCTAACCATTAGATGCTAGTAGCACTCTCTCTCCCAACTGTGACAATCAAAAATATCTCCAGACAATGCTAAATGTCTCTTGGAAGGCAAAAGTGTTGAGAGTCACTGATTTTTACTTGCTGATTTTGCAGGAGGTATACCTTATTTATTTATTTATTTAGAAAGATTTTATTTATTTATTCATGAGAGACACAGAGAGAGGCAGAGACACAGGCAGAGGAGAAGCAGGTTCCCCACAAGGGGCCTGATGTGGGACTCGATCCCAGATCCCGGGATCACACCGTGAGCGGAAGGCAGACGCTCAACCGCTGAGCCACTCAGGTGTCCCGGAGGTATACTTTATAGGTAGGATGTGCACTTCTGTCATGAGGCATAAATACCTAGATGTCCGTTCTTTTTGTGCTGGCTGTTACTGATGATCATTGCCAAAACCTCCCTTAATCCATGAGGGGATGCAAAATTCTTTTTTTTTTTTTTTTTAATGATAGTCACAGAGGAGAGAGAGGCAGAGACATAGGCAGAGGGAGAAGCAGGCTCCATGCACCGGGAGCCTGATGTGGGATTCGATCCCGGGTCTCCAGGATCGCGCCCTGGGCCAAAGGCAGGCGCCAAACCGCTGCGCCACCCAGGGATCCCCAAAATTCTTATTTATTAACTGGGATACTTCCATAAGGAGAAACTTCCTTTCATCAATTATTTGGTTACCTTAAGTGCAATTCATAGAGGAAAGATAAGATCTCTTCCTTTATCTTCTAGTTTTCAAAATAACAAGCTCTGCAAAGGTGTTCCTTGAGGATTTGCAGGTATATGAGCTGCTAAAGTCAGGCACATTTGATGTATTTCAATCCACTGCAGTTTCTATTCTTAAAAATGTTCAGAGTATCCCCTCTCCAGGTACAGACCATTCAATGTAGTTGCTGAGCCTTTTTGCATTACTCAAGCATTCCCTGATAAATTTCTTGCTTTCTTGGTTCCACATGCTCTTCCAGGCTCAACTTGTATATTTCCTATACCTAATCTGGAATCAGCCATTTTTCCAAGAAGCTTGATTTCTGTTCTTGGGAAGTAGTAATTAGAGGTTATAACTTGGGCACTCCTTAGCTACTTTGTTTTTATTTCTAGGCTTTCTCAGTACACAGAGCTGGAAAATACATTTTCTTTCTTTTTTAAGAAAAAATACACTGAGCTCAATAGTGGTACTTCCAATTCAAAAATCAGGATTCAAGCGAAATTAAATTAACCTCATTGTTCTTCATGTTTGTACCTCTTTGATTCCATAGCGAAAATCTGGCTCTCCGGCACCTCCAACATAATTACTCCATTGTTTCCTTCCACAAAACATAAAAAATAGTCTCAGAACAACAATACTAACACTAAAGTGCAAAGCTCTGTGTCAGAAAACTAACCCCATTCCTGATATGTGGATTCCCGTTTGTTGCCACTTCGGAAGCTTGCCTTTTCCTAGACGTAACCACCGAGTTAGGACTACATCATATTCTAGGGCCTGTACAGCCTGCCCTCTAACTGCAATTATGTTGAAACTACTTAAAAGCACAAAGATCAAACTGTTTCAAGCCCAGATGAAGCATTTCAAATGCTGACCGTATCTGAGTTTTTAAAAATTATAAGCTATATGCCATTTATATTAGAAACCATTTCTATTTGCCTAAAATAAGGCAAATGCATTTTGCTGCCCACCTGATTTTAGGTGTGACCATGCATTTCACTTTCACCAGTGAAATTGAGTGGAAATTACATGTGTCACTTTCAAACTGAAGCTCTTTTCCTTTCCTGTGGCAACTGGATTTTTCGAACTAGTAGGTACTCCATTAGCCTGGGTTCTGGAGTGAGGACAGATAGGATGACCTAGTCTGTCCACCATGGACATGCAGCCTAAGTGAGAAATAAAGCCCAATGCTCTGTCCAACACATGGCCTTCCTGTACCATTCCCAGAGAACAGTCTTCCAGAATCTTCTTGAAAATGTCCACGGGTAGACAGCTTATGTCACATGAAGCAGTGTGCTTCATTTCCTGAGACCTTTGTTTAAAAGATCTTTATATAGGGACACTTGGGTGGCTCAATGGTTGAGCATCTGCCTTTGGCTCAGGATGTGATCCTGGAGTTCTGGAATCAAGTCCCACCTCCGGCACCCTGTATGGAGCCTGCTTCTCTCTCTCCCTGTGTCTCTGCCTCTCTCTCTCTGTGTGTGTATCTCTCATGAATAAATAAATAAAATCTTTTAAAAAGAAAGTTCTTTATATATCAGGTTGACTTCATTCTTCCTCTTACGGCAATGCATTGCTTCTGTGAGTAAAATTTAATCCCTCAAAAAAAAATGTAATCCCTCTTGCTACAAATTCCCAATGTACTACCTTCTTCTCAGTAGAAAAATATACCCAGTTTTTTGCAGTAATCCTCAAAGTCATTATTTCCAGATGATTCTTTCTCAGTCCACTCACCTCTGGGCCATTCTTCAGGCTAATAACCAAGAGGACTATGAATTTGGCATACAATATTCTCTACTCCCCCTCTCCTCCACCACTGCTACTTCCCCACATTGGTTGCTGCTCCAATGGAAGCCCTGCCACAATAAAACAAATCCCTCAAAGACACTTTTGATGTGAAAATCCTCCAACAGATCAAAACCACATCAAGAAGAATAACTAGTAGTTAGGTCTGGGACTATAATAACCAAAAAAAAAAAAAAGGGACAAATCCCTGAATTTTGCCTTCAGGGAGAATTATCGGAACAATGGGTTTACTGTATAATTCCAGCCCAGTCATTTTTGGGACTAAGTAGTCTGAAACCAGAGAAAGGAAACCAGCTGCAGAGAATTCCAAGAAACATCAACATGTGTGTACTTCTTGGAGGGAAATTTCCAGTGATTTCTGGGAATATTTAGTAACTTCTGTGCTTACATATGTTTGGTGTGTAAAGGCAAGTGCTTACCCCAAAGCTATTCATTCAGAAATTGACACAGTGAGTCTTTATATTTTTAAGAAAACTCTCATTTTTTCCCTAATTTCTAAAAATACCACATGCTGTCATAGAAAAATTTGGAAAACACGGAAAAGTATACATAAGTTGCAGTTAACGGTTATGACAGGTACTCATACGTTGCATATTCAATAGATGATGGTACAGCTACTAGTGGTCATGTCTGATAGAACAAAATTATGCCTCAAAACTCTTTGGCTGTGTCCTTAAAAATGTAACAGAGTTTAAAATTTTGAAGCTTTAACTCTCTCTTTTCTGCTAGACTTATAGAACTGATTTCAATTCCTTGACTTTCCATGTAAGGCAATCAAGAATAAGAAACCTTGGGGCAGCGATTTAGCGCCGCCTGTGGCCCAGGGTGTGATCCTGGAGACCGGGGGTCAGGTCCTGTGTCGGGCTCCCTGAGTGGAGCCTGCTTCTCCCTCTGCCTGTGTCTCTGCCTCTCTCTCTCTCTGTGCCTCTCATGAATAAATAAATAAAATCTTAAAAAAAAAAAAAAAAGAATAAGAAACCTTATGACTATTTCATGGCTGACCAAATTGTCAAAGAAGTCAAAGAAGTTTGGCTGTTCTCCGTGGCCCACAGGAAATACTTAGTTCAAGCTCAACGTGTTTAAAAACTGAGCTCATCTTTCACTCAAATCTGAGGTTTTCCCTAGCCATGCTATTTTTTTTTTCCCAAAGAGATGAAATAATGCTTATTTTCCTGGCTCATCCGGGTTGCAACATCAATGCCTCTCTCTCTCTCTTCTTCCCAACATATTTGGGAAGATAGGAATTCCTCCTTTAAACTCTAAGGGCAGCCCCGGTGGTGCAGTGGTTTAGCGCCACCTGCATCCTAGGGCATGATCCTGGAGACCCTGGATCGAGTCCCACATCAGGCTCCCTGCATAGAGCCTGCTTCTCCCTCTGCCTGTGTCTCTGCCCCTCTCTCTCTCTCTCTCTGTGTCTCTATGAATAAATAGAGCATGGAGCCTGACGCGGGACTTGATCCTGGGACTCCAGGATCTCGCCCTGGGCCAAAGGCAGGCGCTAAACCACTGAGCCACCCAGGGATCCCCTCCATCATTCCTTCTAATGCTCTAATGTGTCCTTATGTTTCATTAGTCCTTTTTCCAAAATGTGTGAAACTCCTCTTCGCAAATCTAAACTCTTTGGCCTACTGCCATTCATCTAAAAACTAATGCTCTACTCTGCCAGGCATGGTGCAGGCAGGAAGGCTACAATGATGCACCAAATAAACAAGCTCCCCTGCCCTTGTGGTGCCACAATCTAGTGGGGGAGACAGATAACAAGGTAAATAACAAAATAAATGTACGACTTGGGCCAAATGCCTGAAGGAAATAACTACAGTGCTGTGCCCAAGAACCACAGTAGGGAGATGGTTAGTGGATCCTGGATGATGTGTAGATCAGTGGGGGTGAGAGCAGTGAAAGAGCAAATAAGGAGACCAATAAAGAGTCTCCTGCTGTTGGGCAGCCTGTCATGATGATGGTTGGGATTATTGTGGTGGCAGTGAGGACAGGGGACACAAAGGGGATCAGGGAAGGGCTGAATCCAAGACCATGTCCAGCTTTCTGGTTTAAACAATTGGGGAGACCATAGTGCCAGTGCTGAGAGGAGGAATATGAGACAAAAGTAAATCTGGGAATTAAAAGCAAGAGTTCGGGCAGCCCAGGTGGCTCAGCGGGTTGGCGGCGCCTTCAGCCCAGGGCCGGATCCTGGAGACCCGGGATCGAGTCCCCTGTCGGGCTCCTTGCATGGAGCCTGCTTCTCCCTCTGCCTGTGTCTCTGCCTCTCTCTCTGTCTGTGTCTCTCATAAATAAATAAATAAAATCTTAAATAAATAAATAAATAAATAAATAAATAGTTCCATGTTGGACCTAACCAGCCCTGGAATCACCATAGTAACAGCCACCGGGAAGCAGGCTCCCATGACCCTCCCCTTAGACCCAGCTCTCCCAGAGAGAAGCAAATCTTTTGGGCAGCCAGTGGTTGAACAATCATCATCCCAGCTGGAGACCCAGCACAGGACCCAGCACAGAACAGCTTTGACCTTGGCCTATTGAGTCATCTTCTACAGTCTCCAGGGGAAGAAGCATCTGGCCATAATTCTTCCCCAGTAGCACCTGCTCCTAACCCCTCCTGGCTTTAGCAGGAGAGACAGACAGAAGGGGATTTCTTCTGACGACTCCTTCGTCTAGCACGGGCACTTCAGGCTATCTGTGGAACAAAACGAAGAGGAACTCCTCCTTCCCATCCTTCCAAGGCTGAGATCCCTTCCAAGAGGAAGATCTGCACCTCCCCTGCCCCCATGATTTCCTGTCAATCAGGAGAACAGAGATCTGCCTCTCTCTGATCTGGAGCGTGCGCTCTACCTCCCTACCTGCTACAAGCAGAGAAAGGCAAAGTCTGCCTTTTGCAGGTCACAGCCATCCTGAGGCTGAGTTCTGGCATCATGTCCAGTCCGGCAGTGTGGGCCAGGGCCTGTCCCATGGGTGCAGGGCTTCTGACTGGATGGTCCCTGCCCCATTCCAGGCAGCCCTCCTTGGACAAGCTGAACCAGACTTGCCTCCCTGGCAGTAACACATGTTGTGTGGCCTGCGGAACCTGCTTCTGGCTGGCTACTCTCACCCCAGCCATCAGGGTGAGGCCCTTAAGTTTCTGGAGAGGGACATTACTGCTAGGGCTGCTGGCCTTATCATTTAGGCTGCCCAGAATGTGCAAACTGTGTTCTCTGAGGCCAAAGGTGCCCTGAGACCAGAGCTGCTGCCTGTAAGTTGGCCAGACTCGGTCCTCCTGTTCCCAGGGGATAGCTCCTTGATGCCCAGAGCAGCCCTTCTTCCCATGCTGGAGGAGGGGACATCAGATGAAGACAGGAGCATTTGCCACTGGAGACACACTTCCTGGTTGGTGCTCCCAGCCTCCTGGCTAGTGACTCCATCTAGAGGTAGGTATGGACTGACCCCTCAACATGAGGACCCTCAAACCCATGTGGCAGGCCTGGGAGGACACCCCTGCCTGCTTTTGTGACCAGGAGCAGCCCACAAAGTCCTAAGCTTGCTTGGCCTTCCACTTCATGACTTTTGAACTTGACTGTTCACGAAATGAAAAGAAAGGAAAAGGAGAATTGTATTTTCTCTCATTCCTTCGAAGCATGTCCGTCCAGTTTATACTGGGTCATTCAGAACTCCCACCTCAGTAGTTACTTTAATTTGTTCTTACAACCAGTAGTTACTTCTATTTGTTCTTAATTTGTGTGATGCCTTTAAATTGTGCCTTTTCTGGGCGCCTGACTGGCCCAGTCGGTAAAGCATGGGACTCTTAATCTCGAGATCATGAGTTCAAGCGCCACATTGGGCATGGACCCTACTTAAAATAAAATTAAAATTAAAAATAAATAAGTTGTGCCTTCCCAAGAAGATTGAGATCATGTTCTTTTGTGCTCACCACTGTCTCCTCTGTTTGCCTAGAGCTGAAAAGGCAGCAAACCTCACCCCTGGTTCGTGCACAGGAAAACAGCTCAGCTTGTAGCTCTGGCCTCCCGTGATAGCCTTCCTGGGCCCAGTGCCAGCCCTATCAGTTATTTGCACATGGATGCCCCTGGGGGGTAGGAGGGAGGCTGGAAGGGGGCGGAAGGGCTGTCTGTGGGGCCCCTGTCCCTTAGAAGAATGAAGTCCTCACCACAGGAGGAAGACCCTGACTTTCAGACTTTGGATTGTGAGGGAAGCAATTTTAAAAGGTTCACCATGGGGGCGCGGGTGTCTCCATCTGTTATGCGTCTGAGTCTTGATCTCAGCTCGGGTCTTCACCTCAGGGTCTGGGTTCATTGGGCTCATTGCTGCATGTGGAGCCTACTTAAAATAAAAGGTTTGGTTAACCTTTTATTTTATTAACATACAGGCATGTGACAGTCCGTAAATAAAACAGAGGACTACCAGAAATGACAGCACGGCTCCACCCTCTCGCTGAACGGGCATATCCTTTTGGATGCTTTGGGTCATTGCACAACACTCAGTGCCCCCTCGGAGCAGCTCTCCATCAGTGAGGATGGAGATGACAGTCACCATGACCATCCTTCCCGGCTTCATGGCCAGCTCAGATCTCCGTGCCCAGCTTCTGTCCCCCTTGTTCTTGTCTGAGTCCTCATTTGTCCGTCAGAAGTCAATTTATTCGTGCAAGTGGGACAATGGCAGGCAAATTGAGCAGGAAAAGAAATAATAAACTCAATTACTCAGCATTTGAGGCTTGAATTCCAGTAACACAGAACTTCCCGTCTTCCTCCTCCCACTCACGAGAAAGCATTTATGTTGACGCAGCGCCATCTGCTGGCCTCCCGCACCAGTGCTGCTCGTCGCCCTCCAGAACGCGCTCCTCGAGTGCGGCTGACTGTGTTGCGCACTGCGCAAGGTGACAGTGTGCATGAAAGCATGGCCACTCTCCTGCCGGGTGTGCTGGTTAAACTTGGCACAAGTCAGAATAATTTTGGGGAATCATTTATTATTATTTATTATTTATTTTTTTTATGGTTTTATGGTTTTATGGTTTCATTTATTTGAGAGAGAAAAGAGCATGAGTAGCGGGAGGGGCAGGAGAAGAGAAACAAGCAGACTCCCCGCTGAGCTGGGAGCCCCCACTTGGGGCTTCATCCCAGGACCCTGAAACCATGACCTGAGCCAAAGTCAGACACCCATTGAGCTCCCCCACAAGCATGTCCTGGGGAATCTTTTAAATGGAGACTCCTGGGCTTTGCCTGCAACAATTCTGGATTGGGGGGGTCTAACATAGGTCCCAGGAGCCTGTATTTTAAGCAAACGTCCCAGGTGATTCTGAAGCAGGGAGTCCACGAATCGCATTTTGAGAAAAACTAATGATAGAGAATCTATAGTGGAATGCACTATTACAACGTAATCTGGTCAATGCCACAAAGTATAGACAGAGATGGCTGGGGACACAGAGAAGAGACATGGAATCAGACTTGAGAAGAGATTAGAAAAGCTTCCCAGAAGGTAAGACAATAGATAAATAGAAGAAGTTGCCAAGGTGAATTGGGGAACACATGCAGCCAGAGGGTGTAGCACATGCAGAGGCAAGAAGGCATGAAACCACACCCAGGTTGTGTGGGAAGCTGGAGCGAAGTGTGGGTGAGAGTCAGAAAGGAAGAACCTGGAATATGAAAATCTAACTTTATCCTAAAAGCTCTGGGGGCTGTGGAAACTTTCCAAGCAGGAGGATGGGCCAGATCTGCGGTACAGGAAAATCCATCCGACTTAGTCGATGTGAGCTTTAATTTACTGCCAGGTACTGACTGATTGGGGTACACTGGACCACTGCTCCTGATGCCGCATTCTCTGTTTTAGAATTGTGGCTCAGTGGTTGAGCGTCTGCCTTCGGCTCAGGGCGTGATCCCAGAGTCCTGGGATCGAGTCCCGTATTGGGCTCCCCTTGGGGGACCTGCTTCTCCCTCTGCCTGTGTCTCTGCCTCTGTCTCTCATTAATAAGTAAATAAAATCTTAAAAAAAAAAAAAAAGAATTGTACATCCAGGGGCACCTGGGGGGCTTAGGGGGTGAAGCCTCTGACTCTTGATGTCAGCTCAGGTCATAAATCTTGGGGTTGTGAGACTGAGCCCAGTGTCAGGCTCTGCACTGAGTGTGTGGAGATTGGTTAAGATTCACCCTCTCTCTCTCTGCCCCTCACTCCTAGCACTTTCTCTGTCTGTCTCTCTTTCAGAAAATAAAAATTCAGAATTGTACATCTGTGCCCTTTGCTAAATGACCTTTGCAGCACCTGCCACTAGCACAGAGTGCTTTCCCCTGTTCGACATCCATGACTTGCTCTGGCCAATGCAATGCTGGTGACACTGTGTCCCAAGCAGAAGCTTTAAACGTGCTTGTGAGGTTTAGCTTGTTCCTTTGTGCTTATGCAATTCACCAGCCTTCATGGCCACTGGGCCTAGAATGATGAAGACCAGAGAGCTGACCTAGGCTAGACCTGCAGCCTCAGTTAAGGGGGCTGGGGGACGGTCAATCCACAGGCTTAGGAGCCAGAAAATAAATGTGTGCTGTGTGTCAAGGAAATACCAATGCTGTTATTACAGAGCATTATTGCAACAAGTGCTAATACACTGACACAAGAAAATATTTTCTGGCCAGTTTTTTTTTTTTTTTACACTTATTCAAAGATTATGGTATTTCTCCAGTAAACTCGAATTAGGCAGCATGAGCTACCAGGCACCTTAGATATCTGACAATACGCCAGTCCCTCTCAGCTTTTGTTTGTTCTTTTTTAAGATTTTATTTATTTGAGAGAGAGAGAGAGAGAGAGAGCATGAGCAAGGGTGAGGGGCAGAAGGAGAGGGAGGAACAGACTCTTGAGCAGTGAGCGGGACTCAGAACTCGATCCCAGGACCCTGAAATCATGACCTCAGCAGAAGATAGATGTTTAACTGACTGAGCCACCCAGGCACCCCTCATCCTTTGTTAAGAGCAATCATTATAGAGGTTTCCCAACCTGTAGCCACTGAGGGGTGACCTTGGGTGTCTTCATGTCCTTAAGAAGAGAGGTACTGAGCCGGAAAAGTGGCAGGTACACAACCCACTTCTGCTTATACCCTTCCTTCCCCTTGGCCAAGCTCAACTCATGGTCCTGACCACAGAGTGACCCAACAAAGCTAAATTTAATTATATACTTGAAACAGAAGTGGGGCCCAACCTGACCTCCAAATATCCTAAGTGCAGTACTATTATTCCTTGTGGGGAAAGGGCCCACAGGAGTGGTCAGGGAGCTCTTAGGTCTTTGTCCATTCTTCAGTTGTACCTGATAACCCTGCTTTACTCTAGACAGCAGAGTGGAGAGAGCATTGGGTCAGGAGTCAAAAAAATAGCTCTGCTGCCTACTTGTCTGACCTTGAGTAAGTCACATAAACTGCCTCTCAGTTTTCTGTCTGTAAAGCTGGGATGATAGGACCTGCCCCCAACCATTCCCTAGTTGTTATAAGATGAAAAAATGCTCTCACAACAGTAAACTGAGGGGCGCCTGGCTGGCTCAGTTGGTAGAGCCTGAGATTCTTGGTCTGGGCGGGGAGGGGGGGGGGATGAGGGTTGGGGGGGTCATGACTTGGAGCTCCACGTTGAGCATGGAAATTACTTAAAAATAAGATAAAAGAGGGGCGCCTGGGTGGTTCCATCAGTAAAGCATCTGCCTTCGGCTGAAGTCATGATCTTGGGGTCCTGGGATGGAGCCAGGTGAAGGGGTCCCTGCTCAGCCAGAGAGCCTGCTTCTCCCTCTGCCCCTCCCCGCTGGGGAGCAGCCTCACCTGGAGCGGGGAGTCTGAGGCTCAGGCCGCCCTGGGCTTCCTCCCATCTCAGCTGCCCTCCATCAGTTGCTTTTTGCCTTTTCTCCCGGTGTGACTGGTACCAGGCTCCCCTGCCCCCGCCTGACTTCAGTGTGGGCACGCGGTGGTCCCGGCGCACGGAACTCTGCACCTGAGCCGCAACCGCTCCTCAGCGCCGCGCAGGGCTCGGTTCCTCCCCGCGCGCCCCTGGGCGGCCCGGAGTGGGGAGCGGGGGGGGCTCGTCGGACGTTGACCGCGGATTCGGATCCCGCGGAGTTCACGGTTCTCCGTTTCCAGCTCCCCGATCCCCGCTCGCCGCCGACACATAAACACCTTCGCCCGCTCATCCGCATATTCTGCGTTGTTCTCCCGACGGTGAATTACAAGCCCAGGGCAAAACTGCAAAGACCGTCTTTTTTTTTTTTTTTTTTTTTTTTCTTCTTTTTATCGATTTTATGTATTCATGAGAGACACAAGGAGAGAGAGAGAGGCGGAGACACAGGCAGAGGGAGAAGCAGGCTCCACGCAGGGAGCCCGACCTGGGACTCGATCCGGGGTCCCCAGGATCACGCCCTGGGCTGCAGGCGGCGCTAAACCGCTGAGCCACTGGGGCTGCCCAAGACTGTCTTAAGGGTCCTTTCGGTACAGGGTCCGTCCTTCCTTCCTTCCTTCCTTCCTTCCTTCCTTCCTTCCTTCCTTCCTTCCTTCCTCTTCCCTTTCCTTCTTTCGTTTTCTTTTCTTTCGTTCTTTTTCTTCCTTCCTCCCTCCTTTTCCTTCCTTCCTTCTTTCCTTCCTTCCTTCCTTCCTTCCTTCCTTCCTTCCTTCCTTTTTTTTGTTTTGGTTTTGTTTTCAGCACCAAGAGTCTAGGACCAGGTTGTTCTTGAAACCTTTCCCACTCCACGACTGTGCCCCAAGGTATCGCTGTTCTATCTACTAGGACTAATTTGAGTAATTAACTTTTTAAAAGTTATTTGCTACATGATAGTATCTTAATGCGCTAACATGTTTGTCTTTTAATAGCAGTCTGTGAAATCTTGGAGGAAGGGGGGACAAGGGGGGATGAAACGAAAGAGACTCAATTTCAAATGAAAAGAATTGCCTAAAGAGATTATTTGTAGGGGCAGCCCCGGTGGTTTAGCGGTTTGGCGCCGCCTTCAACCCAGGGCCTGATCCTGGAGACCGGGGATGGAGTCCCACGTCAGGCTCCCTGCATGGAGCCTGCTTCTCCCTCTGCCTGTGTCTCTGCCCCTCTGTCTCTTATGAATAAATAAAATATTTAAAAAGAGAGAGAGAGAGATTATTTGTAGACAGAGACATTGACAGCGATGGAGCAGCGCGCCCACATTGCCAAGAGCCCCAGCACCTGCTCGCAGCCAGCACCATCACCGTTTACTGCTCAGGACGGTGAGGCTCCGCAAGGTTAGGGATCTGCTTAGGGCTGTGGAACCCGGCTTGGGACTCGGTCTTTGACTTTGCACCTCATTCTTTAAAAAAGAAAGGGGCAGCCCGGGTGGCTCAGCGGTTTAGCGCCGCCTTCAGCCCAGGGCCTGATCCTGGAGACCCGGAATCGAGACCCGGGATCGAGACCCATGTTGGGCTCCCTGCATGGAGCCTGCTTCTCCCTCTGCCTATGTCTCTGCTTCTGTGTGTGTGTGTGTGTGTGTGTGTGTGTGTCATGAATAAATAAAATCCTTAAAAAAAAAGAAATTAAAAAAGATTTTATTTATTTATCTATTTATTTATTTGAGCAAGCAAGGGGAGTAGCAGAGGAAGAGGGAGAAGCAGCCTCCCTGCTGAGCAGAGAGCCTGACTGGGGCTTCATCCCAGGACCCTAAGATCATGACCCCAGTTGAAGGCAGACGCTTAGAATGAGCCACCCAGGGCCCCCTCTTGTCACCTCATTCTGCTGTAGGGAGCATCTGATGAGGCAGAGGTTGCAAAGAGTGACTGAAGAATATATTGAAAAAATTGTTCACAGATTTTAATTTTCCTTTGTTTTATAACTATTATTATTATTTGCTCCATTCGTTTTGCAGCTCCTCCTCTCCTGCTCACTCAAAGGAACATTCTGTGAGCACAGGGGCTTTGATGTGTTCACTACTATATTCCTAAAACCATGACTGACCTTCTGTAAGTACTAACTGAAACAAAAAAAGAATCAATCGATAGGAATAATAAAAAGGCAGTATCAATTTACACCTCAGTAAAGCTGAAAAAAATAGGCTGAGAAAAATCCACTGATTTTTTTAAAGTGATGTTTTGTTAAATTGGATTTGTTTTATTCTTACTATGAGATCCTAGGGGAGGATAAAAATTATATATGTTCATTATATTTTGTTCATATGAAACAGAAAAGTGAAAAAAAATTAATACACAACACCAATTAGGATGGCAGGCACACACAAAGGGGCCATGTGAGGAGAGAGTAAGAAAGTGACCAGGTGGGGCACCTGGGTGGCTCAGGTCATGATCTCAGGGTCCTGGGATCTAGTCCACCATCTGCTCAACAGGGAGTGCGCTTCTCCCTCCCTCTGCCCCGCCCATTCTTTCTCCTCTCTCTTAAATACATACAATCTTTAAAAACAACAACAACAAAAAGCCCACATGCAAGCCCAGCTTTCACCAGACACCAATCCTGAGGACACTTTGATCTGGGACTTCCAGCCTCCAGAACTGTGAGAAAATAAAAAATTTAAGCTGCTCAGATTATGGCAGTTTGTTATGGCAACTGGAGCAGATCAACAGGATGTATGTCTACATTTCTCTTGAGTAAATACCAAGGAGAGATTGCTTGGTTTTATGAGAGATGTGCATTTAACTTTACAAGAAATTGCCAAACTGTTTTCCAGAATAGCTGTATGATTTTGTGTTAACATCAGCAATGTATAAGAAGTGTAGTTGCCCTACATCCTCATCAATATTTGGTGTTACCTGGCGGGACTTTTTCTGGTTTGTTTTGTTTGCTTTAATTTGAGCTATCCTGGTGGTATATACTGATATCTCATTGTGGTTCTGTTTTTACATCTTCCTGATGATTGGTGATGTTAAGCATATTTCAAGTGCCTGTATGTTCATCATATGTCTTCAATGACGTATTTGTTCAAACTCTTTGCCTATTTTGTTTTCCGGTTGTGTTTTGTTATTTCTGAGATGTAAGGGGTCTTTCTTTATCCTAGATACAAGCATTCAATTCGGTACATTTTGCAAAGATTTTCTCTCAAGTCTATCTTGCCTTTACATTTTCTAAACCTTGTCTTTCAAAGGGCTTAAGTTTTTCTTTTTAATAAAGTCCAGTTTATAAAGTTTTTGTTTAAAAAAATTATAAAGTTTTACTTTTATGGTTTATGCTTTTGTGCCCTAAAAAATCTTTGCCTAAACAAAACTCACAAAGATTTTCTCCTTTCTTTCAGAAGTTTTATAATTTTTTACCTTTTACATTGAGGCATACGATCCATTTTGAGTTAATTATGGCTTACTGTGTGAAGTTAGAATTGAGTTCATGTTTTTCCAATGGATAGGCTATTATTCTAGCAACACTGTTTGTTTGTTTCTTAAGATTTTATTTCAAGTACACCCACCATGGGGCTGGAACTCATAACCCCAAGATCAAGAGTCACATGCTCCACCAACTGAGCCAGCCAGGCGCCCCTCTGGCAACATTGTTAAAAAGACTATCCTTTTCTCCTTTGTCAAAAATGAATTGACTCTATTTGAAGTCTATTTCTAGACTCTCCAATCTGTCCCATCCACAAGCCTATCTCTACATGAACACCACTCTGTACCCTTACAGTAAATCTTGAAATCAGGTGCAGTTCTCCATTTTTGTTCGTCTTATGGTTGTTTTGTTTAATCTAGATTTTTTGTGTTTCTCTATAAATTTTAGAATCAGCCTGTCCATTTCTATCAAAAACATTAACAACCTACTGAGAGAGTGATTGAGACTATGTTAAATCTATAGATGATTTGGGGGGAGAATCGACATTGTAATAATATTGAGTGTTCTATTTACTTATTAATTTTTAAAAGATATTTATTTGAGAGAGAGAGAGAGAGCAGAGAGAGCAAGCAGGCATGAGCAGTGGGGATGGGCAGAAGGAGAGGGAGAAGCAGACTGCCTGCTGAGCAGGGAGCCCGATGCAGGACTTGATCCCGAACCCTTAGATTATGACCTTAGCCAAAGGCAGACGTTTAACTGACTGAGCCACCCAGGCACCCCAATATTGAGTGTTTTATGCATAAACACAGTATATTTATTTATTTAGGTCTCTAATTTTTCCTGGAAATATTTTGTAGATTTCAGTATTTTGTCTTTGCATGCTATTTGTTAGCTTTACTCCTAAATATTTTTCTTGTTTTAATATTACCACAAACAGCATTTCAAACACTTTTTGTTTGTAATTGTCTGTTGCTAATGCATAGACATACCACCCTTTCTCTATGTTTGATCCTCAATCTTGCAGCTGGAACTCCTGAGTCCTGGTAGCTTTCTTGTAGATTTCCTTGGGATTTTCTACATCCATGCTCATTGTGAATGAAACAGTGTGTTTCTTCCTTTTCAATCCTCCTTGTCTTAGGCACTGACCCCCAGAATAATGTTAAAGAGACATGATGAGGGCAGACATCTTCTTCTTGTTCCCTACATTCTCCATTAAGTATGATGTTAGCTTTAGGTGTGTTTGGTTTTGTGTCGTATGCTCTCGGTTCTTCGGCATCCCGTTGAATCCTGCCATAACTTCGAACATGGTCATGGTAAATATTCTGCATGTGTGTGGAAAGAACTTACATATATAATATATATATATTTTTTTATTTATTCAATCATGAGAGACGTAGAGAGAGGCAGAGGCAGAGACACAGGCAGAGGGAGAAGCAGGCTCCATGCAGGGATCCTGACGTGGGACTCGATCCCAGGTCTCCAGGATCAGGCCCTGGGCTGAAGGCGGCGCTAAACCACTGAGCCACCCAGGCTGCCCAGAACTTATATATTTATCTCCTCTCCTACATGTTCTCATTTTAACACTTCCCCACATGTCTATACGCATAGATATTAATGTCTTAGTGATGTATTACTCCAAGAGATCATATTCAGGTTTTTAAATTAATTAATAATTTTTGTTTATAGCTTGGAAAACATTTAGTATCAGTATAAAAAACCTTCCTTGGGATACCTGGGTGGCTCAGTTGAGCATCCAACTCTTGGGTTTGGCTAAGATCATGATTTTAGGATTGTGAGGTAAGCTCTGAGCTCAGCATGGAGTCTGCTTGGAATTCTCTGACTTTTCCAGTCCTTCTCCCGCCCACTTATACACAGGCACTGCACTCTCTCTCCCTCTCTCTCAATAAACAAACAAAATCTTTTTTTTTTTTTTAAGCCTTCCTCTTCCTGTTTTCTTCCTCCTTCCTGAATGTTATTACAGAGCATTTCATTATATGGATGGACCACACTTGAGTAGTGCTTCCCACTTTAAAGATTTTGTTTGTGGACTTTTGTTTTTTAATCAGGAGGGCAACTTTCTCTTCTCCTTCCTCTTCTTCTTTCTTTTTTTTTCCCCCCTAACCTTTAGACTCCCTTCTCTCATTTCCCCCAATGCCTCTGGCAACCCCTGCCTCTGGCAACCACCACCAGTCTGTCCTCCTGTATCTATGAGCTTGGCTTTTAATTCTTGCCTTTTTTTTTTTTTTTAAGATTTTGTTTATTTATTCATGAGAGACACACAGAGAGAGAGACACACACAGAAGAGAGAGAGAGGCAGAGACACAGGCAGAGGGAGAAGCAGGCTCTATGCAGGGAGCTTGATGTGGGACTCAGCCCAGGACTCGACCCAGGACTCACCGGGGACTCACC
This sequence comes from Canis lupus familiaris, assembly GCF_011100685.1. Taxonomy (NCBI): domain Eukaryota; kingdom Metazoa; phylum Chordata; class Mammalia; order Carnivora; family Canidae; genus Canis; species Canis lupus. Next base: position 93,791,761 of record NC_049222.1, on the reverse strand, counting down.
GGGGACTCACCCGGGACTCGACCCGGGACTCCAGAATCAGGCCCCCCCCCCCCCCCCCCCCCCCCCCCCCCCCGCACTAAACTGCTGAGCCACCCAGGGATCCCTCTTCTTGCTGTTGTTTGAAATTCCACATCCTATGGTATTTGATTTCACTTAGCATAATGTCCTCAAGGTGCATCTGTGCTGTAGCAAATGGCAAGAATTCATTTTTTTTATGGCTGAATGAATAACATTCCATGGCACATACCACAATTTCTTTATCCATTCTTCCATCAGTGGACACAGGCTGTTTCATATCCTGGCTACTGTAACTAATGTTACAATGAATATGAGGATGCATATAACTTTTCAAAGGAGTGTTTTTGTTTTTCTTCTGACAAATTCCCAGATGCGGAGTTGCTGGATCATATGGTAATTCTAGCATTAATATTTTGAGAAACACCATAGTGTTTTTCATAGTGGCTGCACCAATAAACATTTCCACCAGTGGGGCACAAGTGTTCTTTTCTCTGTCTCCTTGCCAACATTTGTTATTTCTGGTCTTTAGCCATCATCTTATTTTTTTTATTTTTTAAATTTTTTTTTTTAATTTTTATTTATTTATGATAGTCACAGAGAGAGAGAGAGAGAGGCAGAGACACAGGCAGAGGGAGAAGCAGGCTCCATGCACCGGGAGCCTGATGTGGGATTCGATCCTGGGTCTCCAGGATCGCGCCCTGGGCCAAAGGCAGGCGCCAAACCGCTGCGCCACCCAGGGATCCCTAGCCATCATCTTATAGCCATTCTAACATGTGTGAGATGATATCTCATTGTGGTTTTCCTTTGCACTCCCCTGATGATTAATAACGTAGAGCATCTTTTCATGTACCTACCTGTTGGCCATCTGTAGGCCTTATCTGGGAAAATAAAATTTCAGGGCAGCCCTAGTGGCTCAGTGGTTTAGTGCTGCCTTCACCCCAGGGTATGATCCTGGAGACCTGGGATTGAGTCCTGTGTCGGGCTCCCAGCATGGAACCTGCTTCTCCCTCTGCCTCTCTCTCTGTGTGTCTCTCATGAATAAATAAAATCTTTAAGAAAAAATAAAATTTCATTCTATGAATATACCACATCTTATTTATCTATTGATATGTTGAAGGAGGTTTGAGTTGTTTCCACCTCTTGGCTATAATGAACTATGTTGCTATAAACTCTCACATACAATACAAGTTTTTGTGTAGACATAAATTTTCAGTTCCCTGGGGTATATACTCAGAAGTGGAATGGGTTATAGGGTAACTTGATGTTTAATTGAGAAACTGCCAGATTATTTTCTGAAATGATTGCACTGTGGTGCCCAAGATTGCGAATCCGAGAAACCACCAAGGAGCCGACACCGACGCAAACACATGAGGGTTTATTTACAAGCTCGAGCTTGGGTCCAAGTATACCTGACACAGCAGAGCAGGGACTTGGACCCCGAGGTGGGTTCCAGCTTAGTTTTATGGGCTGGTCTAGGGGACCTCCAGAAGGGGTGGAGGAATTTCTCAAGTTCTGTTTACATTCTGATATGGGGCTTTCAAGAGCACTGAGCTCTGTTCTTATTCTAATAGGGGCTTCCAGCCCTTGGCTTGGGCTCAGTTCTTATTCTAATATGGGGCTTTCTAGGACATTAAGCTGTAAGCTGTTTTTTTTCCTGTAACTGAAGTAATGTAAATTTCAGCTGTTATTCACAGGGGTCTGGGATGGCTCTACTTGTGCTAAGGCTGAACTTAAAGTGGAATGGCCTTAATTTTCTCGGCCTCCACATGCACCATTTTACAGTTCCTCCAGCAATGCATGAGAATTCCAGTTTCTCCACATTTTTACCAACACTTGTTGTGACCTGACTTTATTTTAATCTTCTCCTTACTTTCTAATTTTTCTTTTTCCCTACCTCCTTGACTCACTTCCCTATGTACTCCCCTCCCTTGCACAAATCATCAGAATTTGTGATATTTCTCAGAGCCGAAAATAGTTCCACTAAGGAACCCTTTCCCCTGTGTTTTCTTAGATCCTAAACTCCTCTTCAGTTAAAATCCCTGCTGGCCTTTAAACTCACATTTCTGCTATGCTCATCTTTGAATTTCTAATCCTTAGCAGGCACGCCCCCATCTAAATGCACTGTACTCCATCAATGTTTCTTTCTTTTTTTTTTTTTTTTTAAGATTTATTTATTCATTCAGAGAGAGCGAAGAGAGAGGCAGAGACAGAGGCAGAGGGAGAAGCAGGCTCCATGCAGGGAGCCCGACGTGGGACTCGATCCCGGGTCTCCAGGATCACAAACCCAGGCTGCAGGCGGCGCTAAACTGCTGCGCCACCGGGGCTGCCCCATCAATGTTTCTAAAGATCTCAGGGTTTGAAAAGAACCTTAAAAGTTTCCTAATCTAATTCATTTTGTTTAATGTTGCATAGAGGTGGAAAGAAGATTGAGTGAAAAAAAGGTGGGGAATAAGAAAAGAGGAGGGAAGCAGGAAGAAGCATTGAGTATATGCCTGACATTTTACATACATAATCTTATTTAAATCTCACAACACCCCCATAAGATTGGTGTATTACCTTTTCCTTGTTTCATAAATGAGGCTACTGAGGCTCAAAGAAGTTAATGATTTTGTTCAGGGTCCCTCAGCTTGTGAGAGTCAAATTTAGCTACCTGCAACTCCAAATCCTGGGATCCAGGAAGCTCTTGAATTTCAAGGAGGAGGATGATCCTCATGGGCATATGATTACCACGTTCCTTGCTCCTGGACAGACAAGCCCCATATGGACTGAAGTTTCGGAAATGAAGGGGCATTATTAGAACACTGTGTCTCATTTCTTGAAGGGAGTCAGTGCTAGGATGGGGAGCAGTTTTATCTCAACGGACAGTTGACGCCTCAAGCTAAGAGAACACAGGCTAGGAAACTGGCCAGGGTTCTGGTATTTGTCACCTGGAAGGACAGGTTAGATATATTAGATATGTGAGATAGTATGGAAAATTTCAAGAGAAAACTTCAGAACATGGATGACCTCAGTACCACGTGAGGCTACTCCTATTTCTGCCAGCTATTCAAAGACCAGTAGCAATTTATAAAAATAGACAGGACAAGGCCATCACACAACCAAGTTCATTTGTTTCATTTTCCTTTTGACTTGTAGGGTTTGCTTCTGAAAACATTAAAAAAAAATTAAGTCTTAGGGTGCCTGGGTGGCTCAGTTAAGAATCCGACTTTTCATTTTGGCTAGGCTCAGGATCTTGGGGTCATGTGATCTCAGGGTGGTAAGATCGAGCCCCACATAGGGCTCCTTGCTCAGTGAGGAGTCTGCTTCTCTCCTGATCCCTACCCCCCTGCTCTCTCAAGCTCTCACAAATAAATCTTTGAAAGAAATTAAGTCTTGTTGCATAGTTAACAAAGCCAGATCTAGAAACCATAATCAGAGAGGTCTGATCTCCATCTCTTTCTCTCTGCCTCATTCCTTCCTCCCCCTAGAAGTAATGGTTTTTATTGTTGTTGTTGTTGTTGTTGTTATTGTTTTGTTTTTTAAGCAGGCTCCATGCCTAGCATTGGAGCCCAATGTGGGACTTGAACTCACGAGCCTGAGATCAAGACCTGAGTTGAGGGGATCCCGGGGTGGCTCAGCGGTTTAGTGCCTGCTTTCCACCCTGGGTGTGATCTTGGAGTCCCAGGATCGAGTCCCACGTCAGACTCCTTGCATGAGGCCTGCTTCTCCCTCTGCCTGTGTCTCTGCCTCTCTCTCTCTCTGTGTCTCTCATGAATGCATAAATAAAATCTTAAAAAAAAAAAAAAAAAGACCTGAGTTGAAGAGTCATGATCTCTCAGGGTCGTGGTTTTGAGCCTAGCTTCAGGCTCCATGCTGTGTGGAGTTGGCTTGAGATTCTCTTTCCCTCTCTCTTTCCCCTTCCACTCGTGCTCTTCTAAAATAAATCAGAAAGAAAGAAAAAGAAAGAAAGAGAAAGAAAGAAAGAAAGAAAGAAAGAAGAAAGAAAGAAAGAAAGGAAGGAAGGAAGGAAGGAAGGAAGGAAGGAAGGAAGGAAGGAAGGAAGGAAGGAAGGAAGGAAGGAAGAAGGAAGGAAGGAAGAAAGGAAGAAAGAAAAGAAGGAAAAAGGATCCCTGGGTGGCTCAGTGGTTTAGCGCCTGCCTTCGGCCCAGGGTGTGATCCTGGAATCCCAGGATGGAGTCCCACATCGGGCTCCCTGCATGGAGCCTGCTTCTCCCTCTGCCTATGTCTCTGCTTCTCTGTGTGTGTCTCTCATGAATAAATAAATAAAATCTTAAAAAAAAAAAAAAAGTAAAGAGTAAAAGACCTCAGCTGAGATTAAGAGTCAGACAACCAACTGAGCCACCCAAGTGCCCTTGTTTTTTGTTTTTTTTTCTGTTTTGTTTTTTTTTGTTGTTGTTGTTGTTGTTCCTTTAACTTTGTTTTTATCTTTTTATTCCTCTTTTTTTAGGTAACCTCAATGACCAAGTAAGGCTCACTCACAACCCTGAGACCAAGACCTGAATGCTGTACTGACTGAGCCAGTCAGGCGTCCCTTACCTTTTTTTTTTTTAATATAAGGGATATTCATCTCCTCTTCCCCTACTAGGTAAATGGTATAGTATATTACCTTCAGTTTTGCCACCTTGCTTTTTTCACTGGAGATCACGTCATAGCAGCATTTAGAGATATTTGTTTATATTTTTATTTATTTATTTATTTATTTAAAGATTTTATTCATTTATTCATGAGAATACACAGAGAGGAGAGAGAGTGAGGCAGAGACACAGGTGGGACTCGATCCGAGGTCTCCAGAATCACGCCCTGGACTGCAGGCGGCGCCAAACCGCTTAGCCACCAGGGCTGCCCTCTTGTTTTTAGAGCTGTGTAGTATTACAGCGTGTGAATGGGTCCTACTTTATCTGTAGGATATCATTCTGTTATGGATATTGGTTTGTTTCCAGGTTCTTGGTATTACAAATAGTTCATTGAGTAACCTTTTGTATTTGTCTTTTTTTTTTTTTTTTTTTTGTCTTTTTGTATTTTTGTCAGTGTATCTTTAGGCTTGATTCCTAGAAGTAGGATTTCTGGATGGACAGTAAATGCATATGCAATTTTGCTAGATATTGCCAAATTTCCCTCTCCTCGGATCCTACCATTTTTGCATTTCCACCAACAAAAAATAGAAGTGCTAGTTTCCTGATTCCTTTGTCAACAAATTTTGTCAGACTTTTAGATTTTTTGCCAATCTGAGAGTTGAGAGGTAGTATCTCACTGTAGTTTTAATTTGCATTTCTTTCGTTAGAACTTTGATGGTACATTTTTTCATATATGTAAAGGTCCTTTATTTTCACTTCTTTTGTGTGTGTGTGTTTATATCTCTTGCCTATTTCCCACAAGGTGATGGTTTTCCTTTTCTTCTCCATCTTTTTAAGCCCTTTACATACTAGGGTATTTACAGTGAGGGGATGAAGTAGCTAGTGGCATCTTATAAGTGCTAATTGCTAAATTGTCAGGAATTTTGTAATCCAGTTGATGTCACATTGGTACAGTTGTATGCATTTTGGGAACTTTAAATCTATTAGGTTGGGAATAGTTACACCACGGTGATCAGCAAATTCTGTGAGTCCAGAGTCCCCTTCACCCTCCAGAACACAACTACTGGGTATTAATCTTCTGTAAGCTGGAAATAATTTTTCCCCCAGGTTTTAACTTGTCTTATTTTGCTTATGATATATTTTGCTATGCAAAAATTTTATTGTTGCTGCTGTTTCGGATAGTCCAAATTTCAGTCTTTTCCTTAAATGCCTCTGGATTTTGAGTTTGGAAAGTTTCTCCACTTCCTCCATTACAGAGGAATCTACTTTTACTTCCTTCTAGTACTTACATAGCTTTTCTCTTGAAAACGTTTTTAAAAATCTTTGACCCATTTGGAAATCATCTTGTGTAGAGAAACAGATGTGATTGTCTGGCTATCTATTTACAGCCATACTATTTATGAAGAATGCCTTGGCTGAACCTGAAGAACTCCATTGATTTGAGATGCCACCTATATCACATATTAAATTTCCAAATACAATTATTTTTTAGATTTTTTTACTTTGTTTTATTGACCTACATATTCATGTGCCAATACCTTAATCTTATTGTACAGGCCATATACTGTTTTAATAACAGGTAGGGCTAGCTTCTCTTCATTTCCTTCTTGGGGTTTTCCTAAATATTCTCACTTATTTAATCTTCCAAATGAACGTTATAATAAAGTTGTCTTAACTCTAAGGCTCCTTCTGTTGCTTTTGCCAAGTGTCAAAAAAATATGGCCTTGTATTTTCTGACTTGTGCCTCCTCTGATCTGTACCCCTACTTTAGTTGAGACCTTCTCTTTCTCCCAGGCCCCATGTCCTTGTTCTGGATAATTTGAATTCTACTTCCAGACATTTCCTTGCAGAGAAAGCATTTTGTAAGCTTCACTGAGCACTTTTTTTTTTTTTAATTTTTATTTATTTATGATAGTCACAGAGAGAGAGAGAGAGAGAGGCAGAGACAAAGGCAGAGGGAGAAGCAGACTCCATGCACCGGGAGCCCGATGTGGGATTCGATCCCGGGTCTCCAGGATCGCGCCCTGGGCCAAAGGCAGGCGCCAAACCGCTGCGCCACCCAGGGATCCCACTGAGCATTTTTTGAAATCACGTATTCTGTTGCTGAATAGCTATAGGATTTGGAGCAAACCCATCTCCAGGTTTTTTCAACTAGACATTGTAAATAAAAAATAATCTATTTCATAGAGGTTTTGTACAATTAGAAATATTTTCAGCCAGTTCTCAGTCATACCATCAGCAGAATTTGACTCCTGTAAACATTCCCTCCATGAAACATGTCCCACTGACTTCCAGGACACTCTCAAACTAGCTACCTTACCTCTCCCCCTCATGCTCCCTCAGTGTTTCCTCCTCAGTCTTGAAATGATGGAGAGCCCCAGAACTCAGATTTCAGACCTCTTCTCCTCTCATCTAAAATCACCTAGGGGTACCTGGGTGGCTTGATTGTCTGCTTTCAGCTCATGATCTCAGAATCCTGGGATGGAGCCCCACGTGGGGCCCCCTGCTTAGTGGGGAGTCTGCTTCTCCCTTTGTGCTTTCTCTCTCTCTCAAATAAATAAAATATTTATTTTAAAAAAATCTTTAAAAAATAATAATAACCTCTTAGTGAGTTTATGCTATCTTGAGGATTTAAATGACTGACTTCCAAGTTTTAAATCTCCAGCTTGGACCTGCACTATATACTCAAAATCTGTACATTTAACTACTTCTTTATCAAGTCCCATTGGGTGTCTCAAAAGCATCTCCAATTTAACTTATCACAAAACAATTCTGATATCCTGTTCTTCTTGTAGCTCAAGGAAGCTGAGCTGGACAGGCTAGAACGACCGACACATCTGGGCCCTCTCTCCACCCTGGCCTAGCTTGGGCTCCTTCACACCTTGGCTTTGGCAGGATTCCTAGAGGGCGAACCCCAGGAAACAAGCCCTTCCTAAATCTCTTATGATGGACCAGTATGAGCTCAGGTCTTTACCACTAGAGGGGGGGGGGGGGGAAGCAGTGAAGAAGGGGCCCCCCATGCATGCCTATGTATGGCGAAAGGACTGCCTGGAGATTTCCCACAGCTTGGCAGTTACTTACTCATTTGTAATCAACAAACTTGAGCAAAGCTGCAGTTAGCTGGCAGCTCTGTGGGGCCTGTTGATGTGACCACAACACTCAACTTTTCCTCCCCAGTGACTTGATGATTCCTCAGCTATTTTGTCCAAACACTTTTTCCTAAGGCAAATTCTCCCACCCAGGATTCTCTCAGGGCTCTTCTGCAGCTAAAAGCTCCAATGTTCCCAGCTTGGGGATTAGAAGTACTTTCTCTACATGTTTAGGTTTCCTGGTGTTTCACAACTTGTACTTGTCCAGACTTTTCCCTTCTTTTGTTCTGTTTCGTAAATTTTCCAGTCCTTTTATTTATGTTCTTTTGCTTTATGTAATCCCTTCCTCAGCTTTCCTTGGGTTATTTTCATGTCATTTTTCTAACTACATGAATTGAACGTTTACTTCATTTTTCATTCTTTCTTAGTCATGAATATTACAAGCTGTTAAATTTCTTTTTTAATAGATTTTTATTTATTTATCTATTTGAGAACTATTGAGGGAGCGAAAGAGTGCACACAAGCAAGCATGGGGTGTTTGTGTGCAAACGCTGCTCAGCAGGGAGCCCAACTCCAGGCTCCATCCCAGGACCCTGAGATCATCATCTGAACCCAAGCCAGATGCTCAACTGACTGAGCCACCCAGGTGTCCCCAAACTACTCACTTTCTAAGTACAGCACCTTGTACCCATTAAATCCCCATCTCCAGTCACCCAGCTTAGATACACTCACCCTGTAGCTAACATTGTAATTTACACACGTTCTTTTTACAACCTATGCTAGTCTTCCAAGCCCGATTTACAGGTGAAATAAGCACTCCGATGTCTGTCTTGAAGTGCCTGGCTGGCTCAGTCAAAAGAGCATGTGACTCTTGATCTCAGGCCTGTGAGTTCAAACCCCATCTTCTGTGGAGGGATCACTAAAAAAAGTAAATTAATTAATTTTTAAAAAGGTCTGTCTTGTGTTTCTCTTCCTGGGATATTTGAACATTCTGTTCTACAGCTTCCCCCTAGCCTGTACACCCCCCCCCTTCTTTTTTTTTTTTTAATTTTATTTATTTATGATAGTCACATAGAGAGAGAGAGAGAGGCAGAGACACAGACAGAGGGAGAAGCAGGCTCCATGCACCGGGAGCCCGACGTGGGACTCGATCCCGGGTCTCCAGGATCGCGCCCTGGGCCAAAGGCAGGCGCCAAACCGCTGCACCACCCAGGGATCCCCCCCCCCCCCGGGATCCCCCCCCCCCTTCTAATTCAATACTTCTAGCAAATGCCATTTCTTCAAAGTAAAGCACAGGTTAGTACCTGATCTGAAACAGCCTCCCTCCACCCTTTCACACATTCTATCTAATTTTGTTTATAGCACTATCTCAGATTATTTCGTTCATTGATTTGCTTCCTTGTGATGATCTGCCTCCACGGCCACGCGTTCATCTTCAAGAACAGGCATCTTTGTCCTGTTGAACACCGCATTCCCGAGGCTTCTCAGAGTACCTGGCGCGTCCCGGCATGAGGAAGCATTTGTGGACTCGGTGCACTGCGGAAAGCAAATAATGCAGCTCGTGGAGGCAGCAGCACTTCCAGACTCTGCTGAGGAAAGGCCAAGGCTGCTTTAGAATCTAAAGTGTGATCCTGGGAGGGAAGAGGCACCGCTCCGTGGAGGTGACTGGGGGCCCCTCCTGCGACCAGGGGAGGAAAGGATCACAGTCGCCCACGGTGATTCGACCCAGATGCAAACGTACCCCGCAGAGCAGCGCGCGCGCGAGAGGAGCGGGAGGAGAGGTCGCCCCGCAGCCCGGGGGCCGGGAAGGGCGGGCTGGGGGGAGGCGGGGACAGGCCGGTGACCCGGGGTTGGCGGCGAGGCCCGGGGCGGGGGGCGGGGGGGGGCACGAGGGGGCGCCGGGGCGGGCGGGGGTGGACCCGAGCGAGGCGGGGCCTGCAGGGGGCGCCGCGGGGGGGCGCAGGCCGGGCTCGCGGAGGCGGCGGCGAGGGGCGCGCGGCAGGGTCTCCGCGGGGCTGGCGCGGGCCGGGCGGGCCGGGCGGGGCGGGCGGGGCGGGCGCGGGGGCCGCCGCCTCACTTCCGGGAGCGCCCGGGCGCCGCGCCCGCCCCCTGCGCGCAGCGCTGTCCGCCCGCCGCCCCGCACGGCGCAGCCCCGCGAGCGCGCAGGCCAGGCCGGAGCCCCCGCGCCCCCGGCTCCCGGCGGCCATGGGGGCGTCCGCGCGGCTGCTGCGCGCCGTGATCATGGGGGCGCCGGGCTCCGGCAAGGGCACCGTGTCGTCGCGCATCACCAAGCACTTCGCGCTGAAGCACCTCTCCAGCGGGGACCTGCTCCGGGACAACATGCTTCGGGGCACAGGTGGGAGCCCGGGCCGGGGTGAGCGGGAGGGGAGGCGGGGCCCCGGGGTGCGGGTCCTGGGGAGGCGGGGCTCCGGGGTGCGGGAGGGGATGCGGGCCCCGGGGTGCGGGTCCTGGGGAGGCGGGGCCCCGGGGTGCGGGTCGGGGGAGGCGGGGCTCCGGGGTGCGGGAGGGGATGCGGGCCCCGGGGTGCGGGTCCTGGGGAGGCGGGGCCCCGGGGTGCGGGTCGGGGGAGGCGGGGCTCCGGGGTGCGGGAGGGGATGCGGGCCCCGGGGTGCGGGTCCTGGGGAGGCGGGGCCCCGGGGTGCGGGTCGGGGGAGGCGGGGCCCGGGTGCGGGTGTTCGGATGCAGGTCCGGGGGTGCGGCCGCCGCATCCCCTTCCTACCCCCCCCCCCCAGGAGAGACCTCAGGCAGTTGAGCAATTGCGCCCTGAGAGCTCCAGGCCCCGGGGCAGCCTCGGGCGGGTTATCGGGTACCGTCCGAGAGTTAGGACAGGTTCGAAGTTCAGAGATTAGGGTGAGAGGCGCGTCCCGGTCCGGGCGCTGCTGCTCCCGTAGGAACCGCGGCCTCTCCTCCGCGCGCCCTTTCACCCGGAGAGTTGAAGTTTGACCTGAAGGCTTCGCTCTTCCTTTTTTTTTCTCTTCCTTCCTGCTTGCTTGCTTTCTTTTTTTTTTTCTTTTTTCTTTTTTTCCTTTTTACTTCCTTCCCTTTCTCTTTCTTTTTTCTAACTTCCTTTCTCTCTCTCTCTCTCTCTCTCTTTCTGGTTAAACTCTGGGATTTTCTGGTTCCAGCCTTTCTCCCAAATCTGAAGGCCGGCTATTATTTATGCTTGTTGCACTCACAAAATTGGCTTAGATCTTTGATACCCCAGGGATTTCTTAGACAGGAAAGCTATTCTTATGAATCTGAAAGATTGTTTTGTTTCCCATGCCAGATAAATTTTTATAACTCAGCACCAACTCCAAGTCAACAGTTTCTATACTTTACAGTGGAGAAGTTTTGTTATGCAAATTATATCTTAAGAAAGCTGTTTTTTTTTTAATTAAAAAAAATTAATTTGTACACCCAACGTGGGGCTTGAACTCACAGCCCTAGACCAGAGAGTCTCTCAGGCTCTACCAGCTGAGCCACCCAGGGCCCCAAGGGAGCGATTTTTAAAAAGTCAACAGTAAGATGAGTTTTTTTTTTTTTCTCAAAGGTGTTGACCTTTATTTTCCAAAACAGAACTCGTTTTGAACCTGCTTTTAAAAAAATTACAGCAGTAATTGTACAGGGTAAGAAAAGGATTGGAAAAAGGACAGAAGTACATGAAATGAAAAGTAAAGCCAACTCTCTCATTCCCTGCCTCAGTCTCATTCTTCATAGGGGAACAGGACCTTGGGTTCCCTTTTAGAAATGTGTATTTGTGTACAAACACACACACACACACACACACACACACGGCCCTTATTTTATGCAATATGCAGTCATACTATGTATTTACGTATTGTGCACCAGCACATTTTCACTTTATATCTAGGATATATTTCCACATCAGAACATAAAAACCCATTTCATTCTGCTCATGTTTGTATAGGTGTCTATTAGCTGAATCTAGATCATCTGGAGGTGGGATTTTTTTGTCTGTTTCAAAATATAAGTGGAAAACAAAGAACCGCCTCCATGTTTTTTGTTTGTCTCTTGGACTTCTTTCCCTCCAGCAGCTAGTCTGGCAAATTACCGCTTTTATTTTTCTCTTCTAACATTGATCTTTTTTTTTTTTTTAAATACAGTGTTTTGTCTTTTAGTTACCACTTCTTCAAAAGGTTAAATTGTTTGGCTTGGTTACTAAACGTTCTTGATGCAACATACTTAAGTAGTTAGGTAACAAATAGCCTCCACCTGGTGGGGGGTAAGGTTACCCAAAGTGGGAAGGGGTAGTAAAGAATGTGTCAGGGATTCTCTGAAAAATAATTGAGCAGTGAGGTATGACCTAGGGGTTAAAGAAACTTTTGGCAGAGTTAAGGTTCCGTACATTTGTGAAAATATAAAACATTTTAAAAATTAAATCTAAAGCCAATTAAGTAGGCCTTTTTTCAGAATTGAGAAACAATGCTGTTTATCCTTAACATCCCCGGACCAGTCTGCTGTTCTCTTTCTGGCTCCATGTGGAGAAAGACAGAGGAGAACATCCCTGGAAACGGGAGTCCAGCTCTCCTGCCAGTTCCTTCTTTAAAGGTCTTTTAAGACGGCAGTTCTTTAACAAAGAAAACAGAGAATAGACCTTAGGGGAGGTGTCAGGAGATTGTTATTACAGGTGTTCTGTATCTCAGGACTAAGAAAATAGTCTCAATAAATATTTTTCTCTTCTAACATTTTTCTCTTCTGTTTTTTTAAAAATGGAATTGGCTCTTTCCCACAGGATCTGAGCCAAAAAAGAGGTGTAGTCTTTTATTAAACACAGTGTTATGTTTTCTGATACTAAAAGCATATTTATTATAAAGGAAGAAATACATATGAGAATAATAAAAAAAAGAATTAAATACTAATTTTAATTAGAAACAAAGAATTATAATTAACTTTTTAGTGCCTTATGTGCTTTTTTCTTTGTCTTTTCTCCATTGCATTTGTATGTATTTGCAAAATTGTTGCATTCTAAGTGTTTGCTCATATACTGTTTTTTTCTCACTTGTGAGCATGTCGACACATCAAGAAGCAGTCTTGAAAATGATATTTAATTTTAGCATTTTCCTGTCTTTGGACATTTATGTTGTTAACCATTCTTTCCTGTAATAAATAATGCTATGACTGTCTTTGTTCATGAACATTTGGCAGCAATATGAAATCCTTAGTTTAGAATTCTCTGTAATATGGGACTGTCAAATATTGCTGCAGAAGGAGAGTACCGATTTACTCTCAAACCACTATTTCATGAGGGTGCTGTGTTTTATAACCTAGAGCTGTATTTTATAGCCAAAGTTTAAAACCAATCCAGAGAAGGCGCCTGGGTGGCTCAGCCTGTTAAGCATCTGCCTTCCAGTTCTGGTCAAGAACCTAGTAGGGTCCTGGGATCAAGCCCTGAGGGCTCCCTGCTCAGCAGGGAGCCTGCTTCTCCCTCTGCCCTTCCCTCTGTTTGTACTCTTTCTTTCAAATGAATAAATGTAATCTTTTTAAAAATAAATCAACCTAAAAAAAAATGAATCAATCCAGAGTATGTGATTAGACACAGGACACCCTGGGCAACCTGTTGACAGTAGAGTAATGGTGGCTCAGCACGGACCTCAGAGTCAAGAGCTGGATGACCCTTAGACATTAGGCCAGCCCTCTAGATTAAAAAAAGATAAGAAACTGAGCTCAGGAGAGGTTGAAGAACCTGATCATTTATAAACAGCAGTTACCGGGAGAGACCAGGGTGAATGCTCAGTTCTCGCTAGTTAAACACTTCTTTCTGCAGTGTTGATGTTCATGAGATCATTCTAGGGGGCACAATTTTTTAATCTATTTACTTCAAAGGATATTTGAAAAGCAACAAATACACCAAACCTTTAATCTTATGAGCATTATAATTTGTTAATTTAAAAATCTGAATCCCGGGGGCACCTGGGTGACTCTGGTTGAGCGTCTGCCTTGGGCGTAGGTCGTGATCCTGGGGTCCTAGGATTGAGTCCCTCATGGGGCTCCCCGCAGGGAGCCTGCTTCTCCCTCTGCCTGTGTTCCTGCCTCTCTCTTTGTCTCTCTCATGAATAAATGAATAAAATCTTTAAAAAAAATAAAAAGCTGGATCCCTTTGAAGAACGGTATGCAGTAACCAATAGTCTGGCTGGGGCAGAAATTGTGAGGTTGCCAAGGGATTGCCCAAAGTTTGAGAAACTGCCTTGTGGCTTAGTGCTTCTCAAAGACGGACCCCTGCCCTAGATGGCTGATCCTTGTGAATGTCATTTGTGCTCATCTGTATGTTGGGGGAGCTGAACTCAGTAGATAATCTTCTGTGTCTCTGTCAGCTCCCAAGATTCTCTAACAAAACTTTTATTATGGCCACCTGTGCAGCACAGATGCACCTATTTAGAATGATGTTGACAGTAGGGACAATTATTTTCGTAATGGCAAAAAAATAAATAAAAACCAACCCCACACCCAAATTTATAAGAGGCAATATATTTACATGGTTTGAAATTCCAAAAAATATAAAAGGGCATTCAGTCAAAAAAATCCTTCATGTCTATGCAACCAAGTGTTTACCTGTTCTTCCTTCTTTATCTTACCCGAATGACAGCAAATGGTAATACTGCCCTGTACCTTTGATAATAGTGCTTTTTGTAAAGATTGCCTCATTTTTGACAGTTTTATTGAGATCTAATTCATATGCCATATAACCCACTTGAAGTTTACAATTATTATTTTTTTAAGATTTTCTTTATTTATTTGAGAGTGAGAGAGATCACAGAAGGAGAGGGAGAAGCATGCAGGGAGCATGATGCGGGACTCAATCCCAGGACCCTGAGATCATGATCTGACCTGAAGACAGACACTTCACTGAAGAAGCCACCCAGGTGCCCCTAAAGTTTACAATTTAATGGACTTTAGGATATGCATGGAGTTGTGCGACCGCTACCACAGTCAATTTTAGGACATTTTCATGACCCCCCCAAAGAAAACTCATACCTACTAGCAATCAATCCCAATTTACTTATTTATTTGTTTAACATGGGGCTTGAACTCAGAACCCTGAGATCAAGAGTCAGTCACTTAATGGCCTGACCACCCACCAAGGTGCCCGGATCAGCATTAATTGGTATAGATCATTGTTAGGGATAAATGAAGAAGGTTATTAGATTATGCACAGGGCTATCTATTTACAAAATTTTAAAAATTTGGAAGTTTTTAAGATTATCAGTTTTAAGAACTATTTACTCTGGGTAGTGACAGGATTATGAGAGGCTTTTTTCTTTTGTTTTGCTTATCCAGCATTTCTCTCTTCCTTCCTTCTTTCCTTCCTTCCTTCCTTTCTTTCTTTCTTCTTTCTTTCTTTCTTTCTTTCTTTCTTTCTTTCTTTCTTTCTTTCTTTCTTTCTTTTTCTTTCTTTCTTTCTTTTCTTTTTTTCTTTTTCTTTCTAAGATTTTATTTATTTATTTATGAGAGACACAGAGAGAGAGAGGCAGAGACACAGAAGAGGGAGAAGTAGGCTCCCTGCAGGGAGCTCAATGTGGGACTCTGTCCCAGGACCCCGGGATCGACCCCGGGATCACGACTTGAGCCAAAGGCAGAAGCTCAACTGCTGAGTCATGCAGGCATCTCACTTACCCAGCATTTTTTTATCTTTCCTTTAAAAACTCTGGGAAATGAACAAGGGATAGTGAAAGAGGAGGTGGGCGGGGGATTGGGGTGACTGGGTGATGGGCACTGACGGATGCACTTGGCTGGATGAGCACTGGGTGTTATGCTCTATGTTGGCAAATTGAACTCCAATTAAAAAAAATAAAAAAATTAAAAATAGTTGTTGGGGGCAACCCTGGTGGCTCAGCGGTTTAGCGCTACCTTCAGCCCAGGGCGCTAAAAATAACTAGTGAAAAAAATCTGTTGAGATATAATTCATATACCATAAAAATTAGCCCCTTTAAAGTATCTAATTCAGTGCTTTCAGTATATCCAGAGCTGTGTAACCATCACCACAGTCAATTTTGGGTATTTCTATTGGGGTGCTTGGGTGGTTTGGTTGGTTAAACATCTGACTCTTGGTTTTAGTTTAAGGTCATGATCTCAGGGTTGTGAGATCAAGCCTTTAGTTAGGCTCTGTGTTCAGCGTGAATCTGCTTGGGATTCTCCTTCTGCCCTTCCTTCCCCCAAATAAATAAATACAATCTTTTAAAAATCTATAATTTTATCACCCCAAAAAGAAACCCTTTCGCAGGAACAGTCACTCTTCATTTTCCCCATGGCTCCCAGCTGGAGGCAACCACTAATCTTGCTTCTCTCCCTACAGATTTGCATATTCTAAATATTTCATACAAATGGAATGATACAGTACGTGGTCTTTTGTGTCTGTGGCTTCTTTCGCTTAATGTTTTCAAGTTCTTATACTTTGTAACATATCAGTACTTCATTTCTTTTTATGACTGAATAATGTAATTTTATGTGGATCTATTAATTTTATGTACATTTTATTTATCCATTCATCACTTGGCGGACATTTGAGTTTTCCATTTTCGGCTATTGTGAATAATGTTGCTGTGAACACTCATTTATAAGTTTTTGTATAGATGTCTCTCTTAATTTCTCTTGGATTTTTTTTTTTTTTTTTTGTTTAATTTCTCTTGGATGTTTGTACGTGTGTGTGTTTGTTCATACTTTGGCATCCAATTGGTAGGTAAGATGGTAACTCTTTTTAACATTTGAAAACTGCCGCAGTATTTTTCCATTTGGCTACAGCATTTAAAACCCTACTAGCAATATAGGAGGGTTTCAGTTTCTCAGCATTCTTGTCAACACTTGTTATTATCAGCCTCTTTGACTACAGTCATCCTGGTGGGTGTGAAATGGTATCTCATTGTGGTTTCCATTTGTATTTCCTTTTTTTTTTTTTTTTAATTTTTATTTATTTATGATAGTCACAGAGAGAGAGAGAGAGAGAGAGGCAGAGACATAGGCAGAGGGAGAAGCAGGCTCCATGCACCGGGAGCCCGACATGGGATTCGATCCCGGGTCTCCAGGATCGCGCCCTGGGCCAAAGGCAGGCACTAAACCCCTGCGCCACCCAGGGATCCCTCCATTTGTATTTCCTTAATGACTAACCATGTTGAGCATCTTTCCATGTGCTCATTGGGTTTTTGTTTATCTTTTTATATTCGGATTCTTTCCCCATTTAAAAAAATGGATTGTCTTTTTATTGTGTATAAATTACGTCTTTTATTGTTGTAAGAATTCTTTAGATATTCAGAATACAAGTTCCTTTTGAGATACAGGATTTACAAACATTTTCTTTCTTTTTTTTTTTTTTTTAATTTATTTATTCATGATAGTCACACGGAGAGAGAGAGAGAGAGGCAGAGACACAGGCAGAGGGAGAAGCAGGCTCCATGCACCGGGAGCCTGACGTGGGATTCGATCCCGGGTCTCCAGGATTGTGCCCTGGGCCAAAGGCAGGCGCCAAACCGCTGCGCCACCCAGGGATCCCCAAACATTTTCTTTCATTCAGTGAATTGTCTTTTCCCTTTTGTGGTGCTCTTTGAAGGATAAAGTTTTTTTAAATTTAATGAATCCAGTTTTTTGTTTTTTTTTTTTTGGTTGATTGTATTTTTGGCTTCATGTCTAAGAAACCACCACCTGATGAAGAGTCATGAAGATTTATGCCTATGTTTTAAGAGTTTTGTAGTTTTAGCTCAAGCCTCTAGGTCTGATTGATGCTACTTTTTGTATATGCTGTGAGGTAGAGGTCCAACTTTATTCTCTTGTTATTGGATATTCAGTTTTCCCAGCACCATTTGTTAAAAAGATTATTCTTTCCCCTGTTGAATTGTCTTGGTATTCTTGTCGAAAACTAATTGATGGTAAGGGTAAAGGGTAATTTCTGGAGTCTCATTTCTGTTCCTTTAATCTGTAGGTCTATTGCTTTTTTTAAAAAATATTTTATTTATTTATTCATGAGAGACACCTACATAGAGAGGCAGAGACACAGGCAGAGAGAGAAGCAGGCTCCATGCAGGGAGCCTGATGTGGGTGCAAAGACGCAGCTGGGATTTCGATAGGAGTGCATTAAATCTGTTAGCCATTTTTGGAGACAGATTCTCTTAATATTAATTTTTTTAAAGATTTTATTTATTTATTCATGAGAGACACACACAGAAAGAGAGGCAGAGACACAGGCAGAGGGAGAAGCAGGCTCCACGCAGGGAGCGGGATGCAGGACTCGATCCCGGGTCTCCAGGATCACGCCCTGGGCTGAAGGCGGTGCTAAACTGCTGAGCCAACCAGGCTGCCCAATATTAATTTTTCTAATCCACAAATATGAAATGGATTAAATCTCCATTTAGTTAGGTTGTCTTTTTTTTTTTCCAACAATATAGTTTTCAGGGCAATCCTGGTGGCTCAGTGGTTTGGCGCTGCCTTCGGCCCAGGGCATGGTCCTGTAGACCCGAGATCGAGTCCCAGGTCGGGCTGCCTGCATGGAGCCTGCTTCTCCCTCTGCCTGTGTCTCTGCCTCTCTGTCTTTCTCTCTCTCTGTCTCTCATGAATTAAAAAAAAAAAAAAAAGTAGTTTTCTGATGGCCCATTTTACACTTAAAAAATGTTTTTCTAAGTTTTTAATTATTTTTTATGTAATTGTGAATGGAATTATTTTCTTAATTTTATTTTCAGACTGTTCAGGCTATATATTTGTATTTTGATCTTGTATCCTCAACTTTGCTGAACTCATTTATTAGCTCTAACAGTTTTTCAGTGGACTCTAGGATTTTCTATATAGAAAATCATCTCATCTGCAGTTTTTTTTTTTTAAAGATTTTATTTATTTATTCATGAGAGACACAGAGAGAGAGAGAGAGAGAGGCAGAGACACAGGCAGAGGGAGAAGCAGGCTCCATGCAGGGAGCCCGACATGGGGCTCGATCCCGGGTCTCCAGGATCAGGCCCTGGGCTGAAGGCAGCGCCAAACTGCCGAGGCACCCGGGCTGCCCTGCAAACAGAGTTTTACTTTTTTCCTTTCTGGATGCCTTTTATTTCTTTTTCTGGACTAAGTACCCTGGCTAAAATCTGATACAGTGTGGAGCAGATGTGAGAAGATCAGGGTATCTTTTCTTTTTTTAAAGATTTTTATTTATTTATTAATGAAAGACAGAGAGAGAGAGAGAGAGAGAGGCAGAGACACAGGCAGAGGGAGAAGCAGGTTCCATTCAGGGAGCCCGATGTGGGACTCGATCCCGGGCCTCCAGGATCATGCCCTGGGCCAAAGGCAGATGCTAAACCGCTGAGCCACCCAGGGATCACCTCAGGGTATCTTTTCTTAATGCTATTCTTACACTGATGAAATTAAAAATGTTAAAAATTAGTCTCATCCTCTCAATCCATTTGATGTTATTGGTTGAGGGCTTACAAGGTTTGGCCTGAAGAGTAAGAGGTGGGGGAAGGGGGTAATGCCAGTTTTAGGAACTTAGCCTTGAAGTAATACAAGTTTTTACATTTTTTCCCCCAAACACTGTGGATGAGGCTGACTTCTGCTTCTCCAGATCAGTGGTCAAAACCTGGTCAGAACAACAGAGAGGTGTACACATACCAAGTATGTGCAGCTTTATAGCAGGTTATCTTATTGAAGGGTTCCTGAGTGCTGGCCCTTGGAACCAGGTCTTCTTCCAGATGCAGTTTGTAAACCCTGGCTATAAACCTGTCAATCCTGTGCAGTTAATGTGCTTAGTGAAAATCTAAAACTTTGTGAATATGATAATTTAGAATCTGTTCTGAAGTCAGAGTGGCAGTTTATACCAAGAATTTTATGGAAAGAGTCATATGCCTTAACCTTTTAATCTGAATCCCAGGAGGTTATCCATCAGAAATAATTAAAAAGAAAAAAAAAATAAGAAAAAAAGGTATTAAGATCTTGAAAAGCAGCAGTGGTAGGGCAAAACCAAGACCAATTTAGATAATTTATTTTTTTTAATTTTTATTTTTAAAAGATTTTATTTATTTATTCTTGAGAGACAGAGAGAGAGAGAGAGGCAGAGACACAGGCAGAGGGAGGAGCAGGTTCCATGCAGGGAGCCCGATGTGAGACTTGATCTTGGGACTCGATCCTGGAACTCCAGGATCACACTCTGGGCCAAAGGCGGGTGCTAAACCTCTGAGCCACCTAGGCATCCCCCAATTTAGATAATTTAAATGTCCAAGAGTCCTGTGATAATGTTTTATATATCAAACTTGGGTATATGTCGATGGAGTGTGATATAGTTAATAAAAAATGACTGCATAAAGTCACTGGTAAATACTTACAAAATAATGCTGAGTGAAAAAAGAACATAAAACTATACATACACTGGCTGGCACAGTCGGTAGAGTGCACGACTCTTGATCTTGGGATTGTGAGCTCAAGCTCCATGTCTGGTGTGGAGGTTTCTTTAAAAAAAACAAAACAAAACAATGGGTTCCCTGGTGGCCTGGCAGTTTAGCGCCTCCTTCGGCCCACGGCATGATCCTGGAGTCCTGGGATCGAGTCCCACGTCGGGCTCCCTGCATGGAGCCTGCTTCTCCCTCTGCCCGTGTTTCTGCCTCTCTCTCTGTGTATCTCTCATGAATAAATAAATAAAAAATATTAAAAACAATAACAACAAAAAAAAACCCCAAAACGTATATACACGTAGATTATAATGGTATTACAGTTCCAAATGTAAACAGTACAGTTTGTTGGAAATGACCAGCAAATTAAAATATTGATGTGTAAAAATGATATCAGTTTGTGAGTAATACTTTTAAATTGTTTATCAGTTCTTTTCTGGAGTGTTTAGTAAAATGTAATATGAACACTGCTAAATCTGGTCAAAAGCTGAACTGGGACAGCAAGCGTCTATTTTAGAAGATTAGAAGAATCTCTACAGTAACAGAGCAAGCACTTACACTGAGCCACTTAGAAATAATGACTGTTACAAGTTCTTGTTTAAAAAAGAAAATAGGGATCCCTGGGTGGCGCAGCGGTTTGGCGCCTGCCTTTGGCCCAGGGCGCGATCCTGGAGACCCGGGATCAAATCCCACGTCAGGCTCCCGGTGCATGGAGCCTGCTTCTCCCTCTGCCTGTGTCTCTGCCTCTCTCTCTCTCTCTCTGTGTGACTATCATAAATAAAAATTAAAAAAAAAAATTAAAAAATAAAAAAGAAAATAACTCTTGGGACATCTGAACGGCTCAGCGGTTGAGCTTCTTTCTGCCTTTGGCTCAGGTCCTGATCCCAGGGTCCTGGGATCGAGTTCCACATTGGGCTCCCCGCAGGGAGCCTGCTTCCCCCCCTGCCTGTGTCTCTGCCTCCTCTCTGTGTCTTTATTTATTTATTTATTTATTTATTTATTTATTTATTTATTTATGATAGTCACAGAGAGAGAGAGAGAGGCAGAGACACAGGCAGAGGGAGAAGCAGGCTCCATGCACCGGGAGCCCGACATGGGATTCGATCCCGGGTCTCCAGGATCGTGCCTGGGCCAAAGGCAGGCGCTAAACTGCTGCGCCACCCAGGGATCCCTCCTCTCTGTGTCTTTCATGAATAAATAAATTTTTTAAATCTTAAAAAAAAATTCTATTATTCTGTATTTTTTTTTTCTGATAGAAAATTTACAAAATATAGAGCAGTGCAGATATATTGAAAAATCACTTATATCACACATAGATGACTGCTGTTAATGACGGTGCCTATAGCTTTCTATGATTTTTTCTGTCTCTACATTTGCACTTACGTATTTTTATATAATGGAGACGTTGAAGTAGGTATAGATTATTTTGTAACTTCTCTGTTAATTGTAAGAGTTGACAACGCACATTTTCATATAAGGGTGCTATCCGGAGTTGTTCTCTGGGCTAGTGGCTTCCTAGGGCCTGGAATGGGATAAAATAAATGTGCTTGCTGACAAGTTTTTTTCTTTCTTCTGTGCTGTAGAAATTGGTGTGTTAGCCAAGACTTTCATTGACCAAGGGAAGCTCATCCCGGATGATGTCATGACTCGGCTGGCCCTTCATGAGCTGAAAAACCTCACCCAATATAGCTGGCTATTGGATGGTAAGGCGTGTTAGGAGAATTTCAGCTGCCCAGAATGACGAGCGTGGCCAGAGGAGGAGCATTTTGTGGCTACAGACACACAGCTGGTGGGCAGGGGCCCGAGTGCTGTCATTCACCACACTGAGGCCTTGGGGTAGTCCTCTCCTCTAGGCCTGCTTCTTCATCTGAAGGGAAAGACAGAAGCATGGTTATTTCTGTGCTCCCTTCAGATGTGACCAGTTCCTTCATCTTCCTTTGAGAATATTTTATGAGGAGGAGGAAGGAAGGGTAGAAAGTGATTCTCATTCAGCTATAAACTTTCCCCAGCTAGAGGTGTGGCGGGATCTTTGAGGATAGGTTGGTTTTTAGTTTTTGGAGAGAGAAAGAGAGGTATTTATTTTAAGGAATTGGCTCACATGATAATGAAGGCTGACAGGTCCCAAGATCTTCAGGGTGACTGATTGGTGGTCTGGCTCATCTGAAGACTAGCAGGCTTACAGCCCAGGAGGAACTGGCTTCAGTTTGAGTTGGAGGCAGGAAAAAGCTAATGTCTCAGGTCTGGGCAGTCAAGCAGGAGGAACTCCCCCTTACTGGGGGGATGGTCAGCCTTTTCCATCCGTCCAAGGCTTCAGTGGGTTAGATGAGGCCCACCCATATCAGGAAGACAATCTACTTTACTCAGTCTCCTGATTTAAATGTTACTCTCATTACAAAACAGTCTCACAGACACACCCCAAATAATGTTTGACCAGTGTCCAGGCTCCCCATGGGTCCAGGCAATTTGACACATAAAATTAACCATCATCATGGTCGTCCTGCAGCTGTGATTAGCCTGCCTGATATTACTGCTTTTTTCCAGATTATTCAACATGAACTAATTCTCTTCCTTCTTCGACCCACCCGCCCTCCCTTTATTCTTTTTTTTTTTTCTTTTTAAATTTATAAAGGTTTTCCAAGGACACTTCCACAGGCAGAAGCCCTGGATGGAGCTTATCAGATAGACACAGTGATTAATCTGAACGTGCCCTTTGAAGTCATTAAGCAGCGTCTCACCGCGCGCTGGATTCATCCGGCCAGCGGCCGAGTCTACAACATCGAATTCAACCCTCCCAAAGCCGTGGTGAGTAGTGGGATGGCACAGACCGTCTCTGATCCCTCTCGTCCACACAGACCTAAGCTTTGTGACGCCTGCTCCTGAGGGAATGTTCTCGGCTCCCGTTGAGCCCTGTGCATCCACCCAGCTTGCTGGTAAAGGAAACCCCTTGGGAACAATGGGGATCTGTGACTCCTGCACAAGCATTTGCCATTTCCTGCTTGGTGCTGGGGAGGATGTTAGGAGTGGGGGTAAGAAGGATTAGAGACCACTTTGGCTTATTTAGGGAGTTGCAGTTGGGGTTCCCAGGCTGTCCCTGAATCCTTTTGTATATTAAATTACTGAGAGGCTGCTTAGAAATCCTTTTACTCTAAGGCCCGATACGGGAGATGATACTGCATGGCCATGGTCTGTGTTTGGGTTTGACTCTGTTTACTTAAAAAGTATGCTGTTGTGCTTGCTGCTGGCACAGAGAGGCTTAGGAATCACTGAACTGCTTATAAAGATCTGCTTCAGAGGTGAGATGTCTGACACCAGCCTCTGGTGACACCTGTTTAGGGCATTGATGACCTGACAGGGGAGCCTCTCATTCAGCGGGATGATGACAAGCCAGAGACGGTTGTCAAGAGACTCAAGGCTTATGAAGTCCAAACACAGCCGGTCCTGGAATATTACCGGTGAGTTTGTCGCTTTTCAGAATGTGCCTGACGTGATGAAACACTAAGTCAGTGTTTGACTGCCCCTGCTTTACAGCTGAACTGCAAAAATACCAGAAGAGTCAATTCAAATTGATTTGATGGGTAGAGATGTATTAGTGTGTATACAGAGAAGTCCAGAAGGCAGGCTGGGCTTTGGCACCATGGGGTTTGATCAGAATTCTTATTGGCTGTGTCCTTAGACCCCTGCATGCTGCACAGAGTTGCCAGGAATGGGCAGGGCATCCTCTATCATGGGGGGCGGAGGGGTCGGCTTCCCCCAAGTGAACAGAAACCCCACGTGTCACCAAGATGACACCACATTGAACGGCCGCTGTGGTCAGGGGACGCTTTGCACTGTTTTAGGCCTATGTTTTTGCCCATTCGGGAGCTGGGAGCGGGCCAGTGACACCCGAGCTCTGCTGTCAGGGAGAGGGAGGGCTGCACTGAGTGCTGGGGGCACAAGTCTCATGATGCTCACTCCCTGGGCCATTAGAGGACATACAGAGGCCTCAGATGGCAGCCTGTCCTCAGGTCATTTACTTGGCCGATAGTCTTGAAGAGCTTGTGTTCGAACACAATTTTATTTGCTCCTTAGGGAATTCATATCCATGACAGGTACTGGAGCTGTCCTGAATAAATATAAGACTCGGGCTAAGGAACAGTGCAGTCCCCGTACTCGGTGTTTCCCCTCTGGTCATGCAGGAGTGATTGTATCCCGTTTCCCTTCACATTCACTAGCTGGACGGGGATGCAGTGTCAACACGTGCAGTGCTGCAGTAGGAGCAGATTCTGGAACCCGACTGCCTGAGTTCAAATCCCAGCTCATTGTTGATTAACTTGGTCTTATTTATTTTTTATTTGAGAGAGAGAGAGTGAGTGTGTGACAGTGAGCACACAAGCAGGGAGAGTGCGAAGCAGGTTCACTGCTGAGCAGGGAGGCCAACACGGGGCTTGATCCTAGGATCCTGGGACCATGACCTGAGCCGAAGGCAGATGCTTAACTGACTGAGCCACCCAGGCGCCCCTATTACCTTGGTCTTAACTTCTTGCTTAAAGTTGGGTAAGAATAGAGGGTGGGCACAGTTAATAGTGCCCACTACTAGTGCCTACTAGGTGGGCTAGTTACTATTGAGTGACTCCCAGAGTTGTGTCTGACGCAGAGTGAACGCTGTATCATCACTGGCTGCTCCTGGTGGTGGTGTGCTGAGGTCGGTTTGTAGTGACCTCTGAAGCCATAGTCTCCAAGCTGTTATAAAGTAGTACTTTCTGAATGGGGAAATGACAAGGGAGTTGGCAATTCACTTTCTACGGTAGCTGGTACCATAACTCTGTGGTTTATGGAATGAGCTTGGCTCTTCAGGTTACCAGCTGTGTGTGGGGCTCCTTTGCGCCACAAACTCTTCATGCATTGAGTCAGAGCAATATTGAGTAGTACCTACTGTATATGGCTGTGAAGGGGATTGCGAGAATCCACATAAAGCCTTACTGCAGCCCTGGCACTAATAAATCACTCGATGGGAGTTGCTGTTACTATTCTGCTGACACTGTGCTGGGCGCTGGTCTACATAGGTCAAGGCCTGGCCCCAGGCAATCACACCTGCTCTGTGTGGGTGAGGTAGATAGTGGGGTAAATTGTAGTTTCCATACGACACCGATATGCTTCTATCAGTCAGGAACCTAATTCACGCTAACTTCAGCAAAAGGGGAATTTGTTCTAACTACAAAGTCCAAAGGTCAATCCTGGGTCCAGGCGTTCAGATAGCACCACATGGCCTCGATCACGTTCAGCTCCACTTTTCTGCGTTGGCTTCGATCTCAGGTGGGCTGCCCCCGTGTGAGCCCCTCAGCACCCCAGCTTGTCTCCTACCAGTTCAGCTACTGACCAGAAAAAAGAATTTTACCACAAGTCCTGGAGTCGGATCCAATTATCTCTGATCACGTCCATCCTGGAAGCTAGGGGGTGACTCCACTCCCAAACCAAAACTCATGGACTGAGCGTGGTGAAGATGATGTTTTCCAAACGGGGGTTTTGTTATTCACTCAAAAGTAACCAGAAGGGAGAACGCACAGTTGTTGGGCTGATAAAAACAGTGTGAGGCCCCTTCACAGAGGTGACCACCCAATGCAGCAGCAGGAGGGGGGTAACTTACTTCTGTCCAAATGTGGGAGGGGGGGCGTGTTGGGACGGCTGCAGAGAGGAAGCCTAGAATCTGGGTCCCTGTCTTAGGAGATACCCTAGTCTTTTATTTATTTTTAAAGATTTTATTTATTTATTCATGAGACACACAGAGAGAGAGAGAGAGAGAGAGGCAGAGACACAGGCAGAGGGAGAAGCAGGCTCCATACAGGGAACCCGATGTGGGACTTGATCCCAGGACTCCAGGATCACGCCCTGGGCTGACGGATGTGCTAAACCACGGAGCCACCGGGGCTGCCCCTAGTCTTTTATATTTTTAAAGATTTTATTCATTAGAGAGCATGAGCAGGCGGAGGGGCAGAGGGAGAGGAAGAAGCAGATTCCCTGCTGAGCAGGGAGCCTGATGTGGGGGCTCATCCCAGGACCCCGAGATCATGACCTGAGCTGGAGACACCCTGTTTCCAGGCTTCCAGCTTTTGCTACCTCTTGCCATTAACTGAAGCTGTTCCTTCTAAACTCCAGCACTGGACCTCAGGTTGGACTTAACCAAACCCAGAAAGTGGTGGTGTATTTGCAACTTCAGTGGTAATCAGCATTATTATTTTAAAATACTGACAGTTGTATTGTTTTTAAATCGCTTTCAGCAGTGATTAGGTCTGTGTTAACAAACAACACGAAGTTCTCACTCTTTAGAGGACCTAGAGGTGAGGCTGGTTTTATTACAGAGAAATTAAAATGACAAATGTGTGACCAAGGTACAGCTCTAGGATTGTCTAGGTGCCTGCACTTGTACCCTCAATTATTAACTCACTTGTGATACCGGCTTGATCTTAAAGTGGCTCTTCAAGTGGACACAGCAGTTAGGAACCTTGTTCTCTTGAAAGCTTGACAAGATGTCTGTGAATTTGGGGTGTGTGTGTATTTCTTTTTTTTTTTTTTTTTTAAACTTTTTTTTTTTTTAATTTTTATTCATTTATGATAGTCACAGAGAGAGAGAGAGAGGTGCAGAGACACAGACAGAGGGAGAAGCAGGCTCCATGCACCGGGAGCCCGACGTGGGATTCGATCCCGGGTCTCCAGGATCGCGCCCTGGGCCAAAGGCAGGCGCCAAACCGCTGCGCCACCCAGGGATCCCTGTGTATTTCTGATATGTAGAGAATACAGCATTTTTACATAGTGGCCCTGCTTAGCAGATGTTTCTTTTTTTTTTTTTTTTTTAAATTTTTATTTATTTATGATAGTCACAGAGAGAGAGAGAGAGAGGCAGAGACATAGGCAGAGGGAGAAGCAGGCTCCATGCACCGGGAGCCTGACGTGGGATTCGATCCCGGGTCTCCAGGATCGCGCCCTGGGCCAAAGGCAGGCGCCAAACCGCTGCGCCACCCAGGGATCCCGTTAGCAGATGTTTCTTAGCAAAAAGTCCATGGAACTTTTTTTTTTTTTTTTACTATTTTATTTATTTATTTATGAGAGAGAGTACAGATGTGGGGGAGGAGCAGAGGGAGATGGACAAGCAGAGTCCGTGCTGAGCAGGTAGCCTGATGCAGGACTCGATCTCATGGCTCCCAGATCATGACTTGAGCCGAAACCAAGAGTCAGATGCTTATTGAACTAAGCCACCCGGGTGCCCCAACAATAGGAGTTACTAGTCTTAATTCTGGGAAATTTTATGAGATATCAAGAGAGCAATGCTTTTGCCCTCGGGAAGCTTTTGAAAATCAAGTGAAAGGTTGCAGAGGTAGGACTGATTCTGTTTTTAGAAAGAAGCCAGAGTTAGTTCCTCAGTTGCTTTTCTGCAGACTTAAAGTCACTATATGTGAATTAGGGGAGGAGGGGATCTGGAGGGTGGTGTGTGTGTTTTGAAAAGCAGCCCTGGGATTCTGATCCTGCTGCCTTACTCCCAGGAGTAAACAGAGATTGGCTGCCGGTGTGGGGGCATGCCAGACAAATCTGGGGGAGAAAGACAATGAAAACACTTTTTGTTACCATTTCCCCCCCAAATTCAAAAAGGATAGCATAAGAGGAAAAAAAAAAATAAACCCAGGCAAAAAGAAGGAAGCATAATCAAGTATTAGGTAGTAGTTTTGCAAGTGATTAAGTAGACAGCCCCATGGGTGTCTGACATGCCCCATGTTTGGAAGCCTACTACCAGTTTAGTGATCTGGGCTGTTAACCTTACTTTCTAACACACTGTTTTATCAGTAAAACAAGGAATCTGAACTTGAGAAAGGATTACGTGAGGTATTATATTTAAGACACTGAGCACATGCTCAGCAAGTGCTACGGTTTTTCAAGTGACCATTTCTGTAAGCCAGAAGACACAACCGAAACTAAAATCTAGGTGTACCAACGCCATACCAATGTCTTTCTCTCTTGATCAGACTTTATTGAAATCCCTAAATCCACAGTTTTTTTAAAGTCAATTCTCCTTCCACCCCCCATGTGGGGTTCGAACTCATGACCTGAGACTGAGTTGTATGCTGCACCCACTGAAACCAGCCAGGCACCCCTCATATCATCATCTTTTAAGAATCACTTTGAAAACCCTCATCAGGGGGCACCTGGGTGGCTCAGTGGTTGAGCGTCTGCCTTTGGCCCAGGGCGTGATCCTGGGGTTCTGGGATCGAGTCCCACATCGGGCTCCCTGCAGGGAGTCTGCTTCTCCTTCTGCCTGTGTCTCTGCCTATCTCTATGTGTCTCATGAATAAATAAGTAAAATATTGAAAAAAAAAAGAAAAACCTCATCAGGAATGAGTCAGAACTGTGGTGTTTTTTTTTTTGTTTTTTTTTGTTTTTTTGTCATCTTTAGGAAAAAGGGAGTATTGGAAACCTTCTCTGGAACAGAAACCAACAAGATCTGGCCCCATGTGTATGCTTTCCTACAAACAAAAGTTCCACAAATAAACCAGAAAGCATCAGTTACTCCATGAGGAAAAGTGTACATCACCAGTAAGATGAGCAGAGACTCCTCACCTGTGCATTTAGAAGCTCCGTGTTCTGAGACTGGCATGTATGAATTCTTTGAAAATTATATTAGTTTCACTTCTACTGATTTCATTCTGGAAATTAAGAATGGGCCAAATGAGTCCGATACTAAGATTCATCTTTTTGTCTACCCAGGGTATCTTCTATGGGTATGTAATTTAAAAACATCAGATGTCCTAATTAAAAGAGCAATTGGTAGTAATATTAACTTTTGTTCAGAAGACTTAAGTGGTTGATAAAAAATTTTCTTATTCTTTGGAGAAGCTAAAAACATTTCCATGTCACTCGGTAAAGTAGCTCATCAGAGAAATGTGTTGTAGACTGATGCCAAAACCCAGCATCGTTAGCACTGTGGTACATGGTTTTGTGAAACACTATCAAATTCTAGAAAACAAGCAACCAGATATGCAGATTAGTTTCAGGATGCAAATTCACTGTTGCCTTTACAGTAAGAAACTTAAAAACTTAACCGTATATACTGTATTTATTATGTCATAAACAAACTTTCAGTTTATTCAGAATTTTCAGTCTGCTATAAAATTGTGTTAAATTAGCATATAGGAAAATATTACTTTCCTATGACAGGTTTTGAGAACATGTGTATTGAAAAAAATGATTTATTAGAAATTGACATTGGAAGTTCTTACAAAAGCACTGAGGTTGAATTATCAACAGAAAATGTAATTAGTCTCGTGTTTTCAGATTATTGCTCAGGTTAAGAAGTATAAGTATGTGCTTTAGGATCTACTTGCCAGTTTCTCTTTTTGATCACTATGTAAAATCTGCTGTGATGAGTGACAAAATACAAGAAGAAAAGCAAACCCATGGCCCTACATAAAAGCAAGCATACTGGGTCCTCAGGAAGTAGAAATAGATCAGCTATGCCTGGGGAGAATTTCCCTGACACGCTTAACAATCATAATTAGTAAACAATCAATTAGTAAACTAATCAAATTAGTAGCAATTAAAAGGATTTACATGAGAGGTTAAAAAGGACCAGGAAGGTAACTGAGTTTGTTGAAGGACTTTATTCCTAGTGAAAGCAGCGGGCAGCTGCTGGCTTTCCCTGCCACCGTCAGCAGGGCAAGAACTCCACCTGTGTGTGTAGCCTGAGTAAGTAGCCCTTTAAAAGCGAAGAGAATTTGATTTCTTCGTAGGGCAACAAGGATGCGTGCTTATGTCCTGTGGCCTGGCAGGAAGAGTGGGGCGATGAGAGGTGGATGAAAAAATCAGCTACATCTTCAGTGGGATATTTACTCTTACTTGGTGCTAAATCAGATGCAACGAGTCCTGGTACAACCTGTTATGAACTGCCTTTGAACACCGGCCTGTTATCCCAGGCACTCAAAATATAAATGCCAGCAAGTGGTTCTTCGTGTATTTTTGTGGGAAAAAACTTTTCTTTTGATTTTTAAAAATTCAATGTTGATCTTTCAGAATGGACCAAGGCTTTTTTAAAAAGGATTGCAGGACACATTTAATTCTTTACAAAACTTTCTGTAATGCCTTATTTGAATGTATTATGTGCTTTCTAAAACTGTGGTGAACTACTAAGCTTATGAATATTACTGGCTTTCCTGGCATACATGACTCTTAATGTACTACAATAAAATTAAATTCTAGAACTGTGGGTATCCCTGTCTCCAGTATTTCACATGGCCCACTCCATCCCATGTTCTGTTCTGCTGCCCCGAGGTCTCACGAGTTTCTGAACTGGTGACTGTTTTCTAGTAACTGATGACAGTAATAGGCTGGGTGCATTTCAAGCTACATCTGCTGTAGGGCTGCAGGCAGGCATGCTGCCCTTCTTACACTTAAGATTTGAAAATCAAGAAGAGGGGTAGAAGAACATGGCTTTGAAAATTAGGGCTTCTTCCCTATGTCCGTTCCCTCCCCATCCCCAAAATACTTCACCCAAAGTTTTGGACACACATCCATTACTTTGGGAAACACACTATTATTTTTTCCCTTAATTAAAGCAGATAAAGAGAACCTGCTTTAAGCAGAATGAGCTGGTGTATGGGCTATCCCGATGAAGCCTGTCACTGCCTAGCCACAGGGAAATACGTCTAGTGCCAAGTGCCATGGCTAGGAGAAGACACCCCCTTAGTTGAAGGCTAAGGAGACCAGTACCTCTACCCAGTACCCTACTTTCCAGAGTCCCACTGTTACTTTGGTACATTTTCCATAAGCAGAATGTGCTGTGGGAAATGCAACGTGGCAGTACCATCCACAAATAGATTACATACTCGCTCAAATTTCTAAACCCCAGCCCACACCTACTTTTGCCCCAGATACTTACAATGGCTTTCCAGCAAAATATTTTAGGCACTTCATAGTTTGTGACAAAACTTACCTGAGTCATGGTAATTACCAACCGTAGGTTAAATCACTGTAATGCCTGCAACCAATGGCAAGAATAAACTTATATTTTAAAACATGTAAGTTGTGTCTTCTCGTTGACAAAAGAAATAGCTTTCTTAATTTTGCAACTCAAGATCTGATTTTGAAAGCTACTAGTTTAAAAGTCTTAAAACATAGTAAAAGCCAATATGTTTTATAGAGTGCATACCCCACACTAAGTTTTGTTGGTTTTTTTTGTAAACAAATGATCATGTGTAAAGTAAAGTTAAACTGTTATGCCAAATTGCACTTGGGAAGGATTTTACCAAAGTAAATCAATTTGGTGAGGTTTCATAGTTTACCAAGGGACTCTTATTTTAAGTGTTTAAAGAGGATCATGCGGGTTTAAGAAACCAAGTGAAAGATGCAATAATTTTTTTTAATCTTTTTTCATACTCAGAGAAAACTTCAAGTCTAATTCTTCAAGGCTTATGAGAATGGCTTTGACTTCATCATTAGATGCCAAGCAATTAATAATCAACTTTTACTCATTTTAGTAACTGCCTTCTATCACCTTAAGTAGTAAATAAGCAAATACGTATTCCATGAATCCGCTTCTCAGATACCTGTGAAATGGTACACAGTATCTATTAGATGGGAAATGGATGCAAAAGATTTTGGAATTTTTAAAATGCATATGATACAGTGGCAAAACTGAAATGAACAGCCTGACCTTAAACCTGACAAATATGTCTCTGTCCCACATCAATTTAGGAACTGAAATACATGACTGATCTTGAGAATAGTAAGTTGACATCTTTTTATTTTTCCCTGAAAATGCCCCAAGGTTAACTTCAGGTTCACTTTGACTAAACCCACCATCAATTTTTTTCATACTGTAAAAAAAAAAAAAAAAAAAAAAAACCACTCCCTAACCAGACATGAGTCTGGTCTGCATGTTAATTAACTTTTAAAAGGGGAACAGGAATGTTAATCTAAAACAACACCCAGTTTTCCTAAAGAAAAGTTATAGGACATCATGAGCTTATTATGCAAACTTGAAGAGTCCACTAATGGTGTAACTGGATGAGAATGTTACCCATCTATCTCCTAGAGACTAATTTTAAATCAGTATTATCTCTACTACCATGGATAAAAATGACACCAAGTTATAGGCAATAAATGAAGGGACAGTGCCTTAATTTTTAAAAAATCTTTTTTTTTTTTAATCAAATGAAATAATTGCTGATGGACACTTAGATGTTAAAGATGTTTCATTCATCTTCTGGACAGCCCAGCAAAATTCAATGTGAAACATCAGTCATTCCTTTGCTTAGTAGACTTATTATTTCTTAGAAAAGAGGATATTTTTCTTAAAAGGGGTTAGTTCTTATCAGTAAAGAAAAAAAGTGTGAATTTACTGTTCTTAGCACTAAAGTACTGCTAAATATGTCAGTTACAATCTTTAAGTGCAAACCATGGTATTAGGGGCTCCTAGAGTAAATCCAATCTCCTGTACATACAAAACACAGAACCCTTCCCTTCAAAAGTAAAAAAATATATATAGCCACATCTTAAATAGCTCTTGGTAATTCCTGTTTCAGAGAACACAGCCAAAAAACTGTTCAGGAGTAGTTTTACTCTGTTGGTCCTTTCTTTCTTCCCAATACTTAGTCATTTTACCTCTAACTTAAAGAAGGCAAATGAAATTCAAAAAACAATTTGGGCGCTTCCAGGCAGATCCTGGGGAAAGGTGAAGTTGAGAAATGGAAAGTAAAGGCTCAAGTAACACATATCTGTGAAATCAAGCATTTCACTCCTGTGTCCGATCTCTATTTGACAGGAGGGGAAAACAAGAGCTTGCTCCAGAACAGAAAAAAAAAACTTCTATAACTAGGCTATTGGTTAAAAAATTACAGGCTGATGAATACTACCATATAAATTAGTCAAATATTTTATTATAGAGTATTTACTTATATCAAAAGCACAAAAAGTTTTATTCTGAAAACCAGGAAGATTGTGATGTTACAGAAGTATGATTCAGTAATTCCGGTCCATTTCTATGGGTACCACGTGCCTTATCACCTCAGTTAAAACAAGGTGCAAATGAGGCCACGGTCACAGGTTTGATCACCGTATGGGTCCCTTAGCATTATTTGGTTTCTCAAATTGAGACATGTATTCCCAATCCCAGTCAGCCATCTTCCAAACATGTGCTACTACTCTCAATGGGACTGAGCCAGAGACTACACCGGATACACACCAAAGCCCATGTTCCCCTAAGTCAGAAGACAAATCCTCAATAATAAGGATAGCACGGTCATCTAATTCCAAATGAATAATGAAATACCCTGGCACATTTGAAATGAATTATATAAGAAGTAGTAAAGCTCAGAAGCATCCTATGGTAACTGACCTAAGGACAGAAATGACAAATGTAGTAAAAGCCATCATTACCGACAAGGATCACCAAATTCTTAGAAATAAGGAGTTGGCAGCTTGAGGCAATTGGGTCTTCAAGATTTCTCCTGCCTTTAAAAAAGTCCTTGGGCTACATCAGAATGAAACCACCATGATTTTAAAAATCAGATTATTCTTCCCGTTTGTTCTTACAGGCCATTAGTATTCTTTTAAAACTTGCTCCCTGAGAGATCCCAGACTATGTCAAGTAAAGAAATTAAGAGTGAGTTCAAACTTGATCTCACTAAAAAAAAAAAAAATTGCAAAAATTGTATTAGCTTTATCAGTTTTTATATTACTATAACCCTTAACATTAAAAAGTCAACAGGGTAAAATTGACTTCTAAATAATACAGTTTTGAGAATACATAGGGGATAAAGTCAGTCTACATAAAAATGATACTATAATCAAGGATTTAACTGATGGTGTCGAAAATACAAATGTAATATTATTTTAAAGGGAAAGACTTTGTTTTAATTTTCACCACCCAGCTTATTTAGTAAAGTAGATTATCAACTACTGATTTATTGCTTTTAATATGATGAAACACCAGATTTGACAGCTAAATTAGCAGTAGGATACAAGTACATTTTTATCTTTAATCATTTTTGTAGAGTAGGACATGTACATATCCATATAAAAAGAGACTGTAGCAGATGCCTCCTAGAATCAACCAGTTCTTGTAAACATTGCATTTGTGCAGATTTTCATACTTTGATTCCAAAACTGAGAACAATAAGATTAAAGGCAAATTTAGTAGCCAAAAAAAAGTCCAGTTTGACTTCAACATATGGTACCACTCCTCTCTTCCGAAAAAAAAATCAAAAAACCTAGCAGCACATAAAAAAAATTTTACAAAACGTTTCAGTACTCTTTTTTCCCCTCCCATCAAAACCGAACAAAAATAAAGTGCAGCACCCATAAAAGTGTCAAGAAAATAGCCAAGTTCTTCCTTTCTTGTAACAAAATAGTACTTGGCCTCAGCAGTCTTAACCAAATCATACAGTGTCCATCATTTTGGATTCATCATCTTCTCTATGTACCACTGAGTTTAAACTGCAAAGAGCTGTATTGACAGAATACTGAAGATAATCTGGATTCTGGAAAAAAAAATATAGGGAAGAAACCATAGATGATAACCAGTTTTATGCCAGTATATGCAACTACATATTCAGTTTCACACTATTTCTCTTCAGTGTAGTAAATGCAAAGTAGGGGGGAAAGCAAATGGACTTTGAAGTCAAACTTGGGGTGAAACCCAAAAAGATAAAAAAAAAAAATAGACTGGACCACTTGATCCAAAGAAGATGTGACAAAGACAGGATGACATATGTAAAAAATAAAACTGGAATAAACACTAACTTTTTCCCCTTTTAACAAAACTTGCAATTTATTTAATCATATAAGGCTACATCTTCCATATAATTGTATATACAAAGCTATGGATTATTTAAAAGATAAATACTGCTTTAAATTGGCAATGCATTTTGAAATTACTAATTACCCCAGTAAGTATTAAAAATGGAAAACACTATTCTGAATAAGGAAAAAAATCCATTTACCAAGTAAAAATTATAGCTACCTTCAGAGTCTATTTTGGTTTTTCAAAAGGTAAAAAGTGAGGAATTATGAATCTTTTGAGAGGTACTTAGATCCATATTTTAACATGGAGAATAAAAGAACATTTTAATTTGGATTTTATTTTTAAAACTCATAAATATTCTAACTGTATACTTCTAAAGCTAGGAAGAAAACCTTATTCAATAAAAGTAAAAATAAAACTATCATTTATTAAAGCACCATGACTAGGGACATAAGCCCATAAGACCCAGGACTTTAGGAAATTCTTCCCTAAGAATTCAATTTTATCTATTCAGTTGTTCTGAGTGTCTCCTAGGTACTCAGAGTTTTACTACCGTTCTCATCTGTTTTCATTTGCTTATTTTATTTTATTTATTTATTTTTTAATTTTTTAAAAAATTTATTTATGGTAGTCAGAGAGAGAGAGAGAGAGAGAGAGAGGCAGAGACACAGGACACAGGCAGAGGGAGAAGCAGGCTC
Organism: Canis lupus familiaris; assembly: GCF_011100685.1. Taxonomy (NCBI): domain Eukaryota; kingdom Metazoa; phylum Chordata; class Mammalia; order Carnivora; family Canidae; genus Canis; species Canis lupus. The sequence goes on along the minus strand of NC_049222.1, from coordinate 93,756,250 downwards.
CATGCACTGGGAGCCCGATGTGGGATTCGATCCCGGGTCTCCAGGATCGCGCCCTGGGCCAAAGGCAGGCGCCAAACCACTGCGCCACCCAGGAATCCCATTTGCTTATTTTATTTAATGAACAACAATGAGGAAAATAATCCGGCCAGAGGATAGAGGTCTTAAACTTTCCCACCCAAAGGGAGGCAGAGTTTTCAAATGATGCTCTTAATAAAGTAAAATACACATTGTGATTCTATTATATTCTATTTGTAAAAGTCAAAAGCTATTTTCAAAAGATTTTTTTAAAAAATATATTTATTTTATTTATTCATAGAGACACAGAGAGAGAGAGAGACAGGGACACAGGCAGAGGGAGAAGCAGACTCCATGCAGGGAGCCCGATGTGGGACTTGATCCTGGGTCTCCAGGATCAGCCCTGGGCTGAAGGCGGCGCTAAACTGCTGAGCCACCAGAGCTGCCCTTCAAAAGGTTTCAAAAGATGCTCTTAATAAAGTACAATACATTGTGATTCTATTACATTGTATTTGTAAAAGTCAAAAAGCTAGCCAGAAATCAGATTATTCCCAATCAAGTCTTGATGAAAGCAGTGGCAGAGATGACTGACGGGGGTCTGGAAAACTACAGTAATGTTGGACCTCTGTTCTAATCCTGCCTCTTCCACCTAATGTACTGCAGTCCTTAGAGAGAAAACCACTCTTCACAATTTAATAAAATTGAAACCAAGTCTATAGGATAAACCTAAGGTAACTTGGACTTCTGTCCAAGAGGCCTTGGTTTAGTTCTCGCAAAACTAAGGATGGTGGTATCTGGCTATTTCACAAGACTGTTGTCAACGAAAAAAAAATTAAAAGCTGAAGTGTTAATGCAAACTTTTTTAAAAAAGATTTCATTTATTTATTTGTTTGTTTGTTTATTCATTCATTCATTCATTCATTGAGAGACTGAGAGAGAGAGAGAGAGAGAGGGAGAGGCAGGCTCCATGCAGGAAGCCCAATGTGGGGCCCGATCCCAGGACTCTGGGATCACGCCCTGAGCCAAATGCAGACGCTCAACTGCTGAGCCACCCAGGTGTCCTCCACAAATTTAAGATAGATTTATTTATTTATTTATTTATTTTATTTATTTATTTATTTATTTAATTTATTTATTTAATTTCCAAATTTAAGTTTTATAAAAAATTATTGAACTCTCATTAGACTATCCCATTTTCCAAAGAAACAAGAGTGCTATGACCTTTTCTGACCATGCAAACCCAATTCCAAAGGCCCTCAGAACAGAGCTTTTAATTATCCTACCAAGACTGGACTGGAGTTCCCCCAGAACTCATCTATCTCCCTGAGAACTCTAAGGCTTCATCATGCAGAGACTTAAAAAACAAAAAGCAATCAACATACCTAACCTACTCTACAAATTCCACTGGCTACCCCATATTTTCATCTGGTAGTATTCTCAACACCTTTCTCATTTCAGTGACAAGTCCCTCTGTAAGAGCACACACACATATCTGTGTCTCCTGTCCTATCTCCAGCATAGGATTCAACAACAATCTGGAGTGCAGGTGAATGAACAGTGAAGTAGAACAGACACTAGGATTACAGGATTAGCCCCATTGCTTCCTGTCCTGATTTCAGGCACACTGCCTTCACCTCCATGAGCTTCAGTTTATTCATCCATAAAAATGAATGAAAAGAAATCACGAGGCTTTTGAGAAGATTAAATGAAACAGCAGGTGAACATGTTTTGTAATCTATAAGCAAATGTAATAAAAATGGGATATAATTATCGCAGGAAGCTTTTCTTTCAGAAGCTGTCACCTAGTCCACAGTCCTTCTGTGTATCTAGCTGAAATATCATCCAGCCCTTCACTTCCTCAGGAGGGATAGACCAGGATGGTCAACTTCAACCACAAGGAATTAGACTGTTGGCCCAAGTGAATTAGGTCTGAACAATCCTGAAATATCAGCAACTTTCAAGTGTCAAAGTTGTATATAGTCCCAGCCCCTCGTCTCACCAGGAGAGGCCGAGCAGCAGATTCAAAAGCTGATGCATGCAGTAAGAACTTATTTCTCTCAAATGAAAAACAACTTGTTGATAATACAGGCCTATTATGATATTTTAGCTCGTGTCTTTTCCCTCTTATGTTTAGAACCAATGATATTCTTCAAAGTCTCTTTCTTCCTCTGTATTCATTATGTGACATCTTAATTTTAGGTTATATATTAGACTTGACAGTGTCTTACAGTCATAAAATTCCCTTGGAAAGACTACTTTCCTGTGGGCTATTTCTCAAAGAACGGAAGAGAAAATCATTACTACATTTATAGAGCAGAAAGAGATATTCTGTAGAACAAATGGAAGGGGAATACTGCTAATATATGCAACTAAGGGGTAGAATTACTAATTATGTAAAAATCAAGACCTTGATTAGTTTTATCCTTGAGAATTAGTATTTTTAGCTGAGTTGAATATTATCAATTGCTTTCCTTAATTGTCACTTTGGCCTATGATTTATGTAACTGAAATGGTGAAATTATAGAGGTATGAGGTATAGATACTGAAAATCTCCATCCTACCACTTAATGAGATTTAAAACTACAGGGCTCTCTTCATATTGTCTTCTGAATGAGACTGTCCTTTTCACCGTGTAGGCCACACACTGAACTGGCTAAAGCTGGTCTTGAAATCTTGGAGCCTGGAAATGTGAGATGACTGGGCTCAATTAAAATGCTACTAAAATAGACATGGGCAGCAACTTTCTAGTGGTAACTTAAATTTCCTTCTTCTGACAGAAATTGTTTCATGCTAGAAACAGACCTTTATTTTGATCTCAGAGAGGCTCAAACAATCGGTGAACATTACGAGAAAGAGCACCTTAACAGAAGGCGCGTTAACGTATTAAAAATGCTACCTCTGGGGATCCCCGGGTGGCGCAGCGATTTAGTGCCTGCCTTTGGCCCAGGGCGCGATCCTGGAGACCTGGGATCGAATCCCACGTCGGGCTCCCGGTGCATGGAGCCTGCTTCTCCCTCTGCCTATGTCTCTGCCTCTCTCTCTCTCTCTGTGTGACTATCATAAATAAATAAAAAATTAAAAAAAAAATAACAGCAAAAAAATAAAAATAAAAAAAAACAAATAAAAATGCTACCTCTGGCAGGCAACACTAACATTTCATAATACTAAATAAACTCATGGAACAAATCACCTGGGTTGCCACAGGATGTATGCTCTGAAGTTAATCCATCCTAAGAAATTCTTTTTTCTTTTTCTTTTTTTTAAAGTATTTTTTATTTGAGAGCTAGAGGGTAAGCATGCAAGGGGGTGGAGGGTGACGCATGGGGGAGAGAAACTTTAGCAGACTCTGTGCTGAGCAGGGAGCCTCACACAGGGCTTGATTCCATGACAAGATTCCATGATCTTCCTTGTCAAGATAACGACTCAAGCTGAAACCAGGAGGTGGTCACTCAACTGACTGCATCACCCAGGCACCCCCATCCTAAGAAATTCTTAATAGTACAGTTCGCTGAGAATGAGATGTTCCTCAGGAACCATCTTGAGAAGTTTATGATTAAAATGATCAATAGGTAACACTTGCCCTTAAGAGTGCTTAGGAGTAACTCATCTCTTCTATATTTAAAGGAGTAGAAGTTGGTGTCTCTCAAAATACGCAACAGATGGAAGAGATTTAGTGTCAAAACATGGCATGAAATGAAGTTATCTTCTTAGGCAAGAATATTTAAAATGATCTCACATATATTATATGTAAGAACAAAGAGTAGTCCAAAAGAACAAAAATTATGTGAATAAATTTATGAAACAAATATTTACTTTTCCAACTTACCTGTGGTAAGGATTCTAACAAACCTATAGATCCCACACTAGAATGGGGAACATGATTCTGAACTGTCATAGGCTGAAAACTTGGTGATTGAGAATAAAGTCGGACTCTTGACTTGAAAGCTTCAAGTTCATTTTTGAATGCTTCAAAATAACCTTCTTCCTCTGCCTAGAAAAACACATAAAACAAAGACTTATTTTTCAAGACTTTCAGACGACACAGTGAATTCTAACAAACATGTATTAGATCTGAAGTGGAGGAAGTAAAGATAAGGCGAACTGTTTATTTATTTATTTATTTATTTAATTTTTATTTATTTATGATAGTTACAGAGAGGGAGAGAGGCAGAGACACAGGCAGAGGGAGAAGCAGGCTCCATGCACCGGGAGCCCGATGTGGGATTCGATCCCGGGTCTCCAGGATCGTGCCCTGGGCCAAAGGCAGGCGCCAAACCGCTGCGCCACCCAGGGATCCCAAGGCGAACTGTTTAAATGTACATAGACACCACCCAAAATCCCTGTCAGATTTGTGAAAACTACCTGTTTTATAGGAATATTAATGACTGGTGTGTTCCATTTCCCTCTGGTCCAGTAATATAAAACAAACATACACACACACACACACACGCATGCGCACACACACATACATATGTACACAAATATAACAAAAGTAGGAATTCTCTGTATTTCTTGATTCTTGTCAGGATCCAAAATAGTCCTCACTTGACCTCTCACATTGCCAAGCAAAGGCAAGGGATGTTCTTAAAACCTTCTAATTGTCCATCAATTAATGATAGGGCACTATTATCTGTTTCTGTAATTCTCCAGCTCTATACTCCCTGTTTGTAAAAGCATTAAAACCAAATAAAATTCAATATTCAATTCCATTCTGGAAGTATCTGTGTTTTAGTGAAACAACTACGTTTTCAACATCATAGAGAGAAAAAAGTAGGAGTATTATGTTGCTGGAAGAGACCTCCCTCCTATGATGCATAACATAATCGAGATTCTTGATGTAAAACAACCAACTAGCAGTAGCCTCCACTTGTTTCCTCTGCAAAGAATGACACAGCACTTATCCTCCACTAATAGGACTTTAGGCTTTAAGTTCAGGTGATGGAAGGGATTTTATCAAAATCTCATTCCATAATATCATTGGGCCCTTTGTGTAGAATGCTATTTTTTCTTTAATGTAGTTTAGGTTATGTAATCAAATTAAAACTTGCGAGTTAGTTATTAACATCAATATCTATACAAATCACACAATATTCTGTGCTGCTATTCTATATTTTTATGAATTTAGCAATCATTTCCTTAATCCAATTATAGTATTTCACTTTAATCAATATGCTACTTACATAGACACATAGGACATTAGCCTTCAGATCCAGAAGTGATCCTTCTCAAATGGTTTTGCAACAAACTATGAGAGGAGCCAAGTGGCTCAACTTCTGGCTTTACTGCATGTGGAAGGCCTAGTGATTTAGATCTGGAGAGACTTGACTGATTTTTCCTTTAGGTAATCTATTCTATATGCTAGTTTCCTAACTTGTAAAACAGAAATAATAACCTTCAAAAAATCTTATGGGGATTTAATGAGTTAATCCATGTAAAGTGCTTAGAATAGTACCTGGCACAAAATATTAAGTACCCTGAAAGTCAGTTATTCCTTAATTTAAAAAAAACTATTAACAACAAAATGCTAAGGTTAGAGACTTTTCACTTCTATTTTGACAAAGTAAATTTTAAAGAATAAACATGGTTTGGCTATGTTCCATTATCCTATTAATAAGCACTAGTTCAGGGACACCTGAGTGGTTCAGTAGGTTAAGTGTCCAACTTCAATTCAGGTCATGATCTTAGTGTCCTGGGATAGAGCCCCACAAAAGACTCCCTGCTCAGTAGGAAGATCCAGTAGGGAGTAGGGAGTCTGCTTCTCCCACTCCCTCTGTATGCGCTCTCTCTCTCAAATAAATAAAAAAAATCTTAAAAAAAAAGGGGGGGGGGGATCCCTGGGTGGCTCAGCCGTTTAGCGCCTGCCTTTGGCCCAGGGCGTGATCCTGGAGTCCCAGGATCGATTCCCGCATCAGGCTCCCTGCCTTGAGCCTGCTTCTCCTCCCTCTGCCTGTGCCTGTGCCTCTCTCTCTGTGTCTCTCATGAATGAATAAATAAAATCTTAAAAAAAAAAAAGCATTAGTTCAAACATACCCAATAATAAGCTGAAAAACAAAGTACTTTTTTTTAAAGATTTTATTTATTTATTCATGAGAGACACAGAGAAAGAGACAGAGAGAGAGAGAGAGAGAGAGAGGCAGAGACAGGCAGAGGGAGAAGCAGGCTCCAAGCAGGGGGAGCCCGATGTGGGACTCAATCCTGGGTCTCCAGGATCACGCCCTGGGCTGAAGGTGGCACTAAACCGCTGAGCCACCCGGGCTGCCCCTGTACCACAGGTTTTATTTTTTATTTTATTTTATTTTTTTAAATTTTTATTTATTTATGATAGTCACAGAGAGAGAGAGAGAGAGAGGCAGAGACACAGGCAGAGGGAGAAGCAGGCTCCATGCACCAGGAGCCCGACGTGGGATTTGAACCCGGGTCTTCAGGATAGCGCCCTGGGCCAAAGGCAGGAGCCAAACCGCTGCGCCACCCAGGGATCCCTGTACCACAGGTTTTAAACATTCTTCTAGTCATTAAAATTTCAGGTTGTTTCTTATTATTTCATTACAAAAGTCATTTCTCATTAAACTGTGACTTCTTTTATTTTTGTTAAATTGTGAGTTCTAAACATGGAATATACTATATCTGTTTCATTCAACACTGTATCCTTAGCATCTTGAACAGTCCTTGCAAGACAGTCAATACTTATTGGCTGAATAAATGATGCACCACTCTAATTTTCCTAAACACATTCATCTAAACAAGTCTCAATTTCATGTGCATGATACAGTATAGCCTCTTACAGAGCTCCCTTAAGTCTAAATTAGCATAAAATCAGCAATGTAATTTTTTTCTCACTATAATATCTATACAGACTTTAGCTTGTGGCATTCTAGTTGGATGGCTATCTTTGATGTATATGGACCAAAGAGGTCTCACTTAATGCTTAATCTTCTCATTTAAAAATATTAAATACTTACTTTGGCTTTCTGGAAAAATAAACGAAAACACCCTCTTGGATCCACATTACAATTTTTGGCCATTTCCATAATAAACTGCATTACAACAGCCTGATGTGCTATTTGTTCCATTAGAGCCCCTTTCTGAAAATAGAGAGATTAAAATTATGAGAAATACCCCTGGAAATGTATTTAATATTGTGATTACTATTTGAATTTTAAAACACAATTTTTCAATAGGTTATAAAAGAAAAAGGTTTATAGTATGTGGGAACAGAGAAATGAGGCTGCAAAGAGAGCACATCAGAGAAAAGTTTCCATATGCTAACTAAAACAATGAAAAATACTCCCACAGTAAACTCAAGGAGATTAAAAACAAAAAGATTATTAATTCCACTTAATAACCTTCTTGCTTTCATTCAAAGTAACATAAAAGACAAAACAAAAAAAACAAAAAGTAGACCAGAATTCTACTAAGGTTTCAGAAACTCAAAGGTTCACATGATACCTGCTCAGCTTCTAGATGAAAACACCATAAAATAAGATATTTAGCAGTCTCTTCACATACAAGGTATGGATGGTCAGACAAAAATCTCTGACTATCATCCCATCGACTCAACATACCTGTAAAAACAAAAAACAAACAAACAAAAAAAACAAAAAAACCCAAGAATTAAACTACAATTGTCAGATACTCTTATAAACAAAGAAATTGATATTTTAAAATGATTCTCTTTAAAGATAATTCACAGTACCACAGCAATTTGTTATGGTAAAAGAGCAAATAAAGCAATACTCAATATACTGGAAATAGCTTTTCAAGTTCACAGAAAGTTTTATTTTAAATAATTAGGTTAAAGTAGGGTGACTGGTTTAAAGCCAAAAAACTCTGCACCTGGGAAATGCCTGAAGTTCCAGGCAAATTGAGATGGCTGGACAACCTTGGCTGAACTGAGTACAAATGACTTCAAGAAATTCAGTATTATTTATTCACAGAATACAAATTTTTCTATTAGAAAGATGACATATAGCAAAATCTCAAGAAACTGTATTTAGCAAAACAATACAATAGAAAAACCACATTATCTCTAATTTATTTTAAAATGTCTAAGATGATATGGTCAAATGTTGACAGCACGGAAAACCAATCCAGTAGGTATTAAAATAGTAAATATACTTTAAACATTTTAGTCATCTTAATCATTTAGTCATGTTTATAACACATAGAAAACACAATCACATTAAGCATACTTGAAAGAAGATGCCATTTTGCTTCATTTTAAAAAATATTTTATTTATTTATTCATGAGAGACACAGAGAGAGAGGCAGAGACACAGGCAGAGGGAGAAGCAGGCTCCATGCAGGGAGGCCGACGTGGGACTCAATCCTGGGACTCTGGGATCACGCCCTGAGTCAAAGGCAGATGCTCAACCACTGAGCCACCCAGGCATCCCTGCCATTTTGCTTCAAAAAATATCATGCTTATTCAGATACTACTTAAGGTATTCAAATTAGTAAGAAATTTGGTGAAAAAGTCAATGCCATCATGGAACCAGCAGTGTTCAGCTTTAAATTTTGTTCTGTAAGCCTTACACTTGAACAAATTAACTATGTTAGCTTTAGATTCTTAAGACTCATCCAGGGCCTGTGTTGCTCACTTGGTTAAGGGTCTGCCTTTGGCTCAGGTCATGATCCCAGGTTCCTGGGATTGAGCCCCACATCAGGCTCCCTGCTTAGTTTGCTTCCCCCTCTTCCTCTGTTCCTGCTTGTGCGTGCACTCTCTCTCACTTGCTCAAACAGATAAATAAAATCTTTAAAAAGAAAAAAAAAAGACTCATCCAAAGAAGTCTGTATGTCATTGAATCATTATGGAAATTGTATTAAGATGGTGTCAACAGTTTGGCAGTAAATATTTCCTCTAGACACAAATTGAACTTCTATACGTTAAAGTTCCACATTAGAACACAAGAACAAAACTGAGGACAAATGTCTTACTGAAAAATACACATTTAGCAACACATGGAAATCAACTGAAAATAAACGATTAATTTTCTCATTTAAAAAAAAGGAATAAGCATTTTAGTATTTTCATGTAAAGAGTTTACACGCTTTATAAAGTATTTCTCCAACACTTTGGATATAGTGATTAGGGAGTTTTAAATTCTGAGAAAAAATGATTTAGAAAGTTACTTAAAACTACTTCTCAAGGTATAAACAGTTTAATAATAATAACTTCTGAGGGTCAGATCTAAAGAAGGCATAATCTTTCTTCCTTATACCTAAAGCCATAAAATAAATCTTATGAAGCAGTTTTGTGTTAGGTTTATTATATTCCAGAAGAGGAAGTATTTTTAATGCTATCCACCATCCATAGAGCATTGCTTCTATTTACTTCTCCATGGCAGCATCATCACTTACTGTGGCACCAAAATCTTATCTATTTTGGCTTCTTTTACAGGAAGGATAATATGAAATAGTTACTTTTAGGGATCATGAGGAATGGGTATCATTAAATGTTACAATTTTTAAACTATCCATTTAGTAACTAAGATAAAAACAATACTTGAGGTTGACCACAGCTTTTCTTTATCTGAGAAACACCTATCACCACCTGATTTCAAAAATGTCTATCAATTACCATCAAATCGAGGTTAGGTTACAGGGAGTCCATACACACCTCTGCGGAAAGAATATGGAATCTTATGAACAAAATACTTACAGATAATCAATGGCTTTAGTAGAACAGAACATAGCTGAAATTACGAATGTTATTTTGGAATTTGTAAACAAACAAACAAACAAACAAATAGAAAGTAGCACAATCTAGCACAGTGACTAAGCAAGCCAACTCTGGAAGTCAACTGCATAGGTCAATTTACTACACCTCCCTTTCCTCTTCTGTAAAATAGGGCAAATAACACTCTCTCAGAGGGTTTCTGTGAGAATTAAATGAGTTAATACACATAAAGCACATGAGACAGTGCTTGACAGAGAGTAAATGTTAGGTAGTATCAACACAAAAGGGAACAATTCATTCCTGCAATTAAACATGAAATCCTTTGGTTAAGATTAATCTAGTTATTTCAACTAGCCAACCAATCTCTGAATGCTTGAAAACCCCTATTTTGATAAATTAAAATATTTTAATTATGTGCTTTCACCTATGTATTTTCCTGAACGTCTAACTTGCAATCCATCCATCAGCTCTCAGTATTCCACCTGATTTTTTTTTTTTTTTAAAGATTTTATTTATTTATTCATGATAGTCACACAGAGAGAGACAGAGAGGCAGAGACACAGGCAGAGAGAGAAGCAGGCTCCATGCACTGGGAACCCGACGTGGGATTCGATCCCGGGTCTCCAGGATCACGCCCCGGGCCAAAGGCAGGCGCCAAACCGCTGCGCCACCCAGGGATCCCCTGATTTTTTTTTTTTTAATATTTTATTTATTTATTCACAAGAGACAGAGAGAAAGAAAAGCAGAGACACAGGCAGAGGGAGAAGCAGGCTCCACACAGGGAGCCTGATGTGGGACTCGATCCTGGGACCCCAGGATCACACCCTGGACTGGAGGTGGTGCTAAACCGCGGAGCCACCTGGGCTGCCCATTCCACCTGATTCTTAAAATGGTCTTCCAATACACGCATCATTACTGATTTCTCTTTCTTCTTTGTTTTATACTTACAGAGTAATAAATTTGAATCCTCTAAATTACACTAATTATTTTAATGTCTCTATCTGCTAAAAACCTCCCCAAAACGTTGTAAATGTCTTAATGAAAGAAAAATGACCTATTTTTTCTGTATTTCCCAGGTCCTGGGTCTCCTGTATTTCAATAACCTACCACTAGACAACTATTTCTACCTACACACTTGCACATAAAGTCATTTTATTTGAAACTAAACCCGTCTTTCTCTCCCTGCCATCTACAGTGCTCCTAGGTCACCCACTCAAAAATTCTAGAAATTCCTCTAGACATTTCCTTTCCTCCCACATCAAACTGATCACCAAGTCCTGTGGTTTATACTATTACCAACTATTAAAATATGGTGAATCACATTAATAAATTTTCCAATGTTAACCCATCCTTGAATTCTTAGGATAAACCCTTTCAAAGTATTTTTTTTCATATTATAAAAAAAAATGTATGATCATTGTGAAGAATTTGAAAAATCCAGAAAAATCATCTGCAATCCTACAAGAGAAAATTAATGTTAACACTTTAATGCATTTCTTTCTGGGCTTGTATTTTAATGAGTTAAAATTAGAATCCTGTTATATATATTAATTTTCTATTAATTTCAGTCCATGTTCTATTCAGGGGTACTTTATATTTATATTAAATGTCTTTCAAAAACAGGACATTAGGGACACCTGGGTGGCTGAGCGGTTAAGTATCTGCCTTCGGCTCAGGGTGTGATCCCAGGATCCAGGATCAAGTCCCACACTGGGCTCCTTGCAGGGACCCTGCTTCTCCCTGTCTGTGTCTCTGCCTCTCTCTCCCTCTGTGTCTCTCATGAATAAATCTTAAAACAAAAAAAGCAAAAAAAAACAGGACATTAATGTGTTTTTGAAAAGCAATATGTATGTGTTTACACTGAGGAGAGTGAATTATCTACCTTCCACACAAATGAGAAAGATCCATCACAATATTTATACAAACATTTTAGCTTTCGGTAAAATTTCCAGTGACAAGACTCAAAAATCTTAAATCACAGCTAACTTTGACTGGAAGTGAAGAGAGAATATGCCATGAAAAACTATGCTACATCATCTAAAAGTCACTCTGATGATCACAGAAAATGATGTCAAACATGCATATGACATTGAATAAAACTACTCTGAAATTTAAAAGAAAACAGACTTTGTTGCTAAACTGGTATTTTTCATTTATAAAACATGAATTAACTAAATTAATGAATTAAATATGTTAAAGAGAAAAAAAATCAAGATTTCACTGCTTTAAAATACTCCACGATATGGTCATACTATTTACCATTAAATGGTAAAGTTCATCTACTTATTTGAGCAAAATTACGATAGTCAACAAATAATGGAAGAGCAGCCCGGGTGGCTCAATGGTTTAGCGCCGTCTTCAGCCCAGGGTGTGATCCTGGAGACCTGGGATCGAGTCCCGCATTGGGCTCCCTGCATGGAACCTGTTTCTCCCTCTGCCTGTGTCTGTGCCCCCCCACCCCCCCCCGCCTGTGTCTCTCATGAGTAAATACAATCTTAAAAAAACAAAAACAAAAACAAAAAAACAAAAAAAGAAATACCCTAATGGAAATGTTAATGTCAAGTACACACGAAACCACAGAGAAGTACTGGTATCAAGCCCCTGGAGCCCTTCCCAGCGCCCCACGTATCAGGCCCAGGTCTTCCAAGAGTCTGGAATGCAATCCAAGTTTGAAAAGCCTTTAGTGGGAAGCTTTAATTACAGCTGCATTTATTCCAGATGTGTTTGCTTTGAAGAAGTCTATCAATGTAGTCATAATTCTGACAAATGCTCCCCTCCGAATCTTTACCGTAAAAAGCATTAACACCAGAAACATTTGCTTCCACCCAGCAGGAAAAGCATTAAACTTTCACTATCTTGCCTAAGGTCCCTGTCAGCTCTGTGCCACAATTTAGTCCACAGGGACTTTTATCACCTCATCATCCCACGTGACTCCAAGTTGGCCCACTTCATACCGATGAAACTTGGCGAGCAGGAAGTAGCAGGGATCCAGATGTCTTGGTAAGATACACATGAAAATTTGGGAGCCTACCACCTCAGTAACATTCTGGGGATCCAAAGAGCTGTGGCAAGTAGAATATCTTCTCCGAAGTAAAAAGCTACTGTACATTTCCATTAAGAAACAGGCACAATGTGAATCTGGGAGTAGCTATCAGGTCTGGCTGGCTTTGAAGACAGTAAGGCTCTGGTCAGTATAAGAGGATGAGACACTGGAAGCCCCCAACATGCAATGGCAAAGCTGCTGCTTATTAGTCACTTTTGGATGTCAAGTCAGCCTTTTCCCTCAGCCATCTCCCTACTTGCATAATATAGTTTCTAAACTCAGGGGTCATGGTGGCAGACATTCAGTGGCACAGGATCACCCCATCAACAATATTCCAGTATAGCCTCTGAATATCTAACTTGCCTGTAGCAGAATCCAGTGCTGAAAACTAAATATGGCACCATATACTGGATGGACCAGTCAACCATCAAGTAACAAACTGTTTATCTTGGTCCCATTTCATCTTGGAAAGATGTTTCCTCACTTGAACAAACCTATTCTAGATCCGGTGTTGTCCTCCCTCACCACCATGCTTCTACCAGTTAATACACCTATGGTCTTACTAAACGAGTTATTTAGTACCCATACACATGATATCTTGATGCAGAAATTCATTATACAGCAAAAGACATTAAGACAATAGGTTCATGAAATTCACTGGTCTTACAAACATCACTACCCAGAAGCAGGTTTTATGGAATGGCTAAATGCTTTACTAAAGACTTAAATATAGTACCAGGTGGATTACAATACCTTGTGAGATTAGGTTTTTTTCCCCAGACGAAACTGTTTCTTACTGAGGCATTCAGTTTATAGCAAAAATGAGGGAACTGTTTTGTACCTACTAGGTTTTCCCATGGCATGCAGCTGGGTGACAAGACCCTGAAGGAGGCTATTCCGCTAGAGGCAGTGGAACACATAGATCTAAGAAGCAAGGACCACAGGTGGGAATGGTAAATCACATTATCACAACTAAGAGTCATTTACAGAATTTTTAAAAGTAAAAACTTTATGTTCATTTCTTCAGGTCCTATCCTTGAATTAATCTGAATACACAGTCTTTTTTTTTAAATAAGAAATATGAAAAAAATAAATTCTTTATGAGTAAACTACAGAAAAAGGGGAAAAAATCTGAAGTACTATCTACTGTTTTAATAAACCTGAAGAATGAATGAAATTCTAAATACTTAGGGGGAGGGACGCCTGGGTGGCTCAGCGGTTGAGCACCTACCTTCGGCCCAGGGCATGATCTTGGAGTCCTGGGACCGAGTCCCACACCAGGCTCCCTGCATGGAGCCTGCTCCTCCCTCTGCCTATGTCTCTGCCTTCTTTCTCTATGGGTTTCTCATGAGTAAATAAGTAAAATCTTTAAAAATAAATAAATAAATATTTTGGGGGGGGAAAACATTGGAAATACATTTCAAAATGCCATGTATTAATAAGCTTATTAACATATTACAAATAAAAACTATGTTTACTAAATTAACATATTACTTGGGGTCAAATAATATGCCTTGAGCCTTAATCTCTAATATTTCCCAGTGGCATTTTGACTCCAGCAGTACTACATCGCTTACCCGACACAGCATGTTGTTTCCTGACTCTGCTTTTGCACACAATGCTAGTGCTTCCTTATCTACAAGGAGAACTTCATAATCTAGCTCAGATGTTCTCTCCTGTTGGAAGTCTTCACCACATCAAACCCCAACCCATCGTCTTTCCCCAATAGAAAAAACAATTTTTCAGTATTTTGTATACATATTTCTATTACTATGTTTATCTGAATAGCAGTTAAGGATCCACATAAATTATATATAAACATATCCAAAATCTGAAAATGAATGCTAATCTTTTTTTTTTTTTTTTTTAAGATTTTACTTATTTATTTGAGAGAGAGAGAGAGAGAGAGAGAGGGAGGCAGAGACAAGGCAGAGGGGGGAAGCAGGCTCCAGGCACGGAGCCTGACATGGGACTCAATCCCAAGTCTCCAGGATCAGGCAGCTGAAGGCAGCACTAAACCACTGAACCATCCGGGCTGCCCCGAATACTAATCTTATATCCATAAAATAAGCAGATACCACAGAAGCAAAGAAGGAAAAAGGCAAAAGCAGACTAGTTGGGAAACGGAAAGAGACCATGTAGTAAGCAAAGACGGTGTCTTAGAGGGTAGCATTATATAAGAATTGATTGAATTTTGCTTCTCTTCACAATTTAGTTTACTGTCAATCTATTTATGACCAAAAAATAGTATAAAGCAAGAACTGTACAACTTTGCCAGAAGTAGCCATAAAACTGGAGTTTTGTCATTTATCTTTCTTTTTGTCCCCCTCTCGTTTTCTAAAAATTTTTAATATTTTTATTTTTTTTTAAAGATTTAATTTATTTATTCATGAGAGACAGAGAGAGAGGCAGAGACATAGAGAAGCGGGCTCCATGAAGGGAGCCTGATGTGGGACTCGATCCCAGGACTCCAGGATCACACGCTGGGCTGAAGGCAGACACCCAACCGCTGAGCCACCCAGGCATACCCCACTTTTTTAAAAAACATTTTTCAAAAAAATTATTTATTTGAAAGACAGAGTGCACACAAAGCAGGGGGAGTGGCAGGCAGAGGGAGAAGCAGGCTCCCCACTGAGCAGGGAGCCTGATACAAGGCTCAATCCCAGGACTCTGGGATCATGATCCGAGCTGAAGGCAGACACTTAACCAACTGAGCCACCCAGGTGTAATTTCCATTTTATAAATACATTGTTTGTATACATATTTATGATATCAAACATTTTTTATTGAAGATTTTATTTGGGATCCCTGAGTGGCGCAGCGGTTTGGCGCCTGCCTTTGGCCCAGGGCGTGATCCTGGAGACCCAGGATCGAATCCCACGTCGGACTCCCGGTGCATGGAGCCTGCTTCTCCCTCTGCCTGTGTCTCTGCCTCTCTCTCTCTCTCTCTCTCTCTCTCTGTGACTATCATAAATAAATAAAAATTAAAAAAAAAGGAAGATTTTATTTATTTATTCATGAGAGATACAGAGAGAGAGGCAGAGACACAGGCAGAGGGAGAGGCAGAGAGAGAGCAGCAGGCTCCATGCAGGGAACCTGACATGGGACTCAATCGGAGTCTCCAGGATCAAACCCTGGGCCGAAGGCAGGCGCCAAACCACTGAGCAACACAGGTGTCCCAATATCAAACATTTTTTAAAAAAGATATCTATTTTACAGAGAGAGAGCACACATGCACATAAGCAGAAGGGCAGAGGGCGAGGGAAAAAGAGAATCACAAGCAGATTCCCTGCTGAGCATGGAGCCCCACCCAGGACTCAGTCTCACAATCCTGAGATCATGACTGGAGCCAAAATCAAGAGTTGGACACTCAACTGACTGACCCACCCTGGGGCCCCAATATTAAACACTTTATAAAATAAGGAAACTAAGCAGTAGACTTACCGAAATGTCTGATTTTTTGTTCATATTTCTGCATAAATGATTTTGATTTATCTTCATCTTCTATTTCTTTTCTTTTATCTTGATTAATAAAACTCTAAGAAAAAAAATGCTTAAAGTTAAAATCAGATTTTATATTCATTGAATATTCTTTCTCAGGTACTGAATGCCTAGCAATGCTTCCTACAGATACTATTAAAAGGTAGTATAGTATTTTTTTTAAAGGTAGTATAAAAAAAAAATCTGTGCAAAATTACAGAATTATTTTAGAAATCATACCAAAAAATCCAAGTGCATTAACTTTTTTGTTAAGTGGAATTTCCCCATCAAAGTATAGAAAGATCCTTTACATTCCAAATATATATTTTGCATTATTCATTACCATTAAATATTTGGAACTCTACACAAATCTTTGGAGTTCTTGCTAGAAATAAACTTAAGACATTCAAAGTGTATAAAGTATATTTACTATAGCTTCTCCAACAGAACATAAACCTAAAATGGACCTTTGCTGCAAACTTTTCTTAGGATAGGCCAACACTTTGATTCTGAAATCAAGTACAAATTTTTATTAAGGAAGTGCTTATTTCCAGTTAAATAAGCCATAACTTATGGACCCTGATGAAGTTTTTATCTAGCCAGAAAACTGGCAGGACAGTTTCACAGAACGTTCTGTGATCACATTTAAACCTTGTAATCATCACTGCCATAAAACAAAATCCCAAAGTAGCTTTCTACCAGTTTACAATGCAGAAGCACACAAGTTTGTATTTTTTTTTTTGAAGATTTTTATTTATTTACTTATTCATGAGAAAGACAGAGAGAAAGCAGAGACACAGGCAGAGGGAGAAGCAGGGTCCATGCAGGGCGCCCGATGGGGGACTCGATCCTGGAACGGCGGGATCACGCCCTGAGCCAAAGGCAGAAAGAAGCCCAACTACTGAGCAACCCAGGCGTCCCAAGTTTATATATTTCATAGTAAAAACATTTTTTCCTTTATATATCCTGCTATCTAGACCAGCACTGTTGAATAGAAACACAATCCAAGTCACAAATGTAATTTAAAGTTTTGTATTTGCCACACTGAAAAGGAAAAACAGATGAAATCGGTAATTGGTTTATTTAACCCAATATATCCAACATATGATCATTTCAACATGTAAGACAAAAAAATCATTCACAAAATATTTTACTTTTTTTGGTACTAAGTTACTGGAATCTGGTGTGTATTTTATACTTACAGCACATCTCAATTCGGACTAGCCACATTTCAAGCGCTCAATAATACATGTGGCTAGCGGCTATCGAGTTGGACAGCACAGATCTAGACCAGTGCTCTCAAGTCTCAAGCTCACAGACAAAACCAATGTACAATTTTGACCAAATGACTAGAACATAAAAGTAATCCCAATTAATTTGTGGTATAAATGTAGGCTATGTTAGAACCTAAAACACACACACACACACACGCACAAATAAAAGCAGAGACAAATGAAAATATTTTCTTTGTGACCACTGTGTTAAAAGACATTAACTTGGGGATCCCTGGGTGGCTCAGCGGTTTTGCGCCTGCCTTTGGCCCAGGGCGCGATCCTGGAGTCCCGGGATCGAGTCCTGTGTCGGGCTTCCGGCATGGAGCCTGCTTCTCCCTCTGTCTGTGTCTCTGCCTCTTTCTCTCTCTCTCTCTCTCTCTCTCTCTCTCGGGCTTCAGGCATGGAGCCTGCTTCTCCCTCTGTCTGTGTCTCTGCCTCTCTCTCTCTCTCTCTGTGTCTATCATAAATAAATAAAAAATAAATCTTAAAAAAAAAAAAAGACATTAACTTTTTAAAACAAAGAAACACTACTTTGACCACTCCTTCTGGAAGAAAAAAATTACTTTAAGTAGTTATGTGTATAAATGCAAACCAGAAATAAATGCTAAGAATACACACCCCTTAGAAAAATATATATAGATACAGTGAATCATTCAGATAATGAATGATCTTGGTGTGTGTGTGCACAATAATAAACACACAATGCGGGCAGCCCCAGGGGCACAGCGGTTTGGCGCCGCCTGCAGCCTGGGGTGTGATCCTGGAGACCTAGCATCGAGTCCCGCATCGGGCTCCCTGCATAGAGCCTGCTTCTCTTCCTCTGCCTGTGTCTCTGCCTCTCTCTCTGTGTCTATGAATAAATAAATAAAATCTTAAAAAAATAAATAAATAAATAAAAAAAATAAACACACAATGCTACAAGCACGTAAAAAGTTTAGAAAGATACAACTCACTGTTAATAGCAGTTATCTCTGGGAATGAAACTAGAAGTGAAGGAAACCTTTCAATTCTATTTTACATACTCTTTTTCTTTTCATGGTAAGCATGCTGTACTCATAATTTTTCTCAATTTAATAAAGCACCGATAGAGTCAGTGGTGTTGTACACCTAACATATGTATATTACTTATTAATATAGAAGAACTAGGGCTGGCCCAAGGGAAGGACATTAAAAGTGCTTAAGAGGATGTGTTGAGAGTGGGTGCTAAGACAGAAACAAATGGTGTTATAGACAGAGAAGTCTAGAGAGTAATGATGGCTAAAGATAAAAGTGAATGTGGACTTAGAAAGAGCAGTCTACCTCTGAAGCTTTGAGAATTTAGTACAAATAGAAAGAAGTAATACTTTACACTGTAGTAAAAATGAATTCCATTGCCCATTTCTTCTACAGATAAAACAGTCAAAGAATAAAGCCTACATAATCCAGTGAGAAACTGAACACTACTCTTAATGACTACTAACTTGACAAAAGCTCTGTACTAGTCCTTTGGTAATGCTGATAATGCTAAATCTGGATTACTATCTGAGGTTTACTTATCTATTTATTTTAAAAGATTTTATTTATTCATGAGAGAGACACACACACACACACACACACACACACAGAGAGAGAGAGAGAGAGAGAGAGAGAAAGGCGCAGAGACACAGGCAGAGGGAGAAGCAGGCTCCATGCAGGGAGCCTGATGCGGGACTCGATCCTGGGACTCCAGGATGATGCCCTGGGCTGAAGGCAGGTGCCAAACTGCTGAGCCACCCATGGATCCCCCCCCCCTCCGCTTTTTAAAAAGAGATTTTATTTATTTATTTGACAGAGAGACCAAGCAGGAGAAGCAGCAGGCAGAGAGAGGGGGAGAAGCAGGCCCCCTAGTGCCATGGAGCAGGGAGCCAGATGTGGGGCTCGAATCCCAGGATCCTGAGATCATGATCTGAGCTGAAGGCAAATGCTTCGCTGACTGAACTACCCAGGTGCCCCTCCCTACCTGAAGTTTACTAAATACATACTGGTAAGTAACACTGAAAGACTATTTAACAAATCCACTATCTATACGTTAGTGTTACAAAACTGAGAGCAAGCTGACAGCAACATCAGAAAGCTCCTGTAACATCTGAGCTTTCCCAATTGCCTGGCCCTATCCTATGGGCTTTTAAGAAATTACCTCAGTCTTTATAACGCCCCCCACTAGTGTTGAAGAAACTGAGGCTTAGAGATGGTAAGTGACTTGCCCACAGTCACAGAGCCAGCAGCATGTGACAAAGCTGAGAGCTAAGGCAGTCTGATCCCAGAGTCTACCCTTACATTCAGTGTGCTATGCTACAGCCATGTATTTATATTAATGACTACTCACATTTGACCCTATTGGGGATATAGGTTTCTGTAACAAACACTTTTCATAAACTGTCAAAACTCAATACTGTTCACAGGTTCTGTTGCTTTGTTACCAAATATGCACAACTGGTTTGTACAAACACTTCCATTTTCTCTTCTCTTATTTTAATCCAGTAAAAAGTAGTACGTACCTTGTTAAAAACATCCTTGCTAATGGCATCCATGTTCCACAGACACATTCTCTCTCTCTGTACTAGAGCCTCTTCTTTCTGCCGCCATTCTTCTTCACGTTGCCTTAGCTCTGATACTGCTGTTTGTGCTTTGGCATGTTCCTGATCCAAGGACTCAGAGTTATGCAGGGCTAGGCTACCAAGTTTCTGCTGAGCTTCAGCGAGATTCCATTTGCACGCCACAGAGCTCTTCACAAACTCTTTCTGCTTTTGACAAGCCAGTTCAATTCCATGGCTATACATCTGGATAAAAAACAGTATTGTAAGAAATGAAGACGGCAAATGGTATGTTTATTCAGCACGATTCAATTTTCTGTTAGTCAAGGATTTCTGTATAGTATTTTTGATACATAGGTATCCTGACTTCTCTGTATGTAGTTATACTTTTATATTATAGGTATTCTTTCGTCAACCAGACTCTAAGCTCCTTTGATAATCTATGCTACTCCTCTGACAACTAGCAGCAGCAAAAAGTCTCATAATTAACACAATGTTCTGCATATAGCTTGTGCTCAAGAAACTGGATTTATCATTTCATAGTCCTGAAACAGCAGAATGAGAACAAAAGCTTCAATCTAGCCCATTACCTTACAACTCAACATGCTGAAAATCAGATCTTTAGAGTTTTTTTTTTTTTTTAATTTTTATTTATTTATGATAGTCACAGAGAGAGAGAGAGAGGCAGAGACACAGGCAGAGGGAGAAGCAGGCTCCATGCACCGGGAGCCCGACGTGGGATTCGATCCCGGGTCTCCAGGATCGCGCCCTGGGCCAAAGGCAGGCGCCAAACCGCTGCGCCACCCAGGGATCCCGGATCTTTAGAGTTTTGTTCTGGAAGTTCTTCACTGAAAAGAACCTTTTATTTAGAAATAATCACTTCTTGGTTTCCATTTTCCTTCTCTATTATTCCAACTCTTGGTGATCTGAGAAAATCTTATATTGGGAATTTCTGTTTATAACTGACTCTACAGATACTCTTTAGCTTAATCTTAATCAAAATAGGCAAAGTTATAAAAACAAAAGCAAAAACTGGTTCATCCTGGTGACTGACTCTGTTCCACTGAGAAGCAACAGTAATTAGTTTTAATATTTACTGACCTACTGCATGTGAGGCACTGTGATAGATGTTTAAGTCCTTATGCTCCTCAGCTCTCTAAAAGCTGAAAGCACGTATTTTATGAATCCTCAGCCAAAATGAAGATCAATTTCAAACTAGGTATAGAGAACAATCTTAACTTGATTTGTTTCCTAATCTGCATCACTACTCAAGCCCTTATAATTTCACATCTCAATTATGTATATACAGTCTTTCTCATCTGAAGCCATTCTCTACTACACTTGAAGCCATCTCTCCAAAAAACAAATCTGATACTTTTACTCATTCCTAAAGTCTTAGGTAAAGGACAAATTCTGTGGCATGGCATGGTCCTTCATGACTTCCCTTCCTACTATCTCTCTAGACTCAGTTCTAGTTGCTCTTCTGTTTGGTTATCTTCCCATCCCCTACCCCTTTCAATTTGGCAACTCCTCATCCCCCAGCTCCTATCTCCATACCAGATTCTGCAATCACTTCCTAAGTCTTTTTTTAATCCCTTCCCTTCCCAAGGTTTGCATACTTCTTAGTGGTGTTTTCACACAATGTTGTGCTTATTTGTTTACTCTACCAGCAGTCTCTTGAGGGGCTAGGACTCCATAAGTGTTTCTCCATTTTTTGGAAAAGACTAGCGGTGGCAAAGAATTCCAGACAAGTAGCTGCAAGGCCTCTCTTCTTGGGTTGAGTCTTAGATTTCTATTGTGGCAAATGTAGACACTGTTGCTATTCAGGTGTTTTATTTACTCATTTAGCAGTTTTGAAGGCCAGGTCCTAACGAATCAAGTTAAATATTTATTTTTATTTTTTGCTATTTTAGATAGGATCAATAATAACTGTAGCCCAGCTATGTTAAAAAGGTGCCAGGAAAAGGAGAATAATGAAGTTATAAAATTTGCTTTGTCAGAAAAGACAAATACATTCTAAGAAAGGCAATGTGAACAAATGAAAATACCGTGCATTTTCAAATTATGTGGGAGCAAACATTCATATCTCAAATCAAACATAGAAATCTTATTTCCAAATTCTAAAAATGACTCACGTTTAAATTCCTCTCCACAGACTATACAGATAACATCTGGCAATTTGAGCAAACTACCCAACATGTATTGAGATGATTAAAAAAAAAAAAAAAAAGAAGGTAATTTTACCTGTAAACACATTGAGGTTTTATTATTTTTTTTAAAGATTTTATTTATTTATTCATGAGAGACACATAGAGAGACAGAGAGAGAGAGAGAGAGAGAGAGAAAGAGAGAGGGGCAGAGACATAGGCAGAGGGAGAAGCAGGCTCCATGCAGGGAGCCTGATGTGGGACCCAATCCTGGGACTCCGGGATCACACCCTGAGCCAAAGGCAGACAGATGCTCAAACGCTGAGCCACCCAGGGATCCCACAATTGAGGTTTTAGAGGAACATTAAACATAATACTCTGATGAACATAAATTTAAAAATGGAACTGCTGGCATTAGGTTTACTAATGTAACTTTACATTAAAAATGCTCAAACAGAATCTCTAAATTCTGAATTGCCTTTTACTTTAATTGGATCTCAGAACATATGACATTAAGATGTCTAGATTCCCCACATCTCGTAAAATTAAACCAGAGCTGTTTTTGAAAAAACTACAAAATGTTTATAATTTGAATTAAACATTTTATTCTTTCCAAATACTCCAATCCAAAAACTTAAGTCCTAAGCCAAGCAAGATAAGTGGGTTATAAACACAGGAATTAATTTAGGATTAGTAATCACTTTGCAAATTTTAACACCAAAGGTAGTTTCACCCATGTGGTTTTAAACTACATCCAGGATGGTAGTAAGTCCATAGGAAAAACCACTGTACTAGGCGCCAGAAGTGGGTTCTAGTCTTAATTCTGCCACTAACTAGCCATAGAGTCTCAGAGAAGTCATTTTTAATGAAAAAGATAAACCTATTTACTTACAACATCACTTTCAGCCAAATAAGCTTACAATTCCAAGTGCATAAGTAAAAAAACAGTTTTTAAGTTTATTTTTCTTTTTAGTAATCTCTACACCCAACATGGGGCTTGAACCTACCACCCCAAAAACAAGAGTCATGTGTTCCTTGGACTGACCCAGCCAGGTATTATCAGCTTAGATATTTTCTAAGTTCAGAGCTCCTCTTAGGTTACTTTTGTGATTCAACCACAATGCACTATAATTCTGGTGACCTCTTATTCTCCCATATGCCTTCAAAATTGACAACAGCAGCTGCTGTTCTTTTTTTTTTTTTTTTTCTCTGTAACACACTCGTTATATGCTCATATAACACGCTTTGTATATAAAGATGACACCAGCGATCCATAATTAGGGGGTGACTACTGACCTATCAACTCTCATGGTGGCCTCCTAAAACATGTTTTGCACTTTCCCAGAGACTGGCTGGCCGAAGTACAGTCTACGGTTATGAAACAGCATTTTTCTGTGAAGCCAACTAACCCAGTGAGCTGGGCTTAGGACTGATGGCCTTACACTTCTTGGAAAATAATTTAAATAACTCATCTTCACTAACAGCTAGCAGGATGAGCCTCAAGAAAAACTGTTAATTTAGTTAAGCCCTTTGGAACCTCGTGTTGCAAGAAGCCTAGAACCTATAACCCGTTTCACTGAACATATTAGTGTTTGGTCTGTGTTCCTGAAATACACTTCCAAACACACTCAGAGTAGGAGAAAAACCAGGGCAAGGTGACATATATGAGTATATAAGCATTCCCTAAGATAGGACCCCCCCCCAAAAAAACATCCGAAATGATGTGTCATCTGGTTAAGTTTCAGAGGAAAGAAGGCTGGACTGAAAACCACAAGTAGCACCAGGAATACGAGGAAGGCAGTCTGAGGGGAACAGGCAAACGTGTGCCTGTACGTTTTCCCTGGAGAATGAGGTGAAGCCGAACTTCAAGCATAATCGGACGAGGGGTGGGGGGTGGGGGTGGGGGGAAGCGGTCGCGTTAATGAGACGGATTCACAGCAGCATCAAAAAGCGAGGTTCACAGAATTTATTCAGATGTCAGAAGTCAGTGAAATTGGATCCTAAATCTGGATAAAAGGTCAGGAGCTCGGGGCATTGCCGGAATACAACCAACCATTCCCTGTGCAACACCAGTACCGGAGCACAAGTATTAGAGCCTCCCACCGAATAACGCGCTCGGATAAAGACACACGCACGAAGGGACAAAGGGTCAACGTTAGAACGCTAGCCGCCCCAAATCTGGGTGCTGTCAGGAGGGGGCGGAGGGGGCGGAGGGGGGGAGGGACATCTCCCAAGGAGGGGAAGGAATTCGCCAAGGTGAAGAGGTGTGCGCGGACATGGAGGTCGGGAGTATGTGGCCAGCCCCCCTGGGAAGCCCTCCGAAGATGCTACAATAGCCGCGGGACGGCACCAAGCTGCTGACCACCGCCCCCGGGAGTGAGACGGGGGCGCGGCACAGGGCGCAGGGGGGGGGCGCGGAGAGAGAGGGGGCTCTCGGGGCCTGGCGATGGCACCTCCCCATCCCCCTCGCCACTCGCGGGACCCCTCTCACCTGCGCGCCGCCGCCCGGCAGCTGCGGGCAGCGGGGAGAACTGGGGGACACGTCCAAGTCGCTCTCTTCCTCAGCCTCACCCTCGGCCCGAGGGAGGCTCCAAGGTCCCGGCGGCGGCCACGGCTGCTCCATGTCCGGGGGGCCCCAGCCCTAGAAGCGTCACTGCCAACCGACTTGGCGTGAGTGGAACCTGCTGCGCGGAGCCAGCCGCCCCAGCCGGCCGGGGCCGTTACCCAGAATGCCTCTGCCGGCCGCGACGCCGACGCACACCCCGCGCTAGCCTGGGCCGGGGACGGCGGAAGAAGACGGACACGCTCGGCGACGTCACTTCCTGTTTGGGGGGCGGGGCCGGGGAGGCGGGGCCCGGGGGGGGCCTGCGTGAAGGGGATGGGGCTGGGGCTGGCGTTTAAAATTCCCTTCTCTGAAGCCTCTGGGCGCTGCCCAGTCCATCCATCCCTGAGGGCGCCGTGCGCCGCGTAGCGTCGAGTCGCTGTTGCCGCGTGTTCCCTCCGCTGTGCGCCGTGGGTCTCGGACGCCGAGAGATGCGGGGTCCCTTTTCGCGAGTTGTTTGCAAACTGCAGCAGCTCCTTTCTGCACGTTCGTGTGTGAAGTAGGAGCCCGGAGGCGGGGTGGGCGCAAAGTAGGGCCGGGTCTTGAAGAGCGGAGCGGTGTTTTCTCCCGTTTCGAGTGCCGTGCTGCGGGGTGATTTGCGAAAGTTGGCCGGGAGGGGTGCGCCGAGGATGAGGGGGTCGAGGTCGCGCGGCTGCGAGCGGACCCGGCGCGGGTCGGGGGAAGTGGGAGGGATGGGAGTGTGGGGGGCGGCGAGGAGGGGGGGGCGTGGGAGGGCCCTGTCCGCGCACCCCGCGGCCCCCGAGGCCTGCGCTCTCCCGAGGCCCTTTGTCGAGGAGCAGCGGTCACGGGTGTAAGGAAGGGACCTGTGGCCAGCTCGGGGCCCCCTCTCCAAAGGTGTGTGTCCGGCAGGACCGCGCTGCCGCCTGCTCATGAGGACAGGGACCCCAATAAAAAAAAAGAATCAGACGCCATTTTTCCCAGCCTCGTGCATTGACGAACTTTGAGGTTTGTCAATGTTGACCAGACGTGAGGAAATGCTGCCGGAGAGAACGTGGTTTGGGGGCACTTGGATGGCTCCGTGGTTCAGGGCTTAGGGCGTGATCCCGGGGTCCTGGGATGGAGTCCCGCGTGGGGCTCCCCCTTCAGAGCCTGCTTCTCCCTCTGTCTGTGTCTCTGCCTCTTTGTATTTCTCATGAAAAAATAAATAACAAAATCTTCAAAAAGAATGAGATTTGTGTAATCTTTTCAGAGGGGTGATTTGACCGTATCAGTGGTTTAAGGGCTTTGATTCAGCAACTTCACCACCAAGACGTTGTCCAACAGTTCTTTTTGTACCGATGTCCAAGGATTTATCTACAAAGATGCTTATTGCAGCATGTTGCAGCAAAAAAACAGGAAGCAATTTAGTTGCCCATCAGTACAGGAACTTACGTAAATGATGGTATATTAATACAATATCATTTCAGTCTTTAAAAAAGAGATACGTATGTGCTGATATAGAAAATCTGCACAATGAGTCTAAAAAATGCAGAATTAGATGTATTTGTGTGTGTATCTAGCTATAGCCATCTACCTACCAAGAGAGAATGATCCAATCTCAAAAACGTATACGTGCCTATAGAAAATTCTTGGAGGTTGAATAAGAATTGTTACTGATGGTAGATCGGGCTGGGAGGAAAGTTTTGTTTTTTAAAGGTTTTATTTATTAATGAGAGCCAGAGAGAGAGGCAGAGACACAGGCAGAGGGAGAAGCAGGCTCCATGCAGGGAGCCCGACATGGGACTCCATCCCAGGTCTCCAGGATCAGGCCCTGGGCTGAAGACAAAGGCTCCACCACTGAGACACCCGGGCGTCCCTGGGAGGGAAGTTTTTGAGTTTCTTTGCTTTCCATTTTTAGCTTTCCTGCATTATGCTGTTTGAATATTTTAATGATTATATGTTTTACCTTAATAATTAATTACAAATTAAGGTTGAGAAACACTGTGCCTAAACTTTTTGGGTTAGGGAAAGCCACAGGAGTTAAAATAGAAAGGGAGGAAGAAAAGGAAAACACTTTTTTTCTGTTTGCTTCCATGAAGGCACAAAGTGCTTTGAGGGTCCCTGGCATGAAGTAAGCTCTATATAAATGTTAAATATTGTTGTTATTATTGGTTTTCTTACCTATGTCACTACTTCCCCTCAGGCTCTTTGGCAGGCTCCTCCCTTTCTAAAGGGCCTCTAATTTTAGAATTCCTCTAATTTTGGCCAGTGGGGAGGACTTTGTCTATTCTTATGGCTTTAAATAGCATCTGTGCATTGACAGCTCCCTAATTGAAATCCAACCCTGAAAAAAAAAAAAAAAAAAAAGAAATCCAACCCTGATCTAAAGTACTTCAGACTCATTTGTCTACTGCTGACTTGACCTCTGTCTCTCTCTCTTTTTAAAAAAGATTTTATTTATTTATTTGAGAGAAAGCAAGAGAGGGAGCACGAGTGCCAGGGACGGGCAGCTGGAGAGGGAGAAGCAGATTCCCTGCTGAGTCCTCCCATGAGATCTGATCCCAGGACCCTGAGATCGTGACCTGAGCCCAAAGCAAATGCTTAATGGACTGAACCACCCAGGTGCCCTACCCTCTTTTTTTAAAAATGTAGACTCTGGGCAGGCCAGGTGGCCCAGCGGTTTAGCGCCACCTTCAGCCCAGGGTGTGATCCTGGAGACCCGGGATCGAGTCCCATGTCAGGCTCCCTGCATGGAGCCTGCTTCTCCCTCTGCCTCTCTCTCTCTCTCTGTCATGAATAAATAAATAAAATCTTAAAAAAAAAAAAAAAAAAGGTAGGCTCTACCCACAATGTGGAGCTCATCGTGGGGCTTGAACTCATGACCCTGAGATCAAAATCCCAGCTGAGATCAAGAGTCAGACACTAAACTGGCTGAGCCCCCAGGCGCCCCATATCTCTCTTTGGATGCACAGTTTAATATTAAAAAAAAAAAAAAACCCAAAACCAAACCCTCTTGATTCTATTCCTTCCCCAAACTTCTTCCTATCTTCTCCATATCAATAAATGGTACTACCTTCAATCCCAAAAGAGGTCAGGCTTAACTTATCCCCTTCCTTCCCCTCCCATGTCTGAAATAAAGCAAATTTTGTTATTTTTTTACCCTCAAATGCTTCTTGAATCTGTGTATGTCTCTCTAACTGTAATGCTTCCTCCCTAGCCCAGGACACCATGATCCTTCCTCAGGACTACTACAGTAGTCTTCAATGTCTCCGTTCCATTTTTTTTCTTCTTTTTTTTTTTTTTCTCTCTCTGTTCCATTTTTTGCTCATTACAAATCTCTTCACACAGTTACAAAGAGACATAAAAATATTTTTTTGTAAATCAGATCATGCCACACCCTGCTGTATCAATTAAATGACTTCAACACAAGTAACAGAAACCCCAGCTACTAGAAACTTAAACCATGAGGAAAATTATTTTTTCTATTTTACAAAAGGGTGAAGATCAGTGTTTTCACGATTGGTTTAGCAGTTTGGCGATGTCATCAAGGACTCAAGTTCTTTTTTTTTTTTTTTTTTTTTTAAGATCTTATTTATTTAGAGACAAAGAGAGAGAGTCAGAGACATGGACAGTGGGAGAAGCAGGCTTATGCAGGGAGGCCGATGTGGGACTCCATCCCGGGACTCCAGGATCACGCCCTGGGTGGAAGGCAGATGCTCAACCACTGAGCCACCCAGGTGTCCCAAGGACTCAAGTTCTTTCTGTTCTTTCCACCATCCTGTCTGTTGACTTTCATCTTCAAGCTTGTCATGGTTGCAGGATGGCTGCCACAGCTCTGGATATCCTATCAAAATATGACAACAGCCAAAGCAGGAAGAGAGAGGAGGCAAAGAGCTTTATTTACTTGTGGCTCTACTATCAGAAAAAAAGAAAAAAAAAAGTTTCTTAGAAGCTTCCAGTGACTTCCCCTTATGTCTCATTGTCCAGAATCGGCTTAAATAAATTATGATTCACTCCCTGAAGAGAGATAGATTGCCACCCAAGCAAAACGGGCTCCATAAGCAAGGAAGAGGAGGTTATGGCTATTAGGTAGGCAATCACATTGTTGCTATAACTTTGAGTTCCTAACTACCTAATGCCAGCCGACTATTCAGTGTCATCTCTTAACCTCCTCTGCCCCCTGCCCGGGTCTCTCTTAGTATACTCATTGCCCTCCTTTCAGTTTCTCAAACATACCGATTTCCTTCCTGACTCCTGGCTTTTTTACATTTTGTTGCTCCCTTCATCGGGATATCTTTTCTCTAGTACTTTAGAAGTCCTGTTAGTGGTCATGCTTTTCCTTTTAGATCTTAGATCAAATGTCATACCCTTAGAGAAGCTGATCTGTCCACTGGGTGTAAATTAGGTTCTCATTCCCTCTTCAACCTATATCCTTCTCTCTCACCCCTAACACTCGGATTCCTTCCTAGTATTTATCATACTGTTATTATCTTATGCTCACTTATTTATTATCTGCTCCCTGCAAGATGTAAAGCCCACAAAGTCATAGACTGTTTCTTGTTCACACTTGTACCTCCATTGTCTGGAACAGTACCTAGCACAGGGTAGGCATTTAATAAATATGTACAGGGACATGTGGGTGGCTCAGTGGTTGAGGGTCTGCCTTTGGCTCAGGGTGTGATCCCAGGATTCTGGGATTGAGTCCTCCATCGGGTTCCCTGCCGGGAGCCTGCTTCTCCTTCTGCCTATGTCTCTGCCTCTCTCTCTGTGTCTTTCATGAATAAATAAGTCTTTTAAAAAATGTGTATTGAGGGATCCCTGGGTGGCGCAGCGGTTTGGCGCCTGCCTTTGGCCCAGGGCGCGATCCTGGAGACCCGGGATCGAATCCCACATCGGGCTCCCGGTGCATGGAGCCTGCTTCTCCCTCTGCCTTTGTCTCTGCCTCTCTCTCTCTCTGTGTGACTATCATAAATAAATAAAAATTTTAAAAAAAAGTGTATTGAATGGATGAATAAAGAATTAATGAATGGAAACAAAGATAAAAGGAAAGGTGTAGGA
This sequence comes from Canis lupus familiaris, assembly GCF_011100685.1. Taxonomy (NCBI): domain Eukaryota; kingdom Metazoa; phylum Chordata; class Mammalia; order Carnivora; family Canidae; genus Canis; species Canis lupus. The sequence continues at coordinate 93,726,463 of NC_049222.1, read as the reverse complement.
TTAAATAAAGAGGGTGGACCATACCTGCCAACATGGGCCACGTTTGCACCAAAAACCCTGAAGACGGCTGCTTGGGTCATCACTGAGAAATACTACATGCCCCCGGGCAATGACTTCTACACCAACAAACGCATGTGCAAGGAGATTGCCATCATCCCCAGCAAGAAGCTCTGCACTATGATCACAGTCTATGTCACACACCTGATGAAGCAAGCAGATTCAGAGAAGCCTGATGAGAGGGACGGCCATCAAGCTGCAGAAGGAGGAGAAAGGAAAGATAATTATGTGTCCAAGATCTCTGCTATAGATTAGGAGATCATTGAAGTAGGTCCTGGCACTAAGGAAATGTTGAAACTCTTGGACTTTGGCAATCCATCCAACCTGCAGTTCACTCAGCCTACAGTTGGGATGAATTTCAAAACACCACAGGGATCCATTTGAATCTTTCTGCTGTGCTGTAGTATCTTCAAAAAACCTTGAACAACCACCTTAAAAAAGAAAAGAGGGTGAAAAAGGAATGGAAAGAGATATATTTTGGTAGGAGAATAAAGAATGGCTATAATGACATCATCTTAGCTATTGCTGACGTTGGGGCCTAAATCCTTTGCTCAGATTCAACGGATACTTTTTTACAAGTTCTGGAATGAAGTCAGGCTCTTTTCTACTTTCTTATATTGGATAATAAATATAATTCCTTGGAAACTGCTTTCGGTCATAATTAGCCTACTGCTCCCATGGACATAGTCAGTTGACACTCAAAGGAGCAAATTAGTTTTTCCTGAGTAGAAATTACTTTAAAATGAAAGGATATGGACCCAGAATGCCCAAGGGTAATCTTGTGTAAGGGTTTGTGTGGTATTAAGTAAGTACTGAGCCTACAAAAGCCAGTGAATCAAAGTGGAAGCCAAATAGGAGTCTGACTCATAAACTCTAATAAAGTTTGTGAAATAGATCCCACGTGTGAGTCCAGATCTCAAATGACTTCAAGATTGTTAAAAGCTATTCAATTGCAATTTAATTCCTTCCTTGGATGCTTTCCTGATACTTGGGGAAAATTCTGGAGAAGTATACACAATTAAAGAAATACTCAAATTGCCAGTTCCTGTTTTGGATATTCATGCAGAGACCACTATTCTTTTTTTTTTTTTTTTTTAAGATTTTATTTATTCATGACAGACACAGAGAGAGAGAGAGAGAGGCACAGAGACACAGGCAGAGGGAGAAGCAGGCTCCATGCAGGGAGCCCGACGTGGGACTCCATCCCAGGTCTCCAGGATCACACCCTGGGCTGAAGGTGGCACTAAACCGCTAGGCCATGGGGGCTGCCTGAGGCCACTATTCTTATAATACAGTGCTGCTTTTTTCCTCAAGGGGATTTCCTCTGAATTGGAAAGTATTATGTGCCTCAATAATTTGCTTAATCTGCATTTGAGGCAAATAGATCCACCGCATTTTCTCTGTAAGTGTATGTAAGAATTCTACTGAAGGGCATTTCATAGTGATATCACTAAGAATCTTCTTTTTTTTTTTTAAAATAAAGATTTCACTTATTTATTCATGAGAGAACAGAGAGAGGCAGAGACACAAGCAGGAGAAGCAGGCTCCCTGCGGGGAGCCCAATGCGGGATTCCATCCCGGGACCCTGGGATCACAACTTGAACCAAAGGCAGATGCTCAACTGCTGAGCCACGAGGTGTCCCTGGATCAGTTGTTCTATACAATGTCCCACATTCCTAATATGTCTGTTTGCTTCCTTATGGTGTCATGGACATGTTTCTCTAACCTCCATATTTCCTTTAAGTTAGCTCTAGAGCAATACTTCAGTAGAAGTTTCTGTGGGATGGAAATATTCCACTTGCCCTATGCAGTATGGTAGCCACTAGCCATATGTGGTTATTGAATACTTTAAATGTGACTAGTGCAAGTGAGGAACTGAATTTTATTTTTTTATTTTTTATTTTTTATTTTTATTTTTTTTTTTATTTATTTATGATAGTCACAGAGAGAGAGAGAGAGGCAGAGACACAGACAGAGGGAAAAGCAGGCTCCATGCACTGGGAGCCTGACGTGGGATTCGATCCCGGGTCTCCAGGATCGCGCCCTGGGCCAAAGGCAGGCGCCAAACCGCTGTGCCACCCAGGGATCCCATGGAACTGAATTTTAGATTTAATTTGGTTTTAGTTAATTTAAATAGTTATATGCAGCTATCTTATTAACCAGTGCCGCTCTAATGGCTTAAATAAATTCAACTTCAACTTTCGTGGCATAAGTGTTTCATAGGTGCTTTCTATGAATCATGTAGGGAGACATGATGCCAATTTTAGTATGTTAAGATTAATCAGTGGGCTCATTAAGTTTTTAAAAAATATAAACTTCATCTTTGGGCAGTTTATGAGAATCAAGGAAAGAGCCCAGCATTGTTCATTGAGCTCTTTTATACATTCATTGTAAAAGTTAGAAAAAGTAAACTTTTCTATATATCAAACTGTGAGAAAACTAAACTGTCAAAGAATATTTCAGAGAAAGATTTTGGAGAAGGCAGATATTCAACAATTATTTCTTGGGTCTCAAGGCTGGGCCTGTGTTTTTTAAAAAATTTTATTTGACAGAATGGGAGACTGATTGAGGGGAGGACAAGCAGACCCTGTGCCAAGTGCAGAACCCAATGGAGGGCTCCACGCAGGGCCTGATCACATGACCCCCAGGTCACAACCCGAGTGGAAACCGAGAGATGCCTAACCCACTGAGCCACCCGGGAGCCCCTGGGTCTGTGCTTTAAAAGAAAAAAACCAGTGATCTGAAAATGCATCATTGCTGAAATAATCCAGATTGTTTCCTGTACTTGGACCTTTTTTTTTTTTTCCAGGAATTTCTCACAAATGCTAATGAACAACTCATTTTGGAAACTCAATCTGCTGGTGTTATTCACATTTGCTAATGAATAATTCACTGTTTTGAAAGATTGTAGGCCTAACAAATGAGTCTGAGTCCAGGCATAAATTAATGGCCCAGAACAGGACTTCGGAGGTCTTTTTCACTTATTATTGAATATGGCTTCCCCTGGAGAGACCGTTTGCTCTAATAAGTGGGCATGAAAGTGCTGCAGAGAATAGCCCCTCTTTCTTTACCTGCTGCATTGTCAGATAACACAGGAGGCCCTTCTTTGTACTGTAAAAGGAACTGATGTCAGGGTAGAGTATAGAGGGCAGGACAGTGGTTCTAAAACCTGGTTTGACTAACTCTATCCCTTCCAGACTCTGATGGAAACCACAGCTTCTCTTCCCAGAAAAATGCACATATGTACATGCAGAAGCATTGCTTATTATTTTAGGGGCTTTAGGACCCCTGAGACAGCCAGGGGTCACAGGATAGGACGCACTGTCCTGGAAGAAGAAGAGCGACCACACTTGCAGAGGTGTTTGCATGGCAGGCAGTATATAGAATGACGCCCCCAAAAGCTGAAGAATCCAGTTCCTGGTCTTCCTTATTTAGCCAGATTTAGCCTCTTTAGTGTTGTATGTTTCTACTTATTTTGTTTTCCTTTTTGGACTAGATAATGCAAATACTTGGCAAAAATATTTGAAAAGTACCTAACGACGTTCAATGGAAAGAAGTTTCTGGGCAGCCCCAGTGGCGCAGCAGTTTAGCGCCGCCTGCAGCCTAGGGCGAGATCCTGGAGACTCGGAATCGAGTCCCACGTCGGGCTCCCTGCGTGGAGCCTGCTTCTCCCTCTGCCTGTGTCTCTGCCTCTCTCTCTCTCTCTCTCTCTCTGTGTGTCTCTATGAATAAATAAATAAATAATTTAAAAAAAAAAAGAAAGAAAGAAGTTTCTTCTCTCTCTCTACTCTATGGCCCCTCCCCCGAGGCATCCACTATTAGCACTTTCTGGTGTATCCTTTCAGGAATATTCTAAGCATGTACACACATATCATATCCTCTGTCTCTTCCAAATAGCAGCATACTTCACACATTTTTTTATTCCGTGTGTTTTGCCCCCCCTTAGTCTTATTTTATTTTTTTGTTATTTTTTTTAAATTTTTAATTTATTTATGATAGTCACAGAGAGAGAGAGAGAGAGAGAGGCAGAGACACAGGCAGAGGGAGAAGCAGGCTCCATGCACCGGGAGCCCGATGTGGGATTCGATCCCGGGTCTCCAGGATCGCGCCCTGAGCCAAAGGCAGGCGCCAAACCGCTGCGCCACCCAGGGATCCCTATTTTTTTTTTTTTTTTGTTATTTTTTAAAAATATTTTTATTTAGTTCTGTATTTCAGGGAGCATTTATTACAAGGATGTACGACTCTGCTTTATTGCTTTATTCTTTTCCCATGCTGCATAATGTTCCATCTTAAGGCTTAAGCATAACTGATTACGTCTGACCCTCCGTAATGAACATTTAGATGGTTTCCAGTATCTTTTTTTTTTTAATTTTTATTTATTTATGATAGTCACAGAGAGAGAGAGAGAGAGAGAGAGAGAGAGAGGCAGAGACATAGGCAGAGGGAGAAGCAGGCTCCATGCAGGGAGCCCAACGTGGGATTCGATCCCGGGTCTCCAGGATCGCACCCTGGGCCAAAGGCAGGCGCTAAACCGCTGCGCCACCCAGGGATCCCTCAGATTTCTTTTTAAAGTAAACTCTATGCCCAATGTGGAGCTTGAACTTACAACCCCAAGATCAAGACTTGCATGCTCTACTGACTGAGCCAGTCAGGTGCTCCTGGTATCTTTTTTTTTTTTTTTTTTAAGATTTATTTATTTATTTTAGAGGTGGGGAGGGGCAGAAGGAGAGGGAGAGATGGTCTTAAGCAGACTCCGAGCTGAGCAGGGAGCCCAATGGTGGGCTCCATCTCACAATCCTAAGATCACAACCTGAGCCAAAACCAGGAGTCAGTGGCTTAACTTACCACATCACCCAGGCGTTCCTCCCCACCCCCTCCGTGCCTTTTTTAACTACAGATAATACTGCAGCAGGTATTTTTGTGTGTCCGTGAAAGTATATCCACACACACACCCATGCTTAGCAGTGGAATTGCTGAGTCAAATGAAAAATTTTGATAGACATGAACAAATCGCTCTCTAGAGAAGTTATACATGGTAGGCAGAATAATAGCCCCCAAAAATATCTGTGTCCTAATTCGTGGAACCAATGAATATGTTACCTTCTATGGCAGAGGGGAATTAACATTACAGATGGAATTCAGGTTGCTAATCAGCTGACCTTAAGATAGGGAAATTATCCTGAGTTATCTGGATGGGCCAGGGTAATCACAAAGGTCCCTGAAAGTGGAAGAGAGAGCCAGAGAGATGGTGGTGTCAAAAGGACTGGCTCGGATTTGCTGGCTTTGAAGATGGAGGAAGGGAGTTTGGAGACAAGGAATGGAGGTAACCCCCAGAAGTCGAAAAAACAAGGAAATGAAAAAGGCAAGGAATGCAGGCCTGCTTCTAGCTTTGCTCTTAGCCTAGGGAGATCTGTGTTGGATTTCTGACCCACAAAACTAGTAAGTGATACATTTGTCTTGTTTTAAGCCATTAAAGTTTGTGGTAATTTGTTACAATAACTATAGAAAATTAACACATTATATGTATTTACACACTCCTACCAACAAGATGTTTCCCCTCATCCTTGACATTAGAGCCTTCATTTTTTAAAAATCATTTCCTTCATATGAATGCTCCTTCCTACATTATTTGAGGAATGCTTACAATTTAGTGTCCTCTAATTCATATTTTTGATTAAATGGAAAATTTGCAGCCATACTTATCTGACTGTTACACTTTTGTTCTCTGCTAATTAACTCTTTGGAAAAGTCCCCTTTGGGACATGGGCCATTTTCTTTGGCAGGGGCCTGGATGTGAGCAGGATGTGTTGATGCGTCATTTCTGCGGTGCTGATATCACTCTGACCAGCCTGCACTGCAAAAATCCTGTAGGAATAGAAGTTGTCCAGCAGGATTTGTTTCCTGCCACCAAGGTGGCAGCCTCAGTGATGAATTACTTTGCAAGCTGGACCAGAGGTGTTGTGTGTGTAGAAACCTCAGGTGACCACAATGAGTGATATTAACAGAGCATAAATAGTCCTAATCACTCATTTGATACTTCCAGGGCAGACTAGCAGTTGTAGTAGCTGTGCCTGGTCATCTCTCATTCCACATATTTAGTCTGCCCTGATGTGCTGTTGGTTTCCAAACTCAGGAGCTTCCCTGGGTGAAACCTGAAACTGGCTCCTAGATGGAGGACAGCAAGAAATAATAACCTGAAACTGGCTCCTAGATGGAGGACAGCAAGAAATAATAGAAGAAACTGGCTCCTAGATGGAGGACAGCAAGAAATAATAACCTGAAACTGGCTCCTAGATGGAGGACAGCAAGAAATAATAGAAGAAAGAGGAAGGCCACTCAAGATTAGTAGGTGGCAGGGTTTTTTGTTTTGTTTTGTTTTGTTTTTTGAAGATTTTATTTATTTATTTGAGAGAACAAGAGAGTGAGCATGAGAGTGGGGAGAGTGGAGGAGGGAGACTGAAAATCAGGCTCTCTGTTGAGCAGGGATTCTGATGTGGGCTTGATCCCAGGACCCCAGGAACATGACCTGAGCCAAAGGCAGACACTTATCTGACCAAGCCACCCTGGCATCCCTTTAATAAGTAAGGGAACTTCCACTGGAATCTTGTCTTAGATGGCCACAAGATGAGTAGACCTCAGGCAGCGTGGGTGGCTCAGCGATTTAGCGTGATCCTGAAGACCCGGGTTGTACAGGGACACATGGGTGGCTCAGTGGTTGAGGGTCTGCCTCTGGCTCAGGGTGTGATCCCAGGATTCTGGGATTGAATCCTCCATGGAGTTCCCTGCGGGGAGCCTGCTTCTCCCTCTGCCTATGTCTCTGCCTCTCTCTGTGTCTCTCATGAATAAATAAATAAAATCTTAAAGAAAAAAAAAAAAAAAAGACGAGGAGACCTCTGCATCCACCCACCAGAAACTTAAAAGTTTATTTGGAGGACTTACCTGAGTTCAGTCACATATAACATCCAGATGGTCTCCACAGCATTTTGCTCTTTTAAGACTTGTGTTCTTCAAACGACTCCCTCTGTGGGAATGGTGGGTAGAATGTACATCCCAAGGACAGTGGAGGGGAGTGAGGGGCTTCTCATTGCCTTGGTCCAGCTTATGGGTCAACCAGTGGTCAAGTCCTCTTGATGACCTCCTCCAACATGTGGGAACCCCCTTACCACATACCTTGAACCCTATAGACTGGCTGGACCATCTCTGTATTTATATCCTTCAAAGATATTTATTGAGCATCTGCTATGCTAGGTGTTTAGAATACAAACTTTTAGCCATGCAGATCCTACAGTTTATGGAGATAATCAACAATCACAGGAGCTAATGTGAAACAGCTTTTGTGGCAGTTGCTACAAAGAAGAGATAGCATATATTTGTAGTCAGGGGGTTCCTCCTTGTCAGGAAGAGCATATAAAAGGCATAGGTGGGGCAGCCCGAGTGGCTCAGTGGTTTAGCGCCGGCTTCAGCCCAGGGCGTGATCCTGGAGACCAAGGATCAAGTCCCGCATCGGGCTCCCTGCATGGAGCCTGCTTCTCCCTCTGCCTGTGTCTCTGCCTCTCTCTCTCTCTCTCTCTCTCCGTGTCTTTCATGAACAAATAAATAAAATCTTTCAAAAAAGGCATAGGTGAAATATGTAGATCTGCATCCATGTTTTGTCCATACCTACACTGTATGCCACTGAAGGTAGAGGGCAAAGAGTAAGTAAAGGAAAGGACCTAGAAACATTGCATAGCTACATAGAGAAGGGTGAATAGAGAGAAAAAATGGCCATAGCATTGAAGAGAAACCAGAACAAGGCCTCTACTCTAGGAACCAAGCAAGGAGAGTGCAGTTAAAACTAGTAAGAGCACAGGATGGGACAGTGTATCTGGATGGATCGATAGGATTTCTATACCGCAGGGGCATGAGCACACCTGGATTCCAGTGTGGCTGCTTCCCTTTAGCTGTGTGGCCTTGGGGAAAAGGTTGTTTGGCCAGGTCCTGCATCTGTAAAATAGAGATGATACCTTCCTCCAAGAGTTATTGTGGAGATGAAATGAATTAGCATATGCAGTGTGTCCAGCACTTTGCATGTTCTTAGTAAAGATTGATTCCTCCCTTCATTATGTCTCTGTCCACTTATTTATTCATCCATTTTGGTTATTACTCTCCTTGATGACTTAGCATTGGTTTTCGTGACTTACCTCTGAGAGTCAACACTGGTACTGTTCCTGTATATCCCTGTGTTAGTCTGGATGCCAGCAAGCTGCTGTGAGCCAACAGATTGGTTCTCTGGATATGGCAGGGAGCCAAGCACACACCTATGTGCCTCTCGGTATGCAGACAGATGGAGCAACAGGGATGGGATAAGGACATAATATACCTTCCGTCATCATACTGAGTTTTTCTGTTCCAGGGAAAGGAACTCCAATTACCAAAGTGAATATCTAATTCTTGTCCCAGGACATCTTTGTGCACTTGCATTTCAGCCATTGCATAAACCTCCAAGAGTTTAGTAATAAATGACTCATCACAATTTAAGATTTTTTTCCAGAGACAGCATTGGCCCTCCCAGATTTCTCAGATTGGCTAGAAGCAGCCACTCCCCCTCCCCTTTCTTTAGTTTTTGTCTATTGCATACATTGAATGGACAAAATTTTAGACAATATCCCCTACTGGTTAAGAATGTTTGCTCTGGGGATCCCTGGGTGGCGCAGTGGTTTGGCGCCTGCCTTTGGCCCAGGGCGCGATCCTGGAGATCCGGGATCGAATCCCACGTCAGGCTCCCGGTGCATGGAGCCTGCTTCTCCCTCTGCCTGTGTCTCTGCCTCTCTCTCTCTCTCTCTCTATCATAAATAAATAAATTAAAAAAAAAAAAAAGAAAGAAAGAAAATGCTTCTAAAAAAAAAAATAAAAAAAGAATGTTTGCTCTGCCTGTCGCTTCTGATGGTTTTCACAGTGTGACCCTGGCTCTGGCAATCATTGTAACTACTCACTGGGTAATAATGTAATTCCCTGCTTGCCTAGATTAACCAAACACCAGAAAAGAGAGATGGACACCTATTTCTATTGTGGGGAAATATGTGTCCGTTCCCATATTTCTAACATGGGAAACCAAACTTTTAAATCTCAGAATTATCTTTGTATTTCTTCTTTTTTTTAATTTTTATTTATTTATGATAGTCACACACAGAGAGAGAGAGAGAGAGAGGCAGAGACACAGGCAGAGGGAGAAGCAGGCTCCATGCACCGGGAGCCCGACGTGGGATTCGATCCCGGGTCTCCAGGATCGCGCCCTGGGCCAAAGGCAGGCGCCAAACCGCTGCGCCACCCAGGGATCCCTATCTTTGTATTTCTAATTAGCACACAGTTCATTTCATATTATTGACAGGGGCCATGTTTTCCAAACCAAACATGAGGATGTAACATTTGATAAGCATGGGTGGCTCGGCGGTTTAGTGCTGGCTTCAGCCCAGAGCATGATCCTGGAGACCCGGGATCGAGTCCCACATCAGGCTCCCTGCATGGAGCCTGCTTTTCCCTCTGCCTGTGTCTCTGCCTCTCTCTCTCTCTCTCTCTCTCATGAATAAATAAATAAAATATTTAAAAATTTTTTGATAAGCAAGAGAATGCCTTTAGGGACAGGCTACTCTATGAATTAGAATTGTTAAGAAATTCCAGGGCTTGCATCAGAGAAGATGAATACTTGCTGTTTACTTCCACATGGATAGAACTGGAGGGTATTATGCTGAGTGAAGTAAATTAATTGGAGAAAGACAATTATATGGTCTCACTTATATGTGGAATATAATAGTGAAAGGGACCAGAAAGGAAAGGAGGGAAACTGAGTGGGGAAAAATTAGAAAGGAAGACAAACCATGAGAGACTCCTAAGTCTGGGAAACAAACAAAAGGGTTGCTGGAGGGGAGGTGGGTGGGAGGATGGGGTAAATGGATGACAGGCCCTAAGGAGGGCACTTGATGGGATGAGCACTGGGTGTTATCCTATATGTTGGCAAATTGAATTTAATTAAAAAGGTAAAATTAGAAACAAATGTTTCAAGCTTTCAGGAATATGTTAAATATGGCAGGAATATTGTTGAGAATAAAAGAAGCCAAATGTGAAATAAAAAAAAAAAAAAGGAAGAAAAAAATTGATTCTAGGACTTGGCCGTCACTGAGCTACTAAAAATGGGTAGCTCTTGGGATCCCTGGGTGGCGCAGCGGTTTGGCGCCTGCCTTTGGCCCAGGGCGTGATCCTGGAGACTCGGGATCGAGTCCCACGTCAGGCTCCCGGTGCATGGAGCCTGCTTCTCCCTCTGCCTGTGTCTCTGACTCTCTCTCTCTCTCTGTGTGACTATCATAAATAAATAAAAATTAAAAAAAATAAAAAAAAATGGGTAGCTCTTAAATGATAAGGAAGCTAATGATCATATTCCCCTTTCAGAGTGGACGCAGTAATCATTTTAGCATAGTGACGGGGGCCATCCGGAGAGGTGACGGGAAAGGAAACTGGGGCCCTGCCAGCACCTGGCGATCCCCGCAGCGGGGCTGCACCGGGTCCCCCTCGCGCCCGCGCCCCGCCGGGGAAGCCCGCTCCGCCCCGACTGCGCCTGCGCCGAGCTTGGCCGGTTCCAGGTGGAAGGTTGCGCGTTTGAGTCGTCATGGCAACGCGATGCTCCCGCCTTCTGGAAGCCTGGGCTCCAGCTCCCGTAGTGTGAGACTCGTCCGGGTGGGAGGGACCAGGGCTGAGTCCCGGGGCCGGATGGGGGAAGGAGGGGGCGCGGGGCTCGGGAAGCTGCTGAGAGCACTTGCCCCAGGGATTGAGCTAAACTAAGAAAAAATCGGTCCCAGGCTCAGCACGAAAGGATCTTTTCATTCCAGTCCTTTCGCCCACGCAGGGAACGATGCCTCTGGAAGTGGTGGTGGAACTACAGATCCGGGCGGTAAGAGAAGTCTCCTCCTGGCCCCCAAATCGGACTCTTTCCCCGGGGTTCCCAAATGGTCTGGGTCGTTTTCACCACCTCCTCCCCACCTCACCGCACACACATCATTATTCTTTGGGACAGATCGTACCTCTGCGTCCCTAAGATCCTCTACATTGGTCTTCCCTGACTTCTTAGCCTTTAAACATTTATCCCCCAAGGGACTTGTTAGCTTTATCCTAAATTTTCCTGTTATTTTAGAATAACCCTGCATTATATCGAAGAAGAATTTTATTATTTTTTTCCCGGATAAAGATTTGTGAAAAAATTAAAAATAAATAAAACCTTCCTTTAAATAGCGAGGGAAAAATTCAATTTCAGCAAGTCCAGTCACTTCCTGATAACTTGCCACCTCTATGAACCAATCGAGTATTTTCTAGGTATTTCCCCTAGAGAGGGCTCTGGCTTGCTAATTCCAAAAGGGAAGTCAATCAGTCAACACCTGTTTTATAATTAACCCACTGAATCCTGTGGCCCAGTGACTGCATTGTTCCTGTTTGGGATCTGTCACTATTATGAATTCGGCTTCTGTGTTCCAATCCTTCCATCCATAGTTGGTGACAGACTATCATGCAGCTTTGCCTCCCAGCTCTAGGGGCTTCTCTACTGGCCATGATTACCAGCACAATGTTGATAAGTTACAGCCATGGAGAACCTGGCTAGCCTCCATACAAGTGACAAGTGCTGTGGTTTCATCATATACATCGTTCTGAAAAGAAGACAAAAATTTCCTGGATTTGTCCCATTTCACCGACAGCAAGTAGGACCAGACTCTATCAAATTGTGCTACATCAAGTGCCAACTCTCAACCTTTTGTGGTCAAGGGAAGGAATTCTTGAGAAGCTGAGTGTTAAAGCAGGCTTCTTCTTCCTCAAGGCAAAAATTAGACAAGTTTTCATCTCACTCATTCAATGTTACTGGTTATTTTTATTTTAATTTTCAAAAGGCATTCCTCAGTGTACAATTGACAGTAAAATCATTTTCTACTCTATCGTAGTTAGAGTGCTTCAGAAACATCAGCTGAATTGATCTGTGCTTTAAAAGCTTGCAAACTTTTAGGAATTCCAGAAGTATAATCAGGAACCAGAAGATAAAACTAATTTTGAGCCCCCAATATTCAGACTTGTGAACATGGCAGAAGGAAACATCACTGCTTTCCAAAAGATCTGGCCTGAATATTGCTGGATTAAAATAAAAGATCTAAGATTAAACAATAAAGCAAATCACTCAAAGCTTTACAGTTTGGCTGATTCAGGGAGAGAAGAGGTAGTCTGTTCAGGATGTTGTGGGAGTACAGATGATTTTGTTTGCCTTTGAGGAGTAGCTGTTCCTCTTTCAATGTGCCTCTCACACTCAGAAAATTCATACTTCTCCCCAGTCAGAGCCTATTCATCACACCATTCTATGTGACACATCCAAGGCCAAAAATCCTTTCTCTTTATAAATGTCAAAATAATTCACCACTATCTGAAAACACCAGTTCCATAGGTAATTCAAAGATTCTTATTTTCAGGCAGAACAGCATTTAAAGCACACACGCTGCTTGGTTTTCCTGCTCAAAGAATAATGAGCAGAGTCCATCTTGCATTTGGTCGTCTTTGGTCTTGTGATTTGGGGAGGTACCGTGGATAAACTGCTTTGAATGTAAAGGTCAATGTAAAGGGACATTTAGGAGTTAGTTATCCCTTGTGCCTGGTGTAACAGTGGGTTCCCCTGGTGAATTTCAAGTTAAAATTGTTATCGAAAGTATGCTATAGATAGGGAAATGGAATTCCATATGAAAAACTATACAGTGTCATCCTTGTGGTACATATGAGAAAGTTTATGCCCTTGCACTGCAAAGAATCAAGTTATTTTCCTATTACCTCAGCAGAGGAGCATTATTCTTTGTTCGGTAGAGATGATGGGCAACAGAGCCCCATCTCCTGCCATACTGGTCCACTGACACAATATGTGGTAGGCCTACCCCCCAGACGATTAGGTCCTGAAGTCCTCAGTTAGCTTTCATACCACGCTCTTTGTCAACAGAATTAAGCATTCGATCATAGTCCCATCCTTCCTTTTCTGTGGGCATTGTAGACATGCCCACCATTAAGTGTTTCTTCTTCAAGTAAGTTCTTGGCTTGTTCTCTGAATGCAAAAAGATAGTATTAGAGAGTAATGGGAAATAAAGATCTATTTAGAGAGTTTTTGAGGAGGTAGAGGGAAAGGAAACCAAGATATGCACTATAATCTCTTCTCACTACCCATCCCACAAAGATGGAAGAGAATATACTAAGAAAGCTTATCAAGAAAATAAGGATTAAGAAGACACCCGTGGCAGCAGATTTTCAGGAAATACATGAGAAAAAAAAAAAAAAAACCTATGTCTTAATATACTGTTTAAAATTTACCTCAGGAAAAGAACTAGGATGAGTAGGTGGCTCATCTGCATGTATATTTACAGAATGAAGATCGTGTTGGTTTTTTTTTTCAAAGTTCACTTTACAAGTGATATGTTGACTTACAGGATTACTACAAAACACAAAGTTTACTTTTGTCAACTTTAAAAAAAAAAACAGCAGGATTATCATCACCCCAGCTTGTTTTCTTTGCAGTTGTCCTGGAGATATAAACAGTGGTTGAATGAATATATAATAGAGGGATTTCTTTTTTTTCTTTTCTTTTTTTTTTCTTCCTGTAATATGGCTGTGGTCACAATGGCCAGGACGTTCTCCAGCCTAGCAACCCCCCAAGATGGAATGACACCTGAAATCCCAAAGGAAGCCTGAAATGTCCTTAGAGGGACAAGCAGGATTGCTGCTGGTTGACGTCGTAGGTGTCATCGCATGCGGAAACCTTCTGATCGCCTGGTGCCATAGAGGATGAGCTGGTGTCATTGTTGGTTCCACAGTAGGAAGAGGACCCGGGCGTTGTGCGGCGAAAGCCAGCAGTAGTCCACGATGCTGTACTGCGCGTAGCCCAGAAAAAAGCCAAACGCCACGTCAGTGACGTTGTGCCGCCCCAGCATCACCCTGGAGAAGCCCACGATGAAGGCCCACAGTACCACAAGCACCCGCAGCGGAATGGCCAGCACCAAGTGGTTCAAGATGAACCGAGACACCAGGGCGGCCCTGGTGGCGTGGCCCGAGGGGAAGGAGTACTTGTCCACCGACAGGGTGACGAACATGTCCATCTGATTGTGAGCGGGGCGGCGCCTGCGCACCAGCCCCTTGATCAGGGCCACCAGCAGCAGGTCCAACAGCAGGGCGAAGAGCAGGTTCGTGAGCACCTCGCGCCCGGCCCAGCTGTCGCTCCTGAGCAGGCAGTAGAGGGTCCCCAGCAGCCAGGGGATGCCGTGTCCCGAGATCTCCAGCAGCTTCATGAGGGGCCGCGCGCTACCCCAGGACGAGCGCTCCCCCGCGCACACGCCCAGCTTCTTGGACAGCCACAGGTCGATGGCCAGCAGGGAGCGCAGGGCGATGCCCAGGAAGGACGGGTTCAGGTCCATGCGGCCCTCCTCGGGCAGCGCGGCCGCGGGCGCCTGCGACGGGCCGGCCCCGGCCAGCGGGAAGGAGCCGCGCCGGTGCACCGGGCTCTCGGGCGCGCGGAGCCGGGCGCAGGCGGGGTCAGCGCCGGGCGCGCGGCTGCCGAGCAGCGACTGGAACTCGAACCTGCCGCCGCCGCCGCCGCCGCCGCCGCCGCCGCCGCCGCCGCCGCCGCCGCGGGCCGGGCTGCCGGGGCTGCCGGGGCTGCTGCTGCTGCTGCTCGAGGCGGCGGCGGCCAGCGGGCGGGCGTCCGCGTTCCTCCGGGGGCTCGGCATGGCGGCGGGGGGCCCGGACCCCGGGAGCCGACCCGCCCGGCGCGCCGCTCCCGGCCCGGCAGCCTCTTCCGCTTCCGCACGGCCATCCCGGGGGCGGGGACAGGAGCCGGCGAGAGGACGATTGTGACACCTGGCGGAGACGTGGGAGGAAACTGCGGTTGGCTCTTGGGGAAGGAGGGGACGGGGGGAGGGGGGGGTGTGGGAGGTCCAGGGGAAGGGTCGTGGCGGGGGTGAGGGGGATGCGGGTGGGGATGGGGAATATGACGTCGTCGGGGGAGGTTAGGGAAACGGCTCCTGTGCACAAACAACCAAACAAGCCACCAAACCAAACACCTGTTCTCTCTCTTTGTTTTTAAGATTTCTTGTCCCGGGGTGTACCTTCCTGACAAGCAAGATGTATACCTTGGGGTGTACCTCCTGAATCAGTACCTGGAGACTGACTGCTTTCCCTCTGTGTTCCCTATTATGATTCAGCAGAACATGAGGTTTGAAAAGGTGATCTTGACTTTCTCACTGCCAAGTCAAGAAGTTTAAATGTTGTCCGGGGAGCATCTCCCGGTGCTTATAAAAAACACAGCTCTCGTAAAATCAGTTGGTACCTTTTCTTTAAAAATAAAATTTAAAAAAAAAAAAAAAAAAGGCTTGAAGGCATCTCAGCACAGCACAAGACCTGACTTGGAGGACTTGCTTTTGCATTGCAGGCCTGAGCCAAGTTCTGTCAACCTGCTGCTAAATGTCCTGGTGGATGTTTTCTATTCTTGGAATTCCCATGGCATTTTCTAACTGGAACACAGAGAGCATTTTCTGAATGTTCTTGGAGGTGTTAGAGGCAGTTGCATTACATTTATGACAGGGATTATTAGGAAATTAGTGGCCTTAGAAACAAACTTTTGTGGACTCAGAAAAATAATGAAAAAAAAAAAAGCTATAATCAAATCAGTAAAATCCTGCATCTCAAATTCTGTAACAAAACAAACCTCTTCAGATTTATTGAATTTTCTTAGGTCATCCCTGGTTTATTTAGCTACAGTGATAAAGGCTACGTTTCATTCCAGTGAATATGAACCTGATTTTTTTTCTTTAAGATTTTATTTCTTTATTCATGAGACATACACAGAGAGAGAGGTAGAGACACAGGCAGAGGGAGAAGCAGGCTCCATGCAGGGAGCCCGACGTGGGACTCGATCCCAGGTCTCCAGGATCAGGCCCTGGGCTGAAGGCAGCGCTAAACTGCTGAGCCACCTGGGTTGCCCTGAACATGATTTTAATAGAACATTACCAACCTTCTTCCTACTTTGATTTAGAATATTAATTTCATTATTATGAATCACAGACAGTTCTTTGAAGTTTGCATCTTGGAATTTGGAGGTGGAATCAGTTTTAACCTTTGTAAGTCTAATGATTTTCCCCCAAACAATATCTCTGAGTTGCTTTTTGGAGGAGGTGTTACTAAGTATGGGAAGTCTAGATAGGGTAGAGTCTGTCACCTTTAAAGGTCTGGTTGGTGGGCAGCCCCGGTGGTGCAGTGGTTTAGTGCCACCTGCACCCCAGGGTGTGATCCTGGAGACCCGGGATCGAGTCCCACATCAGGCTCCTTGAATGGAGACTGCTTCTCCCTCTGCCTGTGTCTCTGCCTCTCTCTCTCTCTTTCTTTCTCTCTCTCTGTGTCTCTCATGAATAAATAAAATTAAAAAAAAATAAAGGTCTGGTTGGTGTTGCTCAGAAAATGACCTATTTCCAGCTGAGACTGGGAGAGGAGATGAGGATCAATTTTCTGAAAGGCTAAGGCTGTTTGTAATATTTTTTAAAATCATAGCGGCACAGCCTTCAGCCCGGGGTGTGATCCTGGAGACCCAGGATCGAGTCCCATGTCAGGCTACCTGCATGGAGCCTGCTTCTCCCTCTGCCTGTGTCTCTGCCTCTCTCTCTCTCTGTCTCTGTCTCTCATGAATAAATAAATAAGGTCTTAAAAAAAAACAATCTGTAAAATCACAGTGGAAATTTAGATAAAGTCTACCAAACTGGTTGTATAAGAGAGGAGAGGAATAAATAGATAGTACCTTGAGACATATAGTCAGAATCCAGACAAACCTATTTCTCCTCTTTAGATATTGGTAGTGGTAGGAAGTGGGTGGTGAAAATCCAGTCTATTTTCTCCCTTAAGCATATTGTTATTAGTTTATCAGGTTTCCTTCTATAGAAGACTTTAAAAAGACTTCTCTTTTTGTAAGAAGCCCAAAGATACAAAATCATAGAAGCACAGAATGATAATTTTGTAAATGACCCTGGAGGTTATCTAGTGTAACATCTTTGATTCACAGAAAAGGGGGATCAGCCTCAAAGACATTAGACTCCAGATGCCACTTACTGCTCTGTTACAAAGCTGTGCATTTGAGCTTGCTGGTCAAACATATATCACAGACCTTTTTTTTTTTTTTTTTTTTTAATAAAATGCAGTTCTTTAAAATTTTGAAATATTACCTTCATATGTGGGCTGTTTGGGTTCATAATCCGGCTTTCTCCCACTTGGCTCCAGTTTTCTTCTATTTGTTCCATTCTCTAGCTGCAAATACTTGCAGCAAGTATCAAAAACATTTTCTCCTCCTTGGCCCTTCTGTGTAACCCAGAATTGAATGTTCTGAAACATTTGGATAAATAAGAAATTACTCATCAAGAATGTATGAGACATTGTGTTTGAGCAGTTCATGTTGGTCATTTACTCTCCAGGATCATACTTGAGAAAATCCTTAGACATAGATAACATGAAAGACTGCAAGTACTGGAATGATTCAGGGGGGAAAAAACCCTCACCTACATTTGCTTGATAAATCTAAATCGGTAAGACAAAAGTAGATGACAGGGGACAGCCTCCTTTTTGTACTTAAAGCAGACTTGGCTTTGAATTAAGAGCAGATTTTAGGGCAGCCCGGGTGGCTCAGTGGTTTGGCACCGCCTTCAGCCGAGGGCCTGATCCTGGAGACCCAGGATGGAGTCCCACGTCCGGCTTCCTGCATGGAGCCTGCTTCTCCCTCTTCCTGTGTCACTGCCTCTCTTTCTCTCTGTGTCTCTCATGAATAAATAAACAAAATCTTAAAGAAAAAAGAGCAGATTTTAACCATGCTTAAATTTATTTTATTTACTAAAAGATTTTATTTATCTATTTTTGAGAGACACACAGAAGCAGAGACAAAGGCAGGGGGAGAAGCAGGCTCCCTCTGGGGAGCCTGACGTGGAACTCAGTCCCAGGACCCTGGGCTTACAACCTGAGCCAAAGGCAGAGCCTCAACCACTGAACCACCCAGATGCCCTTACCATGCTTAAATTTAAACACCATTTAAGAGCTTAAATGCCTGAAACTAAACTCTGATGAAAACTTTTGTTTGTTATAGGCTTCCAGAGTTTAGGGAGAAGGTTGTGGTATGCTTTTAATTTTAGTCCTCTCCCAGACCATTAAGCTCAAGGACAAAATAAGCCAAATTGGCATTGGCTAGATACATATCACAACATTTGTCTTGGGCTTCATGATATACTTTAAACTTATGAGGCCCTCCCGCCCTCTAGTTATTTTGGATTCTGTAGGACTGTCACTACTAGTACATAGGTTTTCTTTTTTGTTACACATAGAATTTTTACTTGTGTTCCTTCTTAGCACAACCATTTGCTAGTCATTTATTCAGTTAACATCAGTTAATGAGTGTCTGTGGTATGCAGGATTTTTTTTTAGAGACTCAAGCAAGACGCTGAGTTTGATACCACATGTGCTTGTAGCAACAAACTTGTAGGGCTAGGTCAAGTTGATGACATTTTGAGAATGTGGTAGATTCAGCTAACTCAGGTTTTCCTTGTACTTGGTATTGTGTTCTCGTTCTATAATTACTTGTTGAATTTTTAACCATATACCTGTTAAAGATACTCCTGTTGAATTTTAAAATATTATATGGCTGGAATTGGCATGTGTTAATTATTTGGAAGAATATAATCTACAGTTTCAATAAGCATATATTAATAAATCTTTGAAAATTTATTTTCACCATTTTTTTTTCCTGCAGGTATTTGAAAATGCAACAGATCCTGGGGCTGTAGCAGACATTTTAGAAAGTAAGTACTCTCAAGACAAAACAAAACAACTATCATGTGTATGTAATTGTGTGTACAAATATAAAATTCTACTATATTCTAAGTTGTGATATTTCCATGTTTAATCCATATTTATATTCAAGAGAGTCTATATCAAATTTGAATCATGTTTTTGATTCTATTATAAACTCTTTTCTAGATAGAGATGGGATTTATTGGATGGTACACTTCTGTTTGTTTATTAATTTCTTCAAATTAAATGGTTTTTGTATTTCACACAGTTGTGTCACTATCACCGTAATTAATTTTAGAACATTTTTATCACTGCAGAATGAAACTCTAAGCCCATTCTTCCTTATCACCCCCAGCCCTAGGTAACTACTAACAAATCTTTCTCTGTAGATTTCCTTATTCTGATATTTGATATAAATGAAATTTTGCAACATGTGGTCCTTTGTGACTAGCTTCTTTCACTTAGCATAATGTTTTCTTTTTTTTATAATAAATTTATTTTTTATTGGTGTTCAATTTAGCATAATGTTTTCAAGATTGATCTTTGTTACAGCATGTGTCAGTATTTCATTTGTTTATATGGCCAAATAGTATTCCATTGTATGGCTATACCACATTTTGTTTATTCATTCATTGGTTGATGGACCACTGGGTTGTCTTCACATTTGGGCTATGATGAAAAATATTGCTATGAATATTTGTGTACAAGTGTTTTTGTGGACATATGTTTTTATTTCTCTTGGGTATAAACTTAGGAATAGAAGTGCTGGGTCATATGGTAATTCTTCTTACTCTCTGGAGAAACTTTACTAAAGCAGCTGGGTTCATAATCTATAATCATGTAATCATTTTACATTCTACCAGCAACATGTGAGGGTTCCATTTCTCAACATCCTGACCAACACTTATTATTACCTGTCCTTTTGATTGGTAGCCATCTTTGTGGGTTTGAAGTGAAATCTCATTGTAGTTTGATGGTGTTGAGCATTTTTTTCATGTGCTTCTTAACTGTTTTATTTGGAGAAATGTGTTTTCAGAGCTTTTGTTTATATTTTATTTGGATTATTTGGTATTTTGTTATTGAGTTGTAATATATAGTGAACTTGTAATGTATTGAATTCTTTGTGTATTGTAGATATAAGTTCCATGTCAGATGTATGATAGATCAATATTTTCTTCCATTCTTTGGATTATATATTCACTTTTTAAAAAAGATTTTATTTATTTATTCATGAGAGACAGAGAGAGAAAGAGAGAGAGAGAGGCAGAGACACAGGCAGAGGGAGAAGCAGGCTCCACGCAGGGAGCCCAATGTGGGACTCGATTCTGGGACTCCAGAATCATGCCCTGGGCCGAAGGCAGGCGCTAAACTGCTGAGCCATGCAGGGATCCCCTCTTTTCACTTTCTTGATGGTGTTCTTTGAAACACAAAATTTTAAAATTTCAATGAATTGTATTTTATCTGTTTTTTTTTCTTTTGTTATTTGCACTTTTTGATGTCATAACTAAGAAAGCATTACCTAATTCAAGTCACAAAGATTTATGTCTGTGTTTTCTTCTAAGAGTTTTATAATTTTAACTTTTTTTTTTTTTTAAGATTTTATTTATTCATGAGAGACACAGAGAGAGAGGCAGAGACACAGGCAGAGGGAGAAGCAGGCTCCATGCTGGGAGCCCCATGTGCGACTCAATCCCAGGACTTCAGGATCACACCCTAGGCAGTAGGCAGGCGCCAAGCTGCTGAGCCACCCAGGCATCCCTATAGTTTTAACTTCTATGTTTAGGTCTATGACACATATTAAGTTGATTTTTGTAAATAACATGAAGTAGGGGTCCAACTTCATTCTTTTGTGTCTGGATATCCAGTTGTCCTGGTACCATTTGTTGATAAGAGTATGTGACCCCCATTGAATAGTCTTGGCACGTATGTTGAAAGTCAATTGAGTGTACAAAAGGAAGGGTTTTTTTGGACTCTCAATTCTATTCTCTTGATCCATATATCTATCATTATGCCAGTTCCACACAATTTTCATTACTGTAGCTTTGTAAGTAAGTTTTGAAATCAGGAAATGTGAATCCTTCACCTTAGTTCTTCTTTCCAAGACAGTTTTGCTATTTGGATTTCCTTGGCTTTCCATGTGAATTTTAGGATCAGCATGTCAGTTCTGCAAAGAAGCCAGCTAGGATGTTGATAGGTGTTGCGCTGAACCTGTATATCAACTTGGGGAGTATTTCCATCTGAATAATATTAAATCTTCCAATCCATGAACATGGGATGTGGTGAGAATTAATTGAATGTAAGGAATTTAGAGTTTGAGACAAATGAAGTGCTTAACATTACCGTTGGAGTGATGGTTGGCAGAGATATATATTCCTTCTTACTACTTCGAAAACCTAAAATTACAAGCTGTCTTAGCTGTTACGTTTCTTGGCACTTAAAATTTTATCTTCATACATTCATATGTTTTTCATAAGCCAACAAAGGAACAATTTTACTTTTCTTGTATATATTTCCAGCTTTTTTGAGACATAATTGATGTATAACATTGTGAAAATATAGGGTATACAATATGTGGATTTGATACACTTATATATTGCAAAATGATAACCCCCACAGCATTAGCTAACACACTCATCACATCACAAAATACTTTCTTTTTTGTCTTGAGAACATTTAAGACCTATTCTTGGGACACCCGGGTGGCTCAGTGGTTGAGCATCTGGCTTCGGCCCAGGGTGTGATCCTGGAGTCCCCAGATCGAGTCCCACATCAGGCTCCCCGCATGGAGCCTGCTTCTCCCTCTGCCTGTGTCTCTGCCTCTCTCTCTCTCTGTGTCTTTCATGAATTAAAAAAAAAAAAAATCTACTCTCATAGCAAGTTTCAAATATATCATACAGTATTAGTAACAATAAGTGTCTTTAATTGTCACCATTATTGTCTATTTTATAATGTTTTAATTTCTAATATTTTGTTGGAATTATCTTTATTGATTTTTAATTGTTATGCCATATATGTTTGAATTACTTTAAGATTTGAATTAAAAAAAAAAGATTTGAATTTTATTCTTGTCCTTATGGATTTTGTACATGAGCTCACTATTTGTAAATGCATTTTGGACTCAGGAAGTATAAAAAATGCATATTTTATGTCTTAATTAATCAGAAGACATACTGTTTTAAGCACTATAACTTGTCTAGGTTAATGGACAACAGTCATATTTTGAATTATTTATTTTTATTTATTTTTTAAAGGTTTTATTTATTTATTCATGAGAGACACACACACACACACAGAGGCAGAAACACAGGCAGAGGGAGAAGCAGGCTCCATGCAGGGAGCCTGACGTGGTACTCGATTCCGGGACTCCAGAATCATGCCCTGGGCCGAAGGCAGGCACCAAATCGCTGAGCCACCCGGGCTGCCCATATTTTTAATTTTTAAAATGAGAAGTTGATTATTATGTCATTGACTTATGAATACCTTTTTAGGAGAGAAGATATTGCATCCATTTCATCAATACTTGTCAGGGCATAAAATGCTGTTTCTAAACTCAATTACTTTCACTGCATGCCCTTGAATGACTGGCTCTTGAAATACCTAAATTATTGTTGGTATGGCACTTATTATTATTATTATTATTATTATTATTATTATTATAAATGAGATGTTATGGTAGTCTTGAACTTAGCAATTAATGAATAACTCCAGCAATTTTCTAAGGTATTAAAATCTCATTTTTTCCCTTTTAGGCTTCCTAACCAGGTTTGAATTAATACAGCTAGTATCTCCAGGTAATGTAGCAGTAAATGCATTTCTAATTTAGCTTATTTTATTTTATTTTATTTTATTTTATTTTTTTTTTTTTTAAAGATTTTATTTATTTATTCATGAGAGACACACACAGAGAGAGAGAGAGAGCAGGAAAGGCAGAGACCCAGGCAGAGGGAGAAGCAGGCTCCATGCAGGGAACCCGACGTGGGACTTGATCCTGGGTCTCCAGGATCACACCTGGGCTGAAGGCAGGCTAAACCGCTGAGCCACCAGGGCTGCCCCGCTTATTTTATTTTGAAAGGACTTTGGCATGACAGAGTGAGATTGGTATTTACAAGTTGTGCTTTCTAGAACACTTTCTTTTTCCCCCATACTGGTCTGTTGAATCCTATCCATTTCCAGAAAAGTAACTTTATGGGTTTGGTGGCAGTAAATATAACTTAAACAGGCAGTTGACTTTCCATTTTTTCATATCTTTATCTAATTATCATCAAATAATAAAATCTTGGTTCAGTTTCTTTCAAGTTGTTGCCTTTGGCCTTGTTCTCATTTATGGGGCACGTGTGTGTGTAAAACCCAAAGCTATCTTTTGTATTAGATGCTAGAGCAGGGTTGGCAAAATATAGGCCCCAGGCCACATACCACCTGCAGTTTGTTTTGTAGGACTCGTGAACTAAATTTCTACATTTAAAAAAATTGAAATTCATATCCTGTTTAATTCGTGCACTTCACTGTGGTCAAGTGTACAATTCAGTTGTTTTACTATCTTTACAAAGTTATGCAACTGTCACCACTATCTTATTCCATAACATTTTTATTATCCCAAAAAGAAACGCGTAGTCATTAGTAGTCCCTACCATTCCCTTCTCCCAAAGCCCTGGCCACTACTGATCTACGTTCTCTATTGAAGGACCTGTTCCAGACATTTAATGTAAACGGAATCAGACAGTGTGTGGCCTTTTGTTTCTGGCCTCTTTACTTTGCATATTTTCATCCACATTGTGGCAAGTATCATTATTACTTCATTCCTTTTTATTGCTGCATAATATGCTTTTATATGGATATACCATTTGTTTATCCATTTGTTGGTTGATGGACATTTGGGTTATTTTCACTTTTGGAATATTATGAATAACTGCTATCAACATTCATGTACAAGTTGTTGTGCGAGTACATGTTTTCAGTTCTCTTGAGTTTATGCCTATGAGTAGAATTTTTGTATCATATGGTACTTGTGTGTTTAACTTCTAAAAAATAATTTATTTATTTGAGAGAGAGAGAGAGAGCGAGTGAGCACACATAAGCAGGGGGAGGGAGAAGGACAAGGAGATTCCATGCTGAGACGTGGGGCTTGATCTCGTGACTCTGAGGTCATGACCTGAGCTGAAATCTAGAGTCAGACACTTCACTGACTGAGCCACCCAAGTGCACCTCTGTGTTTAATTTTTTAAGGAACTGCCAAACTGTCTTCAGTGCTTGCAGTTTTGAATGGTTGGAAAAAAAAAATTAAAACATGAGTATTTTGTGATGTGAAAATTATATAAAATTCAGATTTCAGTGTCCATAAAGTTTTATTGGAACATAGCCATACTCATTTGTTTAAATATTATCTTTGGCTGCTTTTGTTTATGCTGGAATTGAGTAGTTATGACCATATGGTTGGCAAAGCCTAAAGTACTTACTAGCTGGCCTTTTACAGAAAAAGTTATTGCTAGAATCATGGGACTTTAGGAGGAAACTTTTCTGTGGTGCCTTTGCTTTGCGTGTGTCTTTTTTTTCTGTATGTGTCTTGAATGTCAATTTGGCTAGTTTCCTGGTGATTTTTACTCATGTATGTGTGTGTGTGTGTGTGTGTGTGTGAGAGAGAGAGAGAGAGAGAGAGACAGAGAATATTTAAAACTCAGAAACATGTCTAATTCTTTTCTGATCTTTGCTGTTATAGGTTTTTCCTTTTCTCTTCCCAAAATGAAAATAGCTTTACAGTTTTTACTTGTTGCAAAAAGCATCCCCAAATGATGAGAAAATCTTTATAATTTGGTGAACATGTTTCCTGATATCTCTGTGGACAGAACACCTAGATACAGAATTTCTACATAGTAGTGTTACATATACTTTCTTCTCTTTTTTGCTTCCCCCATGATATATCATTGTTGTTTTGTCTTCTTTTTTTTAAGATTTTATTTATTTGGGCAGCCCCGGTGGTGCAGCGGTTTAGCGCCGCCTGCAGCCCAGGGCGTGATCCTGGAGACCCTGGATCGAGTCCCACATCAGGCTCTGCATGGAGCCTGCTTCTCCCTCTGCCTGTTTCTCTGCTTCTCTCTCTCTCTGCATCTCTATGAATAAATTTAAAAAAAAATCTTAAAAAAAAAAGATTTTATTTATTCATGAGAGACACACACAGAGAGGCAGAGACATAGGCAGAGGGAGAAGCAGGCTCCCTGTGGGGAGCCTGATGTGGGATTCAATCCCAGGACCGCGGGATCACGACCTGAGCTATAGGTAGATGCTCAACCACTGAGCCATCTGGGTGTCCATGTTTTGTCATTTCTAAAAGCATAGATGTACATCATTATTTTTAATGGCCATAAAGAATTTTATTAATTTACTTACGTGTTGGGATGCCGGGGTGGCTCAGTGGTTGAGTACCTCCCTTTGGCCCAGGGCGTGATCCTGGAATCCTGGGATCCCACATTGGGCTCCCTGCATGGAGCCTGCTTCTTCCTCTGCCCTGTGTCTCTGCCTCTCTCTGTCTCTTGTTAATAAATAAATAAAATCTTTAAAAAATTTACTTATGTGTTTTTATACGTCCATGAACAGTTGGGACATAATATTTGGAGTTTTGCTTTTTTCATTGTACACTGTTGTCTGTAGTTTGTCATTCCTGAATAGCTATGCATTCTTCCATAGTATTATAATTATCCTTAACTTGACATTGTTAAACATTTAGGTTTTGTTTTTTACATATTTATGAAATTATTTTTTTCTCTTGGTATATTTGTAAAGAATAGATTTACAGTATCTGTAGTTCTGATTCCCGTGATTTCAGTTACCCATGGTCCAAAAGCAGGTGATCCTCCTTCTGACATTGTCAGGAAGTCAGTAGTAGCCTAACACTGAGTCACAATTACTGACATTCATCTCACTTCATCTCACCATGTAGGCATTTTAGCAAATCACATCATCACAAGAAGGGTCAGTATAGTACAATAAGATATTTTGCAAGAGACCACATTCCCATGACTTTTTTTTTTAAACCCAGGCTCCAGGATGGGATTTTTCTTTTTTTTTCTTTTTAGTTTTATTTATTTATTCATGAGAGACACAGAGGAAGAGAGAGAGAGGCAGAGATACAGGCAGAGGGAGAAGAAGCAGGCTCCACACAGGGAGCCCGACATGGGACATGATCCGAGGTCTCCAGGATCACGCCCTAGGCTGAAGGCGGTGCTAAACCACTGAGCCACCCAGGCTGCCCTCCCATGACTTTTATTATAGTCTGTTGTTATAGTTATTCTGTTTTATTATTAGTTATTGTTCTTAATCTCTTACTAAGCCTAATTTATAAGTTAAACTTTATCATGGGTATGTATGCATAGGAAAAAAATGTAGTGCATTTAGGATTCAGTACAATTTGCTGTTTCAGGCATCCACTGAGGCCTTGGAACATAATTCACTGTGGATAAGGGGAGATGACTGTACTAGACTGAACCATCCATATCTTGTCACCTGGGAGTAAACTGATCGCCAGCAAGTTTCCATTATTGCTGTATTCAGTAGTATATGGCATGCCTCTTGCCCATATCCTAGTTAATGCTGGATATTATATTTTAATTTATTGTTTGCAAAATATATACTTTCTTTAAAATATATTTTCTGTCCCCTTCTCTTTAGATATGTTTTGTGATAACCTAAAATTTAAAATTGACTTCTTAAAAATTTCCATTTTCCCATCATGTTTCTTTCTTTTCTTTTGTATAACATGACTTTAAGTGCCCTTTGATCTATATGTTAACATTGCATTTTGGTATAAATTCTTATACTTTAAAAAAATATTTAGTTATTTGAGAGGGTGAGCAAGCAAGAGAGAGAACACGATTGGGGAAGGAGGCAGAGGGAGAAACAAGTTCTCCACTGAGCAGGGAGCCTGATGCAGGGCTCATCCTGGGACCCCAGGATCATGACTGGAGCTGAAGGCAGACGCTTAACCAACTGAGCCACCCAGGTGTCCCTACATTAAGTATCTTAAATGATAAGAATACATTTAGTATTCAATGAAACCTAAAACACATACATATATATACATGCACACGTATATATTCATGAATGTATTATGTATATCTAGTATTTAATATATGTATATTTAGTATACAGGTTGGTTGAATATACATGTTCTGCAACTTGCTTTTTAAAATTTAACATATCTTAAATTGCCATATGTTTTTCACATGACTAGAAACCCATCTTTGAGAAGGTTGCAAGAGGAGTTCAAGGTCATGATGGAGAATGTTGAGGCTGGGTGCATACATACTGGTTAATAACTCAGAAGTTACTCAGATATAAGATGGAAGCTGTATTATGCTTGTTTTCCTTTTGTCTACAGTCCTTGTATTGGAGATTGTAATTTCTAGTAGCATTAAATTAGAATTGCTCAAAATAATTTCACTCAACTTCAGATGCATTACAAAATGATCCACTAATTTGTTATTCATTTATTTATTTATATATTTATTTATTTATAGATTGTGTCTTTTTTTAAGGTTTTATTTATTTATTTATTAGAGATACAGAGAAAGAGGCAGAGATACAGGCAGAGGAAGAAGCAGGCTCCCTGCAGGAGCCTGATGCGGGACTACCCAGACCTGGGATCACGCCCTGAGCCACCCAGGCGTCCCTCCAACGTATATTTATTGAGGGTGTACTCAGAACATGCCCCACACTGTGTTGCTGGTATCACACTAGTGGTACCAGGCAGGATGGTGATGGTGAGCCATCTTGCTCTGCTGGTTCTTGATACTAGATAATTAAACAAGAATGATTTGTCTCATGTAGGGTCACGTGGGCCACAGTTAGGTTTACAGGAACTAATCCTTCACTTGGCTGAAGTCCTTAACTTTTCGTTTTGCTGTAGATATTATTTTATTGTTGGATGTTTATTCACATTGCTTTCAAACACACCTAGAGTCGAAAGACATATTATGACCATTATGTTAATGATCTAAGTGCTTTAGATTTGAAGTTGTCTAATGATTTGGCTTAGAAGTGGTGGAAACTCCTCTGGTTCCTGTTTACAAAGATGGGAAAAAGCGAATGGACACAGGGGGGCAGCAGTGTAATCCTGTTTGGGAGCTTAGCATTCTCTTTTTACTGATCTCTGATAAAAACCTCTCCTTGGGGAGAAATCATGCATGTTCAGTCCAGCTGTAAAATGCTATTTTGGGGGGCACCTGTTCCTTCAATCAGAGTTGGTTTTATACTTTGTAGTGGCGTTTACGAGGCATCAGCAGTGAAAGAACTCTTGCCTCAGATAATAAGATTTTGAATTCCTGCTTTGCCATGTGGCATCGTAAGTGTCATCTACTCACAGAGCCAGTTTTCTTATCTGTAAAGAAGGCATCAGATGAGACTCCATCATGGGAAGCAAGCTGTCAATTCTGATATGCTCTGTAAGTGTTAGATATTCTTTTTTTTCTTTTTAGAGATTTTATTTATTTATTCATGAGAGACACACAGAGAGAGGTAGAGACATAGGCAGAAGGAGAAGCAGACTCCTGCAGGGAGCCCGATGCAGGACTCGATCCCAGGACCCCATAATCACAACCTGAGCCGAAGGCAGACGCTCAACCACTGAGCCACCCAGGCATCCCAGAACACTGATTTCTCTCAGACATTTCACTTGGCCTATGAGAACTGCTCAGCCTATGTATATGTTTATTATTTATAACCAAGGCTCTTGCCATAGCATCCCCTAGGCATGCTGACATTTTTACACTGGGTGGCAGTTTGGACTCTAGAATGTGACCAAAGCAGAGAGATAGAATTGAAAAACATCAGCCTTTTATTTCTCTTCTCCAGTTTTAATTTCTTTATTCCTGTGATTCCAAAGATAGTAGATGAGCATGCCTCCAGTTCTCTGACTTTTATTTTTATTTTAATTCTTGCTAAATACATGAATACTGATTTAGTAGTTGACATGTTGGATGCAGTGGCAAGAGCTGGCCAGAAGCCTGTGAAAGGAAAAAGGACAGGCCCAGTGTGGAGAGCATCATACCATGCATTCAGGTGTTTGCTTTCATCGGAACATGTGCTTGAAAACACAGGATTTCCAGAACCAGGTGGTGCTGGGACTTCTGCTGGGTTGGTGTCATGGAGCAGTCCTGATAATGGCACTTGCTCTGTACCTTACATATGCCATGTGCCCTCACAATAGCCCCAAGGGATAGGTACTATTATGACTTTTATGTTTTCCTGAAGAGGAAGCTGAAACTAGATTATTTATGTAATTTGCTCCTGGTCACATAGCTGGTAAATGGTGGGGCAGGGATTTGAACCAGCTCCGTCTGAACCTGGAAACAGTTCTTAACAATGGCACTATAGGCCTCAGTAGAAAGCTGTATTCCATTGCTAGTGATGGATGAGGAGATTGTCACATCCCTGCCCATTTTCTGGTTGCACCTGTGAGATCTCTGAGTGGAGGAAGTGTCTCTGGCCAGCAGGGGTGGGAGGTCATGCCTATCACAGGGAGCACTGTCAAAGGAGTACTGATGAAAATGAGGCTGGGATGAAGCAGAAGATGGATCTTAGAGCTGCACCCACCTTCCCACTGCCTCTCCACCTTCCTCTTTATCATCAATGTACATTGTAGATTTATTCATATAATTGTTTACCACTTGTGGACTGTAAGCTCCAGGAGGGCAGGAATTGTACCTATTGTATTCCCTAGAATACATTCGGTGTCTAGAACTCCTAGCACACAGAAGGTTCTCAAGGTGTATTTCTTTACTTGTTGGTTTTTTTAAAGATTTTATTTATTTTATTTTAAAAATATATTTTATTTATTTATTTGAGATAGAGCTAGTGAGAGAGAGAGCATGAGCAGGGGGAGAAGCAGGGGGAGAAGCAGGCTCCCCACTGAGCAGGGATCCCGATGAGGGGCTTGATCCCAGGACCCTAAGATAATGAACTAAAGTGAAGGCAGACACTCAACTGACTGAGGCGCCCCTTAATGTGTATTTCTTGAACATATGAATGAAAAGGGATTGAAAAAATTGAAAGAAAAAATTGAAAGGAGGCAGCCTGAGTGGCTCAACGGTTTAGCGCTACCTTCTGCCTGGGGCGTGATCTCGAGGCCCAGGATCGAGTCCCGTGTCAGGCTCTCTGCATGGAGCCTGCTTCTCTTTCTCTCTCTCTCAATCTCTCTCTGTTTCTCATGAGTAAATAAATAAAATCTTAAAAAAAAGAAGAAAAAAGAAAAAATTGAAAAGAAATGATTGAGAAATGAATGAACAGAGGATTTTTCTCGTTACTATTGCAAGAGATTCCGAGTCCACCCACCCCCAGTGTCAACAGGCGATAATAGCATAAAGGACAAAGAATACTGACGAGGTACAAAGACATATTCATGTCTCCCTTCTCTTATGGTGGTGGACACTGAGTCTCAAAGAGAGTAACTGACGCTACCGGAGCACCTGATGTAAGCAGGGCCATAAGTTATCTCACATCATCTGCCTGGAGGCAACTGTAGGATGCTGTACCACGCCTCTCTCCTGACTGCCACTGAAGTGCAGTTTTAAAATGTCCATCTTTGAGGGCACCTGGGTGGCTCTGTCGGTTGAGCTCCTGACTCTTGGTTTCGGCTTGGGTCGTGGTCTTGGGGTCCTGGGATTGAGCCCCACGTTGAGCCTGCGTCTGGCTCTGTGCTTGGCAGGGGGACTGTTTCTCTCCCTCTCCCTCTGCCCCTCCTTCCACTAAATAAACCCAAAAATCTTTACAGTATCCGTCTTTAGCAACATCTCAAGGGGCGTATGAGAGACGCTGGCAGAATGGCCTGTCTCCAGGCGAGGCGGCCTCCCTGGGCCCCGTGCGGCCTGTGCCCTGCACTCACACCACAGCCCGCTGGGGACCACCCTGCCCGGGATACAGTACCCAACGGAGCAGTCACTGCTTTCACCGAGCATTGACAGGAGCGGGTCACAAATCCATGTCCGAATGACAGTCCCGGTTAGTGGTACATGTTGGGTAGAAAGTTAAGTAGGGTGATGGGGTGGGGAGTTCCAGGCTCCTTTAGGTTGTTGGGGTGCCACCTTTCTGAAGAGACGACACATTTCAGCCAAGGCCCATCATTTGGTAGGAGGCAGCCAGCCACGCAGAGACCCGGGGAAGGATCATTACAGGGACAACATGGGGCAAACGTCTAAGGTAGAGGTGAGCTGGGTGTGTTTGAGGGGTAGCAGGAAGGGGAGCTGGGAGGACCACAAGTGATCCAGGAGGAGAGTGTTAACAGATCACTGCAAGGAGGCCCAATTACATGGAATCCTAAAGGCCAGGGTAAGATGCTTAGGTTTTATTCTAGCATGATAGGAAGCCCGTTGGAAGTTTCAAGGAGATGAAAGGCACAATCTGGTGTATTTATAACATCACAGTGTGGGGGATAGGTGTGTGTGCAGGAAGAATGAAAGCAGGGAGGCCAGCTTAGACGCAGTGGCAGTGCTCTGGGAGAGAGGTGACGGGGCTGGGACCAGTGCCTGTGAATGTGGGGAGAGGACACAGATTTTGGATTAATTTTGGAGATCGAGTCAACAGATCTAGCTAATGGGTTACTATGAGGAGCAAAAGAGTGGAATCAAGGATAAAGCCTACGGATCCCTGGGTGGCTCAGCGGTTTGGCGCCTGCCTTTGGCCCAGGGCGCGATCCTGGAGTCCCGGGATCGAGTCCCGCGTCGGGCTCCCGGCATGGAGTCTGCTTCTCCCTCTGCCTCTCTCTCTCTCTCTGTGTCTATCATAAATAAATAAATAAATCTTTAAAAAAAAAAAGGATAAAGCCTAGATTTTTGGCTCAAGCACGTGGTACTGGTTTTTCTGATGGGAGGAATAAGGGAGAGCTTATTTGTGGGAACAATTCAAGAGTTCTGTGTTGGACCTGTTATCTTGGTGACATAGGGAGACATCTAAGGAGAAACTGGAAAGATGAATGGGATATCAACTGGAATAGGAAGGAAGAAAGGCCATTCTAGAAGGAACAGCATGGCATGTTGTTGTAAGTATGTGGTGGAAGAGGGAAAGACATCCTCAGTCCTGTAGCTGGAGCAGGTCTGAGATGAGACGAGAGGAAAGACATGATGTAGTGATGAGAAAGAGAGAATGTGTTCTTTTTGAACTTTGATCCTTATAGAACCCAAACACTATGGAGTGGAATAAGGAGGAAGAAATTCATCTGTTGTATCTGATAATGTCAGGTGTTTCCTACCGTTGGTGGACCAGAAATACACCCTCATCAGAATTCTTCTCCACATAGAATGGCAGTCACCAAACCATAAACCTACTTCGTTGACTACGGTTTCATCTTGGGTGGAACTCTGTGCAGGGGCCATTCTCGGTGTGCACCTCTGTGTAGCACCTGCTGTGTAGACAGGGAGGGCTCTGCTGGTTGCTTCTCCTCCCTTTGACTCTGTGACTCATGCCTCATAGACCCAAGATCTTCTTTTGGTAGTCAGTGTTTTGTAGCATCCCTTTTGCCATATGGAAGTAATATTCATAGTTAATAAAACCAGCTTACACACATCACTGCAAACAGTATATGTCAGCTGTAACAAAGGAGAAATAAAGATAAGATGGTTTTAAATAAAATGATAGGTATAGCATAAGGAAGTTGAGCATAAGGAAGTATTTAGATGCGGCATGATTTTCAAAATGCCAGTAGGGTCTTGGTACAGATCTGAACACAGGCAGGTACAGTTGTTCTGTGATTTACGTGGTAGCTGCATTCCTGAAAATACATTGTATTTTAAGATCATGCAAAGAAAGTGCTTTGTGTTAATTGGTGATAGTAGGTTCTAGGCTCAACCAATTATCAAATGGCTTCTTGTTTTGTAATTATATTGTAATTGTATACGTGATAGAATGTCTGTTAGGACATTAGAATGTAGTGCAGGGGCGTCTTGAGCACTGAGGGACATACTTGCACCTTTGGCTCCTGCCCATGTAATGTCCCCACACAGTTTGGAAATGCCCCTGAGGCTGGTACCAGCCCTGCAGAGAACCACAGCTTCCGTGGGCCATGGGGATGTTGGTATCCCTGCATCAGAGGACACGTTGCCCTCCAGTCTACCGTGTCAGCTCTGCATGAATGGTGCATTGTCTGCCTTGGCCTGTTCTACCCCTAGGACCTGGCTCAAGGCATGTCCTTAGAGACCATTGCTGAAGGAAAGGATAGGTGGAAGCATTGATGGATGGACAGTTAGATGGATGAAAAGAGATTTTTCTCTTTGTTTTGTGGAGAAATCCTTTAGTTTTTTTTTCTCTCAGTTATGACTTGGGAAGGCTTTTAAAAATTATTCATGAGGGGTGCCTGGGTGGCTCAGTGGTTGAGTGTCTGCCTTCAGCTCAGGTCATGATCCTGGGGTCCTGGGATTGAGTCTCACATCGAGCTCCCTGCTCAGCGAGGAGCTTGCTTCTCCCTGTCCCTTGCCCCTCCCTCTTCTTATGCTGTCTCTCTCACTCTGCCAAATAAATAAAATCTTTAAAAACAATCATCCACGAAGTAAACAGTAGTAGAAATCCCTTGTACTCCACCTCTTGAATAACAGGTGCTTTGATCAAAACGTCTATTTTTATCTGAGTGCCATCTCTGCTGTCACCTGTCTAAGCTTTTATTTTGTTCAACTCGAGTGTGGATTATTTTGAAAATGCAAATCAACTTCTGACTTTTCTCCCTCCTTTCCAGTGTGGGAAGAACTGGCTTGCTATGAAGACAACACACGGGACTTTCTTTTTCCTGAACCCAAGCTGACGCCTTCACTCCCTGGAATGTGCAGGGAGGTGCTCATGAAGACGTTTGCAGGTTTTCCAGTAAGTGATTCGTGCCTGCCTCAACTTCTGTTGGGAGAGGTTCTTGGGACCTGGACATTTTATTTCTTTTTTTTTTTTTTTTTAACATTTTTATTTATTTATGACAGTCACAGAGAGAGAGAGAGAGAGGCAGGGACACAGGCAGAGGGAGAAGCAGGCTCCATGCACCGAGAGCCCGACGTGGGACTCGATCCCGGGTCTCCAGGACCGCGCCCTGGGCCAAAGGCAGGCGCCAAACCGCTGCGCCACCCAGGGATCCCGACATTTTATTTCTGATAGAGCTTTCCCTGGGGCCAGTTTTTACCTCATCTCAGTTAGAACCCCTGTTTTTCTGTTTGGTGGCCCCATTTAGATGCCCCATTTGAAATACCAAATTATTCCCACCACTGATAGGAGAGGTGGGGGAGGTCTTCACCTGGTCAGGCCAAATCATTGCTTTACTCACACTGTCACGTACCTATAAGGATGCTTTTCCATTTCTTCTGCATGCCAATTAACTGAAAGGTTTGATTCCAATATATTTAATCGTAGCTATTGTTTGAGAAGTAATGACGAAAGCAAAACAGAGTTGTGATAGTAGTAATACTTCTTTTCATTTATTTTGAGCTTTTGGGTTTTCATATGCTATTTTATTTTCCTCATGAGAGCTATCACACCAGCCAAGGCAGGTATCACCGTCTCCACTTAATGGAAGGGAAAGTGACAGAGGTTCACAGTGATACTACTGAAGGGTCTTAAGAGACACAACAGTTATTCAGAGGGCAATCTGTTTTTTTGGGGGGGAAGGGCATTACCTGAATCCAAATTCAAAATATTTGTTTTGAAGATATCTGTAATGGTTTCCAGCTCCACAAGAGCTCTGGCAGTTTTCTTGAGCTTTATGTTACTTGGATGGCCTCTGTTGTAGGGGCACAGATTTATGAATTTACAAAGCCTATTTAGGGGCGCTTGGGTGGCTCAGTGGTTGAGCATCTGCCTTTGGGGTCCTGGGATCGAATCTCACATCGGGCTCCCCGCAGGGAGCCTGCTTCTCTGCCTCTCTCTTTGTGTCTCTCATGAATAAATAGAATCTTAAAAAAAAATAAAAAGCCTATTTAATACTCACCTTTTCTGTTACTCCCCCATGAATCGCTACTGTTATGATTTAATAAAATATTACAGCCTTCCATTTTGCTGAGAGGACTGTGCAGAATATGCCACGCACAGGACCCTTGATTCTGTGACGTTTATGATGACAGAGCTTCTAGTTCAAATACTTCAAACAGCAAACATTCATCCAAAGCTGTGCTCATCAGAATTGCTAATGACCATAACTTAAAAACCCTCTATGATCTTAGAGGGTTTGTTGAATATCACCAATACCTTTTTTTTTTTCCCTTGGAGATATTCTTTGTCACTTATATCCATGGTACTCATAAGAATGCTTGCCTTTATTATTTTGAGTTATTGGTATATTACTCTTCAGAAGCTGGAAGGATAAAACTAGTGAGAATCATGTGGGGGATACTCTTTATATTAACTTTGGTTTGCCTGAGTTTGTATTGAGTAAAAGCCATCTGCAAACACTGGCTGGTATCCAGCTGAGTATCAAGAAAAGGAGAAACACATGTTCTTGTCTTTTCCCAAATGTCAACTCTGTTTAACTTTATGCACATAAATAGGAAGAAGAACATATAGGAAGTTGTATTTACAGTTATTTGTAAACACAAGTGATCCTTAGAGAAAGGGCTTTACAATTGCAG
Organism: Canis lupus familiaris; assembly: GCF_011100685.1. NCBI lineage: Eukaryota > Metazoa > Chordata > Mammalia > Carnivora > Canidae > Canis > Canis lupus. The sequence continues at coordinate 93,690,980 of NC_049222.1, read as the reverse complement.
AAGGATCCTCCCACATTACAGGTAAAGTTATCAATGAAGTTAATGAAACTCTGAACAACTTTTAAAAAGGTAGAGGAGCTCAACATCTCTCCAATGTTCTAGAAAGCAAAATAAAACCAATTGCCACAGTTTTAATGATAACTGATATTCGTTGCATGCTCCCTTGATGCCAGATACTGTGCTGAGTTTCATACATGAATTATCTTGTTCAAGCCTTCTTCACCCTGCAATGTGACTGCTGTTCTTTAGCTTGTTTTATGGATGTAGAAGCTGGTAGAGGGAGTTTAAGAAATGTGCTTAAAGCCACAGAGCTGGTCAGTGATGGAACAGGGATTCTCATGCTGGCCTGTGGAACTTCCAAGTTTGCACCCTTGGTCACTGTGAGAGACTGCTTTGCTCATGTTTATTTCAGCCAATGTCCACTTTGTCTCTATTAATATCATAGAATGTGAGTGTGGATCATGTGTGCCAGACAGGCAAATCATTCACTTCATTTATTTTCTCTTAAGTTATTAAGTCATTAAGAATTAGATTTATTTCTTCCACTAAAATGTGACTTTTTCTTTATATTTCCATATTTCATTTTATTTCACTTGATACTTTAACAGTTTTTTCTCCCCGCCTTTCTTGCCAAGGTCAAGAATTTGTTTTGTTTTGTTTGTCTTTTTAAATTTAAATTTAAATTTTTTAAAAAACTGAGCTTTAGGCCCAACGTAGGGCTTGAACTGACAACCCCGAGATTGAGAGTCACATGCTCTACTTACTGAGCCAGCCAGGTGCCCCAAGAATTTTTTTTCACATAATTTGTTTTCTTGTTAGGTGAAGACTGAATTTGTCAAATAAGCAGAAAGAGGGGATCCTTGGGTTGCTCAGCGGTTTAGCACCTGCCTTTGGCCCAGGGCGTGATCCTGGAGTCCCGGGATCGGGTCCCATGTTGGACTCCCGGCATGGAGCCTACTTCTCCCTCCTCCTGTGTCTTTGCCTCTCTCTCTCTCTGTCTCTCTCTCTCTCTCTATCATCAGTCAATCAATCAATCTTAAAAAAAATAAGCAGAAAGAGTATTATTTCATAATCACTAACGTTTAGTTAATAATTTCACTTTTCCTTTAGTGCTGTTATTCTAGAAAAATTGCACTGTTAAATCCATTTGTTGACCTAACCATCGTCACCCTCGTCCTGTTGCTAAGGAAACTGGACAAGAGAAAGCCTGCAAATTTCAGTTCTGAGCTATTATACTAAAATCAGTACTGCTGTGGAAAAGGGAGTACATTCCTTCTTAGTGTTTGTAAGCCACTATCAGGAGGGGAGTTATTATTATTTTTTTAAGATTTTATTTATTCATGATAGACACACAGAGAGAGGCAGGGACACAGGCAGAAGGAGAAGCAGGCTCCCTGTGGGGAGCCCTATGTGGGACTCGATCCCAGGACGCTAGGATCACGCCCTGAGCCAAAGGCTCAACCACTGAGCCACCCAGGTGTCCCCCCCCCTTTTAAAATATTTTATTTAAGGAGGGGATTTATGGGAGAAGAACAAGAATGTGTTATGGAGTGTGAATTCCTTGCTGGAGAGCACCCTCCTCCTTCTCCTCCTCTTCTCCAGGCAAAGTACAGCAGGACTTTGAAGGCTGGCAAGGCAGTCAGATGTGCAGAGGTCATGTGTGGAGGATTGTCTGGACTCGGTCCCCATTTTGTCTCTCAGTGACTGTGACTTTGGGTGAATTACATAGTCTCTGTATGCCTTAGTTTCCTCAGCTGTAAAATGGACTGGTAATAGTACTCCCCCCATAGGGTCCTTGTGAGGGTTAAATCTACCTGGAATGTTTAGCATCCTACCTGGTATGTAGTCAAGTACACGATGTGAGCGGTTATCGTTTATCATACTGTCATTCAAGGGTTAACACTGCCTCCCCACAAGGTGATGAGACAATGGCACAAATCTGTGGCTCACATCTGACTTGTTCAGGCTCAGGCAGCTAGGCCACGGGGGAACCTGAGGTTTGGTACACATGCGAGGTCTCGTGATTCCACCAGTAACGCTGTGGACCTTGGAACCCACCCACCCTCCTCTTCATGTGGGCAGTCTCTTTCCTAACTGAAGGTGAGGCTGTACCGGTCCCGTCATTGTGCACTGTTTGTCAAATCCTCCCCTGGATTATCTGGCTGTGCACCAACTGGGTTCGTGTGTTTGCAAGCCCAGAATCTTGAGTCACCAGTCCAGGTCTACTGCTTGTATAGGCATACTGCATTCTAAAGGCCGAAAAAAAAAAAAAAAAAAAAAAAAAAAAAGAGCTGAAGATATAGGTTGTGCCTGTAAGGACTTGTTTTGTAGACCAGATGAATGCATGCATAGGAATGAATGTGTGTAAGAAGGAAGAAATATGCAGCTAACTCCTGGCTCTACCAATTCCCAGCTGCATGGCACTGGTCAGACTAACCTCTCCAAGCCTGCTTTCTCCCATGTAAAAATGAGGACAGAATGGTGTGATGCCTGGGTTGTGTGAGGGTTATGTGCATTCACCCATGAGAGCCTCTACTAAAACCTGGCGCGTGTGGTACGGATGCAGCCACATCAGTCTCCTCCCTCTAGAGCTTCAGCGGATGCAAACCCTTCTTGGAAGTACTGGTGATATGTTATATAAGTAAATATGTGCTGGGGGAGCCTGGAGGGCATTAGGGTGAGGGCAGACTCTGAGAGATGGGTGGGGCTTGGGCAGGAAAGGAAGAAAAGGAAGGCACCCCCAGGATAAGGAATTACCTGGCCAGGTGGTGGTATCTGGGGGAGAGCAGAGCGGAGGATCATGCTTGGGGAGGGGACGTGGGGAGGTAGGGGGTGGCTGCGGGTGAGTTGATGAGGTCAGTTGGAGACACTGCAGCTCAATCAGATCCAGGTCCTGTCCCTGTTTTGCCATTTATAAGCCACGTGACCTTGGGAAAATTGCATTGTGTCTCTCTAAGCCTTAGAAAGATAATTGCATTTTTTCAATGACCATACAGTAAAATTGATTTTTTTGATATACAGTTGTATGAATTTTAACACATGTATAAATATGTGAAACCACCACCATGATCAGGGTATGGAGCTCTTCTATCAGCCGCAGATCTCTCTCCTTTTCCCCTTTGTAGGCACATCCTCCCCCTTACCCCACCCACTTGTCTGTTCTCCATCAGGGTAGTTATAGTTTTATCTTTTTCAGATCACATTAATGGAATCATATGGTCTGCAACCTTTTTAGATTTATTTATTTGAGAGAGAGAGAGAGAGACTGAGAGAGAGAAAACAAACTGGAGGCAGGGGCAGAAGCAGAGACCCCATTGAGCAGGCTGCCCAATGCAGGGCTCAATCCCAGGACCCCGGGATCATGACCTGAGCCAAAGGCAGACACTTAATCAACTGAGCCACCCAGGCACCCCAGTATGTAGCCATTTGAGACTGGCTTCTTTCACTTAGAAAAATGCCTTTGAGAGTCATCCATGTGATTGTGTGCATCAGTAGTCTGTTCCTTGTTATTGCTGACTGTAATTTTTGTGTGTGTATATGTGTATTATTCAATATGGTACCCACCAAAAATAGGAGTGTCAGTCAATGAAACAAAAGGGAAAATTTGGAAATAGATCTGGTAAACATAAATATTTGGTATAAGATACAAAGCACATTTTTCAAAGCAAGTAGGCGGGGAAGGAGAACCTCTATCTATCCCTCTTCCTAGATGATCTCACTCAATTCTGTGGTTCAGTGTTTTAAATAGAGTAGTGACTGCATGGATGTGGGAGCCAGAATGCCTGGGTTCAGTGACGAGCCCTGCCATCACTAGAGGACAGGTTACTTAAACTTTCTGTGTCTTAGCTACTTATCTACAAAGTAGAAATACTATTAGGACCCACCTCATGGGGTGGTTGTGAGGATAGGATTGGCCAAATATGCAGAGCACTTAGGTCAGGGCCTGGCACATAATACATGTTACATATTATTATGTTTATATGTTATTTTTCAGCTTTATTGATGTATAATCAACAATAAATATTGTATACATTTAAGATGTTCAACTTGATTTTTTAAAAAATATTATTTATTTATTCATTCATGAGAGACACAGAGAGAGAGAGAGGCAGAGACACAGGCAGAGGAAGAAGGAGGCTCCCTGCAGGGAGCCCGATGTGGGACACAATCCTGGGACCTCGGAATCATACCCTGAGCCAAAGGCAGATGCTCAACCGATGAGCCACCCAGGTGTCCCTCAACTTGATGTTTTGATATACAATGTGAAATAATTGCCAAAATCAAGCTAATTAAGTTATCTATCACTTTTTATTACTCGATTAGCCTTTTTACTCTGCCTTCCTTCCTTCCCTCCCTCTGTCTCTCTCTTTTTTCTTTCTTTTCTTTCTTTTTGTGGTGAGGACACTTAAGATTTACCCCATTAAAATTTTTCAAGTTGACAGTATAAGTATTATTAACTACAGTCACATTGGTGTACATCAGATAGACCTCCAGAACTTAGTCATCTTGTATAACTCACCGAAACTTTGTACCTTTGGCCAACATCTCTGCATTTCCCCCATCCTCCAGCCCCTGGCAAGCAACATTCTACTCTCTGCTTCTATGAATTTGACTATTTTAGATTCCATACATAAGTAAGACACACCATATTTGTCTGTGTCTAGCTTTTTCATTTAGCATAATGTCCTCTAGATTCTTCTGTGTTATAACAAATGGCAGGATTTCCTTCTTTTGTAAGGCTGAATAATATTCCATTGTATATATATATATTTGTTAGGTATATATTTTAGGTACTATGTGTGGATTATGCAAACCACACAAAAAAGTAATGAGGCTCTAAACACACTTTCAAGTTAGATGGGATGGGAAAAGAATCTGTTTCCAATAATTTTATTTGCTTCTTCTATGCTGTTTTATTTTTAGGGCATTGCTCCCAAAATAGAATTTTCTACAAGGACAGCCATCAGAGAATGTGTGTTTCTGCAAAGAAACAGATTTCCTGTAAGTATAATCAAGAAGCCAGTGATAGAACTGTCAGAAATTTTCTCCACAGATTTGGAGAATTTCAGCCCAGACTTGGTTACCAAGTTTAGATGCAACTGGATGAATAGAACCTAGAGATTTATTGCTAGGTTTGAATTTCCATATTCAAACTACTTGTTCAGCTACATTAGAGTGTGTGTGTTTGATGTGTATTCATCATGGTATAGTTGGTGCAACAGGTGATATAAAAGCTAAAATCACAAGTTTGACATAAGTAGGTTAGTTAGCTTTCTTCTTATTGTTTCATGACTTACTCTTGATTTTATGAATAATAGTGTTCCTTCTTTCTTTTGCTGAGGTTGCAGTTCAGAGTTGTACTTGAGGGTCCTCTTTAATAATCATGAAGGGTCTTGGGGCATCCTTGAGCACCCCCTACATTTCACCATCATGTTCAGCCCTAATTTTCCCCATCACACCAATTGCTTTTTTTGTTTTACATTATTGTACATAGTGTTTAACCATTTAAAATCCTTTCTAGAACAATATGGAGGATGAATGAAGATAATTTGTAAAGCTTCTTCAGATACTTTGCTTGTCATCTCAAATCCTGCCTGGTGTCTTGGAAAATCCTTGAAAATGTAGGCTCTGGGTTAAGGGTTACTGAATGCAAAGGGTTATTTAGTCGGTGCAAGCCCATTAATCATTTGGGCATCATAACTCATATAATGGGAGGCCAGTGAATAATTTCAAGGAAGGCATTGGTTACTTTTTATTTAAAAAAATATTTTTTTAGATTTATTTATTTATTTCACAGATTGAGAGAGAGAAAGAGAGAGAATGAGAGAGAGAGAGAGAGAGAGATTGAGCAGGAGGGGCAGAGGAAGAGGGAGAGAGAACCCATAAGCAGACTCCATGCTGAGCATGGAGCCTGACATGGGGCTCAGTCTCACGACCCTGAGATCATGACCTGAACCGAAATCAAGAGTCAGATGCTCAACAGTCTATACCACCCAGTGCCCCTGCATTGGCTGCTTTTTAGTTTTTCCCTGTTTACTCACTCTTTTCTCTGGTTTGATATGGGTACACAGTGATTTTTCAGTCTTTCTCTTCCACTCCACCATTTTAACCTTGTTTTGGCCTCTTACCATAGGTCTTCCATTAAGTGTAAACTCTTTTTTTTTTTTTTTTAAGATTTTATTTATTTATTTGAGAGAAAGAGCCAGAAGATCACAGAGGGAGAGGCAGAGAGAGAAGCAGACCCAGGCTCGCTATGGAGCGGAGCCCAACCTGGGGCTTGATCCCAGGACCCTGAGATCATGACCTGAGCTGAAGGCAGACATTTAATGGACTGACCTCCCCAGTGTGAGCTTTTTTTTTTTTTAATTTTTATTTTATTTACTCATGAGAGATACAGAGCGAGCGAGAGAGAGAGAGGCAGAGACACAGGCAGAGGGAGAAGCAGGCTCCATGCAAGGAACCCGATGTGGGACTTGATCCTGATTCTCTAGGATCAGGCCCTGGGCTGCAGGCGGCGCTAAACCACTACGCTACTGGGGCTGCCCCTCAGTGTGAGCTTTTTAAAGTGATTGTTTTTATTGTTTTTTTCTTATAACAAAAGTATTTAGTTTAGAAAATTGGAAAATACAGATAAGCAAACAGGACAAAATAAAAATAAAAATAATCTGTCATTCTTAGTATGTAGAGATGAACATGACTCTTCTTTTGAGTGTATTCTTTGGTACCCCCCTCCAACACACACATTTATTTATTTATTTATTTACACACATTCTTTTAATGTTAAAAGATTGCGATCATGCTATACTGCATGTGGTTTTGTACCCTTCTTTATCACTTAATATGTCACGAACATGTTTTTCAGATCCTTAAGTATTCTTATGCCAGGCAATTTTTCATGGCTTCCTTGTAGGCCGTGGTATAGATATACCATGATTTGGCCCATGGCTTTCCTCTTGTTGGGCTCTTGGTTGATACTGTGGTCAGAGTCAGTCAGGAAAACAAAACAAACCTGTTCTTTTTGTAAAAAAAAAAAAAAAAAAAAAAAAAAAAAATTAATTAGAGGCACCTGGGTGGCTCAGTGTTTGAGCATCTGCCTTTGGCTCAGGTCGTGATCCAAGGGTCCTGGGATCGAGTCCTGCTTCAGGTTCCCTGTGGGGAGCCTGCTTCTCCCTCTGCCAAGTCTCTGCTTTCTCTCTGTGTCTCTCATGAATAAATAAATAAAATAAAATCTTAAAAAAATGTTTGTAGCTATACACATACATGATCATTTCCTAATAATAAATTTCTTACTGTGAAATTGCCAGACTGGAGTGTGTGCCAGATTCATTCCCCCCGGATCAATCATCTCTTTGTGATGAGGGAGGGGTATCAGATACCTTCCAACTTTCTCCTAAGGCAAATAATTCTCACTGTTTCTGGTTGAAGTATATTATGCTAGCAAGTTATAAATACTAGTGATGTTAAGCTGAACTGTAGGAAAATTAAGGAGAGAATACACTTTGTTAAATCCAAGTTTTGTAAATCTGAGATGTTTAGTCTTCTTCCTTAGTTAAATGAAGTCCAATTAAATACAGTTATATTCTGATCGAATTTTTCTTTTCTTTCTCTGTTTTCCATTTTTAAAAGAACATTGTTTTTTTAAATTTACTTTCAGGAAGACAGACATAAGTCAAGGAGGCCTTTATCTACAACACAGGGCCCAAAACTCCCCTTAAATAATGCGAAGATGAAGCCAAAGGAGAATAATCTCAACAGACTGCCCCAAAACACGCAATCCCGTGCACCTTCTCCCTGTTCCACCAGGCGCATCTTTCAGGACCAGCCAGCTCAACAGAACCCTGGAAATAACCTCAGAATCTCTGGGGGAAGCAAGCCTCCATTTGTAGTTAGACATGTGAGCCTAAAATTATTTTTTAGAGTCTGGAGGGTGAAGGTGCGAATGAGGGTTGGATATAGGAAGGTTGGGCCATAAAAACAAGTGGGTGACATTTAAAAAAATTATTATTAAGATTTTATTTATTTATTTGACAGAGAGAGAGAGTGAGCACAAGTAAGGGCAGAGGGGGAGGGAGAAGCAGGCTGCCTACTGAGCAGGGAGCCCAACACGGGGTTCGATCCTAGGACCCCAGGATGATAACCTGAGCCAGAGGCAGATGCTTAACTGACTGAGCCATTCAGGTGCCCCCAAATGGGTGATTTTAAATAAAGAGGGAATTCAAATTGAATAATAACTATGATTAGACGAAATTTGCTTTGTAGAGTCACTGTCAGAAAAATCATACAGAGATGTCTCATGCAGAGGACTTGCTCAGTAAATGCCAGTCATCCCTATTTTTAATTTTTGAAAATTATTAATAGAGTGTGATGCCTGCCTATGACAACCTGCCGGTTTTTTTTTTTTTATTGAGAAGAATCAGGAGCTGACAGGGGTAGAACACACAAAACAAAGGCTGGGGGATCCCTGGGTGGCACAGCGGTTTAGCGCCTGCCTTTGGCCCAGGGCGCGATCCTGGAGACCTGGGATCGAATCCCACGTCGGGCTCCCGGTGCATGGAGCCTGCTTCTCCCTCTGCCTATGTCTCTGCCTCTCTCTCTCTCTCTCTCTGTGACTATCATAAATAAATAAAAATAAATAAATAAATAAATAAAGTTATCTTAGATTTAGCCCTCAGGAAGTAGCGGGTAAATGTAATCACACTGGCCTCCTTACATTTTTTTGGCTGTGAAAGTATGGGAAGTATAGAAAAAAAATTTAAAAAATTACCTGTAAGCTTACCAGCCTAATAAAATAAATAAAAATTTTATTTAATTTAGTGCATTTTCTTTCACTTTTGACATTATTCATAAGGCTTTTCCCCCTACAAAGTTATAATTATACTGTATGTACAGACTAGTTTCTCTCTCTCTCTCTCTATATATATATATAGTTAATATTACATTGAAAGTATTTCCTGTATCACGTTCTGGTTAATAACCTATTCTCTAAGAGTTCTTATTGTCAAGTTGAGAACTTGGCTTAAAGCCACTGGTGGTGATGTTTGTGCATTAGATGTAAGATATGAAGCCTGGTCAGCCCTGAAGTCAGGTGCTGTTCATTGGGATGACAGTATGCAGAGCTGGTTTGTAGGTAGAACAGATGTTATTTGTCTGGAAACCGCAGAACAGCTGTTTTCCTTGTGGTGACCTGGGTAACAATGGCAAAAGTCTAACAACCAATCTTTATTTATTTTTTTTTAAATTTTTATTTATTTATGATAGTCACAGAGAGAGAGAGAGAGAGAGAGAGAGAGAGGCAGAGACACAGGCAGAGGGAGAAGCAGGCTCCATGCACCGGGAGCCCGATGTGGGATTCGATCCTGGGTCTCCAGGATCGCACCCTGGGCCAAAGGCAGGGGCCAAACCGCTGAGCCACCCAGGGATCCCAACAACCAATCTTTAAACATAGCTTTATAAAAATATTGTTGAATCGAATTTATTGGACAGTGTGCTTTATTCCACTTGAGATAAATTTATGTGAAATATGCTGTAGTTAAGGCCCCTTGGGCTAAATAATCTTAAAATCGTGGTGGATTTCTTAGGGAATAAAACTGGCTTGATATTTATTTAACAAATTCTTGTACAGCCTCTACTATGTACCCTGCTCTTCTCTAAATGCTTTATACATATTGACTTATTTATTTAGCCAGGTTTCCTCATAGTATGTGATGTTTCTTTACATAGAAGCATTAAAATTTATTTTAAAGATTTTTATTTATTTATTCATGAGAGACACACACAGAGAGAGGCAGAGTCATAGGCAGAGGGAGAAACAGGCTTCCCACAGGGAGCCTGAAGCAGGACAATCCCAGGACCCCCGGATCGTGACTTGAGCCAAGGGCAGATGCTCAACCACTGAGCCACCCAGAGGCCCCAAAAGCATTAAAATTTAGAGGGCCTAATGTCATAAAGACTGTAAATTCTAATCAATGTATTTCTGAAAGTAGAATGAAGGGTAACATTGTAACTTGCCTTCTTGAAATTAAAAAAAAAAAGGACAGAAATAAATGAGATAAAAAAATTCAGCAACTTGATGTCATAAATATTCTGGAGGAGTCCCCATTTCAAGTGTTCAGACCTGCTCACAGATCGTGCTGTCCCATTCAGGAAAATAAGGTCACCTTTATTAAAATCGGGCAGTTGCTACTCTTTGTTTTTTTTTTTAAAGTTATAGACACACAGGTTGGAAGAGAGTGTGGAAAGCTGAAATATCAGCTGGTGATAATCCCTTATCTCTAGGGAGGACCCTACTTCGGCCAGCACTCTTCACTAAGAACACGAAACTCTGTCCTGTTTTGAAGTATTTCGAAATTAACTTCACCTGCTCTTTTCTGGGCAGGATCCTGGACCTGCAGTTAGAATATAATTTGTGTCCGACATTTAGCCCATGACTTCATGTTTAAGCCTCAGTGAAATAGGGACAAAGAGCTTCCCTTATTGGGATAACCTTTAACATCCATGGAGATGGTGATTTAATTTGTTCACAACTCTTCTTCCCTGCATGACCCACCATTGCAAGGGAGGAAGGCATTACAGGTAATGAGGAGAGGGTAACACAAGCTATGGTGGATCCAAATCTTTTTTCTTTCCTTTCTTTCAGGTGGACAGTGCCAAGCCTTTTGGTGAGGATATTTCAGAGTATCACTCCCAGAAGTCTAGAAGAAAACTTAAGTTTTCAGACTTGCCTTTTCCAGGGAGAAGAGGTATTCAAGTTTCTCGTTACCCCTGTACATTCCCTGGTGGGAGCAAGTGCATCCTCCTCCTAAATCGTCTTTCATTCTGGGGCATCCTGAGCTTCTTTGGAAGCTTGAGGCCTAATGCTCCAGTCGCGTTCAGCTGTGGAGTTTGCTGGGCAGGAGGCCCTCTGGAGCAGAGCCAGATGAGAAGCTGTCCTTGTCGTGGGTCCCTTAGCTGCTGAAGGAGAGTGCTCTGAGTGTGCCATCAGGGGTGTGCTCTCTTTGCAAGTGTTTCCTGGCTGGGCTGAAAAAGCAGAGGGCAGCGTTTCCTGGTGTGAACTCCCTCAAAGGCACCACTGATAGCTAATGGAGGAGGCTTGCCATTTCTCTGGAGGGGAAAGTGGGAGATTGGTGGAGATCAGGAGGTGTAACATTTGCTCTACAAGATTCCAGGTCAGGGAGGAGGGGAGCCAATTTTACCCGAAGCGAGGCTCTGTCAGGTGAAGGCAGGGAATCCCAAATGTAGAGGTGTCAGCCCCCTTCTGCATTCTTAAACATTACTGGGGACCCCAGAGAGCTTTTGTTTATGTGGATGAGATCTGTTAATATTTAGCATATTAGAAATTAAAGCTGAGAAATTTGTAAAATGCAGGAATACATAAGTACACATCCCGTTAGCCATTCAGAGCAGTGATGTCATGACACATCATGTAGCTTTTGGAAAATGCCATTGTACAGTCATGAGAGAATGAGAAAAAGACGAGTCGTGTCTTAGTGTTATTAGAACAGTCTTGACCTGGCAGATCTGGAAGTTCTTGGTGACTCCTGGACCGAGAGGTCCCTGGACTGATCATATGTTGAGAATCACCAAGTTAATGCATCCATCCTTTGGTGGCACTGACCTTATGTACCACGTCAGCTCTGAAGATCATGGCAGCTGGCCCTTTCTTGACTCTTGGTGGAACTGGACCTAGGCAGTCCCTGACAATAGGTTCCCTATTTTAGGCTTATAGGCTTATTCTTGTAAGGGGCTACACTGTCTCTTTTGGTGACTCAAGCCATGGTGACTATTAGCCAACTAAGGACAGAGTGCAGGGTTTGAAGCAGAAAGTGCTTTATCACCTCTGACATTTAATTTAAGTCCTTTGGATTGAAAATCACCCACGTAGCCTATAAAAGCAGCACTGTCTTCCCTATTACTGTGAAATCAAGCAACGGCAAATGTCCTTTCCCAGGGAGGACACGTTGGGCTTAATGCTGGCTGGATTACGGTGGGACTCTCATACATCACATTGGTCTCGGCCTCTGTCTTTTCTTAATCCTGGTAGGTGGAGAAATGAGGCTCCAGAGAGGTTACAGAGTGTGCACAGGTCACACTCCCAGTTTTTGGCATTCCTACATTTAGAGAAGACGTTCACACCTCTGGGCTCTCAGATTCCTGGAATCTCTGTAGCTTCCAAGCCAGACCTTTGCTTAGGTCACCTGTCAGCTCATTCATCCAGGCCAAAGGTAGAATAAAGCAGTGCTTCTCGAGCTTGAATGTGCATTTGAATCACCTGAGGATCTTGTTAAACTGTAGATTCTGATTCAGCACGGCTGGGTGGGTCTGGGCTCCTTCTTTTCGTACAAGCTTCCAGGTGATGACGTGGCTGGTCCATGGACTGCACTTTGAGAAGCAAGGGAACAAGGACAAGCCAAGCCGCCTGTGAAAGCGAGTTCTCCAAACACTAGTAAGGGGGTTTCTAGGCAACAGGCAGATTTGTGGCTATAGCTGAAAAGGGCCTTAGCATTGCCAGCTCCCTGCTCAGCTGCGAGTTGGGGAGAAGAGAGCTTCTGGGACAAGACAGACAGACACACATGTGCATGCCCAGAGGATGTAGTGATTGCCAGGCTTTAAAAAGCCCTTTTCTTATCTTCCTGCCCGTGACAGGGGAATCGGCAATCCACGAAGAGCCCCTTGTCACTGCTGAAGCCCCAAGCATAGAGGGGGAGGCCACAGTGGCCTTAGGATAGCCTTGCAAATACTTATTCAAAAAGCATTTTTTTCCCCTGAATTTGGAAAAATCCAATTTAGTCTTGATTTTGCCTGTGTGTATTTAGTACTTCATTTCCTAGTCATTTTTACTGCTCTCTGGCAGTAGGTCTACTTACCTATGATTGTTTAGGATAATCATAATGATTTGCATTTTTCCTGCATTATGTTTTCCCAAGCTCTTGTCTCTTCATTGTCTCCACTTAACATTTGTGTCTACCTTGGACAAGTATGCTCTAGAGTTCCTGCATGAGTAGGATTCCATGTAAGCCAAAACATATAAGGGGAATGTCAGAAGAGGCAGGGTGTATGAAATTTTTTTTTAAGATTTTATTTTATTTAACCGAGAGAGAGAGAGAGAGAGAGAGAGAGAGAGAGAGAGAGGCACAGGCATAGGCAGAGGGAGAAGCAGGCTCCATGCAGGGAGCCCAACGTGGGACTTGATCCTGGGTCTCCAGGGTCATGACTTGGGCTGAAGGCGGCGCTAAACCGCTGAGCCACCTGGGCTGCCCCCAAGTGTATGAATTTTATATGAGAGCCACACGGCTTTCTATTAGGCTCTGGGCACCTGGGCCAATACACGTTTTGTTTCCAGGCTATGTAAGCATTACTGAATTCATGGCTTCACTTTAGACTCTCCTTTGCCCTTCCCACGTCCCTGTGTGCTATCATTAATAATATAACTTCACTGACCTCAGGAGGACAGAAATACTCATAGATAGGATCACTGTGACTCAAGGGACTCGTAAAAGTTGACAGTGTAACTTAAAAGGGAGCATTTAAATTCTTTAGTAATTCAGCTGTGTGTAATATTTCTGTGCTGCTGTGAAACAAATGTAACAGTAGTTTTAGGGGTAAATGGTAATAATGAGTCACTGAAACACCTCTTCCTCTTTCTTCTAGCTTCTTCTCTTGACAGCCTTGCCGTTAACGTAAAGGTAATTGTAGAAGTAGCATTTGTAAAATGATTTATTTCCAGCTCTAATGTTGGTTATTGTGCATTCCTCAATGAGTGGTGGAAGTGTATTTCTAGCAAGTGCTGCTTACAGAAATGGAATTGCTATAGTTTCGCCAGAGTTTGAGAGATGCCCAAGCTCTGCTGTATGCTTTGCATTTGTTGGTTTGTTCCCCTCATGTAAGCTCTTTTCATTTGTAGAATGAATCACCACTGCATATAGCCCCAATACCTACTTTATTGGTAGGTATTCTTATTGCTTTTTTTTTTTTCCCAGTCAATACTTTTATAATACATAGAGGTGGTACATCACTTGTTCTTTGAAGTTTGACTGGTTTGTCAAGGTGAAGGCTCAAACTTTTATGCTAAACATGAAAACAGATGGAAGCAAAGAAATGGAATATATTGTACTTTTTATGCCATGGCTTTTAAATAGTTTATTTAAAGAAATTGTATCTTTACCAAATCCAATAATCCCTTATCCTCACAAATCGAAGTTCAGGGCATGAATTAATTTGGGCTTGTTAATGTATGACAAGTGTGCAGAATTTTGGTTATCTTTCCTTGACCTTGGACCCCTGAGCATTTTGTCTCTAGCACTGCTCACTCCTGCCTCTCTTTTATTGCAGGAGCTCCCCATGGTGGGCATTTTATCAGCTTGCCCCCTTCATCATCCCATCACTCCTACCCCCGCCACCCGCCAGCTCTAAATAAAACAAATGAGAACAAAATTACAACTAAAAAATCATACACATTGTCACCTAGGTTATCAAAGAGCCAGATGAACGGATTATTTTAAGGAAAGATTCACCATCATCTTTAGATTCAAGTAAGTTTGGAAAACCCTCGCCCAGTTACAATAACCAAGGGGATGCTGATCTTCACCCGGAAGCTTCATTGGCCACCTTCCAGCACTCCAGATCCCCAAGCCCTCTTCTGGATCAGCCCGTTTTCCGAGAAAGGTCAGCAGCAAACACCCATCTCTTTGCTTGAAGAGTGTGTTGTGGTCTAGGAGGAGTAGAGCCTGGTCACTTTGCTGCCTTAGGGATATTTAGCTGGCGATATGAAAAATGACTATACCTCTTTAAATCTTCCTGGAAGGAAGAGTTGAGACTTTTCTTTTGCCAGTGGAAAGCATATCTCAGAATGCTTGTTAAAAAGAGGACAGAGGAGCACCTGGGTGGCTCAGTGGTTGAGCGTCTGCTTTTGGCTCAGGTCATGATCCCTGGGTCCTGGGATTGAGTCCTGCATCGGGCTCCCTGCAGGGAGTCTGCTTCTCCCTCTGTGTCTCTCATTAATAAATAAATAAAATCTTAAAAAAAAAAAGAGGACAGACAGCTAACTTGGCATAGATGCTATTTAATTATCCATTTTCATCTTTCATAAAAAACAAAAGGAGTGAAAAAAATCACCCAAAGTCCTGCCGCCCAAAGACAAAGATTATTAACATGTAGATATGTTTTTTTCTTTTTCTAGACATGTTTTCTTGGTTTATTTATATGATTGTCACAAATAATGCCCCCCCCCCCCCCGCCCCACACCGCTACAATTGCATATATGTGGTAGGCAGGCCAGAAATCAAGAGAGGGACCTTTATTTTCCAAACTATACTATCTGGTAAGATGACCAGCTATCCACTTGGCCGGGGACTGTTCTGACTTTAGCTTTTAAAGTCCTGCATTCTGGAAAACCCTTTACTCCCAGACAAGTCAGGACAATTTGGCCACCTTAACTCCAGGAAAATGGAACAGAAGATCATATATTTTTTGTAAGATTTTATTTATTTATTCATGAGAGACACACAGAGAGAGGCAGAGACATAGAGGGAGAAGCAGACTCCCCAGAGGGGAGCGGGACTCAATCCCTAGACCCCACCATCACGCTTTGAGCCAAAGGCAGATGCTCAACCACTGAACCCACGAAGGTACCCATGGATCAAACTTCTAAACATAGAAGCAGGATTATTTATTTATTTATTTATTTATTTATTTATTTATTTACTTACTTACTTACTTACTTATTTAAGATTTTACTTATTTATCCATGAGAGACACAGAAAGAGAGAGACGAGACACAGGCAGAGGGAGGAACAGGGTTCATGCAGGGAGCCCAATGTGGGAGTCGATCTCAGGACTCCAGGATCACACCCTGAGCCGAAGGCAGATGCTTATTCGCTGAGCCATCCAGGCGTTCCTAGCAGGATCTGTTTTTTAGAGAAGTATCAGAAATAGTCAAGTGAAGAATCACTCACAGCCACATACTCAGAAACAAGCCATTCTTAATGTTTTGGCTGCTTTTATTGTTAGTGTGTCTTAGGCATAGGCATGAAGACACTGAAGCCACACTGTGTATACTCTTTTACATGTTACTGCTGCTTCTTGCTATTATAAATATCAACCCATGTGTTCTGTGCTCTAAGTGTCCTTTTTAGCAGCTGCATAATATTCTGACCTGGTTTCATATATCCAGCAGGTTCAACCCTTATTCTCAGAACACGTGGAGGAAGATCCATGAAAGGGTGTGCAGTCTCCTGACATCCCACAGAGCTCAGCAACACCTACACAAGGTAGGGCTTCTGAGAAAATGAAAGCACTGCCAACAAAATAATACGGGAACTGGGACTTACTGGGGCTGCAAGGCGACAGACATCAATCAAGTAACCATAGAGATTAATGTAAGATGGTGATGCTTCCCAGGGACGGGGGAGAAGGTGTCCTGAGGGTGTATGAAAGGGGGTATTTGATTTGGTTGGGAATCAGGGCAGGCTTCCCTGAGGAAGAGACGAGGGAGCTCTGGTCTGAGCAATGAAGTAGCAGCTGGTGCGCGGTGCAGCACGCCCAGGCAGAGGTCCTGCAGCGAGAGGGAGCAGTGTCCTAAAGACAGTCTCCCTGGCCCGAGGCGCATCTCCTTGCACCATGCACAGGAGTCCCAGTCTGGGGAAGTTGTGGCCTGTGTGAAGTCACACAGGCCACACAGGCCACACACAGGGAAGAATAATTTAAAAGTTAGTAAGGTGTTTTGCTGCTTGACTTGTGAGGTGTAGAGAGTGTTTCTAACCCATGGGTAGATACACCCAGTACTTTGCTGTGGGTATATAGCCATCGGCCAAGTGACCTGTCACCATCTCCAAAGAATTTGAATGCAGGGTTAGCAGTGCCCCCATGTCGTTGTTGTCGTCGTCATCATCGTCAAAGGGGTCATCTTGACTTTATTTAAACACTGGCATATGCTAGATATATAGGATGCCACTTCTAAATGAGCATTGATTTTTCACAGGCAGGGGTTGTGAATTACTTTGCTTCCTCTTGGCCAAGGCACGGGCTTTGCTTTGTTAATTTCTGAGCTTTTCAAGTTGGAATCCCCTTAAAAGGTGAAAAGAAGGAAAGGAAGGGAGGGGGAAGATCAGAAAAGAAGAGAGTACCTGTGTGCATACGCGTGTAGTAAACTGCACATATATGGCACGCGTGGAGCCTGTGGGCCTCCTAAATGCAAAACCACGCATCTGAGTAGCATTGATTTATATGACAGGAGTAACACAGTTGCTGGATTTGCTTTTGTTACAGGAATATCCTATCTCTGAAGCAAATTGTATCTTTGAACAACCAAGCTACCTGCTGAAGAAATACCCAGTGCATGAACAGAGATATTTTTAAGCTGCTGTCTTATGTAAGTAAGCAGTTTAGTGCTGCTTGTTTTGATTTGCTTAAATAATTTCCTGCTGTCAATATGAAGTAACTAGAAAACGTGTTGGACAGGAGATGGGGTGGAGACCCAAGAACCATGTTTTTCTTCCCCACAGGAGAATGACAGCACATGTATCTGTGGTCTCCCAGCCCTGTCTTGGTCTCCCTCTCTCCCCACCCTCCCTTCCCTCTTCTTTGATGGTATCTGCTCTAGCTCCTTGAACACAGGCTCTTTCCTGCCACAGGGCTTTTGCACATGTCATGCTCTCTGTCTGGAATACTGCTTCCTGACCCTGCTTGGGTCACTTCTGTTTAATCGTCTGGTCTCATTCCAGGACACTTCCTTCCCCTCCAAGGCATACCTTTTTTAGTGCCCTGCCCTTTTCTTTCCAAAGCATGATACCATTTGTGGTTATATTTTTGTATGGGTTGGTTGTTTTGTAGGGGGTTGATTGCCCCTTCTATTTGAATGAAACCTTCCCAAGGCCAGGGACTATCTCACCAGTTTGTAGCCAGCTTTGGCACACGACAGTATGTGAAGTCAACTCCATATGATAGGTGTGTGCCCTGAGCAAGAACCTAACTCCCCCTGCTGCCACCCTGCTACCACCCTGGTAGCAGATGATCTTCCACTGTGGTTGGTACTCAGTAAATATATTTTTGTGAGTGAGTGTTGAATGAGGTAATGAGGCAGCTGTAGAATTCAGGTCTGTGGTCAGTAGTTGGCCATACTGTGTGGTGACATCATTCCTTAGATTCTCTCTTCTTGTCCCTTCAATTATGATAGCTCTTCCTTATTAAGTGCTTCCTGAGTTCCAGGAACTGGTGCAAACATCTAACGTGCATTAGATGAGTTAATATCTAATTCTTACAACACTCCTATAAGGTAGATTCTATCATTAGTTCCATTTCCCAGGGAAACTGAGGCATGGAGAGGCTAAGTGCCTTGTTCAAAGTCACATGGCCAGTGAATGACACAGCTAGGGATAGGAACCTGGGTGGTCTGGCTTCAGCAACCATGCTTTTATTATTTAAAATTTAAAAAAAAATATTTATCTTTTAAAAAATTTGTTCATTTGAGAGAGAGAGAACAAGCAAGAGTATGAGCAGTAGGGAGAGGCAGACTCTCTGTGGAGCAGGGAGCCCAGTGGAGGATTTGATCCCAGGACCCGAGGATCATGATCTGAGCCAAAGGCAGATGCTTAACCGACTGAGCCACCCAGGTGCCCCAGCAGCCGTGCTTTTAAACCATTATATCCCACTGCCTCCCCAACCCCAGAGTGTGTGATAGGGGAGCCCTGGGGAGAAAGCAGAGCCCTTTGGAATCCAAGCAGGGTCTGTGGACAGTGTCCTCGAACATCTCCCATTTGCTGCACTGTTGTATTATGCAACAACACCATCCTAGCAACATCAAAATAATTATGAATCTTTTTAAACCATAAAAGAGTGTGGGATGAAATGCTAAGTGTTCACTGCAGTCAGGCTCCTGAAAGTCTGGCTCCAGGGTCATTCATGCTTTAGGGCACAATCCACCTTGCCCCCAGGCTGGCCAGGACTCCCTGTCATCAGCACTGAGGAATGTGGAGGACGGCTCAGTAATAGCCCGTTCTGCAGGCTTCTACCTCAGAACGTTCTGCTTGGTTGATGAAAGGATGGATTCTGGGCCACTTAATCTCCAGTTGCCAAAACAGTCATCTAGGTATTTATTAGGTGGTTATATGGAACATAGCCCACATAATGACCACCACGGGAACATGGCCCACATCATTACCGAATGCTAAATTGTGTTGACTTTCAGCATGGGTGACATCAGGTTACATAAAACCAGCTGATATGTGGATGCTGATGGGAGGGGATAGAGAGAAAGGAAGAACAAAAAGGGAGTAATTTCTGTCTTTTAGAAAGTGGGTTTCCTTAGCGGTGCCTGGCTGGCTCAGTCAGTGGAGCGTGTGACTCTTGATCTCAGAGTCATGAGTTCAAGCCCCATGTTGGGGGTAGAGTTTACTTTAAAAAAAGAAGAAAATGAGTTTCCTTCATAACACAAATTCCCAACCAGTGGTTTGGAATATGCTCGTAGGCCTTCTCTGGGAAGCTCTCCATACCACCACCCCATATCAGTAATTTTTGGGTCATGCCTTCATAGTGAGGCAGGGGTGCTGGAGGGCTGTGTTAGTGAAAGTGTTCATGGTTGTAAAAAGGAAATGCAGGTGATTTTGGCTTGTCTTAAGCAAGTATGGCATTTATTAGGAGGATGCTGAGTGTCTCAGTGAATCTAGGAAATATCCAAACAAGCAAGATCAGGCCCCTAAGATGGGGTGGCTAGAGTCCCCCCCATGGGTCCGGGAGAGCCCTGGAGGGAACCATCTGCAGGAGACCCAATGGGCTCCCGCTGCTTGTCCCCAGCCTTGCTTTCCTCAAGGACTTTCTCCTGCCTGTCACTCCAGTTCTTATCTCCTTGCCTCTCTACTTCTGCTCTTTCACTGTTGATTAGCTGTTCCTCTCCTGGATCCCTAGTGATCTCCAGGACGGAGGGGAAATGAAACAGTTCACTCTTACCACAGAAGGGCCAGGGATTCTTGAACCAAAAAAAACAGTAAATCCAATTGTCTGACAAGGGAACAGGTAGAAGAATTGGGTAGGAGGGGTTGGAATACATCCATTTCTCCTTATTCGGGATGTTTTGGGACTTGGTACTTTGGTATAAACTAGATTATCCTTTGTATACTTTAAAGTGTTAAAATCTTATCAACATAAACAAAATTTTGCGTTAAATGTGCATTTTGCCACCAAAAAAAAAAAAAAATCCTATAAACCACTTCCTGCCCCCTCCCTGATTAATCCTGGTTTTCTTGGAAGGCGTGATTGTCTCTGTGTCATGGCCCATGTCAGGCATGCGCTCACTGAGGCTCCATTTTCAAGGGGCCCTCCTCTGTGACACCTTCTGGTCCCTCAGGCAGACTTGGGAACTCGGCCTTCTCCCAGAGGTGCCTTCTAGCAGCCTTGTATCATAGTTGGTTTTCCTCACGACAACCCTCCCAAGAAGGGGACAGAGACTGACCACCTGGCACCAGCTCTGGCTTTTATTATTAGACTCACAATCTAATGTTCCCACCAAGGGCTCCAGCACCATGGCTGGCAGGAGCCACTTTGGCTAGGGATGCTCCCAGCCGGAGGGTGGGCAAGGAACTCAGGCCTCATGTTCTCAGACCCAGACAAGAATTGTAGCACAAAAACCTCTCTAAAATTAAAGAAGAGCGAAATGGAAAGAAACCAAGAAAGAAGCCGAAAAAGGAGAAAAACTAATTAAAATGCTGGTTTCTGCTCTGTCACAGCTCATTAGGCCTCCAGATCCTAGGACGGTGGCTGGTGTGGCTTCCAACCTCACTTGGCCCTAGGGGGCAAGCAGGAGCCCTTGTACTCCCGCTGACAGGGATCCCTTCCTCTCTGCAAAGGCAAAAGGCAAACCAGCCTCCCGAAGCCCAGTTCCAACCCTGGGGTCCCCCTCTCTCTGACTCAGTTGCCAGCTTCTGAGGGGCTTGTTGTTTGGTGGCTCATGGGGATTGATACAATGGATGATGCCACAACTTCCTTCATCCCAGGGCCTTGTCTGACAGACCACACAGATAGGGACCATGCACCCAAATCATGAGTCACAATCTTGGGTTAGTGTCCTCAATGAGCACTAGAATCACCTGGCGGGGGGGGGGGGGGCTCTGAAAAATCCTGATCCCTCCCTCTGGACTGATTTAATTGAAATCCTTTTGGATGGTGCCTGGAAAAGGCATTTTTATAAATGTTCTTTGGGAGATTCTGATGCACATATAGGATTGAAAATCTTGCCATTGGCAAGCCCCCCCCCCCCCCCCGAGATGGGAGACTTGGAACACCCCCCAATCCTATACTAACTCACTCTGTGCTCAAAACTACGCTCCTGTTCCATAGAATAGGACTGGGGCATGTTTAACAGTTCGGTGCAGTTTCTGTGCAGTCACTACGTGCCAAGGACTGTGCTGACTCCTCAGGAGGAGGACTAAAAGGTCGATGCTCAGCTTATCATCATCCTGATGTGATGCAGAGGAGGCTGGTAACTTGCTGAGGGTTGCACAGCTGCTGCATTGAGCTACCAAACGTGGCCTCCCCCTGCCCTGGGGAGGAAGAGGGGGTCCAGACACTGAGGGATCCCAGGGAGAGCTACATGCCAAGATTGGGTTAGAATGACATCCCCTGCTTCTCCTTGGTGCTAATTGTTCGCCTTTTTCTCGGTACCACGTGTAGTGTGTGAAATTTCCAATTTCACAGGGGAATCTGAAGGAAAGCTGGAGGAACATCTTGAAGATCTCTCTCAAGGAGCCAACCCCCACATCCTTAGAGAAATGAACAACCATTTTTGTTATGTGTATCAAATCACCAGGGTCTCACCCCTTTCAAATCAAACCCTGTACTCAGTCTTTTGTGGCCAGGTAAGAGTCATTGATTAAAGTGTTTCCTATGTGGGGCTCATAATTTCTTTTCCAGCCAGAAAATTTGTGTTATTGTTTGTGTACGTGTTTGTTTTGAGCTTCACCTAGAAAATAACCAGAGTTGGGTGGCAGGTGCTTTTTCATTTAGAAAGCACCTTTCAGAATTCTAAGGAAAGTGTCAGGATCCCTTTTCAGGTGCTGCTCATTTGTGGCACTGATTTTTTAAAAAAATATTTTATTTATTTATTTGAGAGAGAGAGAGAGAAGAGAGGGCAAGTACAAGTGGGTGGAGGGGCAGAGGGAGAAGTAGATTCCCTGCTGAGGCAGAGAGCCCAATGCAGGATTTGATTCCAGGAATCTGAGATCATGACCTGAGCCCAAGGCAGATGCTTGACCGACTGAGCCACCCAGGTTCCCCACTGGATGTGTTCTTGGAAAGTTTTTACATTTTTCCTTCCTTCCTCTTCCTCTCCCTCCATCCCCCCTCCTCCTGCCCTCTTTCCCTCCCTACTTCCCTCCCTCCTTCCATCCTTCCTTTCTCAACTTACATTTTACATGAACTACAGGAAGCTGCTATTCAAAGGAATAACCTGATAAATCCTCCAGGAAAAAACTGTCAAGAAAAAAGTCAAGAAAAAATATTTTCTCTTTTTGGTAAATCTGTTTTTTTTTTTGTTGTTGTTGTTGTTTGTGTTTTAGTGTTAGGCTTGAGTATTGACTCAAAGTCCCCTGAAAAGTTAGGAAGAGGGAGCCTTACATCTGGAGAATTCATATCTTGCTCTAAAGTTTCACTTTCTAGGACACATTTGTAAGAGGAGACTAGTTTCTTTGGATTGTAGTTTAATCCACTCCTGTCATCTACCCCTCCCCGCCCCCACCTTTTCTCCAGTGGTGCTTTAATATATTTATATGAGGAATAAAACCTTCCTCAAATATTTCTCTGAAAGAGGTGCTTTAATTAAATACACTCTGCAGATATGACTGCAAACCAGATTTAAAATGAGCTAGAAGGGTGCCTTGGTGAAATGCTCATGTGGACTGAGGGAGCCCGAGGAGGCTGGGCCCGGGTGATGTGGGGCTGGAGACAGGCTTGGAGCAGAGGGGCCTCAAAACGGGAGCCTTGGTCTTTCCTTCACATTACAACCTGGCTTTCCTCTACTATACCCTAAATCCCTTTTTGTTTTCACAGGATTCAGTGAGAGTCAAATTTCCTTCTTTCATTATGATCACAGGAATTGGTTCGTTAGGTAAATTCAGAAAACAACATTAATAATTAAAGGAGGAAAAAATCCTACAAAAACAATAAAACAAAGTTCATTTATTTTCTCTTCTCAGTCTTTCAGCCAAGTAAACACAACAAGCATTTCATCCACTTCTGGAAAACACAAATGCTTAATTACACTTGCTTATCTGTTCTGGGTGTGTCTGGGACTATAGTTGTCAGTTTGCTATTTTGACGACTAGTAGTCATCAAAAGTAAAAAAATACCGTGTTACATTAAGGCTGTGACACTATTCTCAGAAAAGGACCACTTAAAAAAGGACATAAATAGCTAGAAGAAACCCAGTTTTAGTGGATGGGTATTCCATACGAGTTATTGTTCAAATATATACCATGACTTCACTGTTTATTTTTGTTTTTCAATTTTTAAAAAACATTTTTATTTATTAGAGAGAGAGAAGGAGCATGAGCAGCAGGGTGGGCAGCGACCAGGGAGGAGCAGAGGGAGGAGGGAGAAGTAGCTCCCTCCTGAGCAGGAAGCTGGATATGGGACTCTATCTCAGGACCCTGGGGTGATGACCTGAGCCAAAGACAGACGTTTAACTGACTCAGCCACCCAGATGCCCCAGTTCAATTTTTATGAAATGGTTTGAGCATAACTCCTTGATTCAGTTTAGGGATAAGATCTTAAATGCCCATTCTTTTCTGTTTTTTGTTTTTTGTTTTGTTTGGCAAATCAATCTTTTTCTAACTTTCTGATTAGCTAACTCTGTTGTTTAAATTATCCTTATTTTACCTTTTTATTCCTCAAGGAATTGTTTCCATTTTGAGGAATCATATTGGGACCAAGATTGCAGTTGAGGAATTTTGCTTTTGGGGTATATAATGATGTGAATAATTTTGTGATGAATTGGGATTTCTTTGGGAAGATCTGTGTCATTAAACATGATAAAAATTCCTACCTGTCTTGCTTCAATTTATTATTCCTTTTTTGATTTTCACAGTTGCAGATCTGTCTAAACCTAGACCATATTTTCCAAGCAGGTTTGAGGGGGTCTGCGTTTGCAGAGGCTCCTGGGAAAATCTCATGGGCCCTCCATGTAAAAGTCATTGTACAAAGAGGCCATTTCCCTAAGATCACTTGACTGACCCAAAGTTACCTGAAACCTACAGACTCTGAATTATAAATAAGATTTAAAAAATGAGAGTGTACATGATATGTTTAACGTAAAAGAAGGTGGTTGATTTTAAATGCATAACTGAGAGGATTTATGAGTTATATGTGCACATTCAGCTGAGCTCCTGAATGCCTGGTCGCTCTTAACTTATGATGGCCATAACTCTACTCAATTAGTTCCATTAAAGGAGCCCTCTGGCCTCTCTGAGGGCAGCCCATGTGTGACCAGTGATCCAATGGGCACTGATGTCCTTCTCTGAATAGGTGACCCATCCTAGCACTCCTGGGGACATGCAGGTTTGGAGAGGACCCCCTCCGGGAACCTTGCTGGCAGTGAGAAGAGCTGCACCCCCAGGCTCCCTGGGTCTGCTCCCACTGACCCCTCCCGCTGGGTCTAGGGGCAGCTGGAGCTATTTCGTTCATCAGAACAAAGAGCCTGTGCTTAGTTTTACTTTCAGAGCTAGGAAATTTGGCAAAAACCGAGTCATGTCTAGGACTAGAGCTTTTCCTTGGTGCAAATGGGTCATTTTCAGGATGGGTTGTCGAAGCTTCTTCAGCAGAGTAATGAGCTCCCAGTGTGAAAGTTTCCCCTTGGGATTCTGTATCTTTTAGAGTGATCCTCCAGCATTCCTGTAAGTATGCATTTTTCTTGTCTTTATTTTAGAAGTACCCTGTAGCCCATGGTATAGTATCAATCCTCTGCATCTACCTGTAAGAATCACCTACTGGGGCTCCTTTGTTCTCTGTGGTGGCCACAGCTTTGCCTCTGATAGGACAGACAATAAACATAATATATGGCTGGATTTGCTATGTCTGTGTGGGAGGGTCACACGAGGGTGAGTGGTGGGGACTCTTTTCATTTCAACACCAGAAACCCCAAGGTGGCAGCACTGAACACCACCATGGCCTGCCCCACATATGGTGAAGGGCATTTGGGGGCTGCTAGACTGCTGAGTCCCCAGAAGTAGGACTTTCTTTTTCTTTTCTTTCTTTTTTTTTTGGGGGGGGGGTAAAGATTTATTTATTTTAGAAAGAGAGAGCATGAGTGGGAGGGGCAGAGAGAGAGAGAGAGAATCTCAAGCAGACTCCATGCTCAGCACGGAGTCCAACTAGGGGCTTGATCTCACAATCTTGAGAACACAGCCTGAGCGCCAAAATCAAGAGTCAGATGGGGCCAGCAAGGTGCCCCCAGAATTAAGATTTTTAAGGGAAGAGGGAGAAGAGAAACCTCTGGCAAGGTAGGGAGTTTGCTCGAAGGGAAGAGAGTTGAAGGGACTCGTGTTGGGTCTGGGGCCTTTGGCTTGTGATTGGTTGGGATGCTTCTGAACCAGCCAGGCTGTGTCACTGTGTGTCCTGCATGCCTTGAATGAGTGTGGAGGGCGATTTATTCTAGGTTCTTCCACAGAGGAGGCCAGGACAGGGGCAATGTTGAGGGAGAGCTACAGTCTTGGAAAGTCCAACATTGGGAGACTTGGGATCCTAAAGAAATGGAATAAAGCATTTTTCCCCTCTTCCTGCCTGCTCTCTTTCCATTTTTTCATTCCTTTGTTGACAGCCTCGGTTTACCAGCGCTATATCAAGTGCTCTGCAAGGGCATCGTAGGGAGGGCTCTGGAGTGAGAGCACCTGGATTTGAATCCTGCTTCTGCCATGAAGTGAGTGACGGGCAAAAAGTGACTTAGAATCTCTTTTTTGGGGCAGCCCCGGTGGCGCAGCTGTTTAGCGCCGCCTGCAGCCCAGGGTGTGATCCTGGAGACCTGGGATCGAGTCCCGCATCGGGCTCTCTGCATGGAGCCTGCTTCTCCTTCTGCCTGTGTCTCTGCCTCTCTCTCTCTGTGTGTCTCTCATGAATAAATAAATAAAATATTAAATAAAAAAGAATCTCTTTTTTGTCTTAGTGTCCAGTCTGTGTGTAATGGAGGCAGTTATAGTATCTGTTTCATAATGTTACAGTTGTGAGCAGATGAGTTAGCATATTGAAAGCCCTTTATATCAGTGCCTGGCACAAAATAAATCTCAGTAAGTGCCAGCTGCTATTATTTGCATCTCATTTAATTACTTGAGGAAGGCATTTGTCCTCCCCCCAACTTTTTTTTTTTTTTTTTTTTTTTACTAAGGATACTGAGGCTCAGAAAAGCTAAGTAGTGTCAAAGCCAATTTCCAAACCCTAGCCTCTTTTGTCTCTAAACCGCATACTTTTTCTACCACTTCCTGCCACCCCCTTTGGTTGTCACCTGATTATCCCCGAGGCTTGTACCTACTGGATAATTCAACCTAAGGGGTTTGAAAAAAGGAACTCAGAACATTCCACTAGAGTGACAGGGCAACTAAGGTCTCTTGACAGAAGTTGGAACAAGGGTAACCACTTCTTGTTTAGGGCAACAAGAGGTGCTTTCTGCTCTGCTTTCCTGTCACTGTAATATTATGTCTGTAAATAGCATTTTTAGAAAGCTAGCTCCTTTCCCCTGCCCCCAATTAAAAATCCCTGTTTCCTTTTCCTCCTCGAACTGACACTTACTTAAATTGGTATCTTGAACTGAGAGAAATATCACACCTGTTTCAGTGGGGTGACTCACAGGGGCAGATCGTGGGTAATAGGTGTCATTGCTGCAAGTACTAGATTCACGGTGAGAAAATTCGCTATCGTGAAGGTTCACATGTCATTGCATAAGGGAATTTCAGCAGGGTGAAGGATACCATCCTTTGTTTCTTTTTTTGTTTGTTTGTTTGTTTTGGATACCATCTTTTGTTCATTGATTTGTTTGGTCTCCCAGTCCTGATGGTTCACTAAATTGATTTCACAGTCTCATATGGAATCACTCAATTTGTATTTATTAAGCTCCTTCTATGTGCTTAGTATTGTATTTTGCCGTGTGGGGCGGGGCAGGAGATGAGCTATGTAAGGAGTAGAAGATACAGCCTGTGCCCTCTCGGAGTCTCTGGACTTTACTACGGCAATGAGATGTGGCAAGTGTGACTCTCAGAGGGTGCTGCAAACTCCGATGCCTTCATGACCAGGCAGGATTCGTGACTGTCAGAAGCAGTGGGGCCTGAAATAACCATGAGTGATGGGAACTGGGTGAAATGGAGAGTACAAGTCCGCTTCCCGCAAGGTGTTCAAATTATTCAAGTTCAAATCTAAAACAACAAAAGGCTCTGTGATCTCATAAAGCTGATCTGAAGCTGAATCTTTCCTGTAGCCATGTGTTTTGACTTCTATTTAAGAATATCGAACAATGAGGGGCACCTGAGTGACTCGGTCGGGTAAACATCTGACTCTTGGTTTCCACTCAGGTGGTGATCTCTTGGGGTCGTGAGATTGAGCCCCACACCGGGCTCTGCACTCTCTCTCTCTCTCTGCCCTTCCCTCTGCTGTCTCTCTCAAATAAATAAAATCTTTAAAAAATATCGAAAATGATACTGAATTATTATCAATAGTTTGTGGAACTCAATCTTATTATGTTATAATCAAGTCTTAAATTAATAAGGCAAAAAAATTAATAAGGCAGTATCTGATTATGGACCAAGATACTGCTACTTCTCTGGGTTCCGTGACGTTAGAAATAATTTTAGAAATGATGAGGTCTTGGGGCTGAGGGCCAAGAATATTTGACAGTAAGGAATAGGAAGACCAGGTGGAGAGGAGGTTTGGGAAAAGTGAGGAAATTGGAATCTAATGGAAGATCTATGTATGGAGAAGGAGGAAATATCCTCTAGGGATATCTTCTGAAGTGTCTTAAATATTAGGCCCCATATTTTAGACTTTGTGCTATAGACAATAAGAAGCCATTAGAGTTTGAGATGGGAAAGCAGGCTATTCATCTGATGATTATTTATTCAGGGTGGTTTGGGAGTGGGTAGAGGCTGGCAAGAGGGAGGCTATGACAAAGCCATTGAAGGAATCTGGAAATAGAATCTGGACTGGGTGGGAGGGTCATAGAGAAGAAAGGGGCCATTAACTGTCAGGGGTGGGAAGAAATAATCAAGCAGCTTATTTTAACGGTGCTTTAATGGTGCGTGGGGTGCAGGGATGGGGAGACTGGCCCCTTTAAGTCAGCTGGACTGGGCTGAGTTGCGAAGTGAAGGTGAATTATTTAATCAACAGGAATGAAGTATTGATTGAGGGAAGAATTACTCTGCCAACATAAGGACACAGTGTCCTTTATTTTACAGATTTGCATTCTCCGTGACCTGAGTGAGATGAACCTCAGGACTAAGGATAAAAGAGGAGGCCAAGTCAAACCTTTTGGGGAGGGATTTTTTTTTTTCATACTGTGTTTTTGGCTGTAGGGCCAGAGCAGGGAACTTTCAGGATTACCGCACGGTGGGATGTTCAGAGGCAGTGGATTCTCTTGGATTTAGGTGGGGGTTTTTGTTATTCTTCTGAATTTTCTTCCTACTGTGAAGGTTTCATTGTTGTAAATAGAATTTAGAGGCTTATGAAGATGTATGTTGCTTATTCAAGAAGAACATGGGGAGAGAAGACACAGGGATGCACCATGCCCAGTTCTCATGTCTGAACAGAGGCTCAGTCTTGCCTCACTTCACAAAGAGGCAGCACTGTACTCAGGGGCTCCCACCTGCCACCAAAGTGGAGGGATTTCAATAAATGAGTAAATCTCTGTAGACCTGCCTTGCAACCTCAAACCTTTTGAGGTTAAAGAGGGAAGACACTGTTATGATATTAGGTTTCTGTGAAAATAAAGGCAATTTTGAAAACACAGTAGCCAATTAAAAAAAAATTTTGATTTACTTATTTGAGAGCATGAGAGGGAGAGCTAGCAAGCAAGCACGAGGAGGGGGAGGGGAAGAGGGAGAGGAAGAAGCAGACTCCTTGCCGAGCAGGGGGCCCGACACGGGTTTGAACCCAGGCCCCCAGGATCCCGACCTGAGCTGAAGGCAGACGCTTAACCACTGAGCCACCCAGGTGCCCCCACAGTAGCCAATTTTGAGAAGAAAAACTCCGAGAGAAATTTACAAGATTGAGTTGGGACAAGTTCAATTTGAAAAGCTGCTGGAGAGGTCCAAGGGAAGTGGCAGTAGAAGTTGGGAATGTGGAGCTGACATTTGGCTGGAGGTCAGGGAAGCCACTAAGAACGGCTATAGATTTGGTGGACTCCCATCTGGGTAATTACCTGCGTAGCCCTGGTGCTTGAAGCCATAATAATGAGTTTCTGGTGGAGAGAGACCAGGAGGAGATAGAATTTGTTTGTTCAAACCACAAATGTTTGAGGGGCCGCTGTGCATTCGGCATAGGCTGAGTGGTGGGCAGGGGGAGCAGCCAGAGGAGGCTGCGGACGTGATTGCGGGATGACAGGAGGGCATCGGGCAGCCCCCCTAATGTCCTGGTACTCAAGGGGGGAGAGCGTGGTGAAAACAAGCCAACGAACAGGGACAAATAGTGCATTAAAGTATAAGCTGGCCGCTGAGAACATGCCCACTGGGTTTTCCTGTATCTGGCAGAGATACAGGCAGAGGTAGAAGCAGGCTACCCAAGCAGGGTGCTGGTTTACCTTGGGGTTCCGGGAGAGCTGTCAGGGTGCAGGCCAGGCCGCAGGGGATTGAGGTGCCAGGGGGTGGGAGGCAGGGGAGGCTGAGCACCAGGGCCGCTGTGCAGCGCCCGAACTTCAGCAAGAAAGGGAAGGAGAAATTGGGTGCCCGATTTCATTCTGCTGCCTTCCCTGGTTGGAACAGGCAAGAACCCTTGGGGGGATTAGGTTTTGAACGAAAGATTTGAAAGTGATCCAAAGCAAGGATCTGAAAACACGGTATCAACTACAAGGGAGGTCAGGTGGGGTGGGCAGGGGGTGTGGGAGATCCTACAGACGCACTTTGATCTTTGCTAGATTGGGAGAATGAGGAGGGGGCAGTTTGAGTAAAATTGATCCTCACAAGTAAAATGACAGATGCTTTAAAAAAAAAAAAAAAGGAATAACTTTTAAAGAGGTGATGCTTGGGTGCTTTCATGCATTGCCTTTTTCCTTTGTAGGCATTTTTTCCCCAGCTTTATTGAGATATAATGGACAAATAAGATTGTACTATGTGATCATTCAATATGTATATACATCGTGAACAGAGTCGCACCACTGAGTTAATGAACACATCACATCCATCACCTCATATTTCCTTTCCTTTTTTTTTTTTTTTTTTGTGAGAACTCATAAAGTTCTGCTCTCTTAGTAAATGTCCATTATACAGGACAGTGCTCAAGTAGTCACCATGTTGTACTTTAGATGGAAGTTTGTACCCATGTACCAACCACTGACAAACCATCATTCTACTCTGTTTCAGATTCCACATGTAAATGATACCATGCAGCATATTTTTCTTTCTCTGTCTGGCTTATTTCACAGCATAGAGCCCTCTAGGTTCATCTGTGTTACTGCAAGTGGCAGGGTTTCCTTCTTTTGGTTTTAAGATTGAATAATATTCCATTGTGTGTATATACCACGTTCATTTTACCTGTTCACCCATCCATGGACATTTAGGTGGCATTCACATCTTGGCTATTGTGAATAGTGCTGCAATGAACATGGGAGTGTAGATATCATTGAGGTGGTGATTTAATTTCCTTTGGAAATGTACCCTGAAATGGAATTGCTGGGTTGCAGGATGGTTCTACTTTTAATTTCTTATTTTTTTAAAAGATTTTGTTTATTTACTCATGAGAGACACAGGTAGAGGGAAAAACAAGCTCCCTGCAGGGAGCCAGATGCAGGACTTGATCCCAGGACCCTGGGATCATGACCTGAACCGAAGGCAGACGTTCAACCACTGAGCCACCCAAGTGTCCCTTCCCAACAGCATTTATTGAGGACACCATTTTTTTTTCTCATTGTATAATCTTTGCTCCTTTGTCAGAAATTAATTGAATATATACATGGATTTATTTCTGGTCTCCTATTTGGTTTCATTGATCTGTGTGTCTGTTTTTATGCCAATTCCATACTATTTTGATTCCTATAGCTTTGTAATGTTTGAAATCAGGATGAGTGATGACTCCATCTTTATTTTTCTTTTTCAAGATTGCTTTGACTATTTGGGGGTGTTTTGTGGTTCTACACAGAAAGAGAAGATTGTTATTTCTCTCTCTAAAAAATATACCATTGGTATTTTATTGGGAATTGGGTTAAATCTATAAAAAGCTTTGGGTGTATGGATATTTTAAAAAATCTTAATTCTTCCAATTTATCAGCCTAGAATATTTGCATTTATTTGTGTCTCTTTCAGTTTCTTTCATCAGTGTTTTAGTTTTCAGAATATAGGTCTTATACCTCCTTGGTTAAATTTATTCCTAAGTAATTTATTCTTCTTGATGCTAGTGTAAGTAGAATTGTTTTCTTAATTTCTTTTTCTAATAATTTGCTGTTAGTGTATAGAAACTCAACTGATTTTTGTGGATTGATTTTATGTTCTATCATTTTACTGAATTTGTTTATTTTAGCTTTTTGGTGGTGTCTTTTGGGTTGTCTATGTATATAATATCATCTGTAAACAGTTAATTTTACTTCTTCCTTTCTGATTCTGATGCCTTTTCTTTCTTTTTCTGGCCTACTTGCTCTGACTAGGACTTCCTCTTTTTTTTTTTTTTTTAAAGACTTTATTTATTTATTCATGAGAGACACACACACACAGAGAGGCAGAGATACAGGCAGAGGTAGAAGCAGGCTCCACGCAGGGAGCCCAACGTGGGACTCAATCCTGAGACTCCAGGATCACGCCCTGGGCTGAAGGCGGCACTAAACTGCTGAGCCACCCAGAGATCCTCCTGACTAGGAGTTCTTATACTATGTTGAATAACTGTCTTGTTCCTTATATTAGAGGAAAAGCTTTTCACCATTGAGGATGATGTCAGCTATGGGCTTGTCATATATGGCTGTTATTATGTAGTGCTATGTTCCTTCTATATGTTGAGAGTTTATCATGAAAGGATGTTGAATTTTGTTGAATTTTTTTTCTGCATAATGAGATGGCCATATGATTGTTATCCTTCATGTTGTTACTGTGTTTCACACTTACTGATTTGTGGATGTTGAACCATCCTTATATCTCAGGAATAAATCTCACTTGATCGTAGTTTATCAACCTTTTTAATAAATGTGCTGTTGAATTCAGTTTGTTAACATTTTGTTGAGGAGTTTTGCATTTATGTTCATCAAGGATATGGGCCTATAATCTTCTTTTCTTGTAATGTCCTTGTCTCCCTCTGATTTCAGGGTAATTCTGGCCTTGGAAAATGAATTTGAAAGTATTACCTCCTCTTCTAGTTTTAAGATTTTATTTAAAAAAAAGATTTTATTTAGTTATTGAGAGAGAGAGAGAGAGAGAGCATGTGTATGAGCAGGGGGAGGGGGAGGGTCAGAGGGAGAAGCAGACTCTCCACTGAGTAGGGAGTCCAAAGCGTGCTCAATCGCAGGACCCTGGGATCACGATCTGAGAAGACACTTAACTGACTGAGCCACCCAGGTGCCCTTCCTCTTTTATTTTTTGTAAGAGTTTGAGAAGGATTGGTATTCTTTATTTTTTTATTTTGTTTCAAGTTTTTATTTAAATTCTAGTTAGTTAACATATAGTGTAATATTAGTTTTAGGAGTGGAATTTAGTTTTAGAGTGGAATTTAGAGATTCATCACTTACTATAATACCCAGTGCTCATCACAAGTGCCCTTCCTAACCCCTATCACCCGTTTAATCCCCTCCCCTCCATCAACCCTCTGTTCTCTATATAGTTGAGTCTGTTACATGGTTTGCCTCTCTCCTTTTCCTTCTATGTTCATCTCTTGTTTCTTAAATTCCACAACGAGTGAAATCATATCGTATTTGTCTTTCTCTGACTGATTTCATTTAGCACAATACACTCTAGTTCCATCCACTTTGTTGCAAATGGCAAGATTTCATTCTTTTTTATTGGCTGAGTAATATTCCATTGTATATACACCACATCTTCTTTATCCATTCATCTGTCAGTGGACAATTAGACTCTTTCCATAGTTTGGCTATCATTGATAATGCTCTGGGATGCCTATGTCCCTTTGATCAGTATTTTTGTCACCCAGGCATCCTTTGGGTAGGACTAGTATTCTTTAAAAATCTGTTAGATTCACTAGCAAAGCTACCTAGACCTGGAATTTTCCTTGATGGGAGGTTTTTGATTATCTTTGCTTTCCATTTTCATGGGATTTTTAGGCATGTTAAAGCACACTTTGGGACGCCTGGGTGGCTCAGCAGTTGAGCATCTGCCTTCGGCCCAGGGCATGATCCTGGAGACCTGGGGTTGAGTCCCACTTCAAGCTCCCTGCATGGAGCCTGCTTCTCCCTCTGCCTGTGTCTCTGCCTCCCTCTCTGTCTCTCTCTGTGTCTCTCATGAATAAATAAATAAAGTCTTAAAAAATAATAAAGTACCACCTCAATGGTTAGGAACACAGGCTTTAGAATCCAATTTGAGTCCCACTATGTGAACTTGGGCAAGTCACTTCATCTCTCCAAGCCATAGTTCCCTTATCTGGAGAATGGAGGGTAATGATACCTGCCTATTAGGAGTGTTGAGAAGGATAAATGCCATTAAGTATGTAGAATATTTAGGACAGCGTCATGCACACAGTTAACACTTGGTAGGTGTTAACAATGATTATTATGTGTCTTGAAAATTTTAGGCCTCCCCAAACTTAAAGTTAGCACTCCTGGACTTCTCTGGCTCTCAGTACTTGGTGAAGAATGTTGACACTGGAGCCAAATTGCTGTGTTATCTCTCTTGTGTGATCTGGGGCAGGCGAACCTTTTGTACTAGTTTCCACATCATTAGAAAGGAGGGTAATAACAGTACCGACTTCATGATGTTGAGGTTAAATGAGTTAATATTTGTTTTTGTTTATTTAATGAGGGTTACTATTTGTTAAGTGCTAAGAACAGTGCTTGCCACACAGTCACTGCTACACAAACATTTGTCAAGTAAATAAAAATGAGCTTCCTCTCTGTTGTTGCTGTTTGTTCTTCTGGAGTCATGACATCCCATCCTTCTCTGCACTCATCCTGGCAGGGACAACTCCTCACTTAGTACCTGCAGCAGTTGGTTCAACATCTTAAAAGAAATTGGACCTGGGGGACCTGTGTGGCTCAGTCGGTTAAGCAGCTGACTCTTGGTTTCGGCTCAGGTCATGATCTCAGGGACATGGGATCAAGCCCCACGTGGGTCTGCTTCCTGTCCCTCTGGACCTCCCTCCTCAAATAAATTTAAGAAAAAAATTGGACGTTTATTTGCCTTAGAGGGTCATTTTTTTAAAAGATTTTATTTATTTATTCATTCATGAGAGACCCAAAGAGAGAGAGAGAGAGAGAGAGAGAGAGAGAGAGAGAGAGAGAGAGAGAGAGGCAGAGACACAGGCAGAGAGAGAAGCAGGCTCCATGAGGGAGCCTGATGCGGGACTCGATTCTGAGGCTCCAGGATCACACCCTGGGCTGAAGGCAGGAGCTAAACCACTGAGCCACCCAGGATCCCCAAGAGGGTCATTTTTACAAAAGGTGATGATGCCCAGGAACAGCCCATTTTTACAAAAGGTGGCTGTCTGCTTGGAATGGAATGGGAGCAAACTTCCTCAGTGCCAGTCTGTATCCTTGCAGCCTGAGGCTGTCTTGTTTGCTCTTCTGATTTCTCATCAGCTACAGGTGGCATGTTTTTCTGACTTAACTGGCCCCTCTTGACCCAGCAAAGAGCTTTGAGTTTGTGTGTGCTTAATGTGAAGTTGACACAGTCTTGTCTGTTTTATCCTTTCTGGCTAAATTAGGAAATGGAGGATTAGTGCATAAGCCCTGGGAATTAAAGCCATTTTGGGGTGCTGGGAAGACAAAAGCAAGTGTTGGGGAAGCATCAGCCACTGTTTCTCTTGCTAACTGGTGTTTTTTTTTTTTTTTTTTTTTTAATAACAAGTATGAGCTCCACAGCTATTCTCTGAGCCTCATCAGATCCACACAGTTTCCTAAAGACCTGGAAATTTTGTTATCCACAGATTCATTCTGGAGAATCTTATTTTTTTTTCTTTTCTCCAAAGTCCTCAGTTCAGACAAATCATTCTGTGGGTCTCTAATTATTCTTGCCAAGCTAAGCAGATGACCTTGGAAATACAGGGACTCCTTAAATGAAAATTATATTTGAATACTTGGAGGAAGATCAAAATCCTCTTTATTTTATTTTTTAAAGATTTTATGTGTTTATTCATGAGAGACACACAGAGAGAGAGGCAGAGACACAGGCAGAGGGAGAAGCAGGCTCCCTGAGGGGAAGCCTGATGTCGGACTCGATCCCAGGCCTCGGGATCACGACCTGAGCCAAAGGCAGACGCTCAACCGCTGAACCACCCAGGCGTCCCTCAAAGTTATCTTTAAAATGTACATGCCTTCGGCACTTTCTTAAGGCATGTCCATAAGATGAAGCACCCATGCAATGATGGAGTGATGCCTTTTCTTCGGCGACTGTCCTCCTGGGACCAACCACTCAATTCATTTCAACCGGGCTTATCCTCATCTTGGAAAACATGTTTTTCTACAGGGTCCCGACAACATAAGGCAGACCTTGGCTAATACCAGATTTTCAAACTCCTCATTTTGGCTCCTGGCAGCCAGACCTTTGACTCTGGAATGCCCAGATGATGCAGGCTTGCTTTGCATTCCCTCAGATGCCCTGAAGTGCAGAAGGAGGATGTGATGTCCTCATAAGGTAGCAAATACCTTTTCTGAGTCACGGAGGCATGGTGATATCAGAGCTGGCTCCAGTCTGTCAGGAAAAGGCATCTTCTTGGAGGGAAAATGGGAGTGAGTAGATGGGAATGGTGCTGGGATTGGGATCCAAACACTACCACTCAGGAGTCTGGTGGATTCTGTATATTAGTTTCAGGATTTCTTTGCCTCCATCTTTTGATAAACGGTACTCTTGTGGGGCAAGCTTCTCTATGGGTAATAGCCTCAGGAAAAAGAAAAAAAAGCAAAATAGCTTTTGCTCTTCTGAGGCCAGAGCTTCCCAGCTCCAGTCTAGCAAGGTGCTCTAGAGATCAGTGAACTCTCTCTAGATGAGGTCTCTGCTTTCCTCCAACAAGAGTAACAAGAATAACAAAACAACAAAAGGGCTATTGATTTTATCTGGGCTCAGGAGGTTTACTAATAACTGTACTGAACCTTGTGATACTTTATAAATGGGCAGGCCAAGTGGAGATTTGTAGAGGAAACCAGAAACATCTCCATAATCCTGGAGAGACAGCCTCCAAATCACACGTGGCATTGGATTTTCCTAGTGAGACAGGAAGTGGGACATTAATTGTGGAATTAGATCTTACTGCTAACTTAGGAGTTTTGTGGTTTACTTAGCCTAGGCCACTGGGAAATGTCCCCAAGGGCCTCCCATCTGTGGTCAATAACTTCGTACACTCAGGTGCAGTCACCTAATTCAATATATACAGATCAATATGTTGTTCCCAAAGCTAATTTAACAACACTGACTTCTGGTTGTTTATCTTCTATGGCTTTCACTTAAAAAGTCTAAGATTTCAGGGGAGGGAGGCATGCTTCCCAGGATAGGGGGTATTAAGAAGCCCCATGTGGGGCCCAGAACAAAGTCTACTTCCAGCAGGTGGAGACAGTTACGTGAGATTTATGGACCAAGATGATAAACGTGAACTTCATGTCTTACCGTGATTTCAGAACATCTCAGCCTCACACATGCAGACTGAGCACTTCAAATCCTGCCATGTGTCTCAGAGCACAGAAAAGATTGTGAACACTTACCGTTGCTTAATCCGCATGTGATCTTTTACAAGACGAAATATTCTAGATCTTATTACTGTTTTTGTGAAAATGTCCCAGTTTCAGAAAGGGCTTTCCCCCTTTATATATATATTTTTGTAAATATTTTATTTACTTATTTGAGAGAGAAATACGGACAGCAGGAGAGGGAGAAGCAGACTCCCCACTGAGCAGGGAGTCCGATGTGGGGCTTGATCCGAGGACCCTGGGATCACTACCCGAGCCAAAGGTAGATGCTTAGCCAACTGAGCCACCCAGGCACCAAGCTTTTCCCTTTATAGAATGGAGTTTGCTTATTAAGTCTCAGTAGGTTGGACTTATTGTTTGCTCTAATAACCCAGGTAAGGCCAAGTGGTAAGAGCTGTAATCCTCAACTGTAATGTCAGTGGCAAGGGCCCTAAAACATCTGAACAGCTGGTAAAGCTGCATGTCTGGATTCTCCATGGGAGGTGAGTATATGGCATTTACTAAACATATTATGTGCTAAATGCATCACATCCATTTTCTTATTGAATACTTAAGGCAGTCTCACGAGACAAGATTTGTTATCCTCATTTCACAGGATAAGAACCAAGGCTTAGATTGATTGGCAAGAGTCCCAGAGCTGTGTGCCCACTCACTGGTTTCTATGGGCCCTTGCTGGGCAGTTAAGAGAACACGAAATATCGATCCTGTTGCATAGAATCTTCTTGGCATTCTACCAAGGCTCTGCGTGATCATTTCCTCCTTCTGTTCCAAGAAGGAAGATTCTTAACACCTGCAAAGCCAACACCATTGCTGGCTCACTGCCTGATTATAAGCCAGACACAGTTTTCTCAAGCTATCCTAAGAATGGGGTGTATTTTTAATAAATGGCATGGTGCCCGGTGGACTCACAAAGATTTGTTGAGAAATAGTCATTTATTAGAGCTGATAACACTTCCTCTGTACATGAGTATACTTTGGGCAAGATCAAAGTCATATGAGGACCCTGCTCAGGTGTACTAACTCTCCCAAACAAATCTCTAAGTAGTTGGGCTGGGTGTTTTATCCCATGTTCCCTAAAGAGGTCACTATCCTCAATTAGTCTGGCCAGGTAGTGATCAGCTCTCTGTGAAACGGTGTCCTCTCTTGGTAGGTTAGGGAGTTGTCTATTTACGTGTTGTCTGTCATAGGCTAGTAAGTCCACCAGCAGAACCGTGTCATGACTCAGGTTCTGGGCAGGGTGTGGAATCCCTGAATATAGCATTTGTGGTCAGAGGGCAGGATTGGTTCTTCAGTGAAACCAGGGCACCATAATATGGAGATAAGACGACTTCCCAGTATAGTAACTTCTAGCCAAATTATACCTTCCCTTCCACCTCAGTGATACAATAGGGATGAACTGTTCATCACTTACGGTTCTGTATTTCAGCCTTATCATCCCCACGGATTCACATGAAGAACCGAGAAGGGTACTTTCCCCCAAGGCCTGCTTTTTCATTCTTGAGCGTAAACAGTTTTGAAAACAATCATCTGTTGACAGTCTGAATCAACTGACCACGTCTCCACCTTCCCACACCCCTTCTGAGTAAAAAGAAGAGATAAAGAACAAGGCTGGGAAGGAGGAAGGGCAGAAGTATTTATTGAGACTGAAATGGAACATCGTTCTCTTTAATGAGTTAACAGCACAGTGTGTTAAGAGGCTCGTTACAAACTCACTCCAAAATAAGGATGACCTGCAGTTCACGAACAGCTCTGCCAACTCCCGTGCCTTAGATCTGAGCAAACTGCCAAGGGGGTAGGACCTTTCAGCCCATGACAAATTATGGATTCAACTGCATCGATATTTAGATTTATTTCCACTGCACAACATCAATATTTCCCTTTGAAGACTCACATTGAATCACTGGTCCACGTTTATGATGTGTACTCGACAATCTAGGATCATTCCCTTATAGCTTTCAGGGTACAGGTAGTCAACATTGAACATTTGTTTACTTTTCCACCATCTTTGGCACAGTTTCTGGTTTTCTTAAATATAAAAAAGCACAGGTTTAAATTGGCTATACTGCAGAAACGTGACTATTTTGGATCTCCGTGTAAATACAAGTTTTTATGTTAAATGTTATTTTTAAGATGAGTGCTGAAGCACAGATTTTAATAAACTATTTCCATAAATTAGCATAAGAAGGGAAATGGATTGTAATGACCAGGGCTGAGATTACTAGACTACTAGTTGGAACCATCCTCCCTTGAGGAGGAGATGAGTTTCATACAATGGAAGAATTTCCCTGAACCACTCATAACCAAGATCTCATGTTGTGGGACTTCCTTTGCAAGAAGACACTGGCCAATGTGACTTGTTCAGTCCATCAGATCCATATTAAAATACAACTTAGCTGGTAGCTTGCCACTGTTGTTTAGGCCCTAATGGGTACAAAAGGGCAAAGTCCTGTCATTTTTAAGTGGGTCTAGTTGATCTTGGAAGAATGAAGCCTTCCAATTGGATAAAAACACATCCAGCCTTGTATGAGTGACACCTTTGTATACAATCGTATATAGAGCTGATATGGATTCCCTCATAGCAGCAGAATCTGGGGGTTGTAGATAAATGGTGATGCCACCTTGGAGTATCTCCATAATGCATATCTGCTTTGAGGCTGACACACAGACGTGGAACAATCAGACAACATGATATTTCATTCTTGTGCTCCTGAGAGAGGAGTTTGGATAAGCCCCAAAGCAGATCTGGATTGAGATCATAGTTATTATTCAAGTACAAGGAAAGCTCTTTATTTCACATTGACAGTTCAATTCTGATCTCTGTCTGGCAACTTATATGAAAATAATAAATATATACATATATATATATCTAGCTCTATACTGAACACTGGGGTAGGAGTTACCAGTGTCCCAATACAGTACATTGAAAAAAGAACCTTCCCACAAAACCCCACACCCATCTTAAAACTCTGATTGCAGAATTGTGCTGGTCTGTTTTCTTTCAAAGTTGTTTCTTTGAAATTGGCTGGAGATGAGTTAAAAATGGACAATTTGGCACATTAATGGGGGGGAGGGTGTTTATATGCATTATAATCTATAAAAATGTGAGAAGTCAAAGGAAATCCATGCCAATAGAAAGCGAGTAAAAATTTGTAATCAGAGTATTTTTTTAAAAACTCAAAACACTGGACTGTGTATGAGAAAGCAATTTTTCTTCCATATCCATGTCCTAATCCAACAATTATGACTCTATTTACTTCCAAACTTTAGAATTTTTAAATTGCAGACAATCCAGCTTTCTTTTTCATGTATTTTCTTTCATGTTACCCCACCCCCAAAGCCCAGAACCCCGAGAGTGAAATCTGTGAATCCAAATATAGAAAATAATCTGGAAGTTTCTATATCAAATCCAATGTACAGTTGGCCATTAATGTTTTTCTTTTCCTTATTTAATGTTTGAATTTGCTAAGAGATGACTCTTATGGAGCTGTCCTTCATCATTCCTGGTCCTATGAAGCCAGGGACTCTAGAACTGAGAGGTCTGGGTGAACGAGATAGTGTCAGATTTGTCTACTGCGAAGCCTCCATTGACATAGGACTTCTTGGTATCTGAGTCTTCATTATCCAGTATTGTGGATTCCAAGGCAAACGGGTTCACGATATTGACTTCAGATGAAACATCCATCTGCTCCAGCTCCTTCTTAGAGAGCTTCTCCACAATGCCTGTCCCAAACGCATCACCGAGGACGTTCACCATGGTCCTGAACCGGTCCCTGGGGAAGAGAGAGGGTGAGTCTGACAGGAGGCCTCAAGTTCATTTCCATCTGCCACTGGGGAGAGAAAAGGATCTGAAGAACTCAGTTATGAATTAAGCAAATGGAGAGAATGCCATCCTCATGGCTGGACCAGAGAGGCTCTTCTCACAGGCCTGGGGGAGAAGGTGGCTCAAAGTATAGAATGAGCAAACGCGTTCCCTGGGTCTGTGCTCCCCAGAAGTCACAACGACCCTCCTGAATCCAGCCCGTCTCCCCAAATTCTGTCCTCTCCTCCCAAAGATCTGTGAATAGAGTCTTAGCAGATATTCTGGGGGAGCTGAGGGAGGGTCACAATTGAGCAAGCCTCTTACCCTAACCTCTGTCTTGGTGCATTTCTGGCCTCTCTTGGTGAAGGTGAGGGGATCCTGTGGGTGGCATATATGCCACAGGGAGTGTATGTGTGTACATCCAAGTGTTCCTGTGTGTTTGTGCATCCCTGGTGTTGTCATTTCTCTGCCACATTACATCACTGTACGGGCAAGCCAGCAGAGAGACAGCAGAGCACAGGCCCAGAAGACATGGGTCAGCTGAGGAGTAGCTTCTCTCTGTGGCGCCCTCGGCCAGCCTTAACTCCCACATGGCTTGGAGAAGACGCTGTGGCAGGAAGACATGGAGCAGAGAAGGAATCCTGGCGATACAAACTTAAGCTTGTCTTACCCCCAAGCCTTTACTTGTGCCACCACCCCTGATGATGTAGAAGATCTTGGGAAGATGGGCTGCCTTGGAACCAGGCAGTTCTAAATCTACGAGGCTGACCCAGGGCTGGGATAGGCGAGGGGAGCCTATATGGTTTGGAATGTCTGGGTCCGGCTTCTTCACCTTGCTCTTTTGTGTGTCTCTCCTCCCATACTCGACTGGTATCCTTGAGCATTATCAGGTATAATGAGCTAATGGAGATCACTGGCATTTTAAAAATCACTGCTCAAAGTTAGGAGGAGTTAATTTTTAAGCACATTATCAGATGGCCTGGTCAGAGGGAAATTAAAGCAGCAACAGATGGCTCATTAGACAATCTGAAGACAGAATGATGACAGGCTGCCGATTCTGCAGGGCTGGGAAGCCCGCCTCCTCATCCGGCCAAGGCAGTACATTTATTCCAACTCACAGGAGCCAGTCAACAGCGATGATGAGCGTGACATCCTCCGCCGGCAGACCCACAGCACTCAGCACGATCACCATGGTCACCAGGCCAGCCTGTGGCACACCAGCAGCTCCGATGCTGGCAGCCGTGGCCGTGACACTGCAGCCAAAACACACCAGTGCAAAAGGCGTTAGACACCCGTTTGTCCCTTTGGGGCCCCAGTGGCTGTTACTGGTGTGTCCCCAAATTGGCCGCTTCGAATCTGCTCTCTGCTGAGCATCAGCTCTGCCTCATTAGAGAGCTGTGGGGGACAAAGCAGGAGTCAACCTTCTTCCAGGGGGAGATGCGGCAAATCTCTCTAGTGCACGGATATGAAAAGCTGCCTGAGTGGCATTCAAAGAATAGGTAAGAGGGCTACTCAAGAGGAAGGCAAGAGTTCACCAAGTGGGGTATTCGTGGCAGGCATCAGCTGCCTATGCATGCATCCATCAACTACGATAAGTGCCAATTACCTCTCTGCCGGCTTTCCTTTCTTTCTCCCTGAGGCCATCTACTCACCCAGCCAACCATTAACTGGCATCTAACATGTGCCAGGAATTTATGTTGCCTTGAAGGATAGTCAGAGGGAGGCATACAGGTGGACGGGAAGGGTATTTCAGGTGAAGGTGAAGGAATGGGAAGGCGATCAAGCAGGTCTTATGCACTCTCTTGACATCATAAGACTCTTGGCCTCTGGGGCTGCCCTTTACAGCACAGAAAAAAGAGCAATGCCTCGGGTCTGAGGTACAAGTGTGTACCCCTGACTGCTCCATTTTGCCAGTGGATGCACTTTCTGCAAAAGGAAGAGAGTTCTGGAGCTGGAAGAGGCAGTCAAAGGAATGTCCTTACTGTGTATTTAAAAAGATTCCTCTTGGACAGATAAAATGTGGTGCTGGGGATTCTTCTCTTTGGAATGTGGAATTTCTCATCAGCAGTATCATTCTTACTTAAATCTGGTCATTTTGGAGGAA
This sequence comes from Canis lupus familiaris, assembly GCF_011100685.1. Classification (NCBI taxonomy): domain Eukaryota; kingdom Metazoa; phylum Chordata; class Mammalia; order Carnivora; family Canidae; genus Canis; species Canis lupus. Next base: position 93,648,083 of record NC_049222.1, on the reverse strand, counting down.
ACCCTCACCATGGCCTGAAAAGCCCCCAAATCAGAATAAATTTGAGAGGATGCCCACTCTACGTTTTGGATGCATGTTCTCATCCTGAGTCCAAGGAGGCCTCTGGGTTGAAAGGTGAAGATGTAGCAACTGTCCATTTAAACTAGAAGAATGCCTGATCCTGTCCACAAATCCATATTCTTGTGGACTCAAAGAGCCTCAGAATTCTTACGAAGCTGATTCTATTACTCATTCGTCTGCCTAATGATGTGCTGTAGATGGCGTCTGAGGGCATGGTCACACAGAGGCCAGCCTTCTTTGACAAGTGTGTTTTCCTTCAGTGGCTGTGGCCACCAATTTACAGTAAATTACAGATTTCTGGGGTGTCCCGATTCCTCGAAAAGTTTCAGGCCTATGTAATCCTTTAGATCTGTTCTGACTTAAGTAATCTTTGGAAAACCTAAGTTTATTTCAATGCTGGTTGAAACAAGATTTAAACTGACTGCAACAGCAGGTTTTCTTTGCCAGACATGATTTGTGCCCATGCCCACTGATCCCTTTTGGAAGCCGCAACACATCAGGGTTAACCACATCCCTATAGCCTGTGGCTGGGCTTGAAACTCAAACCCCATTTTGTCAAAGAAAACCCTGCCCTTCAGCCTTGACCTTGCTTTCTGAACTTCAGCCATTTGACTGGCTTTGGTCTGAGCCTGGGAACTATAATTCTTCAGGTGGGGGAGAAATATGAAAACCTGTTCCTTCTACTTGAATATATTCTATTTTGTCTTTAGAGGGTTTTCACAGAAGAATACACAACAACCATTGGTAGGGAGTTATTTCTAAGCATTGAGATCTAGTTTTCAGACAGGATACTTGGCTTGGGTCCCATCCAGGCTGGCCTGGGGTGTGAACTGAAGCCAGTAGAGATTTTAGCATCAGAAAGACCTGGCTGTGCTGTTTCCAGTAGCAGCATGTCCTTAGGCAGGCTCCCTCTGAATCTCAGTTCTTCAGGTCGGATGGGGAGAATGTGTCTACTTCACAGGGCGTCACAAAGATGAAGTGAGGCAGTATATGGAGGGCATCCAGTATAGCAGCTGGACACACCAGATCCTTAAAACACTGATGTCACTTTTGCTACATCACCAGGTGCTACTCTCAGAGCTACTGCCCCCAGTATTACTACTCACTGCTACAAAACAACATACTATTGTCACGTCTTTTCCAAGCTTTTTCTAGGCCCTACATCCAGCCATCATCTTTTGTTATAAGAATATGCATCCTATTTTCAATCAGTCCTAACCTTTGATTAGTGAATATTACGATAAAACCACAAAAGGGTTTGGACTGGGTGGATGGCGCCTACGTTTCTTTGATGTCCAGGCCAAACGGACCGCAGAAGGAGATGAACTATGGGTCTCTTTAACCATCAGCCACATGAGCCATCACTGTAACTCGTGAAGGGAAAAGTCATGTTTATTATTTCATTATTCTGTCCCAGGCTGAGCCAGAAAGGATTTTAAATTTTAGGTGAATGATCACTCTGGGCCTCACAGTTGTGGTTGTTGGCTCTGGGCCAGTAGTTATTTATCAGCGAGTCTGATTTAAGGATACAGGGGTGCCTGGCGGGCTCAGTTGGTAGACAGTGCGACTCCTTATCTTTGGGGTTGTGAATTTGAGCCCATGTTGGGTGTTGAGATGACTTAAAAATAAAATCCTAAAAAGAATACACACCAGAGCATGGGGACAGTTTTGATGTGAATTATTTAGCTTCTCCACCCAAAGTTGATTTGTCTAGCAGTCAGGTTAACGACAACAACAAAAAACGGTTAGAAAGATCTAAGAAACTCATGACTAAGGGAGGGGGAGGGATTTGATCACAAAGTGGTAAATACCCAAAAGAACTGGCAGACTGGGTCCCACAGGCCAGGGCAAGGGAGGCAGCAAAGGACACTTGGAAGAACCAAAGTAACAACCGCTGGACCACAGGTGGCTGTGGGGCTTTCTTAGGAATGATTCAAGATTTCACTTTGAACATACTCGTCGCTGTTCAACCTATAGGACTTTACTCAAGCTCTTTTGGCTCAGGCTTCTTAAGCTACAGACACTTTTTATAGACCATGCAGCATAGATATAGTTTCCCAGCTGATGTGCCAATAGTCCAATTGGCACTTGTCTTCAGTTAGCTTCAAGCCAATAGCAATAAATACTTTATGATTTAGGGTTGGGGAAGACTTAAAAATATACTGTATTAGAACATTGTTAGAACTTACTTTCTGCCTGGAGTATATGCCTGTGCCAAGTACTGGGGATGTAAGAGTGAGTTAACTTGGAAAGGCCAGAGTCAACTTTGTATAGGCCTAGGGACTCAATTTAGTCCTAAACTTCCACTCTACACCGAATGAATGGTGAGTTAATCTCCGGATTAACTCTAAACCCAATCCATCCCTTCAAAGCAGCTCTGTCCAGTATAATTTTCCATGACAGAACCTAGTTCTATAATGATGGATCCTCCTATGTCTGCTTGGTCCAACCTGTGTGTGTGGCTAGTGGCTACCATCTTGAACAGTGTTGTTTCAGGGCAACAACTCTGGAAAAATTCATTAATGACGTTTTTAGCATCTACTTGAGCAGACAATCCATATGAGCAGAATTCTTTGCAGTATTGGGCTCTGTTGAGCATTTCATCCTTGGAAATCTCTCTTCTCTGAGTTTCCATGATGTGATGATTCCATAGAACTCTTCCTATGTTTCTGTTCCTTCTTGGGTCTCCCTCTTGGCTCTCTCCTCCTCTGTCTGCCTCCAATATTGGGATTTTCTAGGGCATAGTCCTTAGTCCTTTTCTATTTGCCACAAACCCATTGTCCCAGCCTTCTCATCATCTCCTGGGAACTCACTATGGACACACTGTTCTAAGAATTTTACAAGCGCTGACTTAATTACCACTACTTACATAAAATGTAGGTACTATTATTATCCTCATTTTACAGGTGAGAAAACAGAAGGGTACAGAATTCAAGTACCTTGGCCAAGGTCATGATTAATCATGGTGAAGCTAAGACTCAAACAGAGATGATGGACTCCTAACCACATGCTTGATGACTGCCCTCCCGCTGATGCCTCTGACATCATATCTACACATTTTTTACTGCAGAGTTCCACCTGGATGTCCTGAAGGCATTTTAGATTTAATGTGACAAAGAGTATAAGCTCTTTATCCTCCCACCTAGGCTTGCTTTTCTCTTCCACTAGTCTCTGTTCTGATAAGCACCATGTACCAGTCCAGAACCATCCACCAATCCTGGAGGTCATCCTAACCACCCCTGTTCCTCACTCTGAATCCAACTGATGATGCCTCTTGAATTCATTAGCTCTTTTCCATCCTCAGGGACAGTGCCTTGATTGTTAGCCTTTTTTTTTTTTTTTTTTTTAAGGATTTTTATTTATTTGAGAGACAGAGCACAATGGGAGGCAGGGGAGAGGCAGAGGGAGAAGCAGGCTCCCCGTGGAGCAGGGAGTCTGACGCGGGGCTCTATTGCAGGACCTGGGATCATGACCTGAGCCTAAGGCAGATGCTTAACTGACTGAGCCACCCAGGTGCCCCTAATATAGGCCTTTTAATTCTTTACTTGGGACTGCTACAGTAGTCTCCTAAATAGTCTTCTAGCTTACATGCCTGCCCCTATCCAGTCCATCTGCCATATTTATATTTCCATGATACCCTTTGAAAATGCAAATCTGTCCATATTATGAAAGACTGAGTTTTCAAACTCTCCCTCTTTGCCGATGACATGATACTCGACATAGAAAACCCAAAAGTCTCCACCCCAAGATTGCTAGAACTCATACAGCAATTCGGTAGTGTGGCAGGATACAAAATCAATGCCCAGAAATCAGTGGCATTTCTATAACTAACAATGAGACTGAAGAAAGAGAAATTAAGGAGTCAATCCCATTTACAATTGCACTCGGGATCCCTGGGTGGCGCAGCGGTTTGGTGCCTGCCTTTGGCCCAGGGCGCGATCCTGGAGACCCGGGATCGAATCCCACATCGGGCTCCCGGTGCATGGAGCCTGCTTCTCCCTCTGCCTGTGTCTCTGCCTCTCTCTCTCTCTCTCTCTCTGTGACTATCATAAATAAATAAAAATTAAAAAAAAATTGCACCCAAAAGCATAAGATACCTAGGAATAAACCTAACCAAAGAGGTAAAGGATCTATACCCTCAAAACTATAGAACACTTCTGAAAGAAATTAAGGAAGACACAAAGAGATGGAAAAATATTCCATGCTCATGGATTGGCAGAATTAATATTGTGAAAATGTCAATGTTACCCAGGGCAATATACACGTTTAATGCGATCCCTATCAAAATACCATGGACTTTCTTCAGAGAGTTAGAACAAATTATTTTAAGATTTGTGTGGAATCAGAAAAGACCCCGAATAGCTAGGGGAATTTTAAAAAAGAAAACCATAGCTGGGGGCATCACAATGCCAGATTTCAGGTTGTACTACAAAGCTGTGGTCATCAAGACAGTGTGGTACTGGCACAAAAACAGACACATAGATCAATGGAACAGAATAGTGAACCCAGAAGTGGACCCTGAACTTTATGGTCAACTAATATTCGATAAAGGAGGAAAGACTATCCACTGGAAGAAAGACAGTCTCTTCAATAAATGGTGCTGGGAAAATTGGACATCCACATGCAGAAGAATGAAACTAGACCACTCTCGGGATCCCTGGGTGGCGCAGCGGTTTGGCGCCTGCCTTTGGCCCGGGGCGCGATCCTGGAGACCCGGGATCGAATCCCACGTCGGGCTCCCGGTGCATGGAGCCTGCTTCTCCCTCTGCCTGTGTCTCTGCCTCTCTCTCTCTCTCTCTCTGTGACTATCATAAATAAATAAAAGTTAAAAAAAAAATTAAAAAAAAAAAAAAAAGAAACTAGACCACTCTCTTGCACCATACACAAAGATAAACTCAAAATGGATGAAAGATCTAAATGTGAGACAAGATTCCATCAAAATCCTAGAGAAGAACACAGGCGACACCCTTTTTGAACTCGGCCACAGTAACTTCTTGCAAGATACATCCATGAAGGCAAAAGAAACAAAAACAAAAATGAACTATTGGGACTTCATCAAGATAAGAAGCTTTTGCACATCAAAGGATACAGTCAACAAAACTAAAAGACAACCTACAGAATGGGAGAAGAGATTTGCAAATGACATATCAGATAAAGGGCTAGTTTCCAAGATCTATACAGAACTTATTAAACTCAACACCAAAGAAACAAACAATCCAATCATGAAATGGGCAAAAGACATGAACAGAAATCTCACAGAGGAAGACATAGACATGGTCAACACGCACATGAGAAAATGCTCTGCATCACTTGCCATCAGGGAAATACACATCAAAACCACAATGAGATACCACCTCACACCAGTGAGAATGGGGAAAATTAACAAGGCAGGAAATAACAAATGTTGGAGAGGATGCGGAAAAAAGGGAACCCTCTTACACTGTTGGTGGGAATGTGAACTGGTGCAGCCACTCTGGAAAACTGTGTGGAGGTTCCTCAAAGAGTTAAAAATAGACCTGCCCTACGACCCACCAATTGCACTGTTGGGGATTTACCCCGAAGATACAGATGCAATGAAAGGCCAGGACACCTGCACCCCGATGTTTCTAGCAGCAATGGCCACAATAGCCAAACTGTGGAAGGAGCCTCAGTGTCCATCAAAAGATGAGTGATTAAAGAAGATGTGGTTTATGTATACAATGGAATATTACTCAGCTATTAGAAATGACAAATACGGGCAGCCTGGGTGGCTCAGTGGTTTAGCACCACCTTCAGCCCAGGGCATGATCCTGGAGTCCCAGGATCAAATCCCACATCAGGCTCTCTGTGTGGAGCCTGCTTCTCCCTCTGCCTATGTCTCTGCCTCTCTCTCTGTTTCTCTCATGAATAAATAAAATCTTTAAAAAAAAAAAAAAAAAAAAGAAATGACAAATACCCACCATTTGCTTCAACGTGGATGGAACTGGAGGGTATTATGCTGAGTGAAGTAAGTCAGTCGGAGGACAAAAATTATATGTTCTCATTCATGTGGGGAATATAAATAATACTGAAAGGGAATATAAGGGAAGGGAGAAGAAATGTGTGGGAAATATCAGAAAGGGAGACAGAACGTAAAGACTGCTAACTCTGGGAAACGAACTAGGGGTGGTAGAAGGGGAGGAGGGCGGGGGGTGGGAGTGAATGGGTGACGGGCACTGGGGGTTATTCTGTATGTTGGTAAATTGAACACCAATAAAAAATAAATTAAAAAAAAAAAAAAAAGACTGAGCTCCTTCCATGGGCGCCTCACATGAAGCCTTTCATGAGATAATCCCTGCCTGCTTGTTCCTCTGTGTTCTCCATATTGTACTCTATGCTAGTGTGTCCAATAATGTGTCCTCTCCAACTAGGCCATGATGTTATCACGAGCCCCTGTACATGCTAGTCCTTCTATCCCAAAAGCTCTTAGGTTCCTTCTTTTCTTACTAAATTTTTATTCCTCTTCTAAGACTTAACTAAAACTTCCCCTTCTCTGGGAAGCCTCTAACTCACCTTCCCTTCCTTCTCTGGTGACTCCATATGCCCTTGAACCTCCATAATAGTTCTTATCAAACTCCCCAGCATTTATTTAGTTATCTGTATCCCCCTATATCCTGGGGGCCCCCTGAAAGCAGGGGCTGGCCCTTATCTAACCCTGAGTTCTTGGCATCTGTTGTGTGCCTAGCACCCAGTGGGTGTACTGACTCAAGAATGGTGATGCCTTTGGCTATCCAGACCCTGAAGGAGAAATCCTGCATGCCATGATTCTACTTCCTGTAATAAAGTTGTGTTTAATCCTGGGAAGGGACTTTATAGACGAAGAAAATCAATCTACCAATGGACCATTCCTGATCTCCTTTCACAGGAGATCAATCTCTTACCCCCACAGCCGATTTTTAGTTGAGACAATTCCAGTAACAGAAACGAACATGAGTGTGACCCCGTGGCCTACCTGATGGTGATGATCTGCCCAATGCCCAAGTCCAGGCCATTCAACTGCGCAATGAACACAGCTGCCACAGCCTCATAGAGTGCAGTCCCGTCCATGTTGATAGTAGCTCCCACGGGCAGCACAAACCTAGTGATCCTCTTGTCCACTTGGTTCTTTTCTTCTGCACAGCGGAAAGTGACAGGCAGTGTGGCTGAACTGTGTGATAAAAAGAGAAAGGAATCCATGGTCTAGGAATGCTAGAGCTCAATCCCGGCCTGAAGAGATGCTTCTATGCCAAAAACTAAACCAAGAGCCCAAAGCAGGGATTTTCTGCAGGCCCAGGAATGAGAATGTGCCGTGTCTACTGCTGCTCCAAGTTACATGGTAACCCCTACCTGGGCTGCAGGCCATGCCATGAGGGCAAGAAATACCCAGTAGGTGCAGAAATGTTTAAGGACACGGGCAGAGAATGTAGAGGTCATTCCTTGAGTTAACGGCAGCTACAAACGCACAAGCTATAGCTGGGGTGTCATCAGCTGCATGTGGCTGGGACAGCTCTCGACTGCGGCCAGTGAGAGCAGACTAGGTGTGGCCCAGAGATCCTCCCAGACACCACTCTTCTATTTACCTGGAAGAGATCATGAGAGCCGTCAAGAGAGCCTGAGCCATTCCCATGGCGAATCGGAAAGGGTTCTTCCGTACAACTATGAAGTAGATCAGTGGGAGAATGATAATGGAGTGGATCGCGAGGCTGTGAATGAGAGAGAAGCAGGTTCATAGATGATACCCTCTCCTCATATTAATCCTTTTTTTTCCAAAAAGCTTTTTTTTTTTTTTAAATTCATGATATATCACTTGATTTTCATAATGACCCAAGAGAAAATGAAAAGCAGGACAGGGACATATGTCTCCTTCATTCAACCACTGAGGATTAGGAGACTGACTCAGCAAACGAAGTATTTTGTCAAAGCAGTGAAGCCAGTAGCTGCATCCACATTTCAGAGCTCACAGAACAGGTATGTCATGCTGCCAAGCCCCATATGTGCTATTCTTGCAATAGGTACTAACATCACTTCCTCTTGCTGCTGAATTCTTATCCCTCTTCTAAGGCTCAGCACAAGGGCCCCCTACTCCAGGAAGGCTTCCCTCACTTTCCCAGGTCAAGTGGACCCTTTCATCCATGGTAGCTCCATGGCTCCACATAAACCTCTACCATAAATTCTTACCATACACCCAGGCCCTCTGTTCCCTGGGCCACACTGCCGTCCTGCTGGATGGTGCCCATCTAAGGGCAGGCAGGATGCAGTAAGGAGGAAGTCCCTGCCCTCCTACAATCATTCTTCAGGACTGACCCTCTTTTCTTTATTATTCCTGCCTTCTGAAACGATTCCTTGTTTCATGTAGAAATATACAGGTTATGCAAAACAGGGGACTTAAAGAATGAGACCAAGCCAGCAGATGCCTCTAGGGGGCAACTTAGAGTTTACAGATCAGTTATTCAAAGCTGAAATAAGAAGAAATGGCCATTGAAAATACAGATCCTAGAGGTCCATCGTGAGGGTCTTCTAGATCCCCAGCTTGTGGCTAAGAACTATGAGAAATTTAGTTTTCTTTTAGAAACCATGGTAGGGGTCATTGAACAGAAACAAGCAGAAATGTGTTTTAGCATGATATGCCTCAGCCAAATCACTGCCTGTACACAGGTCCTGGCCTCTAGAAGGGTGGAAAGCCCTGCTTCCGTACCCTGGGGCCCTGGGATTGGACATTGGCCCTCCCATTGTAGACATCCAGGCTTCTCCTTGGCTGACAGGGCTGTGCTCTTGGTAAACACAGATTAACTCCCCAGGACACTTGGGTTCCAACAGGTGAGCTCACTGCTCAAGGTGGGTGTTTGGGGGCACTGACCTGTGGGAGTGTTGGATGTTGTTTATTCATTCCCTTGGTCCATATTTCTTAGCACATGTGATGTATCCTGCCCCTGCTGGATATCCAGGGGCACCATTCCTAACTTTTCCCACCCTGTCTCCCCTCAAGGAACCAGTAACTGGGCTTAGATAAATAGTAAATGACCTGTCCCCAGGCTGCCTCCCTGTTTTTCATAATTCCTCCCAGCCTGAAGATTTTCCCAACATCCTCTCTGACCCTCTGATGGTGCAGAGTGTGGTAGTGGTTACCAGTCCCATCAACAGGGTTGGAACCAACTGGCCACCTGCTCCTACTTGCCCAAGTCTCATTTCATTTAGGCTCTACCTGATTTCTTTCTTGGGGTTGGGGTACTTGTGGGCTATTCTTACTAGTCTGGTGAGTTTCCATCCTTGGAGAAGTGAATGCCAAGAGAGGCCACCAGTAGGTTTTGCTCGTTTCAAAAATGATTTTAACACAACTAATAAAGGCAGCAATAAACCATGGTCCAGGCTGTTCTGCCAAGATCTGGCAATTAGCACAGTATGATCCTCCCCCAGTACAGCTGTTAAAGGGCAGCCCTCCACCCTGCTCTCTTATCTCTGAACCCCCTCTTTCTCCACACATGGGAGAAGCCGATTATAACTGAAATGCAGCTTCTCAGCAGCAATCCATTGGCTCAAACACAGTTCCTGCTTCCCCTCTCTCAAGTCTGACATACCCACTCAGGACGGTAGCCATGTAAAGGCCTAGCTTGCGGAATATTTCCCAGTCTTCAACTTCTATGATCTTCCCAGCAATCAGGAACAAAATGCCAAGTGGCATGTAACTAGAAAGCAAGCAGAGCAAAGACACTCCCATTATCAGGTGTCTTCTTGAGGTGGGACTGCTGTGCAAAAAACAAGCCAGGACATGCCCCCTGGCTCAGTATGTGCGCTCAGCTGGGAGGAGCACCTGGTACACAATAAAGCTAAGGTGCCAGCCTCAGGCCCTGGTGGACCACACTTGGCGCTTGAGGCGCCAGGGTTCAGTACCTGTGCATGTACACACATGGTTAAACAGGTGCATATCCCATGCCTTGCTCCCGGTACACATATGTCCAGTGGATGGTCCCATCTGCAGATCTCAACTTTTGCTTGACCCTCCATACATGGCCACCATGTTCTTTCTATCTCCGGTCATCTTGTTTCCCAGGTGGTAGATTCAGCAACCGAGCAATACAATTAGTAGCGGAAGTGGTCATAACAGCTCTGTTTCTGGAGTCCTAATTACATGCCTGGTATTGGGTTAAGTATTTGACATACATCATGTCCCTTAATGTACTTCTCCCAGCTCAAGGGGGAGACATTTATTATCCCCCCCCCTTTTTTTTAACAGATGATGAAGCTGAGGTTCAGCGGGAGTAAGTGGCTGAAATAATTAAACCTTTTGCGTCATTGTCATTGTCTACATTTTGGGGTAAATAATGTTGAGTCAACTCAGTATGAGATAAATGGGGGCAGAGATCACCTAGAAAAGATAGACTTTTTGATACTTCCAGGGATGGGGCAGATGTGTAGGTGGCACCGCTGGTATGCTCATCTAAGGAGAGCACTTTGTGTTCTGATGTGTAAAGAGCCCCTTTAAATCACTATTTTAAGAGTTATTTCTTAGATAAATGCTGGTTGGGGACAAGCCGATCAAGGGCTTTGGTAGAAAAGACAATGGCTGATATGCAGATTCTTGTTATTCTTGAACTAACTCCTAAGTAATATGTAGAATTACTGACTATTCTAGTGTCTCAGCATTCCATGTTTATCCTTCCTGGGGTGAGGTCAGTGGAGAAACACAGGCCTCTGTATTCTAATTTTGAGGAGACAATTGTCAGGAGAAGCAAGATGGCATTCACTGGCATCTACTCACCACATAATGATCTGAACAATTTTCATGGTTGCATCACTTAGAGCATTGAAGAAATCCACCAGAACCTGTCCTTTTTCTCCCATTTTTCCAATGACAAGTCCAAAGACGAGGCAAAAGACAATCAGGCCCAGGACATTTATGCCATCTGAATACATGCCTACGACTTTGTATTCCTTTGTTTTGTTCTGTGGATCAAAACCAAGAGAATATATTGATGCACAATTATAACTTTGTTGGAATGCAGAGGCCCTGAAATGAGAAGATTCAATAGCCAAAATAATAAACTAGTAATCTACCCATCAGAGTCAACAATACTTGGGGAGAAGAAAAAAAAAACACAACAAACAACAAACCACCTACGCATGTATCAAGTTTGTACTGCCCCCACCCTCTGCCACTGAAGTGATTTTTTTTTTCCTTTTTCTCAAAAAATCCAAACTTGAAGATGTCTTTTGAACATTTCTTATTCTGGGATATCTTGCATTTTTAACAAGAACTTTAGAATGAAGGCACTTTTCAGGGTTATTTTAACAACTTCGCTACATTTGGAGTGTGTGAAAAAGATGGGAATTAATAATGAAGGAAGAGCAAAATATTTACCATGGTGAACATTTTTAGGATATCTTACTATCTGTTTTATCCTGGTGGTGAAGAAAAGGAACATTGTTTACTGACTCTAATCTTGGATGATCAATGGGACTTTAGAGATATAAATATATTTTTTAAAGATGTTATTTATTTATTCATGAGAGACAGAGAGAGAGAGAGGCAGAGACACAGGCAGAGGGAGAAGCAGGCTCCATGCAGGGAGCCCGATGTGGGACTTGATCCCAGGACTCCAGGATCACGCCCTAAGCCAAAGGCAGGCGCTAAACAGCTGAGCCACCCAGGGATCCCCTAGAGATATAAATATTAACCAAATGCCTGCTACTATAAACCATTCCTTCACCGGATCCCGGGTAAGAACAGCAATGAGATGCTGAGAAAACTTAATCCGAGTGGGGGCAGCATGAGATTTACTGCGAGATTTCACAGGGAGATAACATAATCTCAGTGGTACAAGCCAGGTTTATAAAGTATTATAAATGGTTGATAAACTCCTGGTATGCCAGCCATTTTTTACTTATAATCTGATATGCTCAAATTCGTATTGATCAAACAGCTAGAGTGTGCTTGGTGCACTGGCTACAGTGTTAAGTCTTCAACTACAGCGAGATAGATAAGATTAACTGTAAGAAAAACAAACCAGTGATGGCGAGGTGGTGCGTAATTAACTGCGTGGCCAAGCTACAAGATGCAGGCATCAGACAGAGATGGAATTGATGGCCGTGGGGTGAGGGAGAGTTCAGCCTGAGTGGCAGGCAGCCAGGAGATGAAAGCACACTTCAGAAAAACGGTGTAAGCAGGCCAGTCATCATGCACTGGGCAGCCCCACCCTGCCTGGAGAGTCCCTACTCCCTACTCCTCCTTTATGGCCTCCAAAGGCTTAGTTTGTTTCTGTTAAATGCCCCCAGAGAATCCTGTTCCTCCCAATTGCAATGCTCACTGCTGGTCATCTGAGGGCAGAGGGCAGATCTGTCTGCACCAGTGGCATCTTGATGCCTAGCAAGCCTAGCTCATGCAGGGTGCTCACAAAAGTCTTCCCATGTGAAGGCGGGTAGAAGGAGGAACTGAGGGTCTGGATGGGATGGAGAGGGCCACTGGGAGGGGACCTGGGAAACCAGGGAAGAGCCCAGTGGCAGAGGGTCCTGAGCCAGCTTGAGGACTTACGACTTTCTGCAGTAGAAAGCAGGAGCAAACCGTGGCCTATCTCATTTGAATTTCTAAGTCTCCCAAACATTTATTATTATTTTTTCCTTAAATCTTCTCTTTCTATTTGGAGGCAGAGAATGTTCAGCATAAACCTACTATAGGACTATAAGAGGTACTATGTCAGGCCCATACGTTCTAACCTCTAATGCTGAAATTCCAATACCTCTCAAAACCCATGGATTTTAATGATGGGTATACAGCAAATTCTTGGTGGCAGGACCTATTCTGAACTGAGACCAGGCTACTTAGGGTTTATTTCTTTCATCTGGCAGGATATCCACAAGTTTGCCGCAGGACTGTCGCTGTCCTTGATCATAGAGAGTTGTTGCCAATTCCCCTTAAGTGTGTTTGCGTAACATACAGTGCCTATACCATGTGGCCCATAGAGAGTAAAAAACTCTGGACTCTGAATCACATCTGGGAAGAGAGTTTCCGATAAGGAATGTGGCCCTGCATCTCCACATTTCCATGGTCATGCAAATCTAAAGTAGTTCCCAACTCAACTCAAGGAGTGACAGAGATAATAGAGATAACAGGACTCATTCTTTTCTCTGTGTGGTTCAGTTCCTTCTCAGAATGCGTGGGAGTCAAGTTCTACAAAGTGGTCACCCACTAACACTGAGTTAGCAAATCTTGAATCCTTGTTCTCAGGGGAACTATAAGATCAGGTTCCTGGGAACTAATGTTTGCAACATTTTCATCAAATAGTTGGTATATAACTTGCTTTATGTGTGTTTCTGTTCAAAAACACATAAATATTTAATATATATTGTTGAATGATGAACAATGAACTCCCAACCAACACTTAGGCCTGAATGAAGCTTGATCTAATGCACATGTATTTTCCATCTGGCACATCACAGCCTTCCTGCCCTGAGAATAGAAGTCAGCACTGTAGCACTGTGCCTGGGTGACATTTTAAACAGTGAAATTATCACGAAAAAACACAAAAATATGAAAAATGTGGCATAAACACACCACTAAAAGGACACTTGTTTGTAACAAGAGAGCTGAAGCAAGAAGGCAGAGCCTGGGGTACCTGGCTGGCTCTGTCAGTAGAGCATGCAACTCTTGATCTCAGGATCATGAGTTCAAGCCCTATGTTGGGCATGGAGCCTACTTAAAAAAAGAAAAAAGAAAAAAGAAAAAAGAAAAAGAAAAGAAAAGAAAAGAAAAAGCAGAGCTCGGCCCTGTTCATCCTCAGCTGGGAGTGTGTGTCCTGGGTGACTTAAATTTCTCACCACTCCCTGTGTGTCTGAGAGTGATATGAGAGCATCGTGTTGACTTTGGGGTTACAAATACATTTTAGCAAGTAGTGACTGTATTTCCATCTCCTGCTTGCTCACAACTCTGCCCCTGCCTATTGGGGAAGGGGCGCAGGTGACAAGGTACCTTGGAAATGGCAGTAGTCATGATAGCGGTGACAGATGCTTCCGTCATGTTCATCCCTGGCTCACTGGGAGAACTTACTTCTTCACGCTTGGTTTTATACTGCATGTTGGAGGAAAAAAAAAAAAGACCAGAGAAATCAACAAAATAAGAGTTTTTCCAGCCTCAGAGCCTATACCACAGGGATATGTTACTTCAGCTAAAGGAGCACCACTGAAAGCTTCTGCTTCTGTCGCCTTCTCTTGGCTCTGGGTTTTCATAGTACCTCCCAAGAGACTTTAGAGGCAAAAGTGGGGCCGAGAAGTCTAAACCCTGATTCCCACAGCTGCCATTCAATGATGTCAGAATGTTTTCTTTTATAATAAGGGACAAATTAACAGAGTGATAATGGGAAAGAAAGAACAGGTTTTATTTGGAGATGCTTTAAGAGACCGTGCAGGATCCTGTCAATCGTTGTGTTTCTATCTGTCTAGTCATTTGTTAATTTTACTCTGAGAGAAACACCTCATCACTTTGATAAAGGTAGTCACCATGATTTTCGGAAACATCAAGAACTACACAGCTGTTCCAAAGTCAACAGTCCCTTTAGGGCGGGGCCATGAGTAAGATTTCTGTTGAATTCCCTTCCTTCACCTTTGTTTGGTTCTGTCCAGCTTCAGCAGAGAGCTTTAAGAAAAAGCTAGTATACCATTACAGCAGGCAAAAATATCACCCCTCAGAGGCTCTGCCAACCTCGAGAACCTGACAAATGACCACTGTGGCAGAACCGTGAAGGCATCCTTGAAATAGAAGCAGTTGTGTGCCTCCTGGAGTTTGGCAGGGAGCAACTTCATGGCATCTCTGTTGGTATACACAGAGGTCTCTGTTCACACAATTTATGTAAATGAATTCAGCAGTTTGTGATAGACTCAGCTGTCTTCAAGTGCACATATAAACAAGAGAGAAGGGCAGCAAGGAAGTGGAGTGACGAGACCATGAAGCTTTCCTAGAGGAAAAATCATGGCTTTGTTACATGGCCGGGGCTGGGTGGGTGGCGTGCCAGGAATGGGCACACACAAGGATTAAGGAAACTGGTCAGTTAATTTTCAGAATGTAAGATAAAAAGACTGAACCCCAGGACTGCTAAGCCCTCATGTGGGTTAGATATTGCTGTCCCAACATGAGCGAGGAAGGAAGGAGGAGATGGGGTTATTCCTGCAGGGTGCTGCTTCTGCAGACAGTCTAAGCTTCTTCACAAATACCATGTGGTCCTCCAAAAACAAGGAAAGGGAGCCAGCATCATATCTAATGGGGGACTTCTCCAGGGCCCAAAAGACCCAGAGACATGAAGCAGAGAAGTCACCTGAGATTGCTCTGCAGACACATTCAGAGGTACCTTTCCTGCCAGTTCGGATGGGCTCATGCCAGTTCTTGGGTCATAGCAGGACATAAAAAATCTTAATTGGTAAAGCAAAGAAGGGAGCAGCCTGAAGGCAAAAAGTCTTATTCTTACCTGCTGAAAACAGGCTTGTACAAGATTCTCAGGGAACATATTCCTGTTGGAGACATGAAAAGCAGTGTCACGTTAAGGCAAATTCTTTTTCTTTTTGGTCATACTCAATACCTTGGTGAACATGAGTAGAACATAGAACCAGTACTCTGGTTTCTCCTCTGGCCTCTCCTTTGCAAATACTTCCTTGGATTAAAGATGTTTTTCCCCTGCCGACCTTCAGCCAAGTCTAGAAAGCTCTCTTAAACAGCCATGGCTTAGCTGATTCACTGAGGAACTGAAACGCTTGCTGTCCTTGGCAGGTGGACACTCACAGTCAAGGCACCTCCTTAATACCCTGTATGCTTCTGTTTTCACCGATGAGAACACAGGCCTACTGAGAGCCCACTGCATAGGTTCCCAATTTCTTTATGCCAATTATGAATATAAGCATAATTATTGAATTAAAAATTATGTGAATCAATGAAACAGGAGTATGAAACAGAAGGCGTGTTTTTTTATAAACACTAAATGCAACGCCTAGAAACTCAACCAAGACAGGTGACTAAAATTTCTGTGGTTAAATCAGGTTCAGAGGGCCCCTAAATGGGAAGAAAAACTGGCATTCAGCTTTCTTTGCAGGTCTAAGGGTTCTGTTGTTCTACTTCAAGGAAATGGAACCTGGAAACTATACAAGATGCCTTTGTAAGGGTAGCAGGTGCAAGAGAAATGCTATGAAATTATAATCGACTGACACCCTGGAAGGAAAGACCTTGGCCCTATGTCAGAAACTGGCAAAAAAAAAAAAATGCATTTAAATTTTAAATGTCAAGGTAATATAATGCATGTCTGTCATTTTTTTTTTTTTTTACAATTCTCTATCTTAAAATTAACTGATTTTTAGCCCTGATTGCTTCCAATAAGAGGGTTTCTCCTGTACAATAAAAAAAATGTATTTCTTCAAGTGTGCTTCAGAACTGACCCCCAACCCAGCCTAGTATCTCAATGCAGTAAGTATACTTTCTGCATTTCTGTCCATTCAAAATCCAGATAGAGGAGCCTGTTCCTTCCCATCCCCTCTTGGCACCACGGTCTGGCAAGCAGGCCTGGCCATGTGATTTCAGGGTACGGGGCTAATTGAAAACACACAATGATTAAAAAACTATTAGAAGTTTCAAGATAGTGACAGCAGAGCAAGCATGGATCCCATGCGATCACAGTATTGCAGGTGGCATGCCTATGGAGCTGCCCCGCTGGCCAGACACTCACCTGATCAGATCTAACATGGCATCCACTGTACTGACTTCGGGGCTGCTGCCTGTCCTGTCAATTTCATCCACTTTCTGGGACACACCAGGCTTGATGCTCACCACCAGCACGATGCCTGCGGCCAAGGAGAGTACCACAGAGCATTAGGAACCTTCCAGAACACCCACCCCCCCAGAGCATCCTTAGAACCAGTAGACATGGTGGTACCAAGCAATACTGGAATGAGGACTCCGAGATCCAGCCAAAATGCTGAGCCTCAGCTGGGACCTCAGCAGTGGCCTTAATTATTTTTCCATTTAAATGAACCAGAAGGAACTTTTCCCATTTTTCTTTCTTTTCTTTTTTTTTTTTTTTAAACTAAGTTGCATTCCAGAATTGCTTCTGGAGAGATGTGCTAATGAGAATTTTCTATTTTCTTTTCCTTAGCTTATGAGATCAGCCTAGGCAGGGGTTGGCATGAGGGTGATTCCTTTTCCAACTCAGGGCACTCATTCAATATCTTTATGTAACTCTTACCCACAGATGCTGGTTATTTTCCTGAGGTGTTTCCAAAACAAGCCCTACCTTCCTTCCATACCAGAAGCCTTCAAATATCTGGAAAGCTATTATATAATCCAAAAAAGGGCTAGGTTTAAGAAAAGTAGTATTCCCTGTGACACTCAGGGGATGGAATGAGAACAAATAGACTTTAGAGGGAGAGATGGCTCTTGTATTCCTGCTGTGATGAACCGTCTCAAGGGGGAGTATCTGCGAGTGCCATTTTGGAACTTGGAACCATGGGTTCCTGTCCTTCGGGGTGTCCAAGCAGAGGTGGGAGGCTGGAGATCAAGGCATAAGAGACTCCTTGACTGGAAGGGGAATGCCAGTCCACAGGGGCAGGATGTCCAGATGCTGAGCAGGTCAGTTTTGCCAGTGAGATGAGTCAGGGGGTGATACAAGGACCATGGTGGGTGTGGTCCCCTCTTCCCTCTCAGGCTTGCAGGAGAGACACACACTGGCTTTTTCTTTCATGCCTCCCTCCCCTCAGGAACCTCATGGGGAGATGGGGCTTTGGTTTAAGACAGGGTTCAGGCCCTCCCAGGTGCCCTAACACCTGGTGCCTAACACCACTCCAACCTCACCACATCCTAACAATCCATTAAAGCAGAAGCAGCAGGATCACGCTGGCTGATTCTTCCCAGCCTCTCTGCCCACTCGGGGCATCCTTTTTAAAATGTTAGGTCACAAAGGACGGACCACACTTTCTTCACAAAAGAATGCCAAACATACAAGAGCAGCTACATTCCTTTATTAGAACTTTCTCCCCTTTTCAAGTGGAATTTATATTTGGCAAGTGCTGTGAGCTCTCAGTACCATGTGGAATTTGAAATGCACCGAAATGCTATCTTTTTGGAAATATTTCACAATTAGACTCAACTCCACTATTACAGACTAATTATTCAGTTTACAGATTATATAAGCTCTTGACTTCACTTCCTTCTACTCAGTGAGCCTGATAAAGCACAGAACTGGCAACCTCTTTCTGTGCCTTTACTAGGGACATTCATCAGCAGTGCCACAGCTGAACTTCAGTCAGTATTATATTTTCTTCATGTAAAAGGTGCCGTGTAGACTTTAAGCCCAAAAGCTTCATGTTAGTTTGACAAAACTACTTTTTGAATGGAAAAAAAAGTGCATTTAAAAAAGTCCAACTACTTTGAAAGAAAAATTCACCATTATACAGAGGAATAAGGAATCAGAAATAGATCTTACCTAGAACTACAGCAATGACAGTGGTACAGAAATAATATATGACAGCACGTAGACCAATTTTCCCGGATACACTGGAATCCAGTGCAGCAACACCTGCAAGAAGGGAGGGGGAGATGTCAAGTTACATTAATTTTTTTAAAAGATTTTATTTATTCATGAGAGACATAGAGAGAGAGGCAGAGACACAGGCAGAGGGAGAAGCAGGCTCCCTGCGGGGAGCCCAATGTGGGACTCGATCCCAGGACCTTAGGATCATGACCTGAGCCAAAGGCAGATCCTCAACCACTGAGCCACCCAGTCATCCCAAGTCACATTAATTTTTAAAAGAAGCGATTTCTAGGACTGGAGGTCATTCAATCTTCAAGATGTGAAATAAAGTGCTAAGCGCTGTCCTCTGCACCTGCTGGGCCTCACACATTTCCTCTGGATAAGATGCAACGGGCAAAGGAAGGTCTTCAAAATTGCCAACAAAGAATGCAGTCAGAAGAGAGGCAAGAGGTAATCTCTCCTCTCCGCTCACCCCACTGCCAGCCAGTGCTCTTGGGGCTGATTATGAGACAGGAGCAGCTCCCCTCCTGCATCTGCTCTAAGAACTTCGTTAAAATTTGTATGTCACATCCCCCCACAGCCTTCAAGTCAGTATCCAGAAAAACCCTTCTGGAATTCAATACCCAGAAAGTTTATCTTGAAGCATGGAGACCATTCTTTCCTCAAATAATGAACATTGTAAAACTCACCCTTGTCTCCCTTTTGCCTTTTCTGTCAGGAAGCTCAGAGTCAACCAAAAAGATAACTTTTGTGTGTGATTATGAAAGTTAATATATGTTCGTTGTAACAATTTGAAAACAGGAAAATGAAAATCACTCCATCTCATCAACTGTCATTGATATGCTGGAGAATCTTCTGTCAATATTTTTTCTTGATTTTTTTCATAAACATAGTTGAGATAATTCCATAGTTTTTAATCCTCTCTTCCTCATACTGTATCATAAGAATTTTCTTGTTACAAATTCCCCTCCCAAGGGTAATTTTAATGGCTGCATGATCTTGTCATGGGACCATACCATAATGCATTTAATCATCCACTTATTGCCAGAGCTTTGGAGATACTCAGAGCCAACTTTAATAATAAATCACAGTAATTTCATTATTTATCCTGGCTGGCACATTTTCTTCTTCTTTCCATGATTTTCAAATTGCTTCTACCTTAACAACCTTATTGTGTACGGCTCTGTGAGACAAAATATCCATTTTCAAGCGGTATGATATAAATAAAGATTTCCAATTTAAAAGACTTACAACCACACTGTTAGCAGTAGTCTCAAAAGGTCTATGGTGGTCTCTAACATGACTGAACGTCACCTGAAAAATGGAAGGGCTATCCAGAATGCCAAGGATAATTATGGAGGTGGGAGGCACACATCCCTTCTTGCTAGAAATCCTTGGCCTCCAGTAAAGATGCTTCTATAAAGGGAGCCAAATGATGCGGCTACCTGGATAGCTTCTGTGTTGGAAGACAGGGAAAGTGGAGAAGCAACCAAACCACCTTTTAGCTAACTGACATTTGAAGGTTTCAGACTGTACCCTGCCCGTTTTCCAAATGAGAACCACATATTGAGTCAAATTATCATCACAGAAAATTACTTGAAACTTCAGCACATGTGAGCTGTCCCATAACCACTGGCAAAGCCTGAAGTACCAGGCGGCAGGAAAAATGAAGAGGCTGGCATGAGGCAGCCCCAAGGAGAGGTAGTAAACCTGTAGGCTACTGGCATACACAGGTAGCTTGTGTGTTCATTCCTGACACCATAAAAGATCTATCCTTTTTTTAAAAAAGTGACTGGGGGATTATGCTTCTCACGTATCATTGTACATACTCCGTAAATCAGAGAAATCTGTAAGCAAGCTATCATCATCATGATGACAGAACAAATCATCTCTCACTGTAAACATGTCATTCATCCCAGCTGTTGATTGTTCCTCTGGAAGCTAATATTTTGACAGAAGGGGTTCTGGCCTCTTTAGCGACCACCCCACGATGCTGTAAGATCCCATTCGCCAAGGCTCGGGACAAGACTGTGCCATTACCATATGATGGGCATATTGCAACAGACACATCCTAGAATAACCCTGATGACAGATTCCATTATCTCTCTCTGGGAAAAATGCACTTTGCTGTGGTTGAGAAGACTTTCTTCTCATGGTAAGACAATTAAAAATAACAACTCTGCAAGAAACAACAATAGCAACAACAAAACATCAAGAGACAATGAAGGCCCCAACTCAGAATCTCCTATTTAGCTTTTGTCTCTTAAATGAAGAGGGGCACCGGGGTGGCTCAGTTGGTGAAGCATCTGTCTTCAACTCAGGTCATGATCCTGGGGTCCTGGGATCCAGCCCTGCACTGGGCTCCCCGCTCAGCAGGGATCTGCTTCTCCCCCTCCCTCTGCCTGCCACTCCCCCCTGTTCATGCTCTTTCTCTAATAAATAAGTAAAATCTTACAAGAGCAAACAATGCAAATATGTATGTTTGCTAACTACATATGAATATAAAATGTGGTCTAATATCCTATTTTAGAGCTCTGGCATGATTTCATGAACAATCCAAATAATTATTTATTTCACTCAAAATGAGTGATTAAAAAAAATTTCCAATTCAACAAAACTCCAGGTAACCTGTATCAGCACATGTAATCCTGGTCCAAGAGAGGATGTATATTTTCAGACATAGTGTCCTTGGGTAGATGTCTAATTTCAGTGGCTAACAGCCCCGAAGGTGCTGGCAAGTGACAGGCTTCCAGGGTAGCTGGAGACCTGTTCTCGGGTATGTGTTTTGTGCCCTCTCGGGGTTTTCTTCCAGCAGTGAAACAAATTAAATATATGTAGGTAATTGTTTCCAGCATATGTTAATATGTCTTAATTTGTCTTAATGATTTGGCCATGGGCTGATGCCTCTGCTTCTATTGCAGGACCCAGCTGGCAATAAAAGGCTTCATAATAATGAGATTCTTGGTGGAAACATCTTAAGCAAATGCATCCCCCAAAGCAGCCAGCCAGCTCCTCTCTGCTGGAGTACAGCAATTGTCTTGCAATTACTTTTGGGAAAGGCTTTATTTCCCGTTTCTCAAAACTACTTTAGTCCTACAATTCTCCTGGATAGATCAGGAATGTGTTCGAACCAATGATCGTCCTTCTCTACACTTTACCTCTAGAGTTACCCTTCTACCTCTCTAGTCATCACTGATTGGGGGGCAGAGCTGGCCCCCAAGTCCAGGTCTCAGATTAAAATGTGCTGCTGAGGACAGAGCCTCCATAGATAACAGGAACATTACTGAATTTAACTTGAAGATAAAATGCCTGTCTGGCCCTACACACCCCATCTGCCAAAAATAGCAATAATGTTGATGGTAATTATAATAAAAACAATGATGACAATAAACACTGGGTAGTGGGCAATGACTGCAGGTTATGTGTGTCACCTTCTTCCATGCTCAATGGTGAAGCTGGGATCCCAACCCAGATTCGACCCCAAAGACCAAATTCTTTTTCTTTTTTTGAGATTTTTATTTATTTATTCATGAGAGACACACAGAGAGGCAGAGACACAGGCAGAGGGAGAAGCTGGCTCCCCATGGGGAGCCCGATGTGGGACAGGACCCCAGGATCATGACCTGAGCCAAAGGCAGATGCTCAACTGCTGAGCCACCCAGGTGTCTCCAAAGGCCAAATTCTTAACCACTATATGTCCTGCTGGCTCTATCCATAAGCTACCAAATTCTAGACCAGCACTGCCTCAGAGAACTTCTGCAATGGTGGAAATGCTCTGTTTGTATTGCCTGATGTAGTAGCTACGAGCTATGTGTAGCTAATGAGCACTTGAAATGTGGCCAGTGTGACTAAGGAATTTTCATCTTGCTTAACTGTGATTGATTGCACACGTGGATAATGGCTGCCATGCTGGACAGCACACTCTTTAGACCTTACCAGGGGATCCAGCATTTAGCAGGTGCTGAGTAATTTTGAACGAACAAACTTAAGCTTAACTCCAAAGTTAGTTACTAAAGTCAGTACAACCTCTTTACCTTGCCGGCTTGGGGCCAGGGGAGACACAAGGAAGAACCATCATCTCCTAGGATGCATTTCCATCACTGCACTGACCCTAAAGCCTGAGGCTTATTCTTCTCTGTGTCCCCAGGGCATGAAATAAGGTGCTTTATGAATTTTGTACTTGATGCTTTCCCTGTGACAGAAAAAGCTGCATTTAAAAAAATAGGTAATCCCCTCCTTACAATGTGAGCCCATTTCAAAGATCCACTCATGTGTCAGTGATTAGGAACTTAGCAGGTAGTCTCCTGAGAAACCACCTGCACAGGGCAGTTTGGTTCAGTCCCCAGAGTGACCAACAATAATGCTTTTCATACATGATGTGAGAACATATTTAGCATTTTAATGTTTCTCTACCTACCTTTTTTTTCATCATTCTTTGCTCTCCCTGACCCTCCCCTAGCCTTTTAAATAAAATTTATGTACTAGACGTACACAGGTATTTTTTTACCTAAAAAGAGTACATTTCTCCTCCTTCACCCCAAATAGCCGGGATTTGCTGCCTTGGGGGGTGATATTGCTCCTGTTGAGAATGTGTGGTCTGGCTCAGTGGATGTCATGCAAATGGTACCTTAATCCAGATGCTGGACTCTGGAGACAGCACCTCTCCATCACTTCCTTAGTTACATGTAGCTCGTGGCTACTACAACGGGCAGCACAAAAAGACAACATGTCTACCAGCACCAGAAGTTCGATGAGGCAGCGCTGGTCTAGATTTGGTAGCACATGGATAGAGTCAGCAGGACATAATGGTTAAGAATATGGCCTCCATCACTTACTGGGGGGCATGGTCAAACAGCACGCTCACCTTCATTCCAAAAGGTGGGGCATCACTGTGCTTTATCCTGGGGTCTTACTCTCCATAGCTACCTGGATCCTCTGCTTTCAGGCCATGCCTCATGCCTGCTGAAGCCTGGTCACTCTCTTTGTGATCCACTCCCAGAACCCATTTCCTCTGGGTTCCTCCCTTTTTTTTTTTTTGATCCTCGAAATCAGTTTATTTATAATTTCCTTCAATTGTGGGCATCTACAAACATTTTCCATCTTAAGAAAAGTCAGAAAAAGCAACTAACAGAAAAATAAAATTGCTGAACTATAGATCTTAGAGTCATCCAAGGTACATGAACTTTTTTAAGAGACTGTGGGACACGGAATGTTAATGATCTTCATTGTCAGGGAACTTCCTAAACTTTTGTCTGAATGCCTCATGCATCACTTGAAGCTCATTTCTTCTCATTGAACATTGACAGATGAGAGGGGAATGCACACTAACCCATCATAAGGCAGGGGTGACAGGGTCTGTACAGAAACCAGAGAAAGGGGCTTAAAACCATTTATGGGGGGCACCTGGGTGGCTCAGGTCATGATCTTGGGGTCCTGGGATCCAGTCTCTCATCAGGCTCACCACAGGGAGCCGGCTTCTCCCTCTTCCTATGTCTCTGCCTCTCTCTCTCTCTGTCTCTCATGAATAAATAAAATCTTAAAAAAAAAAAACATTTATAGCAATTGGACAGGGATTTTCCGTTTGTTCAATATAACCACAAAAAGTAGGGCTAACATTTTGTAGGTTTTTGTTTTTTTACATCCTTACCTTGTAATTCATTTTTACTATAGTTTACAAAGATGACTGATCTGTGACAGACTGGAAATTTAAAAAAACTAGATCTCTCCCATCCATCTAAAAAACCAGATGCTTTGCAAAGCCCTGGAGCAGAGGATGGGTACTGGGGGTTTCGGAGGTGCCAGGGGTGCCACCAGGCTGAGATGATATGGCAGACAGACAGCATGTGAACTGGGCAGAAAAAGATGAGCAGGATTCTGACAAAGAGTGTTTGCTTGACCACAGGCTCCTGAACCTTCTCCTGGGCCTGTCTATGTACTTCCTGCAAAATCCAGGTTTACCAAGAACTCTGCTAGGCTAGTTTGACCAGAACCCCCACCCTCGATATCTGGTCAGTCTCCTTGTCCTCCAGCATCCCCCCAGGTGATGTCTGGCTACCCTGGCCTGCCTCCAGAAAGAATCCTGTGGGTTCAGTTTGGTCCGAATCCCCCAGTACCCCTGATGTTCTGTTTTAGTGACTCTCCACCCACTGACCTCCACCCTGCTCCTTGAAGATCAAATCCCATGTACGATGCTGTTTTCAGAGTTGAGCCCCACCTCTCTCCCCCCGACTGGCAAATCCCACTGCAGTGGCCCCCACGCCTATCACGATGGTCCGGAATAGTCTGTCCTACCACCTTTGACAGGTGTCACTGAGTTTTTGTTTTCTTAACAAGTCCAGTTTCCCAGTGAGCCCACAATTATCCTTCAAAACCAGGGACAGTCTGGAGGCTGGGCTGTGGCCTAGAAACAGGGACACCATCCAAGATTGCCCTTGGAAGTTAGGGGCACCTGCTTGGTCTTTATTTTAAGACCACACACTTACTTTTTTACCCTGGGAAGAAGCTCTGATGAGCTGGGGTGCTGGCTCCTGGCTAGAGTAGTAATAATCTATTAGAACTTTCTATAAAAACACCACAAAGGATGTAGTTGCCATGGGCTAAACAATAGCATGTTTTAAAAATAAACACCCGAGGGCAAAAGACTCCTCCGAGAACTCTGATTAAGCTACCACCCACTGGAGAACAAAGTTTTTGTGAAAGTCTCTCTCCACCTTGTCATTAAGGTGTCAAAATTAACTCCATTATTGGAAGGTTTTTTTTTTTTTTTTCCAGTCTGACATTTGATGGTATGTCACGACTGGGAATGGACACAACATCCAAGAAACTCATTGTTGCACAGGAGTTAAAACCCTCTTATCCAGATGGTCCCTCTATCACCGTCATGGAGAAAAACAAGCATGGACTCAAATCCCAGGCTTCTCTTCTCAGACTCAGTTTCTCCATCTATACAAACACAAAGTTTCAATGCCTCTGTCTCCTACAGGGTAATTGTAAGGAGCAAAGCAAGTAATCTCGCACAGCTGCTGTGAAGATTAGAACCAGTATCTGTAACACACCGAGTACAGTGCCTAGAACTTAACTATACCAGTAAATAGCCTCATTACTGAATGAAATGATCAAATGGAAGGTACTCAGCAAATATTAATTAGCTCATTCATCCCCTCTGAATCCTTCTGTATTCCTTCATCAGATAGGTGCTAAAGAGATCCTTCTTTTTTTTTTTTTTAAGGTTTTGTTTATTTATTCATGAGAGACACACAAAGAGAGGCAGAGACACAGGCAGAGGGAGAAGCAGGCTCCCTGTGGGGAGCCCGATGTGCGGGATTCAATTCCAGGACTCTGGATCACGACCTGAGCCAAAGGCAGATGCTCAACCACTAAGCCGCTCAGGTGCCCCTAAAGAGATCCTTTAAGAGCATCCGTCAGACCATTTCACACCCTGGTATGACCTCCAATGGCACGGATGATAAACTAGAAAATCCTCATGCTGGCTGAGGAGACCCTGATGGAAAGGTGCCTGCCTGCCCTCTTAGCCCAGGCTGTGCCACCTTCCCGCCTGGTCATCCCCCAGCCCTCACCTGAAGCAGACCCAGCTCCCTCCCAATTTGCAGGGACTCCTCTCTCTGCCCCATTGCCTTCCCTCTACTCTTCACTTGTCTACTTTCAAGACTTTTCTTGGGGCTCCTTCCCTGAGTCACCAGGCTAAACCAGGCTCCTCTGTTTCCTCACCTGGCACCCTGCTCATACATGTTTCACAAGTTGTATTAATAGGCTCATTATTTATCTCCATCTTTTGCACTAGACTGTAGCAAGCAGCATGGAGGGCAGGAGACCCAGATGTCTGCGTGTTCAGCAATGCATAGCTAGTGCCCAGCATGTAGAAGGAGCTTGATTAACATGTGTTGGTTGAATGGTTGAACACCTAGTTATTTATGGTTGCTGCCCCAGACCTGAGGGAGGCCTCAGTTTCTGGTGCCTGGACAGCAGAATGTTCCAGAACAGAACTCAAGACTGCACCAGTCCCAGGTCCTACTCTTATGATCTGTGTGATCTTGGAACAGGCCTTGGAACTGTCTCTGAGGATGGAGACTGTGTCCCACTCACCTTACTACTTCATTGGGTTGCTACAAGGATTAAATGAACAAGTTCATTCCCCAGGGAAAATAAGGCTAGATATGACCTCACCTTGTTTTCCAGGACACGAGAACATCTCTGCTTCTTGGATTAATACCCCTGGGATGTGACAGGGGAAGAAAAGAGGCAGAAGGGAGCATGCACTGTGCACTCCTCGCCCATGACATCTATTTTTCTTAGAGGCATCTATACAAAGGACTCCCTGAAAATAGGTTATATCAGCACCTTAGACTCTTCTGTGAAGTTAACAAAATACACTGGTCCTTGGGCAGAACCAACTAAAGGTCACTTTGCAGCCTCTGTCAGCAGGTCTACATTTGAAGTTCAAACATGTGTCAAGAAGCAGTGGGCCAGTCTTCTGGTCCTCAGCCATTCAGGGAGCTGTTTTCAACTTTTTTTTTTTTTTATTACCATGGATCTTGGTGGTATTTGTAGTGGGGACCAATTTTTTAGAAGACCCCATGAGCTTCTGAAGGATGCTTATGGTTCAGTAAGAGCATTAAACACATCTCAGAGGATCTAAGGAACTCAGCCATCCTCTTCAAAGTCCATACAAATGCTTTGACATCAGGACAGCTAACAGCTCAGTGAAACTTCCTTTTTTTTTTTTTTTTTTTAAACCACAACCTAATTATTATTGGGCTTTTTGCTTCTCCTTATTCTATAAAATCAGTAGCTCAGGATTCTGGGTAGAAGCCACTTGTATGCCGGTGAACTTCACAGTTTATTACAAAGAGTAAGTCTTTTTTAATGTTTTCCTTTCTGGAATGAATGCATTGCATGTACCTGCATCTGTAGGGCTCAATTCTAATACTGGCTCTGTAGCTTCTTTTTTTTTTTTTTTTTTTTTTTTTTTTTTTTTTTTTTTAAATTTTATTTATTTATGATAGTCACAGAGAGAGAGAGAGAGAGAGAGGGGCAGAGACACAGGCAGAGGGAGAAGCAGGCTCCATGCACCGGGAGCCTGACGTGGGATTCGATCCTGGGTCTCCAGGACCGCGCCCTGGGCCAAAGGCAGGCGCCAAACCGCTGCGCCACCCAGGGATCCCGGCTCTGTAGCTTCTAATGCCAAGGCAGGGACTTTTTAGAAACTTCTGACAGTATCAGGCGTACCACGACACAGTACTACTATTTTCCTATTTTACAATTGAGGACAAGTTAAGTAACTTGTCAAGGTTTCACAGCTAGCAAATGGCAGAGCCAGGATTTGAACCAGGCAGTCTGGCTCCTTGGTCTGCACACTTAACCACTTGACTCTCCTGCCTCTCTGTGACTGGTACTGACAAGGTTCTTTGCCTGACTACAACTTTGTCAGGCTCCTGGATCTTCTCCCAGGCCCATCTGTTTATTTTCCTGCAAAACCTAGTTTTCGTAAGAACTCTGCTAAGTCAGTTTAATCAGAACCTGGTATCTGATCACTCTGCATACCTAATCAGGCTCCCCATCCTCCACCTTCCCCCAGGTGATGTGTAGCCACCCTGGCCAGCCCTCAGCAAGAATCTTATAGGTTGGTTTAGCCAGAATCCCTCTCATGGTTTCTCTTATGATTTTCCATCCACTGACTCCCCTCCCCTGGCTCCTTGGCTATCAGTTCTCACTTGCTGAAGCTGTATTCAGAGTTGAGCCCCATCTCTCTCCCCCACTGCAAAATCCCATCACAACGGTCCCCATACCTATTGTGATGGTCCTGAATAAAGTCTGCGTTACCACCTTAACATGTGGCATTAAATTTTTTAACAATCCTTTCCCACCTGAAGCTCGTTCAGGGTGTTCCTTTGCAGAGAAGGGTGACCACCTGGTAGTCACTGCTGTGACTTGCTCCCCATGCCTAGACATGTCCCTGATGAAGGCACGTGCTGGCCTTTCTGTCCCCACCCCTCTCCCCTGTGTTTCTAGTACTGTGCTCAAAGTCTCACTGTCCTTGAGAGGCCATGTTATCTGCTGTTTTCTTCTGCCTAGAGTCCCTGCTTCCTTCATCTGATTCTTAGGTTTCTTTCAAGACTCCACTCCAGCGTCCCCTCTACCAGCCTCATTCCTACAAAGCACTTATCACCGCATTTTTTTTTTTTTTTGCTGGGACAGGACCTCTATATTGTATGTGCCTAGCATAGAGCCTGCGACAATGAAGATGGAATGAATGAATGAATGAGTGAGTGAGTTGTATCCCAGGTCCATGCATTTAACACACAGGAAGTTTCTTAGAGTCTCTGCATGGCATTTCATTCCTTTTTTTTTTTTTTTAAATATTTATTTATTTATTATTCATGATAGAGAGAGAGAGAGAGAGAGGCAGAGACACAGGAGGAGGGAGAAGCAGGCTCCATGCCAGAAGCCCGACGCGGGACTCAATCCCAGGACTCCAGGATCGCACCCTGGGCCAAAGGCAGGCGCTAAACCACTGAGCCACCCAGGGATCCCTCCTTTTTTTTTTTTTTTTTTTTTAAGAAAAAAAATCAGGTTAACTTCTAGTTGAACAGAGCTGTGAGCCAGTGTAGTCACAGTATAGGCAGAAGAGAAAGCTTATTCATGGCTGATTCTCGGGGCCTTCCTATCTCAGTGAGACTTGGTTGCACCTCTTGCCACTTTTCATTTGATTACTGTGGCAAGTGGCATTTTCATTGTAGGAGTTCCACTCCTTACACGTTATGTGCCAGTTTCCTCTTTGGAGAAAAGGCATTGTAGATGTCGAATTATTGCATTAAGTCCTCTGGCTTCCATAACTGTGTTCTAACTCCATGCAAATTTCCTGATGACCTTAGGGAAATGTTTAATTCATGTGTGCAAAGCTGCTTAATTCATCTTATTTTCTCACTTCCCCAACAAGGCTTGGGAAGGTTAAAAGAAAAAAAGGCACTTAAATTCAGGCAGAACCCAGTGGTTACAGATGTTGTAAAGGAAGCAAGAAGCTCCTTTGTCTATATGGTTTTAGGCTACAACCCTGCTTTCCTCAGCATGGAGCTTGACGTTTATAGGCCACCTTGAAATAACAATTTTCTAGCGATTAAAGTACAAAAAAAGCACCAATCTTTCCAGAAAGCATGCATACTCCCCTGCCCCCACCAGCTGACATTGACACTAAACACTCTTTGCTCCCTAATGGCAAGGGGTATAACCAAGTGAAGTGATACATGAGTCTTCCACTCTTGTACCTTCTTGCCCACACGGGGATTCATGAATCCAACCGGCTCCCTGCGATCCATGAACAGGTGAGTGGCAGGCATCTCATCCTCTCACAAGTGCTTTTCTCTTTGTTTTCACACAGTTGGGTTAACAAATGTTGAATTCAACTGAACCGTGTTAAAAGTGGGCACATGCATGGTTCTTCCCACTGGAGGAAGGTACACAGGTACACAGCTGCTTATGAGTAAATGAATACACAGCTTAAAAAACAATGGAGCCCACACCACCAGCCCACACTATCCAAGCGTGTCATCACCTGCAAAGCCTGAATTTAAAAAACAGGCTTAGTGGTTGAGCATCTGCCTTTGGCTCAGGTCATGATCCCAGGGTCCTGGGTCATTCTCCCTCTGCCTATGTCTCTGCCTCTCTCTCTGTGTCATTCAAGAATAAATAGGTAAACTTAAAAAATGAAAAACAGGCATCTCCAAATACCTTGACTGACTTCACATATCCTGTTCCACCCTCCATCCCTCTTCCCTCTGTGCCTCTTTGGAGGCATTTACACTCATTACTTGATATGAGTAGTGATTGCTTCCTGTGATTTATTTTGCCACATGGATTCCACCTCAATGACACTGTATCTTGAGAGTTTGACTCTAGCCTTGTTCTTCATCTTGACCAGCTGCTGGCTGGCCTCCTGTTATCAAAAATAAATGCTTTATTGACACACAGCTATGCCCATCACTTACATATGGTTTATGGCTGCTTTTCTGTGACAGCCAGTTTGGAAGTCGGAAACCACTTGGTTTGAAAAGCTAAAATATTCACTATCTGGTCCTTTACAAAAATGTCTCCAGCCCCTTGCTTGTTAGAAAACCAACTTACAGGCATATTCTACAGCTGGCTGTTGTTTAATAAATACTGTTTATATCTAAGCCTCTGTAAGACTTAATTTTTTTTTTCTTGGTTAAAAAGTAGTAGAAAAATCTCTGGCCTTAGAGCTGAGATCAAGCCCTCCAAAATTGGAAATCCTAATGTAGAGGCTGGAGTGACAACCATCTAAATTTTGTAACAAGTTTGTTTGTTTCTTTGTTTTTTAAATCATTGAAAGGTAGAGTCTGACATTTATCCTTGAAGGAACTCCCCACGATTGTAAATCCAATATCCAACCAGTGCTCTTGTCAAAATAGGAAGGTCATCAATAAGCAGAATGCAAGTGTTTTCTACCAAAGTCTGTTTTTTTTTTTTTTTTTAAGATTTTATTTATTCATTCATGAGAGACACACACAGAGAGAGGCAGAGACACAGGCAGAGGGAGAAGCAGGCTCCATGCAGGGAGCCCGATGCGGGACTCAATCCTGGGACCCCAGGATCATGCCCTGGGCTGAAGGCGGTGCTAAACCATTGAGCCATCTGAGCTGCCCTTCTACCAAACTCTTATGTTTGGTACGTGACTTGCTCAGGAGGTGAAAACGGTACTAGGACCCAGGGACGCAATGGCTTGGTCTTTTTCTACCAAAGTCTTTTTTTTTTGGTTTGGTATGAATTTGGAATGTACTGCCCTGCAAACTGATGTGGCTTCTTGAGGAGCTGACATCTGCAGGAAATCCAGATTGAAGTGCCACACGAATGAGTAGGAATAAGCGTCTTGCTCCCAAGAGAGACGGTGCACATAAGAACTGGCATGGATTCAGCATAGTCCAAACTCCCAAATCCTGCAAGTTGGGTGGGAATGCCCTAATCTGTCAGGTGCTAATGGTACCTATTCTAGTGTGAGTCTCCTGATGGGGCCCCCAAGGTAAACCATCCCTTTGTGGCTGTGAGGAGGGTTGCCTCTCAAGTGGATATTCCTTGATGGCGGTCATCCCAGGAAGAGGTTGCTCTTGGGTCAGGACAGGAAGACCTGTGTGATGTGAAATTTTTTCTTTTCAAAACCTAGTGTCAGGTGGTGGGGTCTGGGATGTGGTAAGGCCTAGAATATCTTCAGGAGGAAGAATAGGCTGGAAGCTAAGCAAAAGGGGAGCCCTCTTAAGAGACCCTGGGACTCTCAGAAGACCTCATCGAGGAGCAGCTGGGTGTCACTATTGGTATTTCCCCTAATTTCACTTTCCAATCTTTCATAAAGCTTTATCCCAAGGAACAGCCTGGTCTTGGCCATGCTATAAAGAATTAGGTTCTCATTCCTATGTTAGGATAGAGGAGCAAAGGGGGAGCTCTTCAGCATCAGAGGGGTGGCGGAAGGCACAGGAGACACCAGGAAGGGGGCAGCTGTGTTTGGCAGAGCACTTCTGGCCCAGGTGGTGGGGGCAAAGAGGCTGGAGTACAGGAGTTAAGGACCTCTTCCTGCCTACAGCTGAGGTGCCATCTTGGAAAGACGGTCAGGGAAACTCTGGGAGTGGCTGTGGAGGGGCTGTTCCCTTTCCTGTGCTGGTCATAGGAGGCTCAAATCATCATCATCATTTGCGTATTAAAGAAAACGTGCTCTGAATTTAAACTCACTGGCTGGTGAAATGTGGACCAGGATTTTCCAGAGCCGCAGTTCTCATGTACCGAAGCCATTTCCCCTGCTATTCCCCTGGTGGTTTGGTACAAATACAGCTTAGAAACAAATCCAAACGTTAATAGGGCCCAAACAGTCTGCACATCATACGAGTGTGTCTCTCAGGATGTAAGTTATGGGAAGGATTCTGTTAGTGCCTACACTGCCTGTCTCTGAAAGTGCCTTGAGATTTTGTCTACCATGCCTTTGTTTTTTTTTTTAAGATTTTATTTATTTGTAGAGAGAGAGAAAGAGAGAAAAAGAGAGAGAGAGAGGCAGAGACACAGGCAGAAGGAGAAGCAGGTTTCATGCAGGGAGCCCGATGTGGGACTCGATATTGGGTCTCCAGGATCACACCCTGGGCCGAAGGCAGGAGCTAAGCCGCTGAGCCACCCAGGCATCCCTTTTTTTTCTGTTTTAACTAAATTCTAGACATTCTGTTATCTTATTCCTACATAATTCCGTATGCATTAAAAAGGACATTTTCTTACATAACTAAAAGCCATTATCACTAATAAAATTATCAACAAATTCAAATTTCCTCAATTAATGGGACATCTTACCCTCATCATCATATGAAGGTGGTTCTTTTTTTTTAAAAAAAAAAAGGGACGCCGGGGTGGCTCAGCAGTTGAGCATCTGCCTTTGGCCCAGGGCGTGATCCTGGGGTCCTGGGATCGAGTCCCACATCGGGCTTCCTGCATGGAGCCTGCTTCTCCTTTCGCCCGTGTCTCTGCCTCTCTCTCTTCTTGTCTCTCTCATGAATGAATAAATAAAACCTTAAAACAAACAAACAAACAAACCCCCAAAACACAGCTATAAATTAAGTATTTTTATGTCAGCAAAGGCTTTGATGGCAGAGGGTTCTTTTTTTTTTTTTCCCTACTTGTTAATTCACTAAGAGTTTCCTTTACGCAGAAGTACAGGCTACTAGTCATAGATCTCAATTTTTGTTTCTACCTCTAATTTATGTATCACAAGGGAATTCATTTAATTCTCCCCAGCTTTCAACATGCATCTTCCTTTGTCCTAATAAGTGTATAAGTTATTGATCTGCTGGATTTATAAAGGCTCTTGAAAAGTGAAAAATGCTCTTCTTGTGTATTTCCACAGCCACTCTGTGCTTTACCCTGCTGGCTCCGTGCTGGGTGAGGAGGCTGAGGACTACTGGGGGTTTGGGAGAGGACCACACACCAGGGAAAAGGTGATGCAGAGGTGCAGGGGCCGGGAGCAGAGCCGAGGAGGAGAGAGGCAGGGAAGCTGCCAGAGGCAGCGATGGAGGATCATAGAGCAGAATCCACCCCAGTCTCTCTCTCTCTCTCTCTCTTTTTTCTTAAAATACAGGGACCTGCCCTACAACCCAGCAATTGCACTGTTGGGGATTTACCCCAAAGATTCAGATGCAATGAAACGCCGGGACACCTGCACCCCGATGTTTCTAGCAGCAATGTCCACAATAGCCAAACTGTGGAAGGAGCCTTGGTGTCCATCGAAAGATGAATGGATAAAGAAGATGTGGTTTATGTATACAACGGAATATTACTCAGCCATTAGAAACAACAAATACCCACCATTTGCTTCAACGTGGATGGAACTGGAGGGTATTATGCTGAGTGAAGTAAGTCAATCCGAGAAGGACAGTGTATGTTCTCATTCATTTGGGGAATATAAATAATAGTGAAAGGGAATAGAAGGGAAGGGAGGAGAAATGTGTGGGAAATATCAGAAAGGGAGACAGAACATAAAGACTCCTAACTCTGGGAAATGAATTAGGGGTGGTGGAAGGGGAGGAGGGCAGGGGTGGGGGTGAATGGGTGACGGGCACTGAGGGGGCACTTGACGGCATGAGCACTGGGTGTTATTCTGTATGTTGGCAAATTGAACACCAATAAAAAATTAATCTATTAAAAAAATAATAAAATAAAATAAAATTCTAAAAAAAAAAAAAATACAGGGAGCCAGCTTCTCCGTCTGCTGTTTCTCTGCCTCTCTGTGTCTCTCATGAATAAATAAAATCTTTTAAAAAAAGAGAGAAAGGAGGGAGGAGAAAGAATTTGAAAGAGAGGAAGAGCAAGAGAGAGGAGAGAGAGAGAGAAAGAAAATACAAAACCAACAAAACAAAAATAACAAACACCTGTTTGCCTTGAAAATGTAAAGAAAGCATGGTGAGTCATGTTTTCTTACTATCTCAATCTCACATCATTAAGCAGTTTTCATCCCAACTTTTTAAAAATCCACATACATTTTGATAAATTTTGGATTGTACACAACACTGTTTTATCTTCCTATTTGATACCATGTGAGGAACATATCCATATGTCATTTAATGTTTTCAAAACAAGGTTTTTAATAGTTGCAGAGAATCATAACTTAGGGGTATAACTTACATTTAGATTGCTTATAATTTGCCACCATGATTTAAAAAAAAAATGTTACCATGAACATTCTTGTACCTAAATCTTTGAACAGATTGCTGATTATTTACGAGAAATTCTGAGAAACAGAATTACAAAGTGGAGAGACCAGGACATGTTCCAAGCTGCACCCCCCAGAAGTTTGTTCCAATTAATACAATAATCAAAAATGTATGAATGAGCCAGTTTCCCCACAATCTTGCTAATACTAGTAATATTGTTTCCCCTTTAATCTGACAATTTAAATCATGAACATGGCATCACTGTTCCCAGGCTGCTCTGTTCACGTTCCCTTAATCTTTGACTATTTTATCACTCCAGGGCAACAGTATGGATAGGGGTTCTGGTCGGTCTGTCTCTCTCTCTCTGTCTCTCTCCTGTTTAACTGCTGGGGGTTTGCTAAAGGAAAAATGTAGAAATGTCCAGACCCGTGCTACAGCCTCAGAAAGCAGCTGGGCTATGTGAGCAGAGTGCTGAGGGTTGCAAATTATTTTCCTAGATTATCTACAAGACTGAGCTAGCACGCAAAACAGCCAGACTGCAAAAATACCACTAATTATTGACTGCCAAGAGTGGTACATATTTCAATATCTGATATTATACTCGCATATCCAAACATGTATTTTTACCTTTTCTTCTAAAACCCAGTTTTGTGTACGAGTTTTGGATCTGTTGCCTAATTTGGATCAACTTTCCATACATCCCTCCCATAGAGCCAAATTCTATTTTTAGGTTTTTGAAAAGATTTTACTCATTTGAGAGAGAGAGAGAGAGAAGATGAGAGAGAGCATGCATGAGTGGAGGGAGTAGCAGGGGGAGAGGGAAAAGCAGACTCCCTGTTGAGCAGGGAAGCCTGCTGACCTGGGAATCATGACCTGAGCTGAAGGTAGATGCTTAACTGAGTGAACCACCCAGTTATCCTATCTATTTGTTTTTAAGAGAGAGAGAGGTGGGGGTAAGAGAGAGAGAGAGAGAGAGATAATCCCAAGCAGGCTCCACACTCAGCAGCACAGAGCCTGATGTAGGGCTTGATCCCTTAATCCTGAGATCAAGAGCTGAGCCCAAATCAAGAGCTGGATGTTCAACCAACTGAGTCACCCAAACACTCCCTCCACAGACTCAAGTTTTAAATGGTATTGATCAAGTGATTTATGTATCTCATGCAATTGCATGCAAATACAGAATGGTATGCAGAACTATAAACATTTGTCTTGGGAGAGAGTCTAAAGCTTTTGTTGTGTTCTCAAAGGAGCCTAAGAAAAGATTTAGTCTTGATGAGGAGAAACTTCTCAGAGGTTAAAAAGGCAACACGTATGGGGGCTAGCAGGTAATGGAAATGAGAGCAGTGGACGAGGTGTCAGGTGATAGGGAGTGGTGGGGACTGTGGTGTCCTCAAATGTATTTGCTTCAACTAAATGGAGTAGCTGTCTCTTAGCTCCAGATCACTGTTGGTCTGTGGGGACATGCGTTCAGTATTTCCTGATCTTAATTATTCTCAGAGGTACCCAGAAATCCATATGCTTACATGAAATCTTCCAAATTTCAAGTGTGTATGATGATTTAAAGTTGAATAGACTTATCTATTCAAGTAAATAATATATAGTACAAACCACTGGGCTACTGATCTGGTCCCCAGGGTCCAGGGCCTAAAAGAAGCCAGGCATTTCAAAACATAATTAAGTATGTACATAAAAATAATTAAATGCTCTTTTTAGGCTTGTAATAAGCCAAGAACACCAAGACCATTTAAGGACAAGGCTCCTAGGGGATTCTAATCTTTCTGGAGTTTGGCATTTGGAAAGTTCAATAGCCAACTCTATAGCTCCTCAAGCAATGCAGCTGCTGAGTACAGCAGAGCCTGATATCTACCTTCCCTCTCCACCGAGCCAACATCCAGTACTCTACATAGATCAGTCCCAGGTCTTTGTCATGGCAGTGGGGAAAAATGTTTAGAAAAGGACATGTCAAGAATCCTAATTGCATGATTACAGAAAACCCTGATTTTTCAAGCTGCCAACACTAGTGACTGTCAGGCCATGTTTTACTTAACACCAGAATTAAGATAGTACAAGAAAGTATGGAATGCACTGAGCAGCTTACCACACCCAGACTAATGACATTTTTGTAAGCCAAATTAATCTGTACCCCTAGAGGGGAGCTTGCTCTTTAAAGCAACAGAATGACCAAGGAGGAAAAAAGCATTTCCAAATCCAACTGGGTCACAAGTTCGGATTTTAAAATACCAGGCTTTTAAAATATGGTGCCAACCCATCATAAAATGTTTCCCACAGCGTGTGGCTCTGAGTTTCCAGGGCAGGTATGCGGAGGTGTGGATATGCAGTGGGGAAGGCAGAGAGACTCAGAGGGTGGCCGCGTAGAGAGTGGGGGGTAGCACGGCTGCAGTTGGGAAACAGATGAGTGAACTGCTCAAAACAACATCGAAACTGACAACCACATTTTGCCTGGGGACACTGGTTGACATTTCAGTGACCAAATATGTGGGCATTTCTTTTTTTTAAACGTCTGTGCCCTGGATAGAGTTTTATTTATAATATGTTTGAAAATGGCATCTTCCTCTCAAGACATCACATGGCTGGCCAAACGAAGATTCGAGCGAGAAGCGGTGGACAATGCCCTTGGCAGAGCAATGCCACTTTGTGAATAATGTAATATTTCCACTCAAGCAAAATATACACTTTCCAAGGAGTGTGTATGAGTGTGTGTGTATGTGACGCATCAAATGCATTTCAATTTTTTCCATAATTAGAAAAGAACAACTTAACAGACAACTCCTTAAATAATCACAGAGAACATCCGTTTTCTCAAGGTACCTGTAATCATGCTGGATATAATTAATGGCAAAATGATGAGTTTCAGCATCCTCATTAGGATTTCACCGGGAAAAGCAAAGTAGAATTTCTCCAGACTAGACAGCTTGCTGTATTCTCGAACCAAGACTCCTATGGCAATCCCTAAGAACGACAAAGATTGGAAAGGAGAAAAGAAAACCAGCATTGAGTTCTTCTGTATATATTTCAAAAAAATACCTCCCAATACCCCCATATTTTAATGGCAAGAAAAACAGTTTAGATGATCTTCCGTGAGTGAAAATTTTAGACTTAAAAAACAAATCACATTTTAATGAATGCAAAGTGCACATTATTCAGTTAATCTGTAAAAAGTACTCCTCATGTGAAAGGTTGTGTTTTCATTTCTTTTCTCCTTCAATTATATTTATTATAATGACAAAACATCAAAAACACTGTGAGAAGGAAAAGAAATTCATCACCCAATATAATTATTTTGTTTTACACTCCCCTTAATCTTTGTCTACCTTAGGTATTTTACATTCTATTTTTGTTTGTTTTTTAAAGTAATCTGTAACCCCAACATGGGGCTTGAACCCACCACTCTGAGATCAAGACTCTCATGCTCTTCTGACTCAGACAGCCAGGCATCTCAGGTGTTTTACATTTTATAGCTTCCATATCCATGTTCATTTTTGTCATTTTCTCATACTCTTTGCATGATAGTTTTTATTAGTACTCTGTGTTTATGCAACTTTTGTGATTTTAATAGCAACATATGTTCTCCTGGTTTGATATGTTTACATGTTGTTAAACAACTGTGTTGTCCAATGCTCTCCATCCTGCTCTGGTTGTTTCTAGATGATGATGTGTCCAAATTGGTTTGACCAAGAGGCTTTTTAAGAAGCTACTGAACCCGAGTACCTTGGACACTGAGGCTTATATTTATGTGAGTATAGGGAAATGTTCAAAATCAAGAAATGTTACACAATGGAAGCCTGAACAATGATGGAGCTCGGGGCATCAATCCCTGCATTGTCGAAAATCTGAATATAACTTTTGTCTCCCCCCAAAAATAGTGACAGCCTGCTGTTGACTGGAAGCCTTATCCATAACATAGTCAATTAACATGTATTTTGTATGTTATATGTACTGTGTACTGGATTTTTACAATAAACTAAGCTAGAGGGAAAAAATTTTTTATTTTATTTTATTTTATTTTATTTTTTATTTATGATAGGCACACAGTGAGAGAGACAGGCAGAGACACAGGCAGAGGAAGAAGCAGGCTCCGTGCACCGGGAGCCTGATGTGGGATTCGATCCTGGGTCTCCAGGATCACACCCTGGGCCAAAGGCAGGCGCTAAACCGCTGCGCCACCCAGGGATCCCGGAAAAAATGTTATTAAGAAAGTCACAGGAAGAGAAAATATATTTACAGGGCTGGATTGCATTTACTGAAAAAAATCCACGTGTACATGGACCCACGCAGTCAAATCCACGTTGTTCAAGAGTCAACTGCACGTTCTCTGAACACTTGCCTTCACAAGACATCTATATGAATTCCTTCCTTGCGCTGGCTTTGGTAACTACAAATCACAAACTTTAAATATTTCTTACTTATCCTCTTCTGAAAGGTCCCAACATTTAATTGCCTTACTCTTTCCAACTCTCACACATTGCCCCTTTGTAATACTTCTTTTTATAAATTTTTAAAAAGGTTTTATGTATTTATTTATTTATGAGAGAGAGAGAGACAGACAGACAGACAGTGCACATGAACAGGGGGAGGGGGAGAGGGAGAATCCTAAGCAGACTCTGTGCTGAGCCTCACCATCCTGAGATCATGACCTGTGCCGAAATCAAGAGTCAGATGCTTAACTGACTGAGCCACCTGGGCGCCCCTCTCTTCTTTTTTTTCTTATTTAAGTTTATTTATTTCTTTTAAGCAATCTCTCCACCCTACCTGGGGCTCGAACTCACAAGCCCGAGATCAAGAGTCACATGCTCTTCCAACTGAGCCAGCCAGGAGCCTCACTATACCTCCATGTTTTTTAAACCAAGACATAAAATGGGCTGGGATGAACCTGTACATCTTTTTTCCCCTCATCAACCTCTGAGGATGATATGTTAATTGGAGATAAAATGGCTAAACAGCAGAAACACTCAAGGAGGATATCCCTGGATCTGCTCCTTTACAAACTCAGATAATTAGTCCGTGAAAATTTACAGTTGCTTCGGCACAATTAAGAAATCTAGGGCAACAAAGAGATGTGAATTATAATCAAAACTAGAGTTTTCATTTAAATTCAGGTATACTTCCCATGTGTGTTAGTAGGCCAAATAAAGGAACCCCACAAGATACATCTGTGTAGTGACCTCATCCTTGGTTTATTTTTATTTTCCTACATGTTCTACCTTTGTCTTAATCTCTTTATTTTGGGCATGCATTTCTAAATGTATTTCTGATCAGTCATTTAAAATTACTTTTGGGAGACACCCAGGTGGCTCAGTGATTGGTTGTCTACCTTCAGCTCAGGTCGTGATCCCAGGGTCCTGGGATCGAGTCCTGCATTGTGCTCCCTGCTGGGAGCCTGCTTCTCCTTCTGCCTGTGTCTCTGTTTCTGTGTCTCTCATTACTAAATAAATAAAAACCTTAAAAAAATTAAATTACTTTTGTAACAAACATATGCACAACCATTTCTCAAATTGTAGCTAAGACAAAAGGAAAAAAAAGAGCTCTAATACCAATCCCACTTGGTTCATATTTCAAAACCTAGGGTTAGAGATTCCTGAATGGTTCAGAACGCCAAGGATTCAAAATATTTTAGGTGAATTTAAAAAGCAAGTTGTGCTTACTTCCTACTTAATAAATGCCTCTGTTCAGCTGTTCTATATGGAACATACCTACTTTATGCTGTAAGGAAACTCTGTAGTGTTCAGTGTTTTAAAAAACCAAACAAACATTCTCTCTCATACTCTTTAGGTTGCCTCAAATAAATTTTTGGCTTGTATGTCAAAGAAAGCTCTGTGTTTAAAAAGAAAGGAGATGTGTCTGTGCTCAAAAACCCACCACAAAAGCACTCTGTTGAGTAGCAAAAGAACCCCATGTGCTCCAATTTTAAGGTTTATATTACTAACAATTAACTGTGACTCTAATCATCTCCACCCCAAATAAATGCAGGGAAATTAGAGAGAAGTGTACTTGCTATTTTTTAGTCTTTATCCAGATCATGGGTTTTTACAGGAGAAATAAAAGAGTCACCACAAAGAGTCATTTCAAAGCTATCAGAGGTGACAAGCATCATGAATAGGTTACTGTTTTTAAACTTTTTATCAAATGTGCTCTTGAAGTAACACGAATTATAATTTTTTTCTTTCCCCTCCCTTCCTTCCTTCCTTCCTTCCTTCCTTCCTTCCTTCCTTCCTTCCTGAAAGGAAAGAGAATATAAATACCAACCAAGACCTGGAGAAGCAGTTGAGAGATTTGCCCTGGGCCAGAGATGTCATCCCAGGACCTTCAAGTAAGATGTGGCTGGTGAAGAAGCACAGCCAGGAGTTATACCTTGTAAATGGGTGTGTTTTATATTGGTCTCAGAGCAGTTTGGAAAAATTGGATGCCTGATAAGAAAAATCCTTGGAAGATTTTCCAGGTCCCAAGATGAGGTCAAGATTTCACAGGGCACAATCCTTCTCTACATTTCTCCAGAGCCAGAATCTTGGACTGGAGCGGTCTCCAAAGACAAAGGCTGTTGGGAATAAGAGCCTGCGTGGAGGTACACAGTTCAGACCCATTTGGCAGGATAACTCCCAGAAGTAAGGAAGGTGAAGATCAAGAACTTCCCTGAATGGTACAGCTCTCTGGAGGCCTTTGGCAGGGCTAACAAGGAAGCCCAAAGGTAGAATTATGTAGATCTCTGTAGCCCCAGAAATCATCAGAAACTTATTCTAGGGCAGCTTTCTCTCACTCAGGCAAGAAGATCCCAAGCAGGTAATGAGGCTGGAAGAGCTCTGTGTCAGAACCACCCGCTTGAGTTCTTACTCTGCCATTTACAAGGTTTGTCACTTGGGCCGTAATTTTAACCTCTCCCATCATGGAGTGGTGGGATGGAAGGTATGGGGCAAAGGGCTTGGATGAGATGCCCTCAGGGTCCATACTAATGCCTGAGATACTATGATCATCTCTGACAGTTAATGTCCTCAGCTTTAAAATGGGCTCATAGGACCAGTTCATTGGCTCCCTAAAGAGCTGGCTGGACCTTCCCCAGTATTTATGCTAAGTATAAGTGTATCAGTAAAACAGGGAAGAAAAAACTGGGGCAGAAAACGAGATCTCAGCTGGAGATTTCAAGTTCATATTGTTTCAAACCACTGCCAGTCCAGTAGCCCTATCTTGGAAGAAATACAGTGATTTTTTTTTCACTCTAAGCTTATAAAAAATTATTGTTCAAGAAATAATTCTGGAGGGGTGCCTGGCTGGCTCAGTCAGTGGAGCATGTGACTCTTGATCTCAGGGTTTTGAGTTCAAGCCCCATAATAGGTGTAGAGATTACTTAAAAATAAAAATCTTGAGAGAATGAATTCTGGAAATCAAAATAAAAGAAAAAAGTCACGTATAATAATTTATACTGACCTATCCTCCCTCTCTGCCTCCGGTTCTATCCAGCCTGTTCTTATGTACACTTTTTTTTTTATAGTTATAAAAATTAATCCGGGGACAGTAACTGAATTGCATTTCAGAAAACAGATTTATGAAAACAGCATTGTTCCTGTTTTAGGGTATTTTCAGAAAAGAGATTAAAATCTTCTGTGTATTTTTTTTTTTTTTAATCAAAGCCCCAGAATGGTTCTCTGGTACACTGACTGATTTTGGCTTGATTGAATAAGAACTATTGGCAAAGGAAAAAATATTTTTAATTATCACTGAAATAGTTATCTAGCCATGCCATCTTGCAAGGCACCATATTAGGGAAATTAACAATATGCCTCCTGCCCTCTGGGAGCTAATCTAAGATGAACATTGATAACCAGAAAATAAAAAGTGTAGAATGAATAGTTATTAACAAATGACCATATGCATATACTGAATAGATGGGAGGATGGTTTTTCTAGCCTGTTCCTCCACTGAAATAGACCTGTTCCCCTCGTTCACGATTTTCCTCGGAGCTGAATGGCTCTAGCATTGAGAGCTCTTTGCCGGCATTTTGGCTCCAAAAAGATGCCTCTGTAAAGCTTTATTTTTAAATCCTTAAGAAATGTATTTACTGCACAAGCAGTATTATCACAGTTCTACTGGAAACAAGAAGTTCAAAAATTCACTCACAATCTCAAAGAGAAATTGTTTTCATTCTTTCCCCATATACTATTGTGGTTCATCATAATTTAAATAAAAAATTGAGAAAAATAACATAATGGTTAACAATTACTGAGTACATACTGTATGTCAGGCTCTGGGCTAAGCACTTCAGATGAAGTGTCTCTTGATATTATCTCTTGTCATTTTTAATGGCTGTTATCACTATGGGATTAGGGCAATTTTTCATTGAGATAAAATTCACAGAAGATAAAATTTATCATTTTTAAAATGTACAAACAACTCAGGGGTTTTTAGAATATTTACAACATTGTGCAACCATCACCACTATTGAATTCCAGCATATTCCCATCACAGAAAAAGAAACCCATACCCACCAGCAGCCACCCCCCAAACCTCCCTTGCCTCAGCCCCTGGCAACCACTAATCTGCTTTCTGCAGATCTGCCAATCCTAGACATTTCATCTAGATGGAGTCATACAACACGGGGCTATGATGGTTAATTAGTTGTAGGTGTTAACTGGGAGGGGCCATAGTGTCAGTTATTCAATAAAACACCAATCTGGGTGTGGCTGTGAAGGTATTCTGTAGATGTGACTAACATCTACAATAAGTTCACTTTACATTACCCTTGACAATCTAAGTGGTCTCATCCCATCAGCCTTTGAAGGCCAAGGTTTCATGCAAAAGAAGGAATTCTCCTCAGGATGGGCAGCTCCAACTTCCTGCCCAAGTTGCTGGCCTGCCCTATGGATTTCGGACTTAAATGGGACCCTCAATTGTGTGAGCCAATTCCTTAAAATAAATCTCATGTAAATTTACAGAAGAGATTCTGTTCCTCAGGAGAATCCTGACTGATACCATGGCATGTGTGTCTGGATTCCTTCACTTAGTAGGTTTTCAAAGTTAATCTGTGAAATTTGAATGGGTTTTGTCTTGTTTTGGGTATTTCTCATTTAATATATTACAGGCATGTCCTCTCATGCTACACACCTTCATCTTTTTTAAGTGCTGCATAATACTGCTTTGGATGGACACATTTCTTGACTACCACTCAACTGTTAAACATTTCAATTCTTGACAATTTTGTTGAATGTTATGGACTTTTCCTCATGACCAAAGGGGACGAGCATCAAATATGATATAAAGGCTTGAGTTATT
The DNA here is from genome assembly GCF_011100685.1 of Canis lupus familiaris. Lineage (NCBI taxonomy): Eukaryota > Metazoa > Chordata > Mammalia > Carnivora > Canidae > Canis > Canis lupus. The sequence goes on along the minus strand of NC_049222.1, from coordinate 93,604,045 downwards.
GTGCAGTTTCAGGCTCAAGGGAAGAAAGTCCATTAAAGGCATTCTTTGTAGTATCTAAATTCAAGGAAAAGCAAAAATAAGTGCACATTTATTAAAATCCAATTATATGCCAAGTCTGGTATTGAATGCTGGAGGATCTGAGGAGGAGGAGTCGAAAAAATACAATTTTGTTCTTACTGCAATAATAAACATTTTCCTTCATGGACTGATCTGTCCCCTGTCAACAGGAAATGTGGTCTGTACTGCTTTGTCTATAGAGATGACTGTTTACACTGAATTTTTTCAGCCTAATGCCCTTTCAGCCCTTAATGCCCACCCCCCCATTTGCCCATCACCTACAATTAAGAATTCAGTCTGGCTCAGAAAGTTTTTTTTTTTTTTTTTAAAGATTTTATTTATTTATTCATGAGCGACACACAGAGAGAGGCAGAGACACAGGCAGAGGGAGAAGCAAGCTCCCTGCAGAGGTTGATGTGGGACTCAATCCCAAGACTTTGGGATCCCGACCTGAGCCGAAGGCAGATGCTCAAACAACCACTCAGGCATCCCAAGAAAGTTCTTTTGATGAGGATCTAACAGGTTTCTCTATATGTCCCTAGCCATTAAAATGTATAATGTTATGTGTTTGAAAATTGGACTTCCGCAGTATCAGTCTGGATACAGTGTTTTGTAGCCTATCTTTTCCTTTTGAGATTTTTTTTTTCACCCTATGTTTAAGACTTACTCATATTAATATAGGTAGATCCATTATAAGTGGTGTCCAGTATTCCATACCACACTCCCTATTTTGTTTTTGTTTTCTGTATCATTAAACTCTGCTCTTACAAATGATCAAATGATCGTTCCTTCCATTTTTTTCTAGGTTTGCCCTCTTCTTTCTCTAACTGTGGGTTGATTGCTTAGCCCATTAACTTGTTTCAATATATGCATGTAAAAGTATACCTTTCCTTCTAGATTTTGTATTTGTGTTCCCTAAATTATTACATAGTATTCTCATTGTCGTTTAGTTCTAAAGGTCTTCCAACTGCTATTGTGATTTCTTCTTCAACTGCAAATTCTCTAAACCTATGCTTGTAAGTATCCAGCTACATGAGGATTTGGGGGCTTTTAACATTACTTCTTTTTATCTCTGTGATGTATTCTCACTGATTTTCTTGTACCTACTTCAGTTTACCCATGTTTCCTTCAGCTGTACTTAGAGGATGTTTCATTCATCTGCTGAGTTTCTAATTCCACTGTCTCTTAGTTTCATCTCTGGAAGTTTTATTGTATCCTTTTCAGAGTGTCCTTCTTCTATTTCCTAGTTTCTACTCACCTGTTTCACTTTGATCATTTTCCTTAAAGATTTATTTATTTATTTTAGAGACGGAGAGCACGCACGTGTGGGGTAGAGAGGTAGAGAGGGAGAGGGAGAGGGAGAGAGAGAATCCCCACCAGACTCCACACAGAGCACAGAGCCAGATACCGGGCTTGATCTCACCACCCTGAGGTCATGACCTGAGCCGAAACCAAGAGTTGGATGCTTTACTGCCTGAGCTACCCAGGCGCCCCTTTCTTTAATCATTTTAAACATACTTAGCATTCTTTTAGATTGTTGTATCATCTCCAGTTTTGGAATATGCATTGTCTTGCTTGTGGTGTATATATATTAACTGGTATCATTTCCTCGTGTGGTTTGTAATTTTTGACTGTAGATTTCTCTTTTGGAGAGGGGAGTGGCTTTCATAGAGTAGGACACCTGTTTTTCCCTGGGATTTAGGTGTTTCAAGATCACTAGGACTGTTTTTCTATTAGTTTTTCAGTGTAGGAAGTCAGCATCCCCCCCGCCCACCTCAAGTTTTTATTTAAATTCAAGTTAGTTAACATATAGTGTTGGTTTTAGGAGTAGAATTTAGTGATTCATCACTTACATATAATACCTAGTGCTCATCACAAGTGCCCTCTTTAATGCCCACCCCCCACCTCCCCTCCAGCAAACTTCAGATTGTTCTGTATGGTGGAATTCAGCATTCTGTGGTGGTGTAAATTTAGATCAAATACCCAGTTAAGTCTGCATTTTAATTTTTTATAGATGCCCCTCTTCCTTGTTACTTGTAGCCATGGGTAGATGGCAAGCTTTCTTGAGGTTTTCCTGAGTCACTGGGTAGAATTTTTCTGGTATTCTTTTCAAGGATAGGACTAAATTTTGAGAGTCTAGCTTTATGCAGAGGTCTGATTCTAGCTTCTTCACTCACACAGTCCAAACTCACATCTCTTCTCCATGTGAATATTAAAACCCGTTTCCCATCATTAAGGCCTATAATTGGGTCTAGACCTTAGCATCACTTTTTTCTTTTTTTAACACTTCTCATTTTGAGTCCCCTTTTTATTTCTGGCACATGAGGACAGACCTTCCCAAACTACTTTCCTTCCTTCCTTTTTTTCTTCTCTCCCTCTTTTATTTTTAGGTTTTTAAGTAATCTCTACATCCAATAGCGGGCTTATACTCACAACACCACGATCAAGAATCACACATGTAACCGACTGAGCCAGCCAGATGCCCCAGGACTTTCCTTGGAGTCTAGGTTTAGTGATTTAAAGAGCGGTGTTATATTTCCATGTTTGAGATGGTAGGGATCAATCCACTTGAGCTCAGCCATCAAACTACTAGATGTTACAACATCTCCAATTATTTCTTCATTTTCTTTCCAATATGTAAACTTTAGGATGGATAAGGAAGTCCATGATGATTAAAGCTAAGAGTTCCACAGTATATAGGAAAGATCTTGTTATATTAAAACATCTGCTGCTGTTCCAGGTACTCCCATGTAACCTCTTGGGATCAATTAAGCCAACAATCATTTACAGACCACCTAATTCCTACAACACATTGCCCAACAGGGAAATAGAGATGAGAGTAATGCATAATCAAGGGGCCTTTAATCTACATGATGAAATGAGGCATATTAAATCATGTGAGACACTGTAAGGGAAGAAACTAATTCAGCACCAACTTTTTAGGAGGCAGGCTCTATAGTCAGATGATCTGTGTTCAAACACTGGCCTCATCATTTTATTAGCTGTACTCTTGGGGCAAAGCATTTATCTTGATGCCTGTGCGTCCGTTTTCTCTTCTGTAACAACAGGCATAATAAAATATCAACCTCCTAGATCACTGGTAGGTTTAAAAATGAGACTATATATAAAGTGCTTAGAATCAACAGTACCTGCCTCTCATAGTAAGTACTCAGTCAATGTGAGCTATTATTATAGGCTATATCCTCTTCGTAGGTTTTCTTGGGAAATCTTTAAAACAGTTATGCTCTCAAGTGAGCCATGGTTACTGAGCTCATATCAGTAGAGTCAGAGGTTTATGGGAGAAATTCATGTAAAATATTTTCATTGTGATAAATTTACAAGCTATTCCCTTAGTCTATTACATGTATTTTGGTAGAAAAATATTTCATTTTATCCTATAAATGAAAAAAAATCCAGGGTTAAAGCAATGACACACAAAGCACCCATGAGATGTGCCAAATGTAATCTATGTCCATTTGATACCACTTGATGTCCCTGAAATAAAAGTCTCAGGATCTTGGCACCATAAGAAAAGCATTTTTAATTTCTTTCTTTTTTTTTTTTTTAAGACTTTATTTATTTATTCATGAGAGACACACACACACACACACACACACAGAGAGAGGTAGAGACACAGGCAGAGGGAGAAGCAGGCTCCATGCAGGGAGCCCGACGTGGGATTCGATCCGGGTTCCCAGGATCACGCCCCGGGCTGCACCCGGCACTAAACTGCTGCGCCACCAGGGCTGCCCCATTTTTAATTTCTTTAGGTGTCTTCTGAAATATTTTTCATGGTGATTCAACAATCTAATTAAATTCTGCAAATATTTACTGTCTAAGAGATGCAGTAGTGGGAATAAAGATATAAAAATGGACAGCATAAGATCCCTCTCTCAAGAAGCTCCTAGTCTAATGAGGGCTTGTCATGGAATGCAACCTCCCTCCTTGAGAAGACTAGGAAGTGGAGAAAGCTGAGGAAGGCCCAACAGTGAATACAAATAGATAGTTATTTCTAGATTTCTATGGAATTGTTTCCAAGCCTGAGAGCACCTCAGGAAAATGCCAACCGGTTTTCATCAACCAGCAGTGAAGAGAAGCTGCAGCCAGTCCTAGGATGGCACCAACATCACATCAGGCTAAATCCAAGGAAGTCACAAGAAGAAAGAGGAAGACTGCTGAGGCAGACACAGACCGAATAACCATTTGAGGAGTGCAGCAACAGGGAGGCTGACATGAACAACAGGCTTCCCAAACTTCAATGTGCATATCAATCACCTAGGGATTTTGGTTTTGTTTGTTTTATTTTATTTTTATTTAAAAAAATTTTTAAGACAATTTTTTTTTTTTAGGATTTTATTTATCCATTCATTAGAGACACAGAGAGAGGCAGAGACATAGGCAGAGGGAGAAGCAGGCTCCATGCAGGGAGCCTGATGTGGGACTTGATACCAAGACTCCAGGATCACGCCCTGAGCCAAAGGCAGACGCTCAACCGCTGAGCCACCCAGGCGTCCCTGTTTGTTTGTTTTAAAATAGGCTCCATACTGGGCTTGAACTCATGACCCTGAGATCAAGACCTGAGCTGAGGTCAAGAGCTGGACTCCTTACTTGAGCCATCCAGGTGCCCTACCTGGGGATTTTGTTAAAAGACAGATTCAGCCAGTGGGATCATGTTTTGAGTAGCAAGGAGATAAGTGAGCCTGGCAAGGGCACCCTAAGATCTTGCCAGTCATGGTGACATTCACCTCGACACATCAGAAAGATATGCTGCCAGCCTCAAGCCCCAGCACAGTGAGGGGAAATGGCACAGTCAGCACGCGACCTAAGCAGAACTGCTCCCACTGCAAAGACCTTGAACACACACCTACACCTGTCCCTGCTGACTCTTAGACTGTCGCACAGAGCCACCTTCTTCAGCTGTGTTTCCCCCCTATTCCCTATTCTGCCTCAGTTCTGGGGCGCTATGTCTTCTACAAGGTGTGCAGCAATAAAGTCACAGTTGAGCCCAAAAGAGAAAGAATGGGCCTTCACCCGGCCATTATGAAATTTCCAACCAAGTCGCCTCAAATAGGCAAACTCCTCCTGACCAGAAGAAAAGTGTTGGAGTGATGGGTGACTGGAGGTGGGGACAGCTCATCCACCTCAGAATTTTTCTTTAAGAGCAAAAGACAAAAATCTTACTTTGAGGCAAAATCAAAGTTTCCATCCCACCATGGATAAAAATGCCATAAACCTTCAAGCTTCTACCACCACACATACCCTCAGGCTTCATGGCTTCTACCAGCGAAGGAGATGGGGACCTTGGCTTTCTCAAGGTGAGAAATCCCAGGCCAACAAAACGTTTCCTTTTCACTCCAAACCCCACTTTTGAATGTAAGTTCTGGTGACCTTCCAGACACTAATAATTAAATACAAATACACTAATAATTAAATACAGAATGTAAGTTCTGGTGACCTTCCAGACACTAATAATTAAATACATTTTACGGGCCTGGTAAAGACCACAATATGGCAGCAAAATACAAATCTTTCAAAGTTTTGCTTTGCAATTGATTCAAGAAAAGTAGATACACAATTCATATATTGGTAAGTGTCGAGGATCCAGAATATATACACAACTCCCACAATTCAACAATTAAATGGGCAAAGGATTTGAAGAGACATTTCTCCAAAGAAGATACATAAATGCAAAGAAGGATGTTCAATATCATTAGTCATCAGACAAATGTGAAGTGGAAGTCACACACACTCATTAGGGTGGTTCTTTAAAGAGCAAACAGAAAATGACAGGTTGGTGAAGATGTGGAGAAATTGGAATGTGAACATTCCTATGATGTTGGTGGCCATCTAACAGTGTGAACCCTGTGGAAAACCACAGTTCCTTGAGAAGTCAAACATATGTACCTTAGGACCGAACAATTCTACTCCAAAGCATATAGTCAAATTTAAAACATGCCTTCACATGAACGCTTGTACCTAAATGCTCACAGCAACATTACCCATAATAGTCAAAAAGTGAAAAATAATAAATGTCTATCAACTTATTACTGGATAGAGAAACTGTGATATATTCATATAATGGGACATTATTCAGCCATGGAGAGGAATGAAACACTGACATGGTATGGTGCGGATGAGCTTTGAAGAGTTTATGCTGAGTAAATGAAGACAGACACAAGAGGCCATATGTTACATTTATAGGATTCCCATCTATAAGAAATGCCCAGAATAAGCAAATCTATAGAGACAGGAAGCTGATTAGTGGTTAACATAAGATGAGGGTAAGAGATATAGGTATGGGGTTTCTTTTGGGTGCGTGTGTGTGATTAGAAATGCCCTGAAATTAGTTTGTGGTGATGGTTGCACAATTCAGTGAATATGTGGATTACATCTCAATTTAAAAAGAAGACAAAAACATATACACACATTCAGAAAGCTAAATTGTTTAAAAAAAAGAGAGAGAGAAAGGCGGATAATAATATTAAATGTGATTCTTTTCCACTGTGATTGGTTGACAATTTAAGGGCTTTTTCATGGGGTGGGACACAAGACAAAAATACAGGGAAATTTCTTTTTTTTTTCTTTTAATTATCATACTAACAGCATATAGACTGCCAAAAACGTGGCATTTTGTTCAAACTTCCACTTAGTAGGATATGCACGAGCTTATCAAATCTGAAGGCCTCACCATCTGGAAACAACAATTTGAAAACTCCAATGAAGCCAGACATGTTTATTAACAGCTCAAAAGAAGATGATCAATTTAAAGAAAAGTTGTGATTACAGATTGCAGCTCATAGCCCACAAAGGAGATGTTTGGGAGCTTAATTTTCAATTACAAGGTAGAAAAATCAATCAAAACAACCAACAAAAAACCAAGATTATTCTGAGAACAGTACAACCTGAAAGTCCCTGCAGGAAAAGCAAAATCAAGCCAATGGCAAAAATAAAAAAATAAAAAAATCAGCTGTCATTAATTAATGACTTGTAACCTGGCTGGATCCAACCACTTCACTAAGCTCTGTGGAGGATACACTCAGGGTCCCGATCCTCATGTGGTTTAGAGTCTAGGTAAAGACACAGGCCATATCAGATCTGGAGTTGAGTCTACTCTAAGAGTTACTAGCTGTGGGACCTGAGGAAGCTACCTCCGTAAGCCCCTTTTGACACAGCATCCTTATCAAAGAGGGATAACGGACCCTAGGATTTTCCAGGACCGTGGTGAGGGTGGAGACGGATAAGGAATGCGGAGGACTTAGCCTCGCCCCTGGCAGAAGGCCCCAGAAGTGTGATGATGAACAACAGAAGCAGCAAAAGTGGACAGAACAGAGCTTTCAAAATTAACTTCTACCCTGGTGCAAGTGAAAACCAAGCAGGAGAATGTAATAGAACAAAGAGTCAGGAATCTGGAATTTACTTCCCTTTCTACCACATACGCAGCTGTCAGGCCTTTTGTGGGGTTGCTTCATCTAAAAACTTCAAGGAAGGTACCTCAGAAATGTTGTGAGGATCAAATGAGAAAATATACATGTGAAGCACATTGATCTGAAATCGAAGACATTATTATTTTACAATGAAGTTATTTTATTGACTTGGTCCTATTTCCTTGAAGACCATCCGCTTACAGAGAGATTTAGGTGGGAGGCCTAAAGACTCAATCCCAGTGCAGGGCTGAACAGAAACTTCTGTTTAGGGCAGCCCAGGTGGCTTAGCGGTTTGGCGCCGCCTTTAGCCCAGGGCATGATCCTGGAGATCCAAGATCGAGTCCCACGTCAGGCTCCCTGCATGGAGCCTGCTTCTCCCTCTGCCTGTGTCTCTGCCTCTGTCTCTCATGAATGAATAAATAAAATCTTAAAAAAAAAAAAAAAAAGAAAATTCTGTTTAGAGCTGGCTGGGGCTCAAGTTTGATTTATTTTAGCTTTGCTCTTAATTGCCTTCAAACTAGTAAATCCTTCCACAAACACTGGTCCTAGAAACACGGTGGGATGGGGCTGAAGACCCTAAATCAGACAGATTAGGGGGACATGCCTTAAGTTGGATATTAAATCACCCAAGCTCTGCTCACTATTTATGTCCTTGCTGTGGGACAGAGGGTAAACAATGGTCTCTTATTGCCGTAGTTCTGTCATCAGTCCAGAAGGAATGATACCTGACCCAGAGTGTGGTGTAGGGATTAAATGTGATGAAGTGGAGAATGAAGAAAATCCTCTTCCTCTTCTTCCTTCTCCCTTCAGGAAGGGTGGGCCTTCCCATCACTTTGACCTCTCCCCTTGTGGGGCAAGGGGCCAACTGCTGAAAGGTGACTGGGGAAGCAGTGATCTGACATTTGTCCCTTTACCATGATGCACTTTTTTTTCTTCAAGTAGTGTTCTTATTTTCTGGCTCAGCAAGATTTCCCAAGACTCTCTTATACATTTCTTGCCCTGGAATCAACCATTTCTCCAAAGGCTCTAGATTCCTTTTCAAGGAAAAGCGTATTTAGAAACTACAGTCTTGGCATGGGGGTGCCCATTGCTAACAGGTTGTTAATGTTTCTAGGCATTTTAGTGGACAGCTCTCAGAAATACATAGTTCATAGAAAGGGAAAAATAATGAGTCCACACTGATATTTTCTATTCAAATTTTCTTATGGTAAAATATTCATAATAAATTTTATCGGTTTTAAACGATTTTTAAATGTACAGTTTTGTGGCAGTAAGTGGATCCACATTGTTCTGCAACCATTACCACCATCCATTTTCAGGGCTTTTTCATCTTCCTAAACTGAAACTCTCCCCATTAAATACTAACTCCCCACTCCTTTTTCCTCCAGCTCCTGGCAATCCCCTTTCTATATTCTGTATCTATGGATATTTATGCTTTTGTGACTGGTTTGTTTCACTTAGCATAATGTTCTCAAGGGTCATCTGTGTTGACATGAGTCAGAATTGGGTGGATGGCTCTTCCATGTCAAAGAAGCCACAGCCACTGCACTGACAAATGCACTAGAACAGGACTGGGAGCCATAGATTCTAAACAACTGAATGATGTCTACAGATGAAGAGCACAAAGACATTGAATAAAACACATATAATAGAAGAAGAACCTTTCTATCATCTGGGGAAATAACAGCATCTTGGTCACCTATCCTAAATTGAAAATGAAGAACCACTCTGCTCTTAAATACAGAGTTTAAATACACGTTAATGATTTTTCAGTTTCATCAAAGATTGCAAATGTCCAAAACTAGGGGGTCAGAGAGGTAGTGAGAGAAGCACACTTCGGGTGTGGTGACCATTACAGCTCCAGCCAAGCGCTGTCACATCAAAATGAGGGTCTAAGGTGGCCTCATCTCCTGAATTTTTAATTTATTTTTTATTTTTAAAAGATATTTATTTATTCATGATAGACACAGAGAGAGAGGCAGAAACATAGGCAGAGGGAGAAGCAGGCTCCCCCTGGGGAGCTTGATGAGGGGCTCAATCTCAGGCCCAAAGGCAGATACTCAACCACACTGAGCTACCCAGGTGCCCTTCTTCTGAATTTCTTTTTTTTTTTTTAATTATTTATTTATTTATGATAGTCACACACACACACACACACACACAGAGAGAGAGAGAGAGAGAGAGAGAGAGAGAGAGAGAGACATAGACAGAGGGAGAAGCTGGCTCCATGCACCGGGAGCCCGACGTGGGATTTGATCCTGGGTCTCCAGGATCGCGCCCTGGGCCAAAGGCAGGCGCTAAACCGCTGCGCCACCGAGGGATCCCTTCTTCTGAATTTCTTAAAGAGAAACTAAAAATCTGAGTCTTGGTGTGAAACCACTCAATTTTTAAATGTGAAGCTTAAAAACAATTGTTAAAAATCTCCCTAAAGTCACACCAAATGCCTGCACAAGCCAATTTCTTCTTGAGCTGTCATCTCTCATTCCAGTTTTCCCATTGAAAACGATATAGGGGCAGGACAGATCAGATGAGGGAGAGTCACCACGCCCAGAGGACAGCAAATATCACAGCGATGGGGACATGATCACTATGACCTCTTGAAGCCTCCTGTGGCCCTGAGTGAGTCCTACGAGCGCTCTCTGGGTGATGTCTTTGAGCAGCATCACAGGCAGTGTGGTGGGGTGAAGCCAAAAAGAGGGTGTCAGTCCTGCCCAAGAATGTCCATCCCAGTAGACAGGATAGAATGTGCACAGTGATCATAGATATGAGACTGCTATTCTGTAGGAGAGCCACCCCAAAGTTGTAGGAATTCAAGGCTACCTTGAGATAACCATTAGGCAGCATTAAGAAAAGCAGAAGTTCATCTTTGAGAATAGGAATGCAGCTGTGAGGTGCATCTTTGGGAATAGGAATTCAACAGGTAAGGATTGCTTCTGGGGACAAAGGAGAGTGAGGGAAACACCCCAAAACCAAGGGGTCAGAAGAAGAAACATTCAAGTGCCTCTGTCTGAAGCACTTTTATAATTCATTGTTTTATTTAATCTCTGACTCTAATAAGCTTTTAATTTACAGATAGAGTAAGATGAGAAAGGTCAAGAAACTTGGCCAAGGTCACATGGCTAGCCAGGAGACCCAGATATGTCTGACCCCACATTGCTGCCCCTTCACAAAGAGTTGTGTTCAGCCCACCGTCTGGCTGGTGCTCAAGGGGTGGTTTAGAGAACCCTAGAAAAAAAAATGGGACATATCATGAAATGCCCAGATTGCCCAGGAGGAGAGTGTAAAATCTTTTGGCCCTTAAGTCCCTTCCCTATCACCAAAGTCATTGTCAGGATTACATGAGCTAACCCATCTTCAACCATAAAGTAATATACATAGATTAGCTATTGAGAGAGATAACGGGCAGACACTGCACATGTTTGCATACAGGTGGCCCCAGACTGAAGATAAACCTGAGGTGTGCAGGGTGGATTAGAACCGGGAGATAAAGCAGTTGGGAGGCTGCTCCTGGGCAGGGAACAAGATGGGAGGATGGAGAAGGAGCTCCGTCAAGGAGAGGGAGGTAGCAAAGACAGGAGAGCGAGCGTCCCACATACCCGGTTTGGGCAGGGGAAGATTTGGCAAGATGGTAAGGGTGGTTCATTTCAGAGCTCGGGCTGAGGGGGAGTGTGAATCACTTTGTTAATTCATTTGTTTCCCACAGAGAAGAGGTCAAGGGAAGCCACTCTGACTCTGCCATGTACCCACTGTGAGCCTTCTCTTATTTTAACCTGCTCACTCAAATTGAACCCACCAGTCTCAGAGCTCAATCTGGGGGGAGTCAGCTGGTGTGTACTGTATTCAACTGTCTGGATGTTGAGGCCATTGAGGGAAAATTCATGCTGGTGTCTTCTGAAGGCATGCAGGGGGTGAAGCGCTCAGTTCTGAAGTCACACAGACCTGATTTGGAGCCTAGCCCTTTCACAGAACTGCAGGTCACTTCCTCTGTCCTGGTGGCAACTCACAAGAGAGGAACCAGCCTAGCCCTTGCACCAGTGTGCTTCTCTGAAAGGGTCTGGATCTGAAGGCGAATTATAGGGACATGGCTTAAATTCAGAAGGACACTCTGAGGGAAGGATGTTACTTAAGGACTTGCCAAGTACTATTTTACTTGAGGGAAGACATGTGACTGGGAGGAACATGGAGGGTCTAATTCCTTGTGCCACTCTGGAAATACACAGGACAGAAGCAACCAGAACCCCGTGCTCCCTGCGTGACTGCTTGGCCTCATGGGGAGGATGGGGGCTGTGACAATGAGCAATCTGGCTAGAGAGGATGCTTGATGTGGCCAAACAAGGGTCCAGTCTGGCTGGAAAGGCAACTCTTTGCCAAGAGGATGCTGGGGTGCTGGACCCTGGGATCATGACCTGAGCTGAAGTAGATAGATGCTTAACCACCTTACCCACCCAGGTGCCCCCATTTCAGAAATTTCAAAACACAGCTCAAGGGTGTTTGCCAAGCCTTCCCAAACTCCTCCACGATCCATGTGACATGTATGTCCTCAGGCCAGATAAACAGCACGCCCTGGCTTGCCCCAAAGATGCAGAGTTAAGAAGTTCCCTTTCTGTCCATGTCCAACAGTGCTTGGAATGATGAGATCAGATCTACTTAGTGGGAGTGAGGGCAGCATCAGGTCATAGGAAGCTTTGCTCTTCACAGGAATCACACACCATAAAGCAGAGATTCCTCATCATTAAACACAGACCTCCTTTTGCCAACATTTGACTTGTCTGCACCAATCTGACTTGAGGTTTGTGTGTGTACATAGTGTATGTATCATATGATAAAACTGACTTTTTTAGTGTCTAATCCTATTTTTTTAAGATTTTATTTATTTACTCAAGAGAGATACAGAGAGAGAGAGAGAGAGAGGCAGAGACACAGGCTGAGGGAGAAGCAGGCTCCATGCAGGGAGCCCGACGTGGGACTTGATCCCAGGTCTCCAGGATCAGGCCCTGGGCTGCAGGCGGCGCTAAACTGCTGAGCCACCCGGGCTGCCCTAGTCCTATGATTTTGAACATGTGTTAAGATTCTTACCACCATAATCAAAATTAGGATGTGGTTTATAGAACAGTTCTATCACCCCAAAGAACTCCCTCACACTATACTTTTACGGACACCCCCCCCCCCAACATTTGGCAGGTACTAATCTGTTCTATATCGCTATGGTTTTGTCTTATGTTTCAGGTGGCCTTCTGAGACTGGCTTTTTCACTGAGCATAATGCCTTTGAGATTCATCTCAGTTTTGTGCATATCAATAGTATGTTCCTTTTTCTTGTGGAATACATCACACTAGTGTGCTCATCCATTTACTCATCGAAGGATATCTGAGTTGTTTTCCTGTTTTGAGGGACTATGATTAGAGCTGCTATTTATGTACCAGTCTTCGTGTGAATGTAAGCTTTTCCTTTAGGTATATACTCAGAAGTGGGATTGTTGGGTCATATGATTTGGTAAGAGTATGTTTAACTTTTTATAAGAGACCGCCATATTGTTTTTCATATCATTTCACACTCCCACCAGTCACATATGAATACCAGTGGCTCCCTATGCTCCTCAGCACTGGTTGTGGTATTTTGTATTTTAGCCATTCTAACATGTATGGAGTGACATCTTATAATTTGCATTGCCCTAATAGCTAATAATGCTGAGTATCTCTTTGTGTGATGATTTGCCATCAGTGTACCCTCTCTGGTGAAGTTCTGTTCAAATCTTTTACCCATTTTAAAAGTTGAGCTGTTTTCTTACTATTTTGAGTTTTGAAAATTCTTTATATATTCTGGATACAAGTTCAGATCTGTTGGATAGGTGATATGTAATTATTTCCTCGTAGCCTGTAGACAGTTCATTATCTTTTATTTTCCAGCTTTGCCTAGGTATAACTGACAATTAAAAACTGCGTATACTGAAGATGTACGACTTGATGATTTAAAAAAAAAATCTTCATTTATTCATGAGAGACACAGAGAGAAGGCAGAGACACAGGCAGAGGGAGAAGCAGGCTCCCCAGAGGGAGCCCGATGTGGGACTTGATCCCAGTATTCCAAGATCATGCCCTGAGGTGAAGACAGATGCTCAACCACTGAGCCACCCAGGTGTCCCACAACTTGATAATTTGATATATGTTCATTTTTATAATGGTATCTTCCATGAAACAAAAGTTTTTATTTTTTATAGAATTCAACCTAACAATTTTTTAAAAAGATTTTATTTATTTATTTATTCATAAGAGACACAGAGAGAGGCAGAGACACAGGCAGAGGGAGAAGCAGGCTCCATGCAGGGAGCCTGATGTGGGACTCGATCCCAGGACTCTGGGATCACGCCCTGGGCTGAAGGCGGCGCCAAACTGCTGAGCCACCCGGGCTGCCCAATTTTTTTTTTTTTTTTTAATTTAATGATCTGTGCTTTGGATGTCTGAGAACTCTCATCTAACTAGGTCACCAAGATTTTTCTTTTTCTAAAAATTGTACATTTTATCCTTTTTCTTTTAGATCATCCACTCTGAGTTAATCTTTGTATGAAATGTGATGTTTAGATCAAACATCAGATGCTTAAACAACTGGGTGCCTCAGTTGTTTAAGCATCTGCCTTCAGTTCAGGTCATGATCTCAGGATCTTGGAATCTAGCCCCGCCTCTGACTCCCTGCTCAGTGGGGAGTCTACTTCTCCTTCTGATCCCTCTCCCCCACCCCCCACCCCCCCCCACCCCGCTTGCGTTCTCTCTCTCTCTCAAAAATAAATAAAATCTTAAAAAAAAATGTGATGTTTAGATTGAGGTTCCTTTTTAATTTTGGCATATGGGTGTCCAGTTGCTCCAATACCATTTGCAGAAAAGACTATCACTTCTTCTTGGAATAGCTTTTGCACTTCTGTCAAAAACCAATCGGACATTCTTTCATGGGTCTATTTCTGGGATCTCTCTTCTGTTTCATTGATCTATGTGTCTGTCCCTTCACCAATACTACAGTGTCTTGATCACTGTTTTAAAATAGGATAGTGTGACTCTTCCAGCTTCCTTCTTCTTTTCAAAACTGTGTTAGTAGTTCCTAGTTCTCTGCTTTTCCACCTAAAGTTTAGAATTATCTTGTCTGAAGTATCTACAAAAAATACTGCTGGGATTTTGATCAGAATTACATTAAGTCTATAAAACAATCTAAGAGAATGCACATGATTACTGTGATGCATCTTCTAATCCATGAACAGGTGTGTCTCTCCGTGTACTTTAGGTCTATAATTTCTTTTGTCAGTGTTTTATAATTTTTGGCCTACAGATAATACATGTTTTGTCAGATATACATTTAATCTTTTATTTTTTGGAGCTATTATAGATAATAGTTTTATAATTTCTATTTCCAGCTGTACATTATTAGTACATAGAAAAAATGATTTTGTTGTGTTAACTTTGTATCTTGCAAAGGTCCAAATCACTTATCAGTTTTAGGAGTTATTTCATAGATTCCTTGGTATTTCCTAAGTAGAAAATCATGTCATCTGTGAATGGGAGTTTTCCTTCTTTCTTTTCAATCTATGCCTTTTATTTCTTTTTCTTGCTCCCTGGGACTGGTTCAGCACCCAGTGAGATACTGAATACAAGTAGTGAGAGTGAACATTCTTGCCTTATTCCCGATTTTAGGGAGAAAGCGTCAGATTTTCAACATTAACTATGATATTAGCTGTAGGCTCTTTTTTTTTTAAATAATCTGAATTTTATTTATTTTTTAAAGAACTTTTTTATGATAGTCACAAACAAGAGAGAGAGGCAGAGACATAGGCAGAGGGAGAAGCAGGCTCCATGCACTGGGAGCCTGACGTGGGATTTGATCCTGGGTTTCCAGGATCGCGCCCTGGGCCAAAGGCAGGTGCCAAACCTCTGCGCCACCCAGGGATCCCAGCTGTAGGCTCTTAAAAAAAAAAAAAGAATTCTTAAGAGTTTAAAGCAAAAATTCAATTGTCACCCTCGCTTAATTATTCTTCTCCTCTCTCAGATTTTAATGTGGTTTCTGTCTAAAAGTAATCAATTTCAAGGCAGATGGTGAATATCCAAACAACTTCAAACGTTTCTATCCCATGAATTCAATAAAACTTGGCCTATGATTATGTACTAATTGCATTCAGGAAATAGCATAAGGACACAAAAGATAAAAGGCAGGGCATCTGTTGTAACTGCCACCCAATATCCATTATCCCTGCTGTCGTCAGCACACCTCCCAGGTTTTGATCCGTCTGATGTACAGTGGCACCTGTTGCTAGCTCAGAGTTGGGGACATGGTGTAAGGTGAGGGAGTGATTCTGGCCCCAATTAGGGCTGCCTGAGGTACAGGCCAAGGCACGGGAGTCTTGTTTGAACCATAGGATCAGAAAATTTTTCTCTTCTGCTGGGCATGGAACAGGGAAATGGAAACCCTTAGCTGTGCTCACAACTATCTCACCACCAATGGGAGTCTTGCCTGAGGGTGAAAACAATACAGGCATGCAGAAATTGTATGTAAACAAAGAACAGGCCAGAGGGTACTGTCTAAATCCCTGGATCCAGCTGTACCTGAAGCCATTAGGATTTCTGAGCTCTTAAATTATCTGAGCCATAAATTCTACACCTCACCCCTC
Organism: Canis lupus familiaris; assembly: GCF_011100685.1. Taxonomy (NCBI): domain Eukaryota; kingdom Metazoa; phylum Chordata; class Mammalia; order Carnivora; family Canidae; genus Canis; species Canis lupus. The sequence continues at coordinate 93,587,917 of NC_049222.1, read as the reverse complement.
ACTCTTTTGGTGTAAGCCTATTTGACCTGGATTTTCTGTCACTTCCAATTAAAAGAGTCCTTAATTATAAGGTGGGGAGAGAGGGTGTCACTGGTATTCTGGGTACCTCCACCATCAATCACATTTGCCCTCTTTGCATGGACAAAAGGCTGGTGATGTGGGGGCAAGGCAGGGGAATGGTCATGCTGGTAATATAGTTACAGAGGCTCATTTCTCATAATGCCCATAAGCAGCAGTATCACTAGACATCATCAAACTTTCTTCTCTGCCATCACTCATAGACCTTGTATCTTTTCAACAGTTTTTGTGGTATAATGGTGTCCTGAGAAAAACCTCTTAGCACTCAAAGCCACATGGCTCTGTGCTGGTTATTTCCTATTTGCCTTTCAGATTTAACTTCTGTCATTTCTTTTTTTTTTTTTTTTTTTTTTTTTTTAACTTCTGTCATTTCTTGCCTGCTTTATGTTCCAGGAGGCTGGGCTCTACAAAATGTGTAACTCAGGGTTCCTTGTCCTCTGGCTTCGGCTAAGTTTAGCCAAGGAGAGGCACTAGCTACAAATCTCAAAGATGGAAAGAAAGGTTGGGGTATTTATCACCTGTGCTCCCTCCCGGCCTTGCCATGGTTCTAGGAGTGGCTGCAGTCCTGTGGCCACACAGGTCCTATCACATGGTCCCTCTGCCACAGCCCCAACCCTCACTGGACTGTCGTAATATTGCCCCCTCCCCTTGCCTGTTCAGGTATAGGGGAGCTAACAGCTTCCCACAGTTATCAGCTCTGGGTGTCTCACCATCTTTTTCTGGTTTTCTTAACCCTGCTTACCCTGGTACATGTCCCCTGATTAAATTCTGTCCAGGTAAACACTTATGAGTGAGTGGGTCCTGTGTTTTCTGATAGGTCCCTAAGCTGATATAAGCCTTCATGTCCTCACCACCCTGTGTCCTCATTTATAGTGACAACAAACTCCTTGCTATCTCTTAAAGATGCTCTTTGCTTTTGTGCCCCCCCCCTTTTTTTGTGCATAGATTCCCCTCTAAAAAAAGAAAAAGAAAAAATAACCTTCTGCCATTCTCTTTGTCTAGTGAACTCCTACTCACCCCTCAAAATCTAGTTAAAATGTCACCTCCTGCAGAAAGCCTTTTGTGGGCTCCCTCCCCAGGTGGAATGAATCTATTCTCTGGCCCGCTTACCTTCATTTGCATCTGTTACTGCCTCTAACAGACCTCTAGTTCAGCCCCTTGCCTCATCTCGAGCTCCTGAATCATAACGACTGTATGCTCACTTCTGTACTCCCACCACCCCAGGCACTGAGCCTGATTCTCCACAGCTATTTGATCACTATGTGCTGCACTGAACTGAACCCGAATGCATAAGTGCCATACAACACATGGGCCCAGGAGGCCACCACATTTTCTACTCTTTACTCAACACTAATTACAAGACAGGAGGGAACAGCTGAGAGAGGATGCCACTGGCTGAGTGTGAAAATTGGGCCACAGGAATGTGGGTGTGAATTCAGCCACACTGTTCCAGAGCCATCCAACTCAGAGGTGCATCATACATATGGCCTCTCAGGTAACTCCTAACTTGTGGGGTTGTCTTCCTTTGACAATGGCTGTGGTAATGCACCCATGAGAATTTGGGCGTCTGGTTCCTATACCTCTGGACCTCTCCCAGGCTTCTGGGGCTCCTGGAGTCCCAAGAGCCCCATGGGTTCAAATGAGGATGAGGTCGGTTATAGGACCACCGCCCCCCCCTCCCCCCCCGCCCAGGACTCTAGTCTCTACAGGAAGCATCTGCTGGCTTGGAGGCCAGTTTATGAGTGAACCTTCAATCTAGAAACAAGCAGACACTCTCTCTCTCTCTCTCCCTCAAAGGTATGTCAGTCCCCAACTTGTGTGGTTGGGTTATTTCTGAGATACATATCTGTGACTTGACTTGTGGGTTCTAAAATCTCCCATTTTCAAAAAAAAAAAAAATCTCCCATTTTCTACTGTATCTAATAATCTCATGGATGATGCCACCTCTCAGCCTACTTTATGCATGCCTCTGAAATATCTTCATCTACCTTGTGGTTACATTTTATTCTCTCCCCCTCCTTGGCACCTGGGAAAATATTTGGCCTCCAAGTCACTGAAGGATCTGTGAGTCCCCTCACTTAGACTCATGGTTTGGGGAGGTCCTGGGTTCTCTGGTTGGGAGGGTCCTCTGGTTGGAACACACCTTTTCCTCAGGTTTAACACTAGATGTCTGGAAACACTACCTACCATAACCAGTTTTACAACTCTCATAAACTTTTCTTGGTTCATTACACAATTTCAGGAAGCCTTCTCCCTCTGAGTAAATGAAACCCGACCATCTTCCCTACAGCTGGTTGTAGTCAGGAGCAATTTGAGGGCAGAGAAAGAGACCTCTGGCAGAGAAAAGGCAGCCAGCTATCCTGAATTTTCTAAACCTGTCCCAAGCCTGGAATTCTCAGTCTGAGGGACCTTGCACCCAGAAGGCTAAGTCTAAGGAAGTGGATTCCCTGATTTCCCTCAGCCATTCCTCACTTCTGCTTGGAAAACTTTTGTCACCTTGAACTCTGGTCTCTAATGATTCCCAACAATGCCGCCTGGCTGCTGTTTACCTGTCTGCTCTAACTTCTGCGGAGCTGTAACCGTGAACTATCCTTCCCCACTCCCAGAAGGACCACAGAAATATTTAGTTATCTTCAAGTAAGTTAAGATGTATTTGAAGAATTTTATGGTATTTCTTAAATTAAAATGAAAGTGGTCTCCAGTGCTGAAAGGTTGGGTCAGGAATCTGTCTGTAAATACCTTGGATACTTCTTTTAATCCTCACCGGAAGAAAAAAAAAACCCACAAAGATAGCCAACTTGTTAATTACTTGTGAAAGGAAAGAATAGTCCTGTTTAGAATGTTAACCATGCTATACAGCCACTAAAAGACCAAATGCCTTTTCATAGGATGAGAGTAGGGCCCCAGGAAAACACACAAAGATGACACTGTATATACCAGTATCTCCAAGGAATAACATTGTACCCAGGACCCAGATTTCCCCATTTGCACACCCCCTTAACAATAAGAAACATTTATAAGGCACTTCACAGGTTTATAAAGTACCTGCTTATGCATTAGCCCGTTTGAGAACAATAATGGATTAGATAGAAGGTCTGGAAATAACTATAAATGCATTTAAGATGACCACCAGAGACCCAAGAAATCAAACACAATGAGTGTAATTTTTTCATAGTACTACTTAAGGGTTCTGTTTACTTTTGGAATCTGGGAATGTTTAACACTTGTGAGGCTTTTCAGCCCCCTTTGTTGGGGTTGCCCACATGGACAACAGATGTTGCCTGGGGAGTGGGAGAAGAGGCGGTAGAGGAGGAGGAAGAAAATCTAAGCAAAAACCCCACTGCTCCAAACCCACCTGCTGTGATCCACTAACCCTTTACCCTAGAGCCCAGAGCCCAGAGCAGGATTTGCAAAGCCTCTGGAAGCCCCACGGTTCTAGATTTTAGATGCCTTAAATTCTGTTTTTCTATGGCTATCTATTTGAAATTTTAAAAAGCACCCCAACTTTACTCGAGCATTCCCACTTAAACAATAGTAGATGTGAACTTTGTTTCTCAGGGTCTGTGGCTTCTGAACTGGCAATATTTCCAACTCCTTTCCTCTTTGGAACTCAGAAACTCCTCCAAGTGACAAAACTTCAGGAGGTGTGAGAAAGGAATCAATGGAGTGGAAGCAGAAATGGAGCAGACGTGTTCCGTCTCCTGGTAGACGATTAACTTTTGCCAATAAAAAAGTAAAAACCCATCTTCAGACTCTTTAATGACCAAATCTAGTGTTTATCCAAGCAGTTCAAGCTCAAGGTCTACTGGAACAGGCAGCACAGACAGGTTAATTAATTCCTTATCATAGAAATAATCTCCAGACAGGGAGAGAAATGGGCAGAATTTGAACAAGGATGTAAAAAGATTTTGGGGGGTGGCGGGGAGGAAAACCTAGAAATAAATTCACAAGCGGACATAGGTATTGCTAAATATCACATTGAAAAAAGCCCTATCATTCAAGGCTGATTTAGCTTTATGCCATGGCCCAAATCTGGGAGACCACATGGCCCAAATCTCTAATCACTCCAAAGAATTCTCTGGAGATCAGGCCCGTGCTGGTGTCGCCTTCCTGAGAAGGTCACAGGTCTTCCTCAGGGTGGAGAAACTCCCTCCAGCCTGGGAGCTTTGAGGCCATGTGGAGCTCACACTAAAATGGCTTCAGAACTGTTGTTGGCCATGCTTGCTCTTCTTCTGGGATCCCCAATGTAGAAGTAAAGTATATTTAGGATGGCTCCAGCTTGAGAAGAGCTCCCCAGGGTCTTTACTCAAAAACCCATACAACTGGGCTACCTGGGTGGCTCGGTTAGTTGGTTAAGCATCTGCCTACAGCTCAGGTCATGATCTCAGGGTCCTGGGATCGAGCCCTGCATTGGGCTCTCTACTCAGTGGGGAGTCTGCTTCTCCTTTTCCCTCTGTGCTCTCTCTCTCAAATAGATAAATGAAATCTAATTTTAAAAAATTAAAAAACAAAAAACTAAATGGCTAGTTGTAACCAAGTGAAAAATGATTTGGGGTGTCATGTACAAAGGAGGTGCAGTACTAGATGCCATGAGTACAACAGACCCATATGAGGACGCTTTTTTTTTTTTCCCATCCTCAGGAAATTAAGGTGAGATAGAGAAGTTGTGAAAACACAGCAACACATTTATTACATAGTAGTTGCACATGATACTGAAACTAGACATAAGACAGGATATGGGCCTTTGTCCTTCTATCATTATCTTGACCTGGGCTTATGTCCCATCTTCCAGCCCAGGAATCCTACCACACCTGCTCAAGGCCATTCCTGGACACTTCCAGGAACTCTTTCTCAATTCCATCTCTCTTCTTTGAAGGCCCAATACAAGATGTAGCTTTCTTGCAGCATTTACCGCACTTGGGCTACTGTTGGGTGGCATCTGACACTCTGAGACAAAACAGATTTTCACTCTGCATCTTTTGCCAGTAACATTAATAGTTGCTCCATTTGAACTGAGCTCCTAATTGATTGCTAAATGAAAAGATGTTCCCAATCATAAACAACACTTTCCCTCTTACATGTCAGTTCCCTTTGATTGACAGTGGTTCCCTGGAGGATAGTTTTGGGGATTTTGAGGCCATAACTGAGCTCTGTGGTTAAGAGTGCAGTAATCAATCAGTGATGTCTGCTACAGGGCAGGGTCTGGGGAGGTGGTGCACATGCAGTGTAATGTGGGGATGTTAAGGTATAAATGAAAGGTGACAAGAGCACAGAGAGGGCAGATCACCTCTGGTTGCGCAGCCAGAGAAGTCTATTCAATAAAAGTGGGAATCAGGTGATCCATCTTCAAGGACGGGTAGGGTCACAGTGGGTGAAACAATGAGCAAAAGCATTCAGGCAGCAAAGTGCAACACACCAAGGGGAAGCAACCACAAGACAAGCTTGGCCAGAATATACGTTCAAATAGGAGGCTTCTGAGGGGAGAGAGGGGGAAGGCTGACCACTGGGGATGCCCCAAGGACAGGATGAAGAGGAGCCAAGAGATGGGCAAGGGATAGAGCAAGAAGGGGGAGAATAGGCTTCATTTAATCATTGTACAAGAGTGAAATCTACACGAATAATTTGAACTACCCATTAGTTGTAGCAAGGTCTGCTAGGAAGAAAGGAGCCCTGCTTAATGTTTAAGAACCTCAGTTTTATTTTTTTTTATTTTTTATTTTTTTTTTTATTTATGATAGTCAGAGAGAGAGAGAGAGAGAGAGAGAGAGAGAGAGAGGCAGAGACACAGGCAGAGGGAGAAGCAGGCTCCATGCACCGGGAGCCCGACGTGGGATTCGATCCTGGGTCTCCAGGATCGCGCCCTGGGCCAAAGGCAGGCGCCAAACCGCTGCGCCACCCAGGGATCCCGAACCTCAGTTTTAGAATCAGATAGTCCTAGGTGCAAATCCCAGCTTTGACTGGGACCGCAGCCACGGGACTTAAGCCTTTTATTTTTCCTTCTCTCATCTGCAAAAGGGCAAACTTCCTACTTCATTGTACGCAGGGTCAAATGGGAAATTAAAGTGCATAAAACTCATAGTAAGCCCTCAATGAACATTAGCAAATTGTAGCTTTGGTGAATCTCAAGGAAAGTAACTTTTCAAAGGAGAAAATGTGTCTCTCTTATTGTCTCATAATTTGGGGAATCTTGCATGAAACCTGTAAAGTGGTTAAGGGACTCAGAAGGCAATGAAGTATATGAAATACCCATTCTAAACAAAACCAGTTCATCTTCCAGAAGTGAGAAGAGGCTTAGAGATTAGGCTTTCTGTGATTAGGTATTTCTGGTGTTGATGCATTTCTTTTTTGTTGTTGACTTAATTCTTTATTGAATTCTAAGTAACCAGATAACTCTTGAGCAATAGAACAGTGGTAGAAAGATAATTTGATTTTACAATCTCGCTTAAGCTCTCTTCCCAAAGGGTTTCCTTCTTCGTTGAGTAAGTAAATGTAGTTTTAAAAACCTGAGAGCACTGAATCCAGTCCAGTTATAAGAATAAACATATAGCGTGGACCCTCTCTGAAGTCATTTCTGAATGGAAGTTCCAGGCCCAAAGGCCACCACCCTGCATTGACATACAAACCTCACAGAGTCACATGATGCTGGTGTAGGGACCCTTCCTGGACAACACGTGAAGATGTACTATGACAACTGTCCCATATGTGGGCACAGTTAGGGACCCTGAAACCAAGAAGGGCCAAGGGAACAAGGATCTCAGGCTGCAGGTGCAGGACCTGGTTGAAGGGTCTCACCTCAGTGCTGGCTCTGGTTCTTGTGCCTGAGAACAAGGTGCAACGTCCTCCTTGTCCTAGCTGAGTGGGGGCTGCTGCCCAGAACTCACACAACACATGGCATGAAGCATCTGCGGGCTGGGCCAAGGTCCACCCATCCCGGAAAGTGCAGGAGTATTTGCTGGAAAGGAAATATTCTACCACTGGTAATGGAACAGGCAGTTGGCAGATACTTTCTGAACGTAGGGTAGTAACATTTCTGGAAACCGAGTGAGTCACCAAAACACTTTCTTTCCATCAACAGAGGTGTTACTGTGGAGTGTACTAATTACAACAGAGCGTTCTTTGTTGCAGTTTGGACTGTTTCCACTGCAAGTGTAATGAATTACCTCCTTCTAAATCTATCCACTGAGCCAAACTATAGCTCCAAAGTGAATTATTGGCATAATAGTCACTGTCTCCAATATTCTGTGCTATTAGATGTTTAACATTCTAAATAGGAAAGGTCACTGAAAACACTTGCTACTTTAACACACTGCTGCAGGGGTGTTTAAAATGGGCCACTTGATGTCACCGAAAATGAATTCATTTTCTTCGAGAGTGCTCCAGTCCTCACAGCATACGTGACTCGAGATCTCCAGCCCCGACACAGGGGAAATCTGCACTTCTGCAGGCGAACAGAGCTTCCCTGGCACGGGGCCAGCCTGTTGCTGACTCCCCGCAGGACAGTTACTTTGAGGCTCAGCTCTGCTAAAGGTAATCACAATTCCTCACAAGTAATTAATGTGGAAAGCTTTCTCTCTCAACAAGCAAATGCTCACATAAGCACTCTAATAGCGAATTCCTAATCCCATGTATGTACACCTGGTCTGACCTGCCCAGGGTTTCTACCACCTGAGCTATCTGAGAGCTTTACCATATCCTGATCTGGCACATAGTGATTTTCAACATCATGTGTCTTCACTTGTCCTTTATCTCTTATGCTTGCTGCTCAGATTTTTGACAGGTAGATGACTTTGATTTTACGGGTTTTTTTTGTACTAAAAAACCCAACTGTCTCACATTAAGTGACATCTAACAAGATGTTGAATATCTATGAACAATCTTCTCTCTTTTTAAGAAAGATTTATTTATTTATTTGAGAGAAGAGAGTGCGTGCATGCCAATGTGGGGGAAGGGCAGAGGGAGAAGGAGAGAGAGAATCTCAAGCAGACTCCTTGCTGAGCGTGGAGCCCCATGTGGGGCTCAATCACAGGAATTCTAACCTAAGTTGAATTCAAGTTGGACACTTAACCAACAGAGCCACCCAAGTGTCTCTGATCTTGTTTTCTGACTATCAAACTAAATAGACAGACACAGACACATACCCATGCACACATACCATCTTTTCTCCTTCTCTGTACTTTAGCAATTTACCTTCAAAGTCCTCCCAATAGGGCAGCCCCGGTGGCTCAGCGGTTTAGTGCCTGCCTTCAGCCCAGGGCATGATCCTGGAGATGCGGCATCGAATCCCATGTCAGGCTCCCTGCATGGAGCCTGCTTCTCCCTCTGCCTGTGTCTCTGCCTCTCTCTCTCTGTGTCTGTCATGAATAAATAGACAAAATCTTAAAAAAAAAAAAAAAAAAGTCCTCCCAACAGATGGCATTAAGAACGTATATCCAACATAAGGTGTTGGGCTAACACCTTTAAAAATTTTTGAAAGATGCATTTTATACATTTGGATTCTTCTAGCTTTGTGCGGGATTTTGGTTTGATAGACTTGAGGTATATACCATGCAGAAAACAACAAAAAAATCAGAATCTTTTTAGTGAGTTCCCAAATCTGCTTGGTTCCAATTTGGTTTCAAAAATGAAAGGCATCAGGCATGGACATTCAAAGCAGAAAATTCTTTTTTCTAATTCTTTCATATGTGGATCTTGGGTCAAGCCAGCCAAAGGACCTCTTATCTAAGGTATCTAATTAAGCAGTTATGTTCAAGATATACATACACATATACAGCAAGAACACAAGTTATTAGACCTCATATTCCTGAATAATCTTGTGCTGACATGAAATACTGCCCTGGTAACAGTCCAATATACCAAATACGTTATTTACTTATTTTTCAATTTATATTGTGAAACTCAAGTTGCAGAGGTTTACAATGGACTCAACAGCATGATCATTTTGTCTTTCCCATAACGACCTTTAACACTAAGTGTCCCATGGAAGATTTCCTCTGGTTCCTGGCAATAAACTGAGGAACGAGGATGATATAATCACTGGGCAAAAGGATTAAAGCTAGAAGGAATGCAGAAATCTTCAAATCCAGGGTCAACAAGTAAGCTGCACACATGCCCCTACTCTCTGCTCCTAAGCCCTTGGCAGACATCAGTAATCAATTTCAGAACTTGTTTCCAATTCTTTCTCAACAAACATATCCCACCAGACAGTCCACTATCTCTAAAGGGAGCTGGCACGTGAATGAAATCCTTGCTCTTCTAGGTCATCCAAACCCCTCTTCTTTCTGATAAGGAAATAAAGGCCCAGAGAGTTTAAATATCAGATACGCTTTCTTAAAGAGCTCTTAAGAATAAGGCTCATTACTTTAAGGTCTCATTTCAGGTTCCAGAGTCTTCTGGGGGTAATAGGGGTGCTTTTGCCCTCAAGGGGTCTATAATCTAGTTTGAGGAAGAAAGGATGACCATGCTTAATATATATGTAGACTAAGTGTTGACCAGAGTTACTGATGCATATGGGAGAATGCTGAAGTAGGCAGAAGAGGATTTGTGGAAGACATGGAATTCAAACTAAGCCTTGGCCTCATTTATTCACTCAATAAACAACGACAATGTCTTACTCTCTGGGTCATAGATGGCTCAACAAATTAACACATGTATTGAGCCCACCACGCACTGTGACAGGTGCTGTGGGTTCAGGGGGGCCTATGGATTGGTGTTGGAGGCAAAAAAAAAAAAAGAGGGTGTATTCTAACTGCACAGTAACACATACAAGAAGATGTTCCTGCTGCACAGTGGGAGAGCACAATTGTTCTTTTCCAAGAGTGTGCCACTTCTGGGGCTCCCTCTTCTGCTAGAGATTGCCACCTCCATTCCCTACAGGAACAAACCCAGCCCATCAGCTTAACCTGCTGAGCAGCTCGAGTTAACTGTACTGTCATTTCTTTTCTACTTCTACTGAGGCTGTACAGCCGAGGCCCCTAGCTCTCCCTGCCGGACACAGACATTAAACCGCCTCGGCAGTCTGTCCACCTGCAAAACTGCCCTACCAGGATCCATTAAGCTATACACATTTGCTTCAATGATTTTTACCAAGCATAGCACTGTGTCATTGCCAACCTGACCCTCTGACCATTTCCGAACTCGTCAGCATGGCATTCTAGGCCCTTCAGGATCTGGCTCTGCCTCTTCAGCAGCCTTGCTCCTTTTGACTTTCCACGTCCCTCAATCATACCCTCTGCTGCAATCACGCCAAGCCTCTCTGATAGAAGGTAGGAAAGGCAGACTTTGAAGGTGGAAGGAAGAAATGGGCAGCTTCATGAACTAGAGTTGCATAAGGACAGGTCTCAGCCCACGGTGGAGACCAGCCTGGCTCGTGTGTCTGGCAGGTTCTGCTGGAGCAGTCTTCTTCCAACGGCGCACACTATGATTCCTGGAGTCCCAGAGGCATGCTTTTGCCCCTTCCCAGTCACAGGGGAGAAAAAGACGATACAGACCAGAGTGTAGAGGGAGAATCCTCATTCTCCACCCCAGTATGGCACTTGGCCACACTGCCGTGGTTCCCAGGAGGGTTAGCAAGGATCAGCTATGACAGGGAGCTAGGGAGCAAGATAGAGAGAAATGGCCCAGAGGAGGCAAAGGAAAGGAACAGGAGGACCTGGTGTAGCCAGTTTTCATCTGAGTGACTGTGAGCGTTGAGTCTCAGTTCCCTTATCCACGGGCGGGCAACTTTATAGTTTCCTATATATATACACATATACACACATTCACACACATATGTATATATGTGTATATATATACATATATATGCGCCTGGGATTTCTATGGTGCTGGCTGATATATATATATGCAACATTTTATAGCTGCAAAAAGTTTTCATTGACTTTTTTCGTAAGTATTTCCTAATATTTCCTAAGGCGTGATGGAAATGAGATTTGAGAAGTATAAGAAGTCAGATGTATAGTAGGTCAAATCCACCAGCCTCCTGAACCCGGCTCTGCTTCCACCCCTGCCTCTGCCAGTCTATGTTCAAAACAGCAGCCAGGGCAAGCTGGTTAAAATACATCCAGACCACATCTGTGCTCTGCTAAGAAACTTTCAATCATTTCCCACCTCCCAGTAAAAGTCAAAGTCCTTAGGGGAGCCTCTACTCTCCCACTGCTCTGCCCCTGTGAGCTCCTGCCTCCCCTCCCTCACTCCATCCCTTGTTCTTTCTCAAACAAGCCAGGATGCTCCCCAGTCATCGGTGTGGTGCTCAGTGTTCCTCCACCTCTTTCTAGTCTCGATTCAGTGGTCACCTTCTCAGCAGGGCCTTTCCTATAGCCCTATTTAAAAGCAGACCCCTCCCTCCCAGGCCCCTCTGCTTTTTGTTGCTCTAGAACACTCTCACCATCTGACATACTCTACATTGCAGTTGACCTATTCATTCTGTTTACCTCTCTCCACTTGAACATTACATTCCATGAGGAAAGGGGTTTTGATTGTTTTGTTTACTGCCTTGTGCCCAGGCTCAGAACAGTCTCCAGTGAATGAACAAATGATTTAAATGTTGGTTACTGCAGATATATTCTAAGACTGAGCTGATTAGAGGCCCAGCAGTACCAGGCAAGGAAGTTGCCAGATCAAGCAAGCTTTATCAGTAATGATAGACATTCTGGAATGCTGCCACATACAAGTCTCTGCACAGGTGAGGGGCAGCCTGAGCTGTGGCCAGCCCCTGTCCTCAGAGGCTTCAAAGACATAAAAACAGAGGAAGAGGGCAGCCCGGGTGGCTCGGCGGTTTAGCGCCGCCTTCAGCCCAGGGCCTGATCCTGGAGTCCCGGGATGGGTCCCACAATCAGACTCCCTGCATGGAGCCTGCTTCTCCCTCTGCCTGTGTCTCTGCCTGCCTCTCTCTCTCGCTCTGTCTCTCATGAATAGATAGAAACTTAAAAAACAAAACAAAACAAAAAACGCAGAGGAAGAGAGCATATACCATGACTCTACGTAGCACTGCCAAATATATGCTGCAAGAGCTACCAGTAGGAGACACAAGGCTTGGGCAAGGGGATTACTAATATAGCGTGAAATAACTGTTCTCCATGTCAAACGATGGAATCTGAATTTATAAATGCTTGCTTCCTTACTGCTCTGAAAAAAATTATTCAGAATGAACAAGCTTGCCAGCTCTGTAACGTAAATAACATCTACTTCCTGTCCTGAAAATCCATAAGGTGGAAATCAGGCTTTTCAGATGGCTAAAATAAAGCACGTCCTGGACAGAAAGATTGAGCTCCATGCTGTGCATGGGGTGAGGATTGCATGAGCGCCTTAGCAACGTGACACACACAGTTCGTGACGTTCTTCAACTTCACAATGGTGCAAAAGTGTTACTTGTTTAGTAGAAATCAGACCTGAAATTTTGAGTTTGATCTTTTCCTCAGCTAGTGAGACCTGGTACAATCCTCTCTTGTGACGCTGGGCATGGGAGCCACGCCACGGTTCAGTCAGCCACGCAATCACGGAGGTCAACCACCAATATACACACTCACAACCATTCTGTACCCAACAACCACTGTTCTTCACTTTCAGTACAGTGTTCAACAAATCACGTGAGATGTGCAACGCTTTATTACAAAATTGGCTTTGTGTGAAATGATTTTTGCCTGACCGCAGGCTGATGGAAACGTTCTGAGCACATCTGAGGTAGACCAGGCTAAGCCATGGTGTTCAGCAGGTCAGGTGTATTAAATGCACTTTTGAATTATGATATTTGGTATTTTCAACTTAGCACAGGCTTACTGGGACCTAATCCCATCATAAGTCAAAGGAGATGTGTACACATGATCATAATTGGGTCATTTGAATCAGAATGCTGTGACACAGGGGTTTTTTTATACATAGTGATTCTGTTTGGACAGAATTCTTGGTTGGAGTACAGAAATTCTACCCTCAGAATTTCTGCCTGTTAAATGAATTGAAAATCAGGCCATGGGGCACGAAACAAAATGCCGTATCTTTGTAAAAAAAAAAAAATGAACGCTCCTTAGCTGCACTTCCCCTGACATCCTAGGTCTTGAAAAATCAGAGGCTTTAAGCTGGCTCATAAGAACCTTTGCCCCTCATTTCAATAATCAAAATATTTTAAAGTGTCAGGGCTGTTGAATTCCAGAGGGGACCGAACATTTTGATGGCTATCATCAGAAGATGATACTGTGTCAAGGTAGGTAATAAATTTAACAGTTTCTTCTTTTAAAAGGTCTAGAAAAGAAGCTGCATGAGAGTGCTTGTGATTTTCTGTATTAATAAAGACTTTTAAAATAAACTTACTATGACTTTACATATGGACTCAGCCTCACTGTTTTAAGTTAGCAGAAATTTCATTCCGGTTAAACAATTGAGCTAGCGCAGACCACACAAACCGAGGCATGTTTTCCACTCAGACCCAGTGCTCAAGAAAAAAACAAACAAACAAACAAACCGGAAGACCCCAGGGGGTGCCTGTGATGGGCACACTGGAGGTGGCTTAGGGTTGACATTTCTCAGACCAGGAATGGGAAGCCTCAGGACAGCCCTGTGTTGCTCCTGGAGGAGCAAATGTCCAGAAAGACTTCAGTGAGGCACTTGAAACTTTTATATGGTGGTTTCTTTTCTTGAGAAAAGTGTCTGAATCAAGCTCCTGTGGTTCACCCAGATTAAAACTGTTGGGAAGAGATCCCTGGGTGGCGCAGAGGTTTGGCGCCTGCCTTTGGCCCAGGGCGCGATCCTGAAGACCCAGGATCGAGTCCCACGTCAGGCTCCCGGTGCATGGAGCCTGCTTCTCCCTCTGCCTGTGTCTCTGCCTCTCTCTCTCTCTCTCTCTGTGTGTGACTATCATAAATAAATAAAAATTAAAAAAAAAAGATCACTTATTAAAAAAAAAAAAAAAACTGTTGGGAAGTGCTCTGATGCCAAAGGCCAGATTTGCAAAATGGGCATGTGATCCCTCTAGACAATGAAGCTGTATTTATGCAATAGGCTCCTAAGGCCACAGATCAACTGCCCCAAATCCTTTCCAAACCTGCCTCCCGTGAATGGGTACGCTGAACAGTGGTATTCAACACTTGATTAACAGGTGAGCATCTCTGGAGACCCCTAAGGCTAAAAAGGCAGGATTATTCCACTTTCACAAGGAATTAGGAGGGAAATGCCAGCCTTGAGTTACCCAGTAACCATCCTTAAATAGGGCTTAACAATTAATTCTGGACTCTTACCACTTGGGAAAACAAACAAGGCCATCTCATCTGTTTGGATGCAGAGACATCAAATCACTCTCTCCGTGGTGTATTATTTAAATGTAGTGGGGGCAGGATAAACTTTCCCTAAAACCCCCTAAGCCATTTGGCCCTTGGGGGAAATAGAGTTAAGCAGATAAGATAAGAAACACTTGCTTCTCTACCTCTCTCCTTTCCTCCCGCAAATGGCCTCTGCTAGAGCAATTCCAAGATGTTATTTCTTTACTAGAAACCTGACTTTATTTTAGCACAAGGTTCTGAAGGTGCAAATCTGACTCTGAGGATTCCGTTAACTTCCACAGGGTTTTTTTTTTGGGGGGGGGGGAGCATCAAGAGTGGGAGTAGGCAATGCCAAATATTCTGAAATTCAGAAGCATCCCTGGAGAAGAAGGAGCATGAGGTCGGGAGGCTACCAGTCCACCCCCTTTTCCACAAATCCAGCTCCTGTTTCCAAAGGGAAGATGGGGATCTCAAAGGCCTCTCACCTGCTGAGTGTCCCCACCTGTGTGAGCTCCCAGTGGAAAGGAGACCGACTCCAACCCCAAAGGGGTGCGTCTCAGAACCCAAATTGTAAGACAGGCAAATAGAAATTCATGATCTAAGTAGGAACAACTCATACCTCTGAGCAATGGCTCAGACCACCACTTAGTCCAGTAATCTGTCAGGTGTGAATCATTTAAATACACCCTTGTTTAAAAACAAGCAAATAGGACTTAAAAAAATTGTTTTCAGTAGAAAAACAACGTGGAGAGCAAGGAAGCTCAAGGAGGCTATTCTGGGAGATTACCAGGGTGGGGAAGCAAGACATCTGAGTTATGTTAGCTCTTTCCCCAATGACCTCCTGTGGGCCATTCAGTGCACACCTCCGAGTCTGGGCAAGAATTTGGCCCAGGGTGAGCGGCCAACACCCTCTTCCTCGCTCCCCTTGGGGACCTCCGGCCATCCCCGAGGCTAAGGTCCTCCTTCCAGGCCAACGGAGGACCCTAATCCACGCTGGATCCCTGTCCCGGCAGCACGGTGCTGGTGCTGGTGCTGGTGCTGCTGGTGCTGCTGGCGCTGGTGGTGCTGGTGGGAATGGGGGTAAAGCACATAGGACTGAAAACGTGATAATGAACCACGTTTGCTTCCCAAACGGGAAGAACCGAGGGCTTCCTCCCCCCTTCCAAGCCCCTCTGATCATTCGGGGGTCCCCGAGGAGCTGTGCTCCCCGCACGCACACCCCGCCGGCCGAGGGGGGCGCCCGGGTGCCCCCGCCGCGCCTCGCCCACCCGCGCACCCGCCGGCCCCGCACGCGGCCTGGGCGCCGGGAGCGCGTGAGGGCGCGCGCCGCCCCCCGCCCCCGCCCCCGCCCCCGCCGCGCGCTCACCTAGCACCACGGCGGCCACGGTGGACAGCAGCAGCCAGTTGTTCCTCAGGAAGCGCCTGCAGTCGCATCCCTTCCTCGCCGGCTTGCCCATGGCGGGCGCTGGCGCCGGGAGCCGCCGCTATTGTGCGCTGGGCTCGGCCGTGCGCGCGGGGACCGGCGGGGGCTCCGCGGCGCGGCGGGGCGGGATGCGGGCGCGCGGGGAGAGGGTGCGCGCCGGCCGCCGCGGTCGCTGTCACCGCCGCGGTCCCCGCCGCCACCTGAGACCGCGCGCCGCGCCCGCCGCCCCTCGCAGGCAGTGGCGTCGGGCGCGCCCGGCTCCTCCTGCCGCCGCCGCGCTCTGCGGAGCCCGGGCCAACCAGCGCGGACGGAGGGCGGGGCGGGGCGGGGCGGGGGGGGGCCGGGGAGCCCGCTGCCCCGCGCCCGCCCAGTCCTCACCCGGACTCTCTCGCCTTCCTCTTCTTCTTCTTCTTCTTTTTTTTTTTTTCTTTAAATCCTGCCAGACCAGCTTTTCAGATGTCGGCTTTCCTCCTCTCCGAGCCCAGGTGGGCGGAGCCACGGTGGTTTGGGCCTCTCCCCGCACACCCCCGCCCTCCCCTCCCGCACACCCCCTCCCCTCCTCGAGCCAACCCCTGGCACCGCGAAGCCCTTGCCGGTGGGGAGAGGTGAGGGACCCTGGGCTCTGTCGTGGGTGCTCTCTGCTCCCCGCAGCAGCCTCGGATTTGCCAGGCGTCTGGAGAGCTTGAAGCCCCTGGCGGGAGGGGAAGAGTGCGGGGCGGCGGGGGGACAACAGGACTCCGTGAGCTCTCGCCTGCTGCCCCCTCCCTGCCCCCACCCGGACTACTAACTCTTCTCTCTGAGTAGCGGGAGGCGAGGCACCAGTGGGATGGTCCGTGGACACAGGGCTTGCAGCGGGCCCCCTTAGAGCTTGACTGGCTCTGTGGCCGCCGAAGGCCCTCCCCCCCCCCCCCCCCCCCCGAACTGTGAGATTTGGCAGAGCAATTAGGTCTGAGCACCCGGCCCAGCTGGGAGAAGGTGGGCCCGCCCCTAAGGCCAAAGGCACTGGAAAGTCAAACAGGGGAGTTGGAGAAACTGGGTAAGTGGTGCCAAATATATTCCGCGAGGCTAAGTGAATTTTCGAGTTCTCTTCTATTCTTCTACCCCATTATTTCACCGTCACTTATGCAAACTCTTTCCTTTCCTTCCCCACCTCACCACCTCTGCAGCTCCAGGCTGCCTTGCTGTCAGCTTTCCTAACATTAGGTAAGCTCTGCACCTTTTCTTTGCTATTGTGGAGGCTACTCTCTGAATGGGGAGGGTGGGGGAGCTTCCCAACTGGATTGTCTAGTGACTAAACCCCCACAATTAGAGCTTCATTCCTTTGGCTGAAATTGATGCAAGCCTTCTTCAAGAGATAATCATTCAGCTTTATGAACCACGTACACGTTAGTATGAATGACTTTGGCAGCTCCCTTCCAGAAACTAAATTTTGAGAGAGGAAGGATAGAAAGGTACCAAGGTCACTGTGTGCCTGAGCAGGAGCTGAGGAAATGTCAGAAGGAGAGAAACTATCAAGAAAGAGAGGCCAGAAATAGCCATCCCACAGTAGAAAAGCTGGAAATACTCAGGTGTCCATCATGAAAGGAATGGCAAGTATGTCATGGAACTGTCATGCAGTAGCACACTATGTAGCCTATAGAAAGGAAGTTTATGAACTTTCTAATTGCATGAGATAGCAGATGTTAATAATATTAGGAGGAAAAAAGGAAGATTGAATTGTGTATATAATTGGTCACAGGTATGTAAAGCAAACATAGACAACAAAATCATATACTTCGGAAAGAAGTCTCGGAGGACATATGCTAAAATTTTAACAATGGTGGTCTTTGGGTGATATAATAGCACGTTCAATTCTTTCTGCATTCTATCATCTTTCTGCATTTTCCTGAGTGTTTACCATAAGCATATTCATGTTCCTTACAGTTGTGGGCAGGGCTGTATTTAAGAGATAAACAGGCCCTAAAGAGAGAAAAAAAAGTGGAAGACCTAAGATGAATTTTGTACATGACAACTTTTTGAGGTAGAGTAGAATAACTACACCTGGGTTTTGTGGGTAGGATATTTAGGTTTAAATCCCAGTACCATCACTTACCAGCTAGGTAACTTTGGGCAAGTTGCTTACATTTCTTTGTGACTCAGTTTCTAGATCTGTAACATGGAGGCATTAATATTATTTCTCTCATGAGGGTATTGTAAGAGTTGAATACAATATTTGTAAGAGGCTTACTGACTGGCTCACAATCAGCACCAGTACTGGTTTTACTTGGAGTCAACCTGAGCTGACATCTTTTACTCCCTCTCTCCTGTGGCCTGCCTGTCAGGAACGTACCCTGAGCTACATCAGACCCACGAGAACCCTTGCATATTTATCAACAGTAATTGCTCATATATAGCACATACTTGCTTTATGCTTATTTAAATTATGCAATTTTAAAATAGCACAATATGAAAAGACGAATAAAGCCAAAATGCATACACTCATTTTGAAATGATAAAAATCTTCTAAATTAGATATAAAAGTCAAGAATCTCAAAAGTTCAAAGCAGGTGGGCCAAGTGAATAATAAACTGCATTTATGCCATTGCTCCATGGCAGTTCCACTTTAGGCGGCCATAAAAAATAATTAATAAGCAGACACAATGCACTTACCCTGTGCCAGCACCTCTCTAACCACTTTGCACATATTAACTCCTTTGATCCTCCCAACAACTGAATGTGGTAGGGATGGTGGTTACCTCAAGGGACTGTTGGAAGAATCAGATAAGATATTGTGTGTCATCATCATCTTCATCTTACAGCTGAGGAGTCTAAGGCAAACAGAAGGTCAGTAACTTCCTTCAGTTCCCTCTGTTAGTAGGAAGACAATTAAGGTGAACTAGGCGGTCTGGCTCAAGGTAAATGCACCAACTCTGTGCATGAAGCCACCACCATAGGAGGTAACAAATACAGATTTGTTACAGGGAAATTACTTGAGTTGCTTTATTCAAGATCTTCAGGAGTCCATTCGTCCAAAAACAGGAGACATTAGGGTGTCCTGAAGTGCTGTGCTCAGGTGGAAGCTGCCTACATTTTATAGGGCAGTGGCTGAACTCTTGAATTCACTCTCCTTTGCTGCTACTGGCACCTAATTCTATGATTTCTTTGCCTAAGATAAGCATCACTTTGGGGAGGGACCAAAGGATGCTTAGGGAGACCCCTAGGGCTTCAGTTTTATTATTTTATTTTCATTGACTATGATAGTCATGGATGCAAGTGATCTCAAATTGGACAAAAGTTAAGAGGCATTTCCCTTGTAAAGCATTTCTTAATATATTACATTTTGCCAGTGTGGGTTCTTTTTTGTATTTTTTATTTATTTATTTTAGCATTTAAATAACCCTGGCATTCATTTCTTTCAGTGTTACTGTTCTTCTCTCCCCACTCCCACCCCCCGCCACTGCCCTTAATTGTTGACTCATGAACTCTCTTGTTAGTTATTAAAGAAAGGAGACTTTGACTTTACCATACAAGGTTACATCATCAGGTGACAGTGTGGGCTTATATATTACTTGGGACAGAAATGAAAGCATTCAGAGACAAAAAGTAAAGCATCAGCTTCTGATCAACTCCAGAAATAGTATGCTGGTTGCATCCTACCATCATAAAACATACACAGTTGGTTGCTTTGTTCTCGTGCTGTGGTGATGGGGAGAAGGAGGTCATGGGGTACCAGAGTCTCCTTCAGCATCTATAGTTGTGCAGCCATTCATGACCGATGGGTGGTAAGAAGAATGGTGTCAGCATATTCAGACATTCTTTTAGCAGTCTCTTCCTTATTTAATTCTTCTCGTGACTATACGTTAAGATGTAAAAGAACTGTAAGTAATTAAATCTTCACAATAATCCTCCAAGCAATATTTTATAAAGATGATCTGGCCCAAAGAGGCTTATTTATTGTTTAGATGTCTTTGAACTCTGAATTCAACAGAACTTTGCCCACGGGCTTTATTGCTTACTTTGACAAACTGAAGAACAATTTCATTTTATTTTAGAATATATATAACTATATATAGTTATTTGCTTCATAGAAGCTGTGTGTCCTTGAACAAGTCATTTAACCTCTCTCAACCTCATTTCCTCATCTGAAGATACCATTTGAAGTAATGAATACAAATGGCTGATGTGTATTTGAAGAATAAACAAGTTTTCAGACTCACAAGGACTCAAGGAAAGGAAAACTTAAACCATATTCGTTTGCTAGTTAAGCAAAAGTATTTTAGGATAAAACATTTTAAAATGCATAATTCTAACATTATAAGTTGTAAACTTAGAGAAAGCATGCAGAAATGGGCAGTGTCACATACTACTGGTAGACCTAAAAATGTGCTATGACTTTTCTGAGGATAATTAGCCAATTTGTAACATCTTTCAACAAAAGTGTATTCCTTAACTCCATCATTCTACCTCTACAAATTTATTCCAAAAAAGTGAGGGGAGGGGGCAGTCCATTCCAGTTCAGTTGGGAACAGTTTCACTATCTCATAAAGTGGATTGGCTAAAGATTGGTTACATGTGTAAAGATACACTGGACAATGGAACACCGTTCAGGTATTGAAGAACGTATTTCAGCAGAATGTTGAATTAGATGGGAAAATAGTAAGACATACAACTATGGTTTGAAATGATGGAAGTAAGTTATAAAACAGTGAGTCAGTTGTTTTTTATGATGAGGCTGTTGTCATTTATTATTTGTATACCTGAAAATATAAAACTTAAAATATGCATATTATAATTCCAATTAAGTCTCTCTGTGTGTATAAGATAGTAATCTGAATGTTACTCTTGTGCAAACACATGTCTTTGCCCTGCTAGGCCAAGGTATTCATATGCTTGGGAGATTAGGATTTGTCACAGAAGGAATTTAAAGAAAAAAATGTACTAACATTCCACTTCTACATGAAATGGAGGATTATGTAGCAGGAAAGACTATTATCATGAGAAAGAATGTTTCATATTCCTTCATCTCCTCATTATAATATCAAATCCCAGCATGGAAGATCCATCTCATAGGATTCTCTGTAGTGGAGGGAAGACACCCCATTACCTATAGCAGCTGTCACTCTGTTGCAGCAAGAGGTGAAGACACAGGGAAATTAGATGAAAGACTCACCACTTTCTGGTCAAGGGAATGGTGGGAAGATGAAAGAGAGATGCTGGTCCTGTTTTCTCTCTCCAGGCTTTGTCCAGGAAGGGAGTCTATGCTAGAGAATAGGAGGCGACAGCTCTATCCCCACTGCCCATTAGGGGGCTGCCTCCCCAGCTGTCCCTTACCAACCTAGGTTACAGCCACATCAACACAAATGTGGCAGGAAGTGTAGTCAGGCAAGGAGAGGATCTGAGATTTTACTTCCCAGCCACCCTTGGCTCCTGGTGGCAGGGATGCTGAAGAGAGCCATGGGATGGTCATCACAGGATAAGGCAACTCTCAGAGTTCTGACGGTGTGTGTGTGTGTGTGTGTGTGTGTGTGTGTGTGTGAGAGAGAGAGAGAGAGAGAGAGAGAGAGAGAGAGACGACTCAATGCAGAGACTAACTTATTTATTACTACCAGTGGTGGAGGTGAGAGTAAGGCCGTGGTAGATGTGCCTCAGCTCAAACGAAGCCAAGAGAAAGAACAGAATATATCTTCCCAACTGTAGATTTCAACCATGAAGGGCAAATGGGACCAGGGAAAATGTTCTGGACACTAGGAGCTAAGCAAGTCCACATGCTACATTGGGTTGTTCATGTTTTAAAGTCTCTTTTATTCTGCAACAGATTCCCCCCCAACCCCCAGCCCATCATCTTATTTGTTTGTTGAAGGGACTAGGTAATTTGTCCTACAAAATTGTCCACACACTGGATTTGACTGATTGTTTTTTCATGGTGGCAATTAATTTGTGCCCCGCCCCCCACTATTCTCCCTAAGCTGGTGGTTAAATCTAGAGATTTGATAGTTAGCAATGCTAAGATTGAACGAACAGTGGATTCTGATGTCAGCCTGATTCATCTGTGATAAATTCACCATCAACCTTTTGAATATGGTTTTGGCATCTGTTAGTGATGGTTGCTTAAGATCATTTTATTTAATTTGTTCTAATTCTATCATTCCTCTGAATATATTTGCTGGAATTCTTCTATAAAAAGAATTTTTATCGCGTAATTATTTGGTTACCCTGAAATAAGAGTTTGTACAGAAAAGGCAGGATCCATGATTAGCTTTTTCCCTTTATTGGTTTTCTAAATAATGAATCGGTACACTAGCAACCTCCATTGGTGACTAATGATGTTTTGTTTCCTTGTTTTTATTAGTGTTATTTTTTTATTAGTGTTATTATGAATACTACTGTTGAACACTGATGAACACTGTATTAGTGTTATTATGAATACTAGTGTTATTATGAATACTTTTATTACTGTTATTATGAAACACCACTCCATCCAAAGTGTGTAAATCCATGTGCACATAGATTTATATTTGTTGGGTAGATTTATGTGTTTCAATCAATTATAATTATTCTTTTTCTTGCTCAAATTGTCCCATCCTTGGCTAATGGGAGTCCCTTAATTTTGGCTCCCATGTCTTTTGGCAAAACCATTTGTCTTCAAGTAGTGTTCTTATTTTCTGGCTCAGAAAGATGTCCCAAGACCCTGTTGTACATTTCTTGCTCTGGAATCAACCATTTCTCCAAAGGCTCTAGATTCCTTTTCATGGAAAATCGTATTTAGAAGCTACAGTCTTGGCATGGGGGTGCTCATTGCTACCAGGTTGTCAATGTTTCTAAACATTTAGTGGACGGCTCTCAAAAATACATAGTTCATAGAAAGGGAAAAATAATGAGTCCACACTGATATTTTCTATTCAAATTTTCTTATTGTGGTAAAATATTCATAATAAATGTTACCAGTTTTAAACAATTTTTAAATGTACAGTTTTGTGGCAGTAAGTGGATCCACATTGTTCTGCAACCATTACCACCATCTATTTTCAGGGCTTTTTCATCTTCCTAAACTGAAACTCTCCCCATTAAATACTAACTCCCCACTCCTTTTTCTCAGCTCCTGGCAATCCCCTTTCTATATTCTGTATCTATGGATATTTATGCTTTTGCGATTGGTTTGTTTCACTTAGCATAATGTTCTCAAGGGTCATCTGTGTTGACATGAGTCAGGATTCCTTCCTTTTTATAGCTGAATAGTATCCCATTGTGTGTGTGCGTGTGTGCGTGCGTATACCACATTTGTTTATCCATTCATTGATGAACACTTGGGTTGTGAATAATGCTGCTATGAAAATGGGTGTATCAATATCTGTTTGAGTCCCTGCTTTCAGTTCTTCGATGTATATACCAGAAGTAGAATTCCATGTGGAAATTCTATGTAATATTTTGAGGACCTTCCATACTGTTTTCCACTTTGGCTGCACCATTATACATTCCTACCAGCAGTGCACGACGGTTCCAGTTTCTCCACATCCTCATCAATACTTGTTCTTTTCTCTTTCTTTTAATAGTAGCCATCCTAATGTGTATGAGTCAATTCAAATTTAACACTAGAGTTTGATTAAACTTCTTTGATTTTACTCTTATATCACTTTTTTCTTTACTTTGAAAATCTTGGTTCTTAAAGACATTAAGTATTTATTTCCTAATTCTATAATGTACACATAGTAGTAAAAAATATATATATACATATCAACAGGGGCACCTGGGTGTCTCACTTGGTTAAGTGTTCGACTCTTGATTTGAGCTCAGGTCATGATCTCAGGGTCATGAGATTGAGCCCTGCATTGGGCTCCATGCTGTATGGAGTCTGCTTGAGATTCTCTCTCTCTGAAAACAAAATATGTATATGGGATGGCTGGGTGGCTTAGTGGTTGGGCGCCTGCCTTCAGCTCAGGTTGTGATCCTGGGATCTGGGATCAAGTCCCACATTGGGCTTTCTGCAAGGAACCTGCTTCTCCCTCTGCCTATGTCTCTGCCTCTCTTTCTGTGTCTCTCATGAGTAAATAAATAAATCTTAAAAAATGTATATATCAACATTACTTCTAATGGTAAGACAATTGAATGCAGCTTAATTGTTTCTTTGTGGTTCTTTTCACCCCAGAATATATCTCTCAAGTCATATATAGTCAAATTACTATGTTCAGTGGTCTCTTGAAGTAATTATTTTCCCTCTGTGGTTATGCCATCAATTTGATTTAAAGAATGTAAAACATTTACTTAGTTCAGTCAAATCTATAAAACAGCACAATCAGAGAATTCTTATTTTGCTCTTCATCTCCTCTCCCTCTCACCGTATGTGACACTTTGTAGATTTCTATTGGGTTCGTCCTTCAGTTGGTTCTTTTTAGAAAACATAAACAAAATATTTATACTTCTATTCTCTCGCCCTTTATTACACAGAGGTAACATCTTCTAAGCCCTGTTCTATGCCTCCCTTTTTTTCATTTATCCTGGTGCTCATTCAATATTATGATACAGAGATCTTGCTCATTCCTTTTAATGTTCAATATTCCTTTGTGTAGCTATTGGTATAAAGAAGTCTTCCTCATTCCTTTGAACTGCTACAGAATACTATATTGTGTGGATAGACCCATAGTTGTTTTTTTTTTTTTAACAAGCTTCCCACTGATAGACATTTGGTTTGTTTCCAGTTTTTGCTATTATTAATAATATCACATTGACCTCACTCAGAAGTATGCTGGCAAGTGACCAACAAACTCTCCAGGAAAAAAAAAAAAAAAAAGAAAGAAAGAAAGAAAGAAAGAAAGAAAAAGAAAAAAAGAATTCCTGAATTTTAACATTTATTGATTTACATGGTGAAAGACTCCCATCCTGGCCAATTTCAAGCTACCAACATGAAATCACGTCATATGGAGTTAGGAAGACATGTCTAGTAACAGCATTATGAAGTACTTCTTCCATACTAGTGGAACAGATGTACAGGACCTCAAGGGCATAGATAATAATAAAAGGCTATAAAAATAATTAGGAAATAGTGAGTTTTGAGTATTTATTACCTTTCTTTTTTATATAGTTTATTTAGCTTTACATTTATATAATTTTACTTCTTTATTTTCAGAGAAAGAGAGAGAGTGCAAGTGGGGGGAGGGGCAGAAGGATTGAGAGAGAATCTTAAGCAGACCCATGTTAAGCACAGAGCCACACTCAGGGCTGGATCTCATGACCTGAGATCATGACCTGAGTCACAACCAAGAGTTGGATGCTTAACTGACTGAGCCACCAGGTACCCCTAATTTTATTTTTTAAAATGGAATTGTTTAGGGATGCTTGGGTGGCTCAGTCAAGCATCTCCACTTGACTCAAGTCAGAATCTAGGGTCCATGTTGGGCTCTCTACTCAGCTGAGAGTCTGCTGCTCCTTCTCCCTCTCCCTCTGCACCACCATCGGCTCTTCTGAGCCAGTGTGAGCCATCACATTGTTAAATCCACACCTCATTTTTATACTTGAATAGAAAGTTCTGTCTGCCTAAGCTAGAGACCATCTGTTTTTCTCTCAGGAAGAGAAGTTCAAAGGTAGGCAGCCCAGTGCTTATGTTGGAGCTCCATCGTCAGTGGTATCCCATGCTCTTTCCTCTCTGCTCTGCTATCTTAGCCTTATCATCCAAAGTAGTTGATGGAGCGCCAGGTATCATGTCCATATGCCAGATAGCAGGAGAAAGGAAGTGGGGAAAGGCAGAGGGTTTACACTGCTCTATTGAATCAGTTACTTTTTAGGATATTCCTGGAGGCCCCATCTAGCACTCTGTTTACCATTTACGATATAGTACTTGGCTACCTGGTCATATCTAGCTGTAAGAAAAGCTGGGAAATGGGGACAATTGTGCAGATTGCTGCCTCAAATAAAATCAGGTTTTTCTCTCTTAATTTACTAAGTAAGAGATGAAAAGTGAATATTGGCTAGGCAACTAGCAATCTGCACTTCTATTGTAATTCTGGATTTTTCTCTTAATGTTATCAGTTTTTGCTCTCCATATATCAGAGTTGTATTATTAGATACATAGAACTTTAGATAATTTTGTGATATATTGACACTTATTTTTATGAAATATCACTCTTAATCCTTAGTAATGCTTACTCTTTAAAAGGTATCTTCTTTTCTAAAGGTTATGCTACCTTTATTTTAATTAGTATTTTCATGATATATAATTTTCTATACTTTTTTTTTGGAAGGAAGCACATTTTATTTATAAATCACTTTTACCATAACTGATATAACTGACCCATCTGATTGCCCATTGCTAGTTGGGTTCCTTCTGGAATATTGAGGTATTCCCCAGGGTTTGTGATAGCCGATAGATCCATGGTCACTGGGCAGATCAATACTGTGGAGGGGCTACTATGATGCTCTGTAGAGCTTGGCTTTGGGCTGATCCCTGGGAAGCTGGGTGAGGTGGTGGTGGAGCTGCTACTCAGTGACCTGAGCCTGCAATTCACTTTCCACAGCCTCCAGTGAGAGGTGTGTGTGTCCACAGTGGTGTGTCCACTTGCAATCTGATATTGGTGAGTTTCTTATTTATAATTAGACTTGTTCAATCTGTTAGAAGTCAACTTTATGTAAGACATGATTTTAAAGCAGCTCACAGAAAAACTGGCTGCCCAGATTTAGGAATAAATCTGGATAGTTGACAAGTTTAGCATTGTTAAAAGGAGTATGGAGGGATTGAGAAATTTTCAGAGGATGCCAGGCTATAGTCATTAAATATGCTCAGCCTTACAGATTCTTACAGAAATATGAAGAGAATATTTTTCTTTTATGAAATATTACTCTTGATCTTTAGTAATGGTTTATGTCTAAAAGTCTTCTAAAAAATAAATGTCTTCTAATACTAGTCTTCTAATAACTTTATTTTAATTAGTGTCTTCATGACAAATAATTTTCTGTATTTTTAAAACTTCTATATCCTTATTATTTAGAGTGTATCTTTTGAAAGTAGGAAACAGTTGGCTTTGATTTTATTTTCAGTCTGCAAAGCTTAGTTCTTACATTGAGTATTTATTTATGCTTAATTCAGTTACTAATATAGTTTGAATTCTATCAAAAATATTTGTTGTACTTGTTTTATGTTTTTTTTTCTTTTATTACTTGCTTCTTTTGGGCTTAAATATTTTTTTATCATTCCAATCAACATGTTGGTTATACATTCTTTATTTGTGGAGATTACTACTACATTCATTTTTGAATTATTAGTGTCTGATATAAATTGGTACTTCTACATAATGACAGGATCTTGGAACATATGAACTCTACCTTTGATGCTTATATTGTTATACATTTTATTCTACTTACTTAATTTTTTAAAAAAGATTTTATTTTTTTATTCATGAGAGATGGAGAGAGATGCAGAGACACAGGCAGAGGGAGAAGCAGGCTTCCTGTGGGGAGGCTGATGAGAGACTCAATCCCAGGACCCCAGGATCACAACTTCGCCCAAAGGCAGATGCTCAACCACTGAGCCACCCATGTGCCCCAGAATGCATTTGTTCCTACCTCAGTCCCTATCCTGGTGCTGTGCAGACACTTCATGCGCCAGACTTGGTGCTGCTCTGCTCCTGACTGGGCTCCTGGTCCTGACTTGCTCTTCATGCCCACACACTAGCTTTGGCCCACCCGGACCTTGGAAGAGTGTTTCTTGCTTGTCTGGTAACTGTGG
The DNA here is from genome assembly GCF_011100685.1 of Canis lupus familiaris. Taxonomy (NCBI): domain Eukaryota; kingdom Metazoa; phylum Chordata; class Mammalia; order Carnivora; family Canidae; genus Canis; species Canis lupus. The sequence continues at coordinate 93,560,481 of NC_049222.1, read as the reverse complement.
ACAACTTATTACTTGGGCAAGCCAGAGAACTTTTTCAGCATCCAATAGACTATCACCACATCTTTTCCAACTAGGTCTGCATCCCAGCTTTGTCATGAGGGTCCTCTTCTAAGTTTGTTCATCCTTGGGCATTTTCTTCAGGGCTAGTATATTCTGTAGCATAGTCTTTATGTCTTTATAGTTACTCCTCTGTTGGAATTAGTAGTTCTTTTTTTAAAGACTTTATTTATTTATTTGTTTGTTTATTTATTTATTTTAGAGAGAGTGCGCCTTTGCATGGGTGGGGGAGGGGAAGGGTAGAGGGAGAGAGAGAATTAGATAATTTCAAGCAGACTCCATGCTGAGCATGCTACAGGGCTTGATCTCACGACCCTGAGATCATGACCTGAGTCAAAACCAAGAGTCCAATGCTTAACCAACTGAGTCATCCAGGTGCCCCTGGAGTCAGTAGTTCTTTATATCAAACTTTCTCTGTTTTAGTTACTGTGTCATTTCTCTCTACTGATTGGGACTTGAATGATATAAAAATCTGCATCCACAGGATACACCCCATTCATCATGATACATTATCCTTATTGGATATTTATTATATATTATTGGTTTAAATTTGCTAACGTTTTGTTAAATTTTACATCTATGTTATGAGAGTTAATGTTCTATTATTCTAATATTCTGTTATTGGATTAAACTTGCTAATATTTTGTTAAGTTTAATATCTATGCTATGAGGGAAGCCTGGGTGGCTCAGTGGTTGAGGATCTGCCTTTGGCTTAGGTTGTGATCCTGGGGTCCTGGGATTGAGCCCCTGTCGGACCCCTGCAGGGAGCCTGCTTTTCTGTCTGCCTATGTCCCTGCCTGTCTTTGTGTATCTCTCATGAATAAATAAGATCTTTTTTAAAAATCTATGTTATGAGAGATAATGTTCTGTAATTCTGTGTAGTTTTAATGTCTTTGTCTAGTTTTAGAATCAGAATAATACCTTATAAAATGGTTTGGTGTTTCTTCTTTTTCTATTTTCTGAAAAAGTATGTGTTGGTTTGGTACTATTTCTTCCTTAGATGTCAGATGGAATTTACCAGTGAAGTGTTCTGGGCCTGGAGTTTCTTTTTGGAAGTTGTTAACTGTGAATTAAGTTTCTTTGATTGATACTGGGTTACTCAAGTTTTCTATTTCTTGTGCCAATTTTTTATAATTTGTGTCTTTCAGTGAATGTGCCCATCTCATCTAAATTGTTGGATTAGTTGGCATAAAGTTGTTCATCATAGACCCTTATATCCTTACTATTTTTTGGGTCTTAGTGATGTCCTCTCTTTCATTCCTGATTCTGGTAATTTGTCTTCATATTCTTCTGGATCAGTCTGGGTCGGAGCTTGTGAATTTTAACATTCCCCAACCCCCTGGAATCAGCTTTTGGGTTCGTTGAAAAACAGCATTGTTTTTCTGTTGAGTGGGCCTCATTTTTTGAGGTTCCTCACCTTTGTCATCTTGTACTATAAAATCCTGGCTGCTAAGGCAATTTTCTAATGATGTCACGTAGGTTTCATTTTTGTATTTTTTTTTCTGGCTTTTCAAGTTATTCTCAGCAGAAGCACATGTTACTTCATTATAGCCAGAAAGAGAAGTCTGAGAGGAATAATTTTGGGTGGTTGGTATTGCAGGAAAAGCACTGATTTGGAGGCAGGATTCCTGGGTTGAAGACTTTCCCCTGTTGCTTACTAATGTTGCTAACAATGACCTTGGGCAAGTCAACTTGACTAAGCAAAGGTTTTCTTGTGTATAAAATGGAGATAGCAAGAATATCTCATGTCAAAACATTTCTGTAAGTATTAAGTAAAGTAATCAAAGTAATACTGTTTATATGAACTATGACAAATTTTGTAATATGTGTGGCTCATAATTATTTGTACAACTGTAGATGCCTTGAAGGCAGGGACTAAATCTTTTTGCTCATGATTCTTGAACACACAGCACAATTCTTGGAATATGTTTCAGTGTTTAATAAATACTTGTTGAGCTCAACCAAAGCTATTTCACATGAATGGTTAAAATTCTCACATACCAACTCAAAGGAAATGCATACTGTATGCTCATAGTTATTGACGACATCTGAATTAATCCAGATTATGCTGAATTGTTGTTTATTATCATTACTAGGCTAAAAATATTTACAATGCTGTATGTAAATTTCCTGTAATATTTTTATAGGATTATCCTTGTTCTGGCCACAAATGAAAAGATGTACTGAGAGATCTATGATTGGTGGGAAATCTCCAAGAATTGTCTCATAGGAGGAAGAGGTAGAAAATGCCCTGTTTCTGAGTCTGCAGATTTAAACAGAGGTTCCTAAGATATGTGTCACTGAAGCTTGTAAACTCTAATCTTGTGGCCACACTCCTTTATGGTTTATGCCAATGGGTCTGTTCAGAGGAATTAACTACCTATACTACCTACAGGTGACAGGTTTGTGCTTTACCTTAACACCGTTTCTAGGGGAGAGGAGTTTCTCTCCCCTATATGTATGCGTATCTCTCTCATCAGTTTTAAATTCAAGTACCGAGTTCATTAGATCAGATCAGTGTTTTCCCAGCTCCTTTGTTCTATATACTGCCTTCATAATTCCTTTTCACATCTATGTACACTTACACTATTTACCTAAGATTTTCTTTGAACTCATTTTCTTTTTCCTAAATGAATGTATTTTAAAAGAAACTTAATATCAATAATTTGAAAATTGAAAATCAATACTTAAAAAGATCTTGGTAGAAAATAAAAGATAGTGAAAACCGAACAATTTTATTGAATGCTTCAGAGAGACCATTGAACCCTAGATCTCATTGAAGACTCTGAGCCCTAGGCCTCCTCTCCTTATTAAAATAAGCAATAGTGAGAGGGCTGTTAAGACCCACCTCAGCTGAGTTTTTTTCCTTGTTATAATAAAACACCTGAAAAATAATTTTTAAAAAATGAGTGATCTCTTCATTATGTGATTCCATTTCATTTAATGATTTGCAAGTCTACCACCTAAAGCCACTCCATGTCTCGCACTAAGGAATGCCTGGGTTAGATCATCTGCAAGGTGTTTTTCCGCTTTCAATATCTATGGTGTTGCAAATATTTTCTCTTCCAAATACTTGTGTATTTCCTCCCTCAATTCTCATTCATGCAGACTGTCCCTGACTTCTACATCATGTGCAAATGATTCCTTTCTACCAACGACTACCCCTGTTCTTAGTGTTGAGGATCACTGGAAAAAAAAAACTTGATAATTTTTATATAAAAGAGTGAAAATCAGGAAGTGATTGGGACAAGGTGACTCAGACAGAAGCCATTTGCCTCCTTGACCTAGTATAATTTTACCTGTTTTTCCAAGCATTTCCTTTTCACTTCTTTGCACTTCTGCTCTGAAGTTTATCTGAATTAAAAATAAGGAAAATAAGCATATTTAAAGTTAAAATAAATTAAAAAGACAGATGCCTCCAGGAGGATTAAGAGGTCATTAGTCATCTATATCTGAGTATAAATTAATCCAATCAGTTTATTTCCTTAATACCTGAGATTACCTATAATGAAGAAGAGGGAATAAAATAATCACAATGAGTAGTTTATTTTGGGAGACTAGGGGAGAATAAAAGGAAAGAGGGTTGGCTGAGATGGCATGCAGAGTGAGAAGGGAAAGAAAGGAAGATCAGAGCATCTCGAAGAAAAGTTAAGCATAATTTAAAATTTTTTCTCTCATTCCTCTCCTTATTCTATCTTAGTTTCTGTTTTAGAGACCCAGAAGTCAGATTAATATAGAATATTGTATATTTCACTTCTTAGATTAAGTCAACTTCCAAAGGTTAAGTAAGACTTCCTCCACTATAACTAAAATTGCTCCTAAGGGAAGATGTCTTCTGTTTGGTGACACATATTTGATAACCTGAGAACTGTATGTATAGTGCTCCACACACAGTGGGTGATTAAGAAATTTTATTACTTCTATCTGCCTTTGTAAATCTCCAGTAGGACAGAAAATATTAGGAAGACTGTTAGTGTGGACTTGGATTTTCCCAAGAGAACGGTTCAATTTTATATATAATATTCCTGTGCTTTTCAGGTCCTCCATTAGGTATCCCATCACTTTAAGTGATGATTTCTAAGCAGGTTCTAGGTCAGCACTTTTCAAACTATCTGTGGTGAAGACCAGGATATTATTATTATTGTTGTTGTTGTTGTTGTTGCTATTATTCTCTGATCTGTGGCAGACCCATCTTTGTGTGTAGCTCATGCCATATGTGACTCACTACACTAGTCTGACAACATATATTAGCCTGTTACCTCACTCAACAAGACAATTTGACCAGCTTTGAGCTTCAATGTCCTAGCCATGTCAAATTGCTATAAGAGCTTCTAAATACTTATTCCTAATACTGATATATCTCACTGAAGCCTGGTGAGAAAAAATTCACAGGCTATACTTTGAGTAGACTGATCTATTAGATGTTCTCTGAGAGTTCCTTTTATGAAATGACAAGACTCTTCTAGTCCTGGGGAGTCATTTTATTGATCTAAAATAAATGCAATCTGACAGTGTGGTTCATAGACAAAAATAATCTGAGAATTACTGCTTTGTAACATGAATTTTCCAACTCTCCTGGAATACTCTTGTTGCTGTTTTCTTTTGAATTCTACCAGAAAATTAGGAGCCCAGAAAATTTGGAGGTCTTATTATATAATTCTTAAACAATTATTATATTTATAGTATATAACATAATATATAAAATAATTTATGAAGTACTTTCTGTCGGTATAAGTTATGCTGTAGTAACAAATGATCTCTGGAACCCTCGAGTTTCATACCAGTGAACTCATACCATTTATTTCTTGTTTGTGCTATCTGTCCATCACATCATAGGCAAGTTCAGCTTGGCTCCGGCTTATTAATTTTAGGACTTGTGCTGAGAGGGTAGTCCGAATCTTGACACTGCTGATCATGTTGGGAAAAGAAAAGATGGAGGCCGTGTGATGGTTCCTAAAGCCCTACCCAAAGATGGACACATTACTTTCTCTGACATTTCAATGGCTAAATTAAGTCACATGACCAAACCTGACTTCAGTGAATCAGGTGGAGGTAACCTCCCAGTAACCCTGGAAGGAGGAGCAGCAAAGAATTCAAATACTAATAACTCCTACAACATTCACTGTTAAGATTTGGGTCAGAGGTAGAAAAAGAGTATAGAGGCCTTTCAAAGTGTGGGGAATCTATTTTATAAATGAAAAACATAAAATTATTTGTTCTAGTTTCAACACCAATTTGAACACATTTTTCTCTTTTTTCCCTGGCCTTATTTGAGATGTAGTTGACGTATCACATTGTATATGTTTAAGGTGTATAACATGATGATTTGATATATGTATATATTTCAAAATGATTACTACAATAAGATTAATTAACACATCCATTACCTTACATAGTTACAATTTGTGTGTGTGTGTGTGTGTATGTGTGTGGTAAGAACTTTTCAGATTTACTCTCTGAGGGACATTCAAATATACAATATCATATTGTTAACCACCATCATCATGCTGTACATTACATCCCCTGAACACGTTCATCTTAAAACTGGAAATCTGTACCCTTTCACCACCTTCTCCCACATCCCCATCCCATCACCCCTGGCCATCACCTATCAGCTTCTGCACTGTTTCTATGTTCAGCTTTTTGTTTTTGTTTTAGATTCCACTTATAAATGAGGTTGTATAGTATTTGTCTTTCTCTGTTTGACTTAATTTTTAGCACAATGCCCTCAAGGTTCATCCATGTTGTTGCAAATGGGAGCATTTTCTTCTTCCTCATGGCTGAATAATATTCCATTATACACACGCACACTATCTCTATATATATTATATATATCACCTTTTCTTTATTTGTTCATCTGTCAGTGGACAGTTAGGTTGTTTCCATGTTTGGGCTATTGTGAATGATGCTGCAATGAACATTAGAGTATCCATTATCTCTTTCAGATAGTGATTTCTTTTTCTTTACATATTTACCCAGAAGTGGAATTGCTGGATCATAGGGTAGTTCTGTATTTAACTTTTTGGGGAATCTCCATAATCTCCATATGGTTTTCCAGAGTGGCTGCGCTAATTTACACTCCCACTCAGTGCACAAGGGTTCCCTTTCCTCCACATCTTCACCAGCATTTACCACCTCTAGTCTTTTAGATAATACTCATTCAACGGGAGTGAGGTGATACCTCATTGAGGTTTTGATTTTTATTTCTCCGATTCATGATATTGAGTACTTTTTTCATGTACCCATTGGCCATTGGAGTATCTTCTTTGGAAAAATGTCTATTCAACATCTTAGCCCATTTTAAATTGGATTATTTGTGGGGTTTTTTTTGCCACTGAGTTATATGAGTTTCTTTTTTTAAAAAAATTATTTAGCTCTAATCTTTATTATTTCCTTCCTTCTACCAGTTTTAAGTTTTGTTTGTTATTCTTTTCTAGCTCCCTTAGATGTAAGGTCGGGTTGTTTACTTGAGATTTTTCTTGCTTCTTGAGGTAATTCTGTACTGCTCTAATCTTCCCTCTTTGAAGGGCTTTTGCTGTATCCCCAAAATTTTGGACCATTGTGTTTTCATATGTGTATTTTTTAAATTTCCTCTTTGATTTCTTGGGTGACACATTCATTGTTTAGTAGCATGTTATTTAACCTCTATGTATTTGTGCTCTTTCTAGATTTTTTTCTTGTGGTTGATTTCTAGTTTCATAGCATTGGAAAAGAAGCATGCTATGACTTCAGTCTTTTTTAATTTTTGAGACTGGTTTTGTGAACTAATATATGATTTATGTGATCTATTCTGGAGAATGTTCTATTTGTACTTGAGAAGAATGTGCATTTTGCTGTTTTAGGATGGAATGTTCTGAATATATCTGTTGGATCCATCTGGCCCAATGTGTCATTCAAAGCCACTCTTTCTTTGTTTGAAAAGATGATCTATCCATTGATGTGAGTGGGGTGTTAAAATCCCCTACTATTATATTACTACTGATTTCTTTCTTTATATTCGTTATTAGCTGCTTTATGTATATGAGTGATCCCACATTGGGTGCATAAATATTTATAGTTGTTATATCTTCTTGTTGGATTGTCCCTTTTTATGATTATGTATTGTCCTTCTTTGTCTCTTGGTACAGTCTTTGTTTTAAAATCCATTTTGTCTGATGTAAGTATTGCTACCCAGGCTTTCTTTTTACTTCTATTTGTGTGATAAATTCTTTTTCATCCCTTTACTTTCAATCTGCGTGTGTCTAGGTCTGAAATGAGTCTCTTCTGGGCATTGTATAGATGGGTCTTATTTTTTTTTTTTCATTCTGTCATTCTATGTCTTTGATTGGAGTGTTTAGTCTATTTATATTCAAAGTAATTATTGATAAGTACATACTTATTGCCATTTTGTAACTTGTTTTATGGTTGTTTTCGTAGTTCTCTGCTCCTTCTCTTGTTCTCTCATAGTTTGTTGGCTTTCTTTGGTGATAGACGTGGATTCCTTTCTCTATTTTTTGCATATATATTACCAGGTTTTGATTTGTGGTTGACATTAGATTTATATGTAACATCTTATGCATATAGCAGTCTATATTAAGTTCATGGTCACTTAAATTTGAACCCATCGTAAAAGCACTAAATTTTTACTTTGCCCTACCCTGACAGTTTAGGTATATGGTATCATACTTTATATCCTTTTATTTCATGGATCCCTTGGCTGATTTTTTTTTGTGTGTGGATATACTTACTTTTATTGCTTTTGTGCTTCCTAATTTTCTTACTACTGCTTATGATCTTTTCTTTCCACTTAAAACTCCCTTCAGCATTTCTTGTAGGGCTGACTTGGTGGTGATGAATTCCTTTAACTTTTGTTTGTCTGAGAAACTCTTCATCTCTCCTTCTATTCTGAATGATAGCCTTGCTGGATAGTGTTCTTGATTGCATTTTTTTTCAGCACTTTGAATATATCATGCCACTTTCTTCTGGCCTCGAGAGTTTCTGCTGAAAAATCCTCTGATAGCCTTATGGGATTTTCCTTGTAGGTAAATGTTTTCTTTTCTCTTGCTGCTTTAAAAATTCTTTATTACCACTTTTTTTTTTTCCATTTTAATTACTAGTTGTGGATCTTGGTGTGGATCTTCTTGGGTTGATTTTGCTAGGGAATCTCTGTTTCCGGGATCTGGATTTCTGTTTCCTTCCCTGGATTCAGGAAGTTTTCAGCTTATTCAAATAAATTTTCTGTCCCCTTTCCATTCTTTTCTCCTTCTAGGATCCCTATAGTGCAAGTGTTATGCTTGGTGGTGTCTCTGAGTTCCCTCAATATGTTTTCATTTCTTCTTCTTCCTTTTTTTAGGTATTTTTAAAAAATATTTTGTTTATTTATTCATGAGATATATATAGAGAGGCAGAGGCATAGGCAGAGGGAGAAGCAGGGATGTAGGACTTGGTCCCAGGACCTCGGGATCACGACCTGAGCCAAAGGCAGATGCTCAACCACTGAGCCACCCAAGTGTCCCTTTTATTTTTCTTTTTCTCTCTCCTGTTCTATTTGATTCCTTTCCATTACTCTCTTTTCCAGGTTGCTGATCCGTTCTTCTGTCTCTTCAAGTCTACTATTTGTTTCCCCTAATGTTTATTTAATTTCAGTTGTTGAGTTCTTCATCCCTGACTGGTTCTATTTTATGTTTTCTATCTCTTTGTTGAGGGCCTCACTGAGCTCCCCTACTCTTCTCAACTCCAGTGAGTATTTTTATGACCATTTTTTTTACATTCTCTTATCAGGCATATTACTTATCTCTGTTTTGTTTAGGTTCCTTGCTGTGATTTTTCCTGTTCTTTCATTTGGGATATAGTCCTCTGTCTCCTGTTTTGTATAACTATCTGTGTCTCTTTCTCTGTGTTAGGAAAGTTAACTATGTCTCCTGCTCTTGAAAGTTGTGGCCACTAGGGTGTGGAGTGGGAAAAAAAATTTTTTTTTTAATTTAAAGAGAAAGAAAAGAAAGCTGTGGCTTTAGGAAGAAGAGGTCCTGCAGTGCCCTATAGTGCCCTGCAGTGTAGTGTCTTCTGTTCACCAGAACCCGGCCCTTCAGAAATGTTGCATATGTGTGTTGTGTGTGCCCTCCTGTTGTGGTTGAGCTGCTTTTGCTTTCAGTCAAGTCATCTGCAATAGTTCTTTTTGCCTGTTGTGGGCAGGATTTGGTCCCTGTGTTGTTAGTGAGCCAGTCTGGGACTGCCCTGAACTTGAGTTGAGTCAGACTACGTGTTTGGTAGAGCTGTGTAGCACCAAACTTCAGGGTACTCTCCTCACTTTGCCCCCTAGGAAACTTTCATTAATGGGGCCTGCTATCAGACCAGGTATATGCCCCAGCCTGCTGCTGGGGCTCAGCTGGAGTGGTATGTGTGGTTATCTTCCCCTCTCCCTGGGGCAGGACTCACTTTGGCAGGAATCACTCTTGGGGCTGCTCACACACTGCCAGGCTTGTGACACAACTTTGGATGGCCTCTGGCCAAGGGCATGTTGGAGGGCAGGGTCCACAGGAAAACATGGGGTGGGTCACATAATGCCAACAAGGTCTGCATGGTCAGCTGCAGGAGGAGACCCATAGCTCCCAGGAAGACTCCCGTTGAGATTGGTTGAGTTAGAGGGAGCCTAGCTGTATGAGCTTCTTATATATTTGGACATTAACTTCTTATCACATATGTGATTTGTAAATATTTTCTCCCATTCTATAGGTTGCCTTTTCATTTTGTGGTTGTTTCTTTTGGTTTGTGGTCATCCTGCTTGTTTATTTTTGCTTTTGTAATTGTGCTTTTGGTGTCATATCTATAAAATCGTTGCCAAGACCAATGTTAAGGAATTTCTGCCCCCTCCCCCCCATATTCTAATAGGAGTTTTATGGCTTCAGGTCTTACACTTAAGTCTTTAATGTATTTCAAGTTAATTTCTGTGAATGGCATAAGACAGGAGTGTATTTCCATTCTTTTGCATATAAATATCTAGTTTTCTCAACACCATTTATTGAAGAAACTGTCTTTTCTCCATTCAATATTTGGCTATTTTGTTAAATATTAGGTACTGTATACAGGTGGGTTTATTTATGGGCTCTCAATTCTGTTTCACTGATCTATCTTTGTGTTTTCTGCCAGTGCCTTACAGTTTTGGTTATTATGGTTTTGTAATATAGTTTGAAGTCAGGAAGTGTGATGTCTCCAGCTTCATTCTTCTCAGGATAGCTTTGACTTTTCAGAGTCTTTTGTGGTTTCATATCAATTTTAGGATAATTTTTTCTACTTCTGTAAGAAATTTGCCTTTGAAATCTCAATAGGAATTGCATTGAATCTATAAATGGCTTTGCGAAGAATAGACATTTTAATAATATTCTTCATTTTACTCTATCTTTTAAAAAAGATTTTATTTATTTATTTGACAGGGAGAAAGCGTGAGCACACAGAAGGGGAAGCAGTAGGCAGAGGGAGAAGGAGAAGCAGGCTCCCTGCTGAGCAACAGGCCCCAGGTGGGGCTGGATCCCAGGACCCCTGAGATCATGACCTGAGCCAAAGGCAGACGCTTAGCTAGCTAAGCCACCCAGGTGCCTCCATTCCACTCTGTCTTAAAGGCTCTGTGAGATTATTTCTTTAAGTGTCACAAGTGGAAAATGCATCCCCTATGTAAAAATTATAGATGTTTTATATTAAACACAGAACATCATAGCAATTTATCCATCTCTCTGGAGTATATATGGAACATATAAGTACGTATGATTATAAAGTAAACACAGAAGAAGATGAAATTTGATAGGAAACTCACTCAGCTAATTTCTGAGGTTTCAAAACTTCAGTGTCTTTTATCTTGATTTTTGTGGTTCATTTTAGAAGATGAGGTTATCACAGAAAAAGAGTCACATATTCATGTCCTGAGCCCTGTGAGAAAATTCCTTGCTTGTTAAAATAAGTTAGGACATCTACAATTCCCAGAGAAGAAGTCTGACAGGACTTAGCATTTCTTAAAAATTCTTAATTCTCTGAGGATAGGAAAGAACTTCTTCAAATCTTTCTTCAAATAGGGCTCATTTCATATCAAAGAATTAACAAGCCTCCTTAAGCACCTAACATACAGCCATGGAGTAATTAGGCTCATTTGGGGTTAGGGCTCAAGATCTCTTTTATTTTTAAAACACTTCAGATTTGAAATGCCTTGTCAGAACTAGAAAGAACAAAGACAAATCCCTGCTGCATGCAGATATGTAGAGAAAAAGATTAAAAAAAAAAAACTTCTTTATTTGCCTCTTTCCTTTCCTTCTTGCTAATGGTTCCTTATTTTTATTATGCTATTCCTTTAAGTTTCTCTTTGGGATTTTTTTTTTCTACTTTCTGTTTTGAGAGATATTAAGAATACATCTTCCTAAGAGCTCCTGATGTTTAAACTTGGGGAAAAGAATTGTGTTCTTTTAGCCCAAATATCCACTTGTTTTAAATATATATGCCTGCAGCTTCTTCAGGGGACTAGGTGGCCAGGGAGTGTGGCCTGGAGAAGTGCCATAGCAGTGTGCACTTTCATTTGGCAACATGATGGCCATCCATCAAGTTTATAAAGAAGTTGCAGTCTGTGCATGCAGAATTCAGTCACCACATTCTCTTATTTGATCTGATTTTAACACCAGTTCTGTGAAACTGAGACTTCCAATGCCACTTTATACTTGAGGATTAAATTGCAGACTCCCATGTTTGGGAGATTCATGGTGATCTTATCCTTCTCCTCCTTCCTGCATCTTTCGCCCTGTCTCCATACATACATACGTCTCAGAATGCCCGTGTTCTTATGTGACAGCCTGAGATCCCCCACTGTTGACTGGTCCACTGCTGATCCATGAAATTACTTTCCCCCATGTCATAGTTTATTGGCCTAAGAATCAGTCTTTTACCTGAACAGGTTAATCAGGGTGTATCTCTAGGTTTTTAAACACTAGAGGTGAGGCTTCAGCATCTCTCCAATGGCATAGGTTTTAGAGCATTTGTCTCTACCATTTCACTAAAAACATGCTTGTCAAGGTTACCTGTGAACCTTCTGTGGTCATAACCACTGGCACCCTTGTTTATCTTTGAACATATCAAGAGCATGTTCTCACTTCAGAGTCTTTGTGTGCACTGTTCTACCAAATATTCTTATTACTCTCTCCTTTGTTTGTTCAAATAATACCAAACATTAGAAGACTTTCCCTGGCCACGTTTATAAAATAACACACAGCACCACCATCACTACCACTTGGCACTCTCTAAGTCCTTATGCTGGTTATTTTTCTCCATAGCAGTAATGACTACCTGGTATATCATTTGTACATTTGTATAGTGTGCAACTTTCTCCGTTCCACTAGAGTATAAGATCCCTGAGGGCAGACACTTTCCTTGTCACTACTAGGCCTCTAGTACCAGAATAGTGCCAGTCGGGCTCTAGAGCGTAGCTGATTGAGGAATAAATAAACATAAGTCTAGAGCTGTAGGAGACTGCATTTCCTTGCAAGTAGAGAAAGCCAGCATAAGATAAGAGAGAACAAAGCCAGCATGCTGGGGGGAGCAGAGGCCAGGTGAAGGATGAGTCCTTGTTGAGCTCAATTTCCTGATTGTTTCTGATGCTCAGGTGCATTTCTGATCTGCTGCAGCTTGATGGTCCAATCCTTCCAAAGAGTCCATGGACCTTTGCGTTTAAATAGCCTTGAGTTGGGTTTCTGCATCTACCAGGGTCCTAACGAATAGACCAAAGTCATAGATACAGAAGGAGCTATCGGCAGGGCTAGAACTCAGGTTTTGGATTTTTAATCTAGCATCATACCAGGTGTTTCTGCAGCTTAAAACTCTTATGTAATTACAGGACCCAAAAATATTCGTGTCCAAATCCACTTGAAACAAGGCCCCAGAGAGTGTCAGAGATGATGAGATCCTGCTAAACTTGCTAAATATCTGTTTTCCTCCTGCCAGAGGGTGCAATCAATATTTTCAGGATCTGGAAAGACACAACATATCATCACTGAGTGTTCCATTATCAATCATTTCATGATGATATTAAGAATAGCATTTAAAAAAATTAATTGCATAAGTGACAGGAGAAGCCCTATGGCATGATGTTGGAAGGAATGTTAGAGGCCACTTCATCCATCTAGAGAAATGATATGATTGACTTAAGATAACTTGGTTAGTGCCAAAGCTAGTTCTAGAACCCCAAAATCCTAGGCTGTTTCACTTTAAACTCAGGCTCCTTTTGCTATACAAGATGCCCAATTTTTCCTTTTCCCCTTGTCCTTTCACTCCCACTCTGGTCTCTGAGGTTATATACAGCTATGTAAACTCTATTAATAATCTCTTCATCAATAAATTGTGGATCATGCTATTTAGTTGTCTCCAGAGAGTGTGATGACACATTTTAAATGAACTCAGGGTAACCAAAGATTGTATGTTGGAAGACAATCTCACACAAGCTGTGAATGAAATATAAATCAATCCAAACTCAGCAATTTATGGACTCACCCTTGTAAAAGAATAATAACTTTCGGGATCCCTGGGTGGCACAGCGGTTTGGCGCCTGCCTTTGGCCCAGGGCACGATCCTGGAGACCCGGGATCGAATCCCACGTCGGGCTCCCGGTGCATGGAGCCTGCTTCTCCCTCTGCCTGTGTCTCTGCCTCTCTCTCTCTCTGTTACTATCATAAATAAATAAAAATTAAAAAAAAAAAGAATAATAACTTTAGAATATGTCCCAACATATTAAGGGTCATAATGAGTAGACAATTTTTTTATAATTCTGTTTTAGAAAGAGAAATTATCTCAGAACTAAATTCTATTTTGTATTATCTGTCTAGCAGATAAAACAGTCTGGAAAAAGGTATAAATTACCTAATGAAGTAGAAAAACACTAAATGCTTCTTAATTATTGATAGTTTTAGAAAGGTGGATGGTATAAGAATAAGGAAGAGCTATAGCAAACACTTGGGAGAAATAAAAAAATATGTATCTAAATATATGCATGGCTCTAGGTTATATGAAATCAAAATTTCTTCAAATTTGAAAATCCCACTTTAGGAGGCCAGCAAAGGAATGTATCACCTTCAACTGTATGACCTTTTTGAGTAACTCTACTCATATTGAAATCATGAGAGAGAGAATCTAAATTGGCCCAGTCTGGAATCCACTGACCACACCATCACATCCACTGATCAGAGGAGAGCAGGATATATTCCCTGCAATAGCAGAGTTGTAGTTCCCCAAAACAGAAGTAGGAAGAGCTGCATGCTGAAAAATGAGAAATAATAGGTGTCCCCTAAAGTCCTCTGGATTTGTCCCTTTGTCATTTACCCCATATTGTCATAATGTTTTGGGAAACAGCAGAGTGTAGGGCAAAATGACCTGGACTTGGATTCTGAGACTTAAATTTGACCTTCATCTCTCTATAACATTAGACAAGTCATCTCTGTATAACATTAGTCAGGTTTATAACCCTTTGGGGCCTTAGTTTTCTCATCTGTAAAATTAGAGAGCTTTAATGTGTTGTTACAAAGATTTCTTCCTGCTTCATATGGTAAGAATTTATGGCCCAAACTTGGGCGCTGTCCATGGTTCTGCCAAGTTAAAGTGAAATCTTTATAACTGTACTTCAAGGTTTTATTATGATAAATAACCCCAATTAGAGTTTATTCTGATTAAACATCAAGATTCTGATGGTGTGGATTCAAGTAGATACCCAAACTGGAGTGGGAGGGAGCTGTAGAAGAAGTCTTGGATTGGGAGTTAAGAGATGTAGTGCAATGCTCATCTCTGGCATTCATTTACTTTTCTTCAGTGAATGCACCATGATTTCCCTTTGGTTAGTCGGTCTTCTGCCATCCAATCATACAATTCTGATAGAGCCAACTTCACCCTCTATGTCCCCCCTTCATTTAGCGCACTTTGTCACAGTAAGGAATTATACAAGATCACAAGTAGGGCTGAATCAGGTGGGATCTGTAAAGAATTGGCTTTAGAGACCAGTACCAGTAAGGGAAAGTCTGCCTCCTTTTGGAGCATGAATAGGACAGAAACAAACTAAAAAATAACATAAGAGACAAATAAAGAAGGACCATGACATTGTATAGGTTTTTCTTAGGTGCTGAACAGAGGGCTGTGTTCAGGAGATTGACTGCATCCCATAATCTCCCATCAAAAGAAGAGGTAGAGGAAGATGTCCTCTATGAAGTTATCCACTGTTGAGAAAATTTCAATCTCTTCCAGCAGCTCAATAGTACTTAGGGTCAATGACTAGGATAGAAGGAGAGTAAGGTTGAGGAAGGGAGATCACTGCCCACTTTTGAGTAAGAATGAAGAGTCCAATTTAAATTCAATATTCGCCAAGATTCTGGTTGGAACAACAGACATAAAACAAGTACTTACAGTACTATGAGGTAAATACAATCAGATGTGCAAAATATTGTAAGAACATAATGGATGAACATTTTGGTAGTGTTGTGGGGAAACTGCTCAGGGATAATTTCCTGGTGGAAATAAGAGTTGAGACATTGTAAAATAAATATATGAGTTAGGAGAGTGATGCATTGCAGGCATAAGGGGCAAGGGGCAAGGGGCAGGAGCAGCAGAGTGACAATCAGTGGGTATGTTTGAAGAGTCAGTAGGTGTGTTATTGCAGTAAGCAAACTGTTTACTGCAGCTGGAACCCAAGTACAGGCAAGGACAGATAGGAGAGTGAGCTGGAGAAGGAAGCAGGGGACAGATCATGCAGGGCCTTTGATACCGTGAGAAAGAACTTGAACATTTCCCTGCAGACCAGTGGTCACACATTGGTAAACCATAGGCTAATTTTTACTCTCCAGTGTGTTGTTTGGCCTATACAACATTATTTTAAAAATTGAAATGTTTAAAGTTTAAAAAATTTTCACTTTGGTGGTGTTTTCTTTTGCTGTGCAGTAGCATTTTAGTTTCATATAGTCCCACTTGTTTATTTTTTATTTTGCTGCTTGCAGATTTAAAAATTGGGAGTCTTCACGTATCAAAAATCTGTATTTCTGGTCTCTCTAAAAAAAAAAAGGAAGAGAGAAGATCTAGCAATCCTGGGCCCATACTCTGATATGGTGAAAATTGCCTGGAGATAAATAATAGGTATTCTTCCTGGACAGGGCATATGCATTTCCAGCTCATCACAGTTCCCAATACTCTCCCCTGATTCCTCATTTGGCACCTAGTTCCCCTCTGTCTTTGTCTGTGTGGCCCTTGTATTAAGGAGAGTATCTGCAAAAGGACTCAGTTACCTGCATCCAGAATTTAAGTTGCCACTAGTGTGGTGTATGCTGATCAGTAGGTCATTTAGTTCTGGTGCTCAGTTTCTTCATTTCTTAAATCCAGACTAGTTAATTTCCTGCTCCATCATGCTATGATGCTTTTTTCATTAAAACAATGATAAAAATGCTCTGGTCTTATACAGTTTTCACAGATTTCATGTGCTTTCTTAATGGCCTCTATGAGATAAATACTGTGTTCTCAATTAAAGAGATGAGTAAACTGAGGTCCCGAGAGGCCAAGAAAGAAATCCTGTGCCCTTCCTTCCTTTGCTATGCAGCAATGTTATGCTTGGATTTCTCTTTTCTGATATTTCCCAGGGTTGGTGCAGCATGAGTAAAATAATGAAATGCAACCAATTAGCATATATGAGATAAAATATATAAGGTGTAATTCCAAGGCAGTGGGGCAGTTCCCATATGATAAACAAAAAATTGTACCTTTATCTTTTTTTTTTTTTAACTTCATGTGTTTTATATTTTTGCGTCTTGGGGAAAAAGGAACTGAAACTGAGCTCATAAGATTTTTACTCCCTTTTTAAAGATAATTTATTCAAGCATAAAATCTTTGAAACAATTTTGTAATCAAGTCTGAAAACAGAAAAAAAAAAAGATTTTTTATAAAAAAAAGTCTGAAAACAGTTTACAATCCTCAGAGGCAGGAAATCCAGGACTAGTTAAAGTGAAAGGGTATATCTGCAGGGAATGCAGATATCACTGGTTCCATATACACCAGGGGCTTTGGCTCTTCTTACATGGTCCTCTGAAGGGAAAGGAAGCTGGACTTCTAGTGAGGCATTGACCTGCTGTCTTCACAATAACCAGCAAGATAATGGGAATACCACACTTGTGAAGTCATGTCCAGCAACCAGATGTTTTGTTTCATACAGGTGAATGTGAAGTTACTGGAAATGAGACTGCTATACGATGGAATCACTAGAAGTCTGGCTTAATGATTCACATACAACAGAAAGACCAGAGCTCAGAGCTTATCATTCCTATGCTTTCAAGAAAAGTGTGTGAACTGGAAGACAATTAAGATCATGATGCTAATCCAGATTGAAAGGATACAGGGGAAGATTAGAACATGATTCCATATCACTTCTGATGGGAGAACATTGCTTAGGTTTCTTTATTATTGTGTATGTGAAACAGAATAATTATGCTTTTGTGAATTAAACAGTCTATATTATTTTGCAGAAAAGCTTTTGTAGGCTTCAGATGCTGATTGAGGAAACGGCAAATGAGCTGAATGAAAAACCCAAGATTGCATCTCAAATAATCAGCTCCCATCGCTTCTCCTCCTCATTGCTCTAGGGATCAACCATCAGATCAAATTTCTCTTGGCCATAGTCCTATTCTTTAATCCTTCCCAACCCTCCTCCTCTGTGGCAAATCACTAGTGCCTCACACAGCTATAGGAAGTCAAGTCTCCTTGATTGTGTTGTGGAGAAGTTTGGTATAGAACCGCTCTGCAGCGAGACACTAGGCAGGGACACACAGTGGAATTGTAATGTCTATCTCAGAAGAAGTAACATAATTCTGTCTTCTTTGAGCCTAGTTCTTTGAATCTAGACTCGCTAAGCTAGTTCCTTTTCCTTGGGAAAACCAAGACCTTTCTGACAGAATTCCCAGGGCAATCCAGAGTTTAGGTCAAATCTGCTTTCTTTGCAATCACTTGACACGTAAGTATATTATTCCTTTCCCTGGACCTCACATTCACTTCCTGAACTGGCCTCCAGAAACATGTTTCACAAGTGTTTTCTCTAAGAATGTCCTCTTGATTCCCTTAATCCCAGCTTATCCTCCTTTTCAATCCTGGTTATTTTCTTCTCTGTCATTGATACCTCCAATTTTAGTGTCTTTAATAGGGTGCCACTTGTTTTTTTATTTTTATATTTATTTTTTTTGAAAAGTAGGCTCCATGCCCAAAGTGGGGCTCGAACTCAAGACCCTGAAATCAAGAGTTACATGCTTTACTGACTGAGCCAGCCAGATGCTGCCCTCCCCCTCCCCATCCCCCTCTTCTCCCCTTCCTCCTCCCCTTCCTTCTCCTCCTCCTCCTCCTTCTTCTTTTTCTTCTTTCTTCTTCTTCCTTATTCCTGGCAAGAACCTTAAGATTCCTTAAGAACACTGCATTTTCATTGTGTCTTTGTTGTTGCTTTTAACTCATGAATGGGAAATTCATTTTATGAGAGAGGAGACTTCTGGTCAAATTGGAAGAGTAAATTCATATTTTGACACACCTCTTCTGCTCCAAAATGCTGATGCAACAGATAAAATATAAAAAAAAGAAATAAAGAATATTAAATTGAGCCTTCTGTGATTACAGTTCTTATAGATTAAAATCATCAAATTTTAGAAATTTTAAATGTTCATCTTAAAATAGAAATGGACTGAAAACACAAGATAAATATCTCTGTGTATCAGAAATGGACAAACAATGTATGTGGTGAGTGAGGCTGGAGTTACAACTTTGCTGGGTCTGGAAGCAGGCAGTAGTAGCAGGATTTTGACTCTCTTGGGTAACAGCGACTTGAAAATACCTCACAGGAGTTGAAGGACTGGACACAGGATTGTTACTTGAAACCAGGTCTTGGAATGGGACTTAATATCTCATAAAAGAAGATTGGAGGAAAAATTGCTACCAATGAATGCTTAGATCCCATGCATCCTGGAACACACATGATTTGGGAGGAAAGAGGACATGGGCCTAATGCTTTGACCAGCAATGGAACCAAACTTCTGCTGACTCAGCAGCTTGATTGGCCATATCCCAGTTGTCACCCCAGGGCTTCTCCAACCTGTCCTTATGAGGCTGTGCTCTGGATTGGAGTCTGGGGCACCAAATGGAGGCAGCTTCCAAACTCCTGGAATGAGGGGTGGACAGCAAAGAGGGATAAAAGGAAAATGAAAAAACAATCTTTTCAATTTAAAACAAACCTACAGGGGTGCTTGTCTGGCTCAGTCAGTAAAGCATGTGACTCCAGATCTTGGGATTGTGAGTTCAAGCCCCATGTTGGCTGTAGAGATTACTTGAAAATAAAATCTTAAAACAAGCCTGTAATGTAATGACTACAAACGTATGAAAGAATCTAATAGTAAGAAAGACATGAATTCATTAGGGAATGAAACCAATTTATTAATTTGTTTAATGTGTTTATCTGACAAAGACTATAAACTATGCATGTTTAAGGCATTCAAGGAGAAGAAGGAAGGCATAAATTTTATTGAAAAAATAAATTACAGAACAAATGTAACAATGAAACAAATGAAATCTGAAATGAAAAAGTATGCATTAGATAGAAATCCTGGAAAACAGACACAATGAAAGTCTTTGGAATATAAAATTTCATACTTGTAGGGAGAATTAATGAATTGGAAGACAGTGTGAGAAATTCACTTGGAATGCAGCACAGTGAGACAGAGGGATAAAAAAATCAAAGTGTGTGGAAGGGCTGATACATTGAAGTTGAGAGGACTGGCATTGACCATTGTGTTACATTTTGATGGTGTGTTATGACCCCATGTATATAATTCTTAAAAGCAGGCCAGACAATGCTACATGTTTAATGAAGATCTATATATGCAGTAGGATTCTATAAAACTTGAAATGATAAACACCAAATTTCAGGTAAGCTGTTGCTTCTGAAATAGGACAGGAGTCAGCATAAAAAATGTTTCACGTTGCCACCATCTCACAATCTCTTTGGCTCATTCCCCCCTCCTTAGGAAAATGAATATCCATCTTCATATTCTCAGATTTTTCTCTTGTTGATTATGGGGAGAGGGACTTTTCTGCGACATGGACAAATACAGTCTGTTATCCAGCCTTTCGTTGCTTTTAGTGATACAGTCTTCATTACTAAAGAAGCATATTGGGGATGCCTGGGTGGCTTAGTTGGTTGAGTGACTCTTGGTTTTGTCTCAGGTCATGATCTCAGGGTCATGAGATCAAGCCCAATGTGGGTTCAAAACTCAGCAGGACCATCTGCTTGATGCTCTCCCTTATCCTCTGCCACTCCCAGCCCCACCCCTGTGTGTGTAAAAAATGAGTTCTTCTTTCTTCTTTCTTCTTTCTTCTTCTTTCTTATTCCTTGCAAGAACCTTAAGATTCTTTAAGAACACTGCATTTTCATTGTGTCTTTGTTGTTGCTTCTAACTCATGAATGGGAAATTCATTTTATGAGAGAGGAGACTTCTCTCAAATAAATAAATAATCCCCCCCAAAACCATACTAGTTGTATCTATAATTTTTTCTCTTTAAACATTATCTAAAGAAAATATGGCAAAATATTAATATTTAGTAGGGTGGTGTGCTGGGTACCTGAGCATCGGTTATTTTTGTTTCATTATTATACTTCATAATAGAATGAAAATATTTCATTTGAAAATAAATTTATA
The DNA here is from genome assembly GCF_011100685.1 of Canis lupus familiaris. Classification (NCBI taxonomy): domain Eukaryota; kingdom Metazoa; phylum Chordata; class Mammalia; order Carnivora; family Canidae; genus Canis; species Canis lupus. The sequence continues at coordinate 93,539,728 of NC_049222.1, read as the reverse complement.
AAATAAAGAAGAATAAGAAGCCATTTAGTTAGTGTCAGTGTTTGGGGCCCTGATTCTGGAATCAGATTGCAGTCCCTGGAATCAGGGACTCAGAGGAGTCCCTCACTCCTTAAATACTAGTTATATGACTGGTCTTTCTCTCTGCTCCAGCTTCCTCATTTGTAAACTAGTTGTCATCACGAAATCTACTTCATGGAGGTACTTGAGGATTAAATGAAAAAGATTACATGCATACCCCCAGAGCTAGAAGATTTGGGCAATATAGATATGTGGAAAGAATAAAACAGCCTCATCCAAATCATACTAACGTCTTCATGGGTATACACCTGTGGTCTTTTTCCTGGATATGCATATAAATATAACCCTAATAAATCTAAGCCCCTCATGCAGCTTTGGTCTAGCTAGCAAAACCTGTATTCACAGAACTCAAATTTTTTATTGCTGCTTCTGCAAAACCATGAAAGGGTTGAAATACATTTCTCTAGTGCGGTCTCACAGCTCTGTTTCTTCCATCCCATTTCCTCGGACCCTGTGCTATTCCATATCCCCTAGAAAACTCTTCTTCTTCCTCACCTTTTCTCTTTATTGTAGCACTTTATTATGTAGATGTGTTGTCCTTCTAGATGGCCCTCCTTCTCCTTAACTCCCTCTTCAGTTCATCTCTCTGCATTATTCTGATTACACATTACAAAACTCAAAGAATTTATCTGAGAAAAACAGAACTCTTTGCTTGAGGTAAGATGTCATTGATGGAGACCATAAAGGTAGCTTGGGTATCATGGCAGCAGTGGTGTTGGGAACCTGAGCAGACAAAGACTGAATTTGCTCTGGAGGTGTACGGAGGAAGAATGTGAACATTATGATGTTATAATTTTGATTATATTTCCTATTAACATGACATCAGACTGTTTATATTAATTTGAAACCAACTTCTAAATATATACAAAAATGTCCCTTTGATATTTTTCAATAACACCATTTTCCTTGCATAGTTTCCTGTAATATAGAGTAAACAATGTTCTATGGTTATTTCCAAATTTTTAAACAATGCTTTGATGACCTCCTCATAGCTGTATGTATATTTATACCTTAATTCCTAGAAGGAGCATTGTTGAGTTCAAGAATATATCAAATACCTAAGGCTTTTTCTATAGTAGAAAAAAATATTGGGGCGCCTGTGTGGCTCAGTCAGTGAAACATCTGCCTTCAGCTCAGGTCATGATCTTGGCATTCGGGGATGGAGTCCCCGTGTCAGGCTCCCTGCTTAGCTGAGAGCCTGCTTCTCTCTGCCTGCTACTCCCCTTGCTTGTACTTTCTCTCTCTCTCTCTCTCTCTCTCTCTCTCCTTCTCACTGTCTCTGTCAAATAAATAAATAAAATCTTTAAGAAAAACTCAGCACGAGCGTTGTGAGTCACAAATAGATTTTTTTATAGTTTTTTTTTTCTTCCAAATATTCACATTTGCACTGAATATCCTTAAAATAGCTACAATCCACAGAAAGTCTGGGGGGAGATTTTTGTTACAGGCTATTGTGTCAGCCTTCTTTGCTGAGATTTAAAAATAAAAGAGCCTTTTCAGTGGCATGGCAAATCTGTCTTTAAATACTAGGTGGATGCAGGATCATATAAAACTAATATTGAAGGACTTTTTTAGGGGTATTTGGGTGGTGCTCAGTTGGTTAAGCATTTGCCTTGGCTCACGTCATGATCACAGTGTCCTGGGATCAGCCCAGCATCAAGCTTCCTGCTCAGAGAGGAGCCTGCTTCTGCCTCTCCTCCTGCCTTTTCCACCCCCCACTGCTTGTGCTCTCTCCCCGCATCTTTTATAAATAAATAAATAAATAATTTTTTTTTTATATAAAGAGGATGCTTTTTGAGGCTCTTGTGACAAGGGTCAGGAGACCCAGAGAAGGGAAAGGGACGTTGCCTTTACTATGTTAGAAAATATAGTCTGTGTTTCAAACAATAAATTTACAAACAGATTTTTGGAACACAAGACTTATGTGTATACTTCCTAATAATTTTCAGTGGCTTTCGATTGCCACCAAACATTCGATCTTTACATGGTATTCAAAGCCTATTTACTTCCCAGATTTATGTCTTACAGGTCCTCTTCATGACCCTGTATTACAGCCAACTGAGCCATATGCACTCACTAACCCTACATTGCTTTCCAACTGCTAATACATTTGGTCAAGTTGCTCCCCCACTTCTGTTTGTTAGAATCCTATCCTACCTTTGAGAATCAACTGTAATATTTCCTGAGTCCCCTCAATTAAATATGACCACTTACTCCTGTAAATATCAAAGGTACTTTATTCTTTATTTTTAAAATGATGGCATTTATTGAGCAACTCCTAAATAGTGACCTTTACTAAGCATTTTGCAGACACTGTAATGTAATCCTCATGACAGTTATATGGGGAGAGACATTAATTTTACATGTGGTTCTTTGCTGGAACTTGCTCTTTCTCTATCCATCTCTGAATGTAGAGAGAGAGACAGACAGACAGACAGACAAGGTCCTAGAGTAACACTAGCAAACATCACTGATAGTTACATTTATGTAAGTCATGTAAATTCTTTTTATAAATACAGAGTGAAATGTGGACATAAAATGGTTCTGCCGTTTGGATGGTGGCAGTAGGTGGTATTTATGTAAGAACTAATGACAAAAATTCATGGCTAGCAATATGTAAAATAAATTTTCTTTGCAGTAAAAAAAAAAACAAACAAAAACAGCCTACTGCCTATTTTTGTACATGGAGTTTTATGGTGACATAGCCATGCCCATTGATGTACATTGTATGTATGTATATTGCCCATAGCTGCTTTTGTGCCACAATGGTAGAGTTGAATAGTTGTGACACAGACCATATGGCCAACCAAGCCTAAAATATTTGCTATATGGCCCTTTGCAGAAAAATATTGCCATCCCTTGGGCTAAGAGGATGGTGGGACCACATGATGGAAAGATCCTAAGTCCCTGATTGACTACTTGGAGCAGAACAGTTTGGCCCGACACCACCAATCTGAACTGACCTGTGATGGAAGTAAGAAACAATTTTTTATTCTGTTAATGCATCAAGACTTCTGGGTTGTTTGTTCCAGTAGTTGGCCTAGTCTCACTAACGTGAGAGCGACATAAACACTCTAACTATCCCAGAGAGCAGTCAAATGGTTCCTCTTCCCATGACCCAGGAATGTGGGGAGATTGTTGCTGAGTTCTTTTACTGGCTTCTGATGCCTTTTAAAAATTACAGGTGAGTATGAGAGACATTCTAGGATCTCAACTCAGCAACATGCTCCACAAACTAACTATCATGACGGCAGCTGAGAAGCTACTGATTTAATCTAGTAAATAAACAGCTTAGGAAAAAATATCCCAGGGATTGCTGAGGCATGTACTTGGCTGGTGGTCAAGCGAGAGAGGTCAAACTGGGAAAATCTGGGAAGCCCTTCTATGTGCCTGGCTTCTCCTGAGTTAGAGGAACTGGAACTAAGGAATATCCTGGCTTGATCACTGCTTCTTTTCTTGGAAGAGCAGTGTGTGACATGCTTTTATTTCTTCAGGGAAAACGCTAGGGGAAAAAGGAACTCTGAGATAAAGATAAACTTTCCTAGGAACTCTGGGATATTGAAAGTGACTACAATGTCTCAACGGAAATTTGAATTAAGTTGAGGGCCATTGACAGCTTATCTTTGGCCTGTATTTTGTTTGGAAGTCGAACAACCTAGTTGGTAATCTATACATTCTCCCACAACGGCCATTTGGGTTTCTTGCCCCATTGCCTTCCTGGGGGAGAATGAAGATGTTAATCTCCTGCAGGCTTTGTTTCTTTGCTTTAACAGAACATAGTGCTCTTGGAACAATAAAGCCAGTTACAGATTAACTGATCCTGACGTCTTAGTTTCATGGAACCATCAAAGTCCAAGTTGGATAACTATTGCTAAGATTATTTATGAGGGCCCTACCCCGTTTTCCATGCAACAGAAGTCTGTAGTGATAACCCTGCATCTTTCCTCCTGCTCCCCCCTCCATCTAGGCTGAGGATTGCAAACTGGCATCAGCAGCCCACATTCTTCCTACAGATATGTTCTGTTTGATCTGCATAGTGTCTTAAAATTAGAGTGACTTCATACAAAAGTCCAGGTCTAAATTTCTCTTAAAAGTTAGGACAGCCGAAAAATATTGAGGGCCCATGTTCCCATCCACCAACAATAATTCAGAGCTGGAATTAAATCGGATGTCCCTTCTAACTGGATGTGGTTACCAACACTCTTTCTTTCCTTTTTAAAAAGATTTTATTTATTCATGAGAGACACAGAGAGAGAGGCAGACACAGGCAGAGGGAGAAGCAGGCTCCCTGTGGGGAGCCCAATGCAGGACTTGATCCCAGGACTCTGGGATCATGCCCTGAGCCGAAGGCAGACATTCAACAGCTGAACCACCCAGGCATCCCCCAACCCTCTTTCTTATCTTAACTCTGTTATACCTCAGTCTTTGCCTGCCTGGTTCCTGTAGACATTAGAGTTCCTGGTTCTCACTCCAGGTCTCCTTACTGTCTCTGCTTATTTCAATTTTGTTAAATAAAAAAGAAGAGTGGATGAGGATAACCTAGATAGACATCATAGATCTACCATTATGTGACTTCAGGCAAGTCATTTGATATATCTAGCTTCCTTATTTATAAAATGCCTAAAGCAAAAAGTGGACTGTTCAGAAAATTAGCCAAGGAGATGCATGAAGAATGGGTCTTAGTTTTAGGTTTTCACTTTCTTCTGCAGGACCATTACATCTCTTTCTACCTTGGTCACCCTGCATCTAGTCTTTTCACCCTTCCATTCCATAGCTTTAAATGTTTTATGTACCCTCCAAACCCACTAAACACCTACCCTATGCCTGGTATTGGGTTGGAGACTTAGTGGTCAGTGATAATAGACTCTGTCCCTATTCTCATCAGACTTAAAGTTCTAATGGGGGAGATAGACATATCAAATAATCCACACAGATAAATGTAAAATTTTCACTGGTACAACTGCTATGAAGATGACCTTCACATTAAGAGACCATGTGATGAAGCCTTTGATGAAAGTGGAAAGGTCAGACAAGGCTCTCGAGATCTGCAGGATAAGGAGTTGTATGATTGGAGAGAGGTTTGAAGAATATTCTAGGCTGTGGAAATAACATGTGTAAAAGTTCCGTGGGGACAAGAAACAAGGAAAGGACAGGGAAGAAGAAATCCAGTGGGTCAGGTACAGAGGGAATAAAGAAGAGTGGGGGGTATGTGGCTGGAGAGGAAGGTGGATCAAATAGCACTGTGTGCTGTGCTTAGGAGCTTTATCTTTATCTAAAAAGCACTGGTAAAGCCTTGGAAAATTTTAGCAGGGGGTTTTATGGAAAGGTAAATCACTCTGTAGTGTGGAAATCAGATGGGAAGAAATAGCAGGTCAAATCCTATGAAATTTTCACTTCCAGACTTATTTTTGTCCTAGAAGATGGCTGATAGAGTTGGTGCAGGGTAAACCAGTTAGGGGACTGGGGAGAGATGGCCATGGTTTGGACTAGGATGGAGTATTGGAAATGGAGAGGTGGACAGATCTGATAGATATTTACAGAGTAAAGTCAATGAGCCTTAGTGACAGATTGGTGTAGGACATCAAGGATGACTTCCGGACATGTGTGCCCCAATGGGAAGTGATATTATATGTAAATAATTTGGTGAGCAGTCAGATTTGGTGAGCAGGGATGATCCACATGGAATTCAAAGTGCCTTTGCAACAACCAGGAGGAGATGGCCTTTGAGAGCGTTTTTACAGGTATATCTTGCCTTGGCTTTAGCTGGATTCTAGGAGGCATTGAGTAACCCTAGACTATGTTAAATTACCAGCTAGAGGTTCTACATCACAGAAGTTTTATAAGTTAAAGCCCTAAACCTATGTGTGGTGTAGACTCGAAGTTTTGATTTTCTTTTTTCTTTTTTTAAAATTTTATTTATTTATGATAGTCACAGAGAGAGAGAGAGAGAGGCAGAGACATAGGCAGAGGGAGAAGTAGGCTCCATGCACCGGGAGCCCGACATGGGATTCGATCCCGGGTCTCCAGGATCACGCCCTGGGCCAAAGGCAGGCGCCAAACCGCTGCGCCACCCAGGGATCCCGAAGTTTTGACTTTCTTAGGTGACTTTTCATACCCCCCTTAGAACCTCAGGCAGATGATGTGTTTATGAAGGAGTTCAGTTTCATTCTTTTCCTCTCTTAGGGTTAAACCTACAATTTATTTTAATTTATTATTATTTTTTTTGTAGGCTTTAGATATCTATCTCCCTTGCCCTAGAGGGCCTACAACTCTATCTGAAACTCCTCTGACCTCTTCCTGGAATAAGCTCATATTTATTTCTCTGACTTGATTTTGTGCCATTCTTGGCACCGGAGGATTTTTTCTTATCAAACTTGGCTATGTGAAAAATAAATTTGTTACATCATGTCTAGCATTTCTGTGTACAAGGAGCCTATTTGGATCAGCTCAGTGGGCTGGGTGGTCAGAAGTGATATAGTAAATATTCTATACATATTATTAGAATGGTTATATAATGAAGTATGGTGTGCTATTCTGTAATTTGACTTAAGAATGCATCTCTTGTCACAAGACAGGTAAATCCTGCAGGCCGGTTGCCATTTGACCTTGCTATTAGGCTTCAAACTCACAGAATATAAAAATGTGAGCATGACCTGAATCCTGGGCTTGAGTTTCAGTGCCAGGGCAGCTGGTTCATAGGTGCTCCAGAAAGACATTTTGATCTCCAGCCCTCATCACAAAACCTGACACCCAATGGTTGCTAAATGAATATCTGTCCAATTAAACAGGAGTTGAAAAAAAAAGTCATAATTGGAGAAGATGGGAATTCTTGGCCTATCTTTCATGATGGAATAAAGTTTCTGGGGTTAGGACAGAGTTGTAATCAGAATGTTTTTTCAAGACCCAGAATGATGTGTCATCTCAAATTAGCATCCATCTCACTGTCTGTCCCCCACCCATCTATTCCTGAAATACAGATGACAATGATGCTGTTTGAAGTTCTTAGATAAAATCTTTATGGATGATTCATTTTCATTCATATAGCATCTATTGATTATTTACTATGTCCAAAGTTTTTCTTGGTAAGGTTCTATGAGGTATAAAGTGATGACTAAGACCCAGGCTCTCCCTTCAACTACTTAACAGCTTAATGATAGGGGATGGGGACAGAAGTGTACAATCCACTAGAATAAAAATACTCCTTATCAAATGCTTTCCATGTGCCAGGCACCATGCTAAGAATTTTAAATTTCATTTAAGCCTGTGAAGTGGAAACTGTTATTATGTCCATTTTGTCAACAAGGAAACAAGCATGGAAAGATTAGGAAGTGTACACAGGCTACACAGCAAGAACGAGCCAGAGCCAGAATTGAAACCTAATCATTCTGATCATAGACCTCAAGAATTCAGATATTTGGGTGTACAGAAGCCCAAATAATCCACTATGGAAGGTGATATAGGCTGTAATAGATATTCAATCTCAGGCTGACTGCACAAAGGTGGGGTTCAAGAAAAGCTTTATGGAGAAGTTATGGCATTCTGACAGATAGTGATCAGCGAAGAGCTAGGGGTAGGAAATGATCTGAACAAGGGCAGAGTTCAGAAGAAGGCACCTCAGCATGTTTGGGAAACTGTACATAGTCCAATCTGGCTGTGTGTGGGTTCCTTGTGTAAGTCAGGAAAGAAGAGTTACTTGGGAGTTAAATTTCAGTTACAGGACCTTGGAGCTGGGAGCAGGGAGGGAGTGTGCCATGTTTTTCTCACTATTGGTCATAAGTAATAGTAAAGCCAGTAGACAATTGAAGCCTCTAGAATGAATTTGGGCTACTCTGTTTCAGAGTGGTAGTGAGGACTCTATCTCAAAGAAGAAACTAGATGACTTAAGATATTTCTAAATCTTCTCTGGAGTTCAACATAAGCCTTCTTAACCTGGGGACTCCAGACTCATGGATGGGTGTCAGGGATCCGAGAGCCTTAGGGAGTTATGGGCGAAGTTGTGCATTGCATGAACATGTGTGCTTCTTTTCTAGGAGGAGGTGGTTCACAAGATTCATCTCTTGGTCTAAGGGTTCATGGTCAAAGAAATATTGCAAACCATGGTTCCAAGGAGAAAAAGCCAGCATCGATCTCAGTGGGACCTTCCTTGGAGCCAGGAACTGGAAGCAATGCCCCAGTGTGTGTCCTAAATCTTTGGGATTCAAAACTGATTTTGAGTTCCTCACTGACAAACAGAGCTTTCCACAGAAATATCAACACTGTGCCTCAGCAGAAGCCCTGCCTCAGGCAGCTTCTGCCCCAGGACTACAGGTTATCTGGGTTAGCAGGCCCAGTCCTTAGCAGAAGGATTAGGGAAGGCAGATCTCACTGTAAAAGTGTCAGTAGGAAGTGGATCACTTTTGAACTTCTGTCCCTGGAGGTTTACAAGGGTAACAGGAAGCTACAATTTCCAGGAAGATGACAGCTGTTTGGAAGCATTTCTGCCATTGCACTTTTAACCCAACCCACCAGAGTCACTCAGCATAAAACAGGCTTGACAGCAAGGCAACTTGTGGGCAAGGCCTGTGAGAAAACCCTTCATTTACTCCTGTTTGTCAAGTCTTGCCTAGCAGGCCCTGCCATCACAGACACCAGCTGAGGTGAGGTAGGAAGGCAGAAATGCCAGTGATGAAAGTGAGGTTTCCAGGCAGATCCTTTGATGCATAGAAATAGTTGTGGTGGAGGCTGGTGTGGTGGTCAGTGGCGTGTTTTGCATAATGATACTCTTTGATAAAGAGAGACGGAGTCCTGTGTGCATTAGTCAGGATTAGGACTGTCTGTGAGTAACAGAAAAATGGAAGACAACAGTGGCTTCAACATGACAGAAGTTTCTCTCTCTCACATAAACCCAATCTGGAGTCCAGCAGCCCAAGACTGGTTGGGTAACCCCGTGCTCGGCAGGGAACCAGCTTTACCCTCACTTGTTTCTCCACCAAACCCAAGGAACTACTTCGTGATCCAGGATGGCTCCCCAATCTCCAGCCTGGAGGAAGAGAAAAAGAGGAAGAAAGGAGCCCCTTTATATTAATGACACTCCCGCAGAGGCCTCATGTCACGGTTCTGTTTGCATGCTGTTTTCCAGAACATACTGATTACAGCTAATGTTGACATGGTTGGAATCTTCTAGTCTTACACTCGGTCATCTAAGTGTCTGGTGAAACACTGGGGATCCTGTTCTATCTACATGTGGACAGCTAGAGGTCTCTCAACACTGTCCTTAGGAAAGATGGAATGTTTTGATGTTGTTTTGATAATTCCAGAGACCTTAGCAAACCTGATCTGCCTTTATTGTTTAGGTGATTTAGTTGTTCCTCCCCTGCCACGGAGAGCAGATTCATAGAGAGAGTATCCTTAATTTTTGTTAGGAGGACATGAGAAGCAAGATGTCTTCATTTACTCATTTACTCATTCATGTAGTCACTCACTCATTCATGTGTCAGTACTGTCATTTTGGATATGGTTTGCTGTTCATCACATTTATGCTTCCTGTCGAAAGTGTAGAGTTATTTCTGGAAAGTAGTTGTCCTACTAGAGGCAAGGTTTCTCTGCCTCTACCATCGAGGTGGGCTCGTATGACCAGCTTCTGCCAATGGGATGTGAATAGAGGAGATGCGTCCCTTCTGGGAGGAGGTGCTTAAAAAATAGGCAAACTGTCTTTAACACTTATTTTCCTGTCTGCCTCTGGGGGCAGGAGACCCTGAGATCTAGCAGCTGGCAGAGACACAGGTAGAAGTTGCTTGGGCTCCAGAATCACACCAGGAAAGACTGCCCACCAAATATCCATACTGGACTATTGCATTGATGAAGGATCAACTATCAGCTAAGGCTTGGTACGAGGGTATGCAGCAGGTCACCTGCTTTCCTGTGACGGTGGTTAGCTCAGCTCCCACATCAGAACTAGATTCAAATGCCATGTGCAGCACTTACTAGCTGTGAGATTGAGAGTTCAGGTAATTTCTCTTAATCTCTAATAACCTCTCTTTTCTCATTTATAAAATGTGACTTACATACTACATACAATGTGTGTGTGTGTGTGTGTGTGTGTGTGTGTGTGTGTGTGTGTGATGCTGGCACCAAGTAAATGCTTCAAATATTAATTCTTATTCTTATAATCACATACTATTGGGCTACTCCTTTTCTGTTTATTAGGGTAGCTTTTGCTCATTTGGAATAATCAAAAAGTTTCAGCTTATTTACTTAGTTCTTCTCTTGTGCCCTCAACTTGTGGGTCTCTTTCTCTCTGCTAAATGGTCATCAATGATTCTGTAGAGCAGATGTCTCCTTCCCCACCACTTTGTGGTAGGCAGAAGGCCCCTGAAGATGTCCCTGTCCTAATCTCTGGAGACTGTCAATATGCTACTTTACATGGCAGAAGGAATTTTGCAGCTGTGATTAGATTAAGGCCCTCTAGTTGGGGAGATAATCCTAGATTACCTAAGTGGGCCCAATGTAATCAGGAGTGTCTTTAAAGATGGGAGAGGGGGCAGCCCTGGTGGCACAGCAGTTTAGTGCCACCTGCAGCCCGGGGTGTGATCCTGGAGACCTGGGATGGAGTTCCACATCAGGTTCCCTGCATGGAGCCTGCTTCTCTCTCTTGCCTGTGTCTCTGCCTCTCTCTCTCTCTCTCTCTCTCTCTCTCTCTCTCTCTCTCCGTGTGTGTCTCTATGAGTAAATAAATAAAATCTTAAAAAAAAAATAAATAAAGATGGGAGAGGGAGACAGAGAACCAGAAACGGAGATAGGATGATAGATGGGTGTTGGAGTGGCTTGATTGCTGACTTGGAAGGTGAAGAGCGCAAGCCAAAGGGTGTAAGCTGCCTCTAAAGCTAGAAAAGGCAAGGAATGGGCCCTGCCCTAGAGCCTTTGGAGGGAGCACAGCCCTGCCAAAGCCCTGGTTCTAGCCTAGTGAGACACACATCAGACTTTTCTCCTACAGAACTATAAATAATAAATTTATATTGTTTGTCATTAAGTTTGTGGTAATTTGCTACAGCAGTGATTAAGTCAAATCATGGGAAGCTTGACTGGCTCAGCTCTACCTTTGGCTCAGGTTGTGATCGTGGGGTCCCAGGATAAAGTCCCACATTGGGCTGCCAGCATGGAACCTGCTTCTCCCTCTGCCTCTGTCTCTGCCTCTGTCTCCCTCTATGTGTCTCATGAATAAATAAATAAAATCTTAAAAAAAAAATCCAAATCATGTCCTTCCCCTAACATGCTGTTGCAATGTGCATGCAAAACTCTTTACTGAGGTGGGAGGAGAGATCTCAGAAATGAAGCACAGTGCCGGGATAAGAAGGGTGGAGTCACTGGCTACCACGAGCTCTCCCTGCCCCACACTCGGAAAGCTACTTCAAGGTCTGGGGCCTTGTGTGTGACCCCACCCTCCATGGATCCTCTTTAACTCCTGGCCAGACTTTCTATCTTTGTTTTGTGTCACGGATACTTCATGGTCCGCCCCTGCCCCCTCCCTGCACCACAAGCTATGAGCCTCCCAAATCCTGTAGTGGGTGACCTTTAAGTAAGAGCCTGTCTCCTATTTCCCTGTTGGCAAGGCTCTGGCTTTGAACTTGAGCAATCATGGATTTCACACTTGTGATGTGAGCCCTGAGATGTTCCTGCCCCTCCCACCCCTTCCAGATAGCAACATATAAGAGCCACACTGGCACCTTTTTTTTTTTTTAGGTGAAATTCACACATAAAATTAACCATTTTTTTTTAAGATTTTATTTATTTATTTGATAGAGTGAGCACAAGCAGGATTAGTGAAGAGGGAGAAGCTGGCTCTTTGCTGAACAGGGAGCCCAATGTGGGGGCTCTATCCCAGTACCCCTGACATCATGACCTGAGCCAAAGGCAGACGCTTAACTGACTGAGCCACCCAGGTGCCCCAAATTAACCATTTTAAAGTATATCATTTAGTGGCATTTAGTACATTTGTAATGTGTGCAACCATCACCTCTACCTACTTCTAAAACATTTTCTTCATCACCAAGATGACAAGGGATAACATGCTTGATAATAGCAAGGTGGTGGTGGAATCAGCACCTCCCACACACTTTTTCCACCTGGAGAAGATCCTAAATATGAATAATTTAGTGACACTGGGAGAATGTATTAATTCTTCAATTCCTTGGCTGAATAATATTTTATGATATGGCTAATCACATTTTGTTTATCCATTCATCTGTCCATGGATACTTGGGTCGCTTCCCCCTTTTGGCTATTGTAAATAATGCTGCTATGAACATTTGCATGTGAGTTTTGTTTAAAGACTTCTTTTCAGTTCTGCATGGACCTGTATTTTCATATCTCTTGGGTATCTTCCTAGCAGTGGAGTTACTGGGTCATCTTGATGTTTGATACCTGCTTATTTTGTTATCAAAGATAAATATCTCCAGTGTCATCTTTGTGGCAGAAACTATCAGGTACATGAAATTAGTGGTGACCTGAAATTAAGGGATATAGGCTGTGTCAGAAGCCAAGATACCTCCTGTCACCCTCTGAAATAGTAAATGGGTTAACCTGTGTGTTCATGTTCTAACTCCCTCAATGACTATGTGAGTTCTACAAGGGCAAGGATTTGCTATATTTTGTTCACTTCTGTTATCTCTAATGCCTATGACAGGGCCTGGATCAGTATATATTGAATGAACACATGAACATTTGAAGGAATAACCATCAGTGCTCTGTGATTTCATGTCCTATCTCTCCTGGAAGTCCTAACCCTTGCACTGCGTTCACATCCATGAACTATTTAAAGGGCATCTTTGTGTCCATTTTTTCTTTCAAGATTCAAGAATACCTTAGATTACAGAGTAGGTATTCTTTCCTCACTTAGATTAAGAAAATGATGATCAGAAGTATCAATTTGTGCTAACTGACTTAGCTAGGAGGTTGTGACAGAGGAAGGTAAGGGTGATGTATTATTTTCCCAGGACTATAACAAATCACCATGAATTAGGGGGGTTAACAGAGCAGAAATTTACACTCTTTTTTTTTTTTTTAGGATTTTATTTATTTAAGAGAGAATGAGTTGCGGGGAGAAGCAGAGGGAGAGGGAGAAGCGGACTCCCTGCACAGCAGGGAGTCTCAATCTCAGGACCCAGGATCATATTCTGAGCTGAAGGCAGAGGCCTAACTGACTGAGCCACCCAGGAGCTCCAGAATCTTATACTCTAATCATCCTGGAGGCCAGAAGTCTGAATTGAGGTGTCAACAGAACCAAGGCTCTAGGGAGAATTCCTGCCTGCCTCTTCTATCTCCTGGTGGCCGTAGGCTTCCTTGGCCATTGCAGCATGGCTCTGATCACTGCCTATTTTTCATGTGGCCTTCTCCGTGTGTCTCTGCCTGTCCTTTTCTATCTCTTACAAGGACAGTCTTCAGTGGATTTAGTGGCTGAACTAATCTCGGATGATCTCATCTCAAGATCCTAAACTTAATTCATCTGCAATGACCCTTTTTCCAAATAAGGTCACATTCTGAGGTTTGGGTAGACACATCTTTTGTAGGCCACAGGTTAGGCCATTACATATGGGCATCCCCGTTTCCTAATTGAGCTCTTTCTCCCTGGGTCTCTGATCTGTATTCCAGCCTAATTTCTAATGTGTCCATGTAACACTGGTACATGTTATGGAAAAGAGAGTTGCAGGTAAAATGAATTTGGAAAACTCTGAGTTGAACAAAGGTAGGCAGGAATTTTTTACCGCAGGACTTCTCAGACTTTTTAATATGCTAATATACATTGTAAATCTTCAGGAGAGGAAAAATATGGAGCACTGCCCAAATTCCTTTGATCTGGAAACGCTTTAAAAAGAATTAATGAAGAACAATTAATGAATTAATGAAGAACAACCAGCTTTCACAGGTTGAGGCTACCTAGAATATAGGTGGAAAGTATTGCTTCTTTCTTTGTTTTCCTCAGGGTCAGCAGGGACTCCATTCTTGAGACATGTTCCATCAGAAATGGTACAAATCACCCCAAAGAGGCTGAGGTCAAATGGCATGGAAAAGATAAAAATATATAATGTTTGGCATATTCTTTTCATTGATAAATCCCTAATTAAAAAAAGAAAAACTCAGCAAATGTCTAAATATCCCATACAATTGCTATGGTGATGGTGCCTCCCCTAATAGATCATGTTGGAAATTTGAAGATACTTGCTAGGATCATGTGCCCATTAGAAATTGACTGCCTAGTGTATGTGGACCTATTCAGTTAGAGGGCAGAGATTTATAGAGTTTTAGAGCTGCAAGAGGTCTTAGAAATATCTTTTCTAACCCAGGAATTTTACAGATATGGAAACAGAGGCCCAGAAAGACAAAATAGTACATGGTCACACCTGCTCAGGTTCACATAGAGAACCAGTGGTAGAGCCTTCACTAACGGAGTTCAAGTTCAGGGCTTTGCTACCCCAGGCTTCTTTCTAAATAGAAGGAAAAACTCTTCTATGGATGATTGACTAGAAATCCGGGGATATTGTGCATTTTCTTATTACTGAACATTCTCCCAAAACCTTTTTGCCTCAACTATTTATTGATTTTGTCAAATATGTCAAATATTTGCTAATCCACTTATCTGTCTTCATTTAAGTGGAGTGCAAGAGACATAATTTAATTTTTCTTTAATTATGCACCATTTTGCAGTGGGAGAGGTCTGTTGTCTGACCATTAGCCCTGTCTCACATCTGACCATGGACCAAGTGTAGATGGATATAGACTGCACAGGAAAGTGATTAGTAACATTTTATAAGAGATGTTAAACCTTCAGTGATTTCCTTCTGACATGTTAAGTGTGTGTGGTAGGATGCTGTGAACAAGAATAAGGCAACTGAAAGTTTAGAAGTGTCAGCAAAGATCGTCTGATAGAAGCAATTAGTCCACTTGTCCATAAAAGTGGTTCTATGTGCCTTTATGGCATTAATGCAATAATTCAGCCAAACTCGCATTATAGGGCACTGCGCTGAATGTTTGGTAGTTTGTGATATGCTGTAGAAATTATTGTTTTTTTTTTTTAAGTAAATTCATCATATGATCTTGTTTAATAGCCACCGGGTAGGATTTTTGTTGATTTTAAGAAGCTAGTAAGTGATGTCTTAGATCAGAGCTTTGGTGTCATTTTTTCTTAGGAAAGAGTGATTCTCCTCAAGATCAAAGGCATGGGGTGGATGAGTACTTTCCCTGGGTCTACCTGGGAAAAGGTGGTTTGACTAGAACTCTTGCACTCATGAGGGAACTTTGGAAGACAAGAATGAGATGCAGCTTCAAGGCAAATCGCTTCCATTCCCTCATCCCTCCGGTGGAGAGGTCATTTCACTGCTGTCGGTCTCTGAAATCAGGGGTCTGTGGTCCGTGATATCAGCTGTTAAATATTTATGGATCCTCTCTAGGAATGAGGAGGGACCTCTGATAATAGCAGCTTATTGTCTGAAAGGCAAATAGTGATGAGCTGGTCTAGGAAAGGCTCAGGATTGCCCTGAAATTGCCTATTTCAGGATGCAGCACACATGGAGGGTCTGTACATGGCAGATACTAGGGCCCTTGATTCATATCCTGGTTGCTGCCTCTGGCCACTTGTGGCCACCTGATCCTTAGACAGCCTCCAATTTCCTCTCCTGACGCCCATGATTAGTTTCACAAGTCTCAAAGTTCGGGCATAGAGGGGAAACAATTACATTAAGAGGACTGGATCTTTGGATTCAAGGGAACTGAAAGTTTGTCTGTGTCTGTCTCCGGGCCTTTGTCTTATCTATCAGTCAGACTCTTCCTCCAAGTCTCAGTATGAATGGCACCTCCTCAGAAAGAGCCCCCCTGACCCCCTAGGTGTCCCACAATACCTCCTAGCAGTCATTCATTCTTTGACTCTTTACCCTGGGTTATCTTCTTCAGGCTCTGATCTCTAACTGAAGTCATCTTGGTTACGTATTTCCTTATGTGTGGTTGGCTCTGACTTCTCCCACTAGATTGGTAGGCATAGCCACTCTATCCCCAGTGCCCACCAAGGCCTGGCACAGGAGAGATGGGGGCAGAATCTTGGTAGATCCCATTAGACTAGATACTGGGGGATTATGTCTTCTTTTTGGAATCTCACATACCTAGACTTTTTTCTTTTTTTTAGCACTCTTAACACTTTGTAACTACATATTGGTGGGATTATTTCCTCAAGGCCTGTCTCTCTCTTGGTAGGGCAAGGATTCGTGACCATTTTGTACCTTTGTGTCAAGGTTGCTTTGGTGTCTGGTGAAGCCTTTGGATCCCTTCTCAAATAATATGTTTGATTGCATAAAGTAAACTACATAGAATTGCAAAGGAAATTGACTATACTGAAGTAGAATCATCAAAATGTTAAAATGTAAATTTGTAATATAGTTACATGTGCATCTTCATTAACACATGTAATAACAAAACTGACCAAACTTTTCTAAGTAGTGACAAGCATAATTGGTTTTTTGAGCTGTCTCTGAAAACTGTAATGTGAGATAAAAATGTCTGTCATTTTGTTGATGATAGAGGCATGGGTACTTTTAGTACTGCTCTGGTTTGTTGCCTACATGCATGATGGAATCAAACAGTAAATTTCAGTTAGAGATTATGAAAATCAAAATGTAATTTTTTTCCCATCTGAGTTCACTGTCTCCCTGAAGTCTATCTATAGATTCTAGGACAGTCCATGGACCCCAGGTTAGGAATTCCTGAGCCACAATCTATCACTTAAATTTAGTTCACCATTTTTACCCTAACACTTAAGACATAGTAAGTACTTCTTACTATTTGTGGAAGGAATGAAGGAAGAATGAAGGAAGGGAGGAAGGATGAAGGAAGGAAAGAACATTCTTCTTAGGGTTTAACACTGTTCTCAGAACAAGGCTGCTGAATGAATGAATGAATTCTGCATGCAAGATAGTGAGCTCGTCATTAATAAGTGAGAGTACCCTTTTCCTCCACCAGTTCTAGTGATGATTGCATCTTAGGTGAGGACCTTGTATACGACTGAAACCCATTGAGTGCCTTATCCATAGCCAACACAAAACATGTGCTTGAGTGATGCCTCTGGCTGAAGGAGACAACCCCCACACTGTAATTTATCAGGTATAATGGGTCAGTGCTTTGCCACTTCTATCAGACCAATCAGCTGACCCCTTGGGCTATCTTAGACTCTCAAGAACGCAGCTTTTGTGGGGCTCTGCCTTTTACCATGACAGCACCTCTCAGTTTCAACCAGCCCCATCATTGCACCTGCCCTTGGTGAGTTGTTTTGGACTGACCCCCTTTTCCTGCTCCACGGGAAGAGAAGGCCCCTGGGACAGCAGGCTCCCTAGGAATTTGGCTCTATCATCTGACAGATTATTTCAGGCTTTCATGAATATCAACTGGAAGGATCAGCGCTATGTGAATTTTTTTGCTCTCATGGTGCCTTACAAGTCAGCAGTTACTGACAGGACTTACATGAGAACTCAGGGCTAGCAGAGGAAAAGTTGAATTCATTATTCAGTGCCTTAGAAAAATTCCTAATATATCAGCAGTGCAGATGCCAACATGCCTCTCTTGGTAGCAGACACTTCTTAAAAATGTTGGAATGCTTTCTAAGACAGTTAAGGATAAATGAATATTCATGAAGGTGCTATAAAAATGAAAGATCTATTTCTTAATAGGGGAAAGACAAGTAGCTTGGGGAAATAAACAGCAACTTTGTGGCTGTAAAAACTAGATTTTCTGCCTGGGCCTGCATTATTGTAATTGCTCGGTGGAATCCATCTTTTCTTTTCTTTTCTTTTCTTTTCTTTTCTTTTCTTTTCTTTTCTTTTCTTTTCTTTTCTTTTCTTTTCTTTTCTTTTCTTTTCTTTCTTTTCTTTTCTTTCTTTCTTTCTTTCTTTCTTTCTTTCTTTCTTTCTTTCTTTCTTTCTTTCTTTCTTTCTTTCTTTCTTCTTTCTTTCTTTCTTTCCATCTTTCTGTGTTATCATGGAGATCAAACAGTAAACATTCTCCACTGGTCCCCACCCACCTTACCCCCATGTTGATTGACTTGTTTCACTTGATATGAAGTGGTGACTAATTGCACCTTTCTGATCACAACACCTTACAAGTAATAGTTTGGGGCTAGAGGTGCTTGTCAAAGTATATAATCATCTAATTATCTTTCCTCCGTTGAGGTTTGTAGGGTCTGTGCTTTATCAGATAAGATAGTCATGGTAATGAAACATGAATGAAGCAATGGAAGAAAATGATGTCTCCTCTTCTTGAATTCCATAACATTCCTGGCCTACTCTGCAGATGTATTCAGTGGACCTGTGGATGCAGAATTCTCACATTGCTTCTTACCCTCCACGTGAGGTCCATGGCTTCGTATTCCATGACTTCCATGACTTCCCTAAATCTGTGATTTTCTATCTTGGTTGCCCATTAGAATCCTCAGGACCATTTTTATTTATTTTTTTTAACCACACACACGCCTGGGCCTCCCTCCAGGAGTTTATAAAAGCTCCCCAGGTGATTGCATTGAGCAATCAGGGTTTGGGACCACTGATCTAAATTCCCACCAACTACTCTGGATGACTTCTGTTCAGATCCCCATAAATGTTCTCAGCCTCCTCTCCTTGTTCAAAAGAGATTAGCAGCTGTTCAAACCAGATTAGTACCAAACAGAGTCCTTCTGATGTAATCAGAAAGATTAAACTTTTGGGAGAGTGAGCATAAGTCTCCCATATTTGAGGCCAGAAAGCAATACTCATGAACTAATTCTTTCCAAGAAATTAAAAAATCTGGCTCAGCGGTTTAGCGCCGCCTTCAGCCCGCCTTCTTGGAAACCTGGGATCAAGTCCCACATCAGGCTCCCTGCATGGAGCCTGTTTCTCCCTCTGCCTGTGTCTCTGCCTCTCTCTCTCTCTCTCTCTCTCTCTGTGTCTCTCATAAATAAATAAATAAAATTTTAAAAAATCTTAGCCTTCAGCAATTGTGAGGATACTTTGCAACTTCCTGGGAAATTAATGACAGATTGCAAGGCCTAGGTCCTATTCCCTCCAAATTTCAGCAATTTGACCAATTTGTTCTCCACCTTCCTCCCTAACTTTGTCTTGAGTTGACTGTACTCCACACCCTGATTTCCACCACATGGGACTGCGACCTTTTCCCTGAAGAAGTCCTGAATGTTTCCACCTCTTGCCCTGGCTCACATTTCTATGTGCAGAGTCTTCCTCCTCTCTATCATTTGAAATCCTACTCATCCTTAAAGATCCAACTCAAGTTAATCCTGCTCATCCTTAAAGATCCAACTCAAATACTACCATGTAGGTCTTTCTCCTCCTAATGCCTGAATCAGTACCTTTTGCCATTTTGTTTTTATGTCACTTTGTATTTCTATTTTAGTCTTTTCCAAATTCTTATATAGTCCTTTCCAATAATTAGTTCAGAAGATATTGCAGATAGAGCAAACCCTATAACTTCCTCATTTTAACTCTCTCATTCGGGCAGTATTGTGACTTTCATAAGGTTACAGTCTACATGTCTATTTCTCCTACCTGAGTGCATACAATGAACTCAGTAGTTAAGGCCCAGTTCCCTTCTTGTAATAGCTATTTATGGGATAAAAAAAAATTCCCCGGGTGTGCTATAGCACAGTGTAAGGTTCAGTGTGGCTTATTCAAAGGACATGTGGATGTATCCAGTCCATTTGTTCAGGATGGCTCATGAGTGACTGTTCAGTCTTGGTAAAAAGATTGAGATACATAAGCCAGTGGTTTTCAGGTAGTCCATTCGTAAGGAGGTTTTGATTATCACAAAGACTAGAGGTGTTACTGGCATTTAGTGGGCATGAGGCAGGAATGCCAGATGCTTTGCCATGTATAGGAAATCCCCTACAAAAAGAGTTGTCCCTTTCAAAATACCAATTGTTCCCCACCTCCCACACCCATCCTGGCAAATTCTAACAAATCTAAATCATAAAATACTTAAACAGAAAACCAAAAAACTTTTTTTTTTTTTTGAAGAAAAGAGAGAAGCTCCTAAAACTCACTCTGAAATCATGTGCAAAATGTCCTGGGTGTGTTATCAGATAGGCAGAGATAACAAAATTGGATGATACCTGGCTGGTGAAACAGGAATTTTTACATTATGTAGGTGAGAATGTTACATGATGCAACCTTCTTAAAAAAATATTTTTTATTTATTTATTTTAGAGAGAATGAGAATGTGAGCCAGGGGAGGAACAAAGGGACAGAGACAATCAGACTCTGTGCTGAGCGAAGAGCCTGATCTCAAGACCCTGAGATTATGACCTGAGCCAAAATCAAGAGTCAGATACTTAACCAACTGAGCCCCCAGGCACCCCAGACACAACCTTTTTGAGGAAAACAATACTTACAGTATTTACAATGCATATTCCTTTTGACCTAGTAGTTTCACTGCCAGAAATTTATCCTGTGGTGTATATTTTTAAAGACTTTATTATTTTGAGAAAAAGAGAGAGTACAAGTTAGAGCAAGCATGGGTTGGGGGGGGAGACACACAGGGAGAGGGAGAAGCAGACTCCCCACTGAGCAGGGAGCCCGATGTAGGGCTCCATCCCAGGACTGAGCTGAAGGCAGACACTTAACTGACTGAGCCACCCAAGCATCCCTATCCTGTGATGTATCCACACAAAACTTCAAAGTTGCATGACCAGGAATGTTCATTACAAGATTGGTTGCCATCACAGAAAAGTGAGAACAATTTATATGTCCATCAATTGGAGCATGGTTACATAAACACTGATACATCCATATGATGGTATGTGACCAAGTGGAATGAGTGCCACAATATATTGAATAGAAAAGAGTGAAGCATGTTATGCGTGATGATCCATTTTTCTTTAGAGTGTATGACATACATTTATATGTCCATAAACACACAGGCAATCCTCCCTTTGCATGGTTCTCATATAAACAGATTTCAATTGCCATGGGTTGGCTAAATAACACATCTCAACAATGTAGTTCTAATTTTCAGTTACCAGGTATATTACCTGTGAGTCATTGAATAAAGCACAAACTTTGCTGCTACATCTTCAGCCCACAAATCACTACGTAAGTAACAGAGGCATCACCATACTCCATAAATATTCACTAAGACTTCCTTCCATGCCTATTGAGAGTCACTGCATTGTTATTCCCAAGATTGTGAATCTGAGAAACCACCAAGGAGCCGATACCGATGCAAGCACATGAAGATTTATTTGCAAGCTCCAGCTTGGGTCCAAGTATACCCGACACAGCGGAGCAGGGACTTGGACCCCAAAGTGGGTTACAGCTGGGTTTTTTATAGGCTGGTCTAGGGGATTTTCAGAAGGGGTGGAGGAATTTCTCAAGTTCTGTTTACATTCTGATATGGGGCTTTCAAGGGCATTGAGCTCTGTTCTCATTCTAATATGGGACTTTCTACCACCGTCGAGGGCTCTGTTGTCTTTCTGATATGGGATTCCCTGCCGAGGACATTCTGCAGTTTTTCCTATAAAGTTCAGCTCTTATTCACAGGGGCCTAAGATGGTTGTACTTGTGCTAATGCTAAACTTGAGGTGGAATGGCCTTGATTTTTCTTGGCCTCCACATGCATATTTGTTATTCAGTTCACAAACCCATGGTGAAGCAAGTTTAGAGACTCAGGTGACATTTTACAAAAGCGAATGATCAAAAGAGGGAACCTACAACAGGGGATCCCTGGGTGGCTCAGCTGTTCAGCCCCTGCCTTTGGCCCAAGGCGTGATCCTGGAGTCCCCGGATCGAGTCCCATGTCAGGCTCCTGGCATGGAGCCTGTTTCTCCCTCTGCCTGTGTCTCTGTCTCTGTCTCTGTCTCTGTCTCTGTCTCTCTCTCTCTCTATGTCTATCATGAATAAATAAATAAAATCTTAAAAAAAAAAGACTAATGATAATAATGGAAGATAAAGTCGAATCTCATGAAACGGAAGCATAGAAGAAAAAGCTGACCACAGAGATGTTGACACTGCCACCACTTGAGTGACTTGGGGTAGGCAGCAGGGGGACTTTGGGAAGGCCCCTACTCACCAGGATACACAACGGACGAGGTTGTGGGAAGAAACATGAAGGTATCCTTGGGCAGTGAGACCAGCAAAGAATTTCACACGAGAGCAATTCTCAGAATTATTTCATGATGTTGAAATCACAAAGGACAAGCGTTGGAAGTGGACCCAAATTTGGAAAGGTATATGACAGTTTGACAAGGTATGGAGAAGACACTCTCTCAACATCATCAAGTTATATGACAAATAGAAGACAAACATTCTTGCCAAAGATTTTACAAAGAAATATGATACTTTAATTCTCAGTGCTTTCAATGTCTCTAAATAAAGAGCAGTTTTACTACGTTTTGTTTTTCTTCTACATTTATGATCAACAGAGAATGTCTAATGTTCTGACAAAAACCTTCAAAGATAATGAAACAGCTGGAATTTTTCTCATTATTGCTAACATCACCCTGCATGGTTTCCATGTGCGCAGTTATTTTTATGGTTCAAGACTACTGTGCAAAGCAAAGAGCACCTGTACATATATATTTTTAAATGGAAGTATATACAAAGAATTATTATAGTTATTACTTCTCAGGAGTGAGGCTGAGGGAGGGTGGTAGCAAAGGGAAATTTTTTTTAAAAGATTTTCTTTATTTATTCATGAGAGACACAGAGAGAGAGGCAGAGACATAGGCAGAGGGAGAGGCAGGCTCCCCGTGGGGACCCCAATGTGGGACTCAATCCCAGGACCCCGGATCATGCCCTGAGCTGAAAGCAGATGCTCAACCACTCAGCTACCCAGGAATCCCACAAAGGGAAATTTTATGTTCATTTTCTCCCCTTCTGAACTGTTTTTCCTTTAGAATGTATTACTTTTTGATATAAAACCTAATTAGTAAAAATAAAGATAATTTGATAAAATATTAAAGATGTTTTGTGTATATGATTTCTGCTTCTGTTTTTTTTTTTTTTTTTCCCTTGCTGAAGATAGTCTGAAGTTTCATGTGGAATTTCAAAAGAATTCATAACAACAAAAAAGGTTTAAATCCATTGGTATAGGCACCCTGGTCCCAAGCAGAAAGATTGCCAAATATGCAGTTTCTTCAGACATGGATATGATGTGAGTTATTGATTTCATTTTTCTGTGGAGAGAATTGGCCTGGAAATGAGTCCAGCTGATGGTGATGTGTAAGCACAATTTTCAGACAGATGCCCAAAACAAAATGCTTCCACCGAGTCTGGTGACTAAACACGCATCTGTTTAGAAGGCAGCAAAGTGTGACCTTGTGCACAACCTTCAAAGTTTACTGGCTAGCAAACAAAATGTGAAATACATTGGAAGGAGCCTTTGGAGAAATAATGTTGAGGTGATTTAGCCTGCCAGGACCTGTACTCAGAGAATAAAGAGTCCCACCATGACTGGGTTGAGGACTTGACCCCTGATGCAGGATGCAAACCTAAGATTTGGTTTGAATGAGTCTATGGGGTGGAAGGATCCTGACAGAGTCCTAAATCTACTTAAACAATAGATTTCCATCTTCTGTCACATTCCCTGAGGCCTCCTGGATAGATGGGGAGTTCCCCTAGAGGATGTAAGCTTATGTTAATCAGAAAAAGGCTCTTGGGTGAATCTTGGCATTTGCAAGAGGTGGATGGAACTAGAGGGTATTATGCTAAGTGAGATAAGTCCATCAGAGAAAGACAAATACTATATGATTTTACTTATATGTGGAATTTAAGAAACAAAACAGATAAACATGGGGAAGAAAGGGAAAAATAAAATAAGAGGAAAACAGGGAGGCAAACCATAAGAGACTCTTAATTCTAGGAAGTAAACTGAGGATTCCCTGGAGGGGAGGGGAGGGGGTTGGAGGATGGGGTAACTGGGTGATGGGTATTAAGGAGGGCATGTGATATAATGAACACTGGGTTTTGTACGCAGTTCATGAATCACTAAATTCTACCTCTGAAACTAATAATATAGTATATGTTAATTTAACTGAATTTAAATAAAACGATTAAAAGAAATAGAAAAGGCTCTTGGAGGTCTAGGGAGTGGGCAGGAATGACCAGGTAATCCTGCAGCACACAGGATACAAGCCATCAATCAGCATTTCACATGCATTATCTTATTTAACCATTAAAACCATCCTATGATTGTTTTACCACCCCTATATCCCTCATGAGAACATTAAGGTTCAACTGGGTTCAAGGGAATTAAATAAATAATTTTCCCATTACCACATCAGGGTAGGTAGGAGACTAGGAGTAGAATTCTATTTTCTGAAGCTGTGTGTATACCCACTAAGCTATGTGTTCTGAATTACTTGGAAACACCTATGAGTTGTTTTGTTGCATCTTCGTTTTATCAGAAATCTTGCTAATGCTTAGATTATCTAATCTAAAACCTGCCCAGCCCTGTTCTAGTGTTCTGAACCCTACTGACCTGGTGCTCATTATTGTGGGCATTCAAGCCTTTTGATCCTGGTTTTTACCCTGTTGTATTTTTCACATATGGCTTTGGTGGCCAGGGATCATCTTGCTTTTGCCGACTACGTTCCAACCAGTTCAGAAGAAATGTACACGAGCATTAGCCATTAGTGATTCCCCTTAAAGGATGGTATGGTTCTGGCTTTTACCGACTTGGCAAAGGCTTCTATGACTACAAGTAAGAAACGTCTGACCACAGGTCTATAAATTAAAGTGATGGCAAGTCGGGCAAAGTGGAATTCTATAACCTGGCAATACTGAGCCCAATTTGGAAAGCCAGAACCTTCATTTAGCAAAATCCAAGTTTTCAGTTGGATTAAACCTTATGGAGTCTCAATCATTGGAAAAATGAAATAATATTCTTTTGGGGTATTTAAGTAGAGGTTAAAGTGGCAGTGGAAAACATCCTAACATGTTAGAAGACTCAGGGAACATGGAGTCTCTCCTCCCTCACTTAAGGTCATGCTAGATCTGGGTGGCAATGTCCAGTATGCTATTGGTATCCTTTCCTAAAAAAGAGAGTCCTATCTTGGCCCTTTACAGAACTTTGCTTGTCAGAGGATTGAAGAGTTTGACAATATCGAGTATTCACAAACAGGGCATGTTGAAAGGGTGATTCTTTAGGGGCAGATATTGGGACTTACATAGCCTTTGAGGTAATACATACCTGGAAAATAGCCAGAGCATAAAATATGCAGGCTCAAAATGCAAGTCCAAGTCTGGTGGAAACTCCTTCACTGATAGGAATAGGGATTAAGAATGAGACCATGAGGGGCGCCTGGATAGCTCAGTGGTTGAGCATCTGCCTTTGGCTCACAGAGTGATCCTGGGGTCCTGGGATCGAGTTCCACATCAGGCTCCTCCGCCTGCAGGGAGCCTTCTTCTCCTTCTGCCTATGTCTCTGCCTCTCTCTCTCTCTGTCTCTCCTGAGTAAATAAATAAAATCTTAAAGAGAGAGAATTAGACCGTGATATTGGAAGAGATCAAGAAGGAATCCAACAGACAGAATTATATTTCCCATAGTCATGCAGTCATACCAATAGTGTGGTCCAAGGAGCCAAGAACTATGCTAGGGTATAGCCATACTAGATCTCGTTTGGTCCTCACAACAACCCTGATGTGGGGTTGGGGTGTTAAATGTGTTCCAAAGGCCTCTGAGTGAGTGGGCATCAAATCCAGAACTCAAGCCCAGGTCTAATTCTAAATGGCACACTTAACATCATGATACTTTCCCTTTAATAAACCCAATAAAGCATTCTCTTTATAATGTGTTGCATTAGTTTGGGTGGTGCTAGCTGCTAAAACAGATAAACCCTAAATCTCAGTAGCTTGTCAACACAAAATTTTATTTCTTACTCATGTTAAGTCTATTTGGCAGCAAGGGACCAGCAAAGGAGGCTGTGCTCTACAAAGTTATTCAGGGATCCAGGCTTACACAGTCTCTGTCATTTTTGACCTTGCCTTCCAAGGTCACTCTGGGTGCCAAATTCAGAGGCAAATGGGAAAAGAGAGGTAGTGGGAAATCATATGATGAATTCTTACGGGCCAGGTCTGGAAGTGGCACATCCATTTTTGTCCATAATTTAGTGGTTAAGTTTAGTCGTATGGCTACATTTACCTATACGAGAGGCTGCTAGAAATGTAAACTAATCGTAGGCCCTGGAGGAAAGGAAAAGGAATTTGGTGAATAGCTAGCCTGTATCTGCTGCACTTGTGTTTTTCTATAGTTACCAGAATTTTTTAAGAAAGATTTTATTTATTTATTCACGAGAGACACAGAGAGAGGCAGAGACACGGGCAGAGGGAGAAGCAGGCTCCCTGTGGGGAGCCTGATGTAGGACTCAATCCCAGGACCCTGGGGTCATGCCCTAAGCCAAAGGCTCAACCACTGAGCCACCCAGGTGTTCCTAGTTACCAGAATTTAAGTATAAAGAGATGTTGTCACCTACTAAATACCAAATACCATGCTAGATTCTGAGAATTTAAAAATGAAAAAGATTGAATCTATATCCCCAGTCTAGTGGGCGAATAGAGAGAGGTGCACACCCAGAGTGATATGAATGGTATGCTTATGTAGATAACTGTCCTTGGCTATTTGGCTCTTAGGTTGCATTTATGTATATGGGAATATTCTCAAGTTCAGATTTACCGATTTAGCTCCTTTTGAGTTCTAGAAAAGTGCTGCAGGATCTGACCTTAGGTGCCAGTCTAAAGCAGGTTTTCCCTCTTAAAAATCTCTGATGAAAGGAACCCATCTGTAGGTTCCCCCAACACAAAAGCCACATTGTTCACTACCCACAATCCCATCTCACATTATCAAGCTGTCATCAGAATAAGCATTCCACCTCTCCAGGCCTGAAGGAGTGTTTCTTGGAAGAGTGCCACCTAACCTTTAGGCCAGCCACCAGGGTGTGTGGATGGTAGGATGAGCAAGATACTCTCAGAAAGGGGTGCTGTTTAGAGACTGAGGCAATTTTGTTAGAGGATTTGACAACCTTATTTCTCGATACCCATATTAAGATTTTGGGCCACCTCTTAAAATAATTATTTTTTCTGTTTAAAGCTAATTTGGTATTAGGCCAGCTTATTTCATATACTCTAGTTAGGACCATAATGAGCCACAATATTAAATGGCATTTTTTAACAGAAAACAATTTTAGAAATCATTTCATTAGCTTTCTATGGCTTTGAGAATGCACATCAAAAGCTGATAGGAGAAAAGGACTGCAGATAAGAGAGCAAAAATCTCAGCATGAAACTGGCTGATGGTGTTTTAAGCCAATTGCCTCCCAATTATTTCTTTGGCAGCATGAGCTGTGGGTTTTTATTCTATTCTGCTTCAGAGTAGTTTAGGTAGTTTACAAAAGAGCATACAGCATCATATATCAAAAATACAGATTTTCTAAAAATGAGGCCAACTAGAAAATAAAAGTAGAATGGAAAGATGGGACCAGAGGGGAAACTGATAGGCCACTAACCCCTAAATCAGTATTGTCACTGGGAATATACCAGATATATTCTTGGGGACTATTAGTTTTCTATGAGCATTTAATACTTCCGCTTTTTGATTTTTATGGTAATTTAGAAAATAATATAAAAATACTCTGGGTCATCTCTATGATCACTCACTACCTCATATTTGGGACTGAGTTCATGTTTATAGTTGGATGGTCATGGAAATAAATGAGAAAAGCACAGAGATAGACCTTAAATGTAAATGATCTGTTTGCACCAAAGCTCTAATGTCACTATAACACATCATACAATTGACAGGTTCACAATAATTTTAACAGAGAAAAGGAGTGAGAGTATTGAGTCAGCATGCCACACACTGGAATAACAGACACAAGGTACAGGAGAACTCTGTGAGTGAGGATCAGTTTTGACAACATAGCTTCACCTGTCATGTTTACAAATGCCAGTGAAATGAATTGTAGTTTTACTCCATTGTTTGCATTAAACTTTGTACACTTGTTGTGGTTCTTACAATTGTAGAAGGGCTATAAGTATAAATAATTTAGAACTCTTTTTAGGCTCATACACAATTTAATGAAAAACCCATGAGTTTGTGAGGATTCTGTCCCATATAAAGACTAAAGCTGGGCCCCAAATTCTGCATTCTGATCTTCCTGGTGCCTGAAATGAAAAGAAAGAGGAACCTGATAGTGAAAGATTAATCTTAAGATAAAAAATTATTGCATTTGTGCAGGGAGTGGACAAGTTTTGCTGGCAGTTAAACATGAGCAGAATTTCACCAGGAGGTACCTGTTAAAGTCATACTGAGCAGTGGGAGATCAGTATTCTTGACGACTTCCCTAATCACTGAAACAGTGTTTTTAACACTGATACTTCCATAGGATCCTTTGATGCAAGACAAAGGAGGATATATGCCAATTAACATGAATCTGTGATGGACCAAAGCAAGTATACAACTAATCCAAACAATATTACAGGTGATATATGTGCAATCCTTATGAATGTTTTTCAATCCTAGTTTCAAAATATGCATAAATTCCTTATATGAATGTGAAATCCTAATATCTTTATCATTCATTTTTACCTTTTGGTCTATAA
This sequence comes from Canis lupus familiaris, assembly GCF_011100685.1. Taxonomy (NCBI): domain Eukaryota; kingdom Metazoa; phylum Chordata; class Mammalia; order Carnivora; family Canidae; genus Canis; species Canis lupus. The sequence goes on along the minus strand of NC_049222.1, from coordinate 93,511,058 downwards.
CTATAACAAAAAAAAAAAAAAAAAAAGGTTGCCTTTTCTACCTGCCTCTGTGCTAAAGAGAAAAAGCAATGGCTTCTCTGGTGTTCTGCCTTCCTCTTAATATCTGAAAAAAAATTAACTTACATAGAACCCAGTACTTCAGATTTAAAATACATAGGGTTTTCAAGAAATTATTCCTATTTTTAATATGTGTGCTGTCAAAAAAGATACTGAAAATCATTTTATAGGCATATGGAGGTGGAGAAACTTTCAATAGTCATGTCTGAAATTAGAGCTAGTCAGTAATATTTTTCCAAAGAAGACATACAAATGGCTAACAAACACATGAAAAGATGCTCAACAAATACAATTCAAGGGGCAGTCCGAGTGGCTCAGAGGTTTAGCGCCACCTTCAGCCCAGGTTGTGATCCTGGGGACCCGAGATTGAGTCCTACGTCGGGCTCCCTGCAAAGAGCCTGCTTCTCCCTCTGTCTGTGTCTCTGCCTCTCTCTCTCTCTCTCTCTGTCTCTCATGAATAAATAAGTAAAATCTTTAAAAAAGGTACAATTCAAAACCACGATGAGATACCTCACACCTGTCAGAATGGCTAAAATTAACAACACAGGAGACAACCGATGTTGACGAGAATGTGGACAAAGAAAAACCCTCTTACACTGTTGGTGGGAATGCAAACAGAGTGCAGCCACTCTGGAAAACAGTATGGAGTTTCCTCAAAAACCTAAAAATAGAGCTACCCTATGACCCAGCAATTGCACTGCTGGGTATTTACCCAAAGGATACAAAAACACTGATTCGAAGGGGCATGTGCATTCAGATGCTTATAGCAGTATTATCAACAATAGGCAAATCATGGAGAGAGCCCAAATATCCATTGACTGATGAATGGGTAAAGAAGATGTGGTACATACATACTTACATACACACACATGAATATTACTCAGTTATAAAAAGGATGAGATCTTGCCATTTATAGTGACATGGATGGAGCTAGAGTGTATTATGCTAAGTGAAGTAAGTCAGAGAAATACACAAGACACATACTGTATGATTTCACTCGTATGTGGAATTTAAGAAACAAAACAGATAAACATGGAGGAAGAAAGGAAAAAAAAGAGAGGGAGGCAAACCATAAGAGACTCTTAACTATGGAAAACAAACTGAAGGTTGATGGCAGGAGGTGGGCAGGGGATGGACTAAGTGAGTGATGGGTATTAGGGAGGACACTTGTGAGGAGTGCTGGGTGTTGTATGGAAGGGATGAATCACTAAATTCTCCTTCAGAGACCAAATATTACACTGTATGTTAATTAAATAGAATTTAAATAAAGGCTTGAAACAAATTAAAAAATAGAACTAGTCAGTAATAAGCCTGTTCCTTTCTTTCTTTTTTTAAGATTTTATTTATTCATTCTTGAGAGACACACAGAGAGAGAGAAGCAGAGGGAGAAAGAAGCAGGCTCCACGCAGGGAGCCCAATGTCGAACTCGATCCCAGGACTTTAGGATCATGCACTGGACTGAAGGCAGGCGCTAAACCGCTGAGCCACCCAGGGATCCCCCAATAAGCCTGTTTCTTATGTAGGCTTCTAGGTTTGTGTTATCTGTGGCCAATATTTTTTTCCTTGATAATTTTTATATTTTATAACTGATCCCCCTTTTTTCTGTGGTGTGTAGCTTATTATTTCTTCCTCTTTTGTTTTTTTTTTAAAGATTTATTTATCTATTCATGAGAGACAGAAAGAGAGAGAGAGGCAGAAGGAGAAGCAGGCTCCCCAAGGGGAGCCAGATATGGGATGCGATCTCAGATCCCAGGGATCACTCCCTGAGCCCAAGGCAGCCGCTCAACTGCTGAGCTACCCAGGTGTCCCTTCCTCTTTTGTTTTAACCTATGTTTGATAATCCCCCAACGAAATGACTGCAGTGACATGCATAACTTACTGGAAATTACTAGAATCTTCAACATTTCCCCTGTTCAGTGATCTTTGGAAAATTATGCTTTGACAATAATCTTCACTGTGTATGCCCCATAAGGAGCCAGTTACACCAGTAAGTGTATTCATCTGAAAATAAATGATTAAGGGGCTTCTCATAATGAGAGGGGGACATTTAGCTGTAAGTATGTTAGTAGATAAAGTGATATTCATATCTTAATTTAGAGATGATTTGTAGGGATTTTTCAGACCTTGTGAGGTCTGAACCTACAACTCCAAGACCAAGACCTGAGCCGAGATCAAGTTAGATGCCATTGTAGGGATATCTTTGATAACATATCCAAATATATGGCATTATCAGCCATACCCCTGCCTAAGCAAACATACAGGACATCATCACAATGTCCCTATCCCTTGCCAGTCTCATATCAGATCCATCAAGCCCTACTGATGTCCTAAGTAGCTCTATCCTTTGCTTCTCCATCCTTTTTGCTCTTACCTGAGTTCAGGCCACCAGCAGCTATCATCCATATTATTTCAACTGCCTTGTCAGTTTTCTTCATCATCTTTTCAGGCTCTCCCTTCAATCTGTCACCCCATGGAAGAGGAATCTTTGTAAAAACAAATGTGGTCACATCCCTTCTGTGCTAAAAAACTTCAATGACACTCCTTGTTCTCAGGATTTGGAGCAAACTCCTTATGCAGCTCCAAAGGCTGTTCATGATAGGATTCCTGCTCACCTCTGGGCCTTTTCTCATCCCATTGTCCATCCTCCCTCCTCCTTACCCAACTCAAGCCTCTCCATTCTGCTCCAGCCATACCGAATTTCCTTTTGTTCATTTGTTGAACTGGCCCCACCATCTCTTGCTTCTGACCTTCACCCTGTTTCCTCTGCTCAAAAATTCTTCTTCCCATCTTTTCCTTCAGGTTTTGGCTAGAGTGTCATGCCTCACAACAAACTGAACTTCATACCTAGTGCTGAGTTATATGCTCCTCCTGCGGGTGCTCATAACATCCTACTTTTAGCACCATAATAGCACATATCACATTGTATTGCCAATTTACTTGTCCAGGACAGCCTTCAAAGGTGGGCTGCTTGAGGAAAGGGATGAAGAAGGGAAATCACTTTATATATCTATATTTGTGTGTGTGTGTGTATATATACATAACATCTGTATAGATCCTGAGTACCAGGTAACTAATTACACCTGACACCATGGTAACAGGGAAAGAACAGACTAGGGCTTGATCCTGCCTCTGCCTCCTGACCAGCTATGAGAACATGGACAAGTTACTTGATCTTCCTGAGCCTTAGTTTCTTCATTTGTAAATGAGGATAAGATTATCTACTTTCAGGGTGGTTGTAAGACATTCAATGAAGTGATGCATACAAAAGAGCTTAGCACAATGCCTGGTACATGTTAGAGTACTTAGAACAGGGCATTGCTATTGTAAAATGTCCTGTTCTCTCCTTTGCATGAGATAAATGGATGAGGAGAGAGAGGACAATCAAAGGAATCTGAGAGCTTGAAGAAACATTTTAAAGTCCAGAGGATGGTAGTGGGTAGAGGGTGGGGCAAAGGTGTGGGTGAGGAGATTCAGATTCAGTAGATTTGGGAAGCAGCCTGAAATTCTGCATTTATAACAAACTGCCAGGTAATACTAATGCTACTCCTTCAGAGAGCATACTTAAAGTAGCAAGGGTATAGAAAATAACCACTTCTGCTAGCTTGTACTGGTGTAATGACATGGAAAAACTATTAGTTTCTTAGCAGGTGGCATGAGAATTCCTTTGGGGAAGAATGTGTATTTGGAAGAAACACTCTGATAAATCACTGGGGTTTGGCGTTGGAGGGCCGGGGGGTGGGCAGAGAGTGACTCACCAAAGCACATGTTGAAGTAATAATTGATGATCTTAAACTGCCTTCTCAGGAGGAGGGGGGGGGGTCTCATTAACCTCAAGGCCTTTTTGTCTGTGTGCCAGGATGGAGTGGTATCTGGGGTTGAGGGCAGGGTATAATTGCTCTGCATAGGACAAGATAGGAGCCAGGGGGAAGCACAGAGCCAAATGGGAGAATTGGAGAAACGGAGACACACTGGAGAAATGTTTATATAGATATTTGGAAGTTATTTGCTTGACAATGTGCTCATTTTCTTTCATCTCTTGCAAGGAATCATTTGGATTGATTGCCAAAGCTTTTGTGCATGTGATTTCTCTCTTTGTAGAGGAGTGGATGTGAAGAAGTGGATGAGGGGACAGCTCACAGCAGGGTCACACTAGCCTCAAGGGACCTGCTAGGTCCTCTTCAGCAGTTGCTGGGTGATGAGTAGGTAGTAGTGAGGGTGGGACATGTCCCAACTTCTGCTGTTGGGTGATATAGCTTTACTACGGTCAAAATCAGTAATTAGGGCAGCCCCAGTGGCGCAGCGGTTTAGCGCCGCCTGCAGCCAGGGGTGTGATCCTGGAGACCCGGGATCGAGTCCCACATCGGGTTCCCTGCATGGAGCCTGCTTCTCCCTCTGCCTCTGTCTCTGCCTCTCTCTCTCTCTCTGTGTCTCTATGAATAAATAAATAAATAAAAATCTTTAATAAAAAAAACAAAATCAGTAATTAAAGCAAAGAGAATAATAGATTGGCAAACACAGAAGGAACAATGACAGGGTTGAAAAGAAGCAGGATGGTTGGATGCTTTGGAAAAGGTTAACAGTGCCTGGACAGTTTACCTAGAAAAGAAGAGCAAAGCCTTTGTGATAATCAAACTTTATCAGCCATTTTCGGACTTGCTTTATTTTATAACCTCACAAAATCATAACTCAAAGAACTGGCACTAGTTTTAGAACAGAATTTTAACCTAGGGTCCAGGAAAGAGCTTGGAGGGGTGGTAGCCTCAAATCTGTTAAAATTACACACAGATGTGTGTGCACATGCATATCTTTCTAAGGAGTGGCTACCTAGTTTTCATTGACTTGAATAGCGAAGGGTCATATAGAAATGGTTAAGAATCATTGATTTCCAAATGAAAACTAGCTAGAAATCTGTCTTTGATATACTTATGAAATTTTTTTTAAAAAGTGGGGAAAGAAAAGAGACTAGGAATGTTGTCAATAAGAAATCGAGATAATCGGTTCGATGTTACACTATCATTCACTTAAAAATAGTGAAATCTAGTCAGAGGATGAAATTTTTATATTTGCTTAGAAAAGTAAAAATGGCTTCCCTTGAACTTATTCAATAGGGAATGGTGGCCAGTTATTCTCTATCCCCATAGTAAACAAAAACAGCAACAAAAACGTGACATCGAATTGTAAAAGAACAGATTCAAGTTAGATTGGACGCTTTGTCCCCCAGGGAATATTTGGCAATGCATGGAAATCTTTTTGGTTGTCTCCCCTAGTGGGGGTGCTATTGGCATGTGGTGGGGAGAGGCACGAGAAGCTGCTAAACATTCTGCAATGTACAGGACGGCCCCCACAACTGGGGATTTTGTCCAGTCCAAAATGTCAATAGGGCTGATGTTGAGAAACCAGGAATTAGAATAAATGAAAACGTCCTGGCTATGAAAAGTACAAATAATTGAAATAGGTTAACTCAGGGATTGTAACATGTCTATGAGGCTTTTAATGATTAAGAACTTTGGGACGGGGATCCCTGGGTGGCACAGCGGTTTGGCGCCTGCCTTTGGCCCAGGGCGCGATCCTGGAGACTCGGGATCGAATCCCACATCGGGCTTCCGGTGCATGGAGCCTGCTTCTCCCTCTGCCTGTGTCTCTGCCTCTCTCTCTGTCGCTCATGAATAAATAAATAAATAAACCTAAAAAAAAAAAAAAGAACTTCATCTCTACCTGGCAAAGCACCATCGTTTTCTACAGAGGTGATGGTGCAGTCTGCGGAGATGAAGCTGCTGTGAGAAAGGGGGCTAAATTTTTTTCAATTTCATCCTCACAGCTCTGGGTGTGCAGGCACTTAGTGTTTGCAGAATGAATAAAAATCTCTATGGATCTTCCCATTGCAAATGACCTGCCCCGAATTCAACTGCCTCTAGGGTCAAATGCCTTTCTCCATAGGAAGGATAATAATATTTTATGAAACTGAAATTGTAGGAAATTTTAGATAAGAAGGCAATCACTAGGTGAGGAATATAGCCTGACTAGTGGCAAAAACCCACTGGAAACTAACAGTAGTCTCTACAAAGGTATCCTCCATCTAAGTCTGTTCAAGAACCTGCCCAAGAGCCAGTTTGCAGTGGGCTCAGCCCCTTTTGGAAGGGGAAAGATCTTCCTAGGCACAGGTCCCAAAGTGACTCATGGATTGTGTAGGAATCCTTTCCTTTTGGCTAGAGCATCTGAGCTGGGCTTGGGAGCAGACACCACCACATATCTCAAGCTGTCCTTCAGATACATAAGAAAGAACATGGATTAGAATCTCTGTAACAGTCACATGTTCACATTGAAGTATTGTAGTGAGTGAGAAAGGGGAAGTAGAAAATCATGTCAGAACCTAACAAAATAATCAGACTATACGTGCAACTCGCCTGTTTTGGAAGTCGTGTAAGTAATCACAAGTCAATGAATACATTTATATTCTACTTGTAAAATTCTGCCTTTTAAGGGAGAGGATGTGACTGGCGTTTAATAAGCTGAATTACTAGAATTTAAATTCATGGGCACAATTTGTAAATTTATGAGCATGGCCTGCATAAAACCCTCAACATTAACCTTTAGTAGGTTGGAGGCATACAATAGATGCCCGTTTTATTCTTAATGAATAATTAGAAAGTGTTTTACACTGTTACAGATATTCTCTAGAGTCATGGGCCTGAATTTTTAAATCAGCAATTAGTCATGTACTGGATATTCAGTGCAAGAATAGGACTCACAGTGTGTTTTCCCAAGCCAGGCTGATGAAGCAGCTAATTATAGTGCTAGCTATTGTGGCTATGGTCCCCAAGCTTAAAGATATTAATAATAGTTAGACATGGCTATATTTGGTAGTGTTTTGCTATCGCTATAAGATAGGAAGAACTATTTGAGTTACAATCTTTTCTCATTAGTGGTGAATGGAATGAAAAGTGTGCTTGCATTAGTCTGTACTCTGTAAAAACAAACGTAGAGTCAGATGTGCAAAATCAGATTCTCTTAGGGAAAATCAAACAAGTGTGGTGGGCTACCTTTCCTGAAGAACTTTGGTATGAGATACAAAGCTGGCCTTTTGAATGGACAGGAATTATTTCTCAGCTATATTTCATCTGAATTAAAGGTAAGTCTTTTTCCTTCCACCCACTCAGTGATTCACACAGTACCATCAAATTAAAGCTTTAAGATTATGGTTTTTCCTTTGCTTCTTGTTCAAGAACTAGAACCATAAAGACTTCTGTATTTGAAACATAGATACTGAAGCCTAACTCCATGTTTCCTGAGAGACCGAAGGCTCAGAATAGCCTCCGATTGCCCATTTAGTCTGAGTTAGGGACTCTGAAATGATAATGATTAAAAAAAATGTAATTTCCCAAAAGATAGGAAAGGGGCAAACTTCATGTTTTATGAATTCCCTGAGAAGAATCCTGAGTCTTAGGGTCAGCAGCCAAGGGCAGTCACAATAAATTCAGAAATAAGTGCAGATAAAAATAAATGCAGAGTATGGAAGAGATTTTTTAAAAATAGGGAACAATTTTCCTTGTTCACCCTCCCTTTAATTTCCACCTGCTGTCAAGTTTCCCTTGATCCTAAAATCAACCCCTCCTTTGCTTCAAAGCCTAAATATTATGTGAGATCTTTCTCTTCCTTTCAACAGTTTCTTACCTCTCATTCACTCTTCCACTCACTAAGATCTGGCTTCTCATTCTACATGAACTGCTTGTCAAGATTACCAATTACCTCCATACTTACCATCAATGAGTCTTTTTAGTCCTATGTTACTTTTCCTCTGTGCTAAATTTAAACATTGGAACATTATCCCTTGAAATTTTCTACTTGACAAATTTTCCTTCTATTTTTTTCCATCTACTTTTCTGCTTTTTACTGCCTTTCAGTCCTCCATTCCCACTTGGTGTTCCCTAGGGTTTCATCTTTGGCCTACTGCTTTTCTTGGGTCCTAACTTTACCTCCTATATATTATTTCCTTAGAGAATGTCCGTGACTCCCTATTGCACACCAGGCACTCTTCTTCCATTGTCTTGTAGTAGCTTCACTTTTCCATTATAGTCCCTAGCGTAAGCACAATTTGCCATGACATTTTTTTATGTGACTTTTTTGATGGATGTCTGTCCCCTCCTCTAGATGGTTAACTCTATGAGGACAGGAGCTGTGAATATTTTGTACATCACTATATATCCAGAGTCAAGTGCAGGGCTTGGCCTTTAATGAATGCACCTGTCTCTATTACTTACCTTTATCCATCCAGACAACCAAACCAAAACACTCGTAGTCATCTTAGGAACTCTTTCACATTCATATCCAGTCAATCACATCATCTTACCTATTTACTTCTAATTCTCTCTGGCAGGTGCCCTTCCTCTCCATCCCTGTTATCACTGCCCATAAGCAGTTCTCACCATTTCTCATTGAGGCACTTCCTTTGTCACCTACCTGTACCTGCTTTTGGGCATATGCCTATCTGAGTCTGGAATGATCTATTTGAAATGCAAATCTGACTATATCATTCTCCTATGGAAAATATTTGAGTGGCTCCTCATTGCCTACAATAAAAATATCCCAAATCCCATAGTATACAATGCATAATCTCCTTTGGTCTGTCAAAGGCTAGTCTTCCCAGCTGCATCTACTACCTCTCCTTATCTTGCACTTCTTACCCTGATAACACCAAAAGTCCACCAGGTTACCCATATACCCCTGCCCCGCCTTTATTCCTGGAAGTCCAGTGACCAGTGCTACTCTTTTTCCTTAAAAGTACATTTGGACTGTTGTCATCATTACCATCCTCCTCCTTCTCATGTATGTCTGCCACCAACCCCATCTCCACCCAATTTGACTATTTTGAGAGCTGAGCCTCTCTTATTCATCTTACCTGCACCCTCCCTGACATATAATAGTTGCTTAACAAATCTATGCCACCTGAACTGAATATGCTTGTAGCATAAATACACTGGGAGCTGGTAGTATGACAGTTTGATTTTGAGACTGTTTTTCGAGGTTCTGAATTATTGACTGAAGACTTCTTCCTTGTCTAAAGGAAAACAAAGACTTGCATCATGCCAGATATTTCCTAATGCCAGTTCCGGTATATATTAGCCTCTTGTTGAATGGCCAAGTTACACAATAAAATGATAACTAGTTCACTGAGTCATAATGTCATCTTGAAGTTTGTTTTTTTTTCCTGGTCACCCCTGCTATTCTCATTATTAAAACAAATTATGTTCTCTATTAACTTTCCCTTCTAAATCTAGCAAGCAGCAAACTAATGTAAAAGAAAGAAAAATTTACTTTTTGATCCTATAAATAATGCTGCATTAAACAATTTTGACATGCATCCTGATAGTAAGGTGATTTTATTGCTATCAAATTCCCCAAAGTGGGATCGCTGGATTAACAAAAATTGTCTCACCTTAAAAAACAAATTAAGCTGTAATAAAACAGTAATTCAGGAAGTAATAATTCAGGAAGTAATTCAGTAATTCAGGAAGAATAGTGACCTAAAATAGTTCTGGTTTTTTTTCAGTTATTCTAGTTATTTCACTCTGGCAGGTGACATCTGTGTCCTCTGGTGTGTTTCCATTTGTCATTTTAAGACCGGTAGTATTGACTCAAGAGAATGGGGCTGCTCTGAGTGCTGCCTCCAATGACAGCAGAAATAAGTGCTTAATTCAGCCAGAAACAAGAAGAAATCATAAACAATGTATCCTTCCTGCCTTAGCCTCAGTATTTCCAAGGGATGTTGCATTTGTGTGGTGATCTGCATAGGAGAAGAACACATATTTAAGGCTTGGAGCAGATAGGAAAAAGAAGCTGCAACCATGTTTTCTAGAATCAGTTCAAGGCTGTACTGAGAGAGCACTCAAGTTAGCTTTCCTTCCCCAAGAGGGGCCACAAACTAAGCCTGGGAAGAGGTAGGTTCTACCTAGACCAGCCCATCCTAAAGTCCCCTGTGGAGATTCACTTTTTGTAAGAATGATAATAGTCTCTAAGTATTGGATGTGTCTTTTCTTATGCTGAGTGATTAACTGAAATCTCTTTTGACAATGCAAGCCTCTCTCTGGTTTTCCAGTTCTCAATGGAGATGGAGAAAAGGTATTATTTATCAAATTTCAAATAAATACTTACATATCTGGTGCAATAAACAATGTCACATTCTACCTATCCCAACACACACACACACACACACACACACACACACTTCTTACACTTTTATCAGGAAGAAACATGGCAATGTGGAACAAACTATTGGCGTACAGTGCCATTGTCTCAGATGATCCAGGCAGAGTGATTTTTCAGTTAATCAAGAAAGGCCTTAATGAAAACCAGGCAAGGAAAGAGATCTAGTGTTACTCACAAGAACAAGGTTAAAGCTATATTAAGAGAACACACTCCTTATGTAGATTAGACAGGTTAACCTTTGGAAGAAACTACTCTCATAAAGTCTGTCTTTAAAGAACATCAGAAAGCAAAGTGGAGGCAGGCCCTTTGGAGGTGAAGCACCCTCTTGGCATGTCTCTTCCACAAAAGAATGCACCCTACAGAACAGGGCTTATGGAAGTGTTGGGGGAGGGCGGGGGGTCAGAAAAAGCTCCCACTGGCATCCAGCTAAAACCGGAAGTTGCAAAAGATTCCTTACTTATGAAATGGCTGGAACAAGGGCTCTATCTACATCCTGGTAGGAATAGTAGGGAATGATAGAAAGGGGAAGGAGACAGAGACAGGGAGGAGTAAGGCCCAAAGAGAGGGGAAGGCAGGAAGATAAGGAGACAGAGGAAGAGTTAGGAAGGGAATGAGCCTTCATAGAGATACTTCTTAAAAGCCCCAAACATGGTCTTGTTCTCCTTCTTGAAATATAAAAATGTTAACTTTTTTTTTAAATGCATAATTTCTGTCTCCAACTCCTTACTGCTTTGAGTCATACATGAATCTTTCAGAAAAAGAGTAATCTAAATCTCCCAGTGGAGTTCAGAGCAGGTGGGGAAGTTAGTAAAAGAAGTAGCTATGCTGTTTTATCTGATGGCACTGGTCCCAGCCCTAGGTTGGACTTCTGGGTGGGGAAGAGGCACCAGTTGAGTGTCCTTCAGCCTGAAGGAGAGAAAGGTGATTCACTGACCCCCCCTTAACACCTTCCCCCCAACTCCTATCCCTGCAGGAAGCTTGCAGCCTGAGGCCAGAAAGGTTAAGTATTTCTGTGGTATAAGCACGTAAATGCTGCTAGAAGTTTTAACTTTTATCAAGCACTTAATATATACAAACACTGTCTGGGCTTAAGCCTCCACAAAACTTACTTATGCTGTTTCCTGCACTTACTGTGAATTATCAAACCCTATACATATGAATTATTGCATTCAATACATAGTATGAGTTATTGCATACCTCGGCCACATCTGCTGCTTTTTTTCTTTCAAATTTTATTCTCCATGATTTGGAATGTCTTACAGTTCTTCAAAGACACCATAATCTTTCAGACATCTATTTAGGTATGTGATCTTTTCTGCTTGAAACGTCTCTTTTCCTCTCTGCTGGAAAATGTATTTGTCCAGGATTTGGTTCATTGCAGTGCATATGTATCCAGGAAATGCTTTTGGAATGAATGAGAAAGTCTGTCTTGGGGCTACTTGGATGACTCAGTTGGTTAAACCTCTTGCCTTCCACCCAGGTCATGATACTAGGGTCCTAGGATTGAGACCTGGGTGGGGCTCCCTCCTCAACCAGGAGTCTGCTTCTCCCTTGCAACCCCCCCCCCCATTGTGCATTCTCTGTTTCAAATAAAAAAAAAATCTTAAAAAAAAAAGAGAGATACTCTGCCCCAACACCAAGTTAATCACTCCTTCCTCTGTGCTACTTTAGAACCTTCTGTGTCATTTGTGTCACTTACAGGCTATGTTGCCTATTTACCTATCTCATTTCCCTAGACAGATTCGTTTGTCACCACATCTAAAATTTATTATTCCAGTGGCACCAACACAACTGGAGATGCTCATGGGGACATTGTGTAAGTTTTTTTTTTTTTTTTTTTTTTTTTTTTTTCATTGTGTAAGATTTCCTGCCTTCTGGTTTCTGTTCAACGAGAAATGTCTACCTGCTTGTTCCTTCTCTGGAGGTGGGGAACATCCACTGACCCAAATCAACCTGTCAATGTATGTATGTATGTATGTATCTGACATTTGAGTTCCCTCTGACGAAATGGAAAAAAAAAAGTGTTGGGTGTTGCATCCCTTCCCCTACCCCCATTGGTGAGGGCATTTCTGTCGCCTCTGAAATCCTGAAATCAGTATTGAAGGAAATGTCATCAAGCATTAATGAGGAGCGATGGCAGGGAGGGCGTCCCTGCATCTGCATAGTGCGGGCAGGCGTGCTGGGCGCCACGCTGTGTTCTGCCCACCGCCCTGGGGCTGCCGTGGGGAGCGCGTGGAGTACAAGCTGCTCAGGAAGCTGTTTGGGGCCAGCATGCCTTCCACCAGGCCTGTGCACCTGTGTGTCCCCGCCGCCACCCGCTGGTGCTGTGGGAGGGGTCTTCGGGCGGGATCTGCCTGGCAGTGGTCGGACAGTGGCGGGGGAAGGCATGGCTGCCCTCCCAAGGCCTCGCTAGCGAGCAGGTAGACGCGGGGCCTCCACGAGGCAGACGGGCTCCACCAGCAGGGGCTGCGTCGTCAGCGTGCTGACGTAGAGGCAGCGCGGCGTGAGATGACCCCGGGAGGCCGTCTGCGTGCCATGTGCAGAGTGCGGCGTGCGGCGTGCGGCGTGCCGTCGCCGACGTTGAAGCACCTGCTCCCTCCACTCAGGCCCATTGGGGGCCGCCATTGTGCCGTCGCCAGCGACCCGGATGAGGTGCTGCGTGCGCCTGCCGAGGGAGGTTATCGCGGCCTGGCGTCAGGTCTTGTAGGCCTTGGGCGAAGCCTTCTCGCGCTCTCGGCCTGTAGCGGGCCCACCGCTTGAGCTCCTGGCTGGCAGACACCTCAAGTTTGATGTCCACGACCAGCCGTCGGGGAGGGGTGGCGCCTTCCGCGCAGTCACTTGCTCCTGGTGCGACTGGAGCTGGCCCCACACGTCGGACGCCTTGCTGACTGTCTCGAGGCACAGGACCACCGCGTTGGATTTCTTGATAGAGATGCAGATGTCTGGGCTTCCTCAGGGGTTTTCAAGCGTATCCGGGTGCAGCTCATCGGCACGCGCCAGGGTGTGCCCCGCTGAGTCCGTGATGGTGCTCTTCGTGGGGTTGCGGTGGGGCGCTAGCCGTTGGAGCCCCTTCACCAGCTTGGGCGGGGCGGCCGGGCTCTTGGCCTCCACGGGGACTGTGATGACCCGGCTGACCCTGAACTTCACTACTGGCATGCTTGAAGGAGCTCAGAGGTGGGGATGGTGCCTGTGTTCACCAGGAGCTGGTGCGTGCCCACGGGCCTCGGGGTTCCTGCAAAGGCATGTTCTCGATGGGCTCTTTGTAAGCCCAGACAAGGTTTTTTTTTTTTTTTTAATTTTTATTTATTTATGATAGTCACACAGAGAGAGAGAGGCAGAGACATAGGCAGAGGGAGAAGCAGGCTCCATGCACCGGGAGCCCGACGTGGGATTCGATGCCGGGTCTCCGGGATCGCGCCCTGGGCCAAAGGCAGGCGCCAAACCGCTGTGCCACCGAGGGATTCCCCCCAGACCGGTTTTTGATGGCTGGCACCATTTATGTCTATCGTTGCAGGGTCAGCGGAACAGTGCCTGAAATGTAGCAGATGCTCAACAGATTTGAATTGATTTGAACCTTTGTTCACTCATGGGCATCAGTGTGGTGTACAGTTCTCGAGTGCAGACATCTTTGTGGTGTTGGTCTTATGGATTCTCATGATGTCCTTGTCCCGCGTGGGAGTCCGCATATTGTCCGTGCCCAGGACCAAGGAGTACACTCAGCTGCTTATTTTTCATTCAGATTCTTGTCTGGAACCCTAAATTTTTTCACTCGCCCAAGATCCAAAGAGGCTTCGGGAATACAGACTCTAAAGGCCCATATCTCATATTGTTTCAGCAGCCTTTGGAAGCCCTGAACTGGCCCTGTGCACTATGGGATCTCCAGACAGGTAAGTCCTGTTCCCCAACAGCCTGTGGATTCTGGGATATAGGCCATGCGACCCACCAGCCTTTGTATGTGAAGGGAATCTATGGCTTCCTTGAAAAGAAGAGACATCGCCAGAGGAAGGCAGGATAGCACATGCATTAGAATAGATTTTGGGGAAAAAAAAAAGATTTTGGAATCATTGGTTTACTTTTTCTCCCCTCTCTGATCTTAAGTTTTATTGATCTGTCTCCACCTGATTCCTTTGCCATCTTCAATCTGCTCTTAAGACCTGTCCTTCCAGTGAGTTTTTCATTTGTTGTCTTTCTATCTTGTTAGAGAAGATTGGTGGAAAGCCCGGAATGTTTCCCAAGTGCCTTTCCCTTGGGCATGGCTCAATTTATTTATTTTTTAATTTGTTTTTTACTAAGATGTAATTGACGTATAACATTATATTAGTTTAAAAAAATAACATTATATTAATTTCAGATGTTGTACAACATTGTAATTCAATAGGTGTATGTATTGCAAAATGATTACCATAAGTCTGGTTATTATCTGTCACTATACATACTTCAAAATTTTTTTTCTTGTGATGAATGCTCTAAGATTTACTTTCTTAGCAACTTTCAAATATACAATGAAATATTATTGTCATTTTTTACAATACAGTATTTTTAAAATTATTTTTAAAATTTATTTATTCATGAGACAGAGACAGAGACGCAGAGACATAGGCAGAGGGAGAAGCAGGCTTCCTTTGGGGAGCTGGATGTAGAACTCGATCCCAGGACCCCAGGATCATGCCCTGAGCCAAGGCAGATGCTCAACCACTGAGCTACCCTGGTGCCCCACAATACAGTATTATTAACTGTAGTCATCATGCTGTACATTATATTCCCAAGCCTTATTTATTTTATAACTGGAAATTTGTACCTTTTGACCCCTGTTACCCACTTCACTCATGCCCTGGCCACCACCCCTCTGACAATCACCAGTCTGTTCTCAGTATGTATGAACTTGGTTTATTTTGTTTTGTTGTTTATTTTTTAGATTCCACATGCAAGTGAGATCATATGGTATTTGTTTTTTTCTGACTTATTTCATTTAGCATAATGCCCTCAAGATTCATCCATATTGTTGTAAATGGCAAGATTCCTTTCTTTTTATGGCTGAATAATATTCCATTGTGTATATATGTATATGCAACAATTTCTTTTTATTTTTTTAATAATAAATTTATTTTTTATTGGTGTTGTTTGCCAACATACAGAATAACACCCAGTGCTCATCCCGTCAAGTGCCCCCCTCACTGCCCGTCACCCATTCACCCCCACCCCCCCGCCCTCTTCCTCTTCCACCACCTCTAGTTTGTTTCCCAGAGTTAGGAGTCTTCATGTTCTGTTTCCCTTTCTGATATTTCCCACACATTTCTTCTCCCTTCCCTTCTATTCCCTTTCACTATTATTTATATTCCCCAAATGAATGAGACCATATAATGTTTGTCCTTCTCTGATTGACTTATTTCACTCAGCATAATACCCTCCAGTTCCATTCATGTTGAAGCAAATGGTGGGTATTTGTCATTTCTAATAGCTGAGTAATATTCCATTGTATACATAAACCACATCTTCTTTATCCATTCATCTTTTGATGGACATCGAGGCTCCTTCCACAGTTTGGCTATTGTGGGCATTGCTGCTATAAACATTGGGGTGCAGGTGTCCTGGCCTTTCATTGCATCTGTATCTTTGGGGTAAATCCCCAACAGTGCAATTGCTGGGTTGTAGGGCAGGTCTATTTTTTACTCTTTGAGGAACCTCCACACAGTTTTCCAGAGTGGCTGCACCATTTCACATTCCCACCAACAGTGTAAGAGGGTTCCCTTTTCTCCGCATCCTCTCCAACATTTGTTATTTCCTGCCTTGTTAATTTTCCCCATTCTCACTGGTGTGAGGTGGTATCTCATTGTGGTTTTGATGTGTATTTCCCTGATGGCAAGGGATGCAGAGCATTTTCTCATGTGTGTGTTGGCCATGTCTATGTCTTCCTCTGTGAGATTTCTGTTCATGTCTTTTGCCCATTTCATGATTGGATTGTTTGTTTCTTTGGTGTTGAGTTTAATAAGTTCTGTATAGATCTTGGAAACTAGCCCTTTATCTGATATGTCATTTGCAAATATCTTCTCCCATTCTGTAGGTTGTCTTTTAGTTTTGTTGACTGTATCCTTTGCAAAAGCTTCTGATCTTGATGAAGTCCCAATAGTTCATTTTTGCTTTTGTTTCTTTTGCCTTCGTGGATGTATCTTGCAAGAAGTTACTGTGGCCGAGTTCAAAAAGGGTGTCGCCTGTGTTCTCCTCTAGGATTTTGATGGAATCTTGTCTCACATTTAGATCTTTCATCCATTTTGAGTTTATCTTTGTGTATGGTGCAAGAGAGTGGTCTAGTTTCATTCTTCTGCATGTGGATGTCCAATTTTCCCAGCACCATTTATTGAAGAGACTGTCTTTCTTCCAGTGGATAGTCTTTCCTCCTTTATCGAATATTAGTTGACCATAAAGTTGAGGGTCCACCTCTGGATTCTCTATTCTGTTCCATTGATCTATGTGTCTGTTTTTGTGCCAGTACCACACTGTCTTGATGACCACAGCTTTGTAGTACAACCTGAAATCTGGCATTGTGATGCCCCCAGCTATGGTTTTCTTTTTTAAAATTCCCCTGGCTATTCGGGGTCTTTTCTGATTCCACACAAATCTTAAAATAATTTGTTCTACCTCTCTGAAGAAAGTCCATGGTATTTTGATAGGGATTGCATTAAACGTGTATATTGCCCTGGGTAACATTGACATTTTCACAATATTAATTCTGCTAATCCATGAGCATGGAATATTTTTCCAACAATTTCTTGATCCATTCATTTATTAGTAGACTTTTGGGTTGCTTCCATATCTAGGCTATGATTAACAATGCAATGAATGTAGGGGTGCATGTATCTTTTGGAAATTGTTTTTTTGTTTTCTTGGGATGAATGCCCAGAAGTAAAATTGTTGGATCACATCATAGTTCTGTTCTTAATTTTTTGGGGAACCTCCACACTGTTTTCCATTGTGGTTGTACCAATTTGCATTTCACTAACAAGGCACAGGGTTCTCTTTTATCCACATTCTCACCAGCACTTGTTATTTCTTGGCTTTGATTCACCATTTTAACAAGTGAGAGGTGATATCTCATAGTGTTTTGATTTGCATTTCCCTAATGATTAGTGATACTGAGCATTTTTCCATATGACTGCCCATTTGGATGCCTTCTTTGCAATAATGTCTATTCAAGTCCTCTGCCCATTTTTACTTGTTTGGTTTTTTTTGTTTGTTTGTTTGTTTTTTTGGTGGTAAAGTTTATGATATTTTGGTGTTGTTTGAATATTAACGGCTTATTACATGTATGATTTGTAAATATTTTCTCCCATTCAGCAGGTTGACTTTCCATTTTGTTGATGTTTTTCCTTGCTGTGCAGAAACGTTTTTTAGTTTGATGTCTCACTTGTTTATTTTTGCTTTTGGAGTCAGATTTAAAAATTGTTACCAAGACCGATGTCAAGGAGATTACTGTCTATGTTTTCTTCTAGGATTCTTATGGCTTCAGGGGCAAGATTCAATTAATTAATTAATTAATTTCCTTCCTCCTTTCTTCCTTTCTTTCTTTCTTGATTATACTTGACAGACAGTATTATATTAGTTTCAGATGTACCACTCAGTGGTTTGACAAGTTTATACATTATGCTGTGTTTACCATAAGTATAGCTACATCTGTCCCATTACGTAGCTATTACAGTATCATTGACTATATTCTTTGTGCTCTGCTTTTTAGTCCCATAGGGCTCAACTTCTAAACTCTATCCTCTGAAGATCTTGCCAGAACTTGGTTTTGGGCATTATTAGGATAGGTCTAGAGTAAGCCTTGCTCTGGATCATGTTCTTTAGTCTCAGGCATGGCCCTTATGGTTTCACAGCTGATGCCTGGCTTTGTTGAAAGATCCACAGCCCTGGAGTATGGTCAGGAGAAGTCTTCCCAGTGGTGAGGAAACTCAGTGGTCTAAGGTAGGAAGAATAGTTAAAGATGTCAGTAGGGCAAGGGGAATAGATGACACATGGGAAGGGCTGTCACATAATAGGGAGAATGGATAATATCTTTGTGGCCTCCTGGTTAAATGTAGCATTGGTGCTTGGTTGCTAAAAGGACACAATTTTCAATTCAGAATAAAAAGTGATTTTTTTTTATTGTTAGAGTAGTATAAAAGTAAAATGTCTAGGAAAAGAGGGAGTTTGTCTTTAAAGATAACTAAATAAAGGTTAAATATAGGAAATGTTGAAGGGGTGACTGGTATCAGATAAGGACTGAGTTTAAGAACTTTTGTGGCTCCTCTCAGTATTGCATTCTATGATTCCCTGAGTTCAAATTGTTTTAGTGAAAACCCTATGTGGCACAGTAAGGGAATGCCCCTTTCTGTGTGTAACGGAAAGAGCATGGCTTATAGAAATACACCTGGGTTTGAATCCCTGATCTGTCATTTTCTAGCACAATTTCTGAGAGATAAATCTCAAGCCTCACTTTCTTCACTTTTTAAAATAAGGATGGTGTGATATTCACCTCCTAAGATCATTGTGAATATAAAGTATAGATAGAGTACCTGATACACAGTATGCTGCAGGAATACTTGTCATTATATATTGATGGTATTGTGGTTTCTATTATTAGCTTGAAATTGGGTTCAATTAGTTCTATTTCTAAGAATTTCTTTGAAAAATATTCATGGATGTACATAAAAATTTAGCCACAAAAATGTTCATTATGGCTCTATGATATATTTTTATATATATAATTTTTTATAATGGGATAATAGTCAACCACTGATAACCAAAGTTCCTTCTTAGTATGGTGATTATGGATAATCAAATTACAGAGATATCTATATATACACATTATAGGTAATAAAATTTAGGGGTTTTTTTCCTCCCTAAACTTTTCTCTGTGGATATGTATTATTATAATTAAGAGATCAATCATAATAAAACCTGTAAGAAAAAGTCGATTCCTCATCCTCAGGGATGGTTTATCATTAGTTGGTTCCTGGATGGGGAGGTAGGAAATTGACAGACAGAAAGAGAGAGAGGCAGAGACACAGGCAGAGGGAGAAGCAGGCTCCATGCAGGGAGCCCGATGTGGGACCTATCCTGGGTCCCCAGGATCACACCCCAAGCCGAAGGTGGCGCTAAACCGCTGAGCCACCGGGACTGCCCTAGGGTGGATAATCTTAAATTTTTTTGTATCCTGAAGCATTTTATATGGTCAGCGAGTGGTACAAATGGTAAGTCCTACAGGAGATTAAAAGATGGTGGAGCTCTCTGGATGGGCTTGGGAAGGAGGTGAGCCTTGAATACCAGGTCTGTAGTCCATAAAGGAATTTAACATCTGTGTGGCTTTGAAGATGCAGCTGTTGAGTAGCAGGTAGCAACTCCTATCTTTGGGCTTTTGGAAATCTCTGAAGTGTTTATTTGCAGAGGGAAGCTTAGGAGAAAATGAGTATGGGAAATGCAAGGGGTTGTAAAAACAGTCCTGCTGTCAAACTGCAACATATGATACTTTTACTGCTCTCAAGTTCACTGGGTACAATCAACTATCCCTGATATGTGCCGGGAGATTTTTATTTCGAAATTTGAAGCACTTCAAAAATATCTTATTCCATTGGTATTTTACAAGCATTTCCTAAAGGCTGAGGCATCTCCCTTTAGTTTCTGACTCTCTGCAGAGCGATATAAAATTGGAGCAGCTGAATGTTGACAGGTGATTTGAAATTGTGATGATGACAGTTATAACCCAGTGTTGTGCAACAGCATTTTAACTGAGGCTCGTTTTCCCAGTCTGGATATCAAGGATTGTAAAGTCTTTTATATGATAAGTTGGACAACAGGGTTGTGTTGGGAGTGGAGGCTGAGTGGGTGTGAGTGAGGGATGAAGGGTGGTAGGAGGAGTGCATACAAGTCTGTAGGTATTAACCAGTTGATATTGTACACTTATCGAAAAGAAGTTTATAAAAACTAGGAAAGAAATTTATAAGACCAGGAAAACAAGGGAGGAAGGAAGGAAGGAACGAAGGAAGGGCAGAGGGGGGAGGGAGGGAGGGAAGGAGGGAAGGAAACAGGATGATGGGAAAAGAGGAATAAATTACAATGTTATTGACAACCACTTGACCATGGGCAATAATAGTCCTTTTTAAAGAACACAAAGCTGATATTGACAGCCTAGAAAATTAACTCTTATCACCATATGGAGTCTTAGAAAGTTCTTTTCCAGGGATATTGAGTCCTGGCTAAATGAAGAATATTGTCTCAAAGCTCCTTTATTTTTGTCTCCTGGCAGCATTGCTGTTAACTTCTAGGAGCCCTCCATTACTAAAACCCAGAAGTCATCAAGGTCCAGCAACCTGAGTTTACCACACGTATAGGTTCCACAAAGTGGGAGGAAAACTTTTAATATCACTGACACAATCTCTGAACATAGTGCTGGGCAATAACTGGTTAACCTAAACAAGAACAGTTTCTTCAGTACTAAGTGGGGAACAGAGGACAAGCTTGATGCCCTGAAGTGAAATGATTGGCAGCCAAGGACACACACACTCCTCCAGCAGATTATTGTAAAATGTGAGTAGAAGCTGGCTGATCATTTGGAAAATGAGGGCATTTTAGGGGACATTTAGGGGATAAGTCTTGAAGGAGAGTGGTTAGGGATCTAGGTGATTAGGGATTCAAGGATCACCCAGCTGATGAAGAATAAGTGTTACAGGATTGCAGGGTTCTTGTCTCATAGAGTCAGAAAATGAATCTCGCAGACACAAAAGGGTGAAGCAAAGTGAAAGTTTATTAAGTGAAGATGAGAACAGAAAGGAAAGAAAAAGGCTCTCTAGAGTAAGCAGAGTCCTGAGTGGGTTGCCACTGTGGGCTTTTACTGGCAGTCTTTTTTGAGAACTCACCAGGAAGCTTGAGGCCTTGGAATTATGGTGCTGTCTTGGTTTGAGCAAGGACTATCGATAACATTCTTAATGGTTTACTGCTTTGAGGTCTGGTTAGTTTCTGTGATTACGGTGTAGCTGCCAAAAAAAAAAATATACTCCCTAACATCCAGGGCCAGGTGGTCTGCTTTGTTCCCTTATCTCTGGTTTTGTCCACCTCAATATTTCTCCACATTTGGGATTTCTTTGAGCTTCCTCGGAGGATTTAGGGCCTACTTTCTCTTCCTGCCTATATCTTAACCCTTTCCTTACTTGTAAAGGGGGGCCCATTTCTACTACTGCAGATCTGTTTATCATTCAGTACCTCTCTTTTCATTGAAATTTAAGCCTCTGAACAATTAATATGAAGAAAGAGCTGATTATCCAGGAAATTGACTTTTCCGGAGGTAGATGCTCAAATGGGGAAGATCAGGTATAACCTAAGAAGTTCTAGAGGACATTTCAAGGCTCCTTTGGACCCATAAATCTAGAGTTCATTTCCTTTCAACCAGCTTACTGGATTCTTAATACAATTTGAGAATTAGAATTCAGAAATGTTAAAATATAGCCAGGTCTGAGTTTTATGGAAACTGCTTTCGGAAAACATGCCATTCTCAGCCTGTTAGTAATTAGAAGTAATTATTAAACAGCTTTTGGCATAGGTGAGGGTTCTATATTGCCTTAGAAGTCACATATTAAGTGGCTCATGGTATACCTTGGTTTGCTCACCTAAGAATGAGGAATAATTTAAGTCAATAACATCAAAGTAAAAGATATAAAAGGAAAATTAAATTTTCAAATAATGGCTCCAAATGTCATTAAAAACTAATGGGGTTGCAAGAGGTAAATAAAAATGCAATCTGTTTGGTGTTGAGTGTTTCTTGCAAGCTCATTAAGCATTTGTTTCTTAAGCTTGCTTTCTAGAATGTTAATGCCAGGAAGCTAATGCAGTGAGATCTGAGGTCTTGGGGGGCAAGGAGAGGCTTGCTTCTTCCCAGGAAGTCTGGCATTCTCAGAAGATGCCACTACTTCTTTTCAGAGGACCCGAGTTGTATGCATTGTTTAGATTTTGCTGTCTATTTTCTTGGTGAGGTTTACACAGTTCTTAGGGAAAAAAAACCAAAAACCAAAGAAACCTGATGGAATGTACAGAATCAGTGAGTCCAGGGAAGGTCAGATTTTGCTACGTGAGGTGCTTTTCATTGGGGCAGAAATATTAATTAGGCAGTAGTGACACCACCTGGTCTTCCTGGGAATCTTCACTCAATCAATTCATTGGAAAAATGGACATGTTTTTATTGCATGTATTTAAACTGTGTTAGGCACAGTAAATACTACATAGGAAATGGAAGGGCCCTGATCTTGAGGGGTTTATTACTTAGAAATATACAAAACATATATATGCTTTCTCTACCCAACCTCCTCCAGCCCTCACTCCAGAAATTCTGATTCAGGAGGTTAGGAGTGGGAGTGAGGTCCTGGCATCTGTACTTTTTTTTTCTTCTTCTGAGAATTCCAATGATCACTTGGGTATGGGAAGTGAATCTGGCCAACACTGACTGATAACATACCTGGAGAAATTCTTGAGAACTGAGAAAACCAAAGGACCAGAAGAATTCAGAGTAAATAAGATCAAGGTTAGCTGGGATAATCAGAGAAGCTTCCATGAGGGGGAGGTAATTGCAGATGTTTGTAGAAAAGCAGAGAGATTAAAAAATAACAACATTAATAAGGTAATAAATGCAAGGAGATACTCCAGGAGAATAAGAAGGCATTTTGTCCCCTATATGTGCTGTTTAATAATCTAATTCTCCAATTTAATTTCAGTTTCTATTCCAGGTTCTTAGGGAACCAATGAAATATTCTCTAACCTGTGCTTTCAATACCTAGTGTAATCAGATTTCCCCTGATTTTACCAAATGTCTCAGTCAGAGTATGGTCAGAGAAATAGAAACCAGTTCTGTTTCAAATAGAGGGAATTTATTTTATTTTTTAAAAATATTTTATTTATTCATGAGAGACACAGAGAGAGAGAGAGGAAGAGATACAGGCAGAGGGAGAAGCAGAGAGAGAGAGAGAGAGAGAGAGAGAGAGGGAGGGAGGCAGAGACACAGGCAGAGGGAGAACCAGGCTGCATGCAGGGAGCCTGATGCCAGACTCGATCCCGGAACCCTGGGATCACGCCCCGGCAGGTGCTAAACGGCTGAGCCACCCCAGCGTCCCAAATAGAGGGAATTTAATGCAAATCTTGGTTGTATGGGTGTTTGAAGAGATGGAAAAGCTAAGGAGAAAAAGCAAGGAGCTTGAGAAGGAAAAAGGAGAAAGAATAATATCTAGAGATAAATGTGTATCTGTAGTAAGCAGCTATCAATGCTAGGGATTGGGGGAATAAAGGGAAAAAAGGGTTGTTATAAAAACTCAAGAGCAAGTTTCTAGGGGTTCTATCTAGCCAATGCTAGGACTGTAGACATTGGTCTCCCTGGCCAGTACAGGGACCACCAGAGAAGAGCAGTTACAGCAGAAGCTTAGATCACTGACAGTCTGCAGCTATTTCCAGAAACACCAGCAGAAGCAATAAAATGTGAGAAAGAAATAATGTTTCTTTCTCTTGCCAGAATTGAACAGAAAACCAGTTACTGGAGGGGGTGCGGATTTTGGGGAATGTAGCTTATAGATATCAAAACCTGCCAATGCAGAATAGATGGAAGAAGGTAAGTATGGGGCTGAGGGGCGACAGATAACTGGCATACCAAGTTAAATGAGTCAAGGTATACTTCCTTCGGGAAGACAGATAAACATGCCTTGGAGGTTATGTATGATTGCCAGCCGATATTAGTATTAAAATAGGTCTAAGTCTTCTCTAACAGTCACTTGGCAGCTCAGTCCAAATAGAGAAGAATTGTGTGATTTGATGAATACTGTATGAACTTGCAGCTCTTCTCTTGGCTTTTTTTGTATTAACCTGATTTCACCCACCCATTCATCTACCCATTTACTTATCGATCAGTCTGGTTAGCGCCTATTATATGCTAGACACTGTAGTAGGTAGGCCCTGGGGATCCTAAGATAATGCCATAAAGCCCTCCATAACTAGCTTCCAAGCCTGACATGAAGTGAATAAATTTGACAGTCAAAAAAAATACTGTAAGTAGTAATCATCTCATTTATTCTTTATGCTTTTCAGAGTACTTTCTCATCTTCTAAAATTCTTTTTTTTTAAATTTTTTAAAATTTATTTATGATAGTCACACAGGGAGAGAGAGAGAGAGGCAGAGACACAGGCAGAGGGAGAAGCAGGCTCCATGCACCAGGAGCCTGACCTGGGACTCGATCCAGGGTCTCCCGGATCGCGCCCTGGGCCAAAGGCAGGCGCCAAACCGCTGTGCCACCCAGGGATCTCTCATCTTCTAAAATTCTTATAGAATATTTTAAAAAATTTCATATTGAACATATTTTTATTTCCCACCCACAAATGTTTCATGAAAATTGTATATCATTTTTAAAAAAGATTTTATTTATTTATTCATGAGAGACACAGATATAGAGGAAGAAGCAGGCTCCCCGTTGGGAGCTTGATGCAGGACTTGATCCCAGGATACGACCTGAGTTAAAGGCAGATGCTCAACCACTGAGCCTCTATATCATTTTTTTTTTTTTTGTAAGGACACTGACACTTTTATTGTTAAACTCCTTTTTGACGAATTGGTTTTTTCTTCTGCCAAGGGCTGTCTCTTTTATATTTGTAGGACTCAATAGTACTACCCTTCCAAAGACTGTTTGTTCTGTGACAATTTCTATCTTCCTATGTTTTTCTTCCAAATTGTATGGCCTTTTGACTCTTGGGTTTGTCCATTTTCTTCCATCATTTTTACCAACTGGCTCTTGCCAATCAATCAGAGACACATTTTGAGAGATTAGACAGTGCTGTGGGTCCCTCTCTCCAGCTCTACTCTTGGGAAGGTCTTGGCTCTCCTGTCCCAGAAGTTTATATTGGAGCAAGTCTACTATATGCTTTCTACTAGTTTCATTTTATTTCATTGTCTTTAAAAAATCTTAACTAAAAAAAATAAAAAATCTTAACTATGTTTGTATTTTATTGATAATGACCAGTGTTTCTCAGAGTGTTTTAAATGGACCATCTATTTCTGAATCACCAACGGAGCTTATTAAATATGCAGACTCTTTGGCCAATTCTATTCCTACTGATTTATAATCTCTGATGTGTAGCCCAGAAGTACATGTTTAACAAACTCCCTGGATGACTGTGAGAGAAGACAGAAGAAGCACTGTGGATGCTGGGGTGGCTCAGTCAGTTAAGTGTCCACCTTAAGGTCAGGTCATGATCTCAGGGTCCTGGGATTGAGACTCATCATTGGGCTCCCTGCTCAGCGGGGAGTCTGTTTGTCCCTCTCCCTCTGCTTCTCTCACCCTCACCCCCACGCCTGGGCTTTTGCGCTTATCTCTCTATCTCTCTCTCAAATAAATAAATAAATAAACTTTAAGAAAGGAGAAGAAACGACATTTTTCTTCTCACCTTCTTTGGTTCTTTTGAAAATATTATCATCTTTGGTAGAATAGTGTCTTACCAGAGTTCACAGATGGGCAGTAGTGATTTGAAGTTTGCCCCCTAATTCCTGAAATCACTTTGCTTTGAACCAGTTATAACCTTTCTTCTCTCAGTAGCATACAGCCAAGATGCTTTCTAGATACGCAATCTTGTCCCAAAATATTCCTGTGGAACAGAGCAGATATTGATGTCAGGCTTTGTTTTTTTTGTTTTTTGTTTTTTTAAAGATTTTATTTATTTATCCATGAGAGACAGAGAGAGAGAGAGAGAGAGAGAGAGAGAGAGAGAGAGAGGCAGAGACACAGGCAGAGGGAGGAGCAGGCTCCATGCAGGGAGCCTGACACGAGACTCAATCCCAGGTCTCCAGAATCACGCCTTGGGCTGAAGGCGGCGCTAAACCGCTGAGCCACCTGGACTGCCCTGATGTCAGGCTTTGGATGGTGGAAATGGGGCTCAGAAAGAATCAGGGACTAGTTGAAGGTCACCTAGCTAGTTAATTCTATAGCTGAGATTGGAACCCAGGCCTCCTGGGACCCCTTTACCTTGTCTTTCCTCAATTCTTTCTTTCTTTCTTTCTTTCTTTCTTTCTTTCTTTCTTTCTTTCTTTCTTTCTTTCTTTCTTTCTTTCTTTCTTTCTTTCTTTCGATTGGTATTAGTGCTACAAGACATACACGTATACTTGATTCCACCCTTTGCAGTGCACCATGACATATATTTGAATATTGGCCCTTTTTCTCGTGCCTACCTTTTGCAAAAGTAGAGTGACGTCTTTCCTTCAAGAACAAAAAGATGATTGAACATGTCTCTATTATCACCAAGGCCACTGTGAATTAACATAGTTTATTCTCTGAGTGGTGCTGACTGCAAATGGAGGGGGGGATGGCACACCCTGATGTGAAGCAAACAGTTAGGATAATTTCAAGGTCCACTGAAGTAACAGAAAGCAAGTCAGCTGCCACCATCGAGTAGAAATGAAGCAACCCAAGGTTAGCTCCCAGAACCTGAAATCTCATCAACTCAAAACAGCTTATAAGCATTTACATGTTTATTCTTCCATCTCTAGATAATTTGCACTAAAAGAAGGGATGGATGTTGTCAATCTTCCAAAATGCCTGATAATTCCAAAGTCATTTAGATTTGGCTTTGCACCATGTTTTTATGTTGAGTATTTGAATTTGGGCTTAATGTATTCTGAGAAATTACAATATTTTAAATAACGAGAATACTGCAGGGAGAACCAGGCAATAATTTCTGGCTTTCTCATTCTGCCTCTTGATTTAATACTTCTTCCTCTTTCTGGTCCATAGTAGGAGTGGTGGGTGATATGTCATTGCACCAATTAAAATTGAATCTCTGTTTTTGTTTCTGGCTTGCTCTCACATATATAATTATTATATTTATTTCATAGGATTGATGTGGGTTACTAGATAAAATGTATGATGCCCAGGTAAATTTTAATTTCAGATGAAAAACAAATAAATTTTTAGTATAAGTACATTTTAAATGTTTCAGATAAATAATGAATAACTTTTAGTATAAGTATGTTCCAAATAGTTCAGATAAACACTGAATAATTGCATTTCAGACATGTTTATACTAAAAAATTATTTAACATTTATCTGAAATTCTAATTTAATAGGCATTGTGTACTTTTATTTTCTAAACATGGCGGCTGTTTGGATTAGGAATTACATGAGATAATATGTGCACAATATCTGGCACATAGTAAATGTTCAGTAAAGATGCATTAAAAAATATGTTCATAATTGAGCTTATGTAGACCCCAACAAATAATAATAATTAGTATTTACATAATACCTTACTATTTCCAAAGCTTCCTTGTATTCATGACTATTCTGATCCTTATAATGATTCTATGGTAATGTCCATTTATCTGATGAAGAAATTAAGCCTCATAACATTAGGTTTTAGTGACTGCAGAGTAATCCACACTATGCTATTCAATCTTTTGCTTCATAGACATGTAGTTTTGAACACTGGTGTCATTTTCAGTCATTGCTACTATAAATATTATTGAAATGAACAT
This sequence comes from Canis lupus familiaris, assembly GCF_011100685.1. NCBI lineage: Eukaryota > Metazoa > Chordata > Mammalia > Carnivora > Canidae > Canis > Canis lupus. The sequence continues at coordinate 93,483,277 of NC_049222.1, read as the reverse complement.
CTAAGAGTGTAACTTTTTTTTTTCATCTATGTATAAGCTTTTTAGGTCAGAGACCATAACTGTTGTGTTCACTATCTCACAACCAAAAATATTGCTCAGTACATATTTCCTTAATGAATGCAGTTTCCAGATTGTTGTCAGGTTCTTCCAATGATGAAAATAGCAGTAATATTAATACCATCTTATGATGCACTAGTTGTATTCTGGGTGGCTTAAATTTACTGATATAATCTTCATACTAGTTGGTGAAATAGGTACCATTATTACCCCACTTTATGGTGAGGAATCAAAGCACAGAGAAGTCAGGCATTTTCTTGCCTAGTTGTTTGGCTAAATAAGCAGTAGGACTGGGAGACAGTTTCAGGTGACCTGGTTCACAACCTGCATTCTTGTCCATTGCATGTTCAGCCTCCAGCAGTGGAATCAATGACTCCATGAACATGCACATTTGTAAGCATCTTGATGCACATGGCCAAAATGCTTTCCAGAAAGATTGCACATGTAGACTCTTCTAGCAGGAATTCATGAATGTCTTAACACAGCCTTGAGTATTCTCATTAAAACTTTATTTTCATTATCTGATAGGAAATTTTCATATCTGATTTACTAGTTTTTAAACTGCACTTTGACTACAAAAGATTGAGCTTTCCCCCCCATATGGTTTAAGAAATTGTTTCATTTTTATTTAGGTGTATATTTACATCCATACACTTTTGCATTTTAGTGCTAAACCAATTGCATGAATTATCATTGTTGCACATGGCTTAAAAAATCAAATTTGCTTGTCTTTCAGTTTTGTATTTGGATCTTTGTCTTGTGAAGTTTAACTGTAAAGAGAGGGAAGTGTGTCAGTCTTGTTTTTTTGTGATTTCTTTTGTTGTTTTTGTACTTAGCATATTAAATTGGAAGTACTTAGCATTTTAAATTGGAAGCCATTAAATTATAAGCCATTGCTTTTTCAAAGGCTTTATTTAAAAAAACTATCTTCAGCCTCTGAAAGTTCTCTTCAAATTCTCCTAACATTTGAGATGCTTAATACCTAAGAGATGGTTAGTTTTTCTTTCTGAAACTTTCCCTGCAGACACCTTTCCCCCCTGACTTCTGAGACAGAACTGTCCTCATTCAGGGACAATCTCTCCAGTAGTATTATGTTTGGAGATATTTTAAAAAAAATCCAGATTACTAATCCAGCTGTTCTGAATAACAGTAATAAGGCTTTATATTCTGTCTGGTACTTTAGCACACTTCAGCACTTCTCCCATATGTGACCTCAGCAACTCTATGAAGCTCCCAGCTCAGGTATTCTCTCCCTTTTTCAGATGAAGGATCAGGGATTAAGGAGTTAAGTGACCCAAGGTCACTGAAACTCATGTAGCTCTGATGGCAACCCAATTATTCTAACACCTACTCTTGAGATCTTTTCACTACTCCAAAGTTTGTTTGTTTTTAAAATGACTTACTCTTAAGCAAGCTAAATAAAATGTCATTTTCCTTTCAAGTATTGGTGTTTAGAAGGTTCTGAAATGTTGGGCTCATATCAGAATGTTATCACTTGAGGACTGGAAACTCTCTAAGCATTTGGTTTATGTGCATTTTTTAAAAAAAGCCAATAAACGGGGTAAGGAGATGGGGTGACCTGGTGATGGATATTAAGATTGGGATGTGATATGACATCACTGACCTCTACCTCTGAAATCAGCACTACACTATATGTTAATTAATTGAATTTAAATTTTAAAAAGCCAATAAACAATGATATGCATATTCTGTTACAATTGAAGCAAACCTTTTCTTAAAGAGGTGCTTGCAGTTGTACTTGATTTTTCTCATACCCTCACACACTAGAAAGCTAAGTGTCTTCTGATTATCTTTTGTATCAGCCACAAGATGGTACCCTTGCACAGCCTAGAGAGAGCCTGGGTCAGACGTGGGAGAATTCAGAGAATCCAATAGAAAGGAGATTCATCTTAGGTTAAAGGTGGCATGAGCATACAAATCTTGCCTTTATATTTTAAAATAGACCAAAAAAAATAGACCAAAGTTGTTCTCCTTCATTAAAGGTAAAAAGGAATTTGTATATCCTGTAAATTGACATGCCCCTTTTCTTTATACCCATGCTCTCACCCTAAAAAAAAGCCAAGGTTTTTTATGTTCTAGAAGAACATTTGGATCTCCTTCAAATGGAAATGTGGAATCAAGAAGGCTTGATTGAAACCCCCCTTCCCTTCAAACCTGGGAGTATTCCTTCTCCTTTAGAGAGTGCTGACTGTAGCGGTCAGAAGGGATTTGAAATTCAATTTTGCAAAATGGTAAATGACTAAGAATAGTGTGTCCTGTCAGGAGAAGATGGGATTTACCTTGGAGATCAAGCAGAGAGAGCAATCAGAATATTATTTATAATAACAAACAGTTAGAGCTATGCAGGTCTATCACACGGGAGAATGCTCAAGACAGAGTAAGTTAAGAAATGGATTTCAAAACAGTATATTCAGTTGTGTTTGCATGTGTGTATATGTTTGTGTCGATAAATAAATAACAGTGGTTCTCTCTGAAAAATGTAGCTAACTTACTTTTTTGACCTTTGAGGGTTCTCTACATTTTCTGCAATAAGCCTTTTTTGTGTATGCGATCACTCATCTAGGAGATGAGAAGGCTCTGTTGCCAACAAAGGTCTCATTTCAATCCTCACATGGGGTAGGTGTGATGCCTGGATTGACAGCCTCATCAGAATGAGGGAGGAAGAGTAAGAAAGGGATGCCATGTGTAAGCTTGGCTTGAACAGGCCCAGCTATCTTAAGGGCTTTAGGCTGGGCCTGTGTGAGATATTTTTTTAGGCACTGGTCAGTAATTGGTTGAAAGGCCTCTGTTAGCCCTAGTATTGGTTCTTTGAAAATGTACTAGGAGGTGGGAGTTTCAGGATTGCCAAAGTTGACTACCAGCACTTTCCATCTTTTTCCTTTGGAGGGATGGATAGAGTAGAAAGTGGATCATAGAGGGTTTTGTTCAAAATAGGTATTGCTTCAGAGAAGGGGAGTTGTTTTAACTCACTTTGTAGCTGTTCTTGGAGCAGAAATACTTGGCAGTTGCAGCATCTCATCAGAAATCAGTATCACTGGGGCAGGTCCTTCTCTGGACATCAGTAGAAAATTAAATAACAGAGGTATATATTTGTTTTTTTTTTAAAGATTTTATTTATTTATTTATTCATGAGTGACAGAGAGAGAGAGAGAGGCAGAGACATAGGCAGAGGGAGAAGCAGGCTCCATGCAGGAAGCCTGATGTGGGACTTGATCCTGGGACTCTGGGACCACGCCCTGAGCCAAAGGCAGACACTCAACCTCTGAGCCACCCAGGCATCCCAGTAGAGGTATATATTTGGACAGAGATTTCACATATTACCTGAAATCACCCTTACCTGTTCATTCATTGTGAGACATGAAATGTACATGAAGTGTACATACATGATGTAAATTATTCAGTAGTTACAGTTTGGAAATCCATGTTTTTCTCCAGATAAGGAAAAATAATTTCACACTGAGTATTAGGAAGTCTTTTATAGAGGTGCCTGGGTGGTTCAGTTGGTTAAGCATCTGCCTTCAACTCAGGTCATGATCCCTGGCTCCTGGGATCAAGCCACATTGGTCTCCCTGCTCTGCAGGGAGCATGCTTTTTCCTCTCCTGCTCCCCCTACATATGTGTACTCTTTCTCTCTCTCTGTCAAATAAATAAATAAAATCATAAAAAGTCTTTTATAAACCACAGAAAGAGAATTGGTTCAGGGCTTCTACATAACATTTATATGATTCAAACTGATTATTCTTCTGAATTGAGCTGGGCCTCAGAAACCTATGCAGCTTCAACAGTTTTTCATCCTAGAGCAGTGGTTCCTAAAGGCTGATTTGTAGATAACCTGTATCAGAATCACATGGAAGAGCTTTAACCATCCCCTCTCCCCACAGTCCACTTCCAAATTCTGGTTCAGTAGGTCTTCAGTGGGCCCCGAGAATCCCAAACTCTTCAGTGACTCTGAAGTTGGAATGGACTGCTGGCCCAGACCACAGGGCATGGGAGCTGCTAACTACTCCTCTTCTGTGTTTAATGCAGCGGGCAGTCAATGACATCTGAGAATGTTGTCCTGCCTTCCCCAGGTCCCGTCATGCTAGCAAAGTCCAGTTTCATGTAAATAGCTTTTCAAAAACTTGTAAATCACAGGACCCCATGTTTTAATAGGCTTGGAATTTAGGGAACACAGAAACCACTTTTACTGAGGGTTGTGCCTAGTTCTGAGATGTGGCCTTTAATAATCCATTTCTTAAAAAAAAAAAAAAAAAAAAAAAAAAAAAAAAAATAATCCATTTCTTTCTGGTACATTTTTTGCCTTCTGCAAGCATTTATGAAGTGCTACTATTAGTAGGAGTGACTGCATGAGCTACTGAGGTGGATAGAAATATTAGCCATCATTCCTCGCCCTGAGAATTCACTGCCCATCAAAGCCTGGGGAAGGATGGTGGAGTCCTACACTGCATGGAGTGACATCTGCCAGGGTGGGTGGTGGTGGTGAGGAGTATGTGTGGAATAATGGCATGGGGATCCCTCAGGGCTTAGATGAGCTGTCAGGATTTTAGTGCTTTCCCCAATTATTGACTCAATTTTTAAGGTTCTCTAGGAAAATCATTTATTTTAGCAGGTAACGTCCCCTCCAAGCAAATACTGCTTGTAAAAAGATTTCCTGCTTTCAGTTACCAATCTGCTAAATAAGTTAAAACTAGGTTTCCTTAAAGCAACTTCCTAAAGTCTAGTAATACATGCAAACTCTGTGTGATTTTCCTTTTTTTATTGGAGGGTTACTGTACATGGGTGGCCTAGTCCATGAATGCCCCACTGTATTTCATTGAATCTTGTCTACAACCTCTAACCCTGTCTCTGAGGCAGCCTACAAAAGCAGGATGTGTCTAGTGGCTCTTGCAGTTGGTGATACACCTGCTGGAAGCCACTGGTAGACTTGCTGCCTCTTTCCTAACTAGATGTGGCTGGATCCATCCCCAAGAGGGTCCTCATCCCACCTCCATCAGCATACACTGCCTGGCGTGATGAGGTCTGCAACTCTTATTTCTCCTGGGCTGGGATGTGCCTCTCTCTCTGGATAGTGTTGGTTCATTTCTGTCAACGCTGTGTTCCTTGTGTGAAAGGCTCTGGATTGGAGAGGAAGGATCTTGTTCTGAATTCTACTACTGGAAATAACAATTTAGTCTTCAATCAGACCAAAACACAACTCATAGTAGGCACCCTAGTAAGGCTTCCCTTCTCCTTTGTAAGTGTAATTTGAGGTTAGGTGGTAATCACTATAGTAAGTGGTTCCTTTTTGCCTGTGAAGGGTCAGCTACATAATTTGTGGGGCTCAGTGCAAAGTGAGAGTGCAAGATCCATTGGTTTAAAAAGCAGGAAAATAGTGCCATGAAAGTTACTAAAATATTAACACTTTTTAATTTCTTCTGTAGTTTCTCTGGATTTGTAATGGTGTTTTATTATTTATTTATTTATTTATTTATTTATTTATTTATTTTAACTTTTTTTAATAATAAATTGTTTTTTTATTGGTGTTCAATTTACCAACATACAGACTAACACCCAGTGCTCATCCTGTCAAGTGCCCCCCTCAGTGCCCGTCACCCATTCACCCCCACCCCCGCCCTCCTCCCCTTCCATCACCACCCCTAGTTCGTTTCCCAGGGTTAGAAGTCTTTATGTTCTGTCATGTAATGGTGTTTTAAATTTAAATTAGCTATTTAATGTCATTCTAAGCAATGAAAAATTAAAAGTTTAAATTATTAGCATGAATTTTACCATTTATTATTACATCGTATAATGCCAGTTTTAAATGTAAATATGAGAGTGTTTAACTTGTGTGCAGAATCAGTGTAGTTATATACAGTTTGTGTTTCAAAGCTCGTACATGCAATGTACTTTGTTCTTACCAGAACAGTAGCGTCACTGCACAAAGCTAATGCAGCTTAATTTACTTCTCAGTATGTGCACATTCTGCAGCATTCTCTCCTGATAAGAAAGGAGGAACTTAAAAGGAACTCAGGTTGCCCTACTTTTCCCTTTCCTTCTATAGCATCATTTTCAGCATAAGTGGTTGGCTGATCCTGGGAAGTAACATGGTTAAGAAAGAAGACAATAGAGTCCTTGGTCATTTGTATTTCTCTCTTCTTCCTACATTCAAAGTAGATTCTGGTTCAAGTGGAAAGAGTGGCCTCTCTAAGGTGTCAGTTTATTCAACTGTAGATGTAACATGCTCACCTTATCCTCAGTTTGAGTCTTCCTGAACTGCTATGCATCTAGATTTACCAGAATTATGTACTCACAGGACATCACAAATGTCATGTGCAAACCCAACAGCCAGAAACAGCAGCAGACATGCATGTTGTATATGTCTCCTCCACTCATGCTTACACTGCATTGTTCCATCAGATTTCACTTACATAACAAGTTCAAAGATAAAAGTATTCTGGTTCAAAGAACTAAATGTGCGACCTAAAGCATAAAACTAGAAGAAAACATTGGCAGAAGTCTCATTGACATTGGCTTTAGAAGTATATTTATAGATCTGTCTCTGTAGGCAAGGGAAACAAAATCTAAGGTAAATTATTTGTACTTCACCAAAATTAAAAGCTTTTGCACAGTGAAGGAAACCATCAACAAAATGACGAGACAAACTAATGTATGGGAGAAGATTTTTGCAAACAATATATCCAGTAAGGGATTAATATTAATATCTAAAATATGTGAAGAACTTACATAACTCAATACCAAAGAAACAATTAAAAAGTGGGCAGAGGAACTAAATAGACATTTATTCAAAGGAGACATCCAGATGGCCAACAGACACATGAAAAGATGCTCAACTTCACTAATGCTAGGGAAATGGAAGTCAAAATCACAGTGGAGCTATCTCCTTACCCCTGTTAGAATGGCTAGTATCAAAAAGACAAGAAATAATAAGTGTTGCAAGGATATGGAGAAAAAGGACATTGTACATTGTACATTGTTGGTGAAAATGTAACTTGGTGCATCCACTGTGGAAAACAGTATGGAGGTTCCTCAAAAAATTAAGAAGTACTATCAATCTAGGAATTCTACTACTGGATTTTTACCCAAAGAAAATGAAAACACTAATTCAAAAAGATACATGCACTCCTATGTTTATTGCAGCATTATTTACAGTAGTCAAGATATGGAAGCAACCCAAGTGTCCATCTATAATTGAATGTATTCAGAAGATGTAGTATGTGTGTGTGTGTATACACACACACACACACGCACACACACAATGGAATATTACTCATAGAAAAGAATGACATCTTTCCATGATGGACCTAGAGGATATTATGCCAAGTGAAAAAAGTCAGAGAAAGACAAATACCATATGACTTCACTTATATGTGCAATGTAAAAAGCAAAATAAGCGAAAAAGGCAGAAATAGATCCATAAATATAGAAAATAAAATGATGGTTTCCTTAGGGGAGGAGATGAGAAGATGGCCAAAATGGGTGAAGTGAGGTGGGGAGTATAGGCTTCCAGTTTGGGAAGGAGTAAATTGTGGAGACAGAAGGTACAGCATAGGGGGTATAGTCAGTGGTATTGTAATAGCATTGCATGGTGATGAATGGTAGCTACACTTGTAAGTATAGTATTAAGGTATATAATTGTCAAATCACCACCTGAAGCTGATGTAATATTATGTGTCAACTGCACTTCAATAACAAAAAAGAAACTTATAAACAAATTTCAAGGTGGCAACAGCAGAGTATTAAACCAAGGCCAGGCCCTGTGGAGCATAGGCCCTCTGCAGCTGCATAGGTGCTATACTCAAGAAACTTGCGTTTATGAATTCTTTCTAGATTAATTCTTTCTATCTTGGTGGCTGACACTCTAGCCACCCTTCATAGCATAAGCAGGGTAGGTTGAATGGAAGTTCTGTAACTACATGTTCAAAATAACAGGGATCTTGCAGAAGAGGGTGGGAAACAGGCCCCAGCACCAGACCTACCCATGGACGCTGGGCAAAATAGGGACTGAAACAGACCAGGTGCAGATATGTTTGGTCTTTTTTTTAAACTTAAAAAAAAATTTGAGTTCATTTAGCCAACATATAAGTACATAGTTGCAGATGTAGCATAAATCGTTTGTGTATAACACCCAGTGCTCACATCACGTTCCCTCCTTAATGCCCATCACCCAATTACCCCATTCCCCACTCTGCCTCTCCTTCAGCAGATATGATTTTAAAACAGGTGCAGACAGGCAGAGTTGAGCATCCAGAGAAACACAGGTCAGTTCCTTCCATATTTATTGTGTAAGATACTGAAGGAGTCAGAGGCGGCCTGTACCTTCAGAGCAGAGGGTCAGGTCTTCAGGGAGACTTGAGTCAGGCAACAGATTTGAACTTCATTTTGGGAATGGGGAACCACTGAAAAGCATTAAGAGAGGTAACATGGGGTTATTTCTGTTTTTATAAAGATGACTTTGGCCACAGGGTCTTAGTGGGCATGGCAGAGATACAGCAAGGGCGGGGTCCTTTGGAAGGCTGTAACAATAGTCCAATGCAGAGTGGATCCTGATGAGAGGTCAGCAAGAAGGGCTGCATCCCAAGGGTGGCGGGCTGTCCCAACTGCAAGTTTGGGCAGGGAAAAGCATGCCAGGACTGCTCTCACTTTGTGGACTGGACTCCAGCCTTTGGATGGGGGAGTGTCTAGAGCAAACAGGCCACAGATAGCCTCAAAGGAAAGAATTAACTGATGGAGGGAGGAGAGCCCGGGGCTTTGGGCTGAAGTGGTGTTCAGTAGAAGTGGGTTGCAGCTGGGAGGACAGTCTGTGAGAGGGATTCATGAACACTTCCAGACCATGCACTCAGGCTACTTAAATGCCTTCTGTCCCAATCCATCAGGATTTGTCTTGGGCACGCACTGAGTCAGCAGGTGGAAATATTGTATTTCTTCTAATGAGGAACGGAAGAGATGCCAAGCCTGGGAACCAGGCCCGACCAGTTTATGTATGCATCTTTCTAAGAACCAAACAAATTTTATTTTTTCTTATCATAGAAATTAGAATTTTAGACAATACAGATGAATGAAATGAAAAGTCAATGCAAAGTATAATTTCTCCTGTCCTGGGTCACTATTACCATTTGGGGACATGTACTTTCAGTAATTTATCTTTGCAGTTTCTCCCTTTAATTTACAAAAATGTGTGTCTTTTATGCTGAATATACTTTGGAGGACGTAAATATTTTACCTGTTGGAGTTTCACTTATTTGTTACTCCTATATATTCATATGTGTTTATATTAAGTCCCCTTCTCTGGAAGCAGGACCAGGTCTACTTTTATTTTTCATTTCCCCACAGCATTCTAATTCCTTCTCCAGAGTCTTGGTGAAATAAGAAGTCTTATTGACTTGAGATTAATTACCTTAGGGAATGTACATGGGGGATATGGTTGATCTCTATTTCTTAGTTGATAGAAAGCGCAATAAAGTCCTATATAAGCAACTAAAAATCTAATGAGAACCACAGAAGCACACGACCCTGGAATGGTGATGGTGATGAGATGGTAAGCCATGGCTTAACGGGAAAGGTTGGAAGAACAGGACTGCTCATCATGGAAAAGTCTAAGGAAGTAATGCTGCTTACTTGTCTGAAGACTTGTGGAAAAAAGGACACTTTTTACCGATAAAGAAGCCCATGAGAATACTAACTTTTGAATAACCACTCTGTGCTATGGCTTTGTATTTTACTTCCTATGTCTAATTTTTTTCATACTCTCTCCATTTGTCTTCTGTAACGACATGGTTCCCTTTTAGTTGATGTTTGCTTTTTGGCCATGAACATAGTTCTTTATTAGATAAACTCTCTTTAGATCTAGTTCATGTTGCCAACTTGTCAATCCCAATCTTTTGGGACTTGGATTTGTTCAGTGAGCATCTAAGCCAACTCTTCTAGTTATATGCACACTTGGTCAGCATACCATTTTATTATCCTCTATGTATAGATGAGATATAAGAACCTTAAGAAGGATTACTAGCCAAGTCCTTTTAGCTAAGGTGTATCAGAGCCTGGACTATGTCTGGGTCTTCTGATTCTCAGGCCAGTGCTGTTTTTCATGGCACCATACCCTCTCAAGACAATTTTTTCAATTTTTCTCTCTCTTTTTAAAACAAATTATTTATTTATTTATTTATTTGAGAGAGAGAGTACACAAGCAGGGTGAACAGCAGGCAGAGGGAGAGGGAGAAGCAGACTCACTACTGAGCAGGGTAGGGCTCAATGTAGGGCTCGATCCCAGGACCCTAGGATCATGACCTGAGCCAAAGGCAGACACTTAACTGACTGAGCCACCCAGGCTCCCTCAAGACAATTTTGAATTTATGGTAGAACTTATGGTTAGAAGCCTTAGACACAATGTGAAAGAGATTTTAGCTTTGAGTAATGCTTACAGAAGGAAATTGCAGCCAGTTCTTCTAGTGACTCTAGAGTTGGTGTTGTTGCTCTCATTTTATGGAAGAGAGGCCCAGGAAGGTTATTTTTAAGATCAGAGAGTAAACTGGGTTCTGTGTATCAGTTGTTACAGAGCACAGTTAGGTTTGATAGATGTCTTTTCTTCCTGAGATTCTTAAAGCATCTTTGGGAATACTTCTTTAGAAGACCTAGAAGAGTAGCTGAACAACCCATCAGGAGTTGTTGACATGGGAGGACCTCAAGGTCTGCTTCATGATACTAGAGAAATGTACAAAAACTCAAAGCTGAAACCTAATGTTCTTTCTGTTCTCTGCCTTGTGATGCACTGTTGCCTTCTGGTTGGGAAAGCTCACTAGGCAGGGCTTCTCGGGATGACTTAGTTATTTTCTTTGGAGATACTGAGAACATCAAAAGAAATCCCTTTTAAAATGGAAGAACAAAAGCACTCACCGAAAAGAAATACCACCTAAAACCTGATAGAAATGATTTAAGGATTATTCATTATTTGATAATAGTCATGCTGTATGATGCTGCATTGACATGAATAAACAAGAATTGACTGTGGTTGACTTTGGGCTGCTTAAGAGGAAGCATTACATGGTAGAAAGTTCATTAACTTTGGAATTTCACTTGGGTGTGACTTCTGGATTTGACACATTCTCCCTTGTAGCAATGGCCAAGCCACATAAACCTCTCTGAATTTTACTTTCCTCACTGTAAATTTAAGATAACAATACTTTCCTGGGTATATTAATATGTCACTTCTCTTTTCTCTTTTGGAATTTACTGCTTCAAACATATTCTCAATAAATATCTATAGTCTCTGCATTGGATGTGGAGAGTAAGGGTGTGAACAATAGGCACAGAATCTACCCTCATAGAGAACATCTTTTAATGGGGAAGAAAGATATTAAATAAGCAGTTACAATTGAGTGTAATGGGTGCCTAGGTAAGGAAACTCAGGGTGCAAAGTTCAGACTGAACAGAGAGATAGAGTCTAGGAGCTTAAGAAAGGCCTCCAGGAGGAGGTGATATTTAAGTTAAATCTGAACAGATGGAGAAGATTTAGCCAGATGAGATGGGATGAAGGTGGAGAAGGGAAGTCACAGTTATTCCTAGTAGGAGCAGTGATCAAGGGTGAAAATACTGAAGGGAGAGACTTCAAGAAATGTAAAGTGAGGGGGAGAGTGAGATTTGAGAGGTGGGCAGGAGATAGATCTTTAGGGGTTTATAAGCCATGGGTCATGATTTTGGAAGTTAATTTTAAGGGCAAAGGGGAATCATTGGACACCTTTGAGTTTGTAATTTGCAATGTAATTTTTGTCAGCAAAATTAGAGGGCTGTAAGTATTAGCTCTTTGGAAGGGAGTAAAGGCAGCTACTCAAATAGGCTGATAAGATTGCTCCAGAAAGTGCCTTCATCCTTTGTTCATGGAATTCAGGGATGTCTTTCTGCTGGAAAAGTGGCAGGACTTAGCCATTGTACTCCACCGCAAGAGGGAGCTAGTGATCTTCCATGGTCCTGTAATTTTCTGTTGGCTCATTGTCTAATGACAACATGGTAGCACTGGCAGTTGGTTCAACAGTTGGCCATTTTCCAGACACAGGGCCGTTATGGCAGTTGGTGGTTGGTAAATTCAGTCCCTGCTCTCTGTGCTCAACCATATGTCCAAACCCTACTGGCAGTCCTACTGCTGGAGCCTCCAGCCAGCTCAGAACAAAGACTTAGTCTGAAAAGGCCTCTCCCTGTCACCATCGCAATCACTTGAGCATTTATGCTCAAAACAGCTCTCTGACAGGAAAACGTTTGTGTTCCTTCGGAATGTGAAGGAAGGTTCATGGTTTTTAAAATTCATGAATTGCGTGGAATGGAACGTTCCTTCTCTGAGTACAGGAAAGAAACAGAGGGTCTGTGTCTTCATGACACCCAAACTATGGGTCATCTCAGGCAGGAAAAATCTAGTCAAACCAATTATTTGGCATGGTATAGACCCTTTCCCTGCCATCCCAAGAAAAGGTTGTATATTTTTTTCACTTTTTAGCTTGTTGCATTGGATTCACTTGAGAGTATTCAGGTTTAGGCAACCAGTTGAAGAAATTCAGTATTTCTTTTTTTCTATTTTAAATTATTTGAAGATAATTATTTGGGCTGGGTATATGATCAGAATAATCCAACTAAAAAATTCAAGTGGTTTATTTTCTTTGTTTGGCTAAATACAACATAAGGATAGGATTGAGCCTTGGGAAATTGTGAAGTTTATTTTTAACTACGCTTATCATCCTGTGTTCTCACTGGTCCCTTTGGGCTATTTCTTCATGTCTTCTGGTGCTCAGGACTCTTAGACCTAAGATCAGGCTTCAGTTCCCCACCAGAGCATTTCCTAGGACCTCTCCTGCCTACTCTGCCAGTTTTCTCTCCTACACTTTTGAATGAAACCTTAGAGCTTCTGAGTTTGAAACAAAGAAATTTGATTACATTGGTTTACTATGAGATTGTAATAGACTGTAATGTGTGAATGTAGGAGCACCCAGCACTTTCTAGCTCCTTGACTCTGGTGGAGGGTGTTGGGTGTTGCATCCTAGATGAAAATTTTGATAGCCCAAATGAATACGTGGTGGTGGCATTTTAGATATTAAAAAAAAAAAAGAAGTACAAAGTAATTTCTCCCCTATATTCTGGAAAAAAGATCCCTTAGCAGTTGGTGGAGTGGGGTGAGCTGGAGCAGGACTTCTCAGCACTGCGAGTGGGTTGATGGTCTACATTCAATGCCATTGTTGGAGTCTCAGCTTCTGTCCTTCAACGTGAACATGTCAGGGTGAAGAGATGCATCCTAGATTTTCATTACATGTGATTTGATCTATCTTATCCGCATATGGGCTTCTGCACATGCTTAAGCCATCTCTTAACTGCCTTCCCTGCCTCTACATGACACTTCACAGCATGCCAGTGGAAACCAGAACTACTGTTTAATGGTCGTGTCTGAGAGAGACCTGCACAGAGAGTCTTCCAATGAGGGAAGTTCCTCTTTTATAAAGAAATCATCTAGCAAGGACAGGGACCTTTTTTGTAAGCTAAGAATCTCTCATTTCTTTTCATTCCAAAACTTTATAGTTTTCATATTTTAAAAGCAATACATGATAACATAAAGACATAAAATATATACAGGGTATAATAGAAAATGTAAAGAAGAAGATAGAACATCCCATTTTTAGAGAATAATCAGTGTTAAATTTTAAATTATTAGCATTTTGGAACATTTGGAACTTTTCAGATATTTTTCAATGCATACACATATATTTCAAGCAGAAATGAATGAAGTTGTATTATGGTTACTATTTTGTAACCTGATTTTATTCACTTAATTACATATTTTGAGCATGTTTATACCATCATTTTCATTGGAAGCACACAATTCTTTTGCCTGAAAGTACCATCATTAACTTAAGCAATATAACCACTCTCCTATGAATGGAACTTTACACTTAAAAATGACAAATATCGCACCTGAGGTTTACCCTTTTTGAGGAAGAAATTTCTAATCTTAACTAAAAATACTGTGGTTCTCAGTTTCATTGAGACTTTCAGAATTCACTTCAGAGAGAGACCAAAGGCCGCCAAGGTTTGGAGAGGGATTGACTCCTATTTGGTTCTAGTTCTTCAGTAAACTCAAGGGTATCTTCAGATCAAATGAGAATAATCAAGTGTTTTCATGCTCACAAAGAGAGCCCTGAGACTTCTATATGGTTTTCAGCCAAGGTTCAATCTGGGAGGCAGATTTTATGACTTGACCATGTATTTTGTGTCAATTATATATGTTTTCAGTATTTAATATGCAAGTATCTTTAGGAATTCTGTCGAGCCAGGGTTACTAAAGGGGAATTTAAGCAAAGGTTTGAGGACCATGGAAACCTCTTGTAATACTGGATTGGGAGTCTTGCTCTACTTCTTTGTACCTGCTAACACTGTTGGAGCCTTTTATGCAGAATTGCCACAGGCTGTTGTTACCCAGTTTATTCACTTCACCAGCCATCCTGCTCTTGTGAGATTATTTTAGTTGGTACAGAGGGTTGATCAATGCCAGTAGCATGTTTGTATGTTTGTATTCTTAGAGTAGAAGAATTAAGTGAACTTCCTATTGATAGAGTCAAGATACAGATGAAAAACCAGTATAATTGGAAATGTTGCTGAGTACCTATTTGTCGAGGATGTGATAGAGGTGGAAAGAATCTAGTCTGGATTGACAGTGTTGCAGAAGCTTACTACTAAGGTCCCTTCCAGTATTAACAGCTTACACAGCTCACAGCTAGGAAACAGCCGTTGGACAGGACTGCTTGCTACTGCAGTATGTGGAACTTCTGCTCCAAAATCTGTATTTGACTTCTCTGCTCCCTAAATACGCTTGGGGAAGTTAAATCACTTTATTATTTATTTTATTATTACTTTTTATAAAAAGAATAGCTCCATCATTTATTTTCCAAAGTTGTCACTATTTTTTTTTTGTTTTGTTTTCAGTTGCAAATTTTACCTCATTCTCTTTTTAAGCGTGTATGTATGTGAGGGGGGCATTTGATCACAGGTTAATAAGTAGGTAAGTCTGTGGTTGGGTGGAAGCAGGTTAATTTTGATCATTTGTACTCTAAAGTTCTCTAGTTAGTTGGTGCTTAAAGCAGTCACGTTGTTCAAGACCACCTTTGGTTTATTGGTTCTTCTATTCCTGGTGGTTTTCTAGATCAAGGCTGGGTCCACCTGTCTCCTCTCTTCGCTCCTCTACTTTCCTTTTTCTTCTGCCATCTCTCTGCAGTACAGTAGTTCTCCTTTGCTACCCTCTTCTCTTCCCTCCTTTCTTCCTTTTTTTTTTCCTTTCTTCCTTTGACTCCTTGATAGGAGTCTCTGATCCAGTTTCTCAACAATAGATATTTTTTAGGTTTTCCCGTCATTTTCCAGCATAATAGCTCAGTTTTCTGGCAAGCTCTTTAGGTTCCACAGAATTTACTTTTTGTTTAGTGAAGTGATGTATGAAGAGCTGGACCCCTGGTTTTTTTGTGCTTTTGTGCCCATCCACCTCTTTGCTTGAGCATTACCTGAGGGCCTAACAAATGCTTTTCATCACAAGAATAACATTCAGACTTTGCCCCTGTGAAGTAAGATCCTTTTCCCATTGGAGTCCTTGAAGGTGCCAAACACATGACCATGAGCAATTTTAAGGGAAATTCATCATAAAGTGCCTTTTGGAGTGTTGTTTGAAAAATAAGCTGTTGCTATAGGATTTTAATAAAACTGGCCCCATGCCGAGATGGAAAGCGTGTGGTCATCAACTACAAAGGGAGCTTCAGCTGAGAGGGCTCATTTTGGGATGAAAATTGTCTTCCTGTTTTCTTACTACATCAATGAAACAGCAATTTCTTTTATAATTTCCAGTTGTGCACAAGCCAGTCAGCAGAAAAATGAGAGTTTGCTTTCTTTCCTAGCTGAGAGAATATTCTCTTTAAAAGAATGAAAGATAAAAAGAAGGAGGAAAGAAAAAAGGAAAAAATTCATGGCAAAAAGACATTTTAAAAAATCCTTCACAGGTTTCAGGGAAAAGAGATGGGTTTACTATACAACGAGTTGTCTTAGATCTTGTCTTAGCAGTTGCCTCTCCAGGCACATCAGGTTATTAGGGGAGATTGATGAGTACTTTTTAGGGATTCATTGTAAGTCAATGTATCCTCCTTCACTGACCATTCGTCTCTGGCTTACTGTTTTTACCAGCTACAAAGAGAATATCAGTGGATCATTGGAATTTCACCTAGATTTTTCTCATCAAACTGCCCACACATTTTATTCCTGTTGGATGGAGAGGAGGTAGGTAATATTCCTAATTTATAAAAACAAA
Source organism: Canis lupus familiaris (assembly GCF_011100685.1). Lineage (NCBI taxonomy): Eukaryota > Metazoa > Chordata > Mammalia > Carnivora > Canidae > Canis > Canis lupus. The sequence goes on along the minus strand of NC_049222.1, from coordinate 93,466,884 downwards.
AACTTGAAAGATTATGTGTTCTTTCCCTTGACCGTCAGGGTAAAGAGTTTCAAAATAGGCTGTAGATTTTCTACTAATACTTAATCAAATTGAGGGTTTTAAGGTATAATAAAAATCATCATGTTACTCTAAGGTCAGGAAATGTGGTTAGGAGCCTTTACTGACTTTGATGCCAAGTCTTCCCATTATGTGTTTGCAAGATCAAATCAGGACTGCTTTCAGAATGGCTTGGAGTGAATGCGGCAATCTGGAAGCTAGAGCTTCCACCAAGGATCCATGCCAGGATTGATCTTGACCCCTTAGGTGAGTCATCTAGCAAGGAATGGTTCACACACTGCAGCACTGCAAATCTCAATCTCCTTGCATATAGACCTTTGCTGCACTCTGCATAGAAGAGAAAGGGTCCAACCATCAGATTGTTTTTTAATAAGAAATGTTGTCTTAGATTGGGCTCCCTAGGAAAGGGAACATCATCTTTAAGGGAGTGAGGGAAGCAGAATTGTGCAGAAGAAGAAGTTGAACTGCCATGCAGTTGCAAGAGAGATTTCAGCCAACCCCTGGGGTTGTCAGAGGATCCTTTCTGGGGACAGGAGGGCCAGGCAGTGACATCTACTAGTCATTACATAAAGGTTAACCATGGGGAGAGAGGGGCATCACCTTGGGTGAAGCAGCTCCCTTCTTTAGAGGCCTGTTGCTGAAGAGGGACATCTGGGGGCTGTCAGTGGTCACCATGGCCAGCAGCATTATTCTCAGGAATGAGGGTTTTCTTTTGTTTTCAGTTCTAAAACAGGGCCAATGATAACGACTTCGTGGGGTTAAAATAAAGAATGAATGAGATAATCCTTGTGAAAGGCCAGAATTGACATGGTAAATGCCAAGTGCTTCATGCATGTTACTTAAATGTTAGCAATTTAATATTACTAGTAATATTTGCAGTAGCATTCTTAACCATTAGCCACATTTCTGTGAGCTATTGTGTATTTTCAGGGTGCAGATGCACATGGACTTGGGGAGAATGACAGTGTCTCTGAGATGAATCATGTTTTGCTTATAACATCCAAATGTGCTCTGTCATGTGCTCTTTCCTTGTTACTCCTCTTCACTTATGGAAGACACATTGAGACACAGGACCCTGTGATGTCACACTGTTTAAAAGCTGTGGGTGGAGGGGTGGGTTGGGCAGTCCTACGCTTAGGTGATGTCTCCAGTGTTTTGAAGCTTGCTGCCTCTTTAGGAGCAAGGCTCCTATTCATGTAAGGCAAATGAGTAAGTGTGGTAAGTTGGCAGAATGACTTTGTCAGGAAATGGAGGAATATCTTAGATGGGCTTTAATTTTTGTAATTTAAGTTTTTGCCAATTCTGGTATTCTTTTAAAATTATATATGTACGTATTTATTTTTCCAACATTTGTCTCCTCATGGAAAAAATAATAACACATCCATTGGTGCTCGCTTTTACTTAACATCAAGATTAATTATTTTTCGAGGTAAATATTGACTGAGGTGGAGACCAGGGCAGCCTGCACTTTTTATTTAGCTCAATGATTCTTGATGTTAACTTCAGCAGAAATCAATGTCTGCTTATTGTACTCCCACGGGCCGAAGCAAGCAACTCTACCTTTTAAAATAAATTTTAGTCCCCAAATTAAATGGATATCTGGGTCTTGGCATCTTATGGGTAGTGTGTACTCCTAAGTTCTTTCTGCAAAGTGTTAAATAAACCATTTATTGAGTCTATCATGTCTGTCACTGGTTAGAAGCTATTATTCTTCTGCAGATGGGAGGGAATCATATAAGGTGACAAAAGGTGAGCAGTAGCTACTCAAAGGAGTCAGCCAGAAAGATTGTAGGGCTAAATCTCAGTACAATAGAAATAACAATCAGGAATCTGTCCTGATCTATGCTGTAAAGGAAGACAAGTAGCTGTTTCTGACTGCCTTAGGCTAGTGGTTCCAAAAGCAGTTCAGGTGAATCTGCAAGGTCAAAGCAGGAAGGAAAATAGAAGCTCTGATGAGTCACATGCCAGTTCCAGCCACTCCACCAGTGGATCCAGCAGGAGGTTGTGAAGAAGCAGGTGTGTGGGGAGATTCATATGTGTGTGTCTGTGGGTGTGCACAGCTGTGGGCATTCCTGGACATTTGGGGTTTGGTAGATATTGGAACAATAGCTACAATAGCACCTGATTTGGTGAGGAGGAGCCAACTTTCAACCCCTAGAGGGCAGTAACTAGGATGACGGTCCAGAATGAGGTCTCCCGTCTCCTCTCTAAGCTGCTGTAGTCTTACCAGATGGAAATATCAAGGTTTGGACTAATGGCAGGTTTAAGGACTTAGGCGCCCAGCCATCTTTTAAACTGCAACCAGCCTGGGATTCAGAACCCTAGCTGTCCCCTGAATTGCAGCTGTCCTGGAGGGGTTTGGAACAGTGAGGGAGAGGCAATAGCAGCAGAGGGAGCTCACATTGAGTTCTGTAAGATGACTCTGGTTGTTAATGAGATTTTACATGTTATAGGGACCTTTTACACACCTTTCTCATCTGCTCTGAATAGAGGCCTTACTGTATAGGTTTGTTTATGTGAATGCCAGCCAGATGTCACCCAGCCACAGATGTATACATGCGCACATCATGTGCACATATACACACACCCATGCCCTCCCTCTGAGAGCATTTCTAGAGTGTTCACGTGTATGATAATACATTATGGCCACATGAATGTTCTGCAGAGACTGCAACATTTTTTATCTCAGTAGGTAGATTGTAAGAACTCTGAAGGCAAAGGTTTTTGTCTTTTGGTCACTAATATATCCTCAGCACCTAGAAAAGTGCTGGCACATAGTAGGTGCCTCAAAAATATTTACTGAATTAAATTCACAACAGCAACTGCAGTAACACCACCAACAACACGTGCGCTAACAAAGTGGAGAATTTCTGTAGACAGTGAGCCCTTCACCTTGGGGACATACTTAGCACACTGCTCAGTACATAACCCTGATTTTTATTATTTTTTAAAAATATTTATTTATTAGAGAGAGAGTGAGAGCAAGAGAGCACAGAGGGAGAAGCAGACTCACTGCTGAGCAGGGAGCCTGATGTGGGGCTCAATTGCAGGACCCTGGGATCATGATCTGAGCCGTAGGCAGACGGTTAACCAACTGTGCCACTTGGGTGCCCCCAGAATCCTGAATTACTGAGTGAATGGATGGACTTTTGTATTAGTCTAGATTTTTTTAAATTACAAAAGCAATATTTGCCCATGGTAAACACATACACTAAAAAAGGGTATACAACTAAATGTGGAACTCCTTGTCACTATGACTTTCCAGCAGCAACTAGTATTAATAGTTTATATTAATCCAGAAATTTTCTTTGTGTGTATGTGAGGACATAAATGTATATGCACACACGTAGGAACATACTCTATGTTGTTCTGCCCTTGGTTTTCTTGACTTAGACATTGGTCCTTATCAGATCATATATATGGACCTCACTTTTTTTCAACAAAGGCATAATATCCATACTCTCCTATCATATAGATGTAACATAACTTATTTGATCATCCTGCAATGGTAGAAAATTTCATTGTTCTGAGTTACTTGCCATTTAAAAAAACGTAGTGGTGAATGTCTTTTTTTCATGCTTCAGGGGAGCCATTGACATAGCCTCAATGATAATGGTGCCTCTGAACCTGACAATGTACAGCATGGTGCCCCTGATCCTTACACTTAGTTCTTTGCATGCATGTCCAAGTATTTCTGTAGGATAAATTCCTAGAAGGACAAGTGCTGGATCAAAGGCTGTGCTTTTTTATTTATTTATTTATTTTTATTTATTTTATTTTTTTATTTTTATTTTTTATTGGTGTTCAATTTACTAACATACAGAATAACCCCCAGTGCCCGTCACCCATTCACTCCCACCCCCCACCCTCCTCCCCTTCTACCACCCCTAGTTCGTTTCCCAGAGTTAGCAGTCTTTACGTTCTGTCTCCCTTTCTGATATTTCCCACACATTTCTTCCCCCTTCCCTTATATTCAAAGGCTGTGCTTAATGTAAATTTTGATATCCTGTTCCCAATATGTTGAATGATGTTAACATGAATCAATTGATGACATACTTGAAGGGGTCTATATTATATATCTTCAGAAAAAATCTATCTATATATATATACACACACACACACACACATACATATTTCTGGTTCTGTGTATGTATCCATTTATACACACGTATTTGTGAATACATGTGTATATGTGTGTATGTATATACACAATATACACGGATGGAGAGATTTATTATAAGGAATTTGCTTACATGATTGTGGATGGTGAAAATTCCCAGTGCTTATAGTGGTCAAGCTAAAGACCCAGGAGAGCTGATGCTATATTTGGAGTTTGAGTCCAAAGGCCTGACAACTAGAGAACCAGAGGTATGAGTTCTAGTCCATGTCTGAGTCTGAAGGCAGGAGCTATATGTCCCAGCTTGTAGAAAGTCTGGCAGAGAAAGCAAACTCTCTTACTTTAGCCTTTTGTTCTATTCAGGCCTTCAGCAGGTTGGATGGTGCCTACCCACATTGAGGAGGGCAATCTGCTTTACTCAGTCTAGTAGTTTCAATGGTAATCTCATCCAGAAGCATACAGACATACTCAGAATAACATTTTAATCAAACATCTGAATACCCTGTGGTCCAATCTAGTTGACACATAAAACTAACCAGGATTGTTCCCTAAAGATTAAAAATGAGAAACAAATGCTATTCTATTTCTAAATGCAACTTGAGACTAAAATATGACTTTTATTTCTGTCTAATTTGCATAAGTAAATGCACTAATACTCAATGATTCATACACATTGAATTTTGTTTTCAGATTTTTATTCTTTGGGAACCATAAGACTTAATGCCAGTGAATATATTCCACCTTTTAAGGCCCTCATTAATATGTTATATAATGCCAACTGTAGCTACTGGCATAATGCTCTCCCATGAAAGTCCAATTTAACCTTCCTTTTACATATGTAATCTTGAAAACATCAGTGGGCATTTTACATCCAAAGGGCTTTGGCATCAAACCTTTAGAGATTTTCTTACTGATGTTTCTGAGCTTTTAGTTCATCAGCAAATTCCAAATTTATCCTTGATGATTTTTATTGCTGTAATAGTCATTCAATTTCATTTATAAATGAAACAAGTGGCCTTTGATCATATACTCTTTGCAAAGCCTGATGCACTCTGTTGAATCTGCCGTGTTCCCTTTGTATTATAAAAGCAGTAGCTGCACTAGAGACAGCTTGACCTTACCGTGAGAAATAGCATTTTATCATGAAACTTGGCAGAGCCTTCAATTTCCTCCCATTTAATATCTGTCAGTCATTCCCATTGTCCAGGAAACATTCTCTCCACTCTCCATGTGAAAGTTGTTATCTCTGGTGGCAGATACAACTTGTCGGGGGCCAGATCATCCTCATCCCAAAGCTCAATCATGTTACATTGCTAGATCCCTGTGGAAAACCAGTCATGTTCTTTAAAGTGTGGCTGGAAAGTTAATGATGCAGTAGAAAGACACTAGATTCCTGCCCATTAGTTACTGCCCACTCCCCCTAAATTGTATGCCATTCTTTCTGAGCCTGCTGCTAGGCCCAGTGGGCATAAAATAGAGGCTGTAATGAAGGGAAGAGGTCTTGTTTATATCAGCGTTGAGCTGGAAGGATGTTAGGTTTTGTCTAATTATAACCCTTCATCATAAAGACAAGAAAACAGGCCCAAAGAAGGGAACTGAGTTGGCCAAGACCACCCAGCTCATTAGTATCTGAGCTGGGACTGGAAAGTATACTTATGTTTTTAAACTAATGTAACTGAGGTATAATTTGCATGCCATAAAATGCATGGAACTGAAGTACCAGCTCGTGCATGTTTTTTTTTTTTTTTTTTTTTTTTTTTAATTTGAGAGAGAGAGTGAGGGAGAGAGAGCACAGGCCAGGGGAGAAGCAGAGTGAAAAGCAGACTCCCCCCACTAAGCAGGGAGCTATGGCTCCATCCCAGGACCCTGGGATCACGAGCTGAGCCAAAGGCAGACACTTACTGGCTGAACCACCCAGGCGCCCCCAGCTGATGTGTTTCGACAAATGTATGTATCTATGTAACCATAGCCAACACACCAATCAAGATACAGAACATTTCATTGCCCTTAGGAATTTCCCAATACTCCTTTCTTTAAAAGTAAGTTTTTGATTCCTGATCTAGTGTTTTGCTGCCACTGACCCCTTTATCTCCTCATCATCTGAGGAAAAGAGCCCAGGGCTGGAAATAGAGTATATAGGTTCTAATTCTAGTTCTTCCTCAATTAACTGTATGATATTAGGCAAACAGTTTTACTGAGTCAATGTCTCTAGCTCTTTCACTGAGTCAATATCTCTCGTTAGGGTACACATGGAGGGTCAGATTATAAAGGTGGTGGTAAGGCTTATTTTTGGTTCTTCCTACCCTTCTGTTCTGAGAACCTTCTTACAGTTCCTGGGCTATAAAGTATCATTAGTTCTGTCTAGCTCCCACTTGATTCTGTACTTGGTTTTGAGCTAGCCTAGGTACTGTTACAAAGTATCAAGGTATTAATAACTTGGCTCTTGGAAGAGCTTGTATTTGATACTTGTAGTGACATCTGTAGTTTATTAGAATCTATACTGTATCAGGCATTAGTATTCTAGGTACATTGCCTAAATAGATGCTGCCTAATGTGAGCCCTGTAAAATTCTTGGGTTTTTCCTAAGGCCCATCTAAGACTCAAGGAGGTTAAGTATCTGATCCATGATCTTATGGCCGATAAGTAGCAGAGTTTTTATTGGGACTCAGATCTGCCCAACTCCAAAGTCGGGCCACTTTCCCCTCTGCTCCTTTGCTTCCAAGAACTCTTGGAGATGACAGTGCCTTTGCCCAAAGGAATGACTTTTTCGGTGGAATTTTAGCCTGTCTTGCTGGAGGGAGAATGACATCTGACCAGAGAGATCATGGACAACTTCTGCATCATCCCAGTGCCTGCCAGTGAAATTGTTCTGGTTCCAGGATCACAGTGAGAGAGGCCTGAGAAAACCCTGTGAATGGTGCATTGCTTTGCATGAATGCCACTGACTTAACTGTGTAGGGCAACTCTGTGCATTGGGATTTTGGCTTCAATGAGATGGGGCAGATGGGTTCTCGAGGGCAGGCAGTTATTATAGGCAATATTGACTATAAAAAGTAAGATTCCAGGCCAGAGTGTACAGCTATGTGTTAAATACAGCAAAAGGGAAAGGAACCATTACCTACTCATTCAGTAAAGTGACTCTGGCTAGGAACCTCAGGCCCACGAATAGGGTGTACTCTCATTCTTCCCACAGCATAAAGAGAGGTGTCCTGGTTGAAGGGTATTAACTGAATCTTATTCACAAAGAAAATGCTTAGGAAGTTTGGCATTTCAACTGAGGCCCTTGATTTCATTCATATACATTTGCTTGTCATTGTCTGACCTGTGAGTTTAGCAGAATACTCTTTTGGAAAGTGCTCTTAGCCAGTCCGTTTTCCTGAAGTGGCACAGTTGAGACTGTGAGAAATAAAAAAGACTCAACAGCTACAGGCGCCAAACTAAGGACAGCACATATAATTCAGAACATACTTCTCGTGCAGGAGGTAAGCAGGCTCCAGGAGAAACAGTTGAGTACTATTCTGCTGTGATGTTTAGGGGAAGGGTCTAGGTCTGTGTCAGGAACCTCCTAGACTCCATCCTACCCCAAATTAAGATGCGTTTTGGTAACTTCTTGATGTTGGAGAATCTTAGGTGAGGAATCAGAATGTAGTCCCCAGTTTTGCTGGTAACATACACACAGATAATCATGCTGCCCTTGGGCCAATACCCAGAGACAGTTCTGGAAATGCCTTAGTTCTTTCTGAGTGGGGCTGAGTCCAGAGATAAACCCTGGCCCCTGAACTTTGGAATGCTGAGGCTCAGTTAGCTTTGGTGCCAGTGAACTCTCACACCTCCTCCTCATCTTTTAAAGAAGGCTGCCTGAGGTCAGAGGCCTGAGACTTCACAAAAGCAGATCAGATAGCAAGCAGTTTCATGTGCATGAAGACAGTGGAGGCTTTGAGGGGTTGCTTGGCTACAGAAGTCTGCACCCAACCTGTGGTTTTACCTGATTGGTGGGGCACAGAAGTCTGGTCACCTTTGCCTCAACAGTATTAACCTTTAATGGCATAAGGATGTCAGAACAGGATGCTTCTCAGAGTTGGAGGAAACAGAGAGGTTGGGGCAAGTTGTGTTTGTTCATTCAGGGATCAAAGATAAAACCAAGTCTTGGTGGCCACCATACTCAGGCTGACATAACTTTCCAAAGAGCTAACTAACCTCCTGATTGAACTGGTGAAGCAACAAACCATTAAGGACTGGAGCTCTTAAGGAGTGCAGGGACCCCATATTTCAGCTCGAAGGGTTGTTACTTACACCTGCTAAATGTATAAAAAACAGAACTTGTTTTGTGTATCATGTGATATGTTCACAAAATCTAAGATTCACCAAAGAGGATTCACTTTTGACCAGTGCTTGAGAACATTAATTTATGGCCACAATTTATTCTTTCGACCATTCCACCTGAATGTTATTTTCCAGAGTCTCTTGGCATGAAGGCACCAAGGTAAGCTGAATGCCCAACACCACACCTAGCCCTTCAGGCCTGCCTTGGGCCTGGTCATCTCCCCTCTGGGTGCCTCTATCCTGATAATTTCCATATCCATTAAAGCCTGTGAGTGGTCTCCCTACACAGAGACAGCTCAACCCAGGACAGAATTCACTTTAATGGTCATCTATAAGTGGAACAGGCTACTTGGTTACCATCTGTGCTCTTTAGTACTGAGCTTGAGGAAAGGTTCTTGGGTTTACCTAGAATATGCCCCACCATCCCTCAGCCACTCATATTCCCATGCTCTCACAGGACATAAAGGACTCGTGGTGAATTGTGAACTATTTTTAATTTGGAGATTGGTGACCAAGGGATTTCACACAAAGAGCCCAGTATAAGTTTACTAGTCACAGGCAAACCTCAGGTTTTCCCCTTGTTCCTGAGCCATATCCCTGCATGACCTTGAGAAAATCAGTCAGCCACCCCAAAGAGGGCACTTCTGGGTGTTGCCTGAGCTTTACTGATGTTAGCAAAGCTCAATACAATGGCTGCATTTTTTATTTAAAGGAGGAATAGGGTGAAGTGAGACAAGCTTCTTTTATAACTACAAAGATCTCCTGTAGTTGTGAATCTGACTTCATGGACACGATAGTTCAAACTTACACTGAACACTTAACTTTATGAAAAGGAGGATATTTTACAAAATGGTCTCATTTATTTTTTAATCAAGAACAGCTATTAACCCTATGAGGATTAAATCAAACTTCTTAGATCCAAAACATAACTCAAGTAGAAGCAGTATAATTTTAATTTCTTGTCCAGATTCAGAATCCTGACTTTTTTTTTTTAAAGCAAACTGTGCATTCATTTTCTCTGAAAATGACAACTCTGTGCTCCAGATTTCTAGCTCTGAGATAAAAATGGATTCTTTGAAGAGGCTCAGAAACTAATTTTAAAAACCTAAGGCTCATCAATAAATGACAGAAGTCCTTTGGCTACCACTTTCTGCTCCCTAGTTCAAGGAACCATAATATTTTGTTCAAAACAAAATCTTTCATTATCCTTTGATGTCCATCATTAGGCAACCCAGATTACATACTTTTTGCTCTTTTCGCCTGTGAAAACTATACTGATTCTGACCAATTAAGTGGAAAGTTCAAAATCTGAATAATAAAGAATTCTCAGAGTTTCTTAGAGAAATGTATTTTTGTGTTTTTAAATGTGTATCTTAATACTTATATTAAGCACTCAAACACTAAACAATATTTTCGGAGATATGTAAGTGATTATTTCTCCTCACTCCCTTTCCCCCATCTTGATTTATATTTTGTTAGTTTTTACTTTTGAAATTTAAAAAGTACTGAACAGTATGAAGAATAGTAAACAACTTATATACCCACTGTCCAATAGTATTTTATTATGTTTGCTTTTGGTCTTTTTTTAAAAATTAAAATGTAAAACATTTCAGGTAAAATCGAAGTCCTTTTTGTTCCTTATTCTGTTTTGTCCCATTCCAAAGACAGTTGAGTTTAAGGTGCATTCTTAAAATATATTTCAATACTTTTAATGTGCATTCTTACATATCAAAGGACAGTATGTACTAGCATATGTGTGCGTTTTAAATGTATACGAGGGACATTTTACCCCATGTCTTTCTTTGAATATATCATATTGCATAGGTTACTTTTCTCAATCAACATTGACTTACCTGCGAAGATCTGTTAGTGAATGAGTCTTATTTATTTATGGTATATGACTTATTTGGAATTACTTGTACCATTTTAGTTTGTTTCTGTTTGCTTTTGTTTTTCGATTTTGTTTGCTACCCCCCCATCTGCCTTCAATGGAGTGCTCAAATTTTCTCTCTTTCCCCTTCTCTCCTACTTTGAAAGTTAACACATTCTATTTCTAGCCCCTTAGTACGTACCTTTAACAATATTGTTACACACAACTCATGGTATTGTAAAATAAATATATATTTTTAAAAAGATTTATTTATTTATTTATTTATTTATTTATTTATTTATTTATTTATTTATTTATTTATTCATGAGAGACACAGAGAGAGGCAGAGACACAGGCAGAGGGAGAAGCAGGCTCCCCGCGGGGAGCCCAATGTGGGACATGATCCCAGGACCCCAGGATCACGACCCGGGACGAAAGCCGACGCTCAACTGTTGAGCCTCCCATGTGTCCCTTAAAATAAATATTAATGTTAATTTCTGTTATTCTAAACAGATGAGAAATTTAGCCTCGTTTTTTTCCTGTTGAAAAGAATGCTCTTTAACCTCCCGTATTACTATTGTCTGGAGTTTTAGTTCTACCTTGTTCTTAAAGAATGGTTGTAATTGTTAGTTAGCATATTCTATACCAGTTTTCTTTTTCTTTTCTTACCATTGCTCTCAAATGTCATCTTTCATTCTGACTTCCTGTTCTTTCTTGCTGGAGTCTATCTTGCATGTTGGGTTTGGGACATATAAAAAATGTACTTATATTACTTTCACTCCTACAGGATTACTTATCTGTAGGTAGGATTCTGTTGTGTCAGTTTTCTCCCTAAACAACTGTGAGGATGGAATTTTTCTCTTTTGGCATCTGTTGCTTCTGCAGCTAGTCTGCAGCCAGGCTGAATGTGGGGGTTTTCAATTTAAGATAATCTGCCTTCTTGGTTTGATTTGCAGATTTTCTTTTAATATTCTGTAGTTTCGCTATAGTGTGTTTGAAATTGTTCTTATTTATCATGCTCATGACTTTTTACTTATTTAATTCTTTTGATTCGGTAAATTCTTATCAATTGTCTTTTGCCTTTTTTCCAGATTTCTCCATTACATTTTTCTGGAATTTCAACTAAGAATATACTGAACTGTCTCCTTTCTTTCCTCCGTGTCTCTTAGCATCTTGTTCATAATATTTTTTTTTTTAAAGAGAGAAATGATAGAGAGCAAGAGTGGAGTGGGGAGGGCCAGAGGGAAAGGGGGGAAGAGAGAGAATCTTAAGTGGGACTGTGCTGAGTGCAGAGCCCGACATGGGGCGTGATCTCATGGCCCTGAGATCCTGACCTGATCTGAAACCAAGAGTTGGATGCTTTACTGACTGAGTCACCCATGCACCCCAACATCTTATTCTTAATTTTCTTTATTGCTCCAGGCTATGTTTGCTCTTATTTTTTAAGTTCTCATTTCACTAATCCTGCTTTCAGTTTTTTTTTTTTAAATGAGCATATTTTCATTTTTGGATTTTTACTCAGTTTTTTTTTTTTTTCAAATCCAGTTGTTGTTGTTTTATAAGCTCCTATTCTTAGGTTTGGGATTTGTATTTCTTTTCTTTGTGACAAGAATACTATTTTAATAATGTTTTCAGATATTTTGTTGTCCTATCCTGAAAATCTTTTACCCTGCGCTGTAGTGTGATTGGCACGGCTTCTAGGAAAGAGGTGGGAAACACCCACTATTTTCTAAAAAAGATATTAATCAGCTTTTAGCATTGGGTTAAATTTTGTTCGATTTCCACAACAAGAAAGTAAGCTTGAAGTCCAGACCTCCTTTACATCTAGAGAAGTTATTCTAATCAGCTATAAGGTCTAAGTGGTAATCCAGAATCAGAAAGGAGGAAGTTATGTAGGGAGAGTGAAAGCCCCAAAGCTACCACTTTAAGGCATTGGGTAGAGGTGGGGCCAGCTATGGGACCAGCTAAATAGACATACAGCTTGTACAGCCGCACGGCACCATGCTTAGAAGGGCTCTGTACTTGGTTTAATGTTCCGCTGTTATCATCTTGAAGTTCCTAATAATTTTTGAACAAGGGGCCCTGATTCATTTTGCACTGGGCTCCAAAAATTATGTAGCTGGTCCTGGTACTAAGGGAAGTCCAGAGAGAGAGGAGGAGGAAGTAAAAGAAAAACTGACCTTTATTGACCCGAGGACACTGTGGGTAGACGAGGCAGGAGAGACAGTGAGGGAGACATATGGACTCCACTTCCTCTGTGGCCCAAGAGGAAGATGCCATTTGACTTAAGAGGAACACCGGAGGTGGGATCCTTATGTCTCACACTTTGGAAGGGAAAATCAGTCCTTTACCTCTAAAACTGAGATGATAAAGCCATCTGAAGGAGACTTTAAAGTTTTTTAAATGTTCAGAGATACCACATAGTAGAACTGTGAATTTACTCTCACTGTACTCAGGTGAACAGAGAAAATGTAGTTTAAAGAAATTTTCTATCATTCAAACGTCATGAGTAGTTCCCATCCATATAGAAGTTGGAAGAAAAATCTTAATTTTAAGTTGAATCCAGTAAACTTGGTCCAGTGCAATGTGTCCCTTAAAGCTTAATATTTGTCCTTGATTTAAACCTGGCTGGTTGCTCAGATTTCCACCTATTTTCCCTTTGCTGTCCCAGGTCGTGAGTGGGTATCTGGAAGGACGTAGCAAACATGGCTGTGCAGTGGGCCTTGAAGGATGGAAACCACTTCCTGAGGATGGTGAACTGGCAAGACAGGAACCTTGGTTACTGAGATGAAGATGCTGTATCAACCCTGGATGGCCTCCTTCCTCTGAACTTATTCCAGGTGAGGGAAAAATATATTTGTTTGGTTAAATGATGATTATTTTAAATGTTCTCTTATATGCAGACACACTTAACTCCAATCATTACAGCTACTTAGGCTGATTCTAAATTTTTGCTTATGTAAGTTATGCTGCACCTAGCACACTGGTCTAAACATCTCTTCATATTAGTCTGAGAAATATTAGAACATCTTAGAAGTTAAATTACCAATTAAGAGATTCATGAACAGCATTTTATTATTTTGTGAAATATCTTGCCTAACTTGGGAAGGTATTCTTTTTGAGGATCCTCCTGGGTAGTGAACAAATGGGGTGGGAATACCCATCCTGCACGTGTGGGACACTGGCTGGAGATCCAGTGCTGGGAAATGGTTGACATAACATGAGAAATGTGGATGGAAGGCAGATGTTCCATGTCAAGCTGAAACTCTATCGTTTCCTTTACTAGAATGTCTAGTGAGTCAAGGTCAATATTATAAAAGATAACCTAGTATAATAGTTGTGTGTCATGCCTGTCAGGTAGTTATTCTTAAGACTTTCATTTTAATTAAACTGTAAAGCAGTAGACCCTCCCCACCCCCCAACAAAAACGGGAGCTACTATGCTAAGTCCATTTCCTTCTGTGATTTTAGTTCACTCTGGATTATTAGGGGATTGATTTTAGTGGATTATGTAAATCAGTAGTTTTCAAAAACAGCAAAAAAGCCTATCAGTAAACTAGATTTTTTAATTTCTCCACATATTCTGATTCAGTTGGGCAGGGGTAAGCCCAGGAACATGCATTTTAACGGATACATAACTTTGAGAAGCACTCATCCAGATACTTTAAAGACGTTTTTTAGCAATTGGATGACTCTTACTGCCTCATTGCTCATCAGTCCTTTCAGAGATGCTGACCAAAGATGCTCATAGAGGTGCAACTGAGATTGGCAATTCTGGTCCTTCCCATCAAGTTGAATGGTATTTTGTGGCTCTGGATTTAAAGTAATGACCACACTAATGAATAATGGAGATGATATTTTAGGAATTATTTAATGTATTTTTTATTCCTCTTAAATCAAGATGCCATATGGCTCCACATCCTTTTAATCAATGAATCTCAGTGCTTCAGGGGCAAGGCAGTCACTAGCTAGAACACCAAAGTCATCGCTGAGCTTTGACTGTCAAATGAAGCTTTTTATGTATTGTGTCCCCAGGGAGAAAGTGCTATTGAAAGTTAGCTCCGTCAAGAGAGAAAAGGAATTTCTGAATTTCTAAAGCTCCTTTTATATATCATTTATTCCTAATCTTACTGGATTTTTAATAGAGAAAGAGATCTGTAAAATCTCTACTTGCCATATTTTCTTGAGATTTTCTTTGCAGTCATGTACATGATTGATTTTTATGTCTTTCATTCAGTGGATGTCAGGTTCTTCAGCAATTAAAACAAGTGAGTTGATTGTACTGTTCAGTCTTTCTGTGTTTATTTCTTGTCTCCTAGATCTCACTGGTTTGAAATATTCTTCTGTTGCTGTATTTTACCTCTTTTAAATTTTTGCAGAATGTACCCCAAAACTTAAAAAACAGAACAAAACAAACCCAACAGCATAATCTCTTATTCCTCCCTATCTCCAAATTCTTATTCCCTGGAGGCAACCACTCAACTCTGCTTTATCTTCTGCCATATTCCAGAATTACACATAACTTTGACTTTTAAATTTTAAATACTATCTATTGATATTTTATCTTGGAAAATGAGTTTGAGAAGTGGAGATAAATTGCTCTATGCAGTTTGCCACACTTAAAGTCTTTAAGGAAGGGGAAAATGAGGAACAGTGGCAAGTGATGAGGTAAGTGGGTGCTGGTTCCTCTTCTGCAGGTCAAAGCCCCAGTTGGTGGGGTGAGGGGTAGTGAGTATTAGAATTAATAAGATATACTCAAAAATACTTACTGAGCACCTACTGTTCCAGCAAAATGACATCATGAGCTTGCATTATTTTGAGAGAACCAGACAATAAATAATATATAAAATACATGTCCACTGGTAAAAAAAAAAAATGTATGGAGCAAAAAAAGTAAGGAGTTAGATGGCATGAAGAGGTGGGCTTGGGGGTGGGTTCATAATTTTTTTTTACTAGAATTATTATAGAGGGCCCTACTTAAAAGGCATTATCTCCATAAATACCTGGAGTGGGTGAGGGAACTGGCTAAGGGTGTTTTAATAAGCAGAATGAAGGAAGGGCAGAGGTAGGAGATGAGGTCAGTGAGGTAACAGTGGGACATGGCAGGAAATGGTGAGAGTAGTTTTTTTTAAGATTTATTTATTTATTTATTCATGAGAGACAGAGAGAGAGAGAGGCAGAGACATAGGCAGAGGGAGAAGCAGGCTCCTCACAGGGAGCCCGAATGTGGGACTTGATTCCGGATCCTGGGATCAGGGCCTGAGCCAAAGGCAGAGACGCTCAACCACTGAGCCACCCAGGCGTTCCGGTGAGAGTAGATTGTACAGGACCTTGTAAGTACTTTGGCTTTTACTCTGAGGTAGAAATTCCTGGACACTTTTGAATGGAGAAGTAACCTAATTTGACTTTGGCTTAAAGGCATCATTCTGGTTGTTGTATTGAGAATAGACTGAAGGGAAGCAAAGTGTGGAAGGAAGAGACCAGCCAGGTGACTAATGCCATGATTCATGTACAGATAAGAATTAGACCAGAGTTGGCAGTAGTGAAGAGACAGTGAGTATGAATTCTGGATATATTCTGAAGGTAGAGCCAACAAGATTGCTAATGGATGAGCTTTGACAACCTAAGAGGAAGAGAAGAGACAAGGAATTCTGGCCTGAGGAACCAGAAGGAGAAATGCTACCTGGTGTGTTGAGGAAGATTGTAGAAGGGGTGGATTTTAGGTGGAAAGATCAGAATTTAGTGTGGACAGATCAGGTTGGAGATGCCTGTTGGTTAAGCAGATGACACTGTGGACTAGCACTTGGTTATTGAAATCTAGAATATGTGGGAGAGGTTGAGACTTACAGCGAAATTTGGAATCGTTAGCAGATTTAAAGCCAGGAGACTAGATGAGGACACCGTGGGAGTGAATTTAAGGGAGAACTGAAGAAGAGGCCTAAGGACTGAGCCCTGGGTTACTTTACATTTAGAAATCAGGGAAGAGTTAATAATGAAGTTAGAAGAAGACCAGGATTTTTAGGAGCCCAAGTAAAGAAGGTAATTCAGGGAGCAAACAGTCAACTCTCCAATCCTGCTAATGTGGGAAATAGGATGAGCACTGAGAATTGGCCTCTAGGTTGGGCAATATGGAGGTCATCAGAGAACTTGAGAAGAGTAGTTTCAGTGGAATGGTGGTGGGGAGGAAGAACAGTAACCATGGAGGAAATCATACTGGTACAGAATATATAGCACGTGCCTATGGCGT
Source organism: Canis lupus familiaris (assembly GCF_011100685.1). Taxonomy (NCBI): domain Eukaryota; kingdom Metazoa; phylum Chordata; class Mammalia; order Carnivora; family Canidae; genus Canis; species Canis lupus. The sequence goes on along the minus strand of NC_049222.1, from coordinate 93,450,271 downwards.
CAGAGAAACCAACTGGGAAAATCTGTCCCCTCATAGGAAACACAGAAATGCTCAGGGAACTAATGGACCAGAAAATACAAAAGATCGCAAAGCAAGATTTGCAGCCAGAGGATGCCTTGAGGACAATAGACTCTAGCTGTGGGTGTTAGCACAATTCCAAGAGAATCAGGTAGGATCAGGTACCTACAGTGATCAGCAGGTTCAGGGGTCCAGGGGGTAGATCAGCCCAGTGTCTTCATGAACAATGACAACGGTATGGAGGTTACTACATGGGCCATCATTACATTCCTGTTCTACTGCCACTACAAGTACACAGAAGCTTACCCCCAGGCTCAGGAGCCATATCAGTAAGGAAAATGGGGAAGGAGGATATATTCTGAAAGATGGAGCATTTCTCTCAAAGACACAGGGGTGAGCTAAGACAATAAGAGAGTGTTTCAAAGTGGAATTAGCTAAGTTATATTTAATTGTTATGTTGAACTCTTCCCCCACCCCCCTAACTTCTATCTGTTGGCAGACTCAAAACTCAGAAAATGTCAGTTGTGTGAGCTAAAGGAAAGTGATATACTTTTTTCTCATTTGATTTGTAGTTAATAAGCTTCTACTTGGGTATAGACATTTTGGGTTATTTATGGATTTAAAACTACATGTTATTTCTGTTCCCCTGTAGTAATTAAAAGTTGTCCATATAAGAAAATATGGAAAAGTATGAAGAAGTCTGGAAAAAGAGGGAATAGATCCAGAAATCCCAGGGAAATAATTACCTCACACTAGATCAAGTCATGGAGATCTTGTGAATTCACCACTGAGCAAGAAGCAAAGCCATTTGTCACGGGCATGTATTAAATCTTGATGTCTGCTCAATCTTTGTGTCAATGTCAATGTGAGAAGTCTCCAGTCTACCACCAAAAATATGCTGTGCTGTGCTTTTCTTTCTGCCTGCCTTCCTTCTCTCTCTCTCTTTAAACAAAACTTGTTGTGGAACTTTCAGCATCCCGTGTGGGCAGACAAGGGCAATGGGAAGCTTTCTGCTTGAATTTAAGGTACCAGTGCCTGAGGTAGTGGGTCATTCAGAACCACCTTGGGCCACATTTCCATCTCTACCAAGAGCCCAGCATCTCAGAATGTTCCACCTTAGAATTGGAGCTGTTTCATGTCAGGTGACATGTGGATTTGAACAAATCTGTTACCACTGCTTTCCTCTAAAATTCAGCTCTTGAAGGTTGCTGTAAGGATCAGTGATAATGTATTTAGAGTAGCACCCATGTCTAGATGCTGAAGAACTGCTGTTATTAACAGAAACAGTGAGAATAGCATTCATCTAAGCCAGTAGTTTTCACAGATTTTCTGAAAAGTCCATGATTAAAAAAGGGAAATTTAATTTAGACCAGTGGTTTCAAACCTGGCTATGCTCAGAATATTCTCTGAGGCTTGTTAAAAACACATACCCTGGTGTCACTGCTAAACATTCTGATTCACTAACTCAGGAGTGGGAAGTGGGCACCTGCAGTTTAACAGGTTCCACAGGTGATACTGTTGCACAAACCAGTGCTTCTCAGCCCTGGCTGTGTATTAAAATAGGAAAACAACTGGGGAGCTATGAATGTTTCAGATACAGGGGCCACACTTTGGACCAACTAAATCAGAGTCTCTGGATAGGTGGGCACTAGTGTTTAAAAAACTTTCCATGGGGATGTTCATGTGCTCTTAGAAGTTTTGTACTTGGGGGGCACATGGATGGTTCAGTAGGTTAAGCAGCCAACTCTTGATTTCACCTCAGGTCAGGGTCTCAGGGTCCTGGGATCAAGCCCCATATCTTAGTGGGGAGTCTGCTTGTGAATTCTCTCTCCCTCTTCCTCTACCCCTCCCACCCCCTACTCTCTTTCTCATTAAATAAATACATAAATCTTAAAAAAAAAAAGAGGTTTTGCACTTCACTTTGTGTCAGCAGTATCTGAGCTGCTTGTTAAAAACCCCATTGCATAGGCTCTCCTGGTGCCATTCTGAGTCAGATTTCTGCTGCTTGTCAAAAACCCCATTGCATAGGCTCTCCTGGTGCCATTCTGAGTCACCTTTCGTTGGATGGAGGCCCAGGAATCTTCACCCTAGCAAATTCCACAGGCTCTTATGCATAACACTCTTAAACAGTGTTAAGGACTATAGTTCTACACCAGTAGTTCTCAAATTTGGTTGCATGTTGGAATCACAAGATAGCTTGGTCTCACCCCCCAGATATTCTGATTGAATTGGGATGAGGTTTGGTCTGCTCGTTAAAAAATTTTAAAGCTCTCTTGTTGATTTGAATACCCAACAAAACTTGAGAACCAGTGGTCCCTGGATCAGTAGCATCAACATTATCTTATGGGAACTTGTAAGAAATGCAGATTCTTGGGCCGTCTCCCATACCTGCTGAATTAGAAGCTCTGGGAGTGGAGCCCAGTAATCTGTATTTAGCAGATGCTTCTGGTGATTCTGATGCACACTAAGGTTGGAGAACCAGGGGACTAGACCTTGATTATTAGCACAAATCACTTAGCAAGGACTAATGGATCAGATTAGCTGGTTGACATTGTGATTTAAGGGGCCTGGCCCAAGGCTGGCTCAGTGCATACCTGTCCAGAGTACACATGTGCCTCTAGGTGCATGTGGGAGATGCAAGAGCTCTGAGGTCAGCCCTGCACACACTGGTGCTTCCTCAATTGATAAGCCATGCTCTATCGAAAGAGAGCCCAGCCCATCCAAGGCAACCCAGGGGCTTTTAGCAGCCATTTCAAACTTTGATGAGAGCTACCTCAAGACACTATTTGCAGTAGATTGTTAAAATTTAGATTCCTGGGCCCTACCAACAGATGTTGCTTTGGTGGATCCAGGGTGGCCACTAGGAAACAGCATTTTACGCTGGTATCTACAATGATGCTGATGTAAATGATATGTAACCAACTGAAAAATACTGGCTTAATGGGCTATTGTCCTGAACCTTGGTGAAATCAACTTATGGAACCTTCAGATTTTAGCCCTAGTTTAGATTCAGAAGGTTTGGACTCCTCCATCAATGCACGGATAGCAAAGCCAGGTGTGAAGTCACTGGCCAAGCCCAGTGTCTGGTTCCAGAGCTCAACTTCTGATGTCCGTGAGAACCTTCTTTTGTTCCGGGACTCACCAACCCCACCATTGCATTGGAGACCGGCTTTTAAATTTCTTTCTGGTACTCTCCCCCAATCACTCCTGGGCTTAGGAAATTTTGCAGTATGAAAAATCCAGTTTGCCCCTCCTGACCCTAACTCCTCATGACTGAGGCTTGTCACAAGTGGCTGAAGGCAGCAGGTTGAAGACTCCTTCCCCAGAGAAATCCAAAATGCTGCACGTATTTGGCCTCTAGGCGGTGCCAGCCTTTTGGAAAACAAGGCTGTTTATGTAACAGATTGGCAGTTTGAGCGGCTGTGTAAATGTCATTCTTTAAAAATAAAGATGAAACTCTCTGTTAACTCAAACAGGAGCAAATTAAAAAGTAGAGTGAAACATCTACTTCGTGAATACAATTCATCCGCTGTCTCTGGTACTTCAAAACGATACCTTTTCTTCAAATGATAACTGGCATCCTCCCACTGGCTTTAGCTAGGCAGTGACAAAACAACAGACCACTTCACTCACTTCAGTGAAGAAGAAAAATCCAGTCTGTTAGGATAGGCTTCATGTGACTCATACACTCAGAGACCGGATCCTTTCTATGCAACCAAACTCAGAAGCCGAATAAGCTACTGAAATATGACTGAGCTTTGGAGTTTATTCCCTGAAATGTATTGAGGAAGTATTGTATTGAGAATCTCAATTGTTTCTAGACCCAAAAGATGATTATTTTTTCTTGTGAATCACCAGGAGGGTCCTTGAAATACCAATTTTCAACCATTTTAAGGGTACATCTATAATACATAAAGCCACCTCATTTTGAGGGCTTTGTGTCTTGTTTCCTAATGCAGAATCTCAACCTTAGCTTCAAAATGGAACCACTTAGGAAGCTTTTAAAAATCCCAAGCCTGGGTGGCTCAGTGATTGAGCACTGCCTTTGGCTCTGGTCGTGATCCCTGGGTCCTGGGATCGAGTCCTGCATTGGGCTTCCCATAGGGAGGCTGCTACTCCCTCTATCTATGTCTGCCTCTTTCTTTGTGTCTCATGAATAAATAAATAAGTACAATCTTTTAAAAAAAATCTCAAGGCTCAGGCACATACTCCAAACCAATTAAGTAAGGATCTGGAGGTAGGACCCAGTCAACAGTATTTTTCAAAAGCTTGTTAGGTGATAATGTGAAGTGACCCCTTTGGTTCCTTCACTCTCTGTACCTCTTTCCTAGAATTCAGACCCTTGTCCTTGGGGCTGGCTGCAGGGACCATTGTCCAGGACTCACACTGCTTTCTCCTGATTTGTCTCTCTCTGAGTTCTGCTCATGCAGACTGATCCCCAGTGGACCCATCCTTAGTATTTTATGCCCATCATCTCAGATTTGTCTGAAATCCAATGGTGGCTACGTCTTGATCTCAAGCCTGAGGCTTCAACCATGCAGTAATTGGTGGATAGGAAAGATACCTCCTAGATTATTTAATATGTTGGTTCCAAAATACCAGCCCAGAGATGAACTCTTCTGAATAAGAATAAAATATATGCTAGACTCAACCCCCAAAAGGCCCATTAGGTAGGTCTGGAGAATGACTTAGCAAGCTGTGTTTTAATCAGCTAAACCTTCAATACCTAGGGGTAATAGAATCTCAGACGCGATATGACTTGTTCAGGGTCTCTTGGCTTGTTAGGAAAAGAGACAGGCTTAAAATTGAATGTCTTGACTTCTATGAAAAGAAGTCATGGTATGGATAAATATAATTTTTGTATTTCCAAAAAAAGAAATCCAATGAATTTTCTTTCTAACCCTTACCAGTCAGACATTAGGGAAATGACAAAGCATTCTGGAGAGTCCTATTTGTTTTCTAGCCCCTGCTTAGGCACACATTAACTCTGAGGTTTGGGGCAAGTATTTTCATCTCCCTGAGACTGTCTTCAATCTTTCAGGTAAGGTGCTGCATGTCTCATATGGTTTTGTGAAAATTGAATGATACAGTATAAAGAGCTGAGTGTAGAACCTGGCACTGAGGAAAGACTCAAAACTAGCTGCTACTGTTTCTATTATTACTGCTATTTATGTTGTTCAGCGCCTATCTGGCTTTGTGATATGAAAGAAAGAGAGCCAAAATGATTGCCCAGGAGGGATCCACCATGTTCTTTTAGTTCTGTGTTGCTGGAGACCCTCATCCAACTCAGCATGTTAGAAAAAAAAAAAAAAAAAAAAAAAGACGTGCAGGCAACTGAAGTTTTGTTAGCTGTATTTTCCTGGTTATAAATGAAATACACATCATTGCAGAAAACATTTGAAATGTTCAGAATCATTGGCAAATATTGCCTTCAGTCTTTTAAACTCAAAAGTATTACTTAAACTAAAACAATTTAGTATTTTTATTTTCAAATTAATGGTGATATAAGAACTTTTCCCTGTCATTAATCTTTTTGACTATATCACTTTAATAACTGCATGGTATCCAGTCATATGGCTGCATTTAATTAACCATTTTCTGATTTTTAGATAATTTATATTTTTTGATTTTTATAATAACACTTTGATGAATGTCCTTATAGATAAGTCTTTTAAAAAGTTTCTGATTATTTTTTCAGCACTAAATCCTACAATGAGAATTTTTGGTTAAAGGATTTATGCTTTAAAGATAGAGAACAAACCGAGGATGGGTGGGCAATGGGCTAGATGGATGATGGTCATTAATAAGGAGGGCACTTGTGATGAGCACTGGGTGTTCAGTGGAAGTGATGAACCACTGACTTCTACTCCTGGAACCAATATTGTACTGCTTGCTAACTAACTAGAATTTAAATAAAAAATTTGAAAAGAAAAGAAAAGATTTTTGCTAAGTAATTGCGAGATCATTTTTTGGGAAATTGTACCAATTTGTGCCCTGGAAGCCAGTGGCACTACCAACTTTGAGTATTTTTCTTTTCAAATTTCAGAGGTAAAAAAAAACTCATTTTAGTGCATTTGAAGATATTTACTAGTAATGCTGGATTTTTACATAGATATTAACCATTTATAGTTCGTCCCCTGAGAATTATCTGTTAACTTGGTCTGTTTTTCTCTGGGAATTTAATGTATTCCTGATCTGTTTATACAAGTATTTCTATATATAGTTGACAGATAATTTTGTAGACCTTTTTTCACAGATCTTTTAACAAATATATAGTGCAATTTGTATGTTCATCTATCTACTATCATAAGGGCTCACTCACTAAAGGAAATAATGCACACATTGTAAAGGACTTGGGATATTAACTTTGATTAGCTAGAGCTCCACGTTTCCCTTAAGTGGTAGCTTGGTGTAATGGCACATGGACCTGGGTCCAAATCCTGGCTTTGCCACTTATAGGTTTTGTGGTCTTGGTTTTCCCATCTAATCTTTCTGAGCCTCATTTTCCTCTTCCATAAAATGGAAGTTATTATATCTAGTTTGCAGGGTATGTGTGAACATTCAGAGCGGTGGTGCTTCTATAAACACCCTACTGCACATGTCACAGTTAGGCACCAGTAGTGGAAGCAATGATACCAAGGTATTGAGGGCCCTGACCTAGGACTGACACTCTGAGTATTGGTGGCCTGGTGTGGCATGGTGGCTTTGGCTCTGTGGAGCCTTGCCAGTTGCACCAGCAGTAGGGGGCTAGTGGATAACCTTGGCCACAGGGATCTCTGAAGGATACGGGGCCAAAGAGGAGGAAAGCCATGCATGCTACACGTCAATGAAAAGTACTTATTTTGAATTGAGATGATATACTGTTTGGAGGCTCCCAAAATTAGAGCAGGGAGGGGATTTTGCAGTGGGCTAAAGCCAGAGAAGTATTGTTTTCTATTCCTGTTATGACCCCACTTTGATGTCCTGCTGTGGTCTATTGATAACAAACAGATGGGGAAGTGGAGCAATGACTTGTTCAAGATCACATGGCCCATGACTTTCAGACACAGGCCTCCTGACTCACCAATTACTGCTCTTCTACATCTTGTCACCAGGGAAATTTTTCTGAGTCAGCAGATTTTTACATTAGATGTTCACAGTACTGTATTAACTCCTTGGATTTCTTGGAACTAGATACAGACATCAAGGACAGGATGAGGGAAGGATCAGTCAGTCACCTCACCATGTACCCTTACATCTGGTTCAGCGGGGGAAGGGAACTTAGGGCATTTCATCCACAGACAAGGGACCCAGGGAAAGCTTTCATGGCTCCTTCTAGGATAGGTCTAAAGAGATCATGATGTTTCTACGGTCCTGCAGGGTAGATGCCACACACAGGCTGGGTCAACACCATCCCCCAGCCCGTGGGGTACCGGCTGGGGGATGGTGCCATTGGGCCCTAGAATCATTGCATTCTGGCTCTTTGCTCTCCACACCCAAAGGCTTTGTAGATACAGGAAGCACGTGAAGTTGAGGGGACTCTTCAGAGAATTTGAGCAAAAACCTTTTGCTGAGTAGTATTGCCGGTTATTTTTATTTGCTAAATCTGGCAACCCAACGAGCAATTAAGGATTTGCTTTAACTGAATCATTTTGTTTAGCTGCCTACATTAAATTGATCCAATTCACAGGTTAGGGCTTCATTTCACTTTGTGTTATAGACTTTAATCATTGTTGTCATCATCGAGGTATTCCTTATACTTCTCATTTGTTTTAATTATGGCACTGAGATATTCAATAAAAATAGGTGGAGAGGGGTTTTTATTCTGAGAGCTATTCTCATTTTAGTTGGGGGTTGAAGGGAGCAGGCATAACTGCCCACGGCTGGCCAGGCTTTGGAAGGTCAGAAGTAGAAAAGGTCTGTGGACACCCGGTCCCTTAAACAGATGCCTTCTGTAGTGTCTTTGTACATAGGAAGGAATGCCACCTCTTGCAGAGGTGGTGGTATAAATGAGGGAGTAGGGGAACGAAAGGAGAGAGTGGGCAGGGCAGTGTGGGGACAGCATGCCGTGCCTGACCCATAGCTTACTGGGCCAGGCCAGGCTGTTTGGTGTTCACCAGGGTAACCTGTTGCCAGGAGGACGACAGTAACTTCCCCATGACAACCCTGGAGCAAGGTCCCTGGCATTGCAAACAGGGCCATGAAAGTCCGGCCCTCCAGTAGGCCTGCTGCTTAATGAGCATGCATTTGCACTGCATTCATTTCTGAAAAGGTGGAGGGGGCAGAGGGCTCTCACCAGCTTCCCAGCCTCTCCAGCCATCAGCTCCTTGACAACCCCACCTTTCCTGTCCATCTGGATACCCCAGAGCTGCCTGTTCTTATACTTGCTTGTTTTGAGCTGGTTCTGTGCTTGCTTGCTTGCTTTCTCTTTCTTTCCTCTTTTTTCTTTTCTTTTCTTAATTTGTAGAAGGTATGAATATTGTATTCAGAAGGCTCTTTTAGAAATAGAAGATTTAGAGCCTTCCTGGGACTTACCCTATACAGTCTTCAACTGTCTACCTGAATCACCTATAAAAGAATCAGTGCCCATTTCCCAAATTTTTTACTGAACCTGTATGAGATCACATTGTGAAGTTACACATTCAAAACCCCTGAATTATGAGTCATCCTAATGCTTGCCACAGGAAGAAATCACTTTTGTTTCTAACTGTTTAAGCCTGGAACTGTAAATCTAGTCTTTTCCTCTCCCTAAAAGGTCAACAGAGCAAAAATGGTAGCAGCATTCTGGGTAAGATTTAAGGAATTCAGGAAGCTCTCAAAGCAAAATGATATCCTCTGGTGTTGCCTGAAATTCTATCTTTTTTGTTATTTGGAGCTTTATAATCACAATTTCTCTTGGGAGGAAGATATTTCCGATCAGGTGTAACACCTGGAAGTGATGGGGAATCACAACAGATGAAGCAGGGAGGTTCCCCCCATCTCCTTGCATTGCAGTTTTGTCTAGAGCAGCCCTTCCCAAAGTTCTGGGTGGGGGGAAGCTAATAGCCTTTCTTGAAAAAAAAAAAAAAGCTTCCTAGCCAAGTTCATTTGGGAAGAGCAGAATTGAGAGGTCATTGAACAAGATCTTGTTCTATCACTCTCTGAGAATGTTAGAAATTTCTTGCTGTCTCTTAGATTATATATTATTTGCTGATTCTTTTTTTAAAAGAATTGTTTTATTTATTTGAGAGAGTGAGAGAGAGAGAGCGTGCACACACAAGCACAAGCAGGGAGAGGGGCAGAGGGAGGAGATGTGGACTCTCCACTGAGCAGGGAGCACAACGCAGGACTCATTCCCAGGACCCTGGGACTATGACCTGAGCTGAAGGCAGACGCTTGGTTAAGCCACCCAGGCACTCCATACTTGCTGATTCTTAGGGAAATTAAAATCAATTTTTAAAAAAAGTCTTAGTTTTTTAAGTTTGTAAAATGAAAATAACAGTAACTGTTCCATGAAGTTATCCTGGGGATTGAAGGGGGCAGCCTAGGGATGAAGAAGCTGCCATAGAGCAGACAACCAGTGTCCTAAGGCCCAGTATGGAGCTGAAAAGACTTAACATTGAACCCACTTTCCTAGTGTCACAAGAGGGACTGTAAACAAAGAACAATATACTGCCCATTTCAGAAATAACGATACCACCAAATCCGTAGTGTGTGGCATCTAGTAGATGCTTGATATATTTTCTGGATGAGCACATAAGCCTGCATCTATACCAGATGTAATATATATCAGTAGGGTCCACATGGGGATGATATATTTTCTGGATGAGCACATAAACCTGCATCTATACCAGATGTAATATATATCAGTAGGGTCCACATGGGGATGATTCCTGGAGTCATTATAGTGGCTCCAAGGTTATAGAAATTTCCATCTACCTCATCTAACAGTCCAGAGATGGGTGGGCTGTTTAGGGTGAGTAGAGTACTCTCTGCCTCAAGAAGTCATCCAGACACCCAGGTGGGTTGTTTTTTTCTGCTCTCTTCAACATGGGACTTCCACATCTGAGCACAAGGATGCTGCTACAGTTGTTTTTCTTTCCAGAGAGAAAGAGAGGAGGGAGGGAGGGAGGAAGACTGGAATAAATGACTTTGCTAAGAAAATCATATGGACCAGAACTTAGTCACATGACTAGGCTATGGAGTCACACAGTCAGGTACAAAGAAGACAAAGTTATTAATCTCTAGTTGAGCAGCCATGTGCTTAGCTAAACCTTGAACGGAGCTTATGTTAGTAAAAAGGAAGACAGTAATGGTGGATATTGAGGTCCAGTTAGCAATCTCTGCCACAAAGACCTGCCTTAGTTGTATTCCTAGGTCTAGGAGGGAAAGCTGCCATCAGTAAACATGGATCTTGTGGTGTTAGGTTGGAGTATTTTCTTCCATTTGGGGATTCTGCCTGGAGAGATTTAGACAAGCTGGAGCGTATTTGCAGGACTTCAACCAGGATAGTTAGGATTGAGATGGGACTCTAAAGTATACAAGAAATCCTTGGAGAAATTAGGTGTATTTAACTTGGAGAAGAGAACATTTAAGGACAACAAGATACCTGTTTTTAAAGGACTAAAAGGACATATGGCTAAAATGAACAAGTTAGGAAACAACAAATGCTGGCGAGGATGCGGAGGAAGGGGAACCCTCGTACACTTCTGGTGTGTACACTTCAGGGAAGGCAAGCTGGTGCAGCCACTCTGGTTCCTCAAGAAGTTAAAAATAGAGCTACCCCAAACCCAGCAATTCCACTACTAGGTATTTACCCAAAGAACACTAATGTTGTGATCCAAAAGGGCACCTGCACCTCAATGTTTATAGCAGCAGTTACAAAAGTCAAACTACAGGAAGAGCCCAGATGTCCATTGACAGATGAATAGACAAAGAAGATGTGGGATATATATATATATCCCGGAACATTACTCAGCCATCAAAAAGATGAAATCTTACCATTTACATCGATGAGAATAGAACTGGAGGGCATTATGCTAAGTAAAATAAGTCAATCAGAGAAGGACAATTATCATATGGTTTCACTCGTATGTGGAATTTAAGAAACAAGAGGATCGTGTGGGAAGGGAGGGAAAAATAAAGTAAGTTAAAATCAGGGAGACAAACCATAATAGACTCTTAACTCTAGGAAACAAACTGAGGGTGGCTGAAGGGGAGGTGGGTGAGGTTTGGGGTAACTGGGTGACAGGTATTAAGGAGGGCACTTGATGTAATGAGCACTGGATGTTATATGCAATGGATGAATCACTAAATTCTACATTAGAAACTAATGATAAGCTACATGTTAACTAATGGAGTTTAAATAACTTTGAAAAAAGGACATAAGGAGTTTTGAGTTGAAGAATGGCTAGGATTATTCTGTGTGACTTGAAGAGTAAAAGCCATGGGCTCACACCTCAGTACCCTAGGTGCTCTCCCTCCCACCCCCATGTACCACTCTACAATCCAGCCATCTTGAGTGTGCTTGAGCTCTGGTAATGAATCGTGTTTTTCTCTTACTTCTGGGTCTTTGTCCAGGTGTCTCCCCCACTGGAACACTCTTCCCTGGTGTCTCTTTTCTCACCCAGATCTTCAGCTGAGTATTTTCTGCTCATTCTTCAGATCTCACCTGAGACCTTTTAACTGTTAGGAAACCATGCCTCACATTCAAGTCTGTGTTCAGGTCCTGCCTTCTGGGTTCCCATTGCATCTTGCCTTCCTCATAATAACCTATCAACATTATCATAATGAGTGAGATTTATTACTGACCACTCCCACCAAAGTGCAGGTTTAGGGGATTTTTCTGCAACTGGATCACTTCTCTGGAGCCTGTCTTCTATTTGTCAAAAATCCCACCTTCTATTTCAAGGGACCAATGAGTGTCCTGAGCTTTTGAAAAGGAGAGGGGGTAAGGGAAGTTCAATGATTGGATTCAGTTCAGTAGTGGATTGAATAGTGTCCCCCCAAATTGATGTATACCTGGAAACTTGGAGTGGGATCCTCTTCGGAAATAATCCTGACAGGTATAATTAATTACATTAATATGAAGTCATACTGGATTAGATGAGTCCTAAATCTAATGGCTGGTGTCCTTACAAGAAGAGGAAAGGACATGCAAAAGATGAAGGCAGAGATTAGGGTCTCTATAGATTAGGGTTTCTCTAGAAAACTAATACAGATGGTCCAGGGAAAAGCAGACTGTCTTAAGGTGTCATGCATGTAGCAGTCAGTAGAGGGTCCTAACTGGGCAGCAATGGGAAGAACAGTTAACGGGATCCTTTGCACAAGTGATGTGCAGTGCTTGCTCAAATGGTAGCAGGTGATCTGCAGACATTGGCTTAGCTCTCTCCTAGCCCCCCTGATGCTTTTGGTGGATGATGATGAAAAGTTTCTCAGTGTTGACTCCACTTTGCCCAAAGTACCCCCTGAGTCCAGTCCCTCTTCTCAGCAAGCCCTGCTATTGCCCAGGTGTGACCCTTCTAGTTCATCCCCACCTTTCTTCCCAGCCCAGGTGGGGGTCACTTAGTTTCTCCTAGACCTGAACCTGGATCATCTTCTTTCCAGTTCACTGTCAAGATGGATTTCAAAGTGTGATCCCTGGAGCAGCAGCAACAATGTCACCCAGGAGGGTCCTAACAGTACAGATACTACTCATCCCGGACCTACGGAATCAGTAACACAGGGTGGTTGCCAGCAACCTGTGTTTTCATAGGTACTCTAGGCGATTCTGATGTGCCCTAGAGTTAGATCATTCTCCACCATACTGTCTTGGGGCCCTGACTCTTAATTTTTAAGGACCTTTTCTCTTGGCAGAATCCAGACATTTTAAGTCAAAATTATTTGTCTTTCAAAATTGCTGTTTCTGCTGTGGGCTTCAGGTGCCTGCATTGGACGTCACAAAAGTGAGTTCTAATCATTTCTATCCATTAGCATTTTTTGTCTTTCAAAATTGCTGTTTCTGCTGTGGGCTTCAGGTGCCTGCATTGGACGTCACAAAAGTGAGTTCTAATCATTTCTATCCATTAGCATTTCTGCTGGAATAGTCATCATTTTCATCAAGGATATGTGAAAACCTTTGGTTGACTTGGGGAAGGATGCTGTTCAAGGAAATTAGGGAAAGAAAAGCATGAAGATTACTATTTCAATATCATATTTCATTGCATTCATTAATTCACCTGTACCTCTGTCTAGACCGTAAACTCTTTGAGAGCAGGGTTCATTGTTGGATTAGTAGCACTTAGCTGTGGGCCTGGCCACTTGATGAAAAGATGAAAAAACTAGTAAGTTCTAGAGATCGTGAGTGGGGGCATTCCTGGAGGTGTTAAGCACAGGGTAGGTGCGGGGATATTGTAGAAGACATTCTTGTATCAGAAGGTGGTCAGATGAGACAAATTTTCAAGTTCTTTTCCACCCTGGGATGCTGTAATTCTTGTGATGGGATGCTGCAGAGAGAGAGAGAGAGAGAGAGAGAGAGAGAGAGAGAGAGAGGCTGTGCAGTACTTGGCACAGTGTTTAGCACATCTGTACTGAGAAATGCTTTCTAGCCTTTTGACTTCTTCAATGAGGGTACAGTAGGTGGGGTTATGGTAGCTCTTAGAAGTTCCCTGACACCACCTAGTTCCAGGACAAATTGTGAGGTGTTAGAAATACTCATTGGGAAGCATTTTATCATTCAGAGGTATCTTTTTTTTTTTTAGCTGTTATATTTGTAAATTCTCTGACTTTAATATTGAAATGTTGATTACCAGAAGCAAGATGAAAAAGCAAAGACTAAGACCTTCAGTGGGAAAAAGTGGACTTCACACACATGTGCCAAAGTGCCTGGTTGATTTTGTGTGCGCCTGGAGTCAAGGACCCTTCTAGAATGTTACTTTTGGATGGGACTTCAGAGAGCTTTTGGTTTATAGTCAAGGAAACTGAGGCCTATGGAGATGGAAAACTTCTTAACCCCACATGGCTGTTCAAGCAGACAATATATCAGGGAAATGAAAAAGGCTTGGGCCATTTCTTTAAGTGTTAAAACTATAGCTTGGCAATAAGACAGGATTTGAGAATCTTATTCATCATCATAAACCTTTGGTAACAAAACACTGTTGGTGTCTTTCCAGTGTGCCCTCTGCACTCACCTCACAAGCTGTGGTTACTGGAACTGACAAGAAGCAAGCAGGGAACTCATGTTGTCATTCTGCTGCCTACAGCCCGGGAGCACTGTGTCAGACTCCTGTCCTAAAGAGTAATAATAGTGTAATAATAGTGGATGCTTACCACACAGCGGGCACTGATTTAAGGGCAATCTGTGTTTCTAACACTGTCCATTCTCACAGTACCTGTACAATAGAGACAATCATCATCATCCTTATTTCACAGATGAGGAAACCAAGGCATAGAGAGGTGAAGAACCTCATCCAAGCAGACATCACAGTGACTCTCCTGTCAGTCATTTCTTCATATACGTGGTCATATTTGGTTTTAGGAGTCAAGAGACTTCATCTTTCTTGGGGCCCAGGACTTAACTCCTCTAGATTTCCCTACTTTAGAGGCTGACGTGCTAGTGGAGTATGATTTGGGGCAGAGCCATATTTTACTTGTTCATAAACGTGAGCAATTGGGAGGCAGAATGTCAGGTGAGGGTCCCAGATTCCACTCAGTTTCTGTCTGTTTTGCTGTGGTGGTCTGAGGTGTGAACACTTTTACCTGCTGACAGTTGGTGGGTGGGATGGGTTCCTATCTGGCTTTACTCACCTGGAGCCCCAGGTAGAGCTGTGTCCAAGTCATTCTTCAGGGACCATGGTAATATCTGGGCTGCCTTGGAGTCCCTGGGGGAGGCCTGGAGAGATCTTTTGTTTTCTTGCGCTAGACTTCTCAGGCTGTAAGGGGTGAGTCAGTCTCAAGCTTCTGGTGAATTCTGTGGAACATGCCTCACTCGCACTGAAGCCCTAGAGTAGCAGCATCCACAGCTCTTCCCAGCAATGGGCCACATGACCAGAAAACCATATGTGCCCAGCTAAACGAGCATGACGTTGCTAACAGTGATGAGTGGGAAGAGATTAGACAGCCCTCCAACATGCCTCCAACATGAGTCATATGTGCATATAGGCTTTCTTCTTCCTAATTTCCTTTTGCCCAGAATTCTTCTGAAAGCCCAGGTTCATCATGTAATTTCAGTGAACTTAACTTGAACAGCTGAACAAAAACACTTGATTCCATTGGGCTTTTCGTACATTGGTCATTGATGACAGACCTCAGGTACGGTAGGAGGAAAATGATCGATGGGGGAAATTAGGCCCAGGTTAGGGACCACAGCTTGTCACATGACATTATGGTGTAACTGCTTGTGCTCAAGTCCAGGGGGCACCACTGGCATTGACTTCAAAGTGGATGGCATTCCCCCCTGCCACCGCTCCCCTCTGCCCGTAGTTGTGCAGAAAAAACCTTTTTTTTTAAAGGTTTTTAAATTTATTTTATTCATGAGAGAGACAGAGAGTGGCAGAGACACAGGCAGAGGGAGAAGCAGGCTCCATGCAGGGAACCTGACATGGACTCTATCCTGGTTCTCCAGGATCACGTCCTGGGCTGAAGGTGGCGCTAAACTGCTGAGCCACCCAGGCTGCTCCTGATCACGCCTTTAATTAGTGACTTTGGAGGCCCCATCCATCCAGCTTCACAAAATACAAAGCTCAGATATATCCTTGCTTCTCTTTTCATCCCTCATGCCTCCTGATTTGGTACCCAGTTCCAGTGTGGGTGTCTGCCTCTTCCCCCCCCCCCCCCGCCCGACCAATAACAAGCATTTCTCAGGCACCAGCTGGGTGTCTGTCCTTCATTTCAGCTCAATTCTAATACATCTACCAGGAGATAGAGTCAGATCCTAGAGGCTAAGGGCTCAGGCCTACTACAACACTGTCCTTCACACACATTTCAGATGCCGAAGTCCAAAGTCCAGGTTGTTAGAGCACCTGAGTGGCTCAGTCAGTTAAGCGTCTGCCTTTGGCTCAAGTCATGATCCCAGGGTCTTGGGATCAAGTCCCGCATCAGGCTGCCTGCTCAGCGGGGAGCCTGTTCCTTCCTCTCCCACTCCCTCTGCTTGTGCCCCTCAAATAAATAAATAAAATATTAAAAAAAAAAAGTCCAGGCTGTCACCTGTGCTTCTGATGAACTGGCTATAGATTGGAGGTTCCAGTGACCTACTCCTTGGATTCACTTAGCTTGCTAGAGAGGCTCAGAGAACTCAGAGAAACATTTTACTTACTAGATTCTAGGTTTATTATAAAAAGATAGAACTCAGGAACAGTCAGAGGAGATGAAGAGGGCATGGTATGGAGAAGGGGTGAAGAGCTTCCTCGTTCTCTCTGAGCAAGCCACTCTCCCCAAATCTCCACATATTTATAACCCAGAAGCTCTCTGAACCCCATCCTTTCATATTTTTATGAAGATTCATTATATAGAATTTCAGATTAGAGTTGAAAATCTTGATTCATGACCTTGGGAGAGCTATCTACCTCAAGATGCTGTCTACTTCTGGGGAGGAACCTCCCCCACCCCAGTCAATTTTAATTTAAGATCTCCAGCTGGTATGCAGTTCCAAAAGTCTGAAGGAATCCTTTTTATTTATGGGGATGTGGGCCCAAGGTTCAAGTCCCTGAGGTATGGCTGCTGTCTGGGTAGTGAGGAGAGCCTGGTATGGCTCCCTTTAAGGAACCTTAAGGGCATCTGTGTTCTTTTGAGATCCTAAGTCAGAAGGGTGGGAGAAAAGAAGGAATGTTAGTTTGGAGGGTTGTAGCCAGGTATTTGATTGAAACTAGAGGAATTCGATATCCAGTTCAGTTCATATATATATAACAAAACCTCAAAGACCATGAACAGGGGAAGAATTTGATACCTACAGGTTGTGTTACAATTTTCTACTGAAACATAATTTTTCTTCTTTTTTTTTTTTTTAAATATATTTTTATTTATTCTTAAGAGACCCAGAAAGAAAGACAGAGACATAGGCAGAGGGAGAAGCAGGCTCCCTGAAGGTAGCCAGATGAGGGACTCGATCTGGGACTGAGATCACGCCCTGAGCCAAAGGCAGACGCTCAACCGCTGAGCCACCCAGGGGTCCTAATTTTTCTTCTACATTACCCATCATTTCTACATCTACTCATTTCTACTATAGATAATTACACTAAAACTAATTTATTTGCAGAATAAATCTAATTTTATTAAAGTTGGCCTGATTATTTATGTAAGTGCTGCAAGAACAGTGATTGACCATATAGGCTTTTTTTTTTAAAAGCCAGATTTAGGGATCTCTGGGTGGCGCAGCGGTTTAGCGCCTGCCTTTGGCCCAGGGCGTGATCCTGGAGACCCGGGATCGAATCCCACGTCAGGCTCCCAGTGCATGGAGCCTGCTTCTCCCTCTGCCTATGTCTCTGCCTCTCTCTCTCTCTCTCTCTCTCTCTGTGACTATCATAAATAAATGAAAAAAAATAAAAAAAATAAATAAAAAAATAAAAATAAAAAGCCAGATTTAAAAATCTGCTTTGCTGGAACTTTTCATAATGAATCTTAGATTGGACTTTTATAGGCTCTCCAGGCTAAGAAGCCAAGCCAAGAATTCATCAAACTTCACTGGTAATACCTATAGATTTGAATTCTTCTCTTCTTGAGGTCTCCAGGATATCTTGAGGTTTCTGGCCTTGCCAGGAAGTGACCTACCTTCCTCGCCTGCTAAGGCTGCCAGGAACCCCATAAGCACAGTACCCGATTGATTTTTCCAAGGAACTTATATTGGTTCCATAAAGTCAATTGTAGTATCTTAAAATTATCTGGTTACATCTGATTTTATGCATCAAATATGACATTTCAGCACAGTCTTGATCATATAGCCAATGTTTCCAATTGTGTCCTGTTGCAAAGAAAACAGATTCTTATTGAACTTATGCAAATAACTATATTGCCATGAAATAAGTATAGAGTTTCCAAATTCTGGAGGGATTGGCTAGGGAGAAAAAATAAATGTTTCATCTTTGTTTCCAGAGATACATTTTACCAAATTGCTGATAGTTTAAGAGAAAGAAGAAGATTTTCTTAACTCTAGAAAAACAAACTTTAAAGAGCCATAAAGTTTCAAACAAAAGTCATAAACATTATAAAAATTATCCTGTTCAGTCCTATGTAATTAATTCTTGTTGATCTTGATCTTTTGTTCATTTTATGAAGCCATACATTTCTGCCTTAGAGTTCTGCCAGCTCTTACCCAGTTCAGTGTTGTGATCTGAGAGTTACAAGAAACCTGAACTTGTTAGAATCCTTTCCATGGGTCTTCTTGAAGATGAAACAGTTTTGCAGGAACACTTGGAAAAGCATCCTAGTAAATCAGTAACTGTAAGGGACAAAGGACATAAAAATGGCCATAGTTAAAGAGCTGATGAGAGTTCATTATAATGCCATTGGCAAGAAAATGTGGTTATTTCTGTGATATACAGCATTTTAAGGTAATAACTAGAATTATAAGTGATTAACTTATATCAGAATATATATCAGATTTCTAGGAATTTTATATAATTGCTGAAACACTTATATTAATAATATATCCATACAAATATAATGTAATTATTCCTTCTTATTTGACAGTGCTTCTCATGTAATTTAGCATAGCAAGTAAGGGTAATTATCTAATTAATGTCTGTCTTTTTATGAGACAATAAATCTTTTGAAATGTTCCAGGGACCCTCTAAAAAATTCCAAACTTACAAGTCAGACTTCATTTAGAATTTGATTTTGGAAAGTTTGTCAAAAATATCATAAGGTTTTATATGCTTGGCTAATAGAATCACAGGTCACTGAAACAATACACTTAATTATCTATTTAACTAATGTGACAAAAGATTTCAAAGGCAAATACAGAATGTTACGTGGCTATGAGCAAAGCTTCACTCTTAAAATATTAAGAAGACTCGGTTTTCTTAAGTAATCAAAGACATGATGAAGATAGCACAGAGCACAGGATATTGTTTTAGGAAAACATGAAATATTTGTTTTCTAGGCATATTACTTGAAGGGAAAGGCCTGTCACAGTTTCTTATTGTCAAGAGCGGACCAAAAGTTTAGGAAAACCTTGTCCTTTGAGCAGATGAAAGAAAATTTGTAGTTTTAGATAAGTATATTATTGATGTCAAAGTTTATTTTTTAAAACTCTTGGAATAACAATTCAGTTTTAGCCAGCTTAAATACTCAAGGTAAAATTTCCTCTTGTCTCTTTTCCCCCAACTTTCTGTAATCCATTTAGTTTGTCCTTTGTTCTCCTCTTTCCCATTCTGAAGGAACCAACTTGACTTTAGGACAAAATTATTTTCATTTCTCTTAACAAAAAATGCATCTTCATACCTTGACATTTTCTTAGCCAAAAACACATCTTACTTTCCTTGTATACAGAGTTTTTCCCTTATTATTTCTAGTAGTTTCAATCATATTAATCAGAGTTCTTAACCCTTATAAACCTTAATTTCTAGTGAAAAGTTAGAAGTAAGCAATTGTGTACTGTTACACCAGCATTCTTTAGTTTGGCAAATTCATGACTATGTTCATAATTCCTAGAAGCATATGCTTTTTCATTAATACAATATTTCAGTGAAGCACAGGACATGTTTACTAACAGACCTAAATATCTTTAGTTCCTCTGTAGTAAGAAGCCAAAAGTAGATAAAAATTGCGTTCAGTAATTAATGTCTCATTATTTTATTTCCCTTGGAAATGATCTAGATACTCAGTGAATATGCATCATTTAACTTATTTGGTATAACTTTGTTTCAAGTTACTAAAAAGGTTTTGGATATTTTTAAGTAGACGTTGTGTAAAGTATCATTATTCTTGAAAATTTCCTTTGTAAACTTATATCTATTGATTTACTTGTTCTTAACAATTATGTTTAGGTCACCTATTGACACTTCATGAGACATTAAACAGCTGTCATCTTAAGTTTTCTTTCTTGCTGACAGATTTTATAACAGAGATATCATGAGCTTATTTGACTTTTGGTAAATCTAGGTAAAATAAAAGTATTATATTTAATGCTGATAACTCTAAAGATATACCTGTTTTAATTAAGCCAACAAACTTAAACTAACTTGTATTTACTGAAGATTGTCCTAGATCTTGTGACCTTGGAAAACATTTGAGTTAAGTTTATATTTCTGAGAACAGATTTCATTTATATAGTGACTTTTTTTTTGTCCTTAAGCTTGTTTCTCTTTAAGCCAGTAAAATAAGGCTCTTTACAAATTAATTTTGGCAATGCCATATGGAGGTAGGACAATATCACACAATTATAATATACATACATGAATGTATATAAACATACAGATAGATACAAACAGAAAGCTTATAGCTTTTGTTTTAAAGTTCTAGCCATGAAACAGGTATCATAATTTAAAAATCACTAGTTTATAGAAACAGTTGGATCTACAATTGTGTTTCTTGAAGATGGCATGAAGTCAAGTTTGTCTGCTTAGAATGGCTTTAACATGTTTACTAATCTGTGTGGAGATCTTCCAGATTTTTAATTAACCTGTTTTCCCAATAGCCCCTTCCTCCTTTTCTTTTTCTTTCCCTTCTGATAAGTAAGAATCACCTCCCTGAAGTTTGCATTGAAGAGATGGCCCTCAGTTGTGAGAGAAGGCTGGTAGAACATTTACTTCTCAGAAGCACTGGGAAAGAATGTAGGTTCCTCTAAGGAGAACTTCTGATCCTAAATCAAGAATTTTATAATACTTGCAAGGCTTTGGAGGTAAATAGGGAAGGTTTTGGGATTGGTAAAACTGATAGGAAGGCTTTGAATTCTTTCTAGAGTGGCATTTCTGTTTTTGTAAAGACTTAATTTATAAGACAAGTACAGTTGTTTTTACTTCCTCAAAGGATTGGGATGCAACCTGAATAATATCAAGGCTGTTCCACTCATCTACCTACATTATCTTCAGTTTGCTTCTTTATATCAGGGAGAAGATCTTCAACTAAGATGAAAACCAAAGGATTCCTGTGTTCTAGATATAGTGCTATTTATCTTTGTGATGTTTTTCTTTCCCATGGTTAACACAGTTTCATTTAACTTAGGGGAGAAGGTCTTAAAACCCTTCCTATCAGGGTAGCCTGGATGGCTCAGCGGTTTAGCGCCACCTTCAGCCCAGGGTGTGATCCTGGAGACCGGGTTCGAGTCCTGTGTTGGGCTCCCCGTGTAGAGCCTGCTTTTCCCTCTGCTTGAGTCTGTCTGTCTGTCTGTCTGTCTCTCTCTCTCTGTGTGTCTCTCACGAATAAATAAATAAAATCTTAAAAAAAAACCCACCTTCCTATCAAGCTTCCAGTTTGGCTAACTTCTGATCATAGAGTTACTTTAAATTCTTTATAATCTCTTGTCAAGTTTCCTGGCAGTATTGAACCAACCCAGTGGATGCAAGAGGTATCCTCAAAGAGGTATAGAAGATACAATCCTCCCATGATCCAGAGCCACTCCCAAAAATAGCCAAAGGAAAAAAGATTTAGACAATTCCCTTGAAAGCTGGCAGCAATGAGTAAGACCCTATCCACAAATGGAGTGCAACCCATATTTTTGTATGTCCATGTTTTGGGGGTTCCCAATCTGACAGTTGCCAAGCCAACTATTAGAACACAAGGACAGGGCAGCCCGGGTGGCTCAGCGGTTTAGCGCCGCCTACAGCCCAGGGCTTGACCCTGGGGTTCCGGGATCGAGTCCCGCGTCAGGCTCCCTGCAGGGAGCCTGCTTCTCCCTCTGCCTGTATCTCTGCCTCTCTTTCTCTCTCATGAATAAATAAGTCTTAAAAAAAAAAAACACAATGACAAATAAAAAGGCAGTAGCTATCCCTCGGAGAGAAAGGATCTATAACTAATGCATTCCCAAAGGGAAATTCATGAGTCACTATTCAAAGATGTTATTCTTACAAATATTTTTTTGCCTGCCAATCTGAATTCCAGAAGAAAGGAACAATGTGAAATTTTACCTTCCCCTCTTGACCAGACACAACAAACAGAGATCTGGGAGAGCTGGCTTTGGTGGGAATTCTCACCATTTGCTGGCTTTTACCAGTTTTCTCAGGATCCCATGTGCAGGCTCTGAAGCAAGTGGGGTGTCTCAGTGGGTCTCATCCTGGTCACTGGAAACTGTAGAGGAGGATAAATAAATTTCCCTCTACCTTGTATACTGACTCCTTGGCTGAGACCCCTTTTTCTCTAGGGCACCTTCTAAATGAATAGGCTTATCTAGGTTAAAAGTTCTCTACTGTGGTCATTGTAATTCAGAATTATCTTTGGTTAGGGTAACCTTTTGGTTCAGTCTTAAAACACCTGAGTCTTTACACTGGACCCAGGCTGGTTTCCAAGTTGTACCAGTCTGACCCTGGCTCCAGTCCAGTTTCTAAGTCAGGCCTGGTTTGAACTCAGACCCATTCTGACTCTGTACCCAGTCTGACTCTAGCTAGTTTCCAGAACTAGCCCAAGAAAGGAAATGCTCGAAGTCTGGAAGTTTATAGTGCAAAAACTGTGGAGCTGGCATTGAGGTACTTACCCATCACCTGCAGAGGAGCTAGAAAGCCGTGAGCCTAATGCCCAGCAGGTACCTTCCCTTGGTTGCTATTTGCTCCTTGAGGCCATGGGGATTCTCCTTTGGTTCCCTCTTATGACATCAAAACTATCAAAAGATAAACAGAAGCATATTAACAGCACCAAGCCAGAAGTAGTTAAGAGTGCTCCACCAACAGGAGCTTGGGGATGGGCTTTAATAGAGAAAAGATGGAAGAAAACTAAGGAAATTGTTGATTGGATATAGCCTAAATAAAGCCTAGTTGGCTATTTGTGGTTGATAATCCTGAGGATTTTTAATTTTGTGACCTTGAGGCATTTATAGGTTTAGATTTTGGTTTTCTTATGCAGGCAACCATGGCATTAGAGCTGCATCAGTCTAATGACCTCTTTGTTTAACTAATACAACAATCTTATTATAAATTACAATATCATAATCCTTGATTTATCTCAAATTCTAAGTCCCCCTTGGATCTGCCTACTGTCTTCATCTCCTCCAGCACTTCTCTAGGCCCCCCACTTCTATTGCCCCTCACTTAGACCACTGAAGTAGCCTCCTACTTAGTCTCTCCACATCTCTTTTGTGCCTTTTTTCCAGAATGCAGATCAATTGTGACATCCCAACCTCCTCCTACCTCCACTTCCACCTCTAGTACTACTATAATTCCTATTTGTTCTGATTCCTCTTTGCTCTTAGGACAGAGACCACAAGTTTGAACGTGGTCCCTGGCCCTGACATCTGTTCCCTGCCCACCTTTCCAGAAGCACCCTGTTTGTTCCCTTTGCTCCCTCAGCCTCACTGCTCTGTTCAGGTCCTGGAAACCCACTGTTCCTGCCTAGGATACCCTCCCTGCACCCCCATCCCCTGCTTCATAAACCTTATTCATTCCCCACTCTCAGCTCATGCACCACCTCCTCGCTTGACCTCCTTGACATGAATCACATTGTGACCTCCATTTATATAAGTGATTGTTTTCTGTCTGTCTCCTTTGTGTGACTCTAAGGTATACATCTGGCTTAGTGCTGTGCCCCCAGTGTCAGCATGGAGAACTCATTACATATTTGTTGTCGTTGAAGGAATTGCTTTGCCCTCTGGTGGGGAGGAGGGAAAACTTTGTCACTGTAAGAGCACAGGTCAGCCCACAGACACAGATCTCCCATACCCATGTCTGCCCCTACATCTTTCCACATTGAGCCCAACACCTCCCACTTTTGCAGGTGCTTCCAGCCTGAGCATATTTCCCACATCTCTCCCATTCTTTGTCCTCACTGCAATTCTAGACTCCCATTTTTTCAAAATTGTAAAATGTATATAACACAAAAATTACCATTCTAACCATTTTTAGGTGTACAGTTAAGTGGCATCAGGTACATTCACACTGTTGTGCAACCATCACCATGGTCTATCTCTAGAACTTTTTCATCATCCTAGATTGAAACTCTGTACTCATTGAACAAGAACTCCCCACTTCCTGCTCCTGCCTGGTAACCACTGTTCTCTTTACTGTCTCTATGAGTTTGACTGTTCTAGGGACCTCATATAAGTGAACTCATACAGTATGTGTCTTTTTGTGACTGGTTTATTTCACTTAGCATCATGTCTTCAAGATCCATTCCTATTGTAACAAGGGTCAGGATTTCAGAATTTCCTTCCATTCCTTCCATTTAAAGGCTGAATGATATTCCATTTTGTATACCAATGTGCTGTGAACATTGGTATACAAATATCTGTTCAACAGACTCTAGTTTTAATGATGTACTGTAATGTAATTGTAAGATCAAAGAATGCTCTCTTCCTCATCTTGGTATAATGGATTCTTGAGCTATGTGTTTAATTCCTCTTAACAAGTATCTGCTACAAGTATATTTCACTGAGCTGGCTCCAAGTTCAACATCCTTCCTCTGAGAAATTAGACAAGGACAGGGGACATCTGTGCCCGAAAGGGCTTCCACTTGGATGAGGAAACAGGTTCTAGGGACTTTTTTGGATGCTGTGTTGTGTATTCAAACTTAGTCTGAATTCAGAGAGATGGAGAAGATCAGTGTGGACCTGAGTGGCAGAGAAGTTTTAGTAGTTTCCTGTTGCTGCTGCAACAAATTACCAAACACTTACTGACTTAACACAAATTTATACTCTTCTAGTTCTGCAGACCATAGGTCTAAAATCAGTTTCACAGGGCTAAAGTCATGCTGCCAGCAGAGATGGTTCCTTGGAGGCTCTGAGGGGAGAATCGTTGCCTTGCCTTTTTTCAGGTTCTAGAGGCTGTCTGTATCCTTGGCTTGTGGCCCCCAGCTGTTTCTGCAAAGTGCATTAGTCCAGTCTTTGTTTCCATCATTGCATTGCTTTCTGCTCTGAATCTATCTTCCCCCTGCCTTCCTCTTTTAAGGGAACCATTATGACTACATCAGCCCAGCCTGGATGATCTAGGATAATCTCCCCACCTGAGGATCCCTAACTTAATCACACCTGCAGATCCTCTTTTGCCAGGGTAACATATTTGCAGGTTCCAGAAATTAGGACACAGATATATTTGAAAGGGGGACATTATTTAGCCCGCCCCAGAAGGCTTTCTGTGGAAGCATGTGGGCTGGCCTTAACAGGCTTTGCTGAATCTTTCTGTGTATGATTCATCAAACATGGACCCAAGGTCCATGGTGAACGTGGACCCTCCTCATTGTACCTGTTTCAGTATTGTGTATTCTTTAAGTGCCCACTAAGTGTTTCTGACCAGTGAGCAATGCCCTGATTGCTGGATGCATAGCAGCAGTGGACATCATTGGTAGGGAATGTTCCTGGGTCTTTAAAAAATCGACTCATCATCTACATTTATTGAGCACCTCTAAGTGCTAGGTGCTCTGTCAGACTTCATGGACATATAATGGACATTTAGCCCTCACACCCAGCACATATTTTTTTTTCTTTCTTTCTTTTTTTTTTTTTATTTCTCAAGTTTAATCCCTTGAACAGGATAGGATTACTTCTATAGTTGAAAAAAAAAAAAAGACATGGTAGTTATCTAAAAAAAAAAAAAAATACAGGAGTTGTTTCTGGTGCCAAGAGTAGGTGAATCTGAATCTCCAGTGTGCTTTGTCTGGTTTCAATGTAGATGAAGATTAGACAAGGCAGGAGAAGCGTCCTTTGTCCTGGAGGTGGTTGCAGAAACATGTGTTTTCCAGGAAAGGGATCAGTGTCAGGGAATGGAGAGCAACCAGAAGGCGAAGTATGGATGAGCTTGGTGGGATTTGGGTTTGGTAAAAATTCCTAGTAGGCACAGAATGTCCGTTGTGAGTGCTGATTTAAAGATGAACTGTATGTTGTTGCTGAAACCTTTCTTTCTTTCATGTTTGCCCAGGTGTTGTTCCCTAGCACATTTCTCAGAGTTCAGGTCACCACATTAGGGGGTTCTCTATCCTTCACTTATCAAGAACACACAAGCAGCCACAGGATAGGTCCTATTCTGGCCTCAAAAGTAAAACAAAAAGGAGAAAAAAATGTGATTGGGTTTGCTGTTTGGAAGCCCCAGACCTATGTAGCCAGAGGGCAGAGTGCACTGAGGAAGATGGGCTTTGCAACCTCACCAGCCCAGTGAAAGGATTTACCTGCTGGGTGGTGGCACACTTTATTTACTTTTTCACTGATGCCACAGTCTCTTCTGTGAAAGGGACACAAACATAGGATGTATAACATCAGGCTGCTGTCAAGGATGAAAGCATTTACCATACTATCTGGCACACAGTAAGTTCTCAATAAATGCCAGTTGCTGTTCAGTGTTATTTAAGGTTGTAGGGGATATCTTTTCACCTTCAGAGCAAGGTAAGAGAAAATGAGCAAAGTCAATCTTTTTTTTAAAGCTTGTAATAAATCACCCAAAGCTAAAACAAATCAAGTGACTTACAGAAAATGGGGTGAAACAAATCAAGAGATTTACAGAAAATGGGACTTACTGAGTCATTGGCAAGCTTCCTACTTCCTTGCATTTTCCTTTAGCAATTCGTCTGAATCCTGGAATATGTGTTCAGATTGACCTCAGTCTCTTTATGAGAAGATCTTTCAGAATCCAAATCTGCTGCCAAACTTATATGTGAAAGGAGGGAGAAAAGTCTGAAACCTCCAAGGAAGAATATTAATCATTAAAAGAATTACCATGATACAACTAACATTTGTATTGCCTCTGTAGTCGACAAAGAGCTTTGTCACCTGTTCTAGCATACAGTGCTCAAAATAATCCTGTGAGGTGTCTGTGGTGGGTGTTGTTATTAATCCTCTTTTACTAATGAAAATATGAGGTTGAAAGAAGTTAAATGAGTTGTCTCAGACAACACAGAAAACAAGTGTGAGGGTCATGCCTCCATATCCGTTAGAAAAAATCAGTGTCTGATGCTGTTAACATCACCGTGAAGTGATATAAATACGAATACACCCCTTCTCATGTAGGTGGACCCTCCTCATTGTACCTGTTTTTCACAGTGGTCACTTTTGGGTGCTGGGTGCTATTTTGGAAATGCGGCCATGCAAGCATTTTTAGGACACTTTACCAATTATGAGAGATACATACCTCTCACTTTAAAATTCCTTTCCGGGATCCCTGGGTGGCGCAGCGGTTTGGCGCCTGCATTTGGCCCAGGGCACGATCCTGGAGACCCGGGATCGAGTCCCACATCGGGCTCCCGGTGCATGGAGCCTGCTTCTCCCTCTGCCTGTGTCTCTGCCTCTCTCTCTCTCTCTCTCTGTGACTATCATAAATAAATAAAAATTTAAAAAAAAAATTCCTTTCCATTGTTGATCCTAAATGCCCAGTTATTCACTAACCTTGGTTCCAAATGGCTTTTTGCTATATTCAAGGCTCAAATATACCCTTTTCAGACGTGACTTGAGATCAGTGAAGATATTCATATAAAATCCACAGGCTCTAATGGAACATCTAAAAGATGTTAACCCAGAGTTGCCTTATTGGAATATATTGGAATATGTGTCATTTCCTCTGGGGACTAGTTTGAAAAGCATCCCTTATTTGGGTGTGAAAGTTCTGGTGTGTTCATTTAAATATAAGGGTCATATTACTTCATGGTTGTGGTTTTAAGAAGTCAATAAATAACTCCTTTTCTTCCCCACCCGAGTTCAGTACCAGTTGAGAAATGAGGCAGGGAAAGCAAACAGATGGAGGTCAGAGCTTTATCACTGATAAACTGATGAGAGAACTGGCCAGAGAGGTGTGGCCATAAAGGTTGCCAACAACCCAGCCCCAAGTTAGAGCTTTGCTCACTAGTCGTAGCCACCCCGAGGGTGGAGCTTGTCTCTCTAGGTGCCAAGGGGCAGAGCAGAATGTGGGAGTCCTGCAGACAAGCAGATGAGAGCTGATGAAGGTTGGACAGTACAGAGGAGGGTTCTGAATGGAGAGATGGAGAGAGAAAGTGGAGGAGGTGGAAGGAGGAATAGAGGGGAAGGGAGTTAAGCTAGGATGTTCACATTTTACTCCTAAATTCTCTAATCTGCTAAATCATTCTTTCCCAAGGAAGAAGTGAGTAAGAGGTAGGGGCTGAAGCCAAAAGTGTTACACCGGGAAAACACAGGGTAAGTGGAAAGGGGCTTCCTATCTAGTATTTTCCAGGTATTTGTCTACTTCAATGTGACCAACATTTCCAAGAATTGGATGTGATTCCTCCTGTATAGGTAATATCTTAAGGTCATGCAATAGAAAGGATTTGAAATCAGATTTGAGTATGAAGCCCATGTACACCAAGTACACCAAGAACTTCTGATTGGGCACAGACAAGCACTGTGTAAGGTAGTGGGTAATAATGGCTAGAGACAGAAGAGATCATTCCATCTGGGAAGTCAGGGAAATATTTTGGGGCGATATAGCATTTGCAGTGGCCATTGGGTAGAAATTAAATGCCCAGAAATGAAGGACTCTCTGAGAACAAGGAATAGCATAAGCAAAGATAAGGCGATAGGAAATTATCAGGTACAGTTTAGGGAATTGAAAATAGAACAGGTGGAAGTCGCATCAGGTTGAAATGATATATTGGAGTGGGAACCCTTTTCAACACAGAAGGAGCAGAAATGGGCAAACAATCAAATGTAAGGGTTTAGGGAAAGACCAGAGTCAGATCTAATGTCAAAATCTTTAAGCTAGATAAATGAAAGAATGGTAATGGCATTAAAAATATGTGAAAGTCAGGAAGAGAGACTAGTTTTACATTTATTTATCTCTGTAATGTTTAGTTGGATATACTCTTTAGTAGAGATGAATACTTATGTTCATGATTCATACATTCATTCAGGCAATAGCTTTTATTGAGTCCTTATGATGTCCTAGGAGCTGGGGATTTGATAGCAATCAAACATAGGCATAGTGCCTGTTCCTGAGGAGCTTACAGCCAAGTGGGTGGGAGGACAGATGAAATCAGACAACCCTTGTGTGAAATCATTACTGCAGTATTGGCGACAGAGGAGACATACAGGGTGCTTTGAAGGCCTGTAATAAATCAGGGGTCCAATCTGGTTGTGAAGGTTAGGAAACATTTGATGAAGTGACACCTGAGCTGAAAGCTGAAGGATAAATAAGAATTAACTAGTCCAAGAAGACAAAGAGCAATGCAGGCAGAGGACATTCACATAATGAATATTGTATGGCAATAGCGAACAGCAAGTCTCCCTGCTACCCACAACTGCATGGGTGAATATTGGTAACATAATGGTGGGTGAAAAACAAACAGGCTCTGGAGACTATATTCTGCATGATACCTTTTTACAAAGTTTATAATATATATATATATATATATATTTTAATTTTTATTTATTTATGATAGTCACACAGAGAGAGAGAGAGAGAGAGAGGCAGAGACACAGGCAGAGGGAGAAGCAGGCTCCATGCACCGGGAGCCCGACGTGGGATTCGATCCCGGGTTTCCAGGATCGCACCCTGGGCCAAAGGCAGGCGCTAAACCGCTGCACCACCCAGGGATCCCTCTTTTTACAAAGTTTAAAAGAAAAACAACCCTAAACAATGGATTGCTCAGATATACAAATATATATGATAAAGCAAACAAAAAGGCAGTGAAAAGTAACCCCAAAATTTAGAGAGTAAAAATTCAGAGGAGGACCAGCAGTGGGGGATGGGGAGGGTCACAAAGGGGCACACAAGTTATTGGTAATGTTCTAGATACTAAGCTCTATAGAGCTCATTGTAATATTTTAAATACATAAATAAAGAGGGCCATGCATCAGCCAATTTAAATAGTGTGATAAACCAATAATTAAGATTAATCCAATTCTAGGCACAGGAATTATTTTTAAAGAGATTATGCTGAGTTTTAGGAGCTTAAAGTATATAAGGAGGCTGGAATAGAAAAGCACAGGGTGAAGGGGAGAGATAAGAAATGAATCGATGGCTGAGCTCCAGACCATGGAGAGCCTTGCAGGCCCTTTTAGGTGGGTTTTCCCTTTATCCAAGAGCTGTGGGAGCCATTGAAGGATTTTTAAACAGGAGACAGGCTTCAAAATTTGCTTTTTGAAAAAGGTAACTTTGCCTTCAGTGTAGTGACCAGATTGAAGAGAGGCCAGAATGAATGTGGATGAACCATTTAAGAAACATAGGCATGGTGCCTGTTTAGATGTAAGATGGTAGGAACTTAAAATAGGGTGGAGGTTTTAGTGGCAGTGGTGGTAACAATGATGGCAGTCATGGTGTTGGTGGTGGTGATGGTGATAGGGATGGTGGTGTTGATGGTAGTAGTAATGATGGTGGTGATGGTTCTGGTGGTGGTGATAGTATTGGTGATGATGATGCCTTTGGTATTGGAAATAGAGCTAAACGGCCAGATTTGAGAATATTTAGGAAGTAAAATCCATTGACTTAGGGATAGATTTGATAGATGTTTTGATGGAGAGGAAGACATCAAGGATGATTCTTAGGTTTTGGCTTGTCAGTAAAGTGGGGATGGAGCAAGAAGGAGAAATCTGTAATTCAGTTCTGGGCATGGTGAGTTAGAGATGCTTTCTTAGGTTCCACCTTTTCCTCAACTCCTTTCCAGAGATGATGTTCTCACTTTCCTCTTTACTGCCTAAATGAGAGCTCACAAACTTAAATTCTTTCTGAAGTCAGGCAGGTAATTGAAGTGAGTGAAGCTGGCAGGGAGATAGATATTCAGAATGGTGAAAACATGGTTGTGACTTGACTCAGTGCACTGAGAGGCTGAGTGTTTTTCAAGAGGAGCAAAAAAAAAATCATAGTTCTTATGTTTATTAGTGAGCAACTGCTTCAGTGCTTGAAAAAAACAAAATAAACCACACACACACACACACACACACACACACACCCAAAAAAAACCCTGTAAGGCCCAGTTCTGTGGATTAAGCAAAACTGATCTTGGGACCTATGAGTAGCCAGATTAAAATTTGGTTCTAAATCTTTCTTTAACACTAATTTATTCATCATATTATTGGTTAAGTACATTTCAATACAATAATTTGGATCAAAATATTCTGATAACATAGCATTATTAAGAGTTGCTTTTGTTTGGATTTTACCAAAATGTACTGTATATTCAGTTATAGAACATCATTTCCAGTTTTTAAAATTTTCATTTTGAAAATTTTTACATCTTCAGGAAGGTTGTACAGATAGAATGATGAAGCCTCATATACCTTCACTCAGATTTACCATTTATAAGGCATTTCTCCATATTGGAGTTCTCTTCACCCAAAGAGCTGAGCCCCTCCCCTCCATTTCTGAACCATTCCAGAGTAAGTTGCAGACATCATGATCCCTAATACTTCCATATGTATCCCTGCAGTACAGTGACATTCTTTTAATAACCACAGTCATTGATCAAATTGAGGATTGATGCAATACTTATATATAATACACAGTTTATATTCAGTTTTGCAGTTCTTTTCTGACCCAGAATCCAGTTGGATCACTCATCGTATTTGGTCACCATGTATATTTAGTCTCCTGTAATCTGGAACAGTTCCTCATGTCTTTGATGACATTGACATTTTTGAAGAGCACAGGCCAACTATTTTATTGAATACCCTTTATTTTTAGTTTGCCTGATTGGTTCCTCATGGCTAGACTCAGGTTATGCATTGTTGGCAGCAGTAGTACTGTGTAAGCTTTGTGTTGCCTGTGTGTTACATTGGGAGGCACATATCACTTTGATTGTCGAGGGAAGCATGTATCTGCCAGATTTCCCCACTTACAGGAATTTAGCCCCTTTGTAATCAGCAAGTACTCTGTGGAGAGACACTTTGAGACTCTGTGAATAGTCTGTTCACCAACAGACTCTCACTGAGTAGTTCAGAATCCACTGAAAATTGCCATCTAAATATGTCATTACTATGTAGGTTGCACATCTATGATTTGAGTTATTTACATATGTATGTATGTATGTATTTAGAGAGCACACACACAAGTGAGGGGAGGGGCAGAGAGAGATTGAGAGAGAGAGAGAGAGAGAGAGAAACCTTAAGCAGACTCCTCAGTCAACCCAGAACCTGAAGTGGGGCTCAGTCTCACAACCCTGAGATCATGACCTGAGCTGAAACCAGGAGTCAGATGTTCAATGACTGAGCCACCCAGGTGCCCTACAGATCGTGATTTTTTAAAAAACCGACATTTCTCCTATGTTTATTAGTATTCCACTGTAAGAAAGAGCTTTCTCTTCCCCATTTACTTACTATTTATATCTTTCTTTATTCCAGTGGACACCTGGATTCTTTTTCTGTCCAACATCTTCTAACCTATTATTGTTGTGATGCCCAAACTGCCCACAATTGGCTAGTGGGAGCCCTTCAAGCTGCTCCTGTATTCCTTGTCATGTCCTCATCAGTTTCTGAAGATTTACTTTCTTCCACAAGATGCTTGTAGCTTACTCAGTACTTTCCCTGCCCTAGCCCTAGAATTAGCCATTTACCCAAGGACCCTGCTTCTTTTTAGTGGGGAATGTATTTAGAAACTAAAACTAAAACCATTGGTAAAATGTCATTGATTCTAGGTGCTTCCAGGGGACAGAGCTAGGAGGCATGTATTTTTAAAAATGCAAAGGTTTGGGACACCTGGGTGGCTCAACTGTTGAGCGTCTGCCTTTGGCTCAGGGCATGATCCCAGGATCCTGGGATCGAGTCCCACATTGGGCTTCCCGCAGGAAGTTTGGTTCTTCCTCTGCTTGTGTCTCTGCCTCTCTCTCTTTCGTGAATAAATTTTTTTTTTTTAAATGGAAAGATTCATACTGATACTTATAAATCCAGTCAAACACTAGAGGGCCTTTCTTATTTTCCCTCATTGTATCCTTTGGTCTATCTTCCTTCTCTCACAGTGAGTACCTGGCCTGACAATATCAACATATTTGCTCATTTAAAGCATGAATTTTAAAGCAGTTTTTTAAAGAGTGTTCTTCTTTGCCTCCCTTCTCTAGCTGCTGAGCTCGTTTATTTTGATATTCTTCAGTTTCTATAGTTTTTCCTGCTTAACTTTCTCACTTATAAGCATGTTCAGGTTTCTCTAAGTATGTCTTTGCAGAGGTTTCACCTTGTAGAAGTACTATATTAATATTATTTATCATAAATCATACAAAGAACAAGTGAGTCTGGAATGGGGGTTGTTGCTAATAACTTCCATCCTCATGACAGTTTACAGTTTACCAAGGACTTCTTTACGTGTGCTACTTTATTCATCATGCTTTGAATTCCTTAGTCCCAGACAAAATGAACAGTAGATAAGTAAACCCAGGACTTCATGAATGTTTCACATAGTAGGACTTAAGTAACACCTGCTGATTTTTAAAAAGATGCATTTAGAATCTATGACTGATGAAAACATGTATCCTATAAAAGCATGGGATAATCCTCAGCAATAGATAATCTAAAATGTTTTATATTTACGTAGGCATTGTTTGCTATTATTATTTTGTAGGAATTTTCATATATTCCTCAGATTTTTTTTTTTTGAGAGAGAGAGAGAGAGAATGAGTGTGTAAGTACAGGGGGAGGAGCAAAGGGAGAGGGAGAGAGAGAACCTTAAACAGACTCCATGCCTAGTGTGGAGCCCCATATGTGGCTTAATCTCATGACTCTGAGATCATGACCTGAGCCTAAATCAAGAGTTGGACGCTCAACTGACTGAGTCACCCAGGCATCCCCAGATTGATATTTTTAAAGGATATCTGCTTCCTAAACATACACTGAATTACAAATGCCTTCAAAGGGGTGATTCTGAAACACAGCTACATGTGGTAGTGCTTGGAGAGATGTGACTGGGGGCTGCACCGCTTACTGATTAAATCAGACTCTTTAGAGTAGGCATCAATTCTTTTTTTTTTTTTTTAAGATTTTATTTAACAGAGAGGGTGTGCACGCACAAGCAGGGGAAGAAGCAGAGGGAGTGGGAGAAGCAGGCTCCTTGCTGAGCAGGGAGCCCATGCAGGGCTTGATCCCAGGAGCCTGAGATCATGACCTGAGCTGAAGGCAGACACCTAACTGACTGAGCCACCCAGGCACCCCAACATCAGTTTTTTTTAAAGCTGTACAGATTTCAGTGAGCAGCCACTATCTGGCTGAAGAAAGGCTCTGCTATTTTGGAGAGAGAGGCTTCAGTCACAGCTAAACACAAGAGAACTTGATTTGGGCCAGATTTCTGGTTTAAATACTGATACCTAAAAGTAATATAAGGATCTATTTTGAGATTTACCTAGCAGTTAAAGGCACTGAACGTATTCTTTTTTTATTAGCCAGCCATATTCTCTTTATTCTGAGAATTACATGATTTTCACATTTTAATGTTTAATGTTATCTAAAATTGAGGTATGCGTGTGTATGCATGCACACAAATGTGTACATACACATGAACATGGTCATATTCTAAAGCTGTACCTAGAGCAGAGTTCTTAAAAACTCAGTATTCATCAGGAATACCTAGAGTACTTGTTACAAGTATGGAATTGTAGGCCAGTTTGGGCCTTCTGGAAGGATCTGGGTTAGCCAGCCCAGCAAGGGATTCTGATCCACTAGGTCCCTAGACTTTGAGCAGCCATTTTCAAAGAGCCATCCCCCTCACTCCCTCCACAGCAGTGTCAGCATCACCTAGGAACTGCTTAGAAATGCTTGTTCTCAGGACTTTCCCCAGACCCACTGAGTCAGAAACTCTGGAAGTGGGGACCAGCAATCTGTATTTTCACTGGCACCCAGAAATTCTGATGCAGGATAAAGTTTAGGAACCACTGTTTTCAGAAATACTGCCAGTGCTCCCATACTTCCTTGATGATAAGAATCACCCAGCATACTTTTAAAAACACAGAATCTGGGCTCCACCCCAAATCTGTTGAATTACGGTTCCAAGGGGACAATAATTCCATGGCGACAGGTGGATAGTCTGTATTACTAATAAGTATCCAAGGCCATTCTTATCTTCAGACAAATTTGGGAAGTACTGAGAAGGGAAAGCCAAGGATGTACCAGTTCACAGTCACATTCCCTAGTTAGGGGTTGTCTCTGGGTTTTGTGTTCATTATCAGATTTAAATTTTATAACAGCCTTATGAAAGTTGATAATTCAAACTCATTTTACCGATGAAAAAACTGATGTTTGGAGAACTTAAAAAACATATCTAGGGTCAGATCGATAGTAAACCAGAGAGCAGGGACTCAAGTCACGAACTTTCTGACACCAAAGCCTTTATTGTTAAACTGTCCTAAGGTAGTTGCATGCAAATCCTCATCACTGTTATTACAATATAGTGCAGCCTTGGAGATAGATACTTGCCCAGGATCATTCCTTGTTTCAGCAGTTAAGAACCGCCAGCTGTAACCCCAGCCTGCTTTGCGGACTTTCTTCCCCACTGCTTCTCAACATGAATTGTTCCCTCCAACAAGGCCATTTCACTCCTCACCCTTGACCTCCCCTTGCTCACTCCTGCCTCTGCTGTTATACTTAATGCACCTTCACTGATGGAATCTCTTCATCATCTTGTCCCCTAGGCCTCTTACTTTCTCTTCCCTTGCTTCTCCCCCCAGAAGGACTGCTCTTTCTCTTCTGGAACAGTCCAAACCTCAGCTGTGCCTCAAGACTCTTA
Source organism: Canis lupus familiaris (assembly GCF_011100685.1). NCBI lineage: Eukaryota > Metazoa > Chordata > Mammalia > Carnivora > Canidae > Canis > Canis lupus. The sequence goes on along the minus strand of NC_049222.1, from coordinate 93,414,608 downwards.
GTCTAGTGTTCTCTGTGGAGCCTCCCTACCCACACTGGCCTCGGTGAACGCTCTTGTATGGGACCTACCATGGTGCATGCACACTCTCTTTGTCTGCAGCATGGAGTGCCCTGCACACGGACCTTCATCTTCCATCTACATTAAGTAACTTGAAGATGCTCCTCTGTTTCTGGCTAAGTAGTAGGAATTGCTAAAATATCTCTTGACCTACAATAAAGTCAATGCAGCTAAGATCCACAGAAAATGAAGGTGGATTTTAAAAGTAAATACAAGTTGTGGAGTTTTCTGGGAGAATCTGTGACAGACACACTGATGATCATATGAGCAATCACTAGATTTGCAAGGGTAGATGAATTTAATGACTGTCCCTTAGAGTTCAGTTTGTGGGACTCCTCCCCTCTCTTCCAAACCCAGAAAAAGCCAGGGAAATCTTACTTGGTGGGGATGGAATGACAGTGGCATGGGGGGAGCAGATGGAGGTGTAGTATATGCTTAATAAAGGGGAATACCTTTTGTAAAAAAATTTGCATTGTGGTCATTCCAGGTGATAATGTATTTTCTTTTAAAATGGAATGGATAATGCCTTTTCTGGTTTCCTTACACATGTTAGGGTATCGTAGTATTTTGGGACAACAGTTTCCCAAGAGGTAACATGAAACAAAGTCCAGCGTTCTGGAGCCTAGACCAGGAGGAACATGTCCCTGTGCCTCTGAGCTAGGGTCGGGACCAATGCTGGGGAAAGGTCGCCACCTACTGACCAGCCTTAGTCACACTTTTTCCTCCAGTTTGGTTTGGCTCAGAGGAGATGTCTAAAGAGCCTGGACCCTAGGCTCAGGAAAGTTCTCTGCCAGCACCCACCATATTTCATGGCAAAGTTCATGAGGACATAGCCACACAAAGTATAGTATTCTAAGTTTCTGTCTTCTATAAGAGTCTCTCTCATGAAAAGAGTTCTCCTTTGAGGAAACATATCAGCAGCCTTGGTGCAGAAAATGATAGAACTTGTATTTGGTTGAATGCTGCTTATATAGAAGTTATGGTTCCACCACATAGATTTCAAAGACAGCTCTGTTGTTGAGGGGTGGAGGGGGAAGTTAGGACTTAGTTCTGTTTTGGAAGCGTTAGAAGCTGTTTAAAGGTCTTCATTTCATTTAAAGATAAAACTGTATTCTCTGACACATTTGGGAATGGGGAATTTGCATCAGAAAAGTGTCATTACAGGGCGGGGGTGGGTGTGTGTGTGTGGGGGAAGCCTGGGTGGCTCAGTGGCTTAGCACAGCCTTAAGCTCAGGGAGTGATTCTGGAGGCCTGGGATCAAGTCCCAGGTCAGGCTCACTGCATGGAGTCTGCTTCTCCCTCTGCCTGTGTCTCTGCCCCTGCCCTCTTTCTCTCTCTCTCTATCTCTCATGAATAAATAAAATCTTAAAAAAAAGTGTCATTACGGGATGAGCACTGGGTATTATACTATACGTTGGCAAATTGAACTCCAATAAAAAAATATACAAAATAAAAGTGTCATTACATACATGGTAGAGTTCTGGAATGTTGACTCAAGTGAGGAGAAACTGACAAAACAGCACCAGTATCTTCTGATAAACCATTCAGCTTCCAGTCATACATCCAGGAGACAGTCCTAATCACTTGTCCTCTCAACACTCTGCTGGTTCAGTCTGAAGAGTGCACGAGAGGGGACAATATGGTTGGATAGGATTTGTTTCCTCCACCAGGAAAATGCATCTGGGACACATGATGGTAGGTGTAAGAAAGGCTACTTCCTAAATCAAGTGAGAACCAAAATTAGACTCTTTGATTTCTTTGGTGGAAGCAGTATCTGAAAGAAAAGACACTTTCATGAGTGGGTGTACAAAGGAATGGAAAAGAGTGGAAGGACTGTGAGGGAGGAGAAGTCAGTGTTTCTCCAGTAGCCAGAGAAAGACTTCACAAGCTGTGCTTTGGTGGACGGCTTTTGGGGGCTTCCCACTTTCATCCCAGCAGCACCTAATCCCTGGGGAATTCCAGCCTTCTGGATCCTGATAAAGTCACATGAAACTTAGCTCCCCATTGAGAAGCACTCTCAGGAGGGTTTTACCTAACTTGGAATGAGAGGAGGGGAGTGCTACTTAGCCCAAAGGACTAGTACCCACACCCAACACAGGGTGCTGGGCACTGGGCTAATTGCCTTGCACAGGTCAGTTCATGGATGCTGCTACAGCCCAGTGCAGGAGGAAGAGCAGAGGCTCAGGGATGGATGATCAAGAACTTGCCTGCTGTCCCAGAGCTGGCAGTGAGAGGGCTGCATTCTGAACCCAGTTCTGCCTGAACCCAGAATCAATTATCCATGTGACATTGTAAACCTGTAATGATGGCATTTCAGAAATTGCTAGTAGGATTATTTTGGAGCTAGAGATGCTACAAAGGACCCCAAGGGCTCACGTCTTTCTTAGATATAAGAGGCTGTCCTGCACTGTGAATGACAGAGGATTCCCTTTCTCTCCTCCCCTCCCCTCTCCTCTCCAACTAAAGATTTTATAGTTTCATTAAAGTTGTAGATGACCTTAAATGGAAAAGCAATGTTTACCTGTCTGCTGACTTGAACGTATGTTTGTGTGTGTGTGTGTGTACACACATAGGCTTGTGCGTGTGTTTCTTTTGCACGGAGCAGGGATATTGAACCAAGAGTAGGGACCCAGTGCTAGAAGATGGATCCTGCATGAAGAACCCTGGACTGGGAGCCAAAGGTCCTCAGTTCTAATTCTGGCTCTGCCATTTATAGCAACAATAGCAGCAGCTAACCGTTGAGTGCTCACCATGTGCTGGGTACCATTCCAAACATTTCCTATATCTTAACTCACTTAATCCTCATGGCCATTCTATGGATGAGTATCATTCTCATTTTACTGATATGATAAGAAAATTGAGGCACACAGTGGTTAATTTTTTCCAGGTCACACCAGCTAATAAATGATAGGAAGTTGGCTTAAACTTGGGCAATCTGGCTTACTACATTAGTAATACTGTCACTCTGCTAACATCTGCAAGTTGTGTCAATTAACCTTTATGGGCTTTAGTTTTCCCTATTTATAAATTCATGTTTTTAACAAATATTGAGTCCCAAGCTTGTGTAAGACATTACAGATCAGAGATGGGAAGGACTGTGTACACAGACTCCTTTCCACCTCCTGCCACCCCGCACTCTTAGCATGTACACACAGAGTGCAAAATGCAAAGGAGAGGGAGTCTGGGAAAGGCTGCAGGAGAAGCTGGCTTTGGAACTTGATCGAAGGCTGGATACTGGTCCAGAGACAGCATCACAGGCAGAAGTAAAGCTGAAGGCGAGTTTGGGGATGTTTACAGGAACTAGCGTGTTTTGAGTGAAGAACGGACTCTTGGGCCCGGGTCACTGCCAGAGTGAGAGCAGGAGGCTCAAGATTAAGGAGTCAGGACCAGGACCATTTGTATTTGAAGTAGTATGTACTTTACATTTGTGGAGGGCCACAGTAGAGGCAGGGAGACCAGTGAGGAGAACTGAGGGCCTCAAGTGTTTACAGAGACTGAACCATGCCCATTGCCAGAAGCTTTGGGAAGCAGGATGGTGAAGGTGAATAGGGTAGAGGAGGGGTTCAGTAGACAGAAAAACTGAGAGGGTGACAGTGGCCTGCAGTGAAGGACAGTTGAGTTACTGACTTATTCCACCTGACAGCCCTGTGGACTCTGTAGGCAGATGAGTTTGGCCAGAGTTAGAAGGTTTATATGGTTGAAGGTCAGAGTAATGATCTTTAGAGGAAGATGGTAATGATGGCGATGTGCCAGGCTTTTCCCCACCCATGTTATCTCTATAATTAGCAGAAGAGTACTGCTCGACAGGTGAGTGACTTTCATTTTAGAGGATTTTTTCTTTCCCTTGAGGGACAACAGAACAGAGTGCTGACAGGGTAGACTCTGAAGCCAGAAGACCAGGACAAGTAGGGGAGCTTCTTATTGGGCAAAGAATGTAATCTTTCTGTGCCTCAGTGTGTTGTGTGTGTGCATTACATCGGGGTAACATGGCTCCCCTCATAGGGCTGTTGTGGGGATTAAATGTATTAATGCAGATAAAGTGCGTGGCCTCGGTAAGCACATAGGAACTGTTGGCTCTTCCTACTGGTGAGTAAACTGAGCTGCTGGGCCGCAGCTAGGAGAGGCCACCCAGCTCCAAGGCCTCTTTACGTTCCTCTGTGCCATGTCTGAGCGAGAGTGGGGCCCTCCCAGAGGTGCTCAAGAAGGATGGTGGGAATAGCATGTTCAGGTGGAAGGAGGAAGAGGAGGACGAGAAGCAACCAGGAGAAATTTGGAGGAGGAACAACAATAGAGAACTTAAAAAAAAAATCTTTTCTATTTTTTCTGGCTGTTAAATTAAAATGGTCTCACTCTGAAAATTAAAACATCCTAAAACTAAATTTCTATCATCTGTGATCTAGCCATCTGCCCTATTCCATCAGCCAGCCATTGCTAGTGGACTTTGGAAAAACAAAAGCCAACAGGAAATTATAATATCATAGAAAGCGGGAGACATGACTCCAAAGAGCAGAGGTGGTTGATAGGCCAGATGCAGGAGTGTCAGGTCCCTGAGGCTTGGTGTAGGGAGGGCAGGGGGAGCACGTATCAGAGTCAGGGTGGGAGTCCCTCAGTTAGGTTTGGGGTGAATCCGGTGTAGGTCAAGGAATGGACGTACAGCTCCAGAATAAGGGGGGTGGCACAGAGAGTTGTGGGGCCAGGAAACTTTGTTTTGCTCTGGACCTCTTTGGGGGTCTGATGAACTTAAGGACCTCTTCTCAGAATAAGGTACCTAAAATAAAAGACGTGGGATTATAGCAGGTAGACATTTCTGTCCACAAACACTTTGGAATTCAGAACTCCTGTAAAGATAATTCCAGCTTTCGGATATGGCACTTCTTGAAGACTCCCTGCTTAGAAGCTGTCTAAATCCTCTAAACCTTGTGGGTATAGAAAGCTAAAAATATACCCAGAATTCCGAATGAGCCAGATCTCTAGCTTCAGACAGTGATTTTGGATAAGGGCGTATCTTTAGGTGATTTGGAGTCCCTAAAACATAGAGAAGTTATGTAAATATTAGCATCACCACCCCCGTTTACTTATTTCATAAGGGTATTGGCAGAATGAAAAATACTTTGGAGACTTCATGTGCTGATCAAGTCCCTATAGAGTCCAAAAAAAAAAAAAAAAAAATCCACTGCGACCCAAGGGCAAGTAATCCTGGGTTATTGACTCATTACAGTACATTCTTGGTATGCTCCACATGCTTGCAAGGCAGCTGATGCGCTTTCCTGTGGGGCTGGATCCACTCCCCTCACCCCCACATGAGCATATATGGGGTTTAAATTTACAAATACAGTTCAGATAATCACCAGTAACCCATCTTGGACAAGGGGGAAGACAGGAAGAAGGCTGACAGCAGGCATGGCCCAGGGCAGATTTGTTGGGGTACATACACTAGAAAAAAGAGTTTTAGAGATTTTCCTTATCAGCCATTTATCAGAAATTGACTGAGCCTGCCTATGAAGTCATCATTAATATAGCAGAGGGGAAGTTGTACATCCAGTGATCCCATTTACTGTTCAATTGTGATTCTATATTTTTTCCCAGGTCACAGGAGTGCGTCTATAGGACTTTTCTGCTCCTTCCTACTAGGAGCTTTTCTGCTCCTAGATATGAAATCATCATCCCAACTACATCCATTGTTGGAAGTACTATTTTGGATTGGCCCTGTGTAATGTGAAATGAAGAGAAAAAGTGTGTAGCTGAATCCCGATATGGAAATCCAGACTTAAAAACATTCTCTGATGGTTTGGCATCCGTGGGATAAATTGGTCATAGTTTTCAACAACTCAGATCAAAGCCAAATGCTGTTTGCATTCAGACAGTGATTCAGGGACCATGTCTTATTTGGTTTCTTTGAAAATAGAGCACAGACATTTTTTCATACCTTTGAGAGAAATCTTTTGGCTGCCAAATTTGTGCCTAGTAAATGTTATTGTACCCTAATACAAAGTTTTACATCTTGTCTCAAGTGTCTTTTGCAGCCTTGCTCCACCATCCCCAAGCTGAGTGGCTGGTTGCAATGAAGGTCTCCTGATGGTAATGTGAAGAAGAAAAAAACAGGCCAACTGGTAAAGATAAAAAAGAAATGAGAGTAAATAAAACACATATGGAAGGTCTACTTTCAGAGTTAAAATGTATACCAGTGTGTATGCAAATCAGCCCTCCAAATAGAAAATCTAGGCGGGGCCCACCATAGGCATGATCATAAGTAGCCAAGTTTGCTTTCTGTGGCCTTTCATTCCCCTGACCTGGGTATTTCTCCAGCACCTCCATCCCTGTTCTTTCTTAGGCTTCTTTTCCATCCTTCTGAACCTGCTAGAGAACCAGAATTGCTCCTGTTTCAGGGCCCACTTCAGGACTCCTCCTCTTGCCTCACATTTCACTTCTACTCTCCCTACAGACTCCTGTGTCCAGTGTGCCTTTCCTCCTGAGGGCATTGCTCATCAGGGAGGAGCTCCAGGGGTAAGTGAGAATTCTTTATATGACCATTCTTTTTTTTTTTTTTTTTTTTTTGAGAGAATGAACACGCACAAGCTGGGAGTAGGGGGTAGGGAGAGAGAGAGAGAATCCCAAGCAGACCTCCCGCTGAGCTCAGAGCCACCAGCGCAGAGCTCCATCTCATGACCTTGAGATCATGACCTGAGTGGAAACCAAGAGTCAGATGCTTAACTGACTGAGCCGTTCGCAGGTGCCCCTAAATGGTCGTTCTTAAATAAAAATTATTAATTCATAGCCAGTTCTTGATTTTTGATGAACAGATTATGTTTTAAAGATTATTTTCTGACTTAATTTTGTTCACTTACCAGACTTTATCAAGTGTCTCTTACATAGAGTGCAGTGGCTTTGGTGTAGTGGGCATCAGAGGAGAGCCCAGTTGTTAGTGGAGGGGGCAGAGGTCCTATACACAAAAGGTTAAAGAGCATGGCAAGATAGAGTAACAATTCAGAGATGAAGCAGGCTGGTTTTAACAAATGCTTATTTCATACACTGAATGTGGCAGACACTATTTTAAAGGCTTCCCAAATATTAACTCATTGAGTCTTCAAAGCTGTGGTCATTCCTGTTCTGCAGATGGAGAGACAGCCACAGAGAGTAACTCCCCCAGGGTTACTTGTCAATTAGTGCGGAGTCAGTACTAAATCCCAGCAGTTTGACTCCAGGGTCTGGGTCCTTAAAGCAGCTCCATGTGGCATCTCCAGCTTTAGGATGAGGACTAAGTGCAGGACACAAACAAGGATTCTGATTTGTGGAAGGGTCCATTCCAGGTGAGCTAAAGAGGGCAGAGAGGGCTATCTGACAGAGGTTCTTTACCCTGGCTACCCATTATAGTCACTGGGAAGTTTGAGAAAGTCCCAAAGACCAGATCTTATCCAGGCTGCTAAATCAGAATCTCAGGGGGGAGGCCTGGCCAGGTGTGTGAAGAGGGCCGCCAGGTAGAAGACAGCCAGCATGAGAAGCCAGTAGGGGGATGAGGCTCCAGAACTAGAGCCTCTGAGTGGACAGGAGCTCAGGAAGACAGGAGGGCGGAGGGCAAGGTGGTCAGGTGTTTCTCTCCCACCACCAGTCTCTGGGTCTTCCTTTCAGCCCCGCTGCTCCCTTCTTTCTCCTCTTTTCTGGCCTCATTGTCCTTCCTTATCTTTTGTTTTCTTTTCCTTCTCTATCAACCCTTTACCTTCTTCTTTCCTGCATCCTCCTGCTGTTCTCTTATTTCCTTCTCCTGCCCACTGCTTCCTTCCATTTCCTGGCCTTTTGGCCATTTCACTTGACATTGCCCCTCCTCCCAGCAGAAGGTGGGCAGAGGCAGAGTTGTGACTTGGATGAATCTCGATGCTCATTGGCAATGCTCCTGAGGGAATTGGGGGAAGGCCTGGAACGTGTAGACCTGGCTCCCCAGTAGTGTAATTCGTGTTTGATACTAGTAAGGGCCATATTCCCTGGGGACCTAGGGTATGTGCACCTGGCTTTGAGGTTGAGAAATATGAGTTTGGAAGGTGTGTGAAAAACTGCCCTCAATATAGTGGCTTAAATAACCCAATTCACATCTCACAGTTCTGTAAGATAGAAGTCTGACATGGGTCTCACTAAGACTAAGGTCCAGTGTGAGCAGGACTGCTTCCTTTTTGGAGGTTCTAGAGAAGATTCTATTTCATTGTGTTTTTCAACTTCTAGTGTTTTCCTATGTTCTCTGGCTCCTGGCCCCATCCTCCATCCTCAGAGCCAGTAACCTGGCACCTCTCTGGCCCTACCGTGGTTGCCAAATCACTTTCTCTGAAGCTCTTCTTCTGCCACCCTCTTCCACTTTTAAGGGCTCTTGTGATTGATTCCATTGGACCTATGTGGATAATCCAGAATAATCTCTCTCTCTCTCTCTTTCTTTCAATTTATTTATTATTTATTTATTCATTCATTCATTCATTCATTCATTCATTCATGAGATTCAGAGACAGGCAGAGACATAGGCAGAGGGAGAAGCAGGCTCCCTGCAGAGAGCCTGATGTGGGACTTGATCCCAGGACCCCAGGATCACAACCTAAGCCAAAGGCAGACACTCAACCACTGAACCACCCAGGTGCCCCCAGAATCATCTTTCTATTTTAAGGTCATTTTTTTTTTTTTTTACCAACTTTAATTCCACCTGCACCTTAATTACCTTTAGCCACTTAACATATTCACAGATTCCAGGGATGAGGATATGGGCATTTGTAGGGGGAAGGAGGACATTATTCTCTCTGTAACAGCCTCACAGAGGAGGAGAAGTAGACAATAAGGATCATTCCATATGGACAGAAGAGCACATGCAGAGGTTTGGGGACTTTGAAGAGTATTCAAGGTAGGTTTGAGGAACCATAGTAGTGTAGTATCACTTGGTGGTGTCCTGCAACTGGTTATGACATATACCATTTATACAATAAATTTTATTCATAAATTTTACATCTAATAGTTTTAATCACATATCTGATCAAAATGTCTTCCAATAAGCAGTACTCTGTGGAGGCAGTAGAGTGTTGTGGCTGAGAGCATGTGCCCTGGAGCCATAGCTAGGTTCTAGTCCTACTTCTATCACTTATTAGATAGATATCTGTAAGGATTGAATGAGATTAAGAATCTCAAGTACCTTGCCTCAGCTGCTGGCACACAATAAATCCCTAATAAATGTGAGCTTTTCTGATTGCCATAACTAAGCTGTATCTTAAGCTTATGGCTTATAACTTGCCACTCACATTTTCTCCTTCATGTCCACTTCTTGCTGGAAGAAAAATGAAAGCAGTGGCAGGAAGAACATTTCTGACCTAGGCAGCCAGCTGAGATAGCATCATTATTATTGAGCTCAGACTGTCTGACTGCTGGTCCCTAAATTCAATCTAGAATCTAAGGACTCTCTGCTCCTGCTGCTTACGCCAATAGCCCCAAATGGTATCTATAGCTGAGTTTTAAATGACATTTGGTTACAAGACAGAAGACAGAAAAGCATGGGGATGGGGGAGGCGGTGTCCAGGCTGAACTGAGACTTTCTCAGGTAGGATTAATAACAGAAGTGAGTGGGCCTGAGCAGTGACTTCTGTACAAATATTTTTTTTTATTTCTGAAAGTCAGTTGGAAAATCTTGACTCTGTTTTATCCAGGAGTGAGATAAATTCCACTTTCAGTAGGAATTTGGGAATGCATATACTTCTATTAGGTGCTGTGTTCCAGGGCTATATTGTTAACCAGTAACTGAGAACATGTATAAATGGCCTGGATTTTCAGGACAGTTGTCTGACAACCAAATGGATAAGCTACTGTATCTGACCCCCAAAGGTTGACCAGCTGGTCTGAAAGGGGGCATTGTGTAATTACTGTGGAAGCAAAATGTCTCTTGTTTAATGTAATACTGATCAGATGATAGGAGGATCTCAAAAAGAATGTGAACCATAAATTTTTTTTTTTTTAAAGTAACCAGGCTAAAATGATGTCACAGAAACTAAGTATCTATATTGGATGGTGAGCCCCTTTAAGTTTTTAAGTATTGCTTTTCTTTGTACCCTCCATGGTATGCTGAATGCCTTAGGTACTTCTATAAGTTGTTGTCAGCTATTTGTTTAAACAAAAATAAAAGAGATCTACTGGCTCCCGCAAATGAAATGGTCCAGAGATTGGATGGCGATCACGTGTGGTTCCGTTAGGACTCTGGGCCTGTTTTCTGCTGCCTTCTCCACCTTGCTTTCCACAAAGTTACACCTTCCTTGGCAGGCTGAGAGGAAGACGGCTTCATTTCTGTCTCTTCATAACACACAGAAGAGGCTCTTTAGAGAGAGGAGAAGACATTTTTAAAAGCTACCAAAACTTTCCTCTTATGAGAACATCTCATTGGACCAAAATGGGTCCTCTACCCATCATCAAACTAGTCCCTGTAGCCAGAGCTCTCCTCTTTACATTATATTGGTCCAAATTGGGTCATATGCCCATCAGTGAACCAATCTCTCTGGTCAGAGGAAGCCCCTGGTTGTGCATATGTGCCGGCCAGTTTTGCAATTCCCAGTCAATCCTTGCAATAACTCAGGTAGCAGCCCTGAGGTCCTCAGTGGTTCAGGAACCAGCCAGACGTCTTCCAGAAAGTGGCAGAGTTAGGATTTCTAGGTTTTCTGATTCTAGAGTCACCCTCCTTCCAATGTACTATCCTGCTTGAATGAATAAACAAATAGATATCTGGTGGAAGCAGGGCTCCCTGCATGGAAAGAAGAGTAGAATAATGGTTAATGTGGGAAATGTTTCTCTTTGAAGCCTGACCATTTCCCCAGGAGCTGGGTAATGCTGGAAAGATAACCTACTTTTCTCTGCCTTTGTTTCCTCATTTATAAAATAGAACTTGTCACCTCATTGGGATGTCGTGGGAATTAAGGGAAGTAATGCAGACAGTGAACTTGGAACACCATTCCAGCCTGAAGGGAGTCAGTGCTTTACCTAGGGCAGGTCTCCTTTGGGGACTGTTGGTCATTTGTCTGATGGACAATAAAATGGTACTCCTCCATTCTCTTACGGGGTCAAAAGGGGGATAGAAATGTTTATGGATCTGAAAACTGCCTGAGTACTTCAGCATCACGGGGCCTAAGAATTTGTAGACAATCTCCAAGTACATTCAAACCCCCTTGCAGGCAGGTCTGTTTAGAACTTGAGGTGAGTAGGGAGGAGTCTGAAGAGCCACTGGATCACTTTTTTTTTTTTCAGAGCTTAATTCTGTCCACAACTTACTCATTGTTCTTGCTTATTCTGGAGCTGTCCTAATGCTGTCTTGCCTCCTTTACTTTCTCTTGTTTTTTATTATTTATTTTTTAAAAAGATTTTTACTTATGTATTTGAGGGAGAGCTCACATATGTTATGTATGTGAGGGAGGGGCAAGCAGACTCCTCACTGAGCATGGGGCTCGATCTCATTACCCCAAGATCATGACCTGACCGGAAATCAAGAGTCTGATGCTCAACCAACTGAGCCACTCAGGCACCCCAGCTTCCTCTTGTTTTGAAGAAATTCATCTTCCTTCCTGTGCCCTTGGTCCATATTTTCCCTCTTTTTTTTCTCCCCATAATTTAGTACATATGTTTTCCTGTTGTTCAGGGTGTGATGCAGATGACCTGGTGTGGTGTGGCACGAGGGAGGACTGGGGTGTCATATGGGGGAGGATCATTGGGGCAGCAGAGGAGGAGGAGGCTCACCCTCCTGATGGTAAGCATTGCTGAGACAGTTTTCTTCCCCAAGAAGGAAGAACTTTCGGTTTACAATGATGAGCCTTGGGGCACAGAAAGAGAGTGACAGGTGTTTAGACCCTTTTGGAGTATTGGAATGATTACATAGATGTGCAAAGACAGTCGTTAGTGCCATTCACCAACTCTCAAAGTGGGAAAAAATGTTCTTTCACTTCTTCATTAATTCATCCACTCATTTAGCATTAAGTACTTACTAGTGCTCAGCTGTATTGCTAGACCATGAAAGGCTCATGAACTGTAAATTCTACCAATGAGAAGGCACTGAGAGAAGGGAACTTAATGGATAGGTAGCATTATGATGAGGTAATTAATTTTATATTAGGTGGCATATAGAAGTAGCCAGTATGGATGTTAAGTGGAAAAAAAATAGTAGGAGACTGGCTGCCTGTGGAATATTGTGTATGTCTATGAACTTTTTTTTTTTATTTTGGTAAACTCTGTGGATACACATTAATAGTATGTCAAGAAATATCCTGTCACCATTGTAGAACACAAGATGCATCTCAATTGGGTCTGTATAAAATAGGAAGAAAAATTTTACCAATTAAAATAGATGAGGCATTGCATGGAGTAAAATACTTCAGTATTGGTCAGTTGCATATTGAGTGATACATTTTAGACTCTGATTCACAGTTTCAATCTGAGAAAGGAAAATAGGTATGATGCTATGAATGTAATGAGTGTAAATAATACTTTTTAAAAATTGCATCACTGCTGTGGAAGCAGGAGAGTCTGGGCTGACTGCACTTGTGGCAAAATTAATAGAAAGATCAACTTAAATGTTTTATGAGGGTATTAAGCACTGATAACATTCCACTATTTGTACTATTCGCTTAGGAAGGTAAAATGGAAATTTTCCATCTGACACATTTATTTCCCCTCTTTAAGTTGGCAAACACTGACTTTTTCCAGTGCATTTCTCCATAACTGGACTCTTGCCAGCTCCCATGTGGTTGTGTGTGTGTGTGTGTGTGTGTGTGTGAATAGCTAGGCATACTATCCCTGGTGCTGTTAGTTTAACTTGTCTGCCTTTGGGGGTTAAAGCTTGTTTCTCTCTATATACATTTTACAGAAGTAGGAATCTGATCATAGTTCTTTGCAAGTTTGTAAAGGTTTGCTGGTGGATCCCTCAGACTGACACAAACAACAGTTCTCCTGTAGGGTTGCACCTAAGATGTTCCATCCCAGAGTCCGTTGTGTTCTGCTGATGTTGCTGTATGAGACTGTGCATATTCCTATTTTGTACTCTTGCTTGGTGTGAGCAGATACACAGGATCTATGCCTTTTGTGCCTTTCTGACGCTCCTTATTCCACCTGTGATGACTTTCTTGGCTTATCAATTCTATACTCCTTCTTTGAAGTCCAGCTGAAACAGCCAAGCTACTGCATGGGATGTATAGTAGGAAATGATTTTTGCCTCCTCCACACTCACCTGTGCTTATCTGACATTGATCACAAGGTGCTTGCATTTTATACACCTGCAGTGTACTTTGTACAAATTCAGAGAACATGTGGTATTATTTTAGTTTACAAGGACTTGGGGCTTCAAGACTGACAAACCTAGCTCTGCCCCTCACTCTCTATAACTTTTTACTGGGCTTCAGCTTCCTGGCTTCCATGTAGGAGACTACCAATGGCCATTTGGAAATTGCTTGGATAAGGTTCTGTATTGCAGAGCCATCATTTCTTAAGGGTTTGCTGTATCTCTGGCACTGGGCAAATTGCTTTATGTGACATCTTCCCTTGCACAATGCCTGCAAGTGTTAATTCCTTTACTCCCTGTCCTGGGACAGAGTGGGTACTCACTGAATATTTCTCTAGTGAATGAGAACTGGACTTGAGCTGGCAGCAGGGTTTTGTCTGCTGAGTTGGCTGCCCTGAGTCAGAGGCTGAGATACACACAACTGATGGCTCCAGAGAGGGAAGAGAGCAACTAGACTGCAGTTCCCACCTCTGGCTGAAAGGCTGCCAGGGTGTGATTCCTAAGCATGATGGAGAGCTTACAGGGAAGGAAGAGTGTCATTTCTGAACTACACTATTTCCTTTCCCACCATTTCTTACTCTCCCCTCCTCCATCCCTGCTGACCATTTCAGTCTAGAAGAGGTACAGATCTCATTCTGAGTCACTCCAGGATTTTATTAGGAATCCTGCATCTTTACTATATCCCATGGAACATAAGGACATTGCTGATCTACATTCCTGCCCTCCCCCCACCAAAAAAAAGTCAAGTGAAGTACTGTACGTATTTAGTCGTAAAGTATAGGAATGTTAGAGGCTCATGAAAATCCCACCTAAATAAAAAATGACTTTCCTGCTGTAGGTCTCTTCTAAGTGAAGAGAATTTTGGGGATCTCCAGGTTAATGACTCATAGCTTTCCCAGTGTTTTATTTTCCATGAGCCACTGATTAAAGTAGGGTGTAGCACAATATTTTTCTCTTCCAGCTAAGCTGTTCCTATCAAGTAGGAAGCTTAAGAAGCTTCTTCAAGCCCCTAGGATATCGTTTCATGCATGAAAACTATTGTATTTAAGATGATATTCAAGAGATGGTAGATCGGTTTTTTTGCAGCTTCCACCCACGCTTGTCTTGTTCCTGGGGAGCCCTATGTACAGCACAAGAGTCTGGATGAAGAGAATTTCCCAAAGCGCATTAAAGGGTCAGTGTTCCCATCTTGCTCTGTTCCTGAAGGCTGGAGTTAATGAGGAAGACTTTTTCTGTGAATGTCAAGCATGTTGCAATAACTAGCCACAATGGAATAGTCATAGCAACTTCTACCACTTGGTTTCTTTGTTTTTGTGATGTTGCTGCATGCTTCATTTTATGAGCCTTTTCTTGTGTGTGGTTGAGCCCATCTATTGCCATCTTGGGCTTGGATACTTGTATTTAAAAGGAGATGAAGAACAGAGAGAAACTGGAAAATTGACAATGACATATCCTAAGCACTTATAAATTTATTTCCCTCTCTCTACTTCTGCTGACAGATATTCTGATGATTAATATTCTGATGAGTTTGTGTCTTTAGCAGAGGGGAAAAATGCCTTCCTTAAAGGGAGTCTTGAAAAGCAGATCATAACAAGACATAAGGATTGTGAAAATGGGTTTTTTTTTGTATGATGTCAATATCTTGGATACAGACCCACTCTAGTAATATTCTTTCTGAAATAAGATAAATGAAAATTATCAATAATCATTTTGGTTTGGCTTTTTGGGGCAAGTCATTTGTGTACTTGAGGGCTTCTATCTTGCTCATAGGAATGCTCATTTATATTTTAGTGGAAGCCCTAGAATAGAATATAAGGATTGGTGGAATTCATTTTTTTCCTTAGAAGGAGACAGTGAGAGGGAGAGAGAATCTTAAGCAGGCTCCACAACGAGCGTGGAGATGTAGCTGGGCTAGATCTCAAGACCCTGAGATCATGACCTGTGCCAAAATCAAGAGTCAGATGCTTAACCGACTGAGCCACCCAGGCGCACCCAGAATTCTGGATGTCATCACAGAAAGGCCTAACTGGAGGGGATTTGTGTTTTATATACGTTGATTCCCAAGATGCAAGTCTGTACATATGTAGCAGTACATGTGGGGAACCACTAGTAGTTGGCCTTCTGGGGACAGTCTCTTGAGGGCTCTGACCAAGCCAAGTAGAAGGGCTGGGGTCACAGCTTAGGTGAGGATGTTGAAAAAAAATTTAAAGATTTTATTTATTTATTCATGAAACACACAGAGAGAGGCAGAGACATAGGCAGAGGGAGAAGCAGGCTCCCTATGGGGAGCCTGTTGTGGGACTGGGATCAGGGGATCACTCCTTGAGCTGATGAAGGCAGATGCTCAACCACTGTGCCACACAAGCATCCCAGGAGGTTGAATTCTTAAGGAGCAAGTATTACTGAATAGATGCTATACATGCAGAGAGTGTGCCTCCCTTCCTAACAGCCTGTTTTTAGAATTTTATATTCAGGTAACATTTCCATTTCTTCTCTGCTTATACTTAGAAGAGATGCCAGAGGCATCCTCTGTGCTTCACCTAGCCATTTTCAAAGTTATGTTCATCTAATCCTAAGTATCAGAAAGACACTTTTGCCATTTACCACTTTTTAAAAAGTTTTTCTCTCTGTATTTTACTATTGGGTATTTGTTTTCACTTGTTCTCTACTATTTGACATCAGATCCTGTCAAAACTCTGACACTTTTTCACGTTAAAAAGGCCAATTCAACAAATAAGGCCCAAGAAGAAGGCAGTGTCTCTCTGCTGTTACTCTGTTCTGGAGTTCCTAAACTCCCTGGCACACGGGAAGGAGTGCGTGCGTGAACGCGTGGAGAGGGAGACACGAGCGCGGCCATCGAATTGGTCAGCCTGGTGACCGGCGAGCCCGCCCCCACCCTCTTCCCCCTCCCCCTCCGGCGCTCACACTCAGGAAGCAGCTGGCTACAGGCCGGCCCTCGCGGCCGAACACACATCCACACTCCTCGCGGGGCCGCCTTCTCCCTCCCTCCCTCCCTCTCCTCTCCCCCTCCCACCTCCCTCCCCTTGCAGCCGCGTCCACACTGCGCCGCCCCAGCAGCCCAGAGCGCGGCGCGCAAGGGCACCAGCGCCAGGGCCGATACCGTTGCCCCTCCCCGCACGCCCGCCCTCCCGCCCGCCCGCAGCCGTCCAGGCTCGCACCAGCGCTCCCCCAACGGAACCCGCCGAAAGCAATTAGCCAGCATCCCGCACCGGCCCCCAGACGCAGGGCGAGGATGAGCGGGACAGGCGAGGCACAAAGTCGAAACTCAACTTTTTAAAAACATTGCGCGTGTCTGTGTCTGTGTCCGTGTGGGGGGAGAATGAGCTGATGCCGAGGGTCCGGCCACCCCCTCCTGCCGCCTCCTCCCCCTGCCGCCGCTGCCCTCGCACACGCGCGCGCACACACACGGCACTTGGGCCGGGTTTCCGCGCTCCGTCCCCCGGCTTGGATGGGAGTTCTCATTTCCGAAGGAGGCAGAACCCGTGGAGCGCGCTGAAGGGCGGCCGCCGCTGTCACTCGCAGGCTGGCCGAGGAGGGGACCCGCACGCCTGGCTTTGTTGTGGAAATCCGGGTTACCTGGTAAGTGGATACCATAGGAACTTTGCTCGCAGGCGAGAGACGGGAGAAACCGGCGCTTCGGAGTGTGGGGGAGTTAACGCTCAGAGACGCAAACTAGGGGTTAGAAATAGTTTTCCACGCGGAACCCGTGGCGTTCGCGCGGGTTTAAGGATACTCGCACCCCCAGCCCGAGATTTTCTAAAAGATGTGTTTGTTGAGACAGCAACCCTGGATGAGGCATCAAGCCCTGTTGTTGTCAGTTGCCTCAGAGCACCGAGTGTAGAAGACGGAAAGGGAATCAACAAGGTATTAAAGTTTCTTTAATTAGGAAGAGTTTTTGTTTTGGGTTTTTCTTTTGGACAGCAGGGGCCAGAGGGCCACACAATCAAGGCAAGTTACAGGACCCACGGGCTTGGTCCTGCACGCCGCCCCCGAGTCCCCACTGAAGGGAAACTTTGAAGAAGTGGGCACTGATGGGGGGACGTGAGGTCCCGCGCGCGCTCACGGGTCTGTAGTTGCCTTTTCCAGTTCCACGTGTTTGTGGAACTCCGCTGAGGCCGTTTTGCACACTTGGATCTCCCCAAAGACAAGGTCCCCATTGCTCCGAAGGTTCTTGGGGTGGGGGTGGGGGGTCCGTCTCTGGGAGTTGTTCCGTGACCCGCAGCCGCCAGGTCTCTAACTATAACCTCCCACGCGGCAAAAGGCGCAGACATTCTCAGACGCTCACACTCCCCACCGGGTTCGTCACTTTGCGTTTACATTTTTAGGGGCCCGACAAAATGTCAGCACTGTTTGGAAAATGTCTCAGTCTTGGCCACTCTGTCCCGCTCACAGCACCAGTCCCTGTAAATGACGCTGTGTGTATTTTGAAGTCTGTCGGGGCCGCTCTCTGGAAAGCGTGACTGAGCAGCCGGCTCTCTCCTAGACACACACCTTGCCCCAAGCGACACTTCCAAGTTACTCACTGGAGCTGACAAGTCACCTCGGGGACGAGGAAGTTACCCAAGTGTCTGGAAAACTCGGCCCTGAGTGATTTGTCATCCTATGGATGATTCAATTAGGTACCTGGAGGGAGAAGCTTTGGGAAAGGTGGTTTCTGGCTTCGCGGGTCGCGCCCTCCACTTGTTGGGGGTGTTTGGGAGGCAAGAAGCGAAAGCAGACCCGAGGGTTAGGACGCCGGCTCGATGGCAGCTCCGGGCCGCAGCCGCCCCGGAATCCCAGCTCAGCTCGGGCCGCGAAGGGCAGCGCGCTGCTCTCCCCGCTCGGGTTTCCCAGCCGCGGGCCGGCGGCGGCGCCCTTTCGGCCCGACTTACTCGGGGCTGGGTTGCACAACAGGAAACCGGCACGAGTTTGTTTTGTTTTGCTGCGCTAGCTCGCGGACCCGGCGGAGGGTTAGGGTCAGAGGCGGCCGGCGAGTGACGGGGTCGCCCCAGCGCGCCCCAGCCGGGGCCCTGCCGCCTCCGCCCTCAGACCCGCCCCTCGCTCCGCGCGGGGGAGCCTAGTGGCTCGGGCCTCCGACCTCCGCGGGCCACGCCAGGGGGTCGGGATAAGGGCTGCCCTCCTCCCACCCTGCCCCAGTCGCGTCTCCCCGCCCGGCGGGTCCCCAGCACCTCTCGATCTCTCAGGCCCTCCTCCTGCCTGGAGAGCCCCTTCTCCCCCCCAACCCCCGCCCCTCTGCTCTGTATTCCTCACCTCCTGCTAGGCTTCCTGGGTTTCCGCGAGGCCCTCATCTCTGGAGCATCTAAACCCGGGGCAGGGGCGGGGGGTGGAGGGTACTTCCGGAATGGCAGGGAGCAGCGTCTTTTGGGACTGGACTCTGGCGGTTGTGGCCCCTTTTACGGAGAAAAGGGCTTTGCACCGTCTCCCCATCTACTTCCAGAACCTCAGTATCTCCCCCAGAGTTTGGGCTGGGGTGGGGGGCGGGGTGCTGGAGTTTGAGGAGAGGGATGTACTGCAGCTCCCCCCAGCGGACCGATTCCCCTTAGGATCTGGGATCTGGAATCTGGGAATATCAAGTAGAGACTAAAAGCTAGAAGGACCTTGGCTATGGATCCCCTATGGATGAGGAAACCCAGATTCAGAGACTTGTAGGGTTTTGTCGAAGCCCTCATAGTCAGTTGTCACAGATGCTGGACACACAATGAAGTTCCCCAGTTTCTGGTGCAGAGAGCCTCTCTTGGCATGAAGGTGAACTCAAGACAAATGTGAAGCCTTCTTATGTCCCCACTGAAAGCTTTGATGAGTCATGATTTCTGCATTGGGAGTTAGCCAGACATCCGTTTCCCCCGTGTCACATTCTCTGTTAGACTACCCTTTTACACTAAACTGGGAAGCTTTTTTTTTTTGTTGTTTTTTTTTGTGTGTGTGTGTTTTTTTTTTTTTTTTTGTATAAAATTGATTTATTTGGTTTTAATCCTCCCATTCCTCCTCTTTGCCTTCCCCTAATTTTGCTTCCTTGGTGAAGTGTTGAATAAGTGCACCGGGCAAAGGTTTGTAGAAAAAGGATCTACCCATATGAAGGTTGGGGGAAAGCTTGCAGCCACGTAGAGACAGGAGTGTGCTATGACATGTTATTGTTGCAGCTGGGAGAGATCACATGTAAAGGCACTGCAGTTTTCCTGTGTTTTCACCAGTTGTCTATGGCAGCCACATCAGACCTGCCACTGCCTTTGAAAGGAAGAGTAGGGGACATTTCTTTTCCAATTCCTTTGAAAAACACTTCTTATTGGTGAATTCTTTTCCTTTGTTGCTCAGAGGAGTCAGCAATTCTTGAGTATGAGTGGTTCAGTCTAAGTGCTGCTGTAATTCCCTCTCTTCCTGGGTCACCTTGGGCCAGTTGTGAGAGGGCATCTTTTCTCTGATCCCTGCTTCTAACCAAGTTCCTTAATATGAGTGGTTTGCTAGAGCTTGAGTACATGGAGTCTGTTAATTTGCTTAGAAGTGATCTTCATTCCAAATAGGAGAAGCAACTTTTTGGGGATGGGTGGGATAAACTCCACGGTTCACCTAGTGGGTGCAGTTCCTACTGGGCCAAAATAGGATAGGGAAGGTGAAAATAGCAAACTAACGTTCTGTTCTGTACCAGCTATGTCTTCAGTCGTATGGTAGAAAGTGGTCTTTCCGTTGTTTCAAAAGAGAGCTGAGTGTTTTCAGTCTTTTTTTTTTTTTTTTTCCCTCTGAGTGTTCTTTCTTGCTAGTAAATTAAGCCCGAGGACATTCTTTTCACTTTTGTCCCCTCTCATATTGTAGGTATTGATCTTTGGAGTTGTAATGCTAATTTGTAATTCTTCCAAGTAGAGATGAAGTACGATTTGAAGGAGATAATTCAGGAAGTGGCATCTCCTGCACATTCTCTTCCCTGGAGAAGTCATTTTTTTTGTGTTTCTGTAATTATTTTCTGTAGAGGATAATATAAAGACGGTGGAAACACAAGGTTTAACTCTAACTTTTTCACTAAGTTTGGTTGCTTCGTGGACTCAATTAGGATTAAAAATAAAATTAAAAAATAGATAAATGGCATCTAGGAAATTTGTGCAACAAAAATGTGCTGCCTTACTCATTCCTGGAGGATGAGACATACGGCAGAATCTTTAAATGACTCTAACATGTAGTTTGATAAAAAAGATGCCCCCAAGTCAGGTTCTCCATTTACTTAAGGTGGAGTTGAAACAAAACCCATGTTTTTTATTGAGTTGAAATAAAATATCCATACAGAAAAGAACATGTATCTTAAGCTTGGTGAATTTTCACTAGCTAAACCGAACTGAAAAACTGGCATCCAGATCAAGAACATTACCAACATTTCACACACTCATCATTATGTTCCCCCTCAAGAGTAACCACTGCCTTGACTTCTAACAGATACATTATTCTTGCCCGTTTTTAAAAATACCTTATGTGAGTGGAATAATTCAATATGTACTCTTGGATCTGGCTTCTTCTGCTGATGTCACAACCTTCCAGTAGTAGGTCAAATAATTTGGATTTCCCTTTAAAGATGGTGGGAATAATTGAGCTTGAGGAACTTAGTTGGTCAGGCATTACTTAATATGATAGAATTAGAACACTGACAAAACAGAAGGCATGTTTTCTATCCCACTGATGGTCTGATAGGGGACAGCAGACAAGAGTGAAAGACCAGTTCAAAGCCAGTGTGGGATGAGCAAGGAGAATGCTGAGAAGCTGAGTGCTCCAGATGCATTTGACAATCCCCTTTAGGGCCACCAACCCCCATAGCAAAAGAAGAAGTGCCTGGTCTCAGTAACAAAATGACTGTGTTTGTTTTCCAGCTTTTAGCTATGATTTTTCATTGTTCATGAGTATGCCAAGATAAAGGCCAGAATACTGTTTCTGCTTAGAAGACCGGCATAGTGTCTGGCTACTTTTTCCTGTCACAGAAAGGAATAAACGAGGGAGCATGCAACTGTGATTAAACTGGCACAGAGTGTAGGGTTTGTTATCATAGTTATACCTTATTGCACTGTTATTTATTTGGGCAATAAATGATAAATATAGGGTACAAATATGTAATTATATATTTTACTGATATCACGTTTTTCAATATTAATGAGCAGTACAAGTATAAATACAATAATGCATGCGATATATAAATGTTATATATGAATCCATATGTGTGTAATATGTGTAGTATGAAAAATACAGAGGTGTAGGTATTGTCTAAAACCATCTATGAACATATAAGCACTCATGAAAGTTCAAAGGGTAAATTAGACAAGGCCTCTAAACTTAATGTAATTAGAGTTTAGGCAGGGAGATGAACAGACAAGTAACTATAAGGTGATATAGAAAGTTATGGATGTTACAAGAGAGGTATTTTGAGTAAAATAGTTAACATTTACTGGGTCCTTGTGCCAGGCACTGTGCTGAGGAAGTAACATGATTGGTCTCATTTCATATTTTGTGATCCTATGAACTATGTATGATAGTGTAATTCTAACCATTCTGCAAATAGGTACAGATATTAAGAGAGGATCAGGGAAGGCCTACAGATTTGGGATGGACATGGAGGGTAAGTAGGATCTGGATTTGGGGAAAAAGAGGGCCAAAGAAGGGAGGAGGGGAAAGACCACCCATGTGGACTCGAGTACAACATGTAGGATGAGCAGAAACAAGGATCCAATTATGTTCCACTATGGGAACAAAATCAGGGGATTTGTCTGTAAAACTGGAATCACAAGGGCTGAGAGTGGTAGAGAGCAGACTTGAAATGAAGAAAGCTGATGGGACCATTCTCGTCTGATGTGATCTCCTCAAGGCCAAGAATGAGAACAACTGCACATTCCTTCAGGTGCAGGAAGCCCGGCTGAACTGCAGATGGGCAGATAGGGTTACAGCACCAGATCAGACCCTGTTCCAGGGGCCTTGGTAAAGAGATCAGACTTTCTTCCTTTCTTCTTCTTCTTCCAGATCAGATTTTCTGAGTATCATTTCTTCCTGAAGTTCAGAGCCAGATCCAAGAAGTTTCATTTCTAGGCCTGCTGCACACTGTATGCAGAAAACTAACCAGATGCCAGGGCTGTGTATGAATTCTTGTTATTCTTGTGTGTGAAGAAATGGATTAATGTTTTCCCAACCTTTTCAGCATGACCAGTAGTAGATTCCACTTCTTTCTGTAACTTGACTGAGTCATTCGTGTTGGTTTTTTTCTCTATCCCATTTTCTTTCTTTTCTTTTCTTTTCTTTTCTTTTCTTTTCTTTTCTTTTCTTTTCTTTTCTTTTCTTTCTTTCTTTCTTTCTTTCTTTTTTTCTTTTCTTTCTTTCTTCTTTCTTTCTTTTCTTTCTTTCTTCTTTTCTTTCTTTCTTTCTTTCTTTCTTTCTTTCTTTCTTTTTTTCTCTTTCTTTTTCTTTTTCTTTTTCCCTTCCTTCCTCCCTTCCCTTCAATAAATATGTTGTCATATTGGTTAAGGGCCTAGTCATTGTTGTGAATGTTCATACTTCTGCAGTGATGTCAGTGAACATAATTTAACTTGTGTAATACTTTTGTCTATCAACACTAAAAATAGTTTTATTGGTCACTTTTAGGCAATAACTACATTGAAGAAAAGAAATCAGTTTTGCATGTGATGCAGGACACTTTAATATGCTTGAATATTTGGTTTAATCTGTGATAAATTCAATTTTATTTCTAGAACCTCCCATAAATAATTATTTATTACCTGTTTGAAAGGATTGTGACCTTTAGCTTTGTAAATAGTTATTCATATGGACCAACTAGTTATTTTTACACAAAAAAATGACAAAGAATGCACTTTACATTTGCCATATTTTACTACATATGTACCTCCTTGTATGAGTGTGGAGATTTTGTTTTGTTTTTGAAAGAAAAATCTCCAGCTAGTTACTTTTCTTTTATATTTCTGAAGCGGCCTTTGTGTCTCAAACCATGGCCCTGTGGTGTTCACTCTTTGCAATTCAGGTAATTAATTCAGTGGTGACATCATAAGGAATGTGTTCATTTTTCCATTTCAAATTCCTCTTCATAGGATCTGATGGTTAACTCATATTAAGAACATATTTTGGAAAACTCAGTTCTCAAAGGCAGTTAGGCATTAATTTAAACTTGTCCCCCTTTAGCATTGTAAGAAGGAAATTCTGTTTCAGGGTAGGTCCCCCTACCTTCTGCAATGAGAAATCACTACAATTGTGGGTCATTTGGATCCTAATTTTGTTAGTTGGTTGATTTTTGGTGTTTATAGAGCATGACTGATGAAGTGATACTGAGTCAAATGCACAAAGATGGCAGTGGTAGGAGGATAGCCTTGTATTGGTGAATCCTTATGCTTTATAAAGCTAAAAATGTTGAACTTTTAGATTCTTTGCTCATTGCAACTATAATTTGATATTTCTTTTACTTTGGCTGTTCAACTCTGTCTATACCTGCAGCTTTTCTTTTTAGGTGTCTGAGCAGGCAACAATCTAAATGCTTTTTTAAGTTGCTTTTATACCTTTTTGACTGTAACTCACCATAAAGCATATTTTTCATCTTAGGCAAAATACGCTCTAAGCATTACAGATATATACAGACATGTATACCCACAAGTAACAGACACAAAACAGTACTTAACAATTAATACATTAGATGTACTCTGGTAGCTTCTATTTTGGTCTAGTCAGTTCAGTTTCATTAAAATACACTTTTTCCATTGAATAATTGATTTCAGGGCCTACCATCGTATTGCAACCAGTTTGAGAAACACTGCTTTAGAAAGAGCACTTTGTTAAAAATAGATCTAGGAACTTAGGAGCCACAGCATGGTTACTTTTCTGAACATACCTATGTTTGTATTAAAAATATTTTTGGTTCCAAGTTCATTCTTGTTTTGTGTGATTTCTTAGAATCCTAATTATTCCCCTTTCCCTTGCCATTTGTGATAGGGTCACAGATTTCTACAACTTTCTGTACTCATTGATGAGTTAATGATTGAGAACAAAGTAAATAAAACGTTTGTAGGTGATTACTACTAAAAGTAGTGACATTCAGTGAGCTGGGGGAGTATGAGAGTTACATAGATGGACTGAAGTATGGTGAACGGATTCTAATAGAGGTTACTGAATTTTTAGTATATTGCTCTTCTCCTTTGCTCTTGTTTTCTTTCCTTTGTCTATGTTTACTGTCTGCATTTGGCATGTCTTAGCCATTAATTTAAATTTAAAAGGGCACTGCTGGTTGTTTTATTCCCTACTTAGGGAAGATTATTTTCATTGAGAAAATTTTATAAAATATAAAAATAAAAAAATTAAAATGTGTATATCCCTAGATAGCTAAGGGTTTAAATCCACAGATAAGATGGTCAGGGATTCTACTAGATGGAATCCATAATGTTCATTATGTTATCTTTTCTGAGTGGGCTTTGAAAGAATGGTCTTGAATCTCTGGAGGGAATAGTAATTTGTCTTTATGTTTGTAATTGATATAACTCAGCACTAAACCTCTTTGATTTGTAAGGTTTTATCTTACTGGTGATTATATTGCTTGAATAATGTTCATACATCTTAGTGTTCAGAATAAGTATGTTAATATTTGTAGCATTATGGACATCAGACCTTGTCAGTGCTTACCTGACTCTATATTCTATACGTGGTAGCTACCAGGTATAACCTCCATAAGTTTGTTGCTCTACATCTCACTTATGTGGAAATATCCCACCCAGCCCTGTTTCTGTGTAACTTCTGTTGTAAAGTCTGTGAATCTGTCAGTCTCACTGAATAAAGTTGTGAAACCACAGAAATGATCAACTCCACTTTGTTGTGGGTTATTTTATCATAATATTGTACCCTCCCTTTCAATTTAGAGAAATGATATTGTACACATCTAATGCATTTCCTCTATAATATCCTCCAGTTTCACAGGCACATGTTTGCACTTCCCTCTTGTCAGAATTGCAGACAAGAATAATTTTGATTTATTGATTTCATCTAATATAGACATGTTTATATTGTTGCCAATAAAATGCCTTACAAGATTGGTTTTTGTTTATACAATCTTTTCTGAGGAGTCAGTCACCTGTGTTAGGACAAGGTACATTCTGCTTATTAAAATGAACTCCTGGGATCTAAGAACATTCAGCTCTATCTGTCCTTGATTGAATTGCAAAATGTGCTTCACACTGCAGCCGCGCATGAGAATAGCTTATATTATTTGTCAATAGGCTTTTCACTTCTATTATTCTTCTGGCTACAAAAGCTGTAACCAGAGAAGCGCAGGGGAATAGCTTGGGCCTATTAATGATCAAGGCAGCGATGTTGAAAAAGCAGTTAATGAAATTACACAATCATTAACCCGAAGGGGAAAAAAATAAAAAAAATCGATAAAAACCCTATTTTAGATGGCTTAGATGTATATAAAAGAAGCAGTCCAGGAACATTTTGTTTGCTGACCAGTATTTTGTGTCTCATTATCAGGTTTTTTATGCAGAGTAAGAAACACTTGTGGCATAAGGAATGG
Source organism: Canis lupus familiaris (assembly GCF_011100685.1). NCBI lineage: Eukaryota > Metazoa > Chordata > Mammalia > Carnivora > Canidae > Canis > Canis lupus. The sequence continues at coordinate 93,388,740 of NC_049222.1, read as the reverse complement.
AAAATGTAACAAAGGCTAAATGTAGCCTAAGGAAATGAAATGATGTATGAAAATTAATAATTAACTGGCTCATCAGATGAATTATGACTCTAGATGAGTTTATTAATGATATTTACTAGGAAAGGGCTTTTGGCTCTAAAAGAGGCATTATGGACTCGTGTTTTTGGAATTTCCTTGAATGGATGAGTTAACGTTGCTTTTCACTTGTTGGATCTTTTAATCTATGAGACACAGTGCCTGGAGCCTTGGGTAGAAGATAGTGTCATGATTTTGTGTTTTGATCAAAGTCATAGCTTTTCCAGAAAACCAGTGAAATTATTAAATGGTTTTGTGCCTTAGTTTCCTTAGAAGTTAAGTAATTTCCTTTCTGACCTGACTTAGAGGAGTGTGTTTTAAGAGTTTGAAAGTGGTCAATGGAAAGATTTATTAACTCATGTTGACTCATTTGACAGAATGAACATTTTCATTGTTTGAATGGACAGAGCGTTAAAACTCTAAATGTATCAATATGTCAGATCCAAAGTACCCTAAATGTGTATTTCCAGATGTCCCTTTTCTTCTTCTTCTTCTTCTTCTTCTTCTTCTTCTTCTTCTTCTTCTTCTTTCTTTCTTTCTTTCTTTCTTTCTTTCTTTCTTTCTTTTTTTCTGTTGATAGCTTGGGGTAGGCAGTGAGTGGAGGGTGGAGGAGAAAGTAATTCTGGAGAACTTGAATACTTTTTTTAAGAGAGAGTGTGCCAGTGGAGAGGGGGAGGGGCAGAGGGAGAAGGAAGATCTAAAGCATACCCCACAGAACGAGAAGCACAATGTGGGGCTTGATCTCATGACCCTAAGATCATGACCTGAACAGAAATCAAGAGTTGGATGCTGAACCAACCTACCCAGGTGCCCCTTGAATAGATTTTTAAATAGAAGGATGCTCTGCCAATGGAAATCTACCAGTTAGGTTTTGATATATTGATTAGTTGTGATTTTACTTTTTGGCAAAGTGTAGGCAAATTTATTTATTTATTTTTTAAAAGACTTTATTTATTTATTCATAGAGATGCAAAGAGAATGAGAGAGAGAGGCAGAGACACAAGTAGGCTCCATGCAGAGAGCCTGATGTGGGACTCGATCCAGGGTCTCCAGATCACGCCCTGGGCTGTAGGCGGCGCTAAACCGCTGCACCACCGGGGCTGCCCAAGTGTAGGCAAATTTAGTCTTGTTATCCATTTTTCTTTTAATTTTTTTTATTTATTTATGATAGTCACAGAGAGAGAGAGAGAGGCAGAGACACAGGCAGAGGGAGAAGCAGGCTCCATGCACCGGGAACCCGATGTGGGATTCGATCCCGGGTCGCCAGGATTGCGCCCTGGGCCAAAGGCAGGTGCCAAACCGCTGCGCCACCCAGGGATCCCTTGTTATCCATTTTTCAAGGTAAGTGTTGTCTTTTAGCACACTGCTAATGTGAGAACCTCCTATCTGCTCTTGCTTTGATGGAGTGGATGAAGGTTACTATTTTTGCTTTCATGTCTACCCTGTCCTCTTGACTTAAGTGTCATAGGTATAAAATCTACATATTTATCTTTGATCATCTTAAGTGGGTATCTTTGATAATCTTCCTTATCTTAATTATCTGGAAGATTAGAATTTCAAGAGATGGCACTGATTATCATCAGCTGTTTTATAGATGGAAACTGTAAGCCAGAGAAGTTATAAATGATTTGCCAGAGGTAGAACTTAGGTGTCCTGACTTCTAGTTGAGTGCTGTTTTTACTCTGATTAAATAAGGATGTATCTTTCTTAAAAGTTAGCAGTTTATTGCTTTTTTGTTAACACGGGGATTTAGGACTATAAATGATCATATGGCCTTGCTAAAAAGTATATAAAGTACTTTAATACCAGTAGATAAAATTGATTTTTAAATTCTTGTCTCTAATGCTTGAAAGATCCATTGGCATGATTAATGTGCGAACTGGGTTATTAAGCATATTTTCACACAGAGTTTATATTATTTTGTCTTGAGGTTGGTTTTCCTAGCTTGTATGCCATCACCTTACTGGTGTTTCTTTATGGCATTCATCACTTTGCTTTCTGGCTGTTGCTTTTTTAGTAATAAAATTTAAGTGCATTTTTGTTATTGTTGTTGTTACTTTCAATCTAAAGGTATTTAAAACAGGAGTTCAGTTTAAAAATAAAATAAAAGTCCAGCTTGACAGGCAGGTATGAATATCTGATACTTAATTAGCTTCTCAGCACATTATTTTTCTCACAAACCTAATTAATGATCTAACCTAATGCTAAGTACCTACTTATGTGTTTTTATCCAGATTTTTGATGAGAATTCCTGCTTGTATTGATCTTGCTGCCAAAAATGACTCCTTTGTTTTTAAAAACTGGAAGTGGGGCATAGTCTGTAAATCTACAGATGCTTGTCACATGGACTCATGATGGCTCATAATGCCAGTCATGTTGGATGATTCCTCATTTTCAACAAATTGCCAATACAACATATATACTTACTTCTTTTGGTTGGTGCTGAGTAAGTCCTCTCTTTTGCAGGGTTAAGAGTAGTCAGAAAATGCTATTTTATGAATGAGTGAAGAATAGATGGCCAACATCCTCTGGCAAAGCACAGAGATATGAAATGATTCTTGGTCACAGTCAACCCACGACTCAACAGACCAGATGATAATTCACTGGAGTTCTTAAATGGACACAGCTGGAAAGGCATTGGGAATTTTCCCAATGTAAAAAACCAAAATCTTACAACCCGTTTAGTACTAGGGTTTATTTCTTATTGTTCCATGAAATAACTCAAAGTGATAAAGTTTGGGTAGGCTGGCTTTCCTTGTCCGTTCTTGGGGACTGTAATGGAAGGAAGGGCAGGAGCAGGGGCTCAGAGTGTTTCTCAGGATTGAATGGTGTGGCCATATGAAATATGCTGGACTGATAGAATTCTTAATAAAGTAGAAAATTGGTAAAGGCGAGGGAAACATTCCAAATGTTATATTGTTAATAATTTTTGAAGTTTCTCAACATTTGGGCACACACTAAACTTTGCAGAGGGCAGAGTGAGTGCTTGACTTGAAAATCAAATCTTTTGATTTTCCAAAAGGATAAATGAAAAAAAAAATCTTCTTCACAGAGAGTTTTCCCTTCAATATTCTGTCCCTGATGGCTGATGGAGCCATTTATTTGAGAGTTGGTTGGAAATATTTGTCTAAGACATTGAGTGGATCCTAGAGAAAACGTAGGAATCATCCAGTAGAGAATATCTGACTACTACCACCGTGTACTCAGCCATATCTCCTATATTTGTTCAGCTTTGGCTTCTTTGCATGACAATCATATCTGTGTAAAAGAATACAGATTGTGACTATGTTTGTCATTCATTTGGAATAGTGGCACTTAGTCACCTCCTTGACTCTATACACATTTTATGAGCTTTTGGTTAAGGGAGGGAAGGGCCTTTCCTAAAGATTTGTAGCCAGAGAGTACTGACGTTATGATATACAGATGGATAATGGTGTCCTGTGGTGATACTAGTGCTGTTGGTTCTTTCTTTGTCACTTGAGGAAGGTGGCGGTGGGGTGGCAGATGAAACCATGTTTGTGGAACTATGGTTGATTTACTATGTGTGGTGTGTATGGTGAACATAATTGCCTCCTTCTTTCATTATGCTTTCCATGAAGTGTTTTGCAGAGACTTTTCCTTTTCTAGGATCTTAATAGAAGGTGAGAGTATTGTGGTGTTGATTCTTTTTCCATCCCCATAACTCAGAATCATTATGGAACCAAGACTCTGATGCTGCTGTATTTGGATATGTGGTTATATGACGTCTTTGTGAGAATCCCAAGCCCCTATTTTTATCTTACGTGAGTCTAGGGACTGTGAAAATTTTGCTCTTACAATAAAAATCAGAGAGTGGTTTAATATCCCCATAATTTCATTTAGAGGCCATATCTGCCTTTTGCTTGTTTACTGGAAACTTTGGAGCATTGGTCTCACAGCTCGCAAAGGTGATGCTTTGGATTTCCCAAGACTCACTGTAGCAAAAGTGAACTAGTATGGACAGATCTTCTAGGGAGCCAAATAAGTTTCACTTTGCAAGCTGGCACCAGTTGATCGGTTGTAGTTGCCAAGAGCACTGTATTGAGAAGGGCTCAGTGGCAAACAAAACAATACAGTGATCCATAATCCATGTCTACCATGAATGCAGGAGGGGAGAGTGCCTGCCAATGAACCATGTATTTGATGACCCTGCTTTACATAAAAGGCTGTTTTGCTAAGAGTGCTTCTTTTCTTCCTGATATGAATGCTACACAGGTTGAAAACTCACTGTGACTTAGTTTCATTTTTACTTTTAAAAATGCCTGTATTTATTTTTTTAAACAGGCTAATAACCCACACCATGGATAACTTATTGGACTTTGCCTGAAAGGAGTCATTAGTGCCATTGGATATTTGACCATCCTGGCCACAGGTTTTTTCAGAATGAATGGAAGGTCATGCAGCATGAGTCTCCACCGGACATCAGGAACCCCACAGGGGCCTGGGATGGTCAGTGGCCAACACATTCCTCCCATCCGAGCCCACTCTGGGACTCCTGGCCCCACGTCCTGTGGCAGCACAGCAAGCCCTGCCATCGGAAGCCTTGGTAACAGCCTCCATCTCAAGATGCCCTCGGGAGGAGGGATGGCTCCTCAGAGCAACATGGCCGAGAGCCCCCTCCATCTGCCCGCCTTGAGCCCCAGGAGACAAGTGCTCACCAATGGGAAGCCACGATACCAGGTCACCCAGGCTGGAGGCATGTCAGGGCCACACACTTTAAAGCCAAAGCAGCAGGAGTTTGGAAATCCTTTTCCTCCAAATCCTGGGAAAGGTAGGATTGTCTTTCTGGGATCTTTTAAAAGTGGAAACGATTTTTTTTCTCCTCTCCAGATCCTTCTCTGCCAGCAAATCTTATGGAAAAACACATGATTGAATGTAAGGGTCAAAGCTGATAGTCTCTTAATGATATGTAGCTTTCTTGGTACGGGGATGGATGTGTACTTGTGTGAGGGTAAGGAGACCACAGGGGTAAATGTGGTACCTCATGGGGCTGTGGAGCAGAGCAAAAGGTGAGACAGAAAGATCAGACATAGGGAGTGAGGGTGGGTGGTGGTGGTGGAGGGCAGGAGCCAGTTTAGGAAGCCCCTAACCTCAGGATGTACAAAGGGACTGGATTCCTTGGGCCACAGAGCAGAGGGGCGGCCAGAGCCATCATGATGTGGGTTGGGTGCTAGAAGGAAAGTTTGGAAGGAAAAGGATAAGAAGGGGGAAGGTTTAACAGCGAATAGAGTGAGGAATTCATACATAGAAATGATAAAAAATTATTCCAAGAGCAAGACTCATATAAGTTTTATAGTTTAGCTGGTGACAAGAGGGAAGGAAGCCAGAAGAGAATAATGAAACGATGTATTTTGGGGCTTGTGAAGAACTAGAAAACTTGGTTAATTTGAAGTGCAGAGAGAACGTGCTTTTAGTTCAGTAATGTTTGAATAACATGTATTTTAAATTACGGAATTGTTAAAAATATTACGGAATTGTTGGAGAATAACAAATTATTCGAATGACACACTCTGTCTATAGGAACTGATGTTGACGTAATGAGTGATGTTGCACATGAAATGTGTATTTGGGCTAGAAAAAAAGAAAGAATATATATCTCATGTGAAATATAGCTTGGTTACATAAAATAGCACAATTACATATACTGGTAGGTATTTTTAGCATTTGGTTTTAGTTGTTTGTATTAGGTGGGTACACTACCAAATAAAATTGCCAGCAGCTGGAATAGTCATTCACCCAGTTAACTCATAACTCACCCAGTTCAGGTGAATACTCATTTGTAGCAGATGAGTAACCAAAAAGTTGTTTTAGTGTCTTTGTATTCCTCTGTATGGTATAAATGGACAGGTTAAGAAAAAACCCTAAATATGTACGTAGCTTTTTTCTTATTTTGGTTTAGGTTTGACTTTAGATTGTTTTATTTCTCACACCTATTGATATTTAGAACAAGCATAGGAAAAACTTTCCCTGGGGGTGCATCCAAAATCATTCGATCCTTGTCAGGTTGCTGCGTCATAGCATGGTGAGCTACGTTCCTTGATGTCAGGCTCATGTGTTTGCATTTTTAGGTGTGGAGGCCCAGTTTTTGAATCCTGGCTGACAATATTAATGCTGATAGTACTAACAGCTTCTATTTATTATGTCATAAATAAGCCTGTATCAGGCACTGTATTGGGTGCTTCCAACACAGAATCTCAGTTATTCCTCAAAACAGCCCTAGGTTGTATGGTACTGCTGATTAAGGGGCAAGGGAACTAATGTCTAGAAAGAACAAATAACTTCAGCACTGCCATTGGTAAAGAGTTTGGGGATGTTACTTTGATGGTGACCAGAAGTGGGTATAATTATATACATAGTTTAAAAAAATTATGCTTCCAGTAAGTCAGGGATAGTGAACTCTGAGGGTTAATATATCTTGGAACTCTTGTAAAAATCAGTGCTGTCCCCTGATTCTCCTCTTCTCAACTTTCTGCCTCCTTGCTCAGCTTCTGAGCTCACAGTGCCTGTTCTGGATCTGCATGGTTGGGCCACGCATGAGCATGGATTAGGGGTCGAGGGTAACTGTATTGTTATCTCTTCTGGCCTTGTAGCTTGGATACCACTCTGGATGGTGCCAACAGTGGCTGAATGTGTCTCTTTTAGGTCTTGGTTGACAGTTCCTAAATTAAGCCAACAACAGGTTGAGAATGGTGATCTAGGACTCTTTGAACTTCATCCAATCATTTACTGATCAGATAATTATTGAGCATGTATTATAGGTGAGCCACTGTTCTGGGGATACAGTAGCTAATAAAACATAGTCCTGGCCCTCAAGGAGTTAGGAAAATTCGACAAATAAATGGGCAGTTAAGATATAGCACAGTTAGGGCTCTGGTAGGGATACACTGATGGCACTAGGGCAACATTTGGAGGTTTCCAGCCCCTGCTTGATAAGTGGATCTGGGAGGAGAGTAGGCTATCTAGGCAGACACCTGAGAGATGAGGAGCTAGCCTTACAAGCATGCAAATTGTATGTCTTGTGGAAGAGTATGTGCATGTGAGTGTGTGTGTGTGTGTGTGTGTGTGTGTGTGTGTGAGGGGGTTGTATGGAGCTTATTCTGGATAGAGGGAGAATCACCCTCAAAACCTGCCTGGGTGGCTCAGCCAGTTATATATCTACCTTTGGCTCAGATCATGATCTCAAGGTCCTGGAATCGAGTCCTACATCGGGCTCCCTGCTTGGCAGAGAGCCTGCTTCTCCCTCTCCCTCTGCTGCTCCCCCTTCTTGTGCTCTGTCTCTCTCTCTCTCTCTCTCTCTCTCTCTCTGCCAAATAAATAAATAAAATCTTAAAAAAAAAACCTGGAGGGGAGACATCATGTGTGTTTCATGAACTTCTGCCTGATTCCACATTGAGGGTATAGGGACTGTGGTAAGAGACAAGACTGGAGAGGACTAAGCAGAGGCCAGATAAAGGTTACAGATGAGATGCTGAGGAGTTGGGATCTATCTTGAGCACACTGGTGAGCTGTGGAGGAGTTTTAAACTTGGGGATCATGTGATAGGATGATGTGATAAACTTGAGGTTGACATCTCTCCCTGGATTTGTCATTGTTTTCTCATGCATTACTGGCCGTGTCAGGACCCAGAGGGACAGGTACCAAAGAACCTGTGACTCTGTGGCTGTATTAGTTAGGGCTCCAGAGAAACAGAACCAATAGGAAATATATCTATGCTGGAATCTATACCTGTACCTGTACCTATATCTGAATAGATTATGGAGGCTGAGAGTTTCCAAGATATGGAAGATGAGTCAGCAAGCTGAAGGCCCAGGAGAGCTTCCGGTTTAGTTCTAGTCTGAGTCTGAAGGCCTGGAACTAGGAGGGGTAATGGTATCCTCCCCCCTTTCTGAAGGATGGCAGGTTTGAGACCCAGGAAGAACCAAGGGTTCAGTTTGAGACCAAAGGCAGAAAAAAAGCCGATATCCCAGTTTGAAGGCAGTCAGGGAAGAATGCTTTCTTACTTAGCGGAAGGTCAGCTTCTTATTCTATTCAGGCCTTCAGTTCATTGGGTAAGGCCTATCTACATTAGGAAGAGCAGTCTGTTTTACTCAGTCTACTGATTTAATGTAAATCTCCTCTGAAAACACTCACAGAAACACCCAGAATGATATTTGGCCAAATGTCTGGACACCTCACGAGCTACTCAAGTTGGCATATAAAACCAACTATCACAGTGGGGTACCATTGCTTTGGGGCAAGCACAGTTTACAGGGTGGCCAAGAAAATACATTTTCTAAGCCTTGAGAGTGATTATACCATCTCTCAGGAATCCAGTGGAAGTGGGTATAGAGAATATGTCATTTAAGGATTGCCACACAGAAAATTTCTGACTTGAAAAATGGGAGAAATCTCCAGTGGGAACTTCATGAGAAATATAAATTTGATTGTAGTGTTTAAGTTACTTAATTAAGGATTGAGTTCTATTCAACTGAAAACTCAAAAAACAGTGAATTCCACATCATTGGAGCATGGTTCTCAAATAGTATACCAAGGGCATTGGAGAACCACAGCAAACTGCGGGGGAACCATGAAATATTTTTAATTTTGAAGGAAACAGAAGGATACATGGCATCCTTTGGACACCAGGCAAAGTACTAGCTTGAGGAGGTTCACAGTTTCAACATTAGACTGCACTCCATCCTTTTAGTGATGTCATATCTTTGCAAAGCTCCACTTTGCAGTAGTTGTGATGGAAAAGCTAGTACTCTGTATGCCAAAAGGTGGAAGCAGCCCAAGTGTAGGCAGATGAATGGGTAAATAATATGTGTCTTTATAGCTACTGTTGAATATTATTCAGCCTTAAAAAGGAAGGAAATTCTGACTCATGCTACAACATGGATGACCTTGAAGACATTGTGCTCAGTGAACTATGCCAGGCTCAGAAGGACAGCTATTGTATGATTCCTCTTATGCAGCATTCCTAGAAGAGTGAAGTTGTAGAGGTGAAAAGTCAAATGGTGGGTGCTGTAGACTGAGGGAGGGGAGAATGAGAAGCTAAAGTTGGGTGGGAATGGAGTTTCAGTTTGGGAAGATGGAATAGTTCTGGGGATGCATGGTGGTGACGGTTGCCGAGCAGTGTGGAGGTACTTCATATACACAGTAAAAATGATTAAGATAGAGGACGCCTGGCTGGCTGGCAAATTTGGAGTGTGTGACTCTTGATCTCGGGGTCCTGAGTTCGAGCCCCATGTGGAGGGTAGAGATTACTTCAATAAATAAATAAACTTTAAAATAAAAAAATTGGTTAATGTGGTAAATATTATGTTACGTGTATTTTATCACAATGATAAAGACAAGCAAGTACTGAATGAAAATCATTGTGGAATGGGAGCTGAAGGGGTAGCATCCAATCTAATTCCAAGAGCTGAAGTAGTAGAGGGCACAGGTTGGAATGCACCTCCCATCAGTAATAGTGGTTATTCAAGAATGAAATAAGAATACCTTTATTCTTAATTTATGTATACTATTTTTTTTAAAACAGCTAATAGATTGTTAGTACATAAATACTATTAAGTTGTTGGCACCTAACTACTTAATAAAGGGTAGTGTTAGTTGTTCCTTTTGGCCTAGGGGCACCATGAAAAAATTAATGAGATGCTAAGAATGCCATGAACTGAGAACATTCAGAAACCTGTGTCCCAGGAGTTAATTTTTTTTTATACAAAGGGCAGCCCAGGGATGGTGATGCTGCTGATGGTTAGAACCTCAGAGGTGTCAGGTCCACAATCATGGAACTTCCCTTCATCTTTTCCCCACTCCTGCTCCTGCTCTGGAGTCTCTCTTCTGAGAAGAGTGAAGGAGGAAGGCAAGACAAAAGGCCGAAGGACGAAAGGGACAACTCCCTCCAAATTGACCCCTTTTAATCAGCTTTCCCAGGAGCCCCACTCAAGTCTCCCTGCTTAGTCCATCATACACACCTTACTTCGTAAATAAAACTCATTCTTTGTTCCTGAGTTTACCTTTCTAAAAAAGTTAGATTTTATCTTATTTTGTGTTATAGTCTATTATATTTTATTTTACTTTTTAGCATTTGCTACCTTTTTCTCTCTCAAGGAAGCTGAACCACTTACAAGTAAGTTGCAGACATTCTGACATTTCACCCCCAAATTTCTAAGCAGATGTTTTTCATGTTGTACAACCAGGATAACAGGAATCTTAACCAAGGAATGATACAACAGTAGTGCTCAGTCATATCTTAAAATTTAATACATATTTAAATTCATATTCAGATTAATTTTTATATTATTTTATATTTTACATTACTTTATCATATTATTTTCCCCCCTACTTATAACCCATATGTCCTCTGTAACTGTTCTTTTCTTTCAATTCAGGATCCAGTCAAGAATCCTTTATTACGGGGCACCTGGGTGGCTCCGTTGATTTAGTGTCAGACTCTTGATCTCAGCTCAGGTTTTGATCTAATGATTGTGAGTTTGAGCACCATGTTGGGCTCCACACTGGGCATGGGGCCTACTTAAAAGAAAAAAAGAAAAAAGAATCCTGCATTACATTTGGTTGTCATGTCTCTTTAGTCTCCTTTTTTCCTAGGGCGGCCCTCTACCCTGTCTTTTCTTGGTGTTTCATGACAAAATATGTTGATATTTTAGAGTTCAGGTTGATTATCTTGTCTCACAACTTGGTTCACCTAATCATTTCCTTATGATTAGGTTTGGGTGAAATGTTTTTAGCAGGAGTACCACATAGGTTACTTACGGCTTATATACTGGGAGCACTGGATACTCTTTTGTCCCAGTATTTGTGATGCTACTTTTGATCATCTGGCTAAGGTGGTATCAGGATCTCTGCATTGGTGGATACTTTCCCTTTCAAAATTAATACAGATATCTTTGCAAAATTATGCAGATATCTTGCTCTCCATCAATGATGCTTGTGTGAATCAGTTACTGTATTATTAACTACATAATGGTGATTTTTCTGATTCCCGTATTCCTTCTGTATTTATTATTTGGTAATCTTCTGGAAAGAAGAACTTCTGTTTCTCCTTTTTTGAGGATTTCTATAGACCTCATGTATTCTTTTTAAAAAGCCACTGTGCCATAATTCATTACTATCACTGTTCTTTTTTGATACTCACATTGTCCCACATTTGGCAGGTGGGGGTCCCTTCAGGCCAGTTCCTGTATCTTTCTGATAGGTTCCCATCAGGCACTTCCTTGCTTTCACACATAATGAGATGTTCCAGGCCTACTTGCACTTCCCTGCCCCAGACCTGGAATTGGCCTTTTCCCAAAAAGCTTGGATCTCTTTTAGTGGGAAATCTTTGGAAGACTGGAGGAAATCATGATTTTATTGACTCTGGGTGTCATTGCTTCTAGGCCCTGTGTGTGGACAGAATTAGGAAATCACTCAGAGGAAGGTAATGAGTTCTAGTTAAAATACAACGTGATGGCGTTCTTCCTCACACTTCCTCTTTGCACGTGTGTTAGTAGGATCCCTGGTTCTCAGCCAGGCCCGTATATTTGTTTATTGACTCTGTCCTACAATACGGAGTGACTTTAGCTTGACATTTCTAAGGCAGTAGAGATTAGTTATTTTATTTATTTATTTATTTATTTATTTATTTATTTATTTATTTATTTGGAGATGATAAGATATCAGACTCTTCACTTTGTGCCTACCCTTTATCTCATTTTAGAAAAAAGAACCAAAGGGAGCCTTAATCCCCTCCCCCCCCCTTTAAAAAAGATTTTATTTATTTATTCATGAGAACCCACAGAGAGATAGAGAGGCAGAGACATAGGCAGAGGGAGAAGCAGGCTGCATGCAGGGAGCCCGATGTGGGACTTGATCCTGGGACTCCAGGATCAAGCTCTGGGCCAAAGGCAGGCCCTAAACTGCTGAGCCACCCAGGCATCCCAGAAATTAGTTTTAAAAATAATTTCTTACTACGTGTAAATTTTTCATGTACTGAGATGAGAACTTTTGTGTTTACCTGTGCTGCTGAGTGAGTGTGGAGGGCGTTCCACAGTTGGTAACTTCTTAGCCCTGCTAGGATTGGTGAGTACAGAATCTCAGTTATATTGTACTAATAATGGCATTTCTCTCTACTTCCTGTTCCACAGTTATGAATTGTAATTAGACTGGTAGAGATGCATTTTTCAAAGCATCTGGGAAATCAGTTTTATGATCCCCACGTTAAGCACATTTGACACAGCTATTTAAATATTTCAGACAATCCCACATTTGCAGCACCCGTAGGACTATATAACTGGGAAGATTTTCATTGTAAAGGTTTTTTATTTTACTTTAGGGCATCTGACATTTTTTTCTTTGGGCTCTACTGTCCTTGGAGACAAAGGGAATTAGTTATTCATTAGTGCTTGGGGGTTATTCATTATTGTTGGTCAGAAAAAGCAGAATAATATCAACAAAGGACACTAACTAATTGGGATTAAAAACCTCTTTTGTATAACTTAAGGCTGGTGTCTTTTGTAAAGACCTGGTTTAAAAAAAATAACATATTGTGTGAACCTGGGAGGTCTAGAAACTAGTGTACTTTAAATAATACATCAGGTTTTATTTTGATATTTTTTACTCTTTGTGGTTTGCTAATTCAATTGGTTTTAACTTAGAGCTTAGGTTAGAGCTTGATTCCTCAGTGGGTCAGCTAGCTTCATATTTTCCCCTCACTGCCACATTATAAATTTGAAAACCCTGCCTCTGATTTAAAATGTTACTTTCCTGTATCATTCCTTCACTTACGTTTATTTGTAGACAGACAATGAATAAAAATCTGCTAACACCAGCGAGTTAACTGGGTTGAATGTTGTCATGTCAGCACTGCAGTAAGCATAGCAATTGGGGTCTCGCACTTTTGGAGAGATGCAGTTGATAAATTAGCTAATGAAAGTTGGGGCAAAATACTTGGTTACTTTTTTTTCCACTTCTGCTTTTTAATCATTTATATTTCCTTGCACTTCTAATGTGGCTTCCTGCAGAATTAGAGCAAATAAAGTTAATATTCCATAACAGGTTCCAAAAATAACCAAACCAGTCAGAGACCAAAGGCATTATTCCAGTTGAGGTAGCCAGAATTTTCATTTTGTCTCACCAACAAGGCAGGTGAAACACAGTTGTTTACTTTTGTTTACTCTTTGGGCTCCACAGGCTACATTTTGTGTGGTTTATTGATGCAGCATGTAAATCAAATTGATGATGGATTTCCAAGTATTACTGAATGGCAGGAATGGTTTGTTCCAGTTATAAAAGTGATTTGTTAGTCTTCACAACATTCCACCTTTAAAAGAATGTATTCCATTAGGATTCCCCATCCCCTAGACGTATGTCAGATACTGTGGGACAGCATGCTGGAATGTACCATCCACTAATCACCTGTAGCATTTTCTTAAACTGTTAAATAACAGCAGCTTTGGACTCACACCGAGCTTTGTAGTTCACAAAATTGCATGTTGATGGTCTCCTATGATTTGATCAGAGGTTCCATCCCAAGAGGCTGGGCAAATGTGATTGGCCCCATTTTAGGGATTGAGAGACTGAGGCTCAGTTTGCTGGAGGTCTCATTCTCCATGTGCTGTGTGCCTTGTGGGTTGACACTGAGTGAGACTCCACAGTCTGAGAGCTCCTGTTATAGGAGTTCTGAGAAACCTTGTACCTTGTCTCCCTTAGAGTTTACAGTTGCTGCCATTCCGGAATGAGTGTGCCTGTAAAACTATCTACTGTTCAGCTGCTGTCTCTCCATCCACAGACTGAAGAAATGGGCCCTTTGCTCCTGTTTTGGAAAACTGTACTGGACAATTTCCAGTAACAGGCCTTTCTGAGCAGGTGTGGCATGTCTATCTGGGGAGGAATCAGGCTGTCTTTGTGTGAGGGCCACCCGAGTGACATCAGAATGTGCAGGAGTAACTTTGCACGTCTCTGGTCTCTGTTTATGATGTCTTTAGACCCGAGCAGGAGGATAGGATGAATGTGAATAGATTCACTATTTCTGATCCATCAAGTTTTAAGGATACAGTGGATGATGACTTGTATTTAATGCCTGTTTTTATGGCTGCCTTATTTGAATAATGAAGGAAATAGAAGGCCTTTAATTGGCTCTGACATAATAAACAAGTTAAAAAATGAGATTTGTTCTGTAGAAGCTTACTAGTCAAGGCTAGAATGAGGCCAGCAACATTAGGATCCTTGGGGAGCCAGTGAGAAATGCACAGTCTCAGGGCCACCCCAGGCTGACCTATTCAGGTCATGTTGTTTAACAAGATCCCCGGCACAAGGCCAGTTTCATGGCCATGTGAGCAGTGACTATGCTCAGAAGGAGTGCCCTGTGCTTGGGGTTTAATGCTCTGTGATTGTTGTCTTGATCTTCTTACTGATTTTATCTTCAAATCTGTGTATTGTAAGTGAAATCTGATGGGCCGCTGGAGTATGTGTTGGTTGCTTGGGGTCTCAGTTTATCTGTGATCCCCTCATCCTGCTAGGGTAGCTCCTAGCTCCTCTGTCCCAGCCCAGTATCTACTGCTGTCCTCTGCCTCTAGCGGGGACCTGGGCATGAGTGTGAGGAGGTCAGTGTTGGGTGCATGTGCTCTGTGAGTCCAATCTCATGGGAGGCTCTGGGCACCTTTGAGGGTCTGTACTTACCCTGTGAGTATCCCTGTGTGGAAGGAGCCCAGGGGTAAATAGCAAATTAAAACAAAACAAAACAAAAAACCATCATGACCCATCATGAGGGAGACCAGAGAAGAATGGAAAATGATTTTTTCCTGCTTTTTGAACAAGGGACCCAACATTTGCATTTGGATTGATCCCTGCAAATATGTAGCTGACTTTGTAAATGCAGACTGAAATTTGAGAAGCACTGGTGTCTGAGGAAGAGGGTGGACTCTGGATTCAGAAGACCCACACTCCAGTTCAAGTGTTGCTGGTATGTGATCTTCCCTGCCTTGGTTTCTTCGTGTATGAAATGGGGAGGGTGTAATGTTTTATCCCTTTTTCCAAATGGGCAGGGTCCAGGTGAAGGGGAGACCTGGCTACATGTTCTTGAGTAGGAGTGTATACAGGGTGTTTCTCATCTTTGGCTTTGGCTTCATGATGCTGATGAGCAGAGCTGAACATTATTGGTGGAGGTAGGGGGCAGGGCTCCAAATGGAAAAGAAGACTCCAAACTGGTCTTCAAATCCATGTTAGTGGGTAGAAAGTGAGGGTCAAGATGCTGAAGCAGGCAAGTTCTGGGGATCTTGGGTAGAGAGAGGGCAAGCTTCAGAGAACTTGTGAGCTAAGGCAGTGGCTTTCCAGGTGGCCACCCAGTTATGTAGCCGTGGCAGATGATGCACATGACATGGTAGAGCAGAAAATGGTGTTTGTTTTTTAAATTAGATGGCAAATGTGAGAGTACATTTTATACTGTCAAATGCCAGAGGTGTGTCAAGTACTGTTGCTCCCTGATTGTAAGTCAGCACAGTGCGGTGTGGGTCTCCATAAACCTCAGCAACTGCTGCTGAGCAGGATGGTTCTGTCCTGTTACTCCATTCATGACCTGTCCCTTGCAGTGAAGACTTACAGTGAGTCATAACTCCCAAGTCTGGGCAGTATGGAAAGCTACTTGCTCTGTAGATATGGAACCGAATGCTCTCTATTTTCAGTTTGCTTCAAAGGTAAGACAGAAAAAAATTAAATTATAATAAACCGCAGTAAACAGACATGGTTGCGAAATAACAAATTTTAAAAGCTTATCTTTCACTGAGAGATTTTACTTTAGGGTGATTGTATAATGTATTATCCAAACCAGGACACTTTCAAGAGTGAAATGGGGCCCTATTAATAATTATGCCCAGGACTATCCTGGATGAATTGAAATGTAGGGCCACCCTACATTTAGGGAAAAGTTTAATTGCATTTTGATTCAGAATCTTACCCTGCTGTTTTAAGGTAAAGTTGTCTAACTGACTTGACAATATTAGACCCATAGTTAATAGCAAAATTTTTTTCTTGGGGCCGTTGAGTGATTATTAGTATATTATTAAGTAGTATACATTTGTTCCTGGTTATTCCAGGGTTGGAAATAAACAAGCTAGCACTTTCTATTTATTACTGTTCTTAGCTTTACATAACTTATTTTAATCCTTCCAAACCTTATGAAGTATTTCCTTGAAAACGTAAGAAAAGAGAGGCTTAGAAAAAAACAAGAGCCTTGACCAACAACACGTGGGGATTTTAACCTATGTCTCATTGACTTACTTCAGAGCCCAGCATACTTCTGTAGGACATTGTTCTTTAGGACATTGTTTTGTCTTTTGGTATGGGATTTGGTGGAAAAACTAGGTTCTTGGCAGTTGAGAATGATATCCTGAGAGACACAGAGTATGGCTACCGTAATTTTTACTATGTGTGATGATGTTGTGTCTGGTATATATATATATTTTGAAAAGTACAGTGAGTTGAAGCAGAAAAAACACTGACACATTGTTGCAGGTGCTTGTGTCACTTTGTGTTAAAAGTGTCCCTCCTCACTTGCTTAAGACAGTGAGCGGCTGTGGCAGCAATCAGGTAGAGAATGTGATGTAAAAAAGAAAGATACAGTAATGGCTAACTTTGGAGCCCTTCCTCTGGGCCAGCTGCTGCATTAAACAGAGCTACTGGGCTACACAACTAGGATGCTATCTGGAAGGCCTTCCATGATGGCCCTGGAGCTCAGAATTCCCTTAATTCTCCTAACGACCCCATGTGTCTTTAGATCATGAAACTAAGGCTTAGAGAGATGAAGTAACTTGGCAGCAGTCACATGGCTAGTATGTGGTAAAGCTGGAAAGGGAATGCAGTTTCTGTCTGACCCTGGGGTCTCGTGTCTTAACGGTCCTGCTGCTGTGTTCTGTCAGAATGTGGCAGGGAGCCAAGCTAGAGATGGGGACTTTCTGCTGCAGGAGCACTGGTTCACCAAGTACCTTATTCAAGACTCTTTGGGTTGTAGGTAACAGTAACCCACTGTGCTAGTTTATGTAAAACGGAATTTGTTAAAAGGAGTCAAGAGTGTTTCATGGTGCTCCAGGACAGGATGGACAACCAGATCTTTTGAAGGACTGTAAGGACAAGATACTTTCCTATGCTTTTTCTCCATAGGCAATATGATTTTTATTTTAAAATCTTTTATTTTATTTCTGCTTTTCTGGTACACATCACTTCATTTTTCTCCCTACAAATTGCTTTTCTCTTTTTCTTAGTATCTGTATCTGTATTAGGGTTCTGTGGCGAAACAATAGGATATTTATTTATGCGCGCTTTTATTTCTGCTTTTCTGGTACACATCACTTCATTTTTCTCCCTACAAATTGCTTTTCTCTTTTTCTTAGTATCTGTATCTGTATTAGGGTTCTGTGGCGAAACAATTGGATATTTATTTATGCGCGCGCACACGTGTGTGTGTGTGTGTGTGTGTGTGTATACATATATACATATGATACTTATATAAGATTTATTATCAAGAGTTGGCTTATTTGTTTATAGGGTGGGAAATCCCAAGACCTGCAGTTGTCAAGCTGGAGACCCAGGACGGCCCATGGTTTAGTTCTATTCTGAGTCCAAAGGCCTGAGTCAGAAGAGCTGATGGTAGAAGTCCAGTGCAAAAACCGACAGGCTTGAGACCCAGAAAGAGCCGATATTTCAGTTTGACTCTGTAGGCCAGAAAAGATTGACATCCTACCTCAAGGCAGCCAGGCAGGAAAATTTCCCCTTTCTTTGAGGGGGGGGGGGGGCGCATTTTCAGGCTTTCAACTGATTGGATGAGGTCCATCCATTCTGGGGAGGACACTCTGCTTAACTGAGTCTACCTGTTCAGAATATTAATGTCATTCAGAAACACCCTCACAGACATACCCAGAGTAATGTTTGACCAAATATCTGGATACCCTGTGGCTCAATCAAGTTGACACACAAAATTAACCATCACAGTATCCATGGCTTCAACATGGTTCTGTTCGCCAGGCCTAAGCATGTAATGTACTCAGAACTTCTGTGCTACAAGTCAACTGGGTGTAGTGTCCCTCTATCCGATTTTCACATTCTTTGGAAAGAGTCTGATTAGTCCAGTGTGTGTCAGATCCAGTTCATCCCATTAAGGTGTGAGGGTGGAACCTCATAGAATAAACATGAGTCTTACCTGCTCAGAAAAGGGCAGTATGGATTGGGTGACACCTGGGACTTAGTGCCCCATATAAAGGTGATTTTGGGGATATGTTTTAAATAACAGTGGCATTTCCAAAGTTATCCCAGAAATCATATTATTTAGCCAGTATTATTTCAAAGTATGGGAGAGAATTTTAGAAGTATGGTCACTAGCAGAAGTTAATTCTAGGAAGTTAATTTTTTAAATTTATTTACCACTGAACCATATAGATTGTGGTGCTTTGCATCAGTGTTTGAGGGGTGGCCACTACATTTTATAAGATAATTCATTTTTTTTAAGGTAATGCAGATTTTCATTTTGGGATGTGGGAATTAAGAGGGAGCATTTAGTGGATAGTCCATTAAATCTTTAGGTTTGTTTTGTATTTAGAGTTTAGTGAAGGGGAGGATTGCCAGGATTCAGGTACACAGAACTATGATTTCTGTTAGAAACCACATTGAACAACAAAGCAGTTAGAAGAGTTTTGGCTGTCAGATTTAAAGATTTTCAGCATAAAAAAAAAACTTCAGCATAGTTGTCTTCTTGTTGGATTATATAATCAAAGAGCATTTTGATTTGTTTTTTGTTTTTGCTTATTTAGAGAGAGACAGTGCGTGATGGGAGGTGGGGACGAGGGGCAGAAGTAGTGGAGAGAGAGAATCCCAAGCAGGCTGCATGCTTAGCACAGAGTCTGAAGTGGGGCTCAATCTCATGACCCTGAGATCATGACCTGAGCCAAAATCAAGAGCCGAATGCTCAACTGCCTGAGCCACCCATACACCTCAAAGAGCATTGTGATTTGAATATTCCCGGCTTTTATACCAGATTTTAATAGGAATGTATAAGACACAAAATACATAAAATTAATCAGTGAGTTATATTTTTAAAAGTTGGGGTTCATGGATTGAGTGTTAAAAACATTTTTTACGTATTTGGCTCAGTTAATTTTCCTATTGATCTAGAAAAAATTATGTACAATTATCTATTTTATTTTATAGCAGGTAGATTCTTATCTCCTAAGGCTCATATTTTCTATAATAACCATCCCTTGAGCGTGTGCTGAATATAGTGACTTGTTCATGACAAAGATGATGAAATGTCACTTCTATTATCAGATTACAAAAGCTATGACTTCTGTCTCTCTGTGAGACTCTGCTGCCTCCTTGGTTTGTGTGCTTTGATAAAGCAGGCTGCCATGTTAGAAAAGGCCCATGTGGCAATAACTAAGGGAGGGATCTGACCAGTCCTGAGCAACCAAAGGCCTTAGTCCAACAGCCTTCCAGAAAATGAATTTTGCCAACAACCACATAAGCATTAAAGCAGATCTTTCCCAGTTGAGCCTTCAGATGAAGCTCTAGCTCTAGCTGACACCTTGATGATGGTCCAGTGAGGGACCCCGATCAGATGACCCACTCAGCCATGCTCACTCTTCTGACTCACAGAAACTGAGCTCAAATGGTTGACTCTTGACCAACACAGGTTTGAGTTGTGCAGGTCCATTTAAAGAATTTTTGCAGGGCAGCCCAGGTGGCTCAGCGGTTTAGTGCTGCCTTCAGCCCAGGGCTTGATCCTGGAGACCCGGGATTGAATCTCATGTCAGGCTTCCTGCATGGACCTGCTTCTCCCTCTGCCTGCTTCTCCCTCTGCCTGTGTCTCTGCCTCTCTATCTGTTTCTCGAATAAATAAATAAAATCTTTAAAAAAAATTAAGATTTTTTGCAATACAATGTTGTAAATGTATTTTCTCTTCCTTACATGTTAATGGTATGTTGTTTTCTCTAGCTTATGTTATTATAAGGACACAGTATATAGTATATATATAACATACATATATATATAATCTATCTATCTATCAATATCATACAAATGTGATTTCATCAACTGTTTTGTTATTGGTAAGGCTTTTTTTGGTCCATAGTAGGCTGATTAGTGGTTAAGTTTTGAGGGAGTCAGAAGTTAAATATGCAGATTTTTGACTGTGCAGGGCATTAACATTCCTAACCTTTGCATTGTTCAAGAGTCAACTATACATGTGTTACTTTAAGGCGCAATTTGGTGGTATTTTGTGACGGAGCAATAGATACCTAATACAGTTATAGTCTTGGCTTTTCTCTCTTTCTGGGCATACTATTTCCTAGTATGAGGCAACATCTAGGAGCAGGAGAGTAGGAACTAATCTCTGTCAAAGGCCTATGATATGCCAGACATGGTGATAGACTTTGAGATTCAGGAAAGCCAATTTGTAAAGCCCTCATGTGACTTTCACTTTGCTGATGTGAGCAACACTCAGAGAATTGAAATTATTTGCCCATGTTGACATGACTCATAAGAGGCAGAACTGGGGTTTGAATGCTGGTCTACCTTACTCTGGTGCTTGTATTCCTTCCATGCATCTGACTAACTCCAGTAAGCCATGACAAACACCAATGTGGCATTTCTGCCTAGCAAAAAGGATTACATAAAGCTCATTCATCTTTAAGCATTCATCACATACCTTCTGTGCTTCTTTCCAGGTTTCACTCTTTCTTTCTTCTCTGTAATATGTTTCTACCAGATACCTTTTTTGCTGTTCTCATCTTTCTCTCCATCTATACCTGTGCTTCACAGCCCTGTTTTTTTTTTTTTAAGATTTTATTTATTCATGAGAGACACAGAGAGAGGCAGAGGCATAGGCAGAGGGAGAAGCAGACTCCCTGTGGGGACTCAATCCCAGGACCCCAGGATCACACCCTGAGCTGAAGGCAGGCACTCAGTCACTGAGCCACCCAGGTGCCCTCTGTTTTTTTTTTTTTTTTTTTTTTTTAAGATTTATTTATCTATTTTGGAGATAGAGAAGGAGTATGAAAGGGTGAGTATGGGGAGGGGCAGAGGGAGAGAATCTCAAGCAGATTCCCCACTGAGTGTGGAGCTCAGTCCCAGGATCCTGAATTATGACCTGAGCTAAAATCATGAGTTGAATGCTTAACTGACTGAGTCACCCAGGTGCCCCAACATCCCTGTTTTTTTTTTTATTGTCCTCTTTATTATTCTCAAACAAAATTCATAGACAGTATTATTTATCTATGCATGTGATTTTAAAAAGTCAATATAATTTCATAACTGAAATACAAGGGGAAAAAAGGAACATGATTTATAACAAATATGGTTTTAAATATGAGAGTATTGGAGTATAACTATTCCAGGAGACATAAGGAAAGAGTTAGGTAAGCTTGCACCTACATGTGGATTTAGCTAAAATTCTGATGAATCAGAATTGTACTTGTAGTGATGGCTCAGATGTCTAGTTGCTTTGCTTTCAGTGATACGATTCTATGAAATGGTAGATAATACTTTATGATATTTCTATGAAAATGATCAGTTTTCCTTTGATTTGTACAATTAACTTCATTTTAGATAATTTAGCATAAAGAGGAATCGTGAAAATAAAATGGACTTAGGTTGTAAACTCAGATAATTATAAACAGGTTTTTACCTACATGAATAATCTGGTGAGATACTTGAAAATCATGTAGGATGTGAGTAATTTGTCGTGTGTAGGACTATGTGCCATCCCTGCCTTTCCCACTGAATGCCACTAACAGTGATAACCCCGAATGCCCTGGAATTTCCAAAGGTCTCACTGGGGCAGTGTCCTCCAAACCCACTGATCTAAATCAAAGTGTGCTTTCAGTAAAAGAGCTGGTCAACTGACTAAAGTATTACAACTTCCAGAGGTGTTGGTCTTTTAACTGGCCTGAAACTCTAAGACAAAGAAGGACACAGTAGAATTAGTAGGGGTAGGAAGATGGCAAGGTGAGGGGTGAAGAGGATCCCCTTTCACAACCCTTAAACTACATGGCCTAATGTCCTCTTTATATTTCTGATTCTAGCCTTTCTTTCTATATCCTTTTTCTTTAGGTTCCATGTACACTTCATGACAAATTAGATGTCTTTCTAAGTCAAATTCTTTTTTAAAAATTCTGATTTTATTTTAAGTGCTTCTCTGTGTCAATCACTTGATATTTTCTGAGCATTGACTTTAACCAAGCTGTTATTGTGCTTAGCTACTAGGGGATCAAAGGTAACTGAGGTGTAGCCTGAATTCTCAGTAGATTTGTGATTGTAGCTCAATCCAACACACATTTACAGGGCAAGTCACAATTCCAGTCATGTGTACGCACAACCACATACACACACACCTAAGTATATGCTTCCAGGGAGCTCACAATCAAATGAAGAAAGAAAAGAAATTTTAAAAAGCAATAAGTTGTATAAATAACAGTTCACTAAAAATAGTAAGTGAATTTTACAGTAACATACATACATTAAGCCTGTAAAATGATATGTATTATATATGCTACTTGATGCATATTATATATCATGTACATTTATTATTATATACAATATATTGCCATTTATATGTAAAAGCTTTTATTAAATTGATAAGCAAAAGTGCCCAGAGGTAAGTTTTCCTCCACTACTCTTTTTTTTTTTTTTAATTTTTATTTATTTATGATAGTCACAGAGAGAGAGAGAGGGGCAGAGACACAGGCAGAGGGAGAAGCAGACTCCATGCACCGGGAGCCTGATGTGGGATTCAATCCTGGGTCTCCAGGATCGCGCCCTGGGCCAAAGGCAGGCGCCAAACCACTGCGCCACCCAGGGATCCCCTTCCACTACTCTTATACATTAGAAATGTAACTTCAAACATAGACACTTTTATTTTATTTTATTTTATTTTTTATATTTTAAAAGATTTTATTTATTTTATTCATGAGAGACACACACAGAGAGAAAGGGGGGGGGCAGGCAGAGACACAGGCGGAGGGAGAAGCAAGCTCCATGCAGGGAGCCTGACGTGGGACTCGAACCCGGGTCTCCAGGATCATGCCCTGGGCTGAAGGCGGTGCTAAACTGCTGAGCCACCAGAGCTGCCCAAACATAGACACTTTTAGATGGAGTCTTTTAGAGTTGGAAGCTCAGTGGGGCTGGAAGATGAAAAGAAAGAAGTTATCAGAACCCAGAAGCTGGGTGGAGGAGCTTGTGGACCTGGGACCTAGACCTTTGAGGAGGTGTTGCTCAACTGGTGTTGGTACTTTGGAGAGCTAGGATGAACTGCCTTCCAGTGGCTCTTCCAGAATCAAACCAACAAGTATGGGCTCTTACTCTCTGGGAAAGCATCATGGAGGATCCTGGAGTACAGTATACAGATGTCAAATCAATAGCAATTCTCAAAACAGAAGTCATGGATTAGATCTAAATACAGGATCTAAATAAAGGAGGATCTTCCCTGCTTTTGTTCTTGTTCTTAAATTGCCTACAATAATTGCGTGAGTTAGAGCTAGGCAATACATGAAACCATCCTATTGAATTCCTTGCAAAATGCTTGTATCAAATGAAGCTTGTATGTTTGAAACGTGTTTAGAATAAGGCTAGAGAAATAAAACAAAGTGAGACCATGTAACCTCCTTCTCATATTTCTTTATAGTCTTACTCAAATTTGGAAGAATAATGATATCTAGTACTCACATAGCACGTGGTACATATTATTTTATGTACTTGATTTCTCATTTTAAAATATATGTTAATAAGTCATATTATCTCATTTGAATTGCCGTAAAACTCAAGGTGAGTACCATCATGCGAGTTGTTACTATTATTATTCCTCCCATTTTCTGGATGAGGAAACTGAGGTATGGTTGAATAACTTTCTCAAGGTCACAGAGCTGGTAAGTGACAGAGCCAGGATATAAACCAGCCAGTTTGGCTCCAGAGCACATGCTCTTAACCACTAAGGCATATTGGCTTTGTGCCTGTTTTGAAACCTGTGTTCTTTTTTATTTATGGGTGGACGGATGGATGGATAACAAATCAATTTGTTTATTCTAGTGTAGTAGATTGTGGATTAGGAAAAGGAAGCTCAAAACCTCAGTATTTTGCCAGCTTTTCTTAGAGATTTAAGAGTCACCTTAGCAGTCTGGACTGTTTATAAAATGAAGAGGTTGAATGAAATAATTTTGCAGACTCCTTTCTAACTATCATTGTTTCTGGTTTGTAAGGATTCTGATGACCTTCCAGGAACTGGGAGCTAGAGCTGATCCCTGACTTTCAGGATGAGGTAGCAATCAGTTTCCTACCAAAGGTCAAATATAGACTTGGAAGTGGTAGTGCTAGTGATGCTATTGATGGTTAACTAGCCAGTAAGTGTCAAGGACAAAGATTAAGCACTTATTTTCTTCAGACATGTGAACACTGTGGTGTTGGCTGTTGTTTGAATCCCCCACCTTTTAAAAATTTTTTTTGCTTAATTTACATTTTTCTGCATCCAGAAATCAATCTTGCCAGGAACTTGCAAAGCACTACTTAGAAGTCATTTCATCTCTGGGGATTTAGCCAAGAGAGGATGGTCCCTTCTTCTAGCTTTCTTTGCTCCCAGGAGTTGTCTGCTTTCTCAATTTATTGATAGCCCAGTTGTAGGCTCATCTTTGATCTGAAAACTGGAAATCTGGAATCTAGAGACCAGAAAATGCCCAGGAGCTAGAAAAGTCTAGCTGAAATACTGCCAGCTTAGAAGGGTGATGAGCTTAAACACTCTCTCCTGAGGTTAAGAAGGGAACATGGGTATGGGTGGGGTGGGACAGCTTTTCTCTTATTCTCAAAGCAGTGACATTCTCTTTCATGCTCATTCTCCTATTTTCCTTCCCATTCCTCTTCTCTTACCCACATTTTCTGAGCCTTGATTTTTACGAAAGATTTGAGTCCTCAAAGCCATTGCATAAATGGGCCATCTCGTAGCACAGAGCACTTATTAGCAGTTTTATAGAATTTATGGGTTTAGAGTCAAAAGTGATTTTAAATTAGGTGCCGAGTATTGCCAAATGTCTCAATTGATGTTATTTTTGGTAAATTTAGAACAAAAGAGTAATGTTGGCTCATGTTCAGTAGTAAAGTTGAATATATACTTCATTTGTTTTCGGAAAAATTCTTTATAATCTTCAAAATGAGCATGAATTTATTTTAACATTTGTAATATTTGTAGTGAAATAACTGTGCATCATTATCATAATGGGTAATATTCATCCCATAAGCAATCAAGAACCACAGGATTGAATAGGGAAGGGGTGTGTGTGTGCATCTGCATATGCATAGGTGCATGTGTAAACAAGGGCCTGTAGGTGTGTGTGCTAGCTAGCATGAGCAGTGAGAAACAGTGGTATCTTGATAGGGGACACAGATGGGCTAATTCTAATTTCATGGCAGTAGAAGAAAGAAGCAGAGGCACCTTAATGTATCTTTGGGTTTGTGCTGCCTGTTCTTAGGTCTTGTGCTGTTTCAAAATTGAGCTGGAGGGCTCCAGAATTGAGTTGGAGGGTCCCAGAAAATGTTGTTAGAGTTGTATGGAGCCATGAGAGGGGTGCATCTGAGACACTCTATTTTGCACAATCAGTTATAGAGAGTTTAAGACAAGGAGTTGGTGTGGATCTTTCTGCACAAGCCAGGCAGCTAATTTTCCTAGTGACAGATAAAGAACCAGGTGAATGTTTTTTGCTAAAGTCTTCTGAATCCAGCCAAACTTCTGAGCTTATCACCTCTGGCGGTTCTTGTTTAAACGTGTAGTCTTTAGAAGGGGAACATTCATAGTTTGGATAATATGGGTAATGGAGTAGCGTGATGGATGTCTCATCTGATGCCTCACCATATAACACCACACCACCTGGTCTCTGTATGCACATATTTGGCCTT
Organism: Canis lupus familiaris; assembly: GCF_011100685.1. Classification (NCBI taxonomy): domain Eukaryota; kingdom Metazoa; phylum Chordata; class Mammalia; order Carnivora; family Canidae; genus Canis; species Canis lupus. The sequence continues at coordinate 93,362,751 of NC_049222.1, read as the reverse complement.
GGTCTGTGGGCAGTTGTTATCACTGAATTGTATTTGTGTAGAAGAGTTCTTGTGATTTAATTTAGAAATTAAGTTTTAAGCAGCACAAGTGAAAACATTTTTCACTTGTAGAATTGAAGCATTAGAGGCCATTGTGGCTCAGCCCATGCCTTTCCAGAAGTCCATATACAGAGGCTGTACATAACATAGTGTAGTGGGTAAGGGTGCAGCTCAGGAGTGCGATGGGTCTCAGATGAATCCAAACCCTCCTTCTGATCACCTCTGGGGTCTTGAACAAGTAGCTTACCTTCTCTGATGGTAAGATATTTTTTCTCACCTCACAGAAATATAAATAAATAAATAAATAAATAAATAAATAAATAAATAAATAAATGGAGTAACATATATCCAGAATTAGGAGAATGATATTTGGTATATACAAAATGCTCATACAGTAAGTAACATAGTAGGAGGTTAAGCAAAGTAAACAACAGACTTTAAACTGGATACCCAGGTCTTTTCCCTGTCATCTCTCACAGTATATAAACTCTTTGAAGGCAGAAGATTGTTATTTCATGAAGTATTCGAGAGCATACCGAGTGCCTGCATGAACAAGACAGAATAACTGCACTCACCTTATGTTCCAGTGGGAGTAGCAGTCAACAGTTCATACCTAAGATGTATTTTCATGGGCTCTTAAGTGCTATAGAGAGAAATAAAGCAGAATAGTGGGGTTCAGAAGGAGGGGAAGAATATTTTAGAAAGACTGTCCAGAGAAGGCTTCTCTGACTTGAGTGAGGAGTAAGTCATCTGAAGATCTAAGGGAAAGTGTTCCTGGAGGAGGTAAAAGCAATAGAAGTCCTAACGTGATTCTAGTACAGCCAGATCACTTGGATCCTCATAGACTGAAGTAGAGAGTTCAGAGATTTCAAGTGTGATGGGACTTCTTAAAGGGTTTTAGGTAAAGGATTGATATTATCTAACTTACATTTTAAAAAGGAAGTTCTGGTTACTTTGTTGAGAATAGAATGAGTGGGAGGGCCAGAGTGGAAACAGGAAAACCCCCTGTTTAGTGTATTGCAGTGATCGAGATAGATGGTATAGAGGTTTAGATTCAGGATAAATTTTGAAGGTAGAGCCAACAGGACTTACTAAAGGATTAGATGTGGTGATAAGAAACAGAGGAATCAAAAGTTGTAGGGTTTGGCCTGCACATGTATTGAATGGCAGTACCATTTCCTGGGGTGGAGAAATCAGGGCTCAGGGGTAGGAGATCAGGATTTTGTTTTGAACATACTATATTTGGGATACCTATTCATCCTCAAAGTGAGGGTGTCAAGTACATAATTGGATATACATATCTGGAGCTCCAGAATGAAGTGGGAGCTGGAGTTAGAAATGTAGGAGTTAACAGTATAGTTTGATGTCAGGGGGCTGCAAGGGAACACCCAGGGAGAGAGTGAGGATGGAGAAATTGACCAAGAACTGAGCCGGAGGGCAATCAGCATTGGAGGCTAAGAAGTCGAAGAAACAGAGAAGCTGTAGCCAGAGAGGCAGGAGGAAAAGTAGGATGGAAGAGATCTGGGAAACCAAGTGAATGAAATGTTTCAGGAAAGAGGAAGTGATCCACTCAGCCACATGTTGCTAGGAGGTCAGGTAAGATGAAGCCTGAAAATTCTCTATTGATTTGGGGAAAACGGAGGTCACTTATTGCCTTTGACAAGAGGACAGAGGCCACACTGTATCTGGCTTGTTCACTGCTCTGCTTCCCATGAAATAGATAGTTCCTGGAATAAGATAGAAGCTTGAAAAACATCTGTAGAATGCTGGATGGATAAATGAATGAATTCACTTTCCTCCTTTATTTTAGTCTCAGTAAAATCTTTGCTTATTTCATTTATTTTTAAAAGTTTATTTATCTGAGAGAGAAAGTGTGAGCAAGTGGGGGGAGGGCAGAGAGAGAGAGGGAGAAGTAGGCTCCCCACCGAGGTGAGCATGGCACTTGACATGGGACTCAATCCTACGATCCTGAGATCATGACCGGATCCAAAATCAAGAGTCAGGTGCTTAACTGACTGAGCCAACCCAGGCACCCCAATCCTTGCTTATTTTAGAGTTTAGTTTTTAGTCTTAGCAGGGACAAAATCACGTGATTTTACAACACATACACAAGGCACCTGCCTTCTGTCACCAGTCTGTAATATTGACCCAACATTCATCTCTCATGTTAATTAATAAAAATGTACAAACTACCACTTTTCTAGACAATGTCCCACATTTACTGTGGGGTCAAGTAGTTAAAGAAGAGTGATTGATGATCCATTAGCATGGCTCACCCTGCCCTGCATGTCTCTGGGTCTGCAGACTCTGTCTGAGTCACCCAGGGGTTTATCTGTTACCCAAATAGGCTGCTCTGGCTTGAATGTAGAATCCTTTCAATAGAACAGATCAGAGGTTACCACAGACCATTTCAGTCTGGGCCACATAGATCTTTTTGTTTGGTTGCTTTAGATGAAAACCAGCAAGAATGCTCTTGATTGGTTGCAGTGGAAGGGGCCTCACCTAGCAGTTTCCCAAACAGTTCTCTGAGGTACCCTGGGGCGCCACAGTGATTCACAGGGAGGCTGTGGGATGTTTTAAATTTTTTGAGGAAAACAAATAATCAACATTTGTCAGCTACCCAGTGAATTACTGGCTTCAGGTAGTTCATAGTTTCAGGATTAGATCACTGCATTCCTTTCTAATGATGTCATATCTTTGCAAAGCTGGGCTTTGGGGGTTTACTATCCTTAAAAAGCCAGTACTGTATAAAAATTAAGTGGAGCAGGAAATGGGGTGGCCAAGTTCAAACAGATTCCAAAGTTTGAGAAGCTGCGTAGTGCCAGCAGCATACATATCCCAGGAACAGCTGTGGTTAGTTAAGAATGAAATAAAAACATTGCTTTTCTATCAATTTATGTCTGTTTTTTCCAATGGCTACTAAGTTGTTAGGACAAAAACTTAAGTTGTTCCAATCTACCTATTTCACAGACTGAAGTGTTGGGTATTTATTTCCCTTGACCCAGGGGTGAAAATATGAAAATAGTATTAAAACAACAAGGTGTCCCAAACTGAGAAAATGCCGAGAAGCCCTGGGTTAGGCTCTGGCACATCTGGCAGTGGGTGGGGGAGCTGTTCTTCCTTCTCCAGCTGGGCCTGCCTGCTGATCTGCCTGTCACCTCGCTGCACGCCCCTAGTGCTCTCTCAAGCCTTCCTGTGAGTGAGTGGTTGCATTTGTCAGAATAACAGGTATTGAAGAGCATTCTTTTTTTTTTTTTTTTTAAGATTTTATTTATTTATTCATGAGAGACACAGAGAGAGAGAGAGAGATGCATACAGCATTCTTATGTTGTACTGAGCTTTTGGCTCCTACTGAGGAAGGGCCCCTTTTACTTCCCACCCATGGGAGAGTGAAATCACCTCTGTTCCCTTTCCCTCTTTTCATCCTTGAACCTTGCCCCAGGGCTCCTAAAGCAGGACTACTCTGTCATGTAGTTCAGATTTAGCCTGGGTCTTTCTCTAGTCATTCGCTTCTGTTCTATTTTCCTTTCCAGGACATTGTGTTCTGAGCACTAGACAACTGGTGAACTTTTAGAATATTTATTTTGGTGGGGGGATTTAAGAGAAGAGGGTGAAAGAGATCCATCTTCTTGGGGTCATGAGTCAGTGCCATGTGCTTTAAGACTCTCTGAAAAGGGAATTATATTTAGCGAAGTTGCACATTTGTGACCATTGACAAAGATGAAAGGCTGGCTGTGAGTTACATGATGTGGCTTTGTCCGTTTTCGTTAGGGGTGTTCCAAGGCTTAGGTGCGTCCAGAGGTGTTTCCTTTATCTTTAGTTTTATGTCTTTCTTTGCTGAGTGGAGGGACCCTCTTGAGTTACTGCCCTGGGCATTGTCACTTCCTTCTTGATCCTGGCCTTCTAGTCTTAGCCTTCAGAGTTGCCCTGAGCAGTGGGAAGGGAGGTATTTTTTTTTTTTTTTTTCCACCACAGAGACATCTTTCCTCCTCTTTTCTCCATCTTCCCATCCCTACTTTCACTGACCCTTTGATTTCTATCCCAATCTGTCCTTTTGCCCTCTCTTCCTCCCCTCACTTCTTTCTTCCACTCTTTGATCCCTTTTCATTGATTTCATCACAGCAGACTCCTCAAGCCATATCTCACTCCAAGTGTCCCGAAGGGAAAGAGGTGCTCACGTTGGATTGTGAGTGTTAGCCTAGATCTAGATGGAGCACCAGAGCTTGTCATATTTTCTGTGTTGAACTTGTGGATCGGACACAGATGATCTCTATGAATGAGTGGTACCTTGGGGTGAGTTACTGAGGTTTCCTTTCCCTTACCAGTTTTCCAAAATTCCATAAAATTCAGGAAGCTTAGCCTGTGCTTGCTGCTTGGTGTACACATCTCTAGTTGTAGGACCACATTATCTCCAGAGTGGTGCAGTCCTATAGATATATTATGGTCACCACAAATATGAGCCATAGACTTCATTTAAGATATTTTTTTGTAGATGTATTTAAAAAATTAAAACATCAAATAGTTAAATTAATCTTAATAACATATTTAATTAAATATGTTAATTAAACCAAATATACTCAAACTATTATTCCAACATGTAATCATCATAAAAAGAGATTATTAATGAGATATTTTCCCTATTGAGTCTTTGAAATCCAGCATGTATTTTATACTTAAAGCACATCTTAATGTGGATAAGTCACATTTCCATTGCTCAAGAGCCACATCTGCTACTGGCTACTGTATTAGACAGTGAGGCTCCAGGTTGTAAGACATGGAGAGAAAGATTTTAGGCAATGAATGAACCAAAAGTGTTTCTTCAGCTGAATGCTGAGTGAATGCAACAAGTACTTGACTAATAAGATGGGCTTGGGAAGGGCCTACATGTTCAATGTTAGTCTTTTAATTACTTTAATCTACCTTGTCTGCTGGGGCCATAGGGGCTTGATCTGAAAGGATAGAAATCTAAGAGTCACCTGCAGTCTTTCTGTGCAACCATCCAGTTCCCCTTTTCCCTTTCTGCTTCCACCTACTGTTTAAATTTCCCTACTTCTTGGGAGTCTAGGACTTAAACAGAGAGAGAGTAGTCTTATTGGTGAAATTAGTTTAGTAGCTAAGAGGTTGGGTAGGTTTAGATTCCAAAATACATTCTCTTCCTTTTCATACCTTGGTTCACCTGGAGAAGGAGGAGATCTACTTTTGCCTTGAAATTACCAAGTGACGTTTTATTCTAGAAAAGCCCAAATCCCAGCACATGTAAGTGATGTATTTTCATGGTTTGCATGTCACAGTTGACAAGATGGTGCTGCCTATCCCCACCCCCCATCTGTGAGTAGAGACAAGTTTGAACAGGCCCTGCTTCTTTTTCCTTGGTTAAGCATTATCTTATGTTCTTTGGGTTGCTCTTGCATAACACCAATACAAGCATAAAGTGAAAGTACCCCCATTTAACTTTGATCTCAGTCTGCCCTGTGGAGGAAGGACTGGAGTGGTGGGGGTGTAGGGAGTGGCTAAGTTGTCAATAACCAGGAAATAAAATGGAAGTATGGCTTTAATGCCTCCCACGTAAATTTCCCCACCCCTAATTTCTATCTATTTTCTTTCCTATGAAGTGGGGAGTTTGGTTAGGTGAGGAATCTCGTGTTCTCCAAAAGAATGTATTCTCTGTTCTTCGTGTGCAGTGGAGAAGGTGGAGGGGGTGCTGATGGTGCTAGTGGTGAATTGAGGAATGTTGGTTCTGTAATTATCTGGCTTCTCTTAGAAATGTGCGGCCAGGGCATACATTAGCCACCCGGTGGCTCAGTGGTTTAGCGCTGCCTTCAGTCCAGGGTGTGATCCCGGAGACCCAGGATTGAGTCCCATGTCAAGCTCCCTTCATGGAGCCTGCTTCTCCCTCAGCCTGTGTCTCTGCCTCTCTCTCTCTCTTTATGAATAAATAAATAAAATCTTAAAAAAAAAAAAGTGCAGCCAGAGACCCTTGGGTCTTATGAAATCTATGGTCCTTCAGTAGTCCTTGTTTCTGGGTTTCTGTGTTTCAGACATTGTTTCAAGTGTTGCTCATCTGTGGTCTTCTAACAGAGAGATGGCAGGGTCTCTGCTGGTGAGAGGCAAAGAAGTACCTAGAATGTTTGGGGAGAGGTTATGTGGCAAAGCAGGGGATGGTTGGGAGATGGCAAACTCACAAGGGTCCATTGGTTTTTGCTGGAGTAAGTTTGTTTGCTGGATGACATCTGGGGCTTTGTGATGGTAAGCTGAAGAACTATGTTTAGTAATAGGATTGGGGAAGTACAGAGGTTGAATTATTACCGCATGTAAGGAATGTTGGAAGGTTGCTTGGATAAAAGAGAAAAGAAAGAAAAGAATCCAAGTAATGTTATACTAGGGTAGCCCAGTATTTTGTCTTCAAGTGGCTTCACATTTTTAGAATATATTTACCATTGTAGAGCGATTTTAAAAATGAACAAATAAAACCTAAAATCACCCCCAAATCCTGCCACTTAAAATCAACAGGCCTGTTTTTCTGTAGTTTCTGTGAGTTCCAAGAGGTGATTTATGAATGAACATGGTCCCCTTGGAAATGAGGTCCTTAGAAGCAAAAGGCCATCTTCTAAAGAAACAAATTCTTGAACCACCATGAATCTTCTTCTTCTTCTTCTTCTTCTTTTTTTTTTTTTTTAAAGTAAACTGTTTATTTTGGAATAATTTTAGATTTATGGAAAAGTTGCAAAGATAGAGATAAGCTCTGAAAATGGGCCTCCATCACCCACCAGCAGGCCAGGTCACTGACTAAGATTAATGGATTAATAATGAACTTTAGGGTATTTCCCAGTTGCTTCATACTGGCCAGTATTACCTAAATTACCTTATATTGCTTTTAACTAAACTCCAGACTTCATTCAGATTTCATGAGTTCATTGTGGATCATTTATTAGTTTATTGAAGTTATTTTTTAAAGTTTAATACTGTCTGTGATACTACTTTATTTATATAAGTAATGCTTATTTTTCTCTGAAAACAAAATAAATATTTTTTTCATTGTTAGAAATTAGGAAAATATTGAAACACATAAAAGATAAAATAAAATTAATTGTAGCCCCATCCCTGATCGAGTTTTGTGTTGTGTATTTATGTATGCATTAGCAAATGAGGTTTATTATGTCCAGAGTATAATTGTAAATTGTTTATTTTTCATATGATATTACCTTAGGAGAAATTTATTTAATTAAAAATTTTGACACCAAATGTGTAATTACTCTTTCTTCTATTGGTAAATAGCCCTTAGGCTCTTTCTAATTTTGCCTACTGTAAATTATATTTGATGTGAAATGTGTTATGTAGATCCTTTACTGCTTCTCTGATGATGTTCTCAGGATAATTTCTAGGATTGGAATTACTGGATCAGTAGGCCTCCCTTATGTATGCTAAGTTATCATCCAGAAACATGGTACCCATTTATATTCCCAAAGTATCCACTGAGATACTCACCTTACTTCATTTGTATTAGCATTGAACATCATAATTTTTAGTCTTTCACACTTTGATAGGTAAAAATTTGGATATCTTAAGTATTCTAATTTACATTTCTCTGTTACTCAAGTTTGGCAAGATAAATATTCACCCATATTTTCTTTGCTTATATAAATTAACATCTTTAATTAAAGTTTTGAATCATCATTAATTAAATTTACATTTACTGAACAGTAGGGTATAAAGATCTAAAAAGACTTTTTTACATAGGCCATGTTCCCCAAACCTGTAATTGAATACGGCCTATCTTGCTTTCACTGAACTGTGATGTTCTTTTTTATTTTTTATAATTTTTTTTTAAATTTATTTATGATAGGCACACAGTGAGAGAGAGAGAGGCAGAGACATAGGCAGAGGGAGAAGCAGGCTCCATGCACCGGGAGCCCGATGTGGGATTCGATCCCGAGTCTCCAGGATTGCGCCCTGGGCCAAAGGCAGGCGCCAAACTGCTGCGCCACCCAGGGATCCCTGATGTTCTTTTTTTAAAGGAGTGTCTCTATCTGGGGTCACTTATCTGTTCCAGTGACTTCTCTGTATCTTTGGCCAGTGCCATTATTATTTTACCTTTAGAATTCTTTTATTAAGAGCTTGGAAAAATTCCTTATCTTTTTATTCCAAAATGTTTTAGCTTTTCCGACCATTCCAGATGAACTTTGGAACTTTTTTTTATCAATTTCCAAAGAGGAATAAATACTGTCCAGTTTCACTGTAATTGCTTTATAATTGCTAGTCTTCTCAATCAGTAAAATGGCATGTTTCTATATTTAGTCTTGTAAAAAATTTTATATTTCTCAAGGTGATTTATAATTTTCTTTAGATAGATCCTACACATTTCTTACTAAAATTACTTTATACTTTGTTGTTGTTGATGTTGTTGCTACTGTGAATGGAATTTTCATTTCTGCATATTTTGTGATTGATTTTTATTGGTAGAGCTTTATTACATAGTGCTTGGACTTTATCTTTCTTTGTACCCTTTGTGTCTAGCACATTATGTGACATGCACTAAGTGTTAAATAAATGTTTGGTGAAATGAATAATTGATTTTTATAGATTTACTTTGTTATTCAGTCACTATTGAGTTCTTACTTAATTCAGTTAGCCTTTTAGTTTGTAATCTTGGACTTTCTCAGTATACTATCATGTTCTATAAGTAATGATTACTCTGCTACTTTTGATATTTATTTATTTATTTATTTATTTATTTATTTATAAATTTATTTATTTATGATAGACACACAGAAAGAGAGAGAGAGAGGCAGAGACACAGGCAGAGGGAGAAGCAGGCTCCATACCGGGAGCCTGATGTGGGACTCGATCCAGGGTCTCCCGGATCGAGCCCTGGGCCAAAGGCAGGCACCAAACCGCTGAGCCACCCAGGGATCCCCTACTTTTGATATTTAAATGTTTTGTTTCAGATCTTATTGAGATGTCTATATCCCCCCAGGTAATGCTGTTAGCTCTTAGAATATCCAGGCTGGAAAAAAAAAAAAAGAAAAGAATATCCATGCTGATTTGATGTGATGTGAGAGATTGTGTGTATGAAAGTATTTATATTTATATATTTATTCTTCTGTATTGTTGAATAACATTTTAATATCTTAGATTTATATTTTTAATCATGTAAATAATATATCCCTTTGTTCTTCTATTTTTTTATCATGAGGTTATTTATCCTTTTTTTGAGTTCATCTTTCCATATATTTGTCTTATTTATTTATTTTTATTTTTAATTTTTTCCTTATATTTGTTTTAAAACAGCTGCCTTTAAGTTTTAAAGATACGTCCCTTGAAATAGCTGGTTGAACTGATGATACTCTTATGGAGGGGAAAACAGCCATTGAAAGAATCCAGGCAGTCATGAGGTTTAAACTTTACAAAATGGCGGAAGGAAGCTATTTTCAGCATAGGTTGAAACACTGAATGGAGAATGTCGCCACTTCTCCCAAATGTATTGTTTTATGCTTAGGCCAAACTGTGAGCTGATTTGTTGAGGCTAAAGCTGCATTTACTTTTTTTTTTGGTGTCAGTATGTGAGTAAAGGATGTAAAAAAAACCCTGAGGGAAGGGACAGAGACTGTTTCATTGGACAGAATTCATGAAAACAAATGAAATGTAACTTATGGTTTGTGTCGGGAGCTAAATGGGATGGCACTTGACAGGGCTGCTTAATTAAGAACTCCACGTAGGTTCTACAATGGCTACATGCACTTCTCTTTTAGGAATGACAGGAGGAAAAGGGTGACACCAGGCCTTACCTTTAAGCTTAGCAAATTTAGTATCAGGTAGCTGCCTTTAGCCAGCAGCAGTTAGTGGGGATCCCTAAGTCCAGTCCAGGTTTGGAAAATACATCATTACTACAAGGGTGGCTGTGGTTTCCTCAGCAAGTATTCACAACTGAACTTGTAGCGAGAGCCATTAGAAAATCCCACAACAACCAAAAGTGGCACTTAGAGAAAAATGCATGTAAATTGTAGTCACACAGGATCCCCTGTGGAGTTGTGTGGAATTATTGTACCTTAATCAGGATCTTTTTAAAAAATATTTTTAAAAATTTATTTATTCATGAGAGACACAAAGAAAGAGGCAGAGACACAGGCAGAGGGAGAAGCAGGCTCCATTCAGGGAGCCCGACGTGGGTCCCGGATCTCCAGGATCACACCCTGGGCTGCAGGCGGCGCTAAACCGCTGCGCCACCGGGGCTGCCTAAACAGGATCTTAAGAGGCCCACTTCCTCTCTGCATTCGTGGGAACACAGTGTGGCCTGTTTCTTCCCACAGGCGGTGACTGACTTCGTGTATATTGGTTTATGTGTGCAAAAGCACTTCAAAGACTGATCAGCAAAAGCATTATTAACTATTAAAATGGAGGAAGTATTTGAAGAGAGGTTGTTACTTATTGGACTCCTATATTAAATGGGCCCCTACGTGCAGTGGGGTGTTTCCTTTTCCTATCAGATAGGGGAGGAAGAAACACAGCCAAGAATGACTTTTCCCTGATTATTCTTCATGTAGTTTGCTAATCAAACTGGAAAAAGGAAAAATAAATGCCAGAGTAAGGAATAGAAGATATGCAAATGAACAGAATGTGTGAGCCCTAACTACCTTGATAGTTGGAATTATGCATTCAGACCCACCCTACTTGGGAGTATTTTTCCAGTATTTTCTTGGACAGGTACTCTGAGGTGACTTAGAGATGAAAAGGGAGGTCTCTATCCCAGGGGCAGTCAACAAGCAGGGTACACTTAACTAACCTAAGGCAGAATTTGGTTTATGATAAAAATATCAAGTACTGTGGGAGTCCAGAGGAACTGGAGGAATGTAAGAGGTAGAGGGTTTTTGAGCTTTTCAGTCCAGAGATGTATTTGTGGAAGAAGGCCCTGCCAGGCCTGGACAACAGCAGGGGCACAACCTTGGGGGGGGGGGGGGGTTGTATATATGGAAATGTTCAGGCTGGGAGGCTAGACCAGGAAGGTCCTTCAGTGCAGTCTTAACTGTTGGCAGAGGTAAGTCATTGAAGGACGTCGAGGAAAGCAATACCACATTTCGAACGGTTTCTACACCACTTTGACAGCAAATGACCATGCATTTGGGGAAAGACTAACAAATGCATTTGGGTGGCATTTAGACATTACATCAATTTCCAAAACATCTCTTTCTCCGTGTCACTTAGAGTCTTACAGAGTTACTCTTTTATTTCCTCCCTTCTTCCCCTATGTATTCATCTGTTTATTCATTCACTTAGGGAAAAAATGCTCAGCATCCACTGTTATATCCTTGCATGTATGTAGCTCCGTGTACTTTTCAAGGTGCCTTTACAAAATTGTATTTACTTCCTGTAAATATACTATGAAGTTAGGGCTAATTTTATGGTTCTTCTTTTATAGATGGAAGAACCTGAAAATTGCTCCCAGTCAAAAGCTGGGAAGTGGTGAATTTAGACCAGAATTTTGGTCTTTTGATTTCTTAAACAAATGTGGCTTCCTGCTTTTGTACAACACTTAATACTGTGTGGAGTGCTAATGTTGTAGACCACATTTATTTGTACTTGAAGAGAGGTGAGGACAGTCTTTGTGGAGTCTGAGGTCACACACCTACCAAGCAGTAGAATTCCCCTCAACCAGTGTGATCTGGACTGGTAATTGTTCAGACAATTAAAAAAATTGGTTCAAGTGGGAAATCCTAAAGTTGCTATATATACCTGCCTTCCACAAATTATAGCAACTTAAAGGATTTAAATGCATATTTATTTGCCAGTCTTTTGATGTAGGACCAAGGTCTTTTTTGTGATTAAGGGTCTTCTTGGGAGTCCACTTCAATCATTTTTCTTGCATAACTCTTCTATAATTTAAAATTATTGATTTCTTTAATGTGTAGTGAGAACTTAAAAACATTTGTGAAGCGATCTTGAGTGTAGAACCATTTTAGAGTTTTCAAGCTCCCACCTAAACTCTTTTGCAGATACTTTTCCCCACACCTAATTCAGTTTTTAGAAAGCTGTCATTTTTTTTTGCTCTTTCCAATGTAGCCACATAGAATAACAACCTGCCTTCTTTTTCTACTCATTTTATGTAATCCTTAAGCAAATTATATAAATATAACAGCATACAAGTCATAAACACGTCTGTCATACATGGGTTTGAGAACAAACATAGTGACTCTAGGTAAATATCCAACTCATATTGGATGAGGTGGGGATGGAAGTAAAATGGCATATTAGAAAGTAGCCTCCTAGCCAGAGCACTTGCTGTCCCATGGGGGACAGTCTGTGTACCCCACAGAGGGAAGGGGGGACAGGAGTTGTGCCAATGAGTTGGTTAAGAGAGACTCAGGGGCAATGTAACCTATGGCAGTTTGTACCACTACAGTTCTGAGCCCAAGTGGGCTCAGGTGATCCAGACAGTCTGATGGATGGCTCAGGATGCTAGTCGGGGCTGGAAAGATGGATGACATTTAGGAAGAGGAGTTCGTGTGTGTGTGTGTGTGTGTGTGTGTGTGTGTGTGTGTGTGATAGAGACAAAGTAGGAAACAACCAGATGTTCTCAGCAAAGGAAAGAAGCCCACTTCCTTATAATATAAAAAAAGTGGATAATCAGACCAAATCCTCTTCTGAATTCTGCCTCATGTAGGAAATCTCAGATGGGTTTGGTGAGGATTTTGATTTGCTTCCTCATGCAGGTAAAATCGTTGTGGTAGTTAGAAACATAAACAGTTACTCAGTCTCCCACCTTCAGTGTGGACTACATTTAATGCATCCCAGGCAGATCCATCCCTATTTTAACAGAACTGCCAGGGAGGCATTTATGATTTCCCTTAGCGATCCACTCTGATGTTCTGGCCCTCTGTGATAGCCCTTCACACATTTAAAAATGATGACTAAATCTATCTTCCAGTGTCTAGGTTGGATTATCCCAAAGTGATAGAATCATCATGTCGTACATTCCATATTCTAAGTTTATGCAATAGAAAGAAACATTACAAAGCATACATTTCTCATCTATAATTTCAAATCATTCATGAAGGGTGTTGGTACTGTACGCATAGATGTATGTTAGTACTGTGTGTGTGTGTGAATGCGCACATGAACATAAATATGGGTCTAAAACACAGTGTGTAAATATAATATAAACACACAAATGCACTCATATACATCCACAGACAACACAGCTTTTGAGAGACATTTGATTGGATAAAGTGCCAAAGTCAGGCTCTCAGGTGTAGCCTGGAAGTCAGAAGGTCAAGGTTCTGTCTGCTGAGATCACCTGACAGAAGGGAAAATTGATTGTTTGATACTCTTTCACCTCAGTCACTTCTGACTGATCCTTTCTGGCCACTTCCTGCTCCTTCCTATGCTTTGTACTCTGTCTTTGTACTCTGTCTTGGTTGAACAAGATCTGACTCTCATATCAGTTTGCTAAACTCCTTCTGATTATTAAATGGGCTTGCTACTAAAAATGGATTCATGTGTTGGTCTCCTTTGGGTTATTTGTTTTTAAGAAAGGACTTGTAGAGTTGGAAGGCCTTGAAGACAGAAGGTCTTGACGACTGAAGGCTGGAGTCTCTAACATTGGGCCAAGTGGCTGCAGGGCCAGTCATGGTAGTTTGTCTGCAATACACTGAAATTTTATTGGTTACATGCAAAGCAGGCTTTTCAGTATGTGTGGCTTAATGAGAGCAGTGCCATCTAATAGAAATATAACATAAGCCACACATAAAAGCTACATATGTAATTAAAATGTTTTAATAGGCTCATTAAAAAAAGTAAAAAGAAACAAGTGAGACTAACTTTAATAATATATTTTATTTAACACATCATATCTAAAATGCTATTTTAAGGATTTATTTATTTATTTATTTATTTATTTATTTATGAGCGATACAGAGAGAGGCAGAGACATAGGTAGAGGGAGAAGCAGGCTCCCTGCAGGAAGCCCAATGCAGAACTCAATCCCAGGACCCCGGGATCACGACCTGAGCCGAAGGCAGATGCTCAACCACTAAGCCATCCAGGCATCCCTAAAAATGCTATTTTAACATATGATCAGTGTACAAAAATTACTGAGATATTTTACTTACTTTGTGTGTTTCATCTTCAGTATTGGTATGTATTTTGTACAGTGCATCTATGGCTGGTGGCTACCCTTTTGGGTGGTACAGGTCTAGAGAGTGCCCCATTGTGAGAACAGGGAGCATGTTATCTCAAAGTGTTGGATCCCACTGGATACAGGAAGCCATTTAGATGACTGCCATTAACTAGGCAGTTCTTTGGTATGTGTTGGTCATGCCTTGTAAGTAACCGGAATCAACATTCTGTCAAGCATGGGGCTTTGGAACTCCACTGTGTGTTTGATTTCACCTCAAGGGGAGCAGATTGATTCCTATAGAGCTCTAAATAAAAAGAATTGTTCTTTAGAAAGAGAGGTGTTGAGCAACAGGTATAGGATTTCCTGGATAATGGCCAAGCCTGAGCAGATTTTCTATAGATTGTCTAGCACACATTTTTTTTTTTTTTCTTCCTGGAGATGCCCTAGAATGAGATGGTAAAAAACAGCATGTGTTTCAGTGGAGGATTAGAAAAGACACCACGTTCCTGAAACTGACCAGGTTAGAAGTTGTTTCCAGGGGTCCAGGATGGATTGGGATGTGTCCAGAGCAGCAAACTGGTTTTCCCCTATTGCTTAGACCCCTAGGGGAGCCTTGTCAGTTCCTTTGCATTACTTAAGGACCCAAAGCTGCAAGATAAATATGGTGTACTTTTACTCTAAGGCTTAGGAAAAGAGCAGAAATATTATTTTTGTATTAAAACAACTGTGGCTGTATTATGAGTATAGTACAAAATTGCATCGCATTTTAAAACATAAAACATAAGTCTTGTAAAAAAAATGACAGCAAATTGCTTCAGGACACACCATCTTTTTCCTTGGGCCTTGGGCTTAGAGCTCATTTCCCTTTGTTTGTTGGGAATACCTGTTAGCAGCTCTGCCTTTCCTGCCTATCCCACCACATATCGTCCAGTCTTGAGTTTAATGCACCGTCAGGTTCTGGAGGATGCACAAAAGGCAAGGACACCCTGATGAGGCCATAGTTACAAAAGGGGATTTTTCCAGTGGTGGAGAAATTCTTTTGAAATCAGTATTTTGAACAAAAAGGATAACAAATGCCTGGGAAGATTAATTTCAGTCAAAATTTAGTTTAAGAAACACATGCACACACACACACATACATACATACACATTCTTCACTTGAGAATAGCCAAAGTTCACGTTCCCTCCATGTCATTTTTTTTATCTTAATATTTCTCGTAGTGAAATTTGATAAGCCAGGGCTATGTTATTTAGACAGTTGTTTTATTCCTTTTAGGATTCCAACTTGTGTTTTAAATCTTTTCAAACATTTTTGCTTTACTTTGATTATAAGACTAATGCATTCTGGTTGTATGAAGAAAAGATAGTTCCCTATTAGTGTTGTGATCTTATAATCTTGTTTATTATTATTGCTATTTTTTAAAAAATTTTATTTTTAAGTTATCTCTACAACCAACATGGGGCTCAAACTCAGAACCCCAAGATCAAGGGTTGCACATTCTACCAACTGAGCCAGCTGGGTGCCCTGATGATTCCTTTTTGAAATTTTTTTTTCTTTCTGGAGGGCAAACAGTAGGAACAGAGGATAAAAGTGATGCTTCAGATGATGAAATAATCCTAAAAAAGATATGTATGTCCACCACTTACATATTATAAGTCTATCAGTTGCAATTGAATGAGCAAAAAAGGTCAAATGATTTAGCATGAAAAAAGCTAAAGTTAAAAAGAGTAATCTAGAGAATATAATGTAGGTAGGTGAGACAGGGGCTATCAGCTATCAGACTTTACTCTGGTAAAGTTCTAACGATTCAGAGTTAGGAGATGCATGATACCCTTTGCTGACACTCACAAAATCTAGTGATCACAGTGGATAATGCTCACGCCATGGTCCTCTTTTTTACTGCACCTAGGCGTAGCCTCACCATACTTTTTATTCAGCTATTGGTATAGTCAAATGGAAACCTATTTAGTATCCTGGGTATAATGTAATAAGAGAGACTGGTAATAGAAAAACCATAAAAAAACCCTTGGATCATTTTTTTGGTAATGCTCTCTGAAAAGGAGAGGATGGAACCTAATGATTATCAGGTCTCCACAGCTCCCAAAGTCCAGACCTTCTGTTCTCCTGAATTTAAGGACAGATAGCACGAGTGTAATGCTTCTCAACTTGGATGCCAGGGTCTCCACGATTGTCATGTGTTGGGATGGTTGTCCCAGATATTTTCTCGTTAATGATGAAAGTACTAGAGCTGGCTCCCAGGTCTCTAGTAATGGCACGGAGCCCATACGTGAGGCCTGCTCATGGGAGTGCAGAAGTATGAGAACTTCATCTTCCCCAGCCATGGAGGAAAAGAAGCTGTGACTCTGTGGTCAGAGAAAGCAACGGTCTAATGATTTGTTTGGGACCAGCTTACTCGTGGCAGAGAATTCACAGCCACGGCAGCTGCGGTAGTTACAGTACTTACCATGTGTCTCTCTGCTGGGCATTTCAAGACTCTGAACCCCAAGGCAAGCCTGACTCATGGAATGCTCTGGGGCACGAGTGCTGAGGGTGGAATTAAAGAAAGCCACCTCTGGAAGAAGGACGTCAAGTGGGCACACAACACGGTGGACAGGAGATGCTGACTCACAAGGAATGGCACGGGGTTAGAGCCCTCATTGAGAAAACTGTTCGTTTTCCTGTTGTCAGGAACTGAGAACACTGGTGGCACTTTTAACTTGCTGTCCATAAATGAATGGTTAAGGTTTCTTTGGTTGCTTCACAGAGGCCTTGTGAGTTTAGGTAGCCACCGTGGTTTTTTAGCACTGCAGGCTGGGGGAAGATTTGGCACTTTTCAACTTTTTTTTTTTAATTGTAAACTGGTAGATGGAGGTGTTTTTCATTTTTTTAAAAAGATATGTATGTATGTATGTATGTATGTATGTATGTATGTATGTATGAGAGACACAGCAAGAAGGCAGAGACATAGGCAGAGGGAGAAGCAGGAAGCCTGATGTGGGACTCAATCCCAGAACTCTGGGATCATGCCCTAAGCCAAAGGCAGAGGCTCAACCACTAAGCCACCCAGGCGTCCCTGGAGGTGTGTTTCAGAAAGGAAGTTCCAGTTCCAGTGTTGGGGGATGATTAACACCTTCTCTCATGTGAGCAGGCTCTCTCATTCTCAAAGCAAAAGGAGGATATTCCCACGCATACTCTTATTCCCAGCAAAGTAACAGCTCTGTAGCCTTCTGCTCCAGCTCTGCTCTGGGCAGAGGCTGGGAATGGGGGAGAGATGAACACCAATTGCCTGTGAAGAGATCACTCCTGTCCTGCGGTTTTCTCAGGTTCACATTTTTTCACGTGGCCTCTTACAAAGCTCTGTGTGGACCAGCTTTGCACCAAACAGGCTGAGAAGTCCCAGTTCCTTTCACAGAAAGCGTGGCCCTGAAGGCCTGGCCCTGACATTGTGCTTGCTGCCCCGGAAGCAGGACAGGATAGCAACAGGACATGTCTGGGGAAAATTTTTCTAGAGCATTCTAAGGTACAAATTCTGAGAAAGGAGATCTGGGCAGTCACTGGTCAAAGGTAGAATAAAGAGAGTGCGTGGGAGACTTGGCCTGCCAGTGTGAAATCTGTGGGGCTGGTCCATTAACTAAAGAAGGCAGAGTTACTCAAAACCACACCATGCTATGTGAAGTGCTGGAGTAGCAGAGGACTAGAAAAGAGGAAATATGCATCCAGTGTTTCCAAAAACAAGAAGAGAGAAATGAACCTGTCACTTATTATTATCTTAATTTAATCTCAAGGGAAGCAGTGGAAAAAAAATGAAAACCAAAAGACATGTCTTCCAAGAGTATTAATCAAGTTGTGAAAATCAAGAGCTTGATAAACCATGTTTAAAAACTTACCTTTATGAAATTGAGGGTAAAAAAAGTAATAGAATTTGATAATGAAAGTACTATATTAAAATAACTGTACTTGTGGTCTAAATAATTAATCCAGGCCAATAAAGAGCCCACTTACAGGTTTTCAGCCCTACTTCAGGGCTCATTAATAGTCTGACATAGAGCTATCTTCTGGCTTTAACTTGAAACTATTTTTGTTTCGTTTTATTTTGCATACTTACTTTTAAAAATATCTGTAGTCATGGTATAGACTTAATGCTATGTTCTGATTTTTTGTCAGTTAATTTAAAGTTGCCATGAGTGGTTAGTCATGCTTCCTGTTGTCATAATTTTTATGGCTGTGTGATATTCCACCTGGAGACTATACTTCACTATGCCTGGTGTTAGATGCTTAGGTTATTACAAAAGGGCATCCTCACTAGTGCAAATAACCTGCTGCAAACCTCTTTGCATTGCACACCTTTTCCCCTTAGTTTGGACTACTTCCTTAAAATTGTTTTTAAGTAGGCTGTGTGAAGGTAATGAATGTCTTGTTGACTCTATCCTTATTGTCAAATTGCTTTCTAAAACATTTCCGCGATTTTCACATGGTGCATTAAGCATGGATGTGGCCACTTGTGCCTAATGGGGTTATACTGCGTGAGAGATTCCCTAGATTTAATGCAACTGGAAATAATTCTCACCAGAGGTGATGGTGAGTCACCTCCCAAGGGAATCCTGGTCCGAAAAAATATCTTTAATGAATTGCTATGAACAAAAGGAAGACAATCAACTGCCAGTCAGAACTTTAGATAGCCTCCAATGGAAGGATTTAATCCTTTAGTTGGCACTGTCTTATGTAAGACCTTAAACTGGGGCCCCAAAACTGAGGAGTAAATAAAATTTTAATAAATTGAATTTTTGCACCTAAAAATGCCTCACACCTCAATAATATTTGTGAGTAAATGAAATGCATGGGAAACTTGTCGTTGAAAGTAAGCCTGAAGTGATTTTTTTTTTTTTTTTTGATCATGTGGTGGAAATGAGACTGTTCTGCTTGAAATTTTAGATGTTTTTCCACCCAGGTTTTCTTAAAATGAGGTATGCTTCTACAGTTCACTGCTACAGCCAATATTTGCAAATACTGTAACAAAAAACTGTTTAAACACAAAAACAAATATTCAGTCTGTCACATCCCAACCCATGTGGAAAGGGAAACACTTTGTAAAAGTGGGAAATCTTAATATTATAAATTGTTCGGTTGGAGCAGGAACTGTTTAAAAACTCACAACTTTAATAAGTGAAGGAGACATGCTGATGTAAACCACAAACATGTTTAGCACATGAGATCATTCAGCCTCCTTCTCACCTTCAAAACAAAAGGTTTTCCTTTTTCTCTAGTTTTTGCTTGTCCCCCCCCCCTTTCTTTTTTTTTTCTCTCTCTCTTTCTTTTATTTTTTTTGACAACCACGTCAAGTTTTCCTGGCTGCGGCCAGGGAGCAGCGCTCCAACTATTAAGCTGTGTGAGAGCGGTGAACTTGCTCAGCAAGGATCATTTGTCTCCAGTTGTCAACAAAGGTTTGTTTTACTAGGAACAATGACGGCGCAGGTTTGTGCAGAGTGTTGTGTGCAAAAGCGTTAATCAGTAAGCAGCTTGAGCCATACTCAAAATCTCTTTTACACAGTTATTTTGCTCTTTAGGGGTGATTGTTGTCTCTGTCAATTGGCACCATCTGAAAAAGAAGTTCATCAGTATGCCGGGATGCTCTCTGCAGAGAAGGCTTGACTCAGTCCTCTGTTCCTTTCTTTGGTTCTCTTTAATCAGTGTTCGCCAGCGCACAGCCCTGCCACTATTGATGTTTAAGTATAGCGAAGTGATTAAGCGATAATGATCTTGGTTTGCATCTTAGATGACAGATCGTGCCAGCTTTGGGGATACCTCAGTGCCCCGGGATGGAGTGCATTTTTCATATACTCACACACGCATTCACACACCCCTCACACTCACAGTGGACCTTGATTCCAAGGAGTACAGAAAGGACGACTGTTGGCCATTAGAAAGGGTGCTAGCCTTGAGCCAGTAGGAGTGACTGGGGGTGAATGAATTCTTCTGCTCTGTTTGGCACTTACCAAAAGGACCGAATCACTACAAGAAACATTCTGAGCTTACTCCCAGCATGGCTAAGCTGAGATCAAGTTGTTAGATACAGAGCTTGATAAAAATTTCGATTTGAGTCCTAAGCAGTGGCACATATGTGAGGCTTCTCCCTGAATGCACATTTTAGGAGACCTTCCCCAGCCCTGCTCACTCAGTGACCCCCCTCATCACATCTTTATTAAGTTCAGTGGGGTGCTACTTTCCACACCTCACTGAGGCAGACCAGGCTGACACCAGGGAGGATCTGGAGTGGCATGGTTTCCAGTCCTTCCAACTCTAGACAGTGTTGTGAGAGGCAGAGTGTAATGCCTAAAAGCTTAGACCAGAAGGTCTAAAGTCAGAGATACCAGTATTCTAATTTTGACACTGTCTCTTTATAGCCATATGACCTTGAGTAAGCCAGTTAACCTCTTAGTATTAAGAATGAGTATATAAGTAATGGGCTAATGTAATAATAACACTCACTGTATCCTGGGTACTATGCTTAAGCATGTTACATATGCTCTTTCATGTACTTGACAACAATGCGTTGGGATACATCTTCTTATATCTTGAATTTACAAATGAAGAAACGGAGACCCGAGAGGTTAAAAATCTTACTATGGGTGACATAGTTGGTATGCAGCAATCAAACAACTATATCTCTTGAGCCATATTTATTCCACTATACCATCCTGCCTCTCCTGAAACTGCATGGTATGATGTCTTGTGTACCAGAATTTCTGCTTTTGAGAGGTTGAATAAGTGAGGTTGAAAAGGTTGACCAAGGAGCTCCCTGGGTTTTAAACTTGTGTTTGCTTTTACCTCTAGTGGTTAGGGAGTGGGGGGAGGATAGAGCTATCAGAAATGGCAGTCTAACTCGTCACTGGTCAAAGTGGTCTCCAGCAGCAAGTGCTTTAGAGGTGTGAGAAATTGAAAGGATTACCAAAGGCTCAGGCATTCCATAGACAGACTTCTCTCCAGGGGGTCTGTGAAGTAATAATAGCAATGATAATGCAGGAAAACCCATGTGAAGGTCTAGGGAGTCACTTTAGTTAAAGGTCTTTGAACTTGGAGGCTGAGGGCATCACAGGATTTGTACACCTGGACTGTAACAGTCACACCAAGTCTTGGGGTGTGAGTGTTTGGAAATGCCCCTTGAAGCATACCATAAGCCCTGTGGGCTTCATTGCCCTTGAGCAGAGCTTCCCTTAGTCAAAGTTGGAGGGAGTTGGAGGTTCTGGTCGCCTCAAGATTGGCAAACCTAGGATAGCACCTGAACAGGAAGGGTCAGTCCCACTACAAAGACAAACCTTTTTGGAAGAGACCTGGCAAGTGCCTAGATCGGAGTTTTCTGTAATAATGGTGGCTAGCTGTGACTTCTGGGAGTTTGGCTGGAGATTGTCACAAAAGAAGCAGTAGTTAACCAAGAGGATCAAGGAATCCATCTCGTCTGCCAGTCTTAAAGATTGAAGGTAATTTGAGAACGCTCTCTTTGAAAAAGGGTGTCACCAATGTATTCATATCATTGGTGTCAAAATGATGTAACTGGTCATCAGAGCTCATCCTTTTCATTAATATAGGCATTACAGTCATGTGGTGGTCTTGGGAGCAGAGTTTTGATTATTAGAGTAGAAAAGAAATTGTCCCAAACACAGAAACATTTTGCCTGCATACTGATTTCCACTAAGGTATATTAGGATTAACAGTCTTCTCTCTATGGTCACGGTGTCCGGGGTAAAAAAAAAAAATTTATTTATTTATTTATTTATTTATTTATTTATTTATTTATTTATATTTTTAAAAAAGATTTATTTATTTATTCATGAGAGAGAGAGAGAGAGGCAAAGACACAGGCAGAGGGAGAAGCAGGCTCCATGCTGGGAGCCCGACGTGGGACTTGATCCCAGGACTCCAGGACCGCACCCTGAGCCAAAGGCAGACGCCAAACCGGTGAGCCACCCAGGGATCCCCTCCTGGGTAATTTTAAACTGTCATTTACTAACATCTCAGTGCCAGATGTTTAAACATGACTTAGTATTTGGAAATTGTAGAAGGAAAAAAAAGAATAGAAATATAGCATAGATGGATGGTCTTCTAATTTTACATGACCTATCTCTTCCAACTTTTTCAACTTTATTGTGGTTATTTCCAGAATTAATGATGACAATGATGAATAGTAGCTGTCGTTTTATATTTTTTAGTATTTTACCTGTTGTTAGTCCTTAGGTAATGTTTACAAATTTTCTTATATTTTAACTCTTCAACAAACTAAGTTAGAGATTATTATCACTATTTTAGTTAACACATTGAGATCCAGAGAAGTTATCTAATTGTTTACAGTCACACAGCTCATGGCAGAGTGAGGACAGGAACCGTAGAAAATGTAGTGCTTAAAGTTAGACTCCTTTGTTTCATTTTTAAACAATTTTTTTTTGAAATACAAAATAGTGAATTAAAAAACAAATTTATATAAATCTTTTAAAAAAGCTAAAAAATTTAAAGAAATGTTTCTCTTGATTTCTGGTAACTAAAGAAAAAAGTATTGCTTGGGAAAATTAACTTTTGTAGACTGGAGTGAAGGGCTTTCATAGAAACAACTATAAGGCCTTCATCAGCTTTGTCGATGTCAGTGTTTTAAGCCCCATGCCTTCCATTATGTTCATTTGCAGTATATACTTTAATAGTATTTCCCATGATGGTCTGTGAGTTAGAAACACTATTTAATAGTACTTCCTGTGAGTGTCTATGAGTGATAAAATCTTGATCTTTGAATGTCTGAAAATGTCTTATTTTGCGTGATTGAATGATAGTTTAGTTGGGCATAAAATTCTAGGTTGTCAGCAATTTTACTCAATATTTTGAAGATTTTAGCATAGTTGGTCTCAGTTTTGCTTTTCAAGCTTGCTAACTATCTATCTAATTCCCTGAAGAGTTTTGCTTTATTCTGAGATTTTCTGTTTTATAACAGGGTACACAGATGTGGATTTATCTTTTTGTCCTGCTCATGTGTTCACTCTAAGAATTTTTCTCAAATTGTGGGAAATCTCTCCAAATATTCCATCTTTATGATCCTCTCCTTTTTTTTTCTGGTGTTGTTATTAGACATATAGCAGAGCCTCTTAATCTATCTAATGAATCTCCTAATTGAATCTCAATATTTTATTTTATTTTATTTTATTTTATTTTAGTTTAGTTTAGTTTAGTTTAGTTTAGTTTAGTTTTTTTTGGGGAGAACACATGCCTTTTATTGGTCTAAGGAGCATAACTAGTTAATAGGCTTGGGCAGAGCTCCCCTATTTGTCCTGGCTCCCATCTTCCCTCTCCTGGGAGTTTGTGATTCACCCCCAGGGAAGAAGAATATTCTGGACAGGGGTGGCAGACAGAGCCAGGATAAAAAATACAGAACTGGGGCCTGAAAGGGTATCATGGTGAAGTAGAAAACAGGGCTTTCTGGGTTATGGATAAAAAATCCATCAGGGCAGAAGAGAAGTTTCTCCACATTGGCCCCCCACCTGCCCTTGCCAGGAATGGGAAAGGGCAGGAAGCTTCAGCTGGATATTTCCTACTGTGCCCTTCATGCCATAAGCATCTCCCGGATGTTGTCCTCAGCTTCCTTCACACTCTGCTCCAGGTAGGATTTTTTCTGTTCTAGTTCTTTAATTTTTTCTTCTGCTATTTTCTGTTTTTCTAACAGTTGACTGTGAATTACCTCCTTGGACTGAAGAATAAACATTCTTCCTATACCTTCATACATGTTAGTCTCATCTACCAAAGTCATAATCTCTGTATCTGTAAGATGTGCATGCTTTTTCGTTCTGTTTAGCTGTTAAATATGTATATCTGCAAACTTCACCTTCTGTTGAGTATCAATAACTCTGGCTTGAAGTTCTGTGAAGGCCTTCTTCAACTCCAGATCCACAGGAGTCACCATCTTGATTCACCGGATCTCAATATTTTAAAGAAAAATATATTTTCTCCTTGTTCTTCCTTCTAGGTAAAGTAAAATTATACCTCCTAGTATTATCTTCTGATTCACTGTTCTTTTGGGGTATGTCAAGATACAGATTTTATCTTAACTTATTGAATTTTTCTAGATCAGTGAGGATGCTTTTACTATCCAGGACTTTTGTTTTTTAAAATATCTATCTGTTCTGCATTGCCTGGGTGGCTCAGTTGGTTAAATGTCCAACTCTTGGTTTTGGCTCAGGTCATGATCTCACAGGTCATGGAATCAAGCCCTGTGTCAGGCTCCAGGCTCAGTGTGGAGTCTGCTTCAGGTTCTTTCTCCCTCTTCTTCAGCTCCTCCCTGCTTGTGCTCTCTCTCAAATAAATAAATAAATAAATAAATAAATAAATAAATAAATAAACACATTTATCTGTTCTTACTCTTTTTCCCCCATAAATTTTTGAGTGTTTTTCATGGTTATTGCTTCTTTATTCATCTTAATCATCCCAAGCCTATTTGTTTTAAACTTTATCTAGCTGTTCTATGAAATTAACTTTCATTTGGGTTGAATTAATAACTGGATGGTTGATTAGACTTTCTCAGAATTAGATCTTTTTGTATATTTGTAATTCTAGTTTGTGGATTCCTTTCAAATGTGAGGGATTTTTTGCTTTCTTTTGTATTGTTTCTGCCTCTCATTCTCCTTCCTTGACTAATGCTCTTGTGGTTTTGCAGTTGCCTTCACTTGGTGCTTCAGGCCCTGTCCAAAACTGAGTATTATATGGTGTTTATGCTTGCTCTGTGATGGTTTGGGAAATATCACAGATTCATACAGCAAGCAGACAGTATGACTCAATTTCTCTCCTAAGACTTCTCTCCATGAATACTTGGCTGAGGAGGGCTTCAGACAGTGAGCTGGGCCCCATCTCCCTCTAGCATGTGGTGGCTGGATCTCCCTACTTCTCAGAAGTCTAGTTCTCTCTGCCCTGTCTGCTTCTGTTTTGGGAGTCCTACATTTCTTTGATCCCAGTCTGCCTTCCATTCTTCCTTTCTTTTCTTTCTTTTTTCTCTTCTCTTCTCTTCTCTTCTCTTCTCTTCTCTTCTCTTCTCTTCTCTTCTCTTCTCTTCTTTCTCTTCTCTTCTCTTCTCTTCTCTCTTTCTTTCTCTCCTACTCTCTTACCTGCACCCCCCCCCCCGTCCTCTTTCTTTTTGTTTCTTTTCCAGTCAGTGGAGATTTATCTGATAATATCTTACTGATCTTCTTGTTTAAAAATTCAATTTCAGAATGTAAACTATGTATTTTGATCAGAGACAATGTTTCATAGCTCGGACCTGCAGGGCTGAGCTGACCTGACCTGTATCATGTTCACTTTGCCAGTCTGCCGATTTTAAAGTAGTTTTCCCAGGAATGCCCAGGTACTATTGTATTGTGATTTGCCTGTCCCTTCTAACCTTTTCTGGCAGAACTGCTTCAGAAATTAAGGGCTTTACTTTCTTCCTGGTATGACTTTGATTGGGCAATATTCAGAATAAATTTCAAGACTCCACCTTCAGTGTAAATGTCAGTATTATCTCGAGTTAAGGAGAGTAGTATTAAGAAATAAGTAAGTTTATAGAAATTATTCTCCAGAACCAATTTTCAGGAGATGCGACATTTGATATGATGTGTACCCAAGTATAAACTTCCACTTAGCTCTCATGTGTTGAAATAGCTGACAAAGCTTCATGAGTTGTTAGGGTTTCCCTTATCTTTGAAATCAGAACTAGTATTGTAGTATAGACTTTATTTATATCAAAGCTTCGACAAAAGCAAATGTTAATAAAACTGCAAAATAATTTATTATTTTCACATCTTAATAAATTCAAAGAACCAGAAACTATCCCTGCTTCAGGGTACTTTTTCAGGGTGCGAAGGTGCTGCTGTACTGTCGACAGCTCCAGCTCCTCTTCCAGAAAGTCTTTTAAAGCTCATAGTAACTTAGCTGTCATGAGAGCAGTTCATGCTCTTCCACTCAGATCCTCAAGTCTGAGGACTGGTCACGGTAATCTCCCTGGGTTAGATCTCTTGAAATGCCCTCTTTACATAAAGTAACTTAATATCAACTGTTGTTTTCAGAATGATCATTTACTTATTTTCAGTTCTTTTAAAAATCTCTTGAAAAGGTAGTTTGTAGATAAAGTAAAATTTCCACATGAAGCATGTTCAGTAAAAGCACGTCTTTATCCCCACCTCTGCCTCACTCGCTCCGGCCTGTCTTAGAGACTGCTGTTCTCCTGTGCACCTGTGCTGGGGTGACCCAGGCACACACATTATGTTCCCTTTCTGTAAAACTAAATGGTCACATGTCACATGCACAGCGTTCTGAGCCTTGTCTTTACACACAACAGCCTGCTTTGGAGCTCATCCTCTATCAGTATATATAAAGCCATCTGATGATTTTTTTTTTTTACATCAAGACTGTTAACTATTACTAAAATCTTCTTGTCTGAACAAAGCATTATGTGGGAGTTGTTAATGTCCACCATGGGTTTGTTTTATTTTTGAGTAGTGTGGACTTTCTTTATTAGTGGCTCTCCCGGCAGGTGGATTTTGAACTTCACACTCGAGTCGATAACAGAGTAGAGCTTCTGTCTCTTGTCATCAGTGTTCAAGGAGCCCTTCAGTTCTGTGTTTTCAACAATAGGTGGCACCAGCAATTTCTGTATTGGGGCTGTATGTAGATGTGAAGCATCATTATTTTGACCATTTTTTATTTCATATCATTGTGTTCACAGATTATTAAGAACAAAGATTGTTTACCTGGAGGCCGAGAGGCATAGGCACATGGGGGGATTAAGAAGCACTTTGCAGAAAGGTACCTAGGGTACTGTGCTGCACTCTGCTCCTTGCCCCTGTTTGTGGCAGGCATCTGCTGAGAGCAGACATTCTGTTAACACATTTGGTCTCACTAATTATGAATGTGAGTTTGTATATGCAAAATACATCTTCATAGGTGAATTTTTTTTTCAGTTTGTTTTGATGGAAATTTGGCCCTACACACGAGAGTTCATCATGACGCTGAGGGAGTCGTGTATGCTCACCATTTCCCCTGTCCCCGTCCGAGTTTTCCTGTCTGTCTCAGGTCCTCCTGTCACTCTGTGTGCCCTGTCAGCCATGCCCAGAATGTCCCATCAGCATTTAAAACACAGCACTTAAAAATTAAATTTCTATCTTAATTCCTCAGGGAGCAGTTCCCTCTTTTTTTTTTTCTTTTCATTGCTCTCTTAGTCTTCTCTCTACCAATTTTTCATTCAGCCTTTTGTCTTTCTGAAAATGTTCTATATTTTTGTTCCCTGGCAATATAAGGCTTTGGCCACTTAGTGACTGTGTAATCCTCCTGCCCACTCCCCTTCTGTTCTTGTTGAGAATAGGAGGAATAATCCTCCTGGTTTGAGGGTGGAGAATTGTTAGAAGGGTCCTCGATAAGGTTTTTCTAAGTTAAACATGTACTGATCACAACAAGCTCTGTGATCCAGGATGGCTGTGCCATACCTGTTGTGACATCACTGTCCCTTTGCCCATATCCCTGAGGTCCATGGGCAGCCCTGGAGGAAATGAAGGGAGGCTCCAGGATCCCAAACAGCGTGGCTTTCGGTGGGATCCGCATGGACTCTCTGTTTGTTTATTTGTTTTTTTTTTTTTTTCTTTTTCTTTCTGAAGGGAATTCAGAACTGCTTAGCCTTCACCTGGATCAGGCTTCAGTTTCATTCCATAGTGACACCTATAGTGTTCTGTCTTCCTAGAAACTTTTGATCTCGAAGAAGTCCCAGATAGGCTTGCTGTGTGACATTAGGTTAAGACTTTATAAATTCCAGAGTTCCTGAATCTTCCTTTGTCTTCTGCAATTCTTAGAGATGCTGGCTTTTTCAGATATTATTCAGGTTTTTCAGTGGCTTGTTAAAGTTCTTTTTCAGTCCATAGTGTGATATTCACATGGAAATACCAGAGCACACATTAGAATCACAAATGTTTCTGTGCCCAGAGCTTTGGGCTGATCTGCCCCATGTTTTGCCATTGCGTTAGGACAGGGATCATACCAAAGAGGCCGGTACAATCCTCAAGTCGCTGCCTCCTCCACAAATCCTGTTTTAAAATCTTCAGTAGCTCTTCCCGTCTTTCCATTTAAGACTATCATTATGTGGGTCTAACTTACTGCTTTTTTTTCTTTGTAACATAATATGACCCAGAACCATCTTTGGGAGTCCAGCAAACTCAGCCCTGTCTTTTGGGGAGCAGGAAAGATCACCTGCCTCAGAGAGAAATGCCCAAGACAGGGAGGAAGAGAAAAACAGAAGTACTTGGTGAGGTTGCCAGCTGTTGCAGAGCTCACTGCTTCCTTCTCCATCTCTCCCCATCAGCAAAGCAAAGGGACAGACTGCTGGGTTGTCCTTCTGCAGACTGCTTCCCGCACCAGGCTTCCTACTTGTGTGGTAGGACTTTTGTTTTTCTTCCAAGAATGCTCTTATTGCTTATTCTCACCAGATTTGTGTGTGTGTGTGTGTGTGTGTGTGTGTGTGTGTGTATCTAATATTGGCTATGCTCCTCTTAGGGATGAATAATTCTGATTCCCTTTAATATTGGGTGGGTTAATACTCTAGAAATTTACTTTGAACTAATAATAATAGCCACCATGTATTGAGGTCTTGCAATAAGCTGGACACTTTGCACTCATTGTCTTTTTAGTCCTTATCAACAACTCTATGAGATCCATACTGTTACTCCTGCCCCATTTTGTTTTAGAGGAAATCAAGGTTTAGGAAAGCTAAGTAACTTCCCTAAGGTTACACAGATAAGGAGAGGCCAGAAGTTGACTTGGCTCTCTCCTTCACACCTTGCTAACTCCACACTTTGAAGTAATGCTATAAAGTTCTGTTTAAGAAAGAAGCAGGAAGCCATAGAGTTCTCTCTTTGCCTAGCTCTGTCTTACTGTTCACTTGTCCTGAGCCACAGGCTGGTTGTGCTACAGAGTTTGAGCCTTGGCACAATACCCTTTAACCTTCTCTAGAGAAGAGGTATTATTTCTGTTTGAATTTTGTAATTTGTCTCTGTTAGTAATTTTTAAATGTATTCAACAAATATTTAGTCTGTGACTCCATGCAAAGCACTGAGCATGCATTGTTAAAAGCATATACAGGGTCTTATCTCCATAGAACTCTATAAATTAGTTGGGGACAATTCATGCTCTCTGTAAATGAAAAGCAAACAAGTAAGAGACCATCTTACTTTTGCTCCTTCTTACTGTCAAGATGTTGGAAAGCAGAATTAACTTGAGCATCTAATGCATGACCTGTTGAGAAAAGACACATATATGGATATGTTGTCTCAGAGGCAGGAATTAGTAATTTAAACCAGTATATGTTTGAAGTTGATTAAAGGAAAATAGTCAGATTCCTGAATAATGATTTAAATGTGCTGGAACATTACCCATTACCCACACATTATATAAATATATTTTAAGATCCCGGCCAATTGTTAAAACGATAGTATTTCAGGTAGGTGGCGCTAAGAGGTATTCATGCAGTCATAGAATGTTGAGTTAAAAAATATGTGACCTTCCTCATTTCCCCCAAAGAAATTAAAACTCAGAGAAATTGCATATGCAGTGTTCCCTTACTTCCCAAATTGATGACTTGTAGGATGAATAGACTCTGGTTTATTCAAGGTCCCAGGAGTTCAAGCTGTCAACATTTCACCCTCTCATACATTAGCAATGTCAATGACTTGGAAATTAATATGATTTGAACTTCATGATTCTTTCCCTTAGATGTGGTTGAAGTAGTGTGAGCTCATCATCAAGAAGCAGTTAGTTAGCTCTTCTCTCCAGCCTGCCTTGTCTAAATCTCATCTACTACTAAACGGCTCCACTAGTTCTAGTGACTCAAGAGGCAGTTTTACTCGGTGTGACTGCTTTAGCAGACCACATTAAAGCATTCGTGTTCCCTGCTAGGTTGCAGGAATGAGTTTTCTTAATGCCATCACTGAATTCCAATGGAGGAAATAAATGACTCATGCATTTTCTAATGGTTAGGAAATTTTCCAGAGTCTCGGCTGCCTCGTTTTCATCATGCCCAGGTTCCATTACTGAAGGGTAATTGATGTGATTTTGACTAGCAGGCTGATACTGCTTGGAAAACCAACTAAGTAAAATGTCTGAGTCATATATCCCAGGACAAAATTTCACAGTCAACTATGTAAGAGAGAGAATTTTGTAGTTACAGGGAAAAATGCTAGACTTGGAAGAAAAAACCCCTGTGGTCTTCATTACTCGATTAACTTTGTCCAAGTGGGCATGCTGCTTTAAACTCTCTGAGTGTGTCTTCTTTATCTGTAAACATGAAGATTGTCCTAATGGCATCCCCTGTATCCACCTCGTGTGGTTGTTTAGAAAATCACATGAGCTGAATGTGAAGGCTCACTTGAAAATTGCTGTGAAGATTTATGTAAATGTAAGGATTTAAAAATGTTGTAGTAATGATAATGAAACTCAAAGTGACAATTGTGATCCAAATCTTGGCATACAATTATGTGCAAGAGAACATTAAATGGATGCTTGGATGCTTTTATGTGTTGGTATAGTGACACTGTTCAGAGTTTGAAAAATGCAAGTCACCGAAGGAACAATTTTGCTGTTCAACAGTGACATCAGTAAATGAAAATAGCTTGAAATACCTCCTTTGTTTCAAAAATTGTTAAAGGTAGCTTTCACAGATACCAACAATAGAAAAAGAAGAAAAAAAGTTCAGTGAGGAAATGGGGAGACAGGGAAGTAGGGTGAAACAACGGGTTAAGTTAGGACCCAAAATACATCTCATGAGGCTCTGTACTATTTGTTAGAGGTGAGTCAGAGATTTGGATCAGAGTTTTCCTGCAGCCAGTGCGATGAGGGAACTATAACCAGCCATGTGAATCATGGTGCCCATAAGGCGAAAAAGAGAAGCAGGGCTATTTCTAATAACGAGACACAAGACAGTGATTTTCCCAGAGCCCTCATAAAGAGGACAGTGCGTGATGACCAACATCCTACAAAACATCTTGATGATAAACATTCATACCTTTTTTGAAATTATCATTGTGACTGCCAGATGAGAAATTGACAAGTTCATTGTTTGTTAGCAGGCTTTTCGTTACTTGGTAATAATCATGATCAAATATATGTTAGGACTAGAAATAATCTCTGAGATCACCTCCTATTGTCTTACAGGCTAAGGAACTGTGACCTGCAGGGGCTGAGTGTCAGCTAGGGGTTATGTGTGCTTTGTATCAGTACCAGGAGCTCCAAGTGAAAATAGTTTGCTCTGAGCCCATTCTGTGTGATTGTGGGAGCTTTCCTTGTCTCAGTATAAATACCACTTGGCACTTTCAACATGTTTCTAATTGTGAGTTTAGCAGTTTACTGTGGTGGTTTTTTTCTGGCTGTTTGTTGTAGAAATGTAGAAACTATTGGATTTGATGGCTCTCCTATATTGCTTATTTTGTTTTGTTCCGTTTCCACTGTAGAAGTTACCAAAAAGCCTGACAAATTGGATCAGAAATTTATAGAGAACAGGTCCCGATATGTAAAATTTCCAAAATGTGCAGTTTTACTGCCTGGAATGTCCATCCTCATAAAGCCTTCTTAGCACTATTGTCCATAACTGGAAAATATAGAAAGGCATCAATATTTTAAGCAAATTAAAATAAAACCCCAAATCTTAATTTCGGAACATAGATGGAGTTTAAAACTACTGGCTAAAAGCCTAAGGGAATTTAGGTTGGCTTCTTTAGTGAACTTACTTGCTCATGAAATAAGCATGGAAATTCATGGAAAGTTCTAATGTGGGTAGCAGTTGTTCAAGAGGTTCCTGTGGGTGTTTAGAGGCTGATGAAAACAAACTTCTTTCGTGAAGGAACCATGAGATCAACTATGGGAATACAGGGAATACTATGGGAATCTCAGATTCTAGAGAAAATAAAGGGGGCTCTCTAAGAGGATCAGTCAGTGGGCTTGAGGATTTGAGAGAAATATGAGGCAGTTTGCTTATGTTCTTGAGGGAGGTGTACTTATAAACTTTTGACCTGGGGATAGTGACTCATGGGCTATAAACCCTGGAAGCAGTGACAGTAAGAAGTCATCTGTCGTGTCTGTCTCTCCTACAAGGTTGAATGACTTTACCAAAGTCACAAAGTATGAGACTAAGGCTTGTGTTTTCTCCAGCTTTGAGATGTGTGGGTAATGCAAGGGTAGAAAGGAAGAAGAGGCAGTGCAGATGTGAAATCTCTTCTCCATCTGTCTTTTTGTTTCCTAATTGGTAAAATTAAAAATTGGGTCCAGATTATCTCAAAGCAACTTCATAAATCTGAAAAGAATTCATCTTGTGGAGTGTAGGTGTGGGAGATGTAAGTACTTTAAAAGTAATCTTTCTCTGTCTTAAAAAAAAGAAAACCCAGCCTACCTAAAAAGTGTTTCCCCCTAATTTTCTAAGGAACAGCAGTTAAAGGAGTAAAAATCTGAAAGCTCCTGAGATAAACAGAGCAGAGGCACAGTCTATTATTTCCCCTTCTGCATGGTCTAGCCTTGTGAATGAACATGTTGGCCTGAGAAATGGAATGCTACATCTTTTTCATCTTACTGACAGCAATATGAATTTGATGTCTTTTATCTCAAACATATGCACTTGCTAAGCCAATGCGTTGAAATACAAAACACATACTGCTTTTTTTTTTTTTTTTTTTAAACTCAAATTGCTAGCACATAGTTAAAGTATAACACATTCCCCCTGGACTTGGTACTGCCCTGACTTGGTTTGGATGATGCCTTTATATATATGTATATATATATTTAAAGTGCTATTGTTCTTTGACCTTCACATCTTAAAACTTGCCCACTGAATTAGTAATCTGTGCAAGAGACAGTGACACTGTGACTTGAGACATTTGGCAAGCTTCAGTGCTGTGGGGTTAAGCAAAAATCTTGGCCGGGTCTGTTTATTATTGCTGTAGGTGATGAGTGTTAAGTGGTTCACAAAAGAAAAGGTTGAGTACAGGGGGAAACACTGGGCCCATTCTAAGCAACTCATCTCTGTGTGTCCGTTTTCTAGGTTGTAGGGCTTTCCAGAAGAAGTGAGTCATGAGGAGTCTGATGCAGAGAGAGATTGTTTTTTAGATCAGTGGCTCATGGGAGAAGCTGGGTAGATGGGATAGTATTTAGTGTAGGAGTGGCAATAGGAGAGAGAAGGAGGATGCTTTTGCTACAGGATCTAGAGAAGTTGTGGTCCATCACGGTTTACATGGCCAGAAAGCTTGGAACTGGTAAAGTGATATTACACACATCTTCTCACAGGCTCTGGGTGAAGAAAAGGAGGGGAAGGGAGGAGGCCCGAAGGTGGCACTGGCAGCATGCGTTAGAAACATCTGGAGGGTCCTCTGGGCCTGGGATACAGCTCCAATTCTATCCTCCCTAGAGCCAAAGTAGCTTCTTCCTCCTTCCCTGTCCGATTCTGTCCATGGGCAGATTCAATCCATGATCTGGTCCTGATATTTTCCCCAGAGCCGTATGCAAGATAGAGACTGAACTTCTGAATATATAGCATAAAGTCCTCTCCAGCTTGCCATGCAGATGGATCGCCTTTGTCCCAAAAGAGGTTTTGCATAGAAGATGCAGATGTGGTGGTCTGAGAGGCTCTGGGTTTTTGTCTGGTTTTGTCAGACTGAAGACAAGCCACAACCCAGCTCTGGTTATCAGTTCCCTTCTCTTTACAGTGGGAAATTTGCCTGGATGACTTCCGGTCCCCTTTCAAAAGCTCCTAGATGTGATTCCCAGCCTCGAGACTACTTCTTGCTTAAGGATGGATGATATTGCTTTTTCAGATGGTCTGATTGTTATCACCATGTTTGCCTTGGCTTCCTATTTTCCTTCTTTTTCTCAGTTCATGCAGTGCTTTTCTCAACTGTTTCTGCCCCTTGGTATTTCCATGTTATCTTTGCCCCTTCATCTCATGGTATAGTCACGTGTCAGCTGAAGGCAAGAATTAGATTTTCCATTCTGTGCATTGGTAGTTCTTTGTCTTCAGACATTTTTTGATATCAAAGGAGAGTTGTGGGGAAAAATCAGGTCAGGGACCTGAATTAAATCTAGGGAAGTTTCAAAGCCTCTTTCTTACCTCACTAATTGATCTTTATATTTCTATTCATCTGAGGAGAACGGGAGAAAAATTTTTTCTAGCTAATTCAAGGGCCCTGTATTATAACATCTATTTTTACATATGTTTTAGGGTTCCAAGAAAATACCAAATATTTTTTATTTTTTCCATGTTAATTATACAGTTTTGGTTAACTTTAAAAATTTTTAAACACTTTGGAACTCATAGGAAAGTTATAAGATTAATGCAAAGAATTCCCATATGCCCTTGACCCCAGTGCCCCAAATGTTAACATTTTGCTTCATTTTTACTTTATCATTCTTCTTCTTTTCTTCATAAATGTTGACTTTTGATATATATCTGTATCTTTCTATGTAGGTATGTATTTTTTTCTGGATCAATTGAAAGTAGTTATAGACGTGGACATTATTTAAACATCCTATTCTGCATCAAACTTTTACCCTCTGCTTCTAGTTACATTGATTATTTTGTAAGCCCATTGTTTCTTCTAAATTTATTAATTTAACTCATCAGTAAAAAAAGATGTATTTATAGATACAGTATATCATGGATTTTTATTTCTTCCAATATATTATAATGCATTGCTCGCAATATTTATTTTAATGTCGAAAATGTTCCTAATTTGGCCAGTGGGAGCCCTTTTAAATTGCCTCCTGAGTTCTTCTGAAATGTCCCTATTATTCTTTAAGCAATTTTTAGAATTTCAGCTATAATTAGATGTTCCAGTCTCATCTAGTACTTTCTTGTCCTAGCCCATTGTTTCTTCTATCTTCAATTCCAGTCCAACACCACAGGACTTATTCTAGTTTTATCCCTTAGCATATTTGTATCTCCTTTTCTCCAACAGTGAGAACCCTGCTTCTAGTATCTTTAGTATATTGATTTTTTTTGCCTTCAGTTTCCTGGCTTTGTGGGTCATCTCCTGGACCCTAACCTCTCTATATAACAGTCTCATGGGGCAGGTCCCCATCCTTGCCCTGCCTACCATGGGCCTCATGTGCATGCTTACTCTACTGACCAAGGACTCTCCCTTCCCTCAGCTCAGCTGTATGACTTGTGAGTTTTTTTTTTTTTTTTTTTTTTTTTTTTTTTTAAATAGCGGTGGCAGCCCGGGTGGCTCAGCGGTTTATCACCGCCTTCAGCTCAGGGCCTGATCCTGGAGTCCCTGGATCAAGTCCCATGTCGGGCTCCCTGCTTCTGCCTCTGCCTGTGTCTCTGCCTCTCTCTCTCTGTGTGTGTCTCTCATGAATAAATGGATAAAATCTTTAAAAAAATTAGTGGGGGCACCTGGGTGGCTCAGTCAGTTAAGCATCTTACTCTTGATTTAGGCTCAGGTCATGATCTCAGGATCCCGAGATTGAGCCCTGATCAGGTACTGGGCATCTGCTTAAGATTCTCTTTTCTCATTTTTTCTCTGCCCTCCCCTGCTGGCATTCTCTCTTTCTCTCTCTCGAAAACTAACAAAAAGATTTAAAAGTCAACATTTTTTTTCATTGAAAGATACTTAGATTAGGAATTTCTTGAATTAAAGTGAAATTCATAAGTGGTATTTTTTCATCTTTCTCTCTGTTCAATATGAGCAGGAGAGAAGTAACTGATTTCTAAATATTCAGATGTCATTTTGAGAGTTTTGGATTTGATCTCATTTATTGAGGGGTGGGCTTAGTGAGTTCACAATGCTTTACAATCCTTTGTGTATCTTGAGACACATAGAAAATGGTGATATTTGTACAGCACATAAAGTTAAATAGTTAAATGGATAAGATTCATAGGGAATGCAGTCAACAGATCTGGGGGCTGTGGGTGTTCATGTGCCCCTCATCTTGGTACACCCATCATCTGTGAAGGAAAGGACATATCTTTGAAAGCTCTGGCTTCGAGCATGGCACTCCTAAGCTGCTGTGATACTTATGAGGACCTAATGCTACTGTCTATAGCTTGTATACCTGATGTTGGCTGGTTGTCTGTCAGATTTGCACTAGTGGTCACAGGGGAGCCATGTGAGAGGTGGACATAGTAGATACAGAAGCTCCAAGCACTTGATCATGTTAGAGGAGGATTCATTAATCATGTCCAGTGGTGGAGGATTGCTGGAAAGAAAGAAAAAAAAAGAAATACAAGATTAAATTTAAAAATGTCTATTCCAAATTCATTCATTCAGCAGTTACTTATTGGGCTCTGCTTATGTGCCAAGCACTAAGTTAGTAAGGATACAGTGGTGACCCAATTTGCCTCTCGTGGGGCTTATATTTTAAAGGAGGAAGCAGATAATAAATAATAAGGAAGAATTAAAAAAATAAGGAAGAATTAGTTCAGATAGCTATGAGTTTTATGAAGAAAATAAAGCTATAGGGGGGTTTTAAGATGGTGGGGGGCAGGGCATGGGCTGTGTGGGTATGTTTTGATTTTTTTTTTTAAAGATTAGTTTGGCTGCTAACATGAAGCATGGATTTTAGGGGGCAGGAGTTGGTGTGGGAACCTGGGAGAAAGATGATGATGTCCAATATGTTAGCCATTAGCCATGTGTGGCAGTTTAAATTTAATTCCAAATTAATGACTATATCTGACACGTGTTGCAATGTGGATGAACCTAGGAATTTTTTTCTCACCAAAACAAGCCACACGAAGATAAATAGTGTGTGATCATTTAAATGAGGTCCCTAGAGTAGTCATATTTATAGAGATGGAAAGTAGAATGGTGGTTGCCAGGGGCTGGATGAGAGGGGATTGTTGCTTGGCAGGTAGAGTTTTAGTTTTGTGAGATTAAGATTAAGGTTGACATACAAAGAAGTGAATGTATTTAACCGTTCTCACTTATACACCTAAGAATGATTTATTTTTTATTTTTTTTTTATTTATTTTTTATTTTTTTATTTATTTATGATAGTCACAGAGAGAGAGAGAGAGAGAGGCAGAGACACAGGCAGAGGGAGAGGGAGAAGCAGGCTCCATGCACCGGGAGCCCGATGTGGGATTCGATCCCGGGTCTCCAGGATCGAGCCCTGGGCCAAAGGCAGGCGCCAAACCACTGCGCCACCCAGGGATCCCCCTAAGAATGATTTAAATGAAAATTTCATAAGTGTATTTTAACACAATTAAAAAAAAAGTTTTAAAAAAAGAGCTAGCCAACATTTTCTATGTGAGAACATGAGAGATAAGTTTGTGGGGTAAGAGAAGGATGAGAAGAGAAAAGGGCATGAAAAGAGTAGCAAGAGGGTGTGAGGCCAGGGTTGAAAGAGGGTGAGAGAGATCTAACCCAGCCTGTTCCAAGGAAATAGCATATGGGAAGGCAATTAAAAACATATATTTCTACTTCCCTCCCCCAGTAAATGAACATAGAACTAATTGTTTTCCTCAGTTGCACTGGCCCCACTTCTGGTGCTCCATAGAAAGAAACCTGTGGCTGGTGTCTACCATGTTGGAACCATTCGAGCATCACAGAAAGTTCTGTTGGACAGCTCTGGTGTAGACCATGTAGTTGCTATGGCAGTGGGGAGAAGTGGATGTATTGGGGATGGATTTGGGAAATATCACCAATAGGACTTGTCTGATAAGATATGGTGGTAGAAGGGAAGTGACGAATTAAGGATGATGTGCGGCTTTTATGCTTGAGCAGCTGGGGTAGACTATAGACCAGATTGGCTTGAAGAGAACAGAGTCCAGCACACAGATCGAGAGAGTTCTGCTTTAGGCGTATTGTACCATCTCTTCTAGTGCAGAATCTAAATAAATCTTAATGGAGGTAGAGGGAGAAGAAAAGTCCATTTTGATGAGCTTTTCAATCTCATAAAAGATGCTAAATAAGTGCCATATGTTTGTAAGTCCTCATCTTGCTTTAATTTTAAAAAGGCCATTATTGTCTGTTGGTTGTTTTATTAAATACTATTTCATGCTGCTGCAAAATTTAATTCCACAGAAATCCCTTTGTTTATTTTAATTTTGTTTGAATTGTGATTTGAAATGCCAACTGAAAGTGACCAGAAAATGGGGAGTTTGTTCTTGATTATTTGCTGAAGAGTTACTTATTAAGGGACCATCCGTATAGGACCCTAGCCCAGGCTCATGACAGGTAAATTAAACTGTAGTAGCCTTACAGTTTCTGGAGCTTAACACTTTAAAATCTATAAACAAGGCCTGTCGTCCAAAGGAGGAACCTCTGGGAGATTAGGGTTCTGCAGGTGGCCTCCTTTAGAACCACGTAGCATTTCTTAATCTCTTTCTAGAAGGGTGATACATTCAGATACCAGGAGAGTCCAAACTGTGCACTGTATGTGGGTATGGACACTGCAGATTTTCATTCTTAGGAATCTCTGCCAGTGTTGCCACTTTGTGGGAGGGAGTCATTTGCCTGCCCACATTTAGGGAGAGGGGCCCTATACTGATG
The DNA here is from genome assembly GCF_011100685.1 of Canis lupus familiaris. Lineage (NCBI taxonomy): Eukaryota > Metazoa > Chordata > Mammalia > Carnivora > Canidae > Canis > Canis lupus. The sequence continues at coordinate 93,324,089 of NC_049222.1, read as the reverse complement.
GTTGTCGAGCAGGGGGGAGGCTGATCAAAGTTTTTTTTTTTTTGTGTTTGTTTTGTTTTAAATGCTGCAGTGGTTTTATGGCTGATGGCCCATGGTGTCTGGGCCAAGTGACTGAGTCACATCCACAGTCCTTGGACTTCCCTGCACATATTCTTCTGAAGGCCAAAACACTTCTTTGGCTGCTGGGTTTTGGGTTGACCACTTTTGTGCTCATGAACCAGTCACCCTGATGCCTGGTTTCACATTTCCAGACCCTGTTTAATTGTTCCATGGCAGTGGGGTCTATCACAAAGGGACTGACAAAATCAAACTGGAGTTAACTTTTTTTTTTAAGATTTTATTTATTTATTCATAGAGACAGAGAGAGAGAGAGAGAGAGAGAGAGAGGCAGGGACACAGGCGGAGGGAGAAGCAGGCTCCATGCAGGGAGCCTGACTTGGGACTCGATCCTGGGTCTCCAGGATCACGCCCTGGGCTGCAGGCGGCGCTAAACTGCTGTGCCACTGGGGCTGCTCCTGGAGTTAACTTTGGAAGTGTTCCTCTTTGTTCACTTCACTTACACATTTCCCAGTGCCAGGGCTCCTGGCAGCAGCAGCCCCCTTAGCGTGGCTCTGTTCCTCTTAGAATGCTCACTCTTTAATGGATTGAAGTCTCCATTCTCATGCTGTTGGGCAAATCAGATTGATTGCAATTTGCTATTCAGGAGAGGAGGAGTTGTGATTTTTAATAGAATGCATGTGACATTCCTTGTCTGCTTCATCTTTCTGTTGTGACAGCCCCCTCCCCCACACCCTGTTCATCAGATAAAGAATGAATATTTACAGATCCATAGCTGTCGTAAGGATAAACTTACCAGACAAAGGTGAGGCATTCTGAAACCTGAGTCCTAGGCCACATTAGCCTTTGGGTGGGCTGTAAATCACAGAGGCATTGAGAGAGGACCCTAACCGGAGAGCCAGGTGTGCATCGTGGTGAGCTCACATGTGGCCGCTCAACACTGGCTCTCCTCTGCCTTCCTTCAGAACCCGGTGGGGTTCTCCAGGTCCAACAAGTTTGCCAATTCAATCCACATTCTCTCCCTACATGGAATTAATTTGGAACCGAGAAAGAAAAATTGCCCTGGCATCTGTCTATTCAAATAGAAAGGAAAGTCAAAGACTTAAAAAATTTTTTTTCTTTAAGCATATGTAATAAATTTATATGGACATGATTTTCTCAAACATTAGGAAGGCTGCATCTAGACCATCCCTGCAAAGAACATGGAGTCCAGCATCAAGATGAGAGTTCTCTTTGAATTTAGAATACGTTAGAACCAGATTTTTGATTTTCACTTTCTCCCATATCTATTGCTATACTACAGAACCATTTTAAGAAAAGGATTTTAAAAACGATGAAGTTTGCCTTTCTTTTAAAGGCAAGCAAATACCAACCAAGTATGTGGAACTATTGAAGAAAACAAACATTGAAAGCTGGAACATGACTCTGTAGTAACACAGTGTCACGAAGAAACTTTGAAGTGGTTCAATTATACAGACATGTTTTCAGAGTGTAGAGCTTTCAGTAGGTATTGGAAAGGGAAGCTGATGACGGGAGTATTCACTGCATTGAAACTGAATCATAGAAAGATGATTCCATGGCATAGACCCAGGTGATGGCATTATACTGAAGCTCCAGGGTTTTTGACGCTTGGAAGATAAAAGTGGAGCCTGGGAAAATCCAGGAATCTTCTCAGTAGAGTGGCAATGAGGCCAAACAGATTTTTTCCTCACCATAAGTGATAAGCCATGTGTCATCCTCCATAAAAGCTTGCTGTTGTAATTAACAAGAGAAGTGAACTCCTTACCCACCTGAAAGTGAGTGTATCTTTACCATCTGCACACATGTTTATATGTGCACACACACACACACACATATGCATGCACATATCCATATCTTTTACCTGCCCCTCACAGGCAAACATGTGACCAATGACTGTGCATGCAGTTAAGACTGGTTCTGCTTGGAGACTTTCAAAGGTGAGGTGGGAGAGTTTGCTCACAGATTTATTTGCTTGTGTATTAGTCCTCTCCTCCAAGGAGGAGGCTGGGGCTGAGCTCACTGAAGTTTTGCCTCTATGTTTATGAGGCTAAGTTTTCAATCTCTGCTCTCTTTTCTTGAATATTGGGTCATCTATTCACCAGTCAGTTACTGCTGCTATGAGGGCAGAGTCCCCATTTTTATCCTAATGACCATTTATACAAGGCTTTTCAACTACAGAATGCTGTCCTGCCCAGTTTCCCTTAACTTTCATGATGAGGAGAGGTGGGCAAGTGTTTTTAAAGTCCAGATAATCTTACTGGGGAATCTCCTCTTGGGTAGGTGACTAGTATGCATTATGTGCTGCTAACCAGCCTTATGATTTTTTTCCAGCCTACAAAATGCACTTTATATTCTGACATGTATCCCAGTAACATGATTTGTATCTCAAAGGTGTTAGGTGCTGCGGTAGTGAAGGAAGATTTCATTTTATGCACAATGTGGAATTACAAAATAACCTTGGTCTTAGGAGAGAAAACAGCATCCTTGGAGACTTTATGACCAGGGATAAAGAACTTTTAGGAAGGAGCTTACTTTCTTTCACCAAAAAAAAAAAGAAAATGGTGTGATACGCTTTGCCCACATTGCCTTTTAATTTTAATTTTTAATTAATTATGTAATTAATTAAAACTGTGTGATTTCTCTTCTTCCCCTTGTGGGGGGTTTCTTTCCTGAAGCTAAGCATAGCCCCCTCACTTGGGGAGATGCTCAGTAGATGTGGGGTAGATTGAATTGCAAAACAGAAGTACATGCTACAGATGGAGATTTTGATTGGCCACTGGTTTTGACACATGTTGTGACACTAAGTAATTCAGAAGATGTTTTTCTCCACAAGTTTGCAGAAATTCCCTGCCTTCTGGGGCTAACCATTTGACACATTAATAGCTTTGAAACAGAATATGGGTCAATTTTGCCACTGCCTCCTTTCCACAAAAATGCATACTTGAAAGCTTTTATGACAAGATGATCAGAGAGCAGAATTTATTTCTGAGCAATTATCTTACTTTCTGCTAAAGTTTGTTCCATTAACTTTCATCATGAGTTTTGTTTGATATGTGCTGGGGCAGCAGAGGCTCTGCTGAATACTCTGTGAGATAGTGCCATTAAAACCGACACACTCCGGGCATCATCCTCTATCCCCTTCCCTTGGCTTTTTTTTAAAAAAATAGAACCCGTCTCTCTGAAGTTGTTCGTTTTGCTTACATGTTTATTTTTGCCTTTCCCATCGAAATAGAAGTACCACGAAAGCAGAGGATTTGATGTGTGACCCTCCCATCTAGCACAGTACCAAGCACCTTGCAGATGCTTAATAAGTGTGGTTGTTGAATGAGTGAGTTGAATGAATGAATAGAATAATTGGTGCTCTGAGCCTGTGAATATTATTCGTTCTTTCACAAATGTTTATCAAGCTCCTGTTATGTTCCCAGTGTTTCTCTATATGCCAGTTTCAGCAGGGAACAATACACAGTGCCTGTGTTTGCAGATTACAATGCCTAGTGCTGTGCTGTCCAATATGGTAGCCACATGTGGTTGTATAAATCTAAATCTAAATAAAATAGAAACTTTAGCTTCTTAGTCCTATTACCACATTTCATGTAGCTAGCAGGCACCATATTGGACAGTACAGATACAGAATATCTCTGCTTATCATAGAAAATTCTGTTGTGTAGCATGCGCTTAGTGACAAAACAGATCAGTGTATGGGCACTTGTGCTGCAGAAATGTATAATATATGCTATGTAGGGAATAAGCACATGTTTCAAAGGGAACATGTGGAAGAGGCTTGTAACCTAGGATGTGGCTGGGTTGTCAGGGATGGCTTTCTGGAGGAAGGGTTTCTAAACAAGCCATGTGAAATGAACAAGGAGGAGGCAGGCTAAGGGGGCAAAGCAGAACAAATGTCTGAATCAAAGGAAACGACTAGAAGAAAAGGGGCTAGAATAAATGCCTTAACCTGGTTAGTTCCAGGAGGACTCAATACCTTCTTCTGAGGTCTACACAGGAATGGATGGAAGATGCATGAAAATAAGCCACTTCCTGGCAGGCAGATACACTTGTCATGGCAGCTTCTGTCTCTCCTCAGGCCCAGACCACCATCAGTCTGTAACCCCTTCCTCATGAATCTTCCTGCTTCAAGTTGTGACTCCTTTCCATTTTGTTTCCACCAAACTCTGAATTTGATCCTCATCTTTACTTGCTGAAAGCACTTCATCATCTCTCTATATCACTAAACCCACACTTTTTAATATGCCTGTGAGGCCCTTTATAGTATGACCTCTTTGCCTTTCTAGAACTTCTCTTCCTTCTCTTCACCTGTCACAATATCACTGAGCAGTACCACTTCTCCAAGTGTTCCATCTCTCCTGCCCCTGGGACTTTGCACTAGCTCTTTCCTCTGCACAGAAAACTGTTCCCCTTGCCTGCCTCACCTTTGTTTTCATACTTGCTTTTCAGATGCCAGCTGAGAGTTTCTTCTCCTGATATTGTCATCAAGCTAAGGTGCCTCATCTGTGTGCCCTATCACACCTGTACATCCTCTTTTTTTTTTTTTAAGATTTATTTATTTATGATAGACATAGAGAGAGAGAGGCAGAGACACAGGAGGAGGGAGAAGCAGGCTCCATGCCAGGAGCCCAACGTGGGACTCAATCCGGGGACTCCAGGATCATGCCCTAAGCCAAAGGCAGACGCCAAACTGCTGAGCCACCCAGGGATCCCCTGTACATCCTCTTATTGTAGACCGTGTCACACTCTTATTTCGCCTGCTCATATGTCTGTAACTCTTAAGCCCTGAGACTGAGAAATACCCCATTATCTGCCTTGTTTCTGGTTTTGCCCTGAGTACCCCAGCATAGTGCCTCAGTAAACATTTGCTTACTGAATGAATGAATGGATCTGATGACCCATCTCTGTTCCCAAGGTGTGATCAGCCCCAAGTATGGTTTAGAAGTGAAGCTGTGACCCATTAGCAGAAACTCCTAAAACTCAAACGTGGTGGTGGTGGTGGTGGGGGCGGGTAGTGATGGATATCAGTCCATGAAGACAGCAGATCAGTGACCCTTGTTGTTTGTTTTATACTTAATATTTTTTATTGGAGTATAGTTTCATACATAGCTCACCCACTTGAAGCATACAGTCCAGTGATCTCCGGTAAATTTACAGAATTGTACAACCGTAATTCAGTTTGGGACATGTTTGTCATCCTAGTGATAGTCCTCATGTGCCTTTTTAGTTGCTTCTCAGTCCACTCTCAGTTCCACGCAACTGTGAGTCTGCTTTCTGCATCTGTGGATTTGCCTCTTCTGGCCATTTCATATAAATGGGATCATGTAAACTGTGGTCTTTGTGTCTGACTTCTTTCACTTAGCAAATTTTTAAAAATGTTTATTTATTTTAGAGAGAGAGAGCATGAGATAGGGAGGGGTAGAGGGAGAAGGAGAGAGAGAGAATCCCAAGCAGACTCCCTGCTGAGCACAGACCTTGCTGTCGGGCTTGATCTTATAACCCCAAGATCCTGACCTGAGCTGAACTCAAGAATCAGATGCTGAACCAAATGAGCCACCCAGGTACCCTTCACTTAGCAAATGTTTTAAAGAGTCATCCATATTATAGCAAGTACCAATATTTAATTCTTGAACTTTTTGGTGGTATTGCTCTATCTGGATGTACCACAATTTATTTATCTCTCTATCCGTTTGTAGACATTTGGGTTGTTTCTACTTTTTGGCTGTTATGATTAATGCTGCCATGGAGATTTGTGTTCAGATATTTCTGTGCATGTATACTTTAATTTCTCTTAGGAAGATATGTTGGAATGGGATTGCTGGACACAATTTCTTTAAATGTTAATTGTGGTAAAATTCACAGGACATTAAATTTATCATCTTTATTATTATTATTTCTTATTATTTTTATGTTGGCTCCATTCCCAGTGTGGAGCCCAGTGGAGGCTGGGACTCACAGCCCTGAGGTCTAGACCTAAACTGAGGTTAAGAGTTGGACACTCAACCGACTAAGCCACTATTCATGTTAATTATTTTTCAGTGTACGTGTCAAATACTTTCACATATGTTATGCAACCAATATCTAGAACTATTTTTCATCTTATAAACCTAAAACCTAATTCTACTTCCTCCCAGCCTTGGACAACCACCATTCTGTTTTCTGGCTCAGTGAGTTTGACTAATCTTGGTACTCATGTAAGTAAAATCATACAGTGTTTGTCTTTTTGTGACCGATTTACTACACTTAGCATCATGTCCTCAAGCTTTATCCATGTGTCAGAATTTCTTTTTTAAGGGTGAATAATATTTCATTGTATATATAAGAGACACATTTTTATCTATCTGTTCATCTGCAAATGGACATGGGTAACTTCCATGTTTTGTCCATTGTGAATAATGGTGCTGTGAACATGGGTATGCATGTAACTCTTTGAGATCCTCCCTTCAGTTGTGTGATTGAGATATCTATCTATCTATCTATCTATCTATCTATCTATCTATCTATCTATCTATTATCTATCTATCTATCTATCTATCTATCTATCTATCTATCTATCTATCTCCCCAAGTGGAGTTGCTAGATCATAGCCTAGTTCTGTGTTTAATCTTTTGAGGAACCTCCATGCTATTTTTCAGAGTGTCTGTACCAGGGCCCATTTTCTCCACATCCTTGTCAACACTTATTATTTTCTGTTAAAAGAATTTTTTTTTAAATAGAACCATCCTAATGAGGGTGATATTTAACGTTTTAAGAAATTGTCACACTGTTTTCCAAAGTTGTGCCACTATTTTACATTCCTCCAGTTAGTGAACTTTCTTCCTAAGAGCTCATTTTAACCAAGGCTACATACTCTTTTATCCCACTAGCTGGTGTTGTGAGCTGGCAGTTAGTAACATAGTGTCTCTCTCCTTAGAAAACAAGGAGTGAGTGGGATGGTAGCAGGGGTGGTGGATCTCTTTCTGAGATGAGTGCAAATGAAACCTCCTTAGGGAAACTCTGTCTTAGGAGCCTGCTGGAAAACCCACTGCCCACAGCTATCCCAATGAGAATCCACTTCATGGGTTTTATTAAGAGTAGGGCTGAAGTGGACCTTGCATTTATACAAATCACAAGGAATCCAAAAAAAATATACAGAAAGAACAGGGCACAGATTCATACACTTGGGACAATCTGAAATAGCACAGTGAACAAGTTTTTATTGAGCACTGACCACATGACTGGAATTGAGCTAGATGCTGGTGGGGCATGGATGGCATGGATGCTCAGGGAATTTAGTCTTGACTGGGGAGACCAGGTTAGCCTATAGGAAGCCATAGCCAAGCCCTATCAGACGAGGTTTGGCTAAGTAGGGAATGGTGTTTAGTGGCTTTGAAGAGAGGACTCTTTCAGAGAGCTGGAGGTGTCAGAGAAGGCTTCCTCCTGCATGAAGGAATGTAAGTGATGGGATTTACCTTGGAACACGGACTGGAGCACATTCCAGGTTGGGGGGCCAACATAAAAGAAGGCCCAGAGGTGGCCTGTGGCTTGTTGGTGAGACCTCAAGGAGGCTGCCTTGGTGAGAGCCTGGGCAAGTGAGGCCTCATCAGGACGTGCCTACAGGTGCCCTCGTTCTGGGGACTGGCAGGAGAAGGGGTGTATTTCTTTCTGTATTTGGAGGCTGTGTTATTTTCCAGGGAAGCTTGCTTATTTTTAAACTGAAGACTTAGGTTTTCTGGATTATAGAATCCCAACATAAGAAAAAAAAAATCCCCAGGGCAGCTCACTGAAGTTAGCTCTCAAAAAAAAAAAAAAAAAAAAAAAAAAAATTCCCTGCTTAGCAGTCATAAATAGCTTGCTGGATATGAATTTAAGCAGGCCAAATTTGAAATTCTATTCTAATTCAAAGCATGTTGCACAGCCCTGTTTTCAGATTGGCAATTCAAATGCTTTCCCAGATAATACAGAAGGACGTTAAGATAAACCAAGGCCACTGCAAAATAGGAAAGGCAATTGGATGCCGAACCTCACTGATAACAAGAGGCACGGTAATCTGATGGTTACTTTCTGGTTGGGTTGTTCAAAGATCGAATGATTAACCACACCACAAATCCTTCATATATTACAAAGCTGTCATAATGGGTACTTTCTGATGTTTTCTCAAGAAGGTCTTTGGGGCTTGTGTTACTGGAATTAAGCTCATTTATTAAGGCTTGAGTTAACTAAGGTATGTATTGCTCCAAAGGAGGCTCCTTTCAGCCAGTAAATCCTTAAGGTGTGCCTGCCACCTGCCAGGCATTGTTACTTGGACTGGAGATATGAAGCTGAACAGAGCATCATCCCTATGTTCTGTGAACTACATATTCTGTCTTCATGCCACTCCGTAGACTAATATTGATAGGAAAAATTAAAGACTAAGTGATGAGATGTCTCATCTCTGTTATGCCTGTGTAGATTTCTTATTTGTAGCCTTAGCCTTAGAGCACTGGTTCTCAATCGTGAGTGAGTTTGGCCGTGCCTGGAGATGTGCTGTTTGTCATGACTGGAGGGATGCTACTGGATTCTGGTGGAGAGAGGTTGAGGATGCTCTGTAACGTCTGCACTGCATAGGACTGCTCCCCACAACAATGAATTATCCAGCCCCAAATAACAGTAGTACCGAGGTTAAGAAACTCAGGTAGAGCAGAACATAAAATGATAGGAATTATACGAAGGCTTTAGCAAAGAATCTCTCTTTGACAAATGTTGTGATTAATATTGTGAAGAAAACTGAAATGGAATTAATGTGATTTTATAATGATCTAAGAGCATGGCTGGTACAATGAGCATAAAACAGACTTGTTACTGATAGAGTTTCTTTTGTGAAAAGGTCACCCATCTTGAGAGGGTCGCTTCCCACAGGGGCTCCATTGACACTTGGGGTAGGGGATTCCTTGTGTGGGGAACTCTCCTTTTGATTGTGGGATTTTTGGTATCCTTAGCCCACATCATTAATGCCAGGAACATGCCTGGGCATGATGACAAACCCAGACACCTCATGGGCTTATAAATGCCCTGAAGGGAGGGAGCACAAGCTACTGTTGGCAGCCTTCAAGAAAGAGCACTGACCTAGGGTCAGGGCATGTGGGTTGTCAGTGAACTTGGTGACCCCCATTGGAATTAATTTTACCTCTTTGAGTTGAGTGTCATCATCTATAAGATGAGGGTATTGAGTTAGATCAGAGTTTCCTAAATGGAGCCTGGATATCCATTTTAGTGTAGAAGAAAATCTTAGAACTTCTATACTTTTATCTATTTTTCATGTCCTCTTTTAAAGTGGCACTTTGTATCTAGCATGGACTGGTAACAACTATATAAAAATGAATGTACATTTAGGAAGGGCATGCTCAGTAGTATTTTACTTAAAGGGGTGTACCATCAGAGAAGTTGGGGACCCAGACCTCTTCCCATTGTGATGGTCTAAGGTATGGGAAGGAATATCATAGAAGCTAGGGGCTTTCTAATCCTGGATTCACCTCTGCCGAAGGGCACACAAGGTGATGGACATTGGTGTCATCAAGAAGCAACCACCCACAGAGGTCTGTTTCTCAGCATGTGGAGATTGGCATAGGGCTTTGGGTAAAAAAATGACACATTCCCTTGTCACAGAGAGTCAGAATTTTTAAAAACTGGCAAGCAACCAGGTTTTTCAAATTATTCTCTACACAAGTGTGGAAAATACTATTCCCTGACAGAGAATTTGATTCACACTTTACAAAGAGCATGGGGACATGGTTGGATTGCATAATCCCCACTCACAAAAGGGCCATGAGTAGAAACAGCCTCTTCCAATCCTGCCCACTCCAGCACAAGCAGAATAGCATACTTGTTTTCAGACACTCATGCTACACCATGTTGAGCAACTTAGTAGACTTTATATTCTTAAGACCACTCTTTGGGAACTGCTCAGGGGCATGGTTCTCGCGTACTCTCCTTTCCATTGACGTCAGGTTGAGGAGCAGGGAGACGTGCGCACTGAAGACCAGAAGTTGTCCATGGTCACTGCAGTCTCAAGATTTAAAATAGAAATCCTCACCATCTCCCATCTCAAGCCCCTTCATGAGCCTCTCTCCTTTTGTCATTTGTTTCGGGGGAATGTGTGCTGGTAGTCATATAAAGAAGACGTATTTTAGACATCAGCTGGTTTCTTGGATTACTTTTGTGTGGCAAGAATCTGCTTTGACAAATAAAAGCTCTTCTCCCTGGGGACTGAGCTAAAATGAAAACTGTAGGCCTGCTTAGGCCTACACTTGGCAGGCAAAGAGGTAATGTGACGTTGGTAGAATAGAAGTCCCTTTGCTATTGGTGAGCGGGATGGCTGTTGAGTCACACATGCTAACTCTGCTGTTTTAAGTGCCCTGTCATTCCCGCCAGCTTTGTTCAAGGTACATATCATATTTCTGGGGCAGTTGAGGTAGAAGTACTTCACTTTAGCCAAATAAATCAAAGTTAGAGTTCTAGAATCACTGACCTAAAAGTGATCTTAAATTATCATTCCATTTGCTTCCTCGTATCCTACCCTGCTCAGAGGCCTTGCAGCGTGGTGGTTAAGGGCACAGCTGTGGGCCAGGTCCCTCACCTAGAAGTCTGCCTCCACCTCTCAGGAGCCCTGTGGCCTTGGGCAACCTGTTTATCTCTTCTGTGCTGCTGTTTCCTCACCTGCAGTGCAGGCGTGACGAGAAAAAGAATGCTTACTTATATCATTGAATTTGCTGTGCCAATTAAATGAAACAGTATTTGTAAGGACTTTGCTATGTGTAAGGCACATTGTAATATGTTAGTTGTTATTATTAACTTTAAATAGGAAAAAAAAATCGTTAATCTTCCTTGAGTTGTTACCTGTCTCTCAATCACTTGTAAGCACTGCTTTGAGGTAAAGGCATATTGGGGGAAAAAATATACATTTTACTTCTGCAAATGTTTCATTTGCATCCTTAGAGTTTAGGTGAGGCTGGCAGAGGCCACTCCCCTCCTCACAGTGGTGGTGGGGGGCTGGGGGGTATGGCTGCAGCATGTGCTGCTCTGCATAAGGACTGAATTTGGGGTTAGATCATAAACTTAAACTGGGTTCTATCACTATGAATTGGGAAGTGTGACCAGGTGGTAGGGAACCAATGTGATGCCTTTCAGATGCCCTCTGGTCTAAGATTCTGTCATTTTCAAAGGGCAGGTTGTCGTCTTTGGCTTCCAGCTCCTCTGGATCCACAAAAAACTGCATTCTGCTTCCACAGACGTGAATGTCTAAACGAGGGTGTCAAGCAGTTGTTGTTTGTCAGTATCAAGGCTTTAGTCCCTCCCCTGTCCGCCCAGTGCAACATGCCAAGTATCTACATTGAAATGTAGAATGAATCTACACAGTGAAAACTGTGTTAATCTCTCAGTTGTACTCAGATTTGACAGGTCACATTTCAATAGACCGTTCAACTGTTCAGCTTTGTGTAAATTGACCCAGAGTTCATATCTATCAAAGATCTTCAGGCAGTTACCGCAGTTCTGCATTTTTCACAGATAGATCATTTCACTTATGGACGGTTCAAACTTCTCATTAGACCTGAGAATTTGAGGTGTGAGACCCATGGTTCTTGTAGCCCAGCAACATGCTCTGGGGGAGATGATCAGGCACTTTCTTATTCTGTTAGACCTCAAAGGTCTGGGAATATGGTGGTTTCTTTAAATGTTCACTATGTGATCATAACTTTCTTTCAGAAACAGTAATTTTTATTCATAGGAAATAAATCTCTTTTAAGGTTAGGGGATGCTAGCTGGTCTTTGTATAATGAAATTTGGTGAATGAGATCTCATTTTGTCCAGTTTTGTTGTAAATTTTTGGGAGACTCTCATTATAGCCTCCTTAAGCTTTCTTCTTTCCAGAATAAAGACTTCGATTGTTTCGAAAAATGTTTTCAATAAAAGTATAGGAAATAAAACTAATTTTCAGATTTTCTTGCACACTTTTAAGATCAGCTTTCCAGACAATTCTGTTAGAGGTTTCCTTAGGTTTAGTGACCAGAAAGCATGAAGTCTTTCCCTCCATAATTTAAAAGTGGAAGGATCTTGTACCAGTTGTTCATTTTCCCTTCTGTATCTTCAACTTTCTCTATTCTAGATCCTTACTGTTAGTTTTCAAATTAGATTCAGATATCTCACATCTTGAAACAAGCAAGGAAGCAAACAATGAGCAACAATGATAGCAATCAAACTGAAAACAATCCTCTTGTGACCACACCTCATCCTTTTTGGGGTGCTGCCTACAGTTCTCTTTTTGCTCACGTTTCTTCTAGGAGAAATCATTCACATGTAATGTGTTTGGCAGTCCATCGACATTGCTTTCCTGAGGCTGCTAGTGACTGCCTTTTATCACCTGGGCTTCCTTGTCTTGTCTTGTTGAAGCTACTCTGACTTAAAAGTAATGGGGAATTCTTGGCTTGTGTCACTGAAAATCCTGAAGTAAGTAGGACCGTAGGTGAGGCTTAATCTAGTGTCTGAAGTTTGTTTGCCAAGAACTTGGATTCTCTTCACCTCCTTGCTTTGCCTTCCATGGTTTGGCTTCATCTTTAACGTTCCTCAATGCCATTTACTCACCTTTCCACGCCCCAGCTCTTGGACTGTCCCTGGCAGGGTCTGTGAGCTGTTCCAGACCTCACATCCTCATGTTCACCCTTCCAGGAAAGACAGAAACAATACATCATCTTTCCAGGAAAGACAGAGACAATACATTTTTCTCAGCAGCCCCAGTGGATACCATGCTCTGTGTCCCATTGTCTCTGCTGGGGTTCCTGCCCATCTCCAAAACCAGTCAATCAGTCACTCTGGCCAGATGAGGATTGACAGGCCAGTTGTGGCCCATCTTTAGAGCTGTGGGTGGGATTAGTACATTCAGATCAAGTGACTAAGAGTGGGGAAAGAGTTTCTCAAGGTGAAGTTGGGGTGCTATTATAGAAAGAGAGGAGAGGGTCTTAGGCAGAAGCAGTGGTGGCCGCTGTCTTTGCAATGGTCATAACTTATTCCTTCTTTAAACTCGACTCTTTGGCTATCGGCTCCCTTCTGTTGTGGTATCTCTAACTTCCCTGGTTCTCTGTACATCTCCTGCATCTTACTTCACTTTCTTCTGGGGGTTCTTCTTAATCTGGCTTAACAAGTAAGCACTGGTTTCCTCAGGCTGCAACTCTTTCGTCTTGTTCCTTGCTCTTTGGTTAATTTATCATCTAAATATCTCAGCTTTTGCTCCCAGATTAATGGAAGGAGGCTACTACTCTTAGAAAATTGTGTCCTGAAAATGTGTCAGGTGGTTACACATACAAAAGTCAAATATACTCTAGAAGCATTGGGATATGTGTGTAAGAAAATGGTTATAGAGCCCCTAATTACCTCTTTCTTTTTAGATATTATCTTCAACTACTAGATGTTTCCCCAAATGTGTACCTGTTTTCCTTAACTTATGGTTTTTTTTCATAATGGATCATGTGTTCATCAGCATAAATCCAGTGACTATCTGGACATGCTTAATAATTTCTGACTTTAATGATGCTTATACTTATTATTATTATTGTCAGCACCTTGTCTGTCTTTCTTTGCCTTTTTTCTTTTGGTTAATAAAACAGTAAGCCTAAAATGTAATATACCCCAGTAACCAAACAATTACCTAAGCATTGTGAACATATTGCTGCTACAGCCAGAACTGAACATCTGGCTGATAAGCACTGTCACCACATGATTGCTCAGAATATTCATTCATCTGCTGAGGAAACAAAGTCCATATTTGGCATATGAAAAGTGAATTGTGGGTTTTACTGTACAGAGGTGAAATGGGTGAGGGTTTATTGCAGCCTATATTTCCAGCCTCCCGAGTGTATCTAGTTGCCTCTAAGACATCTCCACAGAAATGTCTTCAAGGGCATCTCATCTAGCCATCTGTCCTGTGTCTTCCTCCTCAGGTAGAGATACCATCTCCCTCCCCAGCTGTTCAAACAGCTGAAACCTGAAATTATCCCTGACACGACCTTTGTTTTCATCCATGCACCTTGCTGATTTGATACCCTACTCTCTCCATTCCTGTTGCCCCTTACCCTAGTTCAGCCCTGGGTCATTTTTTTTTAAAGATTTATTTATTTTATTTATGATAGACAGAGAGAGAGAGAGAGAGAGAGAGAGAGAGAGAAAGAGGCAGAGACACAGGAGGAGGGAGAAGCAGGCTCCATGCCCGGAGCCCGATACGGGACTTGATCCCGGGACTCCAGGATCGCGCCCTGGGCCAAAGGCAGGCGCCAAACTGCTGAGCCACCCCGGGATCCCCCCAGGTCATTTTTTAACTGATCTGTTCAATCCCGGAAGCCATTGCACAGGTCTTCCTTCTTTCATCCATCTTCTGTATCAGAGGTCAGCAAACTATAACAGGCCAGATAGTAAATACTATAGACTTTGCTGGCCACATGGTCTCCATCATTACTCTGCCTTTGCGATAGCAGTCACTGATACTGTGTAAACTGATGGATATGACTGTGTTCCTACAAAACTTTATGAACACCAAAATTTGAATTTCATATAATTTTCATGTGCTACAAAATATTACTCTTGTTTTGCTTTTTAAAAAGACATTAAAAAATGTAAGAGCTATCCTTAGCTGGAAGGCCACACAGTTCTACAGGCTGTATTTGCTGACCCAAGTTCTGCAGGGTTACCAGAATGAGCTAACCAAAATATAAACCTAAACATTTCATTTGCATGCTTAAACCCATCATCAAAGGTTTGCCTACAGGGGCCAAAAAATAAGGGTTTTCTTCCTTGAAATGGTCTGTTAATTCCTTCATGATCACAGGTCCAGACTCATACTTCACCAGCGCAAGTCTCATACTGCACTCTTCAGAATATTGGTCTCCTTGCAGTTTCAGGCCCACACTGAGCTGTTTCTTTCTGGGCCTTGACCTCTCTTCTTGGACTGTCTTCCCCTTTACATTTCTTCTATTTTCCTTTTTCACAGTGCATTCAAGTTGAGTTGTTGGTTTGCCTGCTCCATTAAGAAGTTTGTTTCCTGCTGGCAGGACCATGTATTATTCTACTCTGTGTCCCCATCATCTCACTTCTAGACTGGTGCCCTACTAAAGGAGGTCCTCAGTAAATATTTGCTGAATGCATGCATGCATGCATGCTTGTATGAATGAATGGACAAATGAATAAGTGGAATGGAATAGTTAAATGAGCCAGTTGAGCTATTTTGCTAACAACCCCTGACCAAAGTGTTGGTGAGTTCACAGGTTGAAACCAGTACAGGCAGTTTTTAATATAGGAATGGGTCAGTTTCCAAAAGTTTGTTTGTAGGTTTGTTCAGAACTTGGAGTACATTTCCCCATATAAATGATGTAAATTATGCTTAAGTGTTCACCCTTGTTCACAAACGATTATTTGATGCATCATGCCTGAAATACTGTGGAATTGCATTTTGTTTTAGAATTGATATTTTTATATATTAGAAAATAAAAACTGAGGGGTCACCTTTTAAATGTCATTAAAATATTATCAGCCCATGGCTCATCTCAAGAAACTTTAAGAGGTGTTTCTTGGCATTATATAATATTTTAAATAAAACAACACTGAATGCTGGGGTACTTGGGTGGCTCAATTGATTGAGCATCAGACTTAACGATTTTAGCTCAGGTCACCATCTCCGGGTTGTGAAATCAAGCCTGAGTTGGGTTCCGGGCTGAGCTCCCAGCTCTGTGGGGAGCCTGTTTGAAGATTCTCTCCCTCTGTCCTTCCCCTTGCACTCTCTCTAAAATAAATAAATAAATCTTTTAAAAAACAACAACACTAAATGCTGGTGAAAGTTTAGTATGGATAAAGAAGGCAGATAGAGAGATTCTGGAATATTCTATGGGAAACCAAATGTTTTGAGGAGCATTATTTCTTGACTCTTTTTGTTATCACTTCAAAACCCACAGTTTTCTTTGTCATCATAAATGTTTGTTATTAGAACTTCTTTTGGGCTCATCAGAAAAGATTATGTCCATTTTTGACTTAGATGTAAATGATACCATTTTGCCATTTAAGAGGCAAAAAAAAAGCAAAAAACCCTTAACCGTTTACTTCTACCTTCTTTAGAAAAATTCATTTTTATCTCATCTTAATATTTTCTTTTGCTTTAGAATTATTGTTCTTTTTTCTTCCCGTTTCCTCCTCATTTTTCTCTGATTCATCACTATTTTTCTTGTGGTATTTAATTTCCTTGTAACTTGACCATGAGATCACCATTGTGATCAATGATTAAATGCCTAGCTTCAAGTCACTTTCATTTATTAATTGAATTGTTTATTAAATCTTTCCTCTTATGACATGTATTTATTAAAAAACATTCTAAATCTAAAGCAGAAGGCCATGTTCTGTATCAGTTAGAGGAAACAGTGTGGACAAAGGGGAGTTAGTAGGCATGAAAGGAAGTTTGAAGAGCACAACAAGGCTTGGTGTTCAGAAACTGTGAAGATGTAATAGGATATACTCACTGTAAAAAAAATCCTAACATTATAGAAAGTGTTAATGTAGAGAACCTTTCCTCCTAAACTCCCCCATTAACATGAGATATATACATCCAGATTTTTTTCATGTGTACATGAACATGTATTATTAATAATTATTCTTACCAAATTGGGATCATATCTCATCAAATCAAATCAAATATTCTTAAATGAAGATGCATCATGCATCACTATTTTATGAATCACTAAAGAAAAGAAGAAAACTTTGCCAATTTAACTTTGACACACTGTACCAGGTATGTATGTTGATTATCTTTCCATGTCTACTCTCCACTATTCTCTATCTGCTCTCTGACCTGGAAGGCTGGTCTATGTGGACTGTGTCAATTTCTGCTTGTTCTCTGTCTTCTGGTTAGGTGTGACCAGTGGAGAACCTCTACATGAGATCCATCAGAGGGAAGTAAAAGAGGGAGGAAGGATGATTTAATCACCTAGCTCTTCCCAGGGTACCTATATGTTCATCTTGATAGAAGGGTGCTTTCTTCACAAACTCTTTTAAAATTTATTAAAATTCCAATGTAATTAACATACAGTGTTATATTAGTCTTGTGTACAATATAGCGATTCAACAATCCTATACATTACTTAGTACTGATCATGGTACTTGTACTCTTAATCCCATTCCCCTACTTCACCCACTCCCCTCACCCGCATCCCCTCTGGTAACCACGACTTTGTTCTCTATAGTCAAGAGTCTGTTTTGTGTTTGTCTCTTCATTATACTCTCTGGATACATCCATTTTGTTGCAAATGGCAAGATTTCATTCTTTATGGCTGAGTAATACTCTATTACAAATATGTGTATGTATATAATATATATGTGTATATACACATATACACACATACATACATACACACCATATCTTCTTTATCCATTTGTATATCGATGGACACTTGGGTTGCTTCCATGTTTTGGCTATGGTAAATAATGCAATAAACATAGGGTGTATATATCTTTTCAAATTAGTGTTTTCATATTTTTTTAGATAAAGACCCAGCAGTGGAATTTTGGATCATACTATAATTTTATTTTTAATTTTCTTGAGGAATGTCCATGCTGTTTTCCATAGGGACTTCACCAGTTTGCATTCAAGGTGGCAAACTTTTATTTACATGATTGAGTCTTTCCTTCTTTGGTTCCATCTTTACCTTTATATTTGATTCCCTTATTAAAGCTTCCTCAAATTACCCTGTTTTGAGTATGTCATCTGTTACCTTTTGGGACTTGGACTCATATATAAGTGGTTGATTGTAAAATGCATCCTAATTTCTGAGCTTAAGCTCTTGGAATTGATGCTATTTGGCCATTTTTTTCCCCCTCACCTTAACATCTGTGTTGGTATGTTAGCATGAAGACTTGCATACAAATGTTCACAGTAGCATTATTCATAATAGCAGAAAAATAGAAACAGCCTAAATGTTCATCAGCTGGAAAATGAACAAGCAAGTATGGTATATCCATATAATGGAATACTATCCAACAATAGAAAGGAATGAATTCTGAAGCATGCTTTATCATAGATAAAACTCAAAGAAAATTATACTAAGTGTAAGAATCCAGGCACAGAAGATCACACAGTGTGATTCCAATTGTATTGAAGTGTTCAAAAAGTCAAATCAGTGGAGACAATTGATTAGTTGCTCAGGGTTGATGAAGAGAACAGGGATTAACTATATGGCACCATGGTTACTATTGGGATGATGGCAATGTTCTAATTCTAGATTATGGAGATTGTTACACAACTTGGTAAATATTTTTTACAGTATGTGAATTATACTTCAATAAAGTTGTTTTTGTACAAGTACATGTTGGATGTCCTTTTATGTCAGTAGCTGTGACTATAACTGTAACCCATATGTTCAATGCTTTTGTACATAATTTTGTTTTTCTACCATGCAATACAATACACAACCTCATTCCCTTTCCACATTCCCTGCCCCAATCCCAAATAATCTATTTGCATAAAAGCACTGAAAGTGCTATAAATCCTATCAAAGATTCTACAGGGAAGAGTTAGTATCCATAGCAGAGAGATCTAATGTCCCGAGTCTCTCCAGGTCTCATCTCCAACAAGCGGCTTCCGCATCCATGGAAAATTTCCCCTCCATGTAGTGCCAACATGGGGTGTCCTGCCCTTCCCTTTACTCCCTTCTCCTCCCCTACTTCATTGCCCTCCCTTCTCTGCCTTTCCTTCCCTCACTGTCTCAGGCAAATGAAATATAGATCATGCTTACTGCAGAATAATTCTCTTTGGGGTTGGAGTATTCTAACTAGTTGCTAAGAAAAATAGGATTATCTTTATATTATTACTTTCCTTATTCTGTTTAATTGCTACATCCATAAGATGAAATAAACTTTTTAAAATTTTTCTTTTGAACGGCTTCCTTGTGTAGTCCTGTATATTCACATGAGAATGTTAGGGATCCCTATTGTTGAATTTAGCTTAGATTTAGATTAGATAATACTTATCCACAGGGTTTACCCTGTGCCCTCCCACATTGCCAAGGATAATCAAGAATTGACTGTAATAATTTATACTTTGATTTGGAACATGTGATTAATGATATATAATATTATCTCCTGTTAATTGGTGTTTTCAATATAAATGGTCTGAGTTAAAAAGTTGTTTCCAGGGCTTATTTTATAACCAGAAGGTAAACTTTTCATTTATCCCATTGATTTCCTATAGCTATAAAAAAAAGGCATTGAAATTTGTCTTATGAATTTGAACTGCAGTTGGATTTAATGTAGCTGTGTAATTTAATTAAAATGCCTACTATGCTGGGTAAAAACAGTATATTAGAAGAATCCTTTATAGTTCTCTGCCCTCAAGGACTTGTAAGGATAATAGAAAGTCAGACATGTAAAAACCTAACCTATAAATGATCCAAAGTAAATGTCAGGAGCCTGACAAGGCAGGAAGAAATAGAAGGAACTCCCTAATCAGTTGGCATGTAAAGCTATTCTAGTTGAAAGTGATTTGGGAAGTATAATTTAAAATAATTTTTAAAGATAAATTAACATAATAAAAAAGTTAGATCTGAAAGAGACCTTTGAAATAAACCTAATCAGTGCCATTATTTTATAAATGGAGAAACTGAGGTGTACAGTGATAGAGGTGACACAGGTTGGAGTAAAGGAGCCAGGACTTGGGATGAAAATGCACAGATTTCTTTAGGACTGCAGCTTCCTCCAGTAATGTGCTAGACCATGTAAAGAAAGCTAAATTAAGTTAATGAAAATGAGGCTAATTAAGTTAATGAGAAAGATATGGAGTCTTTGCTCAGGAAATCTATCAAACCAACAGTGAGTGGCATGGTAGCATCTGGGTGTAGAAATAAGGGTTCCTGGCAGAATTCCTGAGCTATATGGTTTTAGTGTTGCTTTCATGGAACCCTGGACTGTCATCATTGAAGTAACCCCCAACACTCATTGAATTTCTCTTTAAAATTCTATGTTGAATTTAAATTTTTAAAATTTTGGTGCCAATTTGCAACTCTTATCAAAATGAGCAACCATATTAGCAAACCCCAGTCCTTAGTAGAACCCTTTTTTTCCCTCCCTATCTTCCCATTGGCATATGATAGCTCAAAACACTTAAAAGGGTAACATTTGCATCTTCACAAAGCTACACTTGCTTTATCAGTTATCTGTCATGGCATAACAAAACATTCTGATACTTGGTCACTTAATACATGTTTATTATTAATCACAATTCTGTGATTTGGCTGAGAGATTCTTCTAGGCTAGTCTGGTAAGACTTCTAGTCTTACCTATCTGGGTCCTTCACTGGGATAATTGGAATAGAATGCTGCTCACTATGGCCCTTAGACCTCAGCAACGCTAGCCCACATTCTTCATGTGGCAATAAGCCCCAGTTCTTTTTTTTTTAAATTTTTAAATTATTTTTTATTGGTGTTCAATTTGCCAACATATAGAATAACACCCAGTGCTCATCCCATCAAGTGCCCCTCAGTGCCCGTCACCCAGTCACCCTCACCCCCTGCCCACCTCCCTTTCTACCACCCCTTGTTCGTTTCCCAGAGTTAGGAGTCTCTCATGTTCTGTCTCCCTTTCTGATATTTCCCACTCATTTTTTCTCCTTTCCCCTTTATTCCCTTTCACTATTTTTTATATTCCCCAAATGAATGAGACCATATAATGTTTGTCCTTCCCTGATTGACTTATTTCACTCAGCATAATACCCTACAGTTCCATCCATGTCGAAGCAAATGGTGGGTATTTGTCATTTCTAATGGCTGAGTAATATTCCATTGCGTACATAGACCACATCTTTATCCATTCATCTTTCGATGGACACCGAGGCTCCTTCCACAGTTTGAAGCCCCAGTTCTTAACCACTTTTTAAGCCCCTGCTTGTGTCACTTTTGTGAATGTCTCATTGGCCAGAGCAAGTTGCATGGCCAAGCACAGATTCAAGGAGTACATGGACTATACTATGCCTTGGTGGGAAGAATGGCAAGATCACCTGCTTGTGCTTGGGATACCATGTGGTACTTTTTGTTTATAGAGGGAAGGAAGACTACTTGGTGGGAAATTCTCTAAATACTGGAATGAGATTCAGATGGCAGTTGGGCAAAAAGGACAAATGTTCATGACAGTGTTTTCTGGCACAGTATTGCAGTAGCAGCTTAGATGCCATGGAGCACAGTCATACTGGAGTATCTGGGTGTTATCTAAGCTCAGAGAAACTAGGAGGAGCAGGCAGGGTGTCCAGATGGTTGGAGAGAACCTCAAGATGTGGGCCTCATGGACAAAGAAGACCAGAAGAAAAACAAGTGTCCTCATGGCCTGAGTGTTGCCATGGTTAGCCCCAGTGTCTAGGAGACCGATGGAGCCTGAACTATACCCATGACAGAGCATGTTGGAATGATGCCTGTAGAGAAGAGCTATGCCTGAAGTCCTTCTCATTACCATCAGACTTAAGGATCCCCAGGATGGCTCATGGCCAAGCATCTACTCATCTTCCAACAGGACTGCCATCTTATACCTGAAGACTTTACTTGCTCACCTTCTTTACATGGAGTGGACACCCTGTTTCAACAACCAAGGATACTTTAAGTCCCCTTTTTCTCTACCTCAAAAATAGAGTGTGGCATTCTGGACAGCCAGGAAGATGGTAACATTCATGAGGTGGAAGCATCTGCACTTGGGTAAATCTGAACAAATCACTTTGGGATTTTATTCATTGGCTATTTGCTTCCCACCACCCTACCACACTAAGGCCTTGCATTTAGATAGGAGGAATATATGGCTATTGTTTTTAAGTCTACTAATGTGCCTTAGGGAAAGGAGAGTAGGACAAAGTTACCCGAGTGAGGTTTTTTCCTCTGGTAGGGCAGGAAGGGCAGATTTCTCTAATTAAAATTGGAAAGAAAAGTTTCCAGGGAAAAAGAAAGATTTCTGATGATAGGCCTGACATTTATTGAAGGCTAGCTATGCGTAATACTGGACAGTATATAGGAAAGAGTGTTTTGTTTAATCCCAAAATAACACTAAAAATTTATGTAAGGGTGTCCTCATTGTTGGTGAGGAAACTGAGGCCATGAACACCCCAGCTAAACACCCCAAGTGTACCAATTGAACTAGGGTGAAGATGAGCCTTGTGTTTTCCATCGTGACTCTCTGGGCAAGCAGGGAGGAGACATTTGGATGGGGTGGGGTTATTATTGTTGAGCTAGGACTGAGGTAGCTTTGGAGGGGGGGTCTTGCTATTTGCCCATAATTCTCCCCCATCCACACCCTCTCCTTATGTATGGCCCCTGAGGGTCCCCCATCCTGTTCCCTGTCTCCAGATTTCAGTCTCTGTTACCCACTGACCTCTGCAGCTCAGCTTGAACAGGTAACCTTTGGTAACTTAGAGCTGAAGGAATCTCTAAATCAGGTGTCTGTCAAGTGGCAAAGAGAATGTTGTTGCAGGTCCAAGAAGATGACATGGGCTCATGGAGAAATGTCAAGTTTAAATTTCAAGCCTACTTTCTCATAGAAATGCTATGACATGGGTAGTTCATTTCTATTGCTAGAAATTTATTTTAAATGATGTTTTTTAAAAAGGCTTATATTTCTTCTCTATGGGAGTTTGTATCCTAGGTTAAAAACTAGAGAGACATAACAAATAGGGTTTCCAAATAATTTATCATCCAAACTGAGCACTTTTGAGAGTGGAAGAACGTGCTATTACTAATACCCAGGACTATTCCAGATAAACAGGGATGTATAGCTACTCTACATAAAGGAATTAGGACAAAACGCCTTTGAAAGCTGGGGACTACTTGCACATATTTTATAATTTGATGACAAGTTGTTTTAGGTAGTGTCTTAATAATTTTAAAGAAAATACATGCACGTCTCCTGGGCAAACTTCTAAATAGTGAAAGGAAAAGTAACTTTTTGGCTTGCTCGTTATTAATAGCCTCTGTGCTTTCAAATTGCCAGTAAGTTTCTCTTGTCTGGTTCGCACATTTGGATTCTGTCTTTCATACTGAACATTTGCAAACCATCCAAATATAAACATCTTTAATGAAGCAGTAAGATACTGAGGTGAAACAATGTCCAAGGTGTGAATTATTGCACCATCCATAATTCAAACTGAAGTGTGACTTTTTGTGATTGCAAGAATGGCTGTTTGCCAAGTTGTATAACAAAAAACCTTGGTAATTACAGCCTTAAATAATTCATATTTTCTCTAAATGTCTATTTTTAAGTTGGTAGAAACTGTAAAATAAAAATCCAAATAGTAAAACCTCATCTTCAAATTTTTAAGTTTATTTAAATAACTAATGTTTATGCTGGATAGCCGAAAAGATGTTTGTTTCTTTTCTTAGTGACTTTTAAGAAATATTAATGGATAATGGATGGGGGTTATATAACTGAAAAATGTCTTTAGTGAAAGGCTTCTAATAAATAGTTATATGTCAGGAAGAATTCTATATACTAGAAAATGATGTGTCAGAATTTCTTTAGGAAGTTTGAGTTTATATTTTCCTGTTTTTAATCATAGTTAAGCTGTGATTCCTTTGACATGAGTTATTTGCACATACAAGTTTGGAAAACCTAAGGTATATAGAGGACAAGCTCTAGGCAAAACCATGAAATAGGTAAAATTCAACAACACTCGACAGTTATATGTTTGTTTTCAGCAACCTAAGCATTAGATGCTCCTAGCTCCAGATTTTTCTATATATATCCCCTCTGCTCCCCAACTGTTCCTTATCCCAAGTCTTTGTCTCAGGCTTCTGATCTGTACTCCACGTAAAGGCTGATGAGTGATGCTAGTTCACGATGTCTCCTATGCCATTGCCGCCACCTTCTCCTCCTCCTCCTTCTTTTTTACTTTGTAAGATATCCTTTAGAAAAGAGACTCAGTGTGAGTAATTATCTAAGGCACCATGGCAAAATCAGGTATGGGGCAGGAATTTTGGTGTCCAGGGGTGTCTTTATCAGCCACCCCTCAGATCTCCTTTCATGAATGTCTAGGCCACCTACTCACCTCTCATTAGGCAACTGACTAGATTCATTCTAGTTTGCTTGGAAATAAGAACATACCTTTAAGAATAAGAAACAGTCCCATGAAAAGATTTACTGAAATGTGGGGCTTTTGAGAAAAAACATAGTGATTTCTGGCTTCACTCAATAAATCACTGTATTTCCCTGAAGGTAGTGATAATCAATGTGCTTTGACTCTCTGCTTCAGCAGGAAGAATGGAGGAGGAAATATTTCACATTGATTTGTCTCATCCAGGATCCAAGCTGCGATGGGAGTTAGTGAATTCTGAAGAGTGGCTGATATATCTACTGGAAACTTTCAGTATTCAGAATACTCCTGTCTTTCTGTCACATAGTTTATTCAGTACTGCCCTTTTTTTTTTTTCCCTCTGTACCAGCTGCACTTTTAGAGAGAGAGAGAGAGAGAGAGAGAGAGAGAGAGAGAGAGAAAACATGAGAGGAGAGGGGCAGAGGGAGAGGGAAAAGCAGACTCCCCCCTGAACAGGGAGCCCAATGTGGGGTTCCATCCCAGGACTCTGGGATCATGACCTGAGCCAAAGGCAGATGCTTAACCAACTGAGCCACCCCGGTACCCCTGCTTGTATCTGTTTTATAAATTTAGCTGTGTGTAAAATTTCTCTTGACCATGGTTAACCAAAAATGGTGAGCTTTTGGTCTGTGTGAAGTGATTAGCTCCAAGTGTTCCAACTAGTTAATGGCAGGGATAGGTGTGAAACGTGCCTCCTGATCCTCTGGCTCTCCTGTCTTATTTTGTTAAAACTTATGAAAAGGAAACCAAGACATAAGCTGCCAACCAAGAAATAAATAGAATCATGAAGAGACCATTCATAATGAAGAAATAAGCCTTTAAAATTTTTTTAATTGAAGTGTAGTTGACATATATTAGCTTTAGGTATACAACATAGTGATTCAACAATTTATATACGTTATACATTACGAAATGCTCACCATGAAAAGTGTAGTTACCATCTGTCACCATACAAGGTTATTACAATTTTGTTGACTCTGGTCCCTGTGCTGTACTTTTCATCTCCATTGCTTACTTGATGACCAGAAGTTTGTACCTCTTGATCCCCTTCACCTATTTTTGCCCATCCCCTCAACCCTTCCCTTGGGCAACTACCTGAAAAAAATAAAAACACTAATTCAAAAAGATACATGCCCCCCCCCTCAGTGTTCATTGCAACATTATTTATAGTAGTCAAGATATGGAAACAACCTAAGTGTCCACCAATAGATGAATGGATAAGGAAGATGTGGTGTGTATAAACACAATGGAATGCCATACTGCCTCAAGAAAGAATGAGATCTTGCCATCTGCAGCAGTGTGGTTGGACCTAGAGGGTATTATGCCATGTGCAGTAAGTCAGATAGGGAAAAACAAATACCATATGATTTCATTTATATGTGCAATCTAAAAAACAAATGAACACATGAAAGAAAAACAGAAATAGACTCAAATACAAAGAACACACTTTTTCTAAACATTTTTAGAAAAAGCTCAACTTCATTGAATTTGAGAATATAAATGAGAACACTGGTGATTTTTTTTGTTTAAGTCTGTCAAATTGGCAAAGAAGATTAACAGTGGATAAGCAGAATATATTGAGATTAGAGTTCTCATCATGTGCTTTGGGGGCCATGTTTATGTAGAAAGCTTGCAAAATATTTGAGATAACATTCACCCTATCAACTGGTAAAGTCAGGTGTAGCCTAGCAGATGTGTTTAGAAGTCATATCTCTTCTGACCGGTCCATGTGTGCTTGCTAACTAGGGGATGTTCATGATGTGCAGGATTAAATGTGTTACCTGTCACTCCCCAATATAGCTCAACAGCTTCTCTTCTAGAAATCAGTGCTAAGAAAATAATTTTAAAGGTGGTAAAATAAATGTGAATAGAAATGTCTTTTTTTTTTTTGCAGTATTTTTTAGTGGAAAATCACCTCTACCCTAAATGCACAACAGTAAAGGAAAAGTTAAGCAAAGTGGTAATGTCTGTATGGTGAAGTATTAAAATTAAGTTTACAAATTTTTTTGAGAAGTATTAAAACAATTTTAATATACATTAGGTGAATAGAGCTTCATATAAAATATAGGCTGGAGTGGTTTCAAAGAATGAATAGATATATGGAGTGCCTGGGTGGCACAGTTGGTTGAGCATCTGACTCTTGGTCTCAGCTCAGGTCATGATCTCAGGGTCATGGGATTGAGCCCCACATCCAGTTTCATGCTCAATGCGGAGTCTGCTTAGGACTGTCTCTCCCTCTTCCTCTGTCCCTCCATCCCACGCTTGCATGCTCTCTTTCTCTCTCTCTCAAATAAACAGATCTTAAAAAAATATGAATAGATACAGAGATGTCTGGAGAGAATAACCTAAAATGCTATGATTATCTCTGGGCAGTGAGATCATGAGTGATTATTAATTTCTTCTTTGACTTTTAAAATATTTCCCCAATTTCCCATGTTGTGTATGTGTTACTTTCTTAAGAGGGAGAATGAATTGTTTTTTCTTTTTGATACATCCATCGAAGGTGTCACCCAAATCCAGGTCCTGGGTTATTTTCTGGTATAACCCAGGCATGATGAAAGAGCTGCTGGTCTACCTTCCACTGCGCTGTTTTGATTCTGTGACTAGAGAGATTTCTACACGTCATTTGTTGTTCATCATGCTCCTGGTTGTCTGCTGGCAGCAATTGCTCCCTGAATCTTTCAAGTTAGCGTCAAGGAACTCTGACTTTATGTGAGGGAGAGTATAATGGCAGTGTCAGGTCTCAAAGAGGATACACAAACATAAGGACGGACACTTTCTTCTAGTTCACAAAAAGGAGAAGCCCTGGGTTTCAGTCCTGGCTACCTCATTTCCTATCTATGCAACTGAGATCAAATTTGGAAACTCTCTGCACCTCGGTTTTGTTTTGTTTTGTTTTGTTTTTTTCATCTGCCAAATGAGAATGATGATACCTCCTTTATAGTGTTGTTAAAACAAGAAAAGACAGGTAATACGGATAACATAATGCATGATATTGATGTAAAAGACACTTTCAACCTGTGTTTGTTATATTGCTTCACTTCCTCTGGGCCTCTTCCCTTTATTATGGGAGTTGTTTAAGGGGAGAAGGTACCAGGGTTTTGACAATGTACTCCTTATCCGGTACAGTGGAGAGTTGGGTAGATGAGTAGATCTTTCTGGCAATTCTAAAAGAACAACAAATGGCTGTTGCTGTTTTTCAGGGGCTGTGGGCTGCTGTGGTTAAGAACCTCATGTACGTTTCCGTGTGTGTCTCAAGGAATATATAAAAATTACAGTCATTTGTCTTCAACTTTTTATTATGTTATTTGTGACTCAGAGAAGACGCCCAGCACCGAGTTCCAGAGCTGCCAAGGAGCCATTTCTTTTCTGTCTTCTCACTCCACTGCCCAGTGCCCTAAGTCTGTCTCCATTTTTGCCCTTCTAGAAAACCAGTGTCAAAATCTCATCCTCCATGTCAGAAAGAGTGACACCATTAATAAATTTTGATGTTCCCTTTCTTAGATGCATTTGCCTCTAATTAGAAGGCTTGTAGCTAAGAATATGGGGTTCTGATTGAGGAATTTTAAGGTCCAGTTAGCAAGAGAGACTTCAGATGTAGGGAGGCCATCTAGAAAGGCCTTGAAATAACTTCTGAGGAAGCCTCCTGTTTGGACTATTGACTTTTTTAAAAGAAGGAAGGAATACTGGTCTCAGAAGCCTCAGGTGGTCAGGGAGGACCATTAGTGTCGGTGGGTCATTCTCCAGGTCTCATTCCTCTGTGCTCTTGGCTTAAGTTATTTCACTTCTACAAATGTCACTGGCCATATTTGCTGTGAAGACTATCAGGTCAGGTAGAGATCCTTGCAGGCCCGAGTGCTTATGTTGGAAGAACCTAATATGAAGTCAGGTCAGATGCCAATGTATAAATAAAATTCAAATGACTCATTAAATATTGAAAAATGGAATCAATGTTTACTGCCTCCTGGAACCTAGCCTGGGTACCTGAATGAGAGGTTGGTACACACGTCTAGGGATGAAGGAACCACAGCACGGGATTTAAACACCATTAATTCCAAAGGAACAATTAATTTAAAAGGGTGCTTAATTCATGGTTTACAGACTTCGCAGCATATGCATTAAAAGGAAAGTAGTAGCAGATTTATAAAAATGTCACTTAAATAATTTATAATCTATGTACTAATCTTTTCTTGCATAATCCAATTCTTTTTTCTCTCTCTTGATCCTCACTGAGGTATTGTTTCAGAACAGAATGTGTAGTTATATACCCTATGTCTTTTAGGAATTAAATATTTTAAGTTGAAATAATTATATATATATATTTTTGCATTCCATTTTGTCCTCAGATTTTCTGGAACTCTTTTTTTTTTTTTTTTAATTTTAAGTCAGTGAATTGAAAATTGTCTATTTTCCTTGGGATGTCCAAGCAATGTATTTGGGCTGAGGTTCACAGGTTGTATTTTCTAAGTAGATGCAGTACATGAGGGTGTTTCACTTCTTGATAATAAGAACTCAAATGCTTCTTATTGTAATATGAAGTAATTCATATGTTACTCTTTTATACTTTGTGTATTTGTATCTACCTTCATTTTACACGGACAAACTATTAATTGATTTTTGTTCTAGAGAGATGCCCTTGCACGAAAAGTTTTTCATAGTCTTACCTACTTATGTAGAATTTCCCCAGAGATCCAAATATATCAATATAAGTATGAGGGTTATAACTGAGAAAGAGATGTGGAAATCTGAGTGTTTTTTAAATTTATATGAGTGTTTAGGTTATTTTTCTATATGTAAATGGGTACTCAGACTAACATTTTATCTTTTGCTAAAGGCTTAAGAACATAATCATTTGAAATAAGGATCCTTCTGTATTTTCCAGTGGTGAATTTTGGGTATAGAATTTTTCAATAACATTTATTGAACATCTCACCCTTCAGGAATCACTCCTTGTGTTAAAACTGTATAGCTCCTAAATATAGTAATACACTTACCTGTAATTAGAATATCATGAACATCTGAAAGACTTTTTTTTTTTTGAAATTTACTTATGCCCCACCTCTTTTCAAAAAGACTGTGAAGCTATTTACAAAAATAAAAGAAGACCTATATGGGATGATTCATAAATAAGAGGAGTTAGGGGCATGTTAGTAGGGAGTGGGGCTGTGACAATATAGCAATAAAATAGTAGAAAACTGAGTGCTAAGTGAGGTTTGAGCAGAATTGCTGAGGGCATTAAGGACTTAATATTCCCTGAGCCTTTTCTGGAATTTATCCACTTAAAAGAAATACTTGATTTTCCCATTCTGTTTTGGGTGATTTTTCAGTGACACCGGTTTGCTGCTCCACCTCCCATCCTTTGCCAGACTTGAAGATAAGGTAAAAATAGGAAGTGAGTTCTTGCTGATATGTAGACAGATTTAGATCGAAGGTTAGGAAAGGAGAGTCCGTGGCAGAATGTGGCCCGTGGCAGCTGTGTTCTGTTAGGCCTACGTAGTATTAAGAAAAAATAACTGAGTTAACATTCAGAAATGAGAGGATTGCATGTAAAAATTCAGACTCTCAGCTTCTCTCAGAAAGCTGAAAGAGCAACTGACCATCCAGCCTTCTCTCCTGCATGACAGCAGTCAGCCCCTGCCCTCCAGATGGATTTGTGCTCCTCTCATCTGCCTAGCCTTGGCGGGCATTTGTTAGTAAGACCCCTGACTCAGGCAGCCCTGCTTGCAGAGAGCTTGCAGTCTTTCTAACAGTGAGTGGGGGTAATTATTGCACACCTGAGCGTGTTGAACAGAGGCTTTCATATAGTGTTTGCCTTTCTAGAGATGTCCCTCACCCCTACCTGTGCGCACACAAGGCCCTTTGTACCATAGTTCATCTCAGATGACACATCCTCATTCACTATTCATTCACTCACTCACTCCTTCATTTCTCATTTATTACAAAACCTTTCTATCTTGTTCTACCGAAACTTGGGTACAGATAGTGCTATCATTGATATTTTAGAAAGTGCTTTAGAAATACTGTATTTAAGGGTTTGAGATAATGTTAGATGCTTAGACTCCACTCTGAATTCTCACTGGAAGAAACTGCTTATGTTGATTCCTCGACATGGGCACCTAATGACCTCGGTGGGCTAGAAGATCCTACACTCCTTAATAGTAAGCACCCAGCTTACTCTTAGGGATGGAATAATGAAGAGTCTGTAGATATTGAAGGTTGGAGGTGAGCCATACTCCAGAGAAGAAAGCTCATTGATATAGTAAGAAAGACAGATGCAAATACAAGATTCTTCAAATAAATAAGAAAATTATGTGGATTTATTCCAAGTTTGGATGTGATTCACTTGAGGGACACGATTTTCTTCTCAGTTCCCAGTATTTGGAGGCAGAGCTAAACTTCACTTTTCACAAACACTTAAATACAAGGTACCTAGTCTAAAGGGAGATGTATTACAAAAAAGAAATGGTCAGCAAATCTATTAATTTTTGGAATTAGCAACATTAACAAAAACTCTTTTGATCATTATTACATCAAATACAAGCAAATACACTGATTTCTCAACCTTTGGTTGTGTTTTTTCTTTTTTTCTCTTTCTTTCTTTCTTTCTTTCTTTCTTTCTTTCTTTCTTTCTTTCTTTCTTTCTTTTTTTTTTTTTTTTATGACATCTACAATTTTATGCCTCAGGAGCCAGCCCTTGTCAGCCAGTTGACACTGGGGCATTTGTTCTATGTGTGGTGGTGTGGTTCCACTTCCACCTGCTAAAAACCTGTGAAGTCCAGACACTGGAGACCAAATTTTAAGCTTAGTCTACATTAAAAGACAAGGAGTTTAAACCATTTTCAGATTCTTTCCATATAGACTGCTTTTGTCATAAAGCTCTGTGTCACATGGTAACTTATCCATCTATGAAAGGTCACATTGGATGATGTAAGCAGTTCTCTCAGATAGCTAAAGATGAATTTTTTAAAGGATTCAACCAGCAAGAATCTTTCCTTATTCCAGATTTTGAAGTCTGCATCTGATTTTCAAATTAAGTGAATGAGGTTTATTCTATCCATTCCCTCCTCCCTCCTTCTTTGAAAGGAAAGAAGAAAGAGCGGAGGGGCGGGAGGCGGGGAGGGGAGGGAGGGAGGAGGGAGGGGGGAGGGAGGGAGAGGGAGAGGAGAGAGAGAGAGAGAGACGAAGGAGGAGGGAGGGAGGGAGGGAGGGAGGGGAGGGAGGGAGGGAGGGAGGAAGAGAAGGGAAGGACAGGAAGGAAGGAAAGGAAGATGAAGGTAAAGTAAAGGAACTGACACATGTAAGGAAAGTGAACATTCCGCACGGCCGTCACTTCCTTCAATGGCCCTTCAGACATTTCTGTCAGTCACTGTCCTTCCTTTCCTTGCCTTCCTTTCCTTTCCTTTCCTTTCCTTTCCTTTCCTTCTTTTCTTCTTTCTTTTCTTTCTTCTCTCTCTCTCACTAAAAATGGAAGCCTAAAGAGAGAGTTTATCATTTCTTTTAAGGTGAAGAACAGGATGAGATAGACTGAATTGTAACCTAGTTTCTCTCTAAGCAGCTTCTATGGGATCATTATTACGTGGCTTGGGTATAACATATTTCATTTTTGAAGGCTTAACTTAAGCTATTCCCCAGAATCTGTTTTAGTGAATAAAAAATATTATCTCCATACTGTTTCAGTGAATATTGTACTTATATGTATATTGTTATGTCCATCCCTACAGAATTGAATTTAATAAATATCCCTTCCATGATGGAAAGTTATAGCATTTCAGGAGTGAATGCCTGGTATTCTAAATATGACTTACAGGTGATTCTAATAAAAGTGTATTCACCACATACGTGGGTGATGATAAATCTCATCCTTAGATAGAAGCTTGATTGCTCTCATATGGCTCCCTTTGTGTGATCTGTATGTGCTAAGTATCATGAACACAGTTCTAGGTACATGACTTCTTAATTAAATAATTACTAATTAACAATTCATTTTCATTTTTCTATCTCATTGTTTCTATGTGTGATCCTCAATTATGAGATATTCATGGAAGTTTTTTACTTAGTATTTATAGTAGAGGTCTTTGGAATGCTCCTGCTTATGTGAATTTAGGTAGCTATTACTAAAGCACACACCCTGAACACAAGGATTTTGGGCAGAATGCGGATATCTTTTTGAAGACTTTGCAGAGTGGGGAAAGGAGCTCCACTATATGTTTTAGTCCTGAGACTTAACTACTTTGGGTTAAGAGCAATGTGTTGACTCCACCCAATGCTCGATCTTTGGGATGTTGTATTGGGCATATGCTTGGAGAACAAGATGGGTGTGTGCTTTGGATAACTATCTCAGAGACTTTAATTCACGTTCATGGCAGAGTGGGCTAGAGGCTTCCTGTCAGGCCAGTCAGGTAGTCAGCTCATGTGCCTAAGTGGGATCCTCACGTGTGGTTTTGCAAAATGGATCCAAACATTGCAGACCTGTTAATGAATCCTGCTTCACTCATCCTAGCTAGACAAACTTTCTTGGTGCTCCTAGGAAGAGACCACCTCAGGCCTCCCTCCATGCCTCTTCAGAAAAAGAGCATAATATCCCCTCTGATATCTCCCATAATATCTCCTCTAACTTCATTGCCAATTCATATTTTTATTGATTTGAAGGTCCTGTTCAAAACTTGTGTCTTCTAAAAAGTTTTCCCACTTAGCTTTAACTCATCTTGAACACTTACCCCATTTTATCACTTTGGCCTCCTTAAAGGCAGGAATCACGTCTACTCCTGTTACTAGGTTCTCTCTGTGTTACAGGAAAATTACTCTATGTTGTTGAGGGTACTTATTATGGAACCAGAGTCATTGGAGGATAGTCCAGCTCTCTGACATTTTTGTATGAGGATACTATGTCCAAGAGAAGTTAAAGTGCTATTCTGTGAATTTACTGATTGCCAATTATACAGCCAGCATTTTATTTTATTTTATTTTATTTTATTTTATTTTATGATTTTATGATTTTATTTATTTATTTATTTATTCATGAGAGACACAGAGAGAGAGAGAGGCAGAGACATAGACAGAGGGAGAAGCAGGCTCCCTGTAGGGAATCCAATGTGGGATCATGCATGACCTGAGCCACAGGCAGATGCTCAACCACTGAGCCACCCAGGCATCCCTAGCCAGTATTTATTTTAAGTTTTATTTTTATTTTATTTTTTAAGATTTTATTTGAGAGAGAAAATGAGAGAGAGAGTGCGCATGAGCAGGAGAAGGGGCAGAGAGAGAGAGGGATAAGCAGAATCCCTGCTGAACACAGAGACTGATGTGAGGCTTGATCTCAGGACTCTGAGATCATAACCTGAGCCAAAGTCAGATGTATAAACCAGTCTGAGCCACCCAGGTACCCCAAATTTTATTTGTACTTATTTAATTTTTTGAGAGAGAGAGAGAGAGCTAGAGAGAGCAAGAGCACACAAATGGAGTGGGGGTAGAGGGAGAGGGAAAGAGAATCTTAAGCAGACTCATGCCCAGGCATGGAGCCCAATGGAGTGCTCAGTTGTACAACCCTGAGATCATGACCTAAGCTGAGATCAGGAGTCAGATGCTTAACACATTGAGCCACCCAGATGCCCCTATTTTAAATTTTATTTTATTTTTTTAAAGATTTTATTTATTTATTCATGAAAGACACACACAGAGAGAGAGAGAGAGAGAGAGAGAGAGAGAGAGAGGCAGAGACATAGGCAGAGGGAGAAGCAGGCTCCAGGCAGGGAGCCTGATGTGGGACTCAATCCTGAGACTGTGGATCATGCCCTGAGCCAGGGGCAGGTGCTCAACCACTGAGCCACCCAGGCATCCCTTTAAATTTTATTTTGATATAATTTCAGATATAACGAAGATTTCAAGAGCAAAACAAAGAATTCCTTTGTACTTTTTACTTTGATATTCCAGATGTTAACTTTTCTCCATTATTCCCTCTACTTTTTTTCTGAACTATTTAGAGTAAGTTGTGGACATGGTGCCATTTTATTCTTAAATTCTTTAGTGTATAGCTCCTAAAAACAAGAAAATTGTCTATATAACCATAGAACAGTATCAAAATCAGAAAATTAGTATCAATACATACTGTTATCTAATATATAGACCTTAATGATTTCACCAATTGTGCCAGGGTCATTTGGAGCAAAGGAAAATCCTGGATCACATGTAAGTGGGAACTGTGACACTAACACCCAGACCTTTCAGCTTATTCTCTTGGTGCTTTCTGCCTCTCTACACTAAGCAACATCTTCAGATCTCACTTCTGACAACATCACAACATCATGGAGTTATCTCAAAGTCTTAATAGACTCTGATCTTTTAAAGCTGTTTAGTAATCCAGAATCTGGGGCTAGTAATGCTGTTATTTTTTTAAAAATCAGTGAATGCAAAGTAGAAATCTTGATGTCATTCTTCATGCTTTCCTTGTGTGTGCCAAGTGGTAGAAGTCTCATTTATGAGATTAAAATTCAGAGAACTGTAGACAATGTTGACAGCAGTAGAACCTTGGCGAAGAATTAACTAAGGGTTAGAGATGCCTGAAATGTGGAGATGGGACAGTCTGCTCTCTCCATCTTCCTCACTGAACATGGTGGTGATGATCTTTGACTTCAGGGGAAAGAAAATATCCAAGTGCTGAGATTTAGTTTAAATAGTTCATCACTTATAAATTAAATATTTTCCTACCTGACTACTATGATTTTCATTAATTAAATCTTTTGCTTACATACCAGTTAGAGAATCTGTATTAAATATAGTGCTGTTACAGTGATTAGGCCTAGCTGGAGACAAAGGCTTACCTCTATTTCCATGGAGCTTCTTGTTTAATTTACCAGAAGACATCCCAACATGGCCTCTAGCATTAAAGAGAACATAGTAGAGCAGAATATTCAGCTGGAAAAGGGTTTGACATTATTCAAAGGTTTGGAGGACAATCACAATACCCATAAAACCAGAAAATGATACATAAATCTTTTTTTAAAGTAAAAATGTTGGCTTATTTCTCAAAATGTTTCTGTTACTTAATATTATGAGTATCAGAGCCTTTGTTCAGCACATAATGTTCAGGGTAATTTGGTAGACAGGAACTAAAGATCCTTTAAACAACTTGCTTTTATCACAATTTAATTTTATTCCTCTATTCAGGCACAGTGACATTTATTTAGTGACTTTGTTGTGGGAACATTTCTTTGCATATAATATATAGAACTGTTCAAATGTAGTGTGTTTTGGATCACTCATTATTCATTTCTTTGGGCTTCCTTGGATGGAAAAGGAGAGTCCAGCAAACAGCTTCCAATAAAAAGTCTCTGAAAGACCTAACTTCTCTTATATATATAATTGGGAAAAAAATACCCTTAATTTTTGGATATAGAAAGTCATTTACAACAGAGAACTAGTCTGAAGCTTTGGCCAACAAGAGAGGAGACAGAGAGAGAGAGGAAGGAGAAAGACAATTGGTCTGACTTGCTTGCTATAAATTGAAACCTTTGCTATCAAGAAGGGAAGGAAAGAATCCCTCTGACCAGGCTAGTTGTGATGTTTCTACCTCATTGGAACAGATCTCAGGAGACCAGTGACTTCCTCCTATGGTTCTGGACCTCCTCGCTTTAGGCCCTTGAGATCGTGTGTTCTCAGCAGTGCCCTGGAGATCCTGACCACACTCAGTCAGTGGAGGGGAGCAGCCAGACCAAGCATGGTATCTTGAAAGAAACACTTTGAAAACAATCTAGGATTTAAAGAAGAGTATGTGAAGCACGTGGGTAGCTCAGCTGGTTAAGCGTCTGCCTTTGGCTTAGGTTATGATCCCAGGATTCTGGGATGGAGTCCCACATTGGGCTCCCTGCTCAGCAGGAAGCCTGCTTCTCCCTCTGCCTACCATTCCCACTGTTTGTGCTGTCAAATAAATAAAATCTTTAAAAAAAATAAAGAAGAGGATGCAGTAGTCACAAATGTGATATACATCATCCAATCTGTCTGTTAGAAAATAAGTATTTTTGTTGGGGTTGGAGAGAATTATTTGAAGGGCAGCCATGCAGTAAGGGGCACATGAATTTGCCTTGGGGGTCAGATAATCCTGAACCCAAATTCCAGTGCTGTCACATTTTTTGAAAAATTTTTAAAAGTTTTATTTATTTGTTTGACAGAGAGAGAGAAAGAGAGTCAGACAACACGAGTCCGGGGAGTGGCAGAGGGAGAGGGAGAAGCAGGCTTCCCATTGAGCAGTGAGCCCCACTCAGGGCTCAATCCCAGGATCCCAAGATCATGACCTGAGCCAAAGGCAGACGCTTCATCGACTGACCCCTCCACCCCCACCCCAGGCACCCCAGTGCCGCCACTTTTACCAGCAATGTGACCCTCTTGGATGCGCTTTGTTAATCTCATGGAAAATTTTGTGCACCGGGAAAATCTTACACTCATTCTGCAAGCATATGTTGGGCCCCTATTGTGTACCAGCACTCCATCAGGCACTGAGGATTCATGGATGAGTACTATGCCCCTTTCCTGGGGGAGCTCAGGATCTCTAAGACCCACAGAGTGATGAGGCTTATGTGAGAACTTTCATGAGAGCATATGACAGGATTTCCAGCACATAGTAGGGATTAGTATGTTTTCTTTTCTTGGTGTCTTTGCAGCTTTCCATGAAAATGGGGAAATCCAAATTTTCTCAAGAATTTAGCAACTGCAGTCAGTCATTCCTATTACATCCCACACAAAATCTCTTCTGAGAAAATGTCATGATTTGGATTTTGACCAGTGAGTTTCATTCTTCTGTGGAATTGTTGCTGAGCTGAGTCAGTACACAGGAGCTCCTAGTCCAGCCTGGTGTCACTGGCCACTCGTTCCCATGCGAGTCACTGCATAGTCACCTGGGGAGTCATTTCTCTCACTGGCAGGACGAGGCTTCTGGACTGAGTAGGCTGGGGTCTGGCGGTAATCGAGCCCACTTCCCATTATGCATTTAAATCAGCGCTAAATGCATATCTGTTTCTCTCATGTCCACCTTCCCAGCTGGGGCCTGAATTCTGCTGGAGTTCCCAATGAGCAGAAACACCACTTTGGTTTCAGCCTTGATTCAATTGATTTTCTCCTTCTTCTTCTCTGCTCTGGTACTGGGGAAAACAGAGGAGGGAAATGAGGAGGAGGGAGGTCTACACACCTGTCCCCTGTTTCTTGCTAAGACCCCTGATGTCTTCTGCGGGGTCAGTGTTCTCCGTGTAGCTGCTGAGCCTTGGGGTAATGTGTTGAGGCCCGGGAGGAGCCAGGGTGACGTTGTGTACAACTGAGGCTCTGGAAGGAGAAAGAACCTTCCCGAGGGTGAGCAGCAGGTTAGTAGTCATCTCAGAACTGGAACCCTGCTCTCAGAGGCAGCTGTCTTCTACTCCGCTGCTGCCCATTGATGATATGCTGTCCACATCACCTTCTAGGCAGCCAAACGGCTCGCACCTCCTTTCTGGTCAGGTTTACCTATGGATCCCCACTTTCCTCGTCCTGTGGCCTCTCTCTGCCTCATGGAGCTCCCCGCAGTGTCTCCTGAGCTGAGACTTTCCTTTCCACCCTTCAGTGCATTCAGAGCAGTTCCAGGGAAGGATCTGAGACACACTTAGTCACCCCTGACCTTATGTATCTATTCCTCCATGCTTCTTAATAAGCATTAATCATGTCTGACAGTTTTTGATAATTCAGTGAGCAAGACACTGTGTCAGGTACTTGCATCGGAACAACTATGTGACGTACCGTCTTCCCTGTTTTCCTGAGGAGAAAGAGGAGCCGAGGGAAGTTCTGTGCTTTGCGGTTCCACGATTTGAAGCCAAGTGGTCTCATTGCAGAGTCTGTGCCTTTAAATACTGTGGCATATTCCCTTCCCAGCCTCTGCTCCCCTGTTCACCCCACCCCAGCCTAAACATGCTTTCTCTACCCCTTTTGCAAATTCCTTTCTGCCTATGGCCCCAAACATTGGAGACTCTCCGAGTTCCATCCCTGATTGTGTCCCTGATTGTGTCCTGTCTCCCCAGTACGTGTGAACCATGAGCAATCTCATCTGGCACCCCCAGAACCTAGTTGTAGCCTTACTTCCAGACCCTCCCCACCACTGCCTATCTAGATCTACTTGGATGCTTGCACGGGCACCTCACACACAACTTGTTCAAAACCATGGGGTACCTTGTGTGGCTGCAGTGATAGCCTTCAGGCATCAGCCTGGAGGGGGAGATGTTTTGTAGACCTTCCAGGTTCTGCTGCACAAAATTTTAGGGGTAGCTCCATGTCACAAGGTGTGGGTCCAGTGTTACAAGGTGTTTTTGAAGAACATTTACCTGTGAACCAGTAAATGCTCCTATGGAAAACGATGTGATTTTAAAAAGCAGAAGTTGATATAAATATATATATATATATATTTTTATTTTATTTTATTTTATTTTATTTTATTTTATTTTATTTTATTTTATTTTTTGCCTTGGATATTCAATTGGTGTTTATATCAAAAGGAGCTCTGCAGGGGTGATGTTGGAAATAGCTTTGTCACTGGGTTCGAGGGTCCCTCCAGCCTCTCTTACCCTGTGTCCATAGAACTTCTCACTGTGTGGATGAACATGGCCCATGGGGAATCCACGAGTTCCAGTAACCCAGTGTATCAAGCCATAGTGTGACACTGAAAGGGAAGCCAGGAACAAAATTTGGAATTAATCTCTTTCACTCCCCTTCTCCACTCCTAGCCTCCAGCTGCTCTGCTATCTTTGGTTTGAGCAGTGCTATTTTTGCCGAGATTAAGCATCTTTTTATTTCCTTTAGGTCTGGTCTGTGCCTCGCTTGGGAGTGTTCATTTCAGTTTTACTCCCTTCCTTCCCGATCCATGAATTTTTGTTCTCAAACAGCCCTCTTAACTAATACAGTATCTTTTGCTTCCCAATATTGTTTGTTCCGGCTTATAGGATGTTCTTTGCCATCTAATTTTAGATCCAACATAATGACCTCCAAGCAGCCTCTCTTTTAGAGGGATGAAAGCCATGGTTAGGATGTCACTTCCCATAAATCAGGGTTGGTGAAGATGAAGGCAGCTGGGGGAGGGGGGCAGGAACCCACAAAGTCTAACCCTTTCAAAGTCGCCTAATCCTCCCTCTCACCCCTCCTGCTTCATGCTACACTTTGGAGGGTGGATAGACCTCTTTAACAAGATGGAATGAGCTTTCGCATTGTTCGCCTTTGTCACAGCAACAAAAGCCCTAGAAAATTCCAATTAATTAGCAAGCCTTGGGCTAATGAAAGAATAAAACTGAAAGAGAAACGCTCTAAGCTTTCAGAGAGGCATACGCATGTGAAGACAACGCTGATTTCAAATATTTGGGGCTGTTTGTATAATTTTCCCAGGGACTGCCTTCCCAAGACTCAAAGAGATAAGACCAGAGAGAGACAAGAGCAAGGATTTGCCGGAGTCAGGATGTAATAACATTGTTGGCTTTTCAGGACTCTAAGTGACCCACCATCATTTGAAGATGGCAGTTAAATGTGGACTCACACAACTAGGGAAATTAAAACCAGGATCAAGATCCTTTGCACATTTTGTGTTACAGTTAAACAGGGCGATTGGATCCTCATACAGTCGATTATGAAATAAGGTTGAAGTTAATTACTAGGAGGGATCAGGAAATCACTGTATCACTGTGTCCTTGAATGAAGACGTGCAACCAGTGTGGCTGCTAGAAATGTATGGTGATGAAAACACTGAAAACACTAACAAATGAGGCACTCATTTGTTAGCTTATCATTGGATGATGATTATGATGGCCATAATATCACAATAATAAGAATTGTGTAGCGATAAAGCCACAAATAGAACTGCTACCAACAACTAACCTGTACTAAACATTTACTGTGCACTCAGCACTATTCTGAGCATGTTTACTCCTCTTAACGGTCCCATTAGATACTGAATATGATATAACCCATGTCTTTATTACCTCCTTTTTACAGTCCAGAATATTGAGGCTAAGATAGGAAGTCACTGGTCCACATATATGTTACAAGCCAAGATCCAAATCCATGCAGTCTAATTCTGGTGTCCATACTTCAAACCACCACCATGCTGACCTGTCTGTGAAATATGGCATTACAGCATAGACTACTGGGCTAGATGTGGCCAGGCTGGACTGGGAGCTGAGAGTCGTCTGAGGCTCTGTTCCCAGTGTGGTTGCTAGTTATTCCTGTGATCTTGGATAAGTCATTCAGTTAGCATTTTTGGTCGTCAGTGTGTTCATCTATAAAATGAAATTATGGTATTGGTGATATATAAGGTGTCTTCCAGTTCTAATATTTTATAGATTAAGAAAATGATATGTTTCAGAAACAAGGTAAATGAAATGGTTGTTTCTGAGGGGTATGTGTGTGAGTGTGTGCAAGTGCATGTGCATGCTCCCGCTCAGATATAAAACAGGAGGCATCAACTTTGGACTCAGGCAGGTTTGTGTTCGGATCCTGACTCTGCAGTGTGATTTGGCTGATTGCTTTATCTCTGTGGACTTTAGTTTCTTCTCTTCTCTGGAGATGATACTGTGTCCAGAGTGCTGAGTGTGATGTTTGAGCATTGCTGATACTTGTTTGTCCTCGTGTAGCTGCTGTGAGAGATAGGTAGAAGATGCAGTCCTTAGGGAGCTGGTTCAGCCAGAAGGGATATTTTCATGAAGAGATGGTAGGTAGGTACTTGTGCATGATGGATCTGTTGGGAATTAACTTCAGAGGTGGGAATGCCTCACTCCTGAGACCACCAAGCTGCTGGCATTTTTCCTGTTAGGCTTCTTCATCAAATTGTGTCAGCTTCCTTTCACTGTTCTTCTATGAGTAATTAATTGTTTTGTCTGTAATGTTCTTCAGATAGCAATGTCCTTCATACTCCATGGGACAAGTGATAACTGAGAGGATGCTGGCTTAGCAATTGTACAGGGTAGTATAGTGTCCCATCTCCTCCCCCAAATTCATATCTACCTAGATCTCAGAATGTGACCTTATTTGGAAATAGGGTTTTGTAGAGGTAATCAAGTTAAAAGCTGTTGCCACATTGGATTAGGCAGGATCTAATTTGGACACGGACATGGAGGTTAGAATGCCACTGAACACAGAAGACACTCAGGGAGAACACTAAGTGATTACAAGTGCAGAGATTGTAGTGATGTGTCTACAAGCCAAGGAATGCCAGGGATTGCTGGCATCCACAGAAGCTAGGAGGAGGTGGGGAAAGATCTTCCTCCAGAGCTTTCAGAGAAAACATGGCCCTACCAACACCTAGGTTTAGGGCTTCCAGCCAAAACTGTGAAAGGATAAATTTTGTTTGTTTAAAGCCACCCAATTTGTGGCACTTTCGTTGTGGCAGCCCTGGGAAACTAATGCAGCAAGAAAGGCACCTGTTTCTAAACCATAATAATCAGAGCTAGACAAGAGGGAGATAGACAAATAGATAAAGACTAAGGGGAAAAAGAAAATACAGTGAATCCGTAAAGATTATTTGGAAGCCACTTACTGCCATCAAGATTCCTCTGCCCAGAGTAAGTAAAGCTCTTTTTACTCTTACAATACAGGTCAGAACAGGTGTCACAGAAGTGACAAAACAACAAACTTAACCCCAAAAAAAAAAAAAAAAAAAGATTTTTAGTAGGCCATTCAAAAAATTATGGCTTTAAAAAACCAGTATATTATGACTACCCATGGAGATTCTGAGGTGTAGTCCATGCAGTGAATATTAAGAGGGGTGCCACTATGTGGTTTACCAGTGGATTTGAATATTTTTTGAAGTCACGTACATGTTTCCAGAAATTGGAAAAGGGTCATTATGTCTGAAATACTAACTTGACTATAGGATAGATTGGAAAGTACAGAGTTCCTTAGAATGAGGTGATCATTTAATAATCGGTAATGGAATAAATCTTGAAATTGTAATAAGAAAAATAAATCTTGGTTATCTAAAAGGCAAGAACTTTGCAGAAAACAACATGATAATAAGACAAAGCTGTCAAACAGGCTTAGGCTATGTGGACTCAGTTTGTTCCAGAAAAGCTCAGAGTGAAGACAGCTCGTGAATTCTGTCATCAGGCAGTGAGGCCCGTATCACATGTCACTTTGCTTTGTTTTTAACATGTGGCTCAAGCTATGCCAGACCTGCTGCTGTGTGGGAGATGTACTTTCTGACAAAATAAGGCATTTTCCTGGCATCAGGCCCCTTTGGAATTTTTACTGGTGTGCATAAATCCAGCGAGTTTGCATTTCCCACACGTATCCAATGTGGTCACACTTGGCTTTCTGGATTTGTGGTGGTCTCGAAGGCTATCAGTGCCAACATGGTCCATTCCTTATCCCCACTGGGAATTGTTGTGAAGAAATGAAATGAGGCACTCATTCATTCGTTATTCAGAAATTGTCTCCCATCTACCATGCCTGTGATGAGGAAGAAATGGAGGAGACAACATAAAGCAATTTTGGAAGGAATGAAAATGTTTTGTTGGGTAGAAATGAAAGTATTTCTAACAGGCTGTCTCCTTCTCTGTCTTCTCATCCATCATGATAATAAAGTTCACTATGGAAGTTCATTTGTATTATTTTGTGTTCAAAGAGACGATGATGATGACAGTGATGACAATATTAATGTTCACTCTTAGTTGGCTGTTACTGGCTGAAGTGAAACACCATATAAATAAACTGCTCCTAGGATGTGAGTCTGAACTCTTCTGAGCTATTTTTGAAACCCCATTGGGCTGGCCTTTTAACTCCTGGTTCTTCATTCCTGTATATTTCACCCTTGGTTACACGAGCCATCAGTAAAACTTCATGGACCTCTAGGCACAAATTTATTATCTCTGATGGAAAAATAACCAAAAGAACCTTCTCCAGCAGTAAGGGTGCACGGTATGTTATCTTTGCATAAAAAGGACAGAACGTAATCCTCCATGTTGAAAGAGTAGCTGAGAGAAAGCAGAATGTACAAAGTGAGAGAAAAATATCCTCAGTGTTTTTTTCATATGTGACCTTGGGAACTGGCTCATTCAGTTCATTCATTCAACACATGCTTGTTGACCAAGCGTCAGATACGAGACAAAGGCTCAGGTAAGACATGGGCCCTATTTTCTGGGGGCTCATAGTCTCAAGTCAGAAGATTGGTAAATCATCCCCAAATTTATCTGGTACCACACTCACCTTTGCTGAGTATATTCCAGCCAGTCTGGTTTTCGTTTCTTACCTCCAACACACCAGGCTGGACCAGCTTCCCAGTGGCTGCTTTCTTTATATCCTTTGCATCTTGGTTTATGAGCTGTGTCTTCCACAGGCCTTCCTGATGTACGTTGTCCAAAGTCACCACTTGGCCCTCATGATGCCCAGTCCCATTCTACCTGCTTACTTTCTTTCATGGCACTTCTCATTTAAAATTACCTTGTTCATTCATTCATTCATTCACTTGTTTTATTGTGCATCTCCTCACTACTAGAATGTACACTTTACGAAAAAGCAGATCTTACTTGTCTTGTTTACCATTGTATCCTTAGAAGTACATTTTTTTGAATGAATGGATGGATAACTATACTACATGATAATATGTTCTATAATGGGTGCGTTAACAAAGTGCTCTAGG
Organism: Canis lupus familiaris; assembly: GCF_011100685.1. Taxonomy (NCBI): domain Eukaryota; kingdom Metazoa; phylum Chordata; class Mammalia; order Carnivora; family Canidae; genus Canis; species Canis lupus. The sequence continues at coordinate 93,280,284 of NC_049222.1, read as the reverse complement.
AAAAGGAGGAAGCCAGTGACAACTTCCCTGACTGAGCAGGTTTGAGATACCTCTGCAGTGAAGACATGTGAGCGCGACCTGGCGGGTGGGGGAGGTGTGTTGGCAGGTGCTATTTCTGCTTAGATAGATGGGTCTCTTCCTTCATCATCCTGACCCTCTCCCAGCTGACCTCCTGGCTCTTAGCTTGCAGTGAATAGCCAAGATCGTTCACTGATAGAGCCGACTATAATACTTGACAGGATAAGCCCTCAGTTGTGACCCCTGCCTTCTTTGGATGCATAGATCAGGGAAGTGAAGAACACATGTTTCCTGAAAACTTCTCTTTCATGCATTGAAAAGTTGCTAAAAGCCTGTCTTTCCAATAAGGAGAACTTGGAATTGATGTAATGGATAAAAGGAGCTTATGAAACAGAAGTAGGCATTCTTGACAAAATAAAAATAGAAGCTTAAAAGACGCATCATTTTGGGAAAGTTAAAAAAGATTTTTTTTCCCCTACTGTAAGAAAATATGTGTGGATGAGGCATGTGTTCTAAACTATAGAATAAGATTTGCATATTACTTCAGGGTGCTGCAACCATGGCAATGCAGAGTTTTGCTGGTTCTGATAGACATACTTGCAATATATACATCCATTAACAAGATTATCACTTGAAGAGACAATTGAAAAAACTGAAAAGGTTTTTTGAGGATAAAATTTATTGATATTTAATGAAGCATGAAGCTTCTAAATGAACCATGAAAGCAATAGCTGAACTAATTAAGTGCACATAAAGGCTCCCAGAATACATACGTGATGTGGGCTGCGTGCTTATCCATCGTGCCTGGTTACACTGGCATCCTGGATAGCTCTCTCATCACATACGCTTTGTGGAAGCAACAGTAAATCCTCCTGTAATGCATGCAGTAAAGAAGGAAATAACCATTTAGATTTCCTGCAAACGCGGATGGGATGTTTAAGTCAAGCGTTGCAGGGTTTATAGGTTATAATTTAGCAGAGTAAAGACTAGTAATAACAACATATTATTTCCACACACTTGATTTAAGCCTCTTTCTATGCTGTTTCATTGAATGATAAATCGTCCCCTGGTTCTAAAAATATGCATCTTCCTCCCTCCCTTTTCCCCTCCAAAGAGAGATCAAGGATGCTAAATAACATGAGTTGAACATTTTGTTGTGCAACAGGGATTCTTGTGGGCCTTTTCCACTGCATGTGAAGACATGCCTGGTGGAGAGCAAAAGAAGGCAAAACCACTCCTGCTTTGGAGGCCATTACAGGTTGTACCAGTTGGGGAAGCAGACTACAACGACAAGGCTATTGACATTGACCTTTATCAATGGCTTTATTAGTTTCCTTTGTAGCTACTGGCTCTTCCTTTGTGGCCACAGACACATACTATCTGCCCGTTATCACAGATCTTAGTCTGTGATAATGAGCTTAGTCTGTGACAGAGCTTAGTCTGTCTTAATGAGTAGCTTATAGTTTCCTCATACACCTATCTGAAATTGACATCCTAGACCACTAAAGGAGCCTGACAAACCAGTAAGACCCATGGTAACAGTACATAGTAATGGTGGAAAGGCAGACACTGTAATAGGTGTCAGGCGGTACCTCTCAAACTCGAGCGTATGTTGGTAGTTCCCAAAGGGCCTGAGAAAGCGCCAGTGGGTGCGCCCCACTCCCAGAGTTTCTGATTCCATAGGTCTGGGATGTGGCCCGAGAACCTGCATTTCTAACAAGTTCCCAGGTGATGCTGATACTGGTGGCTCAGACAGCACAGCTGGAGAACCATTGCATGGTTCCATCTGACGAGATGCAGACTGGGGTAGGGAAAGGCATTTTAAGGACACCCATCTGAGAAGTCACAACCAGGGAGGGATGTGGTTTGTCTCAGGTACCCTTGAGACTCCCATCCTTACATGTCTTTCTTTCTCTAAGATATCCAGGGCCGTTCTTATCAGATAAGGGCTTGAAACTTCACTCACATGTAGCGTGACCCTTGGCAACTTAAGGAGCTACCCTTAACAAGGACATGTGCATTTTAATGGGGCAAAATCACAGAAATTAAGCTCTGGAGAAGGTATTTCCAGTTTCTGCTAGTGGGTTTTAAGGGACATAACATTCAGGTTTGAACTTCTACCATGCAGGCCAACTACTCTATGTGTCCACGAAGCTTCCTCTGCCCCTGTACCCTCTTGAATGAGCCCACTTTTGCTTGCAGGTTCTCTAATCCCTAACACAAAGCCCTGGCAGACACCTGGCAAAGGGATATTGAATGGATGGAAGGGTATATGTGTAATGGGGACAAAAATGATTAATTGCTGGTGTGATTGATTGAGTGGTTCTCTCTCCTCTTGCTCTTTAAGGAAAATGTAGTGTTGCTTGAAAAGAAAGAAATCCTATGCTTTCCTAGGGTATCCCTACCCCACTCTACTTGAGGTTTTAATCAGCAAATAGTAGGAGAAGACGAATGGCAGTGGGTGTAGGTGAATTTGTGTTGGGAGGGAACAGTGGGAGAAAGGAGAGAAGAGGGAAAAGCCTTATTTTTTAAAAAAAGACATTTGTTTGAGACAGAGAAAGAACACAGAAGGGAGGGGCAGAGGGAGAGAGAGAATCTCAAGCAGACTCCTCACTGAGTGTGTAGCCTGATGCAGGGCTCTGTCCATGACTCTGAGATCATGACCTGAATTGAAGCCAGAAGTTGGACCCTTAACTGACTGCACCACCCAGGTGCCCCAAGAAGAACCTCATTCTTGCAGGAACCCTAGGGAGAGTTTGTTCTGTTCTCTGGGAGAGTACAAGAGTGAAGGAAGGCTTTGGGTTGCTGAAGAGTGTAAGAGTTGCCAGTCAAAGGGGATGGCAGAGAGCTCTGGCAGCAAAGGTGATGTTTACATGCATTGCCCAAGTTTGTTTCTTTGAATGGAGTACCTCATCTGAAACTGGAGTGAGAGGTCCTAGGATTTATTTGGGTTGTGAGTGATTTGGTGTTTCAACAAATACCAAATAATATATATTTTAATGTGAATAATAGAGATAAATGAATAGCACACGGTGGGAAGATGCTTAGTTGGTTGTATGATCTTGATTCATGGTCTCAAAGTGGGGGTCCCCAGACCAGCAGCAGCATCACCTGGGAAGTTACTAGAGCTGCAAGTCATCAGGCTTCCCCCTCCCCAAACTACTGATCTAGAAACTCTGAGGTGGAGCCAGTATTCTGTGTTTTCACAGGCTTTTCAGGGGATTCTGAAAACATACTCAAGTCTGAGCACCAGGGGACTAGGGAGTTGCTATTCTCATGGTCCCTCCAGTTGGGAGGAACAGTAGAGGCTCTACCTGACCAAGATCCTCTGAACTTCAGGAGGGCTTTAGGTAAAGAAGAGCAGAAGCCAGTGTTTTCCTGGTGTGAGTACAATTTTTTCCTAAATATTTCATCATTTTAAAGGCCTGTGAAGACAGAAACATTTTGAGCCTAGCAAAGAAAACAAATGGGCTGAATATTAAAAAGGGAAAGAGAAAGATTTCTAAAGCAGTCACACTGAACAGAATCTACACAATGGCCCGAGAAAGGTCATGAGCCTGAGAAAGTGACTTGCTTGTGGACGAAGTGGACCGTGGTTCAGTGGCTCTAGGTGTAATCACCCCTGATGTCACAGCATGCACAGTCATGTTCATTCTCCTGTTTTGACTTTCTAATCTTCCAGCAATAACTTAGTAACATGTGACCTTTTCAGTTTTTTATCCACCAGTACTGATATTTTTCTTTAAGTAGTATTATTTTGTTTTGTTTTCTGAGTATAAAAATAGCATGTTTATGTAGAAAAATTTTTAAATACTGAAAAAACCCCAAAGAATACAATAAAATTACCTTCCAGTATTCCCCAGACACAGAGATACCCATTGCTAATATTTTAGGAGATAAACATGTGTAACTATTTTGTAATAGATAATAGCAGTGATTAATACCTAAATAAAGTGCTGTGTTTTCTTTCTCCACATTGTTATGAATGTTCCCCCATGTGTTTCAGATTCTTTGAAAATATAATTTTTACGTACAGCAGACTTTTTTTAAATGTGTGTGGGAAGTATACTCTATTTTATCAAGTTTGGTTTCTTTTTTGTTAAAACTGTATGCTCACAAATAAATTTTACAATGTTGGTTGATGATTGGGTCAAATGAACATTTTAAATACTCTTGGTTGTATTACCAAGTTGCTCCCTAAATGGGTTAGATCACACTTTATACTCCACTCAATCTAGTAGCAGAATTTAGAGTGTCTACTTTATGTCTTATCTCCTGGGTTCTTTTGTGAACTGTTTATGTCCTTTGCCTTTCCCCTGCCATACAAATGTTTATCTTTATTATTGATTTGTAAGGCCTCTGCATATGTTAAGCCCTTAACCCTTTGTACATAGAATGCTGGCAAATTATTAGTCTTTTTGCCTTTTCATTTTGTTTTGGTGCTTTTTGAGCTAAAATATTTTTGCAGTTACATCTTTGCCTTCCAGATCCTAATATTTTTTAAAAAACCCATGTATTTTCTTTTAGTGGTTTTATTTTTAATATTCAGCTCTGAATTTCCCTGGAATTTGTTTTGGTATATTGTGGCTGATTGTGTTTTCCACTAATGGCTGAAGACATCTCTCCCATTCCATGTGTTCTTTTGTGGTGTGACTTTGCCCTGCTGCTTTCTCACAAAGTAGAGTTAATTCCTTTGCCCCATTTGAATTTGGATGAACCCAAGATTAGTTTGGCCAATAGTATATGGCAGAAGTGATGCTGTGCCTGTGCAGGAATGGTCTTTAAACAGCCTGGGAACAGCCTCTTCCACGGCAGCTGTCATGCTGTTAGGAGCCCAAGTCCTATGCCCTGGCCATGTTGAGGTGTTCCCATGGACAGTCAGCATGTGAGAAGTCTATACAGAGCCCCCTTCAGCCCTAGATGACATCTGGCCACAGGGCATGAGAGAAGCATATGCTGCTGAGCCCAGTCCACCCTAGGTAAATCATACAAGGTAATAATAAATTGTTGCTTAGAGACCATAAATTTGGGAGTGGTTTGTTATGTAGCAATACATAACCAGAAAATAGTGTGATAAGGATTTAGCTTTGATTTCCACCCCCACCCCCCAAACAGTAAATAGTTGCTCCACTACAGTTTACTGAGTACCCTCCTATCCTCCACTCCTTTGTCATACCATTGTGTGCTGATTGTCATTGTGTTTGAGGTCATGACCTTTTGCTTCTATTCTGTCTTCCGTTTTGTAGCCTTCCTTTAGTGTTCCACAATTTTCACTTTCCTAGCTCTATCATGTATTTTCTTCTTTAAAGCCTTTTGGACAGTTAGTAGAGTTTATTCTTCCAAAAGAACTTCAGAATCTGTTGTCAAGGTAGTGAATAAGGAAGGGTACATGAGCACTTCACAATCAATCATGGCTCCTGACCTGAATGATGTTGTCCACCACGGTTATTTGGAAGTGTCTGGACAGACTTTAGTTTTGGATGTCACAACTGGGGGGAGTGCTACTGGTATCTAGTGGGTGGAGGCTAGAGATGCTGCTCAGCAACCTGCAATGTCCAGCGTAGCCTCTCTGCATTGTGCATGCACACACACGCACATGCACGCACACATACAAATTATCTGGCACGAAGTGTCAGTAATGAGAGTCTGAGAAACCATGCATTAAGGTTATGAAATAGTTTAGAAGAGGCAATATACTATATTAGTATTTACACCTCGGAACATGTATATGTCTGTATTTATTCATGTCTTCAGGAAAAAAGAAGTAGTTTTCTTCATATTACATCCTATTCCTAGGTATTTTTAACCTAAAAAATTTCCCTTTACACTTTAAAACTCATAATGGAGAATATATAAGAAATCTATTGCTTTTGCCCTATTTACATTGTAACTTGTCACCGATTCTGTTGCATTGTATAGGTAGATGGAATTTCTGGAATTTAATTGGTAGAAAGTGAGGAGAGTAAACTCATCGTTTATTCAGAAAATGTTTGAGCTAGAAGGGACGTGAGAGGTTCCTTAATCCCTTGTCTTCCTTTGAGTGATGATAAATCTGAGACCTAGAAAAGTTAATTTACCTGCCTCATGTCAGAGAGTATAGGGGCCTAGAGAGAAGAGAGGCACAGAAAGCCTTTGGATGAGAGTATTGAAAATTCTCGTAGTTTACATAAAAATTGAGAACTCCACACTGGGTTTTAAAGCCTTTGGGGATGTCACAGTGTTGGCAAGGAGTTTAGGAACCTTGCCTTGTGGCCTCTTCACCCTGCCTCGTCTACAGTGTCCTGGCAACCCTTCCGTGTATTCCTCTGGGGGCAAGAGCTGTGTCTTACAGAGTGTTTCCAAGTCACTTCTGCTTGCTAGAAAGTTTTTCCTTTGGGTGAGCTATGCTCTGCCTTCTTGAGGCTAGCACACTATGGTTGAATGGTGTTGGAAGAAGTGTAGTTTTCACAGCTGCTGAGGTGGCACCTATCAGGCTTGATGGGCAGTGGGAAAAAAACTGTTACTGGTTGGCTGACTAGTTGAGATATGGGATTGGGAGAGTTTGTAGCTTCAATTTCCAGGCAGACGAGACCTGTATGAATGGGTCATCCCCTAAATACTTGTCAAATAGAGTTTTATAGAATTTTATATGATGTTTTTCAGATTTTTTTTTTTTTTTTTTTAGAGAGGCCTTAGGGGAGGAGTTTGACCCAAGGAGGACTGAGGGTCCTAACCCCAGATGCCCCTGGTCCTATCACCTTCCAGTGGTTCTCCTTGGGGATTTCAACTAGGCCTCTCCCAGCTATGGGAGGGGTATGAGCAGGTTTAACTAGGAACAGATGATTCTTGTGTTTCATTACCAGGCAAGGTTCCTGTGCCATGGGGACTCCATCCAAACTCATTGACATAATGAAGAGCCCTTTCATTATTTCAGACTCCTGAAGGCAGAATTTTTCCTCAGAACAGAGACAAAGACAGTAAGGCCACAATGCAAAGGAACTCCCTCAGTGCATGATTGCTAATTGGACAATTGTTCTGCAATTATTACTATGCTAGGACATAATCATTACCTTATAGCCTCGTTCATTGCTTGTAAACTTTCTTTGAGATGGGAATCTTAAAAAGTTACACTGTCAAGTTTGATATGTTGAAATTAGATTTTTACCTGCATTCCTTAACTAGATGCGTACTGTCCCAGAGCAGCCTGAATATTGGTTCTATGGCAGATTTACATTTGGCAGATAAACAAATGGGCACGGTTCCCACTGAAGACAGTGGGTCAGCCATGATTCTGCTAAAACCTAAGGTTTACGAGATTTAAGCAAACTCCAACTGAACCTCTTTTTTTAAACTACTGAAGGTAAACAATCTCATTTCTCTTTCTTCCTGAAAATTCATAGATTTTGTCTGATCTGGGAGTGGTGTCTTTTGTATCCTCTAAGCTTATAAACAGAAGGAAGGAGAAATCTGTCCGGGGGTGTTTTCAGACTCAATTAATGGACCGAAATGGACTTATCTTTAGGCACACTTGTAAGGTAGGGGGTCTCTGTGTCCCTCTTCACTCCTAATGCCCTCGTCTGTGCTTACTCCTTTTCTCTCCAACTATTCATCTCTTCATGAACACTCCTGTCCCAAATTCAATTCTCATTGTGTAGGAGGAGCCTGCCATCTGCCATCTTCATTCTATTTTGAAGGCGAAAGACATTTTTAACTGCTTCAGAGGTATTTGCACCATTAAGCATCATTTATAACTGACAGTCCCATGGAAGTGGTAGGATATAGTAGAAAGGGAGATTAGTTGGGCGCCTGACTACTGGGATTTTTGTACTGATTCTGCCGTTAACTAGCTGTGTGTCCCGGGGAAAGTCACTTTTATCTCTCTGGACTTGAATTTGACCAGGTTGGAAACATGATGTCTATTACTCCTTCTTGACATGTAAATTTATGAATTCAAAGCATGGTGGGAGCAAGGATGCATCTTTTCTCATGAAGAAAGTCCTTGAAATGATTTCATTATTTATTCTGGTTTAAAGTTAGCCTTTTAGATTATGAGAGATGAAAGGTTTTCATTGTGATCTGCAGGGAGGAAAGAAAATGAACACTTACTGAGCATATGGTTTTTGCCCAGCTAGGGGGCTAGATAATTTATTTTATGATCTCACCAAACGAGGCTTGACAAGGAGGTTTAGTCTACGTGGTTTGGTCAAGTTCATACAGTTGCACAGCTACAGACCAAACTTGGCTTCCTGGCCTTGTGACTTGACTCTGGCCTATCCCTTCTTGTCTCCATAGCGCTGACCACACTTACCCATACATCCACGTCTCTCTCCTCCTTATGTTACTATTTTTCCTGCAGAGTGCAGCCACATACCTGGGGATAGGTGATAGCTGATTAGACTCTGCTTTTATGTCAGTGCAGTTTTTGAAAGATAAAATCTTGTGTTACTGAGGCAGAATTTTAGACAAGACTCCATTTAAAGTTATTTGTATTGTTCTAAGGATAGGTTGATTTCTAGTAGAAAGGGTCCCTGTAAAATGTTGGACTGCGTGGGAGGTTGCTCATTCAGGGCACCTCATATTCACATCTTGTTTCACCTGACTCATTGTGTCATTGTCTTTGTGCTTGTCTGTGTGTGTGACTGTGTGCATGTGTGTGTATCTGTGCATGTACATGCATGTACACACACCTATCATGTTCTGACATCCCTATGTATATCCCGATGAATTGTGTGCACTCAAGACTGTTAAATGAATAGAAAATTAGTAAATCCTTTATGTAGTAAGGTGTGTGCAGATGAGTATTTTCATATTATGTTCCTAAAGATCACTGTCATTATCACTATCATATCCTCTTCAATGTCCCAACAGCTTTGAGATCTTACCTTATTTTATCAGACATCAGTGTGTGCCATAATTCTCTTGATCTATGTTTCAGCTGCTCCTACCAGACAGTTTAACCACTGGATGAATGGGTGAACAAAGGATGTTGATGTTATCCACCCAAAATTCCTGAAAGTAAGGAAGAAGGGTCATATGATAGACATTTAACCACTGCTATGGAGGTTAAACTAGTGTCCCCTGCTTATGTGTGCACACAACAGCATTTATGATACCTACACAGAATCAGTTATGGTATTGTTCCTGACTATTGCTTATATGTGGAAACAAAGATGTTAGAGGCTGTGGGTGCATGAATGTTCAAGTTTTGGGAGAAGGATCAGTGTCCAATTGTCCTGTCTCCTCTCCACTTCATAGTATTTCTGCAGTTATATGGAGGGTGATGGCTAAGAATGGATGAGCTCTTGGACACCCTTGTGTGACTTTGGAGTGTGACTAACTGGGTTTGACTCCTCACTTTTCTCAGGTGACTATGTTTTTTAACCTCAGATTGCTTCCTCTGTGAAATAGGATGGTAATAATCAGGATTGTTTAGTGAGGTGAGTGGGCTAACCCAGGCATAGAGCCAGACATCTGCCCCTGGTACCAAGTTAAGCCTTCCATTAATGTTCGCTGTCATGTATTTTTAATGTATAGATGTATTATTCTTATTAATAGTAGTAATAGTAGCAGCAGCAGTAAGGTTGTAAGTTCTTGGTGAGGAAATAAGACCACCATGTTGATATCTAGGTAACTCCTGCACCACTGTCGTGGTTCTTCTGAATGGCTAAGGAGAGGAGGAGGAGAGAGAAGTGTGTTAGATTCCTGTTTCCATAGGAGGCTTCACAGAAAAGGTGACAAGGCCAACAGTTTGCTGCATCCATGGGGCAGAACTGTGTGCTCAGTGAGGTGTAGTCTGTCTAGTGGGGAGTGAGAGGAGAAAACAGCTCAGGAATGGCAGGGGCAACAGAAAAGAGGCATCCCCTCTGCCACCCCATGTCTGAGCCTCCCAGCAACTGTGCTATTTTAAATAATAAAATATTGTCTTCCTTGGAGCCCTTCCCCCACCTCTAAAATGCTGCAAGTGTGTGGTGTGGGCATGACCTGTCCCCTCAGTGAGCGTCTGCCCTGTGCAGGATGCTGAGGCCTGGCGTTCTAGGGGATCAGGCACATTCTCTATCCTTGTAGACCTGCCAGTTAAGGGGGATAGGTGTAGGTAATACCCAAGGTGGAAGTGATTAGTAACACAAAAGATGCAAAAATAACAAGACCTGTGGTTTTACAGGAGAGAGAAGGCACTGTAACCTGCGGGCAGGGAGTAGGAATCTGGAAGGTTTGTTTCAAGGAGTGGGTGGCACTGGGAGCTGATCTTTGATGACAGGGAGTGTAGGGGTATGGGTGGGAGCCGGAGTGGGCAGCAATTCTGGGCTGCCTGGAGTGGGGTGAGTGTGAAGGACCTGGGGCCTCCTGTGAGTGTGGCAAGCAAAATGATACAGTCAGATCCCTCTAGGATCTGCGATAATTAGTAAGAGTTTTCCTGAACCTCTTTTCACTATAATAAGAAAGAAGGGGAGGAGGGATTGCGAGCTAAAGCACTCTCAGTGTTCAAGTTAAATGTTAACTCCTTTGTGTGGTTAACGACTAACTTACTTTTTGCAAAAGGTAAAAAGAAAGGGAGAAAACAATGCAGCAGTAACCACCTAACTTAAAAAAGAAATTCCCGTTTGCTTTTGTGGTTGATTATTTTGGAAGTAATACATATGTAGCAATTATAAAGATGTATGCAAACTTGAACAGCTGACTGCAGACTCACCTTCGCAGACTCACCTTCGTGAGTTCCCTGTGTGGCTTTTGCAGGGTTCTCAGAGACTTAGCTATTTTCGAACACATTCCTAGTTTAGCCATTAGAAAATTATGGGTTTTATTTGTATAAACTCAGCGGCTGAAATAGCACTTCCAGAAAGGTGGGTGAGCTCATCGCCGCTGTCTGAACCAGGCAAGTTAATGACCTGCCCAGCATTGTTTGTGCGGCCAGCGCTGGCTGACTTCACCAGCATTTCCACTTGAAGGGAGACATTGTTTCCTCGGCTGCATTTGTCAGATGCTTTTCTCCTTGGCACACCAGCCTTTGCTAAATGTCCTTGCTGTCCCTGACTGTGCTCACCAAGACACTGTGAAGTCAAAGAGCAGGCAGCCCTGGAAATCTTTTTTTTTTTTTTTTTTAAAGATTTTATTTATTCATTCATGAAAGACACAGAAAGAGAGAGAGAGAGAGAGAGAGAGAGGCAGAGACACAGGCAGAGGGAGAAGCAGGCTCCATGCAGGGAGCCCAATGAGGGACTCGATCCGGGGTCTCCAGGATCACACCCTGGGCTAAAGGCGGCGCTAAACTGCTGAACCACCCGGGATGCCCCAGCCCTGGAAATCTATGCAGAGTACTCTGCACAGCGTCTGAGGCCCCCAGCCAGGACAAAGGTAGAAACACCTTTATCCCCACACCTTTACACGAACAGACACTGCCTATGGTAGGGAAGCTCCCAGTGAGAGGGCTGCTTCCTTGCAGCCTTTCTCAATGTCAGTGACCAGACAGCCTGGGAACATGAATAACTTAAGCATGAGGTGATCCTCTGAGGATTTGATCACTTTTCAGGAGGAATAATGGTAATGTATGGAGTGGAGTTTGGAGGTATGTGGAGCAAGGGGATCAGGGACTGTGGAATTTGTATTTACTGTAAGAATTTACAGTACAGAATGATGTTGAATTTTAGGAACTTAGAGTATTACCTGCATAGTGTTCAGTTTGGCCAAGGAATGAATGGCTGGAAGAGAGGAATTTCAGTGGGCTTACAAATGTGGACATCAAGTGCTGGGGCAGGTGGCTAGAAAAGTTTAAGAGACAGATGGTGGAGCACCTTTGGTATGAGATGTGTTTGACTCTGAAGATGCTCTTCTGCAGACAGCATGGAGAAAGGAAAACAATGTCGTTTTCAAAAGTCAAACTGACTGCTCTTCAGAATGACTGCCAAATAAAATCCTAGTGCATTGGCTCTGGCCTCTTTTTAAATGAGCAGTTTTTGCATTATCCTCCCCTTCTGCTGTTTCTATCTCGAGGACTGTGTAATTTTTATTATGAGGCTAATCCCTGGATTAAAGGCATAAGACATTCCATTTGTAAGTAGGAGCGTAGGTGTTTGGGGTGAATTTCTGTACTAGAGCAAAATCTAATTCACCGTTGAGGGGTTTGTAACCGCAGATGCTAATTTAGAAATCTGTTTGTTAGATTCAGGTGACTTTGATAAGACTTTTATTCTTTTCAATCTTATGCATTTGTGCACACATTCTTGGGAAGATTGCTGCGGGGTAGTGTTGCATGTCAGAGAGGAGGGAAGTTTAGTTATTAACCCCACATAGAGGGTAAAGGGGGGGCAACAGGCAGGCTTTGGAATGAGGAAAGGGCTGGGTAGAAACATTTCCAAGAGGTATTTTTGTTGTTTATACTTGTTAATTATTAATATTAATTATTGATGAAAAGAGGTCTTGAGTTACATGCCACACATTGTTTAGAAATAAGTTATCACATTTCTTATCTGGAACTATAGTAGATATTAAACTATTTCAAATAATCAATACATATTAATTTAGCAAGATTTTCCCTTTTCCTTCAATGTTACACACAAGAAGACATTAATTTCTGGCTCATAAAGAATTTGTTTTGTGAAAGTATGTTTTTCCCTCAGCTGTGGGTGGATTTTAACACTAAATGAGTATGTTGAGAACTTTATTTCACCAAATTAGGTCAACAATTAAAAATTACCTTTAGTATTTCACATAAGACACACAGGTAATACATAAGGCCTTATGGGTTAATGTTGCCAAATTAGTTGTGAATATTGTGCTTTGTCTCAAATATCTGTGCCTTTTTAGGGATGTATTATTCTATGATCATCTTAGTTTCTTGGAAATGAACTTTTACGGAGTGTCTGTATTTTATGGTATGTCCTATGGCTTTAAATGAAGTATATTCCATTCAAGTTTCAGTAGGCAGGTATGTATGTACAGGATTGATGATAACTCTGGGAGTCAGAGCTGATTGATGTTCGTGTGTGTGTGTGTGTGTGTGTGTGTGAGTGTGTGTGTGTGTGGTTTGGGTGGGGAGGGCAGGGGAGAAGAGGAGGGGGTTGAGGGAGGTGGTGGTTGAGATGGAAGGTCTCTCGACAGATTGGGAACTGATATTACTTGGAGACGTTGCTCTCAGGCTGAAAAAGTTAATGTTTATGCTTTTTAGGCATTGTGGGCTTTTTGAGTGGTAGTAGGTTCATTTTCACTTCAGTCTTAAGGACCATACGCTGGGTTTCCTATGGGCTTTACTCATTCTGATCGGTAGGCTGTACTATAACGATGATGTGCAAAAGTACCAGTCATTGACAACTCAAGGAGTCGTTTGGTTGTAGAATACAGGACACACAGTCAAAGGGTCTCTGGGGTTTGTTTTGCGTTTGCCTAGGTGGCCTCTGGGGGTAACTCCTATTGGAGTGTATTGGCAATAGGAGGAAGTGGTAGTAGTGGCTTGAAAACCTTACTTAAGGTGGAATAAGTAGGCTGAGCCTGGATCAGGTCATTCTGTCATATGAAAGACTTGGCCCACTCACCTCATCCAGAGCTTGGTGTTTGATCTCTGTAAGCAGTTGATTCACCACTTTTCAAAGCCCCAAGCTATGATCACAGATTCTCTGGGGGATCTGGGAAGATTTCCTTTACCTGTGTGAAGTTTATGGCCAGTTTAACCTTGATTTTGATGGGCTCACTTCATTTGGGGAAGAAAAATTCTGCATTTGTGAGCAGTGAAGGATACTTGCCTTTTACAAGGAAGCTGACAGCTCTTGGTTTCTCCAGAGGGGATTACTGGTGAAGACAGTTAGGAAGAGAACAAGTAACTCTTTTGAATGCACAACATATTCTTGCTTAAGCATTTCCCAGAACAATTCTAAAGAAATATAATACAGGTATGTTTTGTTATGTTCTCATTGTGAGTTATGTTTACGAGATACAAAAATAGGATTACGATCATAGAGGAGGAAGAGCTTTTTTGTACCAGTGGTTTATGTTTTATATCACATGAATTCTAACCATTTATAAAATTACCTGGTTTCTTGCCCCTACTCATGGTTGATTTTTTCTTTCTTTTTCCATCTAGAGACCTTTGAATTATTTTTATTCATAAGTGAAAAATGTATTACAGCTTTATTTCCTTTTATTAATAGTTCCTTCTTGCCCTTAACCACATCTCTGACTTTTTGGCATGTAAAGTCCAATGAGCTCATGCTTAATCATGTATAAACAACCATCTAATTATATGGTTTTGAATTTTCATTTGACCAACTAAACAAAAATGACACAGAAAAGAGAAACCTGACAGCCTCCCTGTCTTTGGATACCTGGCCTTTCTCACCCTCGCTCTCTTCACACATGTAGTAAAATGCATGTTAAAACTTATAAAAAAAAATCATTTTGCATTTGCCAAGACTCTGAGGCAAAATTGTTCTTTTCAAGGCTGCGTGTCAAAAAACAAGTCAGTTGAGCTGCATTGTATGCCTTCTTTACAAATTTCTTTCGGACTTTATTCTTTCCTCCTCGGGACGGGACGGAGGTATTACTTCAGTTCGTTGTGTTGCTGGTGTTGGATGACAGAGCAGCCAGTATTCATGGAGTAGGATTTCTCAATCTTCACCCCTCCACTGGCCTACCTGACGTACAATAACCACCGTCCCAGTCGCCATTTTTCCACCCTCCCTCAAACCATTCTGACTGACACATTTTTGAAAGAAGACAGTGGGAAAATCCTTCCAAACAAAGGTACTCACTGTGTTGAAACAGTGAAGGAAGAAGTTTTCCATTTTCTTGGTTCTAGAATTCTGAACAAGGAGCAAAATCTCTTTGGAACCTTGAGATGGTTTCACCACAGATAGCTTGGTGCGCTTGATAGAAGAAGACAAAGAAAAGATATACCTCCCTTTTATTATTCTTTTTTTTTTTTCCGGATATTTCACAAGATGAGTACCTACAAGAGTAGGTTTGGCTGACTAGTATTTAACTGCTATGAGAGAGAAGAAAGGCAAGCGGATACTCCTGAAATTTAGCAAAAGTGATTCATTTTCTCACAGATTCCTCAACCTTAAGACATAATTTGATTTCTCAAAGTCTGTGACTTTGAAACATGCATATCTCTAAGTGCTAAGTGATTTTATACACTAGATGGTATAAGTTTATTTGGAGGCAAATTATATGGACTATATTTTGAGAATTTAGAGTTAGAATGATCTTGCTAAGTTTAGTGTAAACAGTCATCCTCACTGAAAATATTTTATTTTTATTTTTATTTTTTAGAGAGTGTGTGTGCTTGTTCCAGTGGGTGAGGGGCAGAGGGAAAGAGGGAATCTTAAGCAGACTCCCCACTGAGTGCAGAGCCTGATGTGGGGCTTGATCTCATGACCCTGAGCTGCAACCAAGAGTCAGATCCTTAACTGACTGACTGAGCTACCCAGGCGCCCCCTCACTAAAAGTATTTTAGTAAATACTTTTGTAATTTACTTTACCAGTTCATGTACCAGCAATGGTTTTTAAAATTATTTCCTTTAAATCAAAACAAATGAGACTCCAAGACCCCATCTTGCTGATGAGCAGGAAATCTAACCTCAGTCATTTTCGCGTGGGTGCCTAGTCATTACTACCTTGCCAGGGTGAGACAAGACCCCAGGATCTTTGTCCAGAGCAGAACATTCCAATAGCTTTCCTGGCTCGTGGTCCACAGGTTCTTGCTGAGGTGCCTCCTGGTCAAGGCCAGAAGTCTGCTGTTCCATGCATTGCTTGGATACAGGAAACTGCTGGAGCTGGGAGCCCAGACCTAGAGTCTGGCCTTTGTACATTTGTCATGCAGCCATGGACACCCTCCCTATGCATGCATCCCTCTGCCCCACCCCCTGCCTTCCTTGACTTTGAGCTGAGCACTCTCCCCTTCTCCTGACTTCCCCCTCAGAGGCAATCTTCTCTGTCCCCATAGCTTTTGAGCACCTGGATAATCTCAGTGGATTTAGGATTTTGCACAGGTCTAGGAAAGAGGATGGAATCAAAGAGTATCTACTTTTAGCTCTCTTATAATAACCCATCTGGGACAAAGGAGCACAAATTACAAAGCATAGCTCAATAAATTTTCTTGCCATATACCTGGGCTACTAATGGGCTTTTGGAGCATGGAGTCCAGAATCTATAGCCTACAGGCAAAAAGTATCTGGCTGCTGAGGCACCTGAGTGGCTCTGGGGGACTTCTGGGTGTAGGAAGCTGGGTAATGTCTGGTTCTTAGAAGATGGGTGACTGAGTTTTTAATGTAAAAAAGTATAATCTCCATAATCATCTGTCTTTTCTCTGGGTCTGATGCTTCTGGGCATCCCATCTGGACTTGCAAACCCATGTAGCATATGTAACAGAAAATATTTATGGTAGAATATGTGTCTCTTTGGACAGTTCTGAGGAATTACTGTTTGAGGGCAAACAAAGGTAGTCTAGCACCTTTTGGTGATGCCTGTGTAAGCTTTGCCTTTTAGAACTAAGATGTTATCTCTAATAGGAAGGAGTAAATGGAATTTTTGCCTCTGAACCAGCTCTTATATGCTGAAAAAAAAAGTTCCATTGGTTTATATTGAGTAGTTTAGACTATACTCTCTTCGTGTGTGTGTGTGTGTGTGTGTGTGTGTGTGTGTGTGTGTGAGCGCGTGCGCGCGTAGGGAGTGTGGAGAGAGGAAGGCAAACTAGCAATATTCCAAGCTATTGAGTAATTCAGAGACAAGGATCTAGCAACAATTGTAGTCACCACTGGTCCATACAGTGAGGAGTCTACCTGTGGGCAGCTTTGCCATTTCCTATCGCATCTTTGCTTTTGGTTGACTTGCGGAGAGAAACATCTTAGGGAAGACATGATCTTGGTTTTTGGAGAATGGTTTGGAATCTAGTAACAGGCCCTGGAATTGGGATTTAGAATTCTGAAAGGCCCTTCCACAACCTTATATTTTGTTTCCTTTGTAAGGCCATTTGGGGTTACTCTGCATTTGCTTCTGCCTGGCCTGCCCCAGGGCCTCAGCACCGCACCCTGAGATCATCACAACATTTTCCTCGCTTGGCTTCCTGCCTTTAGTCTTTGTTCTATCTCTGTATGTGCTGGAAGTAGTTAGACTACCCCCCTTCTAGTCTCTCTCCACACCTATGCCTAAACACCTACTATAGCTTTTTTGGTGGGGGAAGTGGAGGGAGGCTGGTCTTGGATGTCCTGTATAACCTGATAATCCTTTAATATGGGAATCATTAATACTGGGAATACCTACAACTCATAGAGTGCTTCCTGTGTGCTGGATACTACGCTAAGTGTTTTACACACATTGACTTCTTAGTTCTCCAAACAGCCTTATGAAGGTCGGTACAAGTACCATGCCCATTTCCCATGTAGGAAGCAGAGGCACAGAGAGTTTAAGGAACTTTCCCAAGGTCACATAGCTGGTGAGTGAAGCCATTCTGGCCCTAGCATTTCCATCCCTGCTCCTTGCTCATGCTGCCCCCACACCACTTTGCCCTCTTTGGGCTGCCTTCTCCCCTCTAGCATCAAGAGGTTCAGATCAAATCCTACTCCTCCCCTGTATACACAGGTCTTGGTCTTGTTTGGACACTTTGTGTGCTCAGCACCATGGCTACTGAGTTTAAGATCCGGTGTGTTTCCTCATCCATGTGTTGGTTACAACTCTCCAGCTGGTCAGAAGCTCTTTGAGGACTAACCCACCAGCCAGGGGCTCCACTTGCCCTGTACAGCACCAAGCCCACAGAAGGTGCTCAATAAATGTGACCTGATCAAGGGAAACGGAGGCATGGACTACACCTCAGAATCTCCATGGGTAGTCATAATATACTGGTTTTTTAAAGCCATAATTTTTTGAATGGCCTACTAAAAATCTCATTAAAGTGTGTGCCCTCCCTTCTCTGCTCCCAGCCTTTCTTATTTATGGAAGTTCTGTCTTTATAGAGTCAGTATAACAGTTTTATCTTGAACTCCTTCATTTTCACAGATCACTCCCATGGCATAAACCTGTTAAATTAGATCATAAGCAAGCATCATCTCGCCCATCTGTGTACCTGCAGTCCCCCGGGGTACATGCTCTCGTTCAGCTTGGAGTGGGGCCACGGGAAACAAATACCTGATCAGGGAGCTCTACGTTCCCCAACTGCACCGGTACTGCTTGCTACTTCCACCTTTCAGAGTAATGCTTTGCTTATTTAACAAATATATCTCATCTCTTCCCATGGGATTTTTTGAAAATTTGTCCAGGGAAAAGCAGTAAAATGTGCTTACATTTTCTCTTTGGTTTTCTAGGCTAATTGTTGGTGAACTTTATTTAACACTCTTGCTAAACTCAGAGTCTCTATGGAGCAAAGCGGCTTTCGGTTAACTTGGCAAATCATTACAAGGGAGAACAGAAGGGTCAGCATAAGCACTCTGTACTAATTAGTTGATAATTGATGTACCATAGCTGACTGATGGGACTTTAGCATATAAACTTCAGGAATGTTGTTTAATATATCTTTACATCTTTATGAGGTGGTTCGGAGCTGTGTATTAATAACGCCTTATCAGGAGTGCCTGGTGGTAGGGAGATAGATTGAGGCTTCATGTCCAGGAATTTGGGGCACTGAGTGGTACCGAAAGGAATATGATATTTTTTAATCTCTTGGGGTATAAATACGATTCCATTTAATGCAGGGATCAGATGAAATGAGTCATGCTAGTGATTCTGTACTTGGAGGCTGACATTCCTGAATGCTGACTAAGGTTAGCAGAGTGTTGGTGTGAAAGTTATATTCTTTTAGGGTGAACTTGGTAGATACCAGCTGCACTTCAAAGAGCAACGTGGTATGAGAACTGCACAACTCATGGGAATCTCTGTTAATCTGGATTCAGATTTGGCCTACTTATTGGCTGGGACTAAGTAACTCACTTTGGACCAGAGTCATGAAAATAGTCTTTATGTGATCCCCCTGTCCTTTTAAAACTTGATCTCCTGAATCTTTATCTACCAATTATAAAACTCCAATCTTACTCTGACTTGCTCCCATAACCGTTGCCTTCTTAATTCTGTTGTTTACCAAAATGTGACCAGCTTCTGGTTCACGTGCTCCTCCAGCCTTGGTCCCTGTGTCCTCCAAATGCCTCCTGGGTGGACATGATCTCTGGTAGGACTGTTCCACTCACTACCTACAGCACAAGGTCAGTGGGCCAATTGCACCAGCACCATCTGACTTTTTTGGTTTGAGGTGGAGCCTGTAAATTTGCAGTTTCGAAAAGCTTCCCTGGTAACATTGATGTGCGTGCAACTAGGTTTGGGGCCATTGGTAAATATATATCATCCAGCTGTTCAACCAGAGTCTCCAGGGGTTTAGAGCAGCCGTTTCAGTCTGCCTCTCCTTTCTCCTGGTCAGACAGCCTCCTCCTGCAGGCAGCCCTGACTTCTCTTCTTTTCTCTCCAGTACACGCCATGCCTCCTCCTTTCTGTTTCCATGACTACATTCAGTCATCTCCTTCTCGTTCATGTGCTTGTTCTTCCTTCATGTTCTAGCTTATTTTTTTTTAATTTTATTTATTTATGATAGTCACACAGAGAGAGAGAGAGAGAGAGAGAGGCAGAGGGAGAAGCAGGCTCCATGCACCGGGAGCCCAACGTGGGATTCGATCCCGGGTCTCCAGGATCGCGCCCTGGGCTAAAGCCAGGCGCTAAACCACTGCACCACCCAGGGATCCCCATGTTCTAGCTTATTATTTTCCAAGAACTGTTTCAGTCTTGAGTGAACTTATAGGGAAATTAAAAAAAAATATATATATACATACACATTCCATATTATTTCCCCCTCTGGGAGTTTCATTTTTTTATTTTTTTATTTTTTTTTCCTCTGGGAGTTTTATTATGTGCATTTGTACATTTACTTTTTAAAGATTTATTTTATTTATTTGAGAGAGAGCACATACAATCCAGGGGAGTAGCAGAGGGAGAGGCAGGCTCCCTGCTGAGCAGGGAGCCCACAGGGCTCCATCCCAGGACCCTGAGATCATGACCTGAGCAGAAGGCAGATGCTTAACCACTTAACTAAGCCACCCAGGTGCCCCCTGCATTTGCATTTTTAAAGGCTCTGGGAGTAAAGGTTCTGTACTATAAAGATATGTTTACCTTTGTTGTGTTAGGGTTTCCCAAAGCTATTTGACTATGGATCTCTCCGTGATCTTGCCTTATGTGTTACCATTGAATACTCTTGGACTCCCTGAAGGATTTTGGGAAATGCCTTTATGGTTAAAATTATTATTAGTCAATGAGTTGCCTGGAGATTTCTCCCTTCTCTGAATTCCTGTTTCTACGATTCAGCTTCATGCTTAATCCTGTACAGTCCCGTCTCATTATCTGATTGTTCCTAGGTGAGTATGTCTTGTCTCTACAGACTGTAAGCAACATGAAGGCAGGATACTATATCCAGTATTCCTTACCTCCCATAGGTTTTGTGCAATTTTGAGGATTTGTAACATTTGCTAAGTTGAAATGCTTTACCCCTGAATAGAAAAGCCAATTATGTCATTCTGATTCTCATTATTTGGTGTTCTTAGCCATTTACCCCTGCCTTAATGTATTTCAGAGTAACACACTACACACTCACATATAGTCATTAAGTTGCCACTACTGTATCTTAGCAGTGAAACGTTACCAGTTTGACAAAACACTAGATAGCAAGCTGAGTATGTTTAGTATGCAAGAATTTCTTATTTCTAGTTTTAGGGAAGCATATGAATGAAAGCTGGAGAGAATCTAAGAATAAGGTAGAATGACAATGAGAAAAGAGGGAGGCCTGAAGGCTAGGGCCCATCCAGAGAAGGACAAGTCTACTGTATGCTGAGGAGAAGGTTTTGGAAAGAGAGGTGTCAACCTATAGTCCTTGGTCACTCCAGAGGAAAGAGATGCTATAAACAATATCAGAAAATACCCGAGATAAATTCTTTAATAAAATATAATTAACACTTTCAATATATTAAGTGCTAAGCCCTAAACATATGACATATGTTAGATCTTTTAACCCTCAAAACAACTCAGTGAGGTGTGTACTAGTGTTGATCCCATTTTAGAGAGCAGGACAGTGAGGCACTGAGAGGTTGAGTAATTTGTTTAAGGCCACACGGCCAGTCCATGGTGGAGCTGGGGTGCTAACCCATGCTTATAACTACTGTGCTTATTTGCACTTGGTTGTTTTTTTTTCTTTTTTTTTTTTCTGTGCCCTACTGTGTGGTGATTTACTAACCTACCTCAGCATGAGCCTCAAAACCTTTCCTTGAAATGCATGATCCTGGAATGGAAAACAGTTGCTCTAAAGGGTGTTCTTAGGATAATTGATAATATTTGAATATAAATGATATGCTACATGCCATTATTATGTCCTTGCTAAATGTTTTGAATTTAACAATTATACTGTGGTTTTACGTATTTAGGAGTGAAGGACAAAAATCTATGATTTATTCTTAAATGGTTCAACAGATTAATAATAAAAGTAAGCTTATGTAGAAAGCTGGATGGATGAAGAGGTAAATACAGTTTATTCATAGACAAAACAGAGTTTATTTTACTATTTTTACAACTTTTCTATAGTTTTCAAATGTTTTAAAATGAAAGGCTGGGAAGGAAACCCTGATCTTCAAAGGTAGTAAGGCATATATTACATTGGTAACATATTGTGGTATTGGTAGTATATGGTGGTGTATATTATATTGGCAATATATGGTGGTAAGGTATATATTAATATACACTTATCCTTTTAATCATCTTTAACAAACTGTGAGTTAGGTACTGCTACTGTCCCCATTCGAGGTAATAGGACATCACTCACATAGACTTAAAAGACCTTGTCCAGTGTCACACAGCTAGTGAGTTGGGGAGCCAGGACTCAAATCCTGATGTATATTATTATTTCTGTCTCTACAACACCCTGCATTTGTGTTAGGTTATTAGATCACGTTTGGCCTACAAAGAAAGCCATCTGGGGGATCCCTGGGTGGCGCAGCGGTTTAGCGCCTGCCTTTGGCCCAGGGTGCGATCCTGGAGACCTGGGATTGAATCCCACATCGGGCTCCCGGTGCATGGAGCCTGCTTCTCCCTCTGCCTGTGTCTCTGCCTCTCTCTCTCTCTGTGACTATATTAAAAAAAAAAAAAAAAAAAAAAAGAAAGCCATCTCATATGATCCAAACTAGAAGCAGTGGTCACTTCTTTTGTAATGAAGAGTACTCATCTTTGTACTCCTTCTTGTAGCCAGAATGAGGGCTCCAGGGGGGCCAAGACTCTGTCCATCTGTCTCCAGGGACTCCCTGGCTTGTGGTTGGCACTTGGTAAGTGTCACTTAAGTGAATAGTAACAACCAAAGAAACTTTGATTAGTTCTTCCTGACTCCCTCCTATATATATATATATATATATATATATATATATATGCCATTTCTGTCTCCCTCCATATCTGTGTCATTTTTAGAGGAACTAGTGGGTAAACACAAATCTTCTGAGGACTATAGCCTCAGCACGGGCAATTGCGACATAATCAACTCTTTGACTTCAAAAGAACCCTTTTAACTAACGAAGACATTAATTAAAAACATGCCCCTACTAGGATGATCTCTCAGTTCAGAAACTCAAAAATGCAATACATTTGCACTCCCCACCAGCACACAGTGATCTTGGCTAGAATGTATGTAGTACTCAGAAGGCCATCTACTGGCATCTTTATTTGAGCAGTAAACACATTTTTTAAAAAAACATCATGCAGCCTCTAAAAATAAGTGGTATTTCAAAACAAAAACCAGCATACAAGTGGTTGGCACATCTGGTAGACAGAAAGGCTGTATGGTTTGTTTTCAGGGAATGACAAGCCAAGCAACATTCAAACTTGGCCAGTTGAAGACTTTTCTTCTATCTGTGATGACACCTGTTTTTAAAACGTAGGCTCGAGCCTTAAAGTGGGTAGAGAATGAAATAGCATCATTCACTATCTTGATTTGTGCAAAGAATTATAAGGAACTGTTTTGCCCTTCAAGAAAGAGAGTGGACCAAAAATCAGTGAGAGGTGTGAACAGTAATAGTAAGGGTAGTGACAATAACATCTGACATCCATTGAATACCTACTATGTGCTGGAAGATGTGCAGAGTCCTTTATATATATAATTGATACTAGATGCACAACAATCTTGGGGGAGGTAGTGTTATTTTTGTTCCCATTTTACAGGTGAGAAGGATAGGGATGAGGCACACATATACTTTAGTAATTGCCCAAGTCACATGACCAGCGTGGGTGCAGGAAGTCAGCCCCAAGGCAGGCTGTCTTCAGAGCCCAGAGCACAGTGTGGTTCCAGCCAGTCTGGTGGTGTTCGTTATGTTTGGCACTATGAAAACAATATTAGAGTTGGATGGTTGTATTGAGTGCCATAGGTCTTGGTCAAAGTATCATTTGCCTCCACTTGTGAACCAAATGATACCATTTTCCAGAACATTCTCACCACTGTGCCACAAACATTACTTGTTTCCCATAAATTTACTGCTCACCCTCATGCTTCAAGGATGCCATTTATGATACCTTTCAGAAGCTGTCATTTCTCTGTGATTAGATGAGGTTTTTGGTGGCCAGTGAATTTGGGAGTGTAGCCAAAGTAGCCAAAACGATGGGGATGCCAGGAAGGGGGAGATGAATGTCTCAGTATTAGAGAGTGGGGAGATCATTTGAATGTGTGAATCCAGGGTGTAGAGTTACAAAGGCAGCCTTGACCAGTGTAAAATTCTCACCCAGGAAGATGGCTTTGTAATTATGATCCCCATGGGCTTCATCCTCAGTTCTGACCCAGTTAGCAGTACTATAGAGAAGTGTCAAGGGATTGGCTTAGTTGGAGTTTGTTTTTGAAAACTGGCACTGTTTTAAATAAAAAACCAGGAGGTTTTTTAAGCCAGGAGGTTTCAGTGGAAATAATGTGTGAGTATTAAATATTCATGTACAACTGTCTTTTATTTTCATTCATTCATTAAAATTTGTGTTCATTGAGGCATCATTGACATGTAACACTGTATTAGTTTCAGGTGTGCAGCATAGTGATTCACTGTTTATACTCACTGTGAAATGATCACCACAATAAGCCTTATATCCATCGCTACACATAGTTACACACATTATTCTCCTTGTGATGAGGACTTTTAAGATTTACTCACATAACCGCTTTCAAATAGGCAATATAGTATTATTAACTATAGTCACTTTGCTGTACATCAATGCCCAAGACTTATTTATCTTATACCTGGGAACCATAGGTTCCCCACTGCCCCTGTCCCTGGGACCACTGATCTTTTCTCTGTATCCACATTAATTCATTCTTAACTTCATTGACAGACTTTGGTGTGTACGTGTTATAGGCCCTGGGCTACATGCTGAGGAAGCAGAGCTGCCTCAAACAGGATCTTTGTCTTTAAAAGCAGTAAAATATAAAAGAGGAGGAAGTGGCAGGCATGTAAACATGACAGTTCCTTAAAGGTGCTGAAGCAGATGTGCTATGAGAGATGGTGGGAGAACAAAAAGGAGACTTGGTCACATCTGCCCAGCTGGCAACGGGGAAGGGGTAGCAGGAGAGGAGGTGACCTTTGAATTGAGAGCATGAAGACCGAGAGGTGCTTACCAGGTAGACAAATTACAGTAAGGGTGTGCCCAGCAGAGAGGAGAGCATGAACAAGACAAGGGATAAGTGAAAATTTTCAGCAACTGTATTTGTATTTATTGATTTTTAAGGTGTGCATTTTTCTACATCAGAACCTCTCTGAAATCTCGATACCATGCGCTAGTTACAGTGGTGGCGTGTGTTCTTACCGGCACATAAAATAATACTGTCCCTTAAAATATATGGCATCTTAGCTTCGATGGAAGAAAGTGTCAGTATGCTTTGTTATCAAGTGGTAGTTCTTGGTTGTGCTGTTCCAGCTGTTAATATGTATTTGTTTTAAAGTTAGATGTTAGAACCTTTTTATTGAGAGAGAACCAGGCATTAAATGACAGATGAATAGATGATATTGAATTTAATGGGAATATCTGACATCTGATGTTGCTTTTAATAGCAGTGGCTAGTGGTGATGGAACCTGTGGAGGCAATTCAGGTGTCTTAACATATTGGACCAGGGTATGAACCATCACATTGCCTTTTTCCGAGGTAAAAAAAAAGAAAAAAAAAGACTATGAAAAGCAAATGGCATGTAGCTTGTTGGAATTCATAAAGATACTAAGTTTATGATCATTGCATAAGAATGTACCCACTACTTTTGATGTCAAAATGGAGACCTGATGGTACTGTTATACGTGCGTTGAAAACGGAGAGACTATCTATGATTGGTCTTTCAAGGCACAAGAAAATACATCAGATAGAAGTGGCAGTGGGAGGGGGAGAGGGAAAGGTTCTGGTTTATGTGTCTGAAAAAAAAAATCAGGGAGAAATTTCTTTTGGAGCTAATGATCTTGGCAAGTATCCAAGAAAGAAACTAAGCATCTAGTACCTAAAGTTAAACACATAGGCACCATGAAAATACACTATAATGGAATCCATTTCTGCTCAGTCATTAAATCCCTGTGTGGCCTTGGGCAAGTGAATTACCACTGGGATTTCCCAGAGTGCTGGACTAAACAGCAGGTTCCTGCCAATTAAAAACATTGCAACTCTCTCAGCATTTTTGAGATGTGGTTTCATTGATGAGAGCATGGTGATTGCTCTAAGGTCTGTTTATTCTTCAGCTTTGTGGGCTCTTGGAAGAGAATGTTAAAGATGACAAAGTCATTTTTTGGTTATTTATTTAATTTCTGGAAAAACAAAATAGGAAATTATGTCCCCTGGGGCTAAAGGAGAGTTACTGTGATGATTTTCCACTTATTTTGATACATCAATGAGAAGTACGGGGAATTTGATGAGAAAACTTTAGAGTTTAATTTGTTAAAATCTGACATTATGCTTATTTTTGTTTGAAATGGGAACACCAGTGCACACTGAGGCTTGACCAGGTAGTTTGCAAAAAATGTTTGAAAAAAGCACATCCATGTGAAAAGAATGTCTAGAATGATTCAACCAGTATTATTATTATTTCTTATAAATGAGTCATGGCTGTGTTTGACTTTCTGGCTTATGTTTTTCACTTCTCCATAATGACACAGATTTTGGGGGGTTTCTTTTTTTCTTCCTCCTTTGGGTATGTACCACATTTTACTACATTTGAAGATTGTTACTAATGAGATGATAAATCAGTGTTGAATTTGGTTACCATGCTGCTTTTAGGATGAGTATTTTGTTAATGGCTCTTTCGTCCTGATTTTCTTTTAATTGGGTATATGTCCAATGACAATGTACTGGAATGAAGAGGAGAAATCAGGACTAGAGGGACACAGCCAGACTATATCCCTTTAAACTTTTTGGAAGGCCAGAATTGGAAGGAAGTAAATGAAGTAAGTAAGTGTTCAGCAGTGTCAACTTTCCTTGCTGGCCAATTCAATATATTAGCCATTCTAGAAGAAACTTCTAGATATAAGTAATCCCATCTACTTATCACCTTAACTCTTTAGGTAAGGAGACAATAAAATATGATTCTTAATAGCTAGGTACTTCTGCATAGAAGGAGCAAAATGTAAGCACATTTTGTATGAATGGTGATTATCGAAGTTTTTTTATTGTAGCAATGGCTTTTTCATTGGAAATACAGAAAGCTTTTGGTATCACTAATACTAAAAATGAACAAAAAGGTGATCCAAGGACTATCTTTAAAGAGGAGTCCTAATATAAGTGGGCAAGTGTGTGTATTTACTGATTTCTGATGTAAGGCACATGAAAGCTAACCTGATTCATTTGTTTTTAGGGGCTCTTGGCTTTGGGCCTCAGTGCAAGTCCATTGGAAAAGGCAGCTGCAACAATCTAGTGGTCACCAGCAGTCCCATGATGGTTCAGCGACTGGGACCCAATTCACCTCCAGCAAGCCAGGTCTCTACAGCATGCAACCAGATCAGTCCTAGCTTACAGAGGGCAATGAATGCTGCCAACCTGAATATACCTCCTTCAGATACCAGGTCTCATGTTACTTTTTTTTCCCCCTTCTTATGGTATAATCACACCCCACATGTGTTTTCCCTTCCCTGCTGAACACACACACACAGAACACACACACATACACACACTCAGTCAAGCAACTCTATCAAATTGAGCTTTGTAGGGGAATGTGTATAAAAACCATGTGTCATAATATCTTAATTGGGAAGATGGTTTAATACCTGCTGTTTTACTGTGTGAGTGTAAGTAATGCCCAGTTTGACTTTGGGGCCTTAGTGACTAAAGCCCAGAGTATAAATGTGGCAGTTCCTGGTGAAGCGGTCCTGTCATGGCTAGAGAATTGAGATGTGCCCTGTACATACATCTCTCTTCCCTGCCCGGTTTTCAGTGTATACAATTGTGGTAACCCCAGGATGCTTTCCCATCTGTTTGTCTATTCATCCATCCACCCATCCACTCGAATATTTGTTAAGTAACTACTGTCTTCATAATACAATAATTGAAGTTTAGGGAGATGGTAGAAAATGTAAAGAGAGAGGCCATGAATTTCAAGATTTTATGATATGTCTGGGAAGACACACTTTCATGCACAAATTATGTAACATTTCAACTCAATGTCTGATTAGGTGCTGGAATAAATGGGTCCAATAAATGCTGTATATCATTCCATATGGGAGAGAATTGAATAGGAAGGGGAAATCACCCTTTCAGGCAAATTTTTGTATCTCTCAAGGTTGATATTATAGAGGACATAAAACCAAAATACCATGCAATGTGTAAGGTCTGTTTCCATGTTTGAAATGAATTATTTCATCTTCTGTAAGTAGTCTTCTTGGAGAAGCACAACCCAGAGTTTTTACCTCTAAGTTCTGGCTCTGCTGTAGCTGTGATTTTGCAAAGAAATTGGCCCTCTGTTTCCTCTTCTCAGAGGATGGAAGCTGTGGAGGTGTCTCACAGGTGTGGGGTCCCATTTCTTCTCCCATCCTCCCTCCTTTTGCTCGTGTCTCCTTTGCCCTCTTGTATCTCTGCACTGTCCTCCTAGCCACTACTTGATACTCAGAAATCAGAGTTCCTGGGTCCTTTTTTTTTATGCCAGTTTTTTAGTGAGATGGAAACTTGTTTTTCACCTGAGAATTTTGTGATGGGAAGCTGCTGCTGTCATTTCCCATTGATGATTATGCCTTGAGGGACTCCTCAGACTTGCTGAGTGTTGTGTGTAAAATTAACTGTACTCAGGGGGTAGATGTCATTGGGAAGCCTTCAGCTTCCTGTCTGTGGCAAGTCCAGCCAATGCCTTGAAGGCAGAGAGTTGTAATTAATGGAGAAAGTGACGGGAGGCAGGGTGCGGGCTGCTCCAGCCGTGTACCTTATGCAGCCCCTTTCATGGGCCGGCTGGAGAAGGGTCATTATCTCAGTGTTTTCTGGCATATTTGATTCCTTCGCATAATTTTATATCCTTAAAGGACAGCATCTTAAAGATGCATTGACATGTGTTTTTGACAATGTATTCTGTGAGTCTTTCGATGGAAATAATTCTTTGGCAGGATGAGCAAAGAAGCAGGAGTTGGGAGGTGGGGTGGCTTGGTGAAGTATGGAAATTACTTTCAGCGATCTGGGAAGGTTGCATTTATTTGTGATCCTCAAATTGATTTGTGTGTTCCATCAGACGAATGGAAGGAAAGGAGGGAACATTTCAACCTGAGGGCATTTTTCTGTCTAAAGGTAAAGAGGAGATGGAGAGACAATCAACTTTGTGTGTTGTCCATTGGAGATATGCTAGGGAAAGTGGTGAGGAGAGGGTATGCACTCTTCACATGGAGTGATGGCTGTTGTATAGAAAGCTGTAAAATTTATTATTTTTTCTTGATTATTTATGTAATTATTATTCATTGTAGAAAGTATGGAAAAGCACAAAATAGTGAATGATAGTCATCCTGAACCCTACCACCCGCAGGCAACCAGGCAACCATAGGAGCAATTCTTTTTTTTTTTTCAAAGATTTTATTTATTTATTCATAGAGACAGAGAGAGAGAGAGAGAGAGAGAGAGGCAGAGACACAGGCAGAGGGAGAAGCAGGTTCCATGCAGAGAGCCTGACGTGGGACTCGATCCCGGGTCTCCAGGATCACGCCCTGGGTTGCAGGTGGCGCTAAACCGCTGTGCCACCGGGGCTACCCAGAGCAATTCTGATACATATCCTTCTCATTAGATGCAAACACATTCAAAATAAACACAGGTTTTCCCTTCTACCACATTGATCTATAATTACCTACATAATGTTATAATCACCATTTTTTAAGTTAATAGAAACACTTTCTTCTGTAGTAAAAATCTTATTCAGCATCATATAATGGCTTTTTTCTGCCCAAGATTCCATTTTATTAAAAAAAATCTATAATTTTTTATCAGTCTGTTACTGGGCATTCAGTTGGTTCCCTTTGTTTCAATATTATAAGTAATGCTTTGTTGGATCAATTCTGTGAATCTTCTGTTGTATATGTCTGGTTATTAGAATAAATCTGGTTATTAGAATAAATTCTTAGAAGTAAAATTTGCTGAGTTAAAGGAGATATGCAATTTTGAGGCTTTTGCTATGTATTTGCAAATTGCACTGTAGCAAAGGTCTACCCATTGATACACTCACCAGTAGTATGACAGTTCCTGTTTTTCTACTAAATTCCAGATATTACTATTTTGATACCTTTTGCCAGTTTAATGTACAAATTGTTATTTTATCTTAATTTGAATTTTCTTAATTATTGATAATATTTTATTTATTCATAGAGACACAGAGAGAGAGAGAGAGAGAGAGAGAGAGAGAGGGGCAGAGACATAGGCAGAGGGAGAAGCAGGGCCCATGCAGGAAGCCTGATGTGGGACTTGATCCAGGGTCTCCAGGATCACACCCCAGGCTGCAGGCAGCGCTAAACTGCTGCGCCACCGGGGCTGCCCATGTATTTCTTCTTTTGACTTCCTTTAACTGTTTGTCTTCTGGAGTGCTCATTTTGGAAAAAGCACTGCTTCTTCATAGGATTCTGTTTAATCCAGTGATGTACAATGTACCCTAATGCTTCATGTTTGCCTTTATTAACTTCCGAACCATTTCTGACTAGCCCCACTTAATGATAAATGCAAACTACACCTTACCTTCTTAGAGATCCAGAAGCCATTCTTAACTTAGGCATTGCCAAAACTCTGTGTAATACAGAAGTCATTGTATATATTTACCCTAAAATGACAGGTACTGATATGATAACCTCATACAGTGGCTTCATGTACCAATGCAGCAACAGAAGGGATTGGACACTACTTGCATGGGTTTTATATATGTTAAGCTTTCCATGATTCTATTTTATGATTGAATATTCATAAACCATCTGCAGGTAATACCTCTGTCGTATAGATGATGGACCCAAGACACACAAAGTCTAAATGCTTTGCCTAGTGTCACTTAGCTTGTCAGTTACAAAGTGCAACCATCAAACTAATAATGTCATTCTGGATCTCAAAAGACACTACATTTTCTTTCCTAAACCAGACATTCATGGAGGTGATTTCTGGTGGTGGAATTTCTTAGGGTCTCCTTTTGGGTTGGAGTATGTCCACAAAGCTCAGAGGAGAGCTGAGAATAGACTCTGGACTCACTGTAAGTTCTAATATTTTACACAGCCATACTATCTTCAGATGCAGTGCTAATTCTGGGGGATTTGCCCATGCACACAGACAAGACCTTACAGATGGACCAGGACTAGTCGTTTCTGTGACATAGATAATATATATTCTCTTAAGGATCAGTTTGAGGAATTCTATGTGATCTGTCAGTTGTATGTCTTTTGAACTTGGCACTGAACCAAGCAATTCTGCTTGGTCATCATGCCCCTTATGGCACCATGACAGTCAATGAGCTCCTGCCTCACCAGCCACCTTAACCTGTTTCACTGATCGTGTCAGAGTTTTTATTGGTTGTATTTTGTTTGAGCTATTTCTCTTTCCTTTCCTATAACTCCAAATTAAACAGTCACTAGAAATAACATCCTTGGGAGCAGATGAACACAGGGAAATGGAGGTTGTCATGTCTGCTGTTTGTCTGTCTCTTTCCCAGAGGCCTGGTGTGTGCAGCAGCAGGGGCTGTAGGAGAAAGTCCTTGGGAACTTTCCGCAGTCACTCAGCAGATTGTCGCAGAAAATGTGGGTTCTAACCACAGCTTGTGTGACTTCAAGCCTATTACACCAGGTCTGTGAATCAGGCAGAGTATAATGGACCACATCTGGGGAATGGTATGGGGAGAACAACAGAGGATCTGTGTGACTCACTAGGTGACTGCTTATCCAAGGCTGCTTCGTTTCTACTTCCAGTGTTTGTTTGTGTGGTGTCAGTGGAGGGCTTCACAGAACCTTAGTTTTTATTTTCTGTAAAATAGAGGTTATTTTAAAAATCTGGTTTACTCATCTCACAGGCTGTATCAAATGTGATGATGTGCATGGAAAATGCTTTGTAAGCTGTAAGTGATGGCTATTTATCATTGTATTGATTATTCCCCTTCTTAATCAACAGTTTTTTGAAAACTTATATATCTTATACTCTGGTGGGTGCCAGAGAGATAAAAACAATTCCTTCTGTTGAAGGGCTTTGGATTTCATTGAGGAACATTATACCCACAGATGCCAATAGTGGGCAACATTTAAGGCACAGTACAGATGGTTTACACCTGCTTTGGAAAGAGGACTCTACTGAGAGCTGGTGTATTTGGGAGAAGTTTCATGGATTAGAACTTTGAAAGATGGAAAGATCTGGGGAATTGCACATGAGGGGGATTGGCAGCTAGGTAAACTTTCATTTGTTGGAAGTTTTGTTCGTATTTGGTGTTTGAGATAGAAGGGGGAAGTTCTCTGTTCATATTATTGCCATCATGAAGAGAGTATAGAATTTGCTTTCTGAAAAATGTATGGTAACCATCTTAGAAAACAGACATTCAAGGAGTTAAGGGATGTCTGTGTGGGGTTACCGTCAGATTTAAATCAAGCCATAGTTAGGTGTAATTGAGGAAAAAAGAAAACCTCTTGACAATAGAACAGATTAACGTGTAGCACTGGAGGCCACCCTCAAACTAAATAATATAATTTCATATGCAAAGTCTACGCAGGTGGGTAGAATACCTTCTGCCTGATATTTACCGCTTAAAAATCTGAAGTGCTCCAGTATGACAGTGACAGTGGCTAAGCCAGTGTACCATTTGAGAATGTTTGCTAAGCCTTTTCAACCTCCGGGTATAAAGCAAAGTCAGTTGTCTTTGCCTCATATATGACACGACTACTGATTTGGCTTGGGTCAGAAAGCAATTCCTGAATCTCCCTGGGGAAGGGACCAAAAGGCCTTTGACATCCAATCACCAGGAGCCTTCAGCTGAGCTCTGCAGGGAGGGCTGCATGCTGCGGGTGTGCTGAGAAAATAATTGAAAGTGTCCATGGGGAATTAAAAACAGATGGTTCAGAAACCACTTTGGGGCTTGCAAAAGGACTTCAGCCCAAATATAAGAATGGGGTGGCAAAAAAAAAAATCTGTGTCAAGGGCAATGGGACGTAAATTCCTGCTGTGTTTGTCATTGGTAAACATTACTTCACTCGGTGGAAGCATCACATCGATAACGGTGTTATCTATCACCTTATACTGTGCCTTTGAGAGTCAAGATGTTTTCTTGCCCATAGCTCACTTGTAGAAAAAAGTGTTCCTGGCTTCCATTTTGTGAGAAGGACAAACAGGAACAGATGGGACGAGAATGCTTCTCTTTTCCCCTCAATTCCTTTGCAACAGGTTGCTGTATAACAGCTGGAAGTAGTAAATGGGTTCATTCTGGGAAGATAGATATTCTGTTTAATATTTTGTTTTGGGTTAATTTTTTTTGTCAGAAAAATCTCTGTAGAAAGCCAATGCAAGGTGCATCAGAGTAAACTGGATTTTTCTGATACACACCATGTCTGAGTCAGGAGAGACAGTGAGTGATGGCTAGCTTCATTGTGACAAATTTACATCCAAGGGATGTGGCTTTTCCTTCCAATGATTTTTTTTAAGGCAATGATGTCATAGTAAAGCAAGATAAATTTTAAAGTGGCCAGAATACATTACAAACCATTTTGATTTACAGGTAAATCTTATGACACATGGGACATGGTTTGTAAAGGGAATGAAAAAGAGATGAATCACTGCTAAAGTGAACTCCTGAAAGGGAAAGATCTGTTCTTGGTCTCAAACTGCTCTGATTCAGTAGAGGAATTCATGGAAAACCCCAATCTAGCAGGTGTCATTAAACCCTGTGTGGCCCAAATGCATTATACTAAATACAACTTGATTTCAGGCTGTCATTCCCTTCTCTATCATAGCTCTGTTTTGTATATATTTTTTAATTTTCCGGGGTGATTTGATGTTGCAACTAAGTACTGATTGAGTTACTATCAAAGAAATCTTTAGGATCCCTTATCATCAGTGAAATGAAGTTGTGAAGTTATTATTACTTTTTTCTCAAATGAAGCATAAGTTTACATTTTACTTAATAAATTTTGCTCAAAGGCTGAGGCTCTGTTTAGACTTGTATTCACTGCGATGCATATTTGTAGTATACTGTACACAGCAAGTGCTTACTAAATGCTTGCTTATTTGGTTTGCCATGACAGGCATCAATAATTATTCCCCGGTCTTTTTTTTTTTTTTTCCCCCGGTCTTTAATTCCTCCCCTTTCCTCCCACATTAAAAAAGATATTTAAAAATAAAGCAAGGACCCTTTATTATCATTATAGTATTAAGATTATTTATAACAATAGATCTTTTGTTTTATTATTCCAGTGAGCATTGGCCTCTATTGTCCTTCTTGGTAAAATGTTATTTACCTGGAACTAAAAGCCTTGGGTTTTATCTTAGCCAAAGAATGTGTGTTTAGCCGAGAATGTAATTAGGGGAAATACTTAAGGGATTGTCAATGCAATGTTCTTTTAGCTCTTAAGCAATCCATATCCTGCTAAAATGTTTGTCTTTTTTCTTTTTTTCCCTTCTGGCTGCTGTTCCAGGTCCCTTATTTCTCGTGAGTCTTTGGCGTCCACAACTTTGAGCCTGACGGATAGTCAGTCAGCCTTGAGCGTGAAACAGGAGTGGTCTCATGGCTACAGGGCTCTCCCGTCGCTGTCCTCCAGCCACAGCTCCCAGAACGGCATCGATCTAGGGGACCTCCTTAGCCTTCCTCCTGGGACAGCTGTGTCTAGCAATAGCGTCTCTAACTCGTTGCCGTCCTACCTTTTTGGCATGGAAAATAGCCACTCTCCTTACCCTAGCCCCCGGCACTCATCGGCCAGGTCCCACTCAGCCCGCTCCAAGAAGAGAGCGCTGTCCTTGTCCCCACTGTCCGATGGCATCGGGATAGACTTCAATACCATCATCCGCACCTCGCCCACGTCGTTGGTCGCCTACATCAATGGGTCGAGGGCTTCCCCGGCCAGCATGTCCCCGCAGCCCGAGGTCTATGGGCATTTCCTGGGGGTGCGGGGAAGCTGCATTCCCCAGCCGTGCTCAGTGCCGAGCAGCCAGAAGGGCCTGCGGGTGGCCGGCGGTGGCCTGGCGCTCCCAGCCTACGGAGAGGACAGTGTGCTAGAGTATGAGCGCATGCAGCAGCTGGAGCATGGGACCCTCCAGCCAGGTCTGGTCAACAACATGGTGGTGCAACATGGCCTGCCGAACCCTGATGGCCAGTCGGCCAGCCTGCTGAAGACCGAGCGCCTGGATGATTTCCCGGGCACAGCCCTGGACCTGCCCCCTGCGCCGCCCCCACTGCCTCCTCTGCCGCCGCCCCCACAGGGCCCCCCGCCACCCTACCACTCCCACCCACATCTACACCACCAAGAGCTAGTGCCCCGGGCCCAGCCGCTGGCCCTTCCCCAGGCTGCCCTGGAGGAGGACGGGGAGATGGATGATGTGGGGGGCAAACACTCCTGTCGCTGGATAGACTGCAGTGCCCTGTATGACCAGCAGGAGGAACTTGTGCGGCACATCGAGAAGGTTCACATAGACCAGCGCAAAGGAGAAGACTTCACTTGCTTCTGGGCTGGCTGTCCTCGAAGGTACAAGCCATTCAACGCCCGATATAAACTGCTGATCCACATGAGGGTCCACTCTGGGGAGAAGCCCAACAAGTGCACGGTGAGTCTCCTCCTCATGTTCGCAGGAGTTGGTTGTAGGTGCATGGACTTTTCCCAACTTGGCCGCAAATCAGGGGACATTTTCTTTTAAGGAATTCGGATACATGGGTGTCTAGGTATCCATGAAATGTGACTTCTCTTCAGTCTGAGGACAGGAAAAATTTCTTTAATTATTAGTGGCTGGGGTATCGCTCCACTTCTAGATTCTCTTCTGCGAACGTATGTGATCCATAATGTCAGGGGAGGTCCATCTGCCACACTGTCCAGAAGCTTGGCACATGCCTGCCAGGCACCAACTCAATTGCTGAAATGTGCAGGGCAGAAGAATACTCGCTGCACTACCAGCAAGCTTTAGCTTTTCTCCAAAGCAAATATTCAGTGATTTTTTTCCTTCCCTCCAATAACTGGGCGAGTATTGGGGTTGGAGGAGGGGTGGTTCTGATATTTGGAAAGGAGCTCACACTTAGCAACTTGGCTAGTAAAAATGTTGCTGCATACACCCACACGCCTGCACACCGCACACTCTCCAGTGTTGTGTGACTAGTTAATGATTTATAGCCGGCATAAAAACACCCAGGGGATACCACGGGAGCAGGATCTCACAGGCTCTCACTGAATTTTAAGGAGAGAAAATTTTGTGGAAAAGTATAAGGAGAATGAACCAAGAAGGGATGGTGCCTTGGGTATTGAAGGAAGTGGGCCTGGTGTCTTCTCCCCTGCCTCCCCTCTTCACAACATCGATTCTGGAACTATCTCTGTTTTTTGGCAAAATTTACTCTTTTTGAATAATATGACTCTTAAATGATTTTGCAATCATTTCACACCTAAAAGAAACCCTCAGGGTTTACAAGCAGGACACCACCCTTGGGATCACAGGGCAGCTT
Source organism: Canis lupus familiaris (assembly GCF_011100685.1). Lineage (NCBI taxonomy): Eukaryota > Metazoa > Chordata > Mammalia > Carnivora > Canidae > Canis > Canis lupus. Next base: position 93,244,183 of record NC_049222.1, on the reverse strand, counting down.
TGCACAATTTCCAACAGCTCACTTAACTCTTGGAAGAAGAAGTGCATGTATTTTATATTAGTTTAGATGGACAGGAATATTTCTTTCAATGTTAAAATCTGAGAACTATAGGTACTCCCTGGATATTGAATATGCTACAGTTCACGGGATGTGTGAAATATATAAATCATTTTTAAAGGGGACTTATTCAGATGGTGGTCCCCCGACCAGAGTCCCTTCTTACTCTATCTAGTATGTCTTGATGATAAAGAATCTGGACCATGTTATGTTTGATTATAGATTAGCCAAGTTGTCTGATTTATGTAAAAGCAAACCAAACAGGTTGATAGCTGTAATGCAAGTATTGGAAGCACTTTTTTACTATCCAATAGGTATTTTTGAAAGAGTTTTCAGAATTTCTGGTGGAACGAAATTGCATTTCTTGCCATTACCTTATGCCCCAACATTGTGATTTTTCTTAAGGAAAACCAGAAGCTGATACACTGTGAGGATGCCAGATTAGATGACTGAAGAGAATAATTACATTTCAGGCGGCAAAACCTTACGCTGTCAGTAGGATTCTACATTAAAAATGCCAGAAAGAGACAAGCAATTGAAGGCAATTCCATTTAGTCTGTTTGGAACACACCGGCCTATTACAGGCAGGAAACACGTTCAGTCTCTGAAGGAAAACAGTCCAACCTTTTAGTTCTGACTAATCCTGGCTGAAAATAGTTTGCTGGATTTGGCTTTACTGAAATAAACATAAAGGCCTGAATTATCCAAAACATATTTTTCGCATTGCAAAATTAATTTTTGTGCAATAGGATTTCCCCATTTTCCCACTGTTCCCAGACTTTTCAGTGGCATATAACTTTATAAAGTTGACTTTTGCTAAAGTACATGATGACTATTAAAAATAGAAATACTGCAGTGAAAGAATAAGCTGAGAGGTGAATATTTGCAGGCCTCTGCATGGCTTTTCATTGTATTATTCAGGATGGGTATGGGAGGTGATTTTTCTCTTCTCTCGTCTGCCTACTTCCCACTTTTGGACGGAACCTATAAAATTCAGATTGCTAGATGTAACATCATATCAGATCTAGACCCACAAAGCATTAAATGACACATGTTGTAGTGCAAATGTATTTATATGAAACAGAGTTTCTTAGGAGCTGACTAATGCTGCAGTTCTAGTCTTGGGACTGTATGTTTTTAGCAGGAAGATACCCATTTTCATGTGAAATCTACATAGTGGGAGTGTTATATCTTCTAAAACTGTTACATTGCCGCATGTCATCTGCTTGATTTGTAGGATTATAGCTAAGTGGTAGCACATAATTTTGCTGTGAAAGCTTAGTAGTCCTCTCAAGTTTTAGTCTACGAAGAGAAGACATTATACTTGACGTGGATGCACATCTGAAAAGACGCATTTTCTGCCTTTTGCAAAACCAATCTTGACACTTTTGGAATCTAGACACAAAGAATTGTTAAAACTGAAATATTTCATTTCCCGCCGTTTTGAAATCTGATGGTAGTTGATTCAAAGCTCAATCTTGTTGCCAAGTAAAATGACCACATTCATCTTTTGGAGACATGAAGTGATCTTTGGGTTTTTGTGGCTGTGTCACATGCTGCAAAGGCTTAGGGCAGCTTAAATTACAGGACCCAGTCCACTTTTGTTTTATGTATGTTTCACTGCTATTAATTTTTTGTGAACCGTTGTTAGAATTAGCCACCATTTTCACTCACTTAGCTTATTGATCCAAGAAAGATGCAATGACCCACTTGTGTTTGGTGACCATGACTACAGGCAGCACAGTGTGCTTCTGGAAGCTATGGTGGAAGAAGTATGTGAAAGGACTGCTCAGTGACAGCCTGCTTACAGTAAAAGACTAGCACTGCCATCCTCCCCGACGCCATATGCCATCTCATGCCAGGAGAGCACATCTTCAGAATCTGTGCCTATAACTTCTCAGCCTCACCCAGGATGCTGGGATTCGGATCACTCAGGATTTTAGGTGTCAGAACTGGGGGAGGATTGCTAATTTATTATTTGGTTAACTTACTGGAAGAAGAGAATGGTTTCTTTTCTCTTTTCCACCCAAACAACTCCACCCTTCTGTACATCTCATTCTTATTCTGTGGAGAGCCAAACCAGCTGCTCTTTCCAGGCCTGGCCCCGCTGACAGAGATATTCCCAGCCAGGGGCAAGGGCCTTGAGAAGTAAAGGCCTCAGCAGGCAGACAGACAGACCTCAGTTAATCAGAAACTGGGAGATATATATATATAATATTAAAAATGCCCACGTCCACTCACTGCTGTCTACTAACTAGAGCAATTTCTAGATGCCGAATCATTCTATTTAGACCTTCCTGAGCTTAGATCAACCCCAAAAGTGACGACTCTCAGAATTAACCAGAACTTTTGAGCATTCCTAGGCATAACCATGGCTGAATTCTATTATATGTTTTTCTGAGATTAAAAGAGTTCAAATACTCAAGTAAGAACAAATCACGGAGCCTCGGATTTTGTTTCTTTCTCAAACCCCTGTTTCACGATGCTAAAAGGACAGCATAAAGTATAATCCCAAATTATTGATATGCACTAGCCATCCCTAACAGTGTCCATAGTGATGGTTCCAATAGAGCGCACACTGAGAATGTTTTTACCGTAGGTCTTTTTTGCCATTAAATTGAAGAGTGTGTAACACCCGGGTAGCATTCCCAGGAAGGTGTGTTCTGAATGAGATCAAGCACACTGTGTCTGCCAGTACTTCTCATGAGAAAGCCTATCTGATGGGAGCAGAGTGAGCAGAGGGAGAGGGGTTTTGTTGCCAGCATCAGAAACATGGATGGCTCGCCTCCGTGCACAATAGAAAGCAGTTGTGTAGGGAGGTTAGGGAGTGTTAATAAGGGGATTAGGGGGAATGTGGGTCGCCACTTAAATTTTGCTTATTTTTCCTGGATGAATTTTATCCAATAGCAAAAAGGAATTTTGCAAGACTTTTACCCACCCACAGATTTTCACGAAAATGTCACTGACCAAAGACAGCTTTGAATTTTGTATGAATTGACTCATTTCTCCACAGGCATTTTGCCTGGCAAAACCCAGAGTATTTGCTTTGGCTAGAAGATTGGGCAGTTTGCTTTTTAAGTAACATTGGATTATGGAATACAAGAAAATAAATACAGAGCTGGGGCCATGTCCCCATTCCTCTTTTATGGCCTGATTTATGGGTTCATGGGCCAGCATTAGCCATGTAAGACATTTCTTGAGGAAAAGTAAATTCATTGTAAACTATGGAAGGAGTTTTTTAAGTCACAACCTTTATTTTACTATTTTGATAAGACTTGGCATTGATGTGGTGACCGCAATTATATGACCAGAAAAGACTTTAGGAAAATATTATCTAAGTGTAACTATTAGTTACCACTTCACAACCTTCAAATTGGCTACAATTAATAAATTCTCATAATGTCAAGGATTGGTGAGGATATAGAGAATGAGGAATGGTTTAACATTGCTGTTGAGAGTAAATTGGTATAACCACTTTGGAAAAAAATTTGGGAATATCTAATAAAGACGAAAATGAGCATATCCCACAAAACCATGTCTCTTTGTCTACGCTAAGGAAACTCTTGTATATAGTAACAGGGTCACTGCAAAAAAATGTTTATTGTACCTCTTTTTCCAAAAAAAAAAAAAAAAAAATAATCTAACTTTCCACAGATGAGCTAAATCTGTAAACTTTGGTTTATTTTTAATGAAATAAAGGAGTTTAAAATTAATGACTAGGTATAAATATATTTATAGATGGATAAATAGATACCAATGTGGCTGCATCTCAAAAAACAGTGTTGAATGAAAAAATTAAATGTAAAAAAGGATATATATACACACAGCATAATACAATTTATATACATCTAGACACAGACACACACTAAGCAGGATTATATAGTTGTTACAGATACATAATTACTTGGTTAAACAGTAAACTCCTGTGGGCATGATAATCAATAATCTTTGAATAGTGGATACTTCTAGAGAGGAAAGAAATGCAATGGGTATTTTGCCTTACCTTTTTTCCAAGAGTGAGAAAACTGAAACCAATGTGGCAAAATATTAATTTATTTTCATCTTGGTGGTAGTAATAGAGGTGTCACAGATATCTTAAAATATTTTCTGTGCTGTGCTGCCTCTTTGAAATATTTTATAACTGTAAGTATAGATTCTTACCTAAAATAAAAAAAGAAAATCAATGAGTATAACACTCCACTTCCCTCTCATACAAATCGTCTTTGTGTGTGTGTGTGTGTGTGTGTGTGTGTGTGTGTGTATGTGAGAAAGAGAAAGAGAGAGAGAGAGCAAGAGAGAGAGAGAAAACAAAGCCTAGAGAAATTAAGTGATTTTTCTTTGACTAGTAAGTTGTTTGGCTGTTCCTTACTTAGCACCTGCAAGGCAGTGGTTCTCAACCTTGGCTGACCTTGGAATTGCCTGAAAAGCTTTATAAAGGACCCATATGTGAGTCCCACCCTGAGTCTGTGATGTAAATGGTCTGGGGTGCAGCTTCTTGGGCAATTCTAATGTGAAGCTAGGGGTGAGAACCAGCGCTCTAAAGGCTTCCATGTTCTGACATTGAACTCTAAGTAAGTGAAAGCCTACTCTGTCATTTCAGTTAAGGTGTGGGGAGGCAGTGTTTTGTAGTGAGTACATCTTCATTATCTCCAATGTCCTGACAATGATTAGGGTAATTTCGTGTTCCCTTGGAATAAAATTCAGAGACAAGAAATAAGAAGATTAAATAGAGTGACTCTGGTAGTGGCAGAGGCTTTCAATTGAGTGTCCATTTCATATTCTGAGTACTCTTTCTCTACAATCTATTAATTGTCAGTTAAAGGTTGGGATGAGGCTGTGCTGAGCAATATATGTCATTGCCACATCCTTGTCTCCCCGAGTTAAAAGTGGAACTGACAAATCTGTCACATTGTTCCCATTTTTAAAGGTAATGTAGAGTGTTCTGTCTTTCGAATACAATGCAGCCTTTCTGCTTTTAATATAAAATGATCTTCAAAACATTTTTTGCTACCAGGGATATTTCTGAAGAGTTGGTAAATTACCAAAATATTGAATTTTCCCTTTTATCATATCTGCCTGATGTGATTAAATAAATAAAATTAACATTAATATCCTCTTTGTCTCTTGAGGCTGAAACACCACCAGTGAAACATCTGGTAAAGATCAGAGAGAGTGTAGCTTCCAAGTCCAATCCCATGAGGCATCAGTCTGTCAAATAGTTAATGCAAGCTCAATGATTTAAAAAAAAATCGCAAGATTTTTTTCCCCATGATTTTACGTAAGAAAGAGATACTGGCATATTTATCTGTGTATATACATGTTCAACATACTGTAGACATATATATGTCACCATAAATTATAAACCTCTTAGTATAGGTAAATGCAAAACTGCAGAAATTCTATCAGATGGGGCATCGACCACAGTCAATAAGGCGTCTGTCAAATCAAATTTCACATCCCAAAACACAGTTTAGAAGCCTTCCATTTGGTAGTGGTTTAATTTTACTTCCCTTTAGAAGGCATTTAATCCATTTTACCTGGAGAGCTGGCCTTTTGCGAACTTTGTCCTGAAAATAAATTTGTAGCAGATTTGGGGAAACGTTTCAAAGCAAATCGTGGTTTCTGTTTCTTTGCCCTGCGATTCTAGGATTAATGAAAAGCAATGGATAATGAGAGGAATCCTAAGAGGTTAAGTATTTGGAGGCTTTATCCTCATTCATTAACTACATGATGGTTAATGTTCCTTTTAGTTCATATTTGTTTTGTGGTCTTTCTCTAATTTCATGCCCTGAAATAAGTTTTTAAAATTAGGAAGAATCATGTAAATCTCTGTATGAATGATCTGATAAGGGGAATTTGTTTCAAACCTTTTGAGGTTTGCTCACATACAGATTTTAAGGTGTGTTTTTCTTCTTTTATTCAGACCGCACCAGGATAGAACTAGTTTGGCAATTTATTAGAAATGTCTTTTGTGACCTTTGGACTATTTCTTGATTACCTTTGGTTGTGTTGACATCTTTGAGTCCAGACAGAATCTGAGTATGTGGAGTGAAAAACCAAACACATTTATTTTTCCAAAAAAAGAGGTAGTCTGATTCTCTTTGATCTTTCAGAAGTGTTTTCCTCAAGTTCTGGGTAGAATGATGTGGAAAAGAGATGTTTATTTTTCTTTCTGTGCAGATTTATTAGTTTTTGCTCCAATTACCAAGTCGGGGCTTCTAGACAATCAATAAGACAATGAATGTTACAACCTTAGGCAGCGGATGTGTGGCTGGCAAGTAAAGGACCTGGGTGGGTAGCTGGGTTTCCCATCTGCTCAGATGATGGGCAGCCTCATCCAGCAGGGACATCGGTTGGTTTAATAGGTGTCATCACTCATATAGGAGGGTGGTGTGGATAGAAATTTGGTGAGAAAACGGAATGAGACCTGTGTGTTCTTACTTTACAGCACAGTGTTTCATTTTATTTTCTTGGGCCAGAGATACTGGACTTGAATAGGGAGAATGACTAATCCTTTTGAGGAAGAATTTTGAAGAATTAAAAAAAACCCAGTTAATTGGCAACATTTTTGAGAAATAGATGACCTGGCTCTGGGCAGGCAAAGGCAATGTGTGTGAGTCATTATACCATGCTCCAAACTTGGAGTGATGGTATAATTAATTTATTATTTAAATAGGTACACTTTTGAGACTTTTGAAAGGGGTCCTGTGTTGCTGGAAGATCAGTGTTTACCAGGCTGCTCATGGGAAGACCAAGATATATAGTTTGTCTTCCCCAAATAGTGTATGCACTGATGTGTCCAATCAATGAATGCATGTTCATTCATTTATTTGGTCACTTAGTACAAGCCATGTGCCATGCCATGTCCTGGAAGCTGAGGATTAAGGAAATAAATGAGACATTTCCTTGAGGACCTTACAGTCTTCTAGAGGTGATGTGTAAATAGTTATTTACACAATCGTGAAACAAGGGCTTCAAAAGAAATCTCTGCAGATTATTTTCATGTGAAAACAAGGGAAGAAGCTTCCAACTATGTGTAGAGTCTAGGCAGGCTTCTTGTAGGAGGTGACTGCATCTTGAAAGAAGACAGCAATTCTTGCAGAGTAAAGGAAGAAGGCCAATCAAATGGAGGACCACAATGTGTGCTGACACAGTTGTGTGGAAGAGCCCGAGGAAAGAAATAATTCCCAAGTAATTTGTTGGTCTAACACTAGTTAGTAGGAGAGGCAAGGGAGACTGGAAATCTACTTTGGGCCGATAACAAAGGACCTTTACTGTCAAATAGGGATGATGTTTTTGAAACTTAGAAAGGATCACACACTTAGCTAATACAAGTACAAGTCCAGTTAATATAAAAACAGAATTTTAGGAGGCAGCGTCACTGAGGGAGCAAGTACTATGCTTTCGTGCTTGTGAAATGAAACTATGCCTTCCCCCAAACCATCTCATTGTCTCTTCAAGTTTATAGTTTAATACTTCATCAGAATGTATCTCTTGGCCGCTACCACATGAAACACAAAGTTTTCTCAGGCCAAGTGATCAGCCAGGAAAACATGTTGTAAGTGGAGACAAGCATGAAAGCATTTTCTGTGGTGAACTTTAAAGAAAATTCTCAATCTGCAAGAGACTAGAGACCAATACTATTTGATCATTTGTGTAGAATGATTAAGATGTGGACAGAGGCTGCATACATTATCCTGAGTGTGAGTAGCCTTCCATTAATTAAATATTTCCTTTCTATAATCTGCAAAGAGAGTAGAGTGCTGTTAAACAGAGCTCTGGACGAGTATTCATTATGCTGAGCCTGTCAGCCCTTTCAAGACATTCCCCTCACTGCTAAGATTGACTTTGGAATTGTATTCTGCTCAGACTGAGTTAATGCAGAACAGAAGTTTGAGATGGTCAGAGGAGTACAAATTAAATCAGTTGTCATCAAAATGGCATCCATTCTCAGTGGTGGTGGCTGGAACACTGTAGGGCTGCAGGCCTCTCTTGCGTGGGGAAGGCAGTGGAAAGAGAGGCTCATCTTTTGTTACTTGAGCTTCCTGCTCTAGTAGCACTCACCTCACCTGGGGACTGAGCCTCCCAAGGTTGGGCCATTTGCTTGTGTGACCAGATAGCACAGTGGAGTCAGGTGCCTGGAGGGTTCAAGATGGGACATCTAATTGGTCTTGCTCTCAAAACTTATGAGGCAGTGTCTCAGGCTTCTCTCTCCAGAATAATTTCTTTTCTATGTTTTAGAATGTTTATTTGGAAGCACTTTAATTTTTAAGTTGGGGCATCCCCATCCTCTGATGCGAAATGCAGCTACTTCTAAATTCTTTCTTGTGTCTTCTTCCTTTCTCCTGTTCTCAGTCATAGTTTCTAGAGTGAAAAGATCAAATGGTGCTTTGTTAACCAAGAGAATGGACTTGGGGATGGGAGACCAGTTTTAATGAAGGAAAAATGGGGATTCCTACTTGAAACAAACTTGGAAGGAAATTTGTCCTCCATTGAATTTGTGGTGACTCTACTGTTTTCTCTTCTTCCCTCAGAATTTCCACATTGCCTCAATGCCCCTCGCTTTTCTGCTTATTTTTCTCTCCACCTTTTCAAGTCTTGCTTTAGGGAAAGAACTTCAGCAAAAATAAAATTCATATGTATAAATGGTGAATGCCTAAGAAAAGACTCAGTGAGCTGGCCATCCCAGGGGTAGCTAGATTTTTACTAGGAAGGAAGCAGTAAACCATTCCCTTAAAGGAAAGCTCAGTCAGGGAAATGGGAGAGGGAAGAGACGATAGATAACTATGTTACCAACTCCAAGCTACTAGATTACTTTGATCCATGCTGTAGCCTCAGAGCAATGTGATTTATGGAGTTTGAGTTTCATGATCTGTTCCTTCTACTACAAACTCAGAAAACATGATTCCCCTTTGAGGCCTGCCTACAGCCCTGAGCTCAATGATTAGGTGAACAGATAGTAGACTTCAAATAGGTATACCTACATACTTATCTATTTTCTGTGTGTGTGTGTGTGTGTGTGTGTGTGTGTGCATGTGTGTGTGTGTGTGTTTGGATATATCTATGTCCGTATACTTGGAGTTAGGTGATGGATACATGGAGGTTCATTGTTCTGCTGTTACTACTTATATGATGATTTAAAATTTCCCATAATAAAAAGCTAAGAATAAATGAAATATTTTTTGAGTTAACTTATAGGAAACAGAAGGGTGTTTGTTTTCTCTAACATCTCAGAAAATGGTGTCAACCATTTTTGGTGCCATGGATAATCTGTGTTCCTCTGATCTGAAAACAAATTAATTTTTTTCATTAATCTTTTAGGGCTCTGAAATCATTCTGCTTGGGAATGAGATGAGAGATAGCTCTTAGGCAATAGCATGACATTTGAAAAGGCAAATGCTAACGAGGAAGCGTGATTATAATATATTAAGATAACCTAACTTCTGTAACAGTCTCAGATCTCAGTGGCTTGGTATCATAAAGGTTTCTTTCTTACTTATGTTCTAATACAGCTTGTGATCATACAGCAACTCAGGATCCTTCAATCTAATGGCTCTGCAGTCTGAGTCCAGGGTGAGAGACAGGATGTTGAGGATTGTGCAGAAAGTTTTAGAAGCCTGGGTCTGAGAGTGACACATTTAACTTTTGCCTGCATCCTGTTGGCCGGAACTCAGTCACATGACCACAGCTAAATGCAAGGGAGGCTGGGAAGTGTGGTCTTTCTATGTGGCGTAAGAAGAAATTGAACACGTATTATGCATCTGCTACAGGGGACCAGAATTGCCCCTCCTGCTCACCCCTGACTTATCTTAGCTCTCCATATCCCCTTGAAAAGAAGATGTATTTCAGTTCTGATCTTTGAGCTTTCCATGAGTTGGCAACCTTGTGTCATCAAAGTGGTTTTGTTAAAGACCATTTCTTTCTTATCAGCGCTGGCTCCTGTAATTTGCTTTTCAACTTAGTAAATCTTTCTCAGCCCAACCATTTTTTTATTTACTCTCCAAGGATTCCATCACCATACAGTCACCACTGCTGGGAAAACTCTTGTTATCTCGAGTGAATTACTCAGTTTTTTCCACCTTGGCCAAATTATATGTTTTTGGTGCATAATTCCCTACTGCTCATCATCTTCCTAAGTCATGAGGATGTGTGATGTCTTCATGTCCCACAGGCACTCACCCTTGAGGGGGATCTGCTCATTATCAAGGGCAAGGTCATAAATGAATCACCAAGCGATCCACCATTGTGAACAGAAATTTGGTGTGAAGGGCTATTTTACTAAGACCCTGAAACACAATATTCCCCATCTGTTCATAAAGCAGCTTATTTGATACACACAGTGTGGTCATAAATGCTCTTTTATTCTCTGAATGCTTGCTTTTGGTCATGAACTGGCACCCACTCAAGGAAAAAATGACAATGTGCCTCTCTGGATACTTTTGGGCCATTTCCATAAATATATTCAAACAAAATGAAATTGCCTGGCTCTTTATAATACATCCTTTGGTGTGTTTAAGCTTGCAGAATTACCCCCAAGGATGACCAATTGTAAACATCATGCAATACCACAGCCCAGGTTCAAGGCCTGTCTCAGGGTTCTGCCGACCTTCACCCTTCCTAGAAACGTTTCAAGTGTTTTAGGAAAATGAAGCTAGGCAAACAAGCTTATCAGGAGCGACAATAAAAAAAAAAAAAATCATTGATTCTAATTAGGAGCCGTCCCCTACACAGAAACAAAGCTGCTTTTGTGTAGTGGAAAGTCTACCTGTTCTCTGAAACACATGGAGTGCTTTCCAGTGGCTTTAGATAATCAGGCTGGCCAAGTTTCAGGGCCCTGACCTTTTGGCACATCTCAAGTGATTGAGCAGCACTTGTCGAAACTTGTTGAAGGTGCTGGTGGGAGGTGTGCTGGGATACGAGTTGTTACAAAGCTGTGACCGGGAGATGGGCACTGGTTTTCTCTGAAAGCCCCAAACTGCATCACAGACTGAGCTGGGGAGTATTCAGGTTCTTGGGGTGAGGATGGAGTTTTTTTTGTCATGATCTCTAGTTGTCCACCATCCCTGCACGTTTAGCCACCATTCTTGAAGATTCTGGCAGCTTGTGCTGTCTGGGTCAGCTTGAGCCACTCCACCGTGGGCTCCAGCAAGGCTAGCTTTCAATTGTAACCCTGGTGTTAATACCATGTCCAGGGAATGGCGCCTTTATGATGGCACCAGTCTGGGAGGAGGCTGTATAATCTGAGAGAATCACGGAGAAATCACTCTAATTGCTTACTCTATTGAGGTAGTAAATCAAAATCAACAGCTGTGTCACTGTCGCTTTTCTTGAACTCAGAATTTCAGGAAAAAATGAATTTCACTAGACCACAGGGTCAGGAAGATAGATCTTAGTAAATCAATGGGCATTTAGTTTAAAATTAAGAGTCCATATTGACCATTTGCAGTGTCAGTGATTTATTTTCAGGGAGGAGTTTCATAAAAGGCATTTTTAGTTGCCTGATTGCGCTTTTCCTCCAAAGATTGGCTTGCTAGTTACCATCAGCAAGTATTAGGGGATGACAAAAAAAAAAAAAAAAAAAAAAAAAAAAAAAAGGCCATTGTGTTCTGCAGGAAGGATGCTGCCAATTGTCTTGACAGGCTCCTGCTGCACTTGTCAAACAGCTGTGCCTGGGAATGAAATTTTGAAGTTGGATTCTCACTTAGCCAAGATTAGAACAGGCTTAATTGAAGGTGTCTGCAATGGGGGGGGGGGGGGCAGTAGAAAATTCTTTAAATATGGAGTTTATGCATTTCTAAAAAACCTTACACTGACCATCTCTAAAACACCTGATTTTGTTTTGCCCCTTATTTTTTACTCAGTATTATATAAATTCTATGACATTGGATAAATAAAGGAAAATTATGTTCATGTGGAAAAAATAATGTTTTTATAATTGTTTCACTTAAAGATCTTTAAGTATTTAAGTATTTAGTTTATATTTACATTTTAATGCAGGGTCATTCATCTGCTTCTATGTGCATATTCTGTGCAGTCTCTAAAAGTGATCTTCAGGTATCAAACAGAAAGAAAGGTCTCTGATGACTTTCTTTCAGTCATTCAACTACCTATGAGCAACTGTTTCATGCCAGTCACTTGTATAGGCCCTGGGGACACTCCCCATCCTCTTGGGGCTTATACTCTAGAGGGGGAGATAGTAAGTAATACGGGTATCTGGGGGGGAGAAGATTTCAGGCAGAGAGAACAGCAAGTACAAAGGTCCCGAGGCAGAAATGTTAGCCTGACACATTCTAGAAACATCAAGGAGTCCAGGGTAACTGGAGTGGAGTGAACAAGTTGGAGACAGGAGGTAAGGGAAAAAAATGGGGACTGAATTGTTAGGGTCTTGTAAGGTTGATGAAAGGATGGTTTTGAGTAGAAGAGGGACACAATCTGATTTATGTTTTAATATAGTTGTTGGGTGCTGTGTGGGGAGCATGTGAAGTGGAATGAGAACTAGAAGCAGAGGGACCAGACTTGCGTGAGTAGGGTCACTGTAGTAGCCCTCTCTCTGGTCTTCCTGCTTATGTCCAGTGGTGGAGATTGGCATTCTGGCCATCTAAAAACAGCTGGACCTGACAGGATTTCCCAATAGATTGGAAATGGAGTGGGGGAGACAGAAGGGTGAGGGGTGACCCCACGGTTTGGCTGGCATATCTAGAAGGATGTGAATTTCCTTTAATGGGGTTTGAGGTGAGTTGGGGAGGTCTGGGGAGGAAGCAGAGAGTTTGGTTTCAGAGTTGTTAATTTTAAGAGACCTGTAATGAGTCCCAAATGGAGAGTATGGAGATGAGAGACGGGTACAATTTTGGAGCCACCTGTGTACCAGTAGCATTTACGTTATGAGATGGGCTGACCAGATTTAAAGTGATATGAGAAGTAGAGTCATGAAAAAAATTGCTGTTTGTATTTCTGGGTTCCATGAGGGGTGGATAAAAGGGAAGGTGAACTCTTCTCTACCAAATACCTTGTAGCTCTATTACCCTGCTTTGTTATGTTGCCCTGACTGCCTCCCATGTACCTATAAGAATTTTGAGGGGCCATTGAAGAGAAAAAGACAGGGTTGAAGTGTTTGTTTCAAGAGGGCCTGCCATTGGCACACCTGCATCCATGCCTCCAGACCAGAAGACAGGCAGATGGGAAACAAGGTTACATTCCCAACAGTAAGTAGGCTTCTGCCATCATGGTTTTATCCTTTTGAATCAAGGGGATGTTTGTGACAGGATATGTATATTTTAGTTCATATAGAACTCAGACACTCTGAGATATGGTATTAAGTCAGTTCTGCCGCTGGGGTGACATTGAGGTGACAAGGAGTCCAGGAGCAGTCTGAATGACTCTTGATCAGTGTGTGTTGAGTGAGAACCCAAGGTTCTATCTTTTAATAAATTAATTTCTCAGTGATTCTGGTGGTATCTCGTGCTCTGGGATGCATCTCCTCAGTTGCTTGGCTCACTTCTACTTCGAGAGCCTGCTTTATGAATGTCTCTGTGTCGATAAGGAGGAGTATGAAATCACTACTGGCTGAAGGCTCTCAGGGTTCTCAAGCTCACACCCTAAATGTGTAAGTTGTGTGAAAGGCTCAGGGACTGTGTTCTCGACTGTTGAAGCCCAGTGAGTCTGAAAATAATTTCAATTTTAAGATCACACATTTATATTTCTTCTTATTATAGACGCAGCCTAATGAAATACCTTTTGTGTACCATGTGTTGGGCTTATTTACTGTGAATTATGATAGCTGGGGAACAAAACCTTACATTTTAGGTTTTGGAAAATTTTATGACGTTCATGTCGATGGCAATAAAACTTCACTGGCTCCAGTGGGATACCTCTTTTTGTTTTACTGAAGTGTTATGTCACGTCTACATCCAGAGAAGGGATAGGACCTTTTTATTCTCTTTACATTTAATTTGTTCTCTTGTTACCTCCCATCTCCCCTCCATGTTTCTGGAACTTACTCATTTCCTTTGTTTTTTCTTTCTATGCAAAGCTATTGAGGGTAACTGCAAAGAGCAAATGGAGCTGGTTAACAGTGCCTAAAAGCTGTGTGTGTATGTGTGTGTTTCCATCCAGTGACTATGAAAGAAAGCATGTTCAGTGCTTTAATACTTAAGTCTGTATTTTATGGAGTTTATATCTGTTAGAGGGGCTATCTTACATCCTCTAGCAGGGAGGTGTACTGTCCTACTAGTTAGGGCAGAGCTTCACAACCTCACACTATTGTCATTTGGGTACAGGTAATCCTTCAGGGTTGAGGGGCTGTCTTGGACATTGCAAGATGTTTAGCTGCATACCTGGCCTCTACCCACTAGATGCCAGTAGCACCCCCTCCACTCCTAATGGTGACAAAAAATGTCTCCAGGCATTTGCTCTGTATCGCCTGGGAGGGCAAAATTGTCCCTGGTTGAGTTTAGGGAAACCTGAATTTACCAGCTTTATTTATGCAGAGACAGGGCAGTTATTTTGAGATTGCAGCCAGGGCCTAAAACACAAACATTTGGCTTAAAAAAAAACTCTGAACAAAACAAAAAACCCCATGTCCGTTGGCTTTGCCAAGTGAGAGCTTATAAGAGCCTCTTCCTCTTCCCTGCCCTCATCAAGGACCCTGGACATGACCTGGGAAACTTCTGATGGCTAATTGATGAAGAAGCAATCCTCTATGTGTACAAAATTACAGTAGGAAGGGCCAAAAATGTTTCCAAGAACCTAGTTGATACTAGGATTTCCTTTGCTTGTGGAAATTGTGATACAAATGGAGGATTGGTTCCCGGCCCTAAAAGAATGTTTGTATCTAGAATTTATCCTCTTCTAATGGGGAAGCATCTAAAGTAGATAGAATGTGACCTTCTAAGCCAGAAATTTAGCCTTAGATGAGAATAATCCCTGTCAATGTTTAACTTCTCACCCGTTCAGTACTCTTAATAAAACCATAGTTTGCTGAAAATATATATAAATTTAGAGGTCCAAATTTGCAGTTCACTGTGTCTGCCCTTGGATACTCTGCTTCTTGACATTAGAATTGAAACTCATTTCACTCTTCTATTTAGAATAAGTCATAGAAAGGGCACACTTTCAGTACCCAGAATGGCATGAAATAGAATTACCCATCAACAGAAAAGGAAGTTCTCATCCAAAAATGACCCAACTTTGATAAGAAAAGCCAAAAGGAGCTTGAGATTTGTAGATCTGTGTCAAGCCAGCAGTGCTTATATGATTAAGCTTTTTATTGAAATCAGCTAATTAGAAGCAGTTTTCAAAACAAACAGCTTTCTGGCTCTTCATCAGTAAGACAGTAGGTATAATTATCGGTAGTTACAGTATTACCCTAGAAAAATATAAACACGAGACACCAATTGTTTAGCCAGCCTGTTCCACCCAGGAGACTTTTTGAGTCAAGACTTGGTTTGGAGATATTTTATACAGAAGGACTCGTGGCAATGATAATGAGACAATGGCAAATGAAAACAGCCTTATGTGGTTTATGCAGAATAAGAAAAAGCCCACTATGTTCATGACAGGATAAAATTAAGTAGGAACAGCTAGCTATATTTGATTATTTACTTTTGGATCCCAAGAGAAAAAGAGTTTTCATTGTTTGAGACAGACTATAGGGAAGCTGAATTCTATCTGAGAAGATTGTGTCATCCATTTGCTAAGTCAGGTTTACAAGCATTGTCCCACGCATAATCTTACTGGATTCTCACAGTGATCCTCGGAGGTAGAAAAGGTGATTGTGGTTTTCATTTCCATTTTAAAATGAGGGAACAGATCACATGATCTTTAAGGTTCCATAGCCAGTTAGTACTGGATTGTGAACCAGGACCCAGGTCTGTTGGACACCTAGGCCAGAGCTTTTTTCTATTCCACGACAGCCTTCCATGAGGTAATTGTGAGTTATGTCTACTCCATTCCATCCCCAGCTATTTTCTAGGGCCCTGAATCCTAGTTCCATCTCATTAGGATGGCCCCAAATCCTAGTTCCAGCTCATTAGGACTGCCATATTGCACAACACCAGGGCCACCACTCATTTTGCCTGCCCTGTGGTCTTGTACAACTAGAGGTCCCTGGAGGAGCACCAGGCATGTGGGCCATGCAGAATTCCATCCATTGGGCAGTTTCTGTTTCTGTGAGTTAAAGCTGTGCAATGATACAGTGGGTGAGGAAAATAGCTCTCTATGCCTTCAAGTTTGACAAGAATCAGTGCCCTGCATTCCCCCACCCCCAACAATATTATACCATTTAAACATTATGTAACTCTGTGATTCTACTTGTGAAAATGGCCACTCAAATCCTGCTAAATTAGAAGAAAGAGACACCATTGATTTTATTCCTTTGGTTAAAATCAGCTAATTAGACACAGAATCATCTCATCTTACTTAAGATGATGTAATTTTGCCTTTCAAATGTGGCTATTCTGGAAAAAGCACATTTTTCACTTAATAAAAAATTACGTATCTTGGATTCATGTTATCAAGAGGTATTGGCAGTGAGCTTTTAAAAAATTACTTGTTTTTCCTAATTAGGTGTCTTTTACCCTATTTTCTTGTAGACTTCCTTTAGAGTACACACACACACACACACACACACACACACACACACAAATACACTGTCTCACATTTTCCAGAAGTTATTTGTCCTCATTTTGTGAGTGATCAACTTTTGAGGGACCAAAATGCAGGTAAGAGGGTGAGTTTGTGACTAGGAGAGTGTGGTCTAACAGGTCAGCCCTGGCAGGGAGTGAAGCCAGTTAAGATTGGAGGAAACTGTCTTGCCAGTGTAAACTTCATTTGCTTATACTACCTCACTTGTTCTGCTTTCTCTTGTAAGAAGTCTGATGTCTGTTACTAATGTCTAACAGAAAGGTGACTAAGAGTAAGAAGGCCATGATCTTTCCTTTTTATACCATTTCATACCTTTTCAAAACATTCTTTTATAGTACGTGCCATTTTATTGTTACAAAATTCAATATGGAAGGCAGAATGGGCAGATCTCATTGTTTCTACCTTACTGGTGAGGAAACTGAGTCCCAGGGAAATTATGGGAGAGAATTGCCCAAGTTAATTAATTACACAACACAGTCTTCTATTATGCTCTAAATCTTACCATTTTCACCCAGGATAGTATTAGGAATTAGAGGGTGAAATCACATTTTAAGCAATTAAAATTCTTTATGGGGGGAGGTGAGATGAAATGCAAACATTTTAAAACATAAAGTCACATATTTCTGATTATACTTTATAATATGTAACTTAATGTGTCCTGCAAAACAGAAACCCATAGAAATTAGTTTGGGAAGGGGCATAGAGGGTCAGGCCTCTTCTCAGAGTAGGACTTTGTTATGGCTTGAATCCTGTCTCCCCCCCCCCCCCCCGCAAAAAAAAAAAAAAAAAAGATATGCTTGTAGCATTATCCTCAGTACTCAGAGCATGACCTTGTTTGGGAATAGGACCTTTCTAGAGGTCATCAGGTTAAAAAGAGGTCATTAGGTTGGGCCCTAACTCAGTACAACTGGTGCCCTTGTAAAAAGGGGAGAGTTAGACCCAGAGGCAGACATGCACGAAAGGAAGAGGAAGTGAAGAAACAGACACAGAGAAGCCTGTGTGCAGTCAGAAGCAGAGCCAAGGAATGCCAGCAAGTCCCCAGGAGCCTTGAGAAAGTGCACACCTGACCCTCCCTCTCCGCCCCCCCCCCCCCCCCCCCCCCCGATCCTGATTTTGGACTTTTAGGCCCCAAGAGCTGTAAGACATTGAGTTTTTGTTACTTCAAGCCACCCAGTGTGTGGTACTTTTTACAACAGCCCTAGGAACTGATACAGACCTCCCTCCACCCCGTGCCCGCCTCCAACAAGTGCGCTACAGCTGGGGCTTTTCCTTCTTGGCGTCAGGACAACAGTGAGCCATGCTGCGGGATTTTGGACTTGATCTCGAGGTGCTGGGGAGCCTCTGGAACATGTTAAGAGGAGAAGGAACTGACCACATATGTGTTTTAAAATGTTCACTTTTGCTGCGGGGGCAAGACCATGAACCAGTAAGCAGGGTTTTATACTGAAGAGACAATGAGGGCACAGCCTAGGTGAGAAGGTGCCAAGTTCATCTTTCATTCCTGAGGTTTCTGGAATGTTCATCAGTCCAGCCTCAGCTATACATGTCTCTCACAGCCTGCAAGCCAGAGCAGGGTAGAGCAGATGTCTCCTGGGGACACATCCTGGTCTGTCATGCATCAGGGCTCCGAACACACTTGTACGGTGTATCTGAGCCCATCTCATGGGAGCTTTAGGATTATCACACTCTGCCCTGGACACAGGCATCCCTCCCTTTGAGCTCAGTGAGCACATTTGTGTCATGTCTCTCGGCAATATGTGAGAGCTAACTTGGAAAGACGAATGAGTAAGCTTCTAAGGAAATGGAATCGTGAGTCTCTCTCTGTGCTTGAATTAAGATCCTTGCAATTGTTCGTCTCAGCTTTTTCATGGCCTCTTACTAGAAAGTAAAAAGGCAAAGAAGTATGATGTAACAGCAAGGGACAGGAAAGAATATTTCAATAAGTTAGAAATTGGATTAAGTCTAAACATCCTGATAGTTTTAAGGCACAGTTGTACTGTATACAGTTGGAAGCAGGAAGAGCTAGAGAGACCTGGGTTCACATCCAATTAATCTCTCAGGGTAATTTGTTTACTGGCTTCTGTCGCCAAACCTCTGAGTTGCTTTCTCCAGGGGTGAGGGTTAGTTGATGAAGCGATTTATTATGTTTCTGTTACACACCATATCGATCTTGCTCATGAAAAATGTTAACGGTGTTCCTGGTATATCATTCATCTTCCGCTCCCCCCCCCCATTCATTATTCCCATCCCCCATTAGTAATTCTTGTATCACAGAGGGACATCTCATTAGGAATATTCCAAGGTCAGTGAATGGCATGGCTCTGTGTGTTCCTGCAGGATTTTTAAAAGGCAGTCATTATTCAGAATTGCAAGAGGGAATTAGCATTTGAGTAAGAAAGTGTTACAAAGTCTTGAAAATGGATTTGTTCCTTAACTTCAGTGAGAAATCAAATTCTCATAGATAGAAATTTGTTTTTATTTTCCTATTTCTCAACCGCACCAGCTCTTCCTTCTTTAATCATCCAGTGCCCTGCTGTGTAGAAGGATCTGTGGGCTTCTCAATGTGGTACTGAGATCCTGTTTTTAAAAAGTTATGAACTAAAAAAAAAAAAAAAATTATGAACTTTTTCTCGTACACATAAAGCTGTAAGAATAATATAGCAAACACCCAAATAGATCAGTGGAATAGAATAGAGCCCAGAAGTGACCCACAAGTACATGGAAACTTAATTTTTCAGAATTTTATTTGTGTGTATGTGTGTGTATGTGCATGCTTGCGCATGACTGGTGAGCCTTCTTGGTACTTTGGGGTATGTTGCAAATTCAGCACCATTGGGTTCTTGGGACATAATCCCAATAAACTATCCATGTTGATCGGAGTCAGGATAGAATGAAAATATCATTGAAACTGAGCAAAGTGGTTCACATAGTACAACAGGACATCACATGTCTATGGTTATTTCTCTTCTAAAATATTTTATCCTGGTTAAACCTTCAGTGTGTGATGCTGGTAGAGTCTCTGATCTCTTGCTTCAGATTATCCACTAATTTCTGAAGTACTCAGTCATAGGTCCCAGAAGAGCGAGGAAGTGGAGGTGGTCATAGGAGAAGTCACCTCCCTCCACCTGCCTTCTCAATGAAGGGCACCCAGGTAAACTCTAAGAGAAGTAACGAAAACATCAGGTGGGTCCACCTTTCTGCTCTCAGCTGAGTCCCAAAGCCCAGAATTTCATGTGGGCCCATGTTTCTGCCTCTTTCTTCTCACAAGGTTGATGTCCTTTTAGTCTTGTAGGTCTTCACTCAAGCCAAGGCTCACTCATACCTTCTTACTCTTAACCCTGGAAGGATCCTTTCTGTCTGTCTGTCTATTTTTTTAAAAGTAGCCTTGATGCCCAGTGTGGAGCCCAAGGCAGGGCTTGAACTCACAACCCTGAGATTGAGACCTGAGCTGAGATCAAGAGTTGGGTGCTTAACTGACTGAGCCCCCCAGGAAACTCCCCTTTTGTCTCCTAGTTTATAGTAGAGAGAAGCTTGGTCCCAAGTGGCTCTGGATGGCAGGAAGTTATAAGAGCAGGTGCTGCTGCCCCAGCAGATTGGAGATGGGCTGTTCTCCAGACCTTTAGGTCCCTCTGAGAATAAAGATTTCTGCAAACAGAACCTCTCCATAGAGTGATGAATGACTTCTTTCAAGCTTAACTTTTCCTTTCTTTGGTCAGTTTCTCAGCTGTCTTACCCCCACTGCATCTCTGCCTCTTTCGTCCCCCTCCAGCCTTGTTCAGAGGGCCAGATCGTGGCTCTGATAGCTCCTCAACTCAGGGTGGGGAGTAGTCCCCACTCCCATCAGCCTCAGATTAAGGTTACTACACTGTAATTTTATTCATTTCTTTCTTTTTATTTTTTACAAAGGTGCTAGAAATTCTCTGAGATTTAATCAGATTTCTGATTTAGTGTTTTTCTTTCCTTAAAGAGTCCCCTCTCACCTTCCTCCTACCCCAAATGTTTATGCTTCAGGCCTCACAAAACCTGGATGTGACTCTGGCTGAGCCCTAGAGCGAACTGTGAGTGCCCTTCCTTTTCTGAACAAATTTTGTTTTCTCTACAGTACATAATTACCTTTAAAAAATAGTAGATTTTATTTTTTTAGAGCAATTTTAGGTCCACAGAAAAATTAAATGGAAAGGACAAAGAGTTCTTCTGTACACCCTGCCTCCACACACACAATCTGCCACTTGTAACTGTATGGACGCATTGTAATCTTTCTAAGTCCAGAATTTACATTATGGTTCACTCTTGGTGTTGTACATGCTGTGGACTTGGACACATGTACAATGACATGTATCCACCCTTCTCCTACCATACAAAATAGTTCCACTGCTCTGAACAGCCTGTGCTCTATTCATCTTTCCGCCCTCCAAACCCCTGGCACCTACTGATCCTATTGACTCCATAGTTTTGCCTTTTCCAGAGTGTCATAGAAGTGGGATCATACAGGACAGTTAGTAATATGCAGTTAAGGTCCCCCTATGATAGCTGCCTCCTTGCTTCCCTATCTCCCTCCTCTCCCTGTTCTTTGAAGATTTTTAAAACCATTTTTTCTTTGAAGATTTTATTTTATTTTTAAAAATATTTATTTATTTGAGAGAGAGAGAACATGAGAGAGCACAAGCAGGAGGGTGGAGCAGGCTCCCCGCTGAACAGGGAGCCCAATGCAAGGCTCAATCCCAGGACCCCGGGATCATGACCTGAGCTGAAGTCAGACACTTCACCAACTGAGCCAAACAGGTACCCCTCTTTGAAGACTTTTAAAATACTGTTCTTAAGCCAGTGGAAGCGTGAGAGGGAAGGAAGATATAGGGAGGTCAGAATTAATACTTGGGTAATTCAATGTAAAACAAAATGAAACATATTTATGCTAGATTGGACTTTGTGTCTTACTATCTACACTTCTACCTTATTCTAGTGGCAACAGTTTTAACCACTGGGTCATTCCTACAGGGTTGAGTACCCTTTGTAGCTAGATACACTTGGGTATAAATCTCAGTTATGCTCTATGCCATGACTCATTATATTTGTAAAATGAAAGTGGCCTTGTGAGAACTAAAAGATAATACATGTAAAGCCCCCAACACTTAATATAGGCTCTATGAACAATGGATTGCTTCCACTTGAGTAATGCTTGAATTTTTCCAGAGCCCACAGCAAGGCATTTTTCCCCTTAACTTTGGCCAATTGATAATATCTAGGCAATAGTTTCCTTTTTTTTTAAATTTAACTTTTTGAGCCCCTTCACCTGTTTCTTCCACACCCACCTCTAGCCTTTGGCAACCACCAATCTGTTCTCTGTATCCATGAGCTTGTTTTGGTGTTATTGTTGTTTGTTTGTTTTTTTTTTTTAATGAGACAGATCACATTTGTCTTTCTCTGTCTGACTTAATTCACTTAGCATGATGTCCTTAAAGTCCATCCATGTTGTTGCAAATGGGAAGATTTCATCTCTCTTTTTATAGCTGAGTAATATTCCTGTGTGTGTGTGTGTGTGTGTGTGTGTGTGAGAGAGAGAGAGAAAGAGAGAGAGAGAGAGAGACGATTTCCTTATCCATTCATCCATTGATGGACACTTAGGTTGTTTCTATATCTTAGTTGTTATAAATAATGCTGCAGTGGACGTGGGGGTGCATTTATTTCTCTGAGTTAGGGTTTTCATTTTCTTTGGGTAAATACTCAGAAGCAGAATTACTAGATTATATGGTAATTCTATTTTTAATTTTCTAATGAACTTCCATACTATTTTCCATATTGGCTGCACCAGTTTGCACTCCTGCCAATAGCGCATAGGATTCCCTTTTCTCCACAGGCTTTGGTATTTCTTATCTTTTTTATTCTAACCATTTTAACAAGTGTGAGGTGATGTCTCATTGTGGTTTTGATTGCATTTCCCAGCTGATGAGTGATGTTGAGCATCTTTTCATGTGCCTCTTGGCCATTTGTGTATCTTCTTTGGAAAAACATCTATTCCGATCTTCTGTCCATTTTTAATTAGATTTTTGTGGAAATTTTCTGCTGTTGAGTTGTATGCATTCTTTATATATTTTGGATATTAACTCCTTATTGGATATATCATTTGCAGATATCTTCTCCCATTCAGTAGGTTGCTTTTTCAGTTTGTGCAGAAGTTTCTTTGTTTTTGTTTTTAGTTTGATGCATTCCCACTTGTTTATTTTTGGTTTTGTTGCTTTTACTTTTGATGTCAGATTGAAAAAAATCTCATCTCCAACTCCTCTGTCAGGGAGCTTATGATCTAAGTTTTCTTCCACGAATATTCTGGTTTCAGGTTTTATGTTCATCTTTAATTTTTGATTTAGTCCTTCAGCCACTAGATGGATTTAAGTACATTAACGGCTCTCCCCCCCCATACCCCTTAACTCTGCTTTTAAAAAATTATAAATGGTGGCTTAATTAAAGAAAGGGCCATTGAGGACCTAGAGTTCTGGAGTTATTCATAGGATGAATGTGTGACTTTTGTTTTTGGTATGAGTTAACAATACAAATGACCTTTGAGTTGGAACTATTCCTGGACTAGGTATAGGAGTGATTCAGTCTATGTCTTTGTAACAAAACTGGTAGGCAAAAAAGAACCAAACACCCATATTTACCTTAGTCTAAATAGAATCAATTAACAACAAGTCATCTGGTTATTTTAGCACTAGGTAGAAACATAGATGTTAAGTCATTTATGGTGATTCAGAGAAATTTTTAATTTTAATTATCTATTTAATCCTTTGGTGAACAAACTTATCTTTACTCTTTTTCCTTATTTTCCCTTGAAAATATATTTCTCTTCCTGGTTTGCATTCAGATGCTGCATTTCCTGGTTTGATAAAATCAGTGATGTTGACTTTTTTTTCTTTAAGTTTGGGTTACCAGATGTAGAGAAAATACAGCAAAGAGCAAAGAACCTCGATTTGGGGTAAAATCCAGCAGATTTTGATTCCTTGTCCTGTCTCTTGCTGGCTCTGGAATCCGGAAAATGACTTAACTCTTCTGAGCTTCAGTTTAATAAACTGTAAAAAGTAAGATAATAGTAACTTATGAAGTTGTTGGCAGGGTTAAGAGAAGTCCAGTTGACCCTTGAACAACATGGGTTTGAACTCTGTAGCACCACTGATGTGCAGATTTTTTAGAGTCAAGTACTGTAAATATAATTTCTCTTATGATTTTCTTAATACCATTTTCTTTTCTCTAGCCCACTTGATTGTGAGAATACACTGTATAACACATTTAACATGCAAAATATGTATCAATTGACTATGTTGTTGGTAAGGCTTCATATCAGCAATAGGCTCTTGGTAAAGTTTTGGGGGAGTCAAAAATTATACATGGGTTTGCAACCATGTGAGGTTGGTGCCTCTAGCCTCCAGCGTTGTTCAAGGATCATCTGTCATGGACAACTATGATGCCAACCAATTAATAGGAACCCGTTTCTTACGTGTTAGTTCTGTTTTTCTTCTGTGTGGGCAGACAGAGGTTCAGCTCCGTTTAGCTGCAGTATAAATGGATCATTAAAGTGAAGCAAATTTACAGCTAGTTCGTGTTTGTCATTCATGGATGAAGGAAATCAGAGAAGTAAAGTGTCTTATCTAAGAGCATATATTATTAGGCAAAAGAGAGATTAGAGTCCCTGTGTCCACCCCTTTCTCAAACTCAGACCGTGTCCTCTTATGGTATGGCTTGACCTGTAATCCAGTAAGCCTTCCTCTTGAATTCTGTAAAACACAGCAGCCACCTAAACAAACCTCCCAATCTAGTCACCAAAGGGACAGCAGCGAATAGGATCTCTATCTCCTTGGACATCGTATTTGTTTTAACTTGTTAATTAAGATAAGGTTATACTGTGTGTAATTGTTATGTCCTGGGGTTATCATAAAACCTTTTCATTCATATCTCTTCAGAAATTTAGAAGTACTCACCGTTTGGATGTCCTTTTGATATAGCATGCAATGGCACCCACTTACCAGGTTTGTGTCCAGGGAATGACTTGTGTAAAGGGTATGTGCATTTGAATTTGGATACTTGTTGGCAGATTTCCATCACTCCATAGGTGATGGGACCAACATGCACTCTCGTTAGCCATGTATAAGAGTGCCAGTTGCTCCCACGCTGCATGAACACAGGATTTGCTAACCTGGTAGATGAAAAATGTTCATCTTCTTAAGAACTCAGTGAGCCATTGGGATTTTCTCCTTCATTCTTCAGCCTGTCTTCCCTACTGTGTTTCTTTCCTATCTCTTTCTGTCCATCACTTGGTGTTTTTGGCTGAGATTTTAGATTGTTTAAAGTCCTTTATTGGGAAGAATCCACTGAAAAGGTGACTTAGAAGGACCAGAAGTTGAGACATTGACTGGAAATTGAATTCAAACAGGATGAGAAAAACCATGAATCACTCCCAAGAATTAGTCTATAGCAAAATACTGATTCAATGCACAGTCAACCTAAAGTTCTAGGTTTTTGGAGTGGGAATTTATGAGGTAAAGCCTTAGGGATATTGCTGAATTGATGACCTCTCGTCAGTTTGTTCTGTTGTGACCAATGAATGTCTCTTTGACCTCAAATGGCCTAGAGTTCATCTGTAGGATGTTTAGCACTATCAAGTCCACTAATACCCACTGTAGTCTGGAAGAGCTGTAGGTGGACAATTCAGCCTCACTGCTGAGTTAGGAAGGAAGTTGAAGATACCTTGGCCTCCTGGAAGCTTCCTCAAGACCAACATGCAATATCCTCAAGACCAATATCCTGATTATTTACAATCCCTCATGGTACCATAGAAGGCCAAGCCCATAATAAACATTTGTTCCTTGTCAGTTTAAAACTTGCTGTAAACTAAGTGGCTTTGGATTGAAGACCAAAACCCTGTGTCCTTTTTTATATCGTTAGACCACTCTGGTGTTCCGCCTTTGGCTGGAAAACCCCTGCCAGGCCTGCAGAGGCAACACTGAGTCGGCCCTCCTCTGCCCTCCACATGCCTTTGTCCTCCCTTTGTGTGCACTTTGCAAGAACTGTCCCTGCTCATTGAAAACAGTAGGGTCAAGGTCATTGACTCTTGTCTATATTTCTTCAGCAGGAACATTCATTCATTGTTTTAACACTTTTTTAGGCAGCACAGCATAGTGATGAAGTGCACGGGTTCTGCAGCCGCACTGCCTGGTTTTAAATCATGACTCTGCTGCTCAACCTGTTGCTTACCTGCTCTGTGCTTCAGTTTTGTCATCTGTAAATGAAGATAATTAAATATACATGCATACGTACACAGGTGGGCATGGGTATGTGTAGCTTACCAAAATGTCTGCCTTATCGTAGGTTATCTGTGTGCCTATTACCTTAAATCATACTTTTTTAAAAACTACAGACACACTAAGGTTAAGTGGAAAAATGCTTACTATGTGCAACTCTTGCAAACATTTCACATATATTACTTTCACTCACAATAACTCCATAGATATTATTATCCTCTTTTTATAAATGGAAGCTAAGGCACAGAGAGGTTAAATAAATTGTTCAAGGAACTTACCTACATCAGAAAACGGCCAAGTTGGGATTTGAAGTCAGTCTCCAGAGCCTGCGGTTACAACCACTGTGCTCTGCATGAAGTTTCTCTTCACAGAAAGTATAATCCAGTGGCTCTACCAGGCCGGCAGGGGTAGTGTAGCAGCTGCCCCAGCAACAGCAGTCACAGCAAGAATCCTTGCTGAGCCATGCCCACTACTCCCTGTGTCTTATAGGAGATGAGATCCTACGATCCTACAGATGAGG
The DNA here is from genome assembly GCF_011100685.1 of Canis lupus familiaris. NCBI lineage: Eukaryota > Metazoa > Chordata > Mammalia > Carnivora > Canidae > Canis > Canis lupus. The sequence goes on along the minus strand of NC_049222.1, from coordinate 93,217,678 downwards.
AAGCTGAGGGACACAGTGGCTGAGGCAGCTGTCACAGGACTGAGCCAATGTTTGAGCCAAAACTTGCCCGATTCCAGCATCCTTGGCCTTAAAACCATTCGCATGCCTCTCTCCTGATTTCTGTGTCCTGGACCAGGTGGCCAGAGTGTGTCAGGCAGGACAGCAATATAGCTTCAGTGGACTTGGAAGCTTTCTTCTTTCCTTCCACTCTTGGGTGTTCTCACTTGATTCTACCCAATTTTTTTTTAAAGTCCCAAAGAAGGTTAAAATACAAATTCTCCTGGGACATACCACAGAAACTGTAATAAAGGCTTGTTTTGTTTTGTTTTCATTGAATGTGAGTCAGTATAATGTTCCTCAATATGAATAAGTGTAGGGGTTGTCTTAAATCAAATATTGATTAAGCCAAGACCACAGTTTTGGATCTGCTGTGGGTTGTAGGCAAGAAACCAGGAATAAGGAGAAGTGTAGTGTTTTCTAGAAGAAGGTGAGAGCCCTGGGCCTCCATAGGAGGGAGGAGGCAGCCATGTAGATCATCTGTGCCACAGCTCTGCCTCCTGCCTGTTTCTGGAAGAGGCACACTGACCTAAATGGGGTGGCAATGAGAAGTTTGTATCCTGAAGCCCCTGGGAGCCCAGACAGGACACCTCCCACTGACACAGGACACAGGAGACCAAAGAGCAACATTCTTGAATCTAATACCCCGTAGGCCACAAACATGACACCTAAAGGGAGGTGCCACTTTGTCTAAGAAGAAATGTGCATCTTTTGATCACAAAAGAGTATGGATTTTTCCCTCTTCACTCCCTTATTAGTGAAGGTACCTGACAGTTTAATTTTGTGTTTTTAACATTTTTAGGTTTCGGCAATGTTCCTCTTCAATAATTCCCCAATAGTTTTGAAATAGTACTCTGTTTTCCTTTCCCCTGTAGTCATGTGTTGCTTGAATTCTTAAAGCTGAGATGGGAATACATAGTTTTGTATTATCTTTAAAATACAACCAGGCACTGGGCAGCCCTGGTGGCTCAGCGGTTTGCCATCGCCTTTAGTCCAGGGCCGATCCTGGAGACCCGGGATCGAGTCCCACATCAGCCTCCCTGCATGGAGCCTGCTTCTCCCTCTGCCTGTGTCTCTGCCTCTCTCTCTGCATCTCTCATTAATAAGTGAATAAAATCTTAAAAAAAAAAAGATACAAACAGGCACTGACACACATGGATACATATATTTGTTTTCTCTTAAACCTTTCATGAAGGGAAAAATATGCACTATTCAAGATTAGACTCTTCAGGCATTTTCATTTTTAATTTTGAGCTGAATGTATTAAAGTGAGCTATTTCATAGGTGATATCTGTCCCCTTTCTTTAATGGAGTGACGCATCCCCATAGAACTGTTGCATTGCACCGGTGGCAGACATGAATATTTGGTTATTAAGAGACATGAAAAACGAGCCCAGATCAAAATCTTTGGGAGCAGTCCATAAAAATAAAAGTAAAGCAAACATTTACATTTTGTTTAAAGTTAGTTGTGAGGGATAAGCCTTTCCACCAGCTTTTTTTTTCTTTTAATGTGGACATATGGATATAGATGGTTTTATCAAAATTAAGTCATTGGTAACTTCTTCTGAAGACTTGTCTATTTTATTTTCTTTCTGAGGAATGAAGACAGGCCTTTCAGGGTGAGGCCCTTTGGACTGGCAGGCTGCTGTGTGGGATTTGGCTGTGAAGTACTTGGGCTTTCTCAAAAGGAATACTAATGTATCTCTTTTGACCGTGGTTTTAAAAACATAGGACTTTATAAATATTGTGACATTTCATCGTGTTTTTTTGCATCATAGTCAAAGGCACTGTAGTTTTTCAAGGAACGCGATACAAGATTATAAGATCCTTGAGGAAAAGAACAAGTCTTTTTTATCTTTCCTCTCTGCATTGGAAACACACCCTATATATAGTTGATACTCAATATTTACTGAGGTGAATTCAATCTAAAATGCTTTTACTCAGACCCCTACTCTCCTCCCCTCTGGTAACCACCAGGTGGTTCTCTGTATTTAAGAGTCTGTTTTTTGTTTCTCTCAATTTTCCTTTGTTCATTTGTTTTGTTACTTAAATTCCACATAAGAGTGAAATCATATGGTATTTGTCTTTCACTGACTAACTTATTTCCCTGAGCATGATATGGTATAGCTCCATCCATGTCATTACAAATGGCAGGATTTCATTCTTTTTTATGGCTGAGTGATATCCTATTGTATATATTTACCACCTCTACTTTATCTATTCATGTCTCATTGGACACTTGGGCTGCTTCCATATTTTGGCTATTGTAAATAATGCTGTAGTAAACATAGGGGTGCAGGTATCTTTTTTAAAAAAAGATTTTATTTATTCATTTGAGACTTACCCGGAGAGAACAAGTTGGGGGAGCAGCAGAGAGAGGAGTAGCAGGCTCCTTGCTGAGCCAGGAGCCCAATGTGGGGCTCAATTCTAGGACCCCGGAGATCATGACCTGAGCTGAAGGCAGATGCTTAACCATCTGAGACACCCAGATGCCCCGCATGTATCTTTTTGAATTAATGTTTTTGTATTTTTTGGGTAAATACCCAGTAGTGGAATGTGGTAATTCTACTTTTAAGTTTTTGAGGATCCTCTATCCTGTTTTCCACAGTGGCTACACCAGTTTGCATTCCCACTAACAGTGCATGAAGGTTCCTTTTTTTTCCACATCTTCACCAACACCTGCTGTTTCTTGTGTTATTGATTTTAGCCATTCTGACAGGTGTGAGGTGATATCTCATTGTGGTTTTGATTTGCATTTCTCTGTGATTGTCTGTTGGCCATCTATATATGGTTTTTTTTGGAAAAATGTTCATTATGGTCCTCTGTTTTTTAATGAAATTAGTTTTTGGTGTTGTGTAAGTTCTTTATATATTTTGGATATTAATCCCAGCTCAGATAAGTAATTTGCAAATATCTTCTTCCATTCAGTAGGTTGTCTTTGTTTTGTTGATTTTTATCTTTGCTGTGTATCCTGTGAACTTTAATATCCTTTCAAATTTGGTGAAGGCATCTTGTTGAATCACTTCAGGACACACTTAAGATGGGCAAAGTAAGGAAGAATTGACCTTCTCTTTTGTTGGCCTTATTATTTCTCATTTCAGTGAGTACTAGTTGAGAATATTTCTTTTTCTTACCTTTCAACTCCCCTTTAATGAACCAACTGAATCACCAACTATTTATTAAGCATATGTTTTATGCAAATAATTGGGCTAAGGGCCTACAAAGGAAAATAAAACCTAATACTTGTTTCTAAAAGGAGGCAGGTCAATAAATTAATTATTGCAAGTGACCTGAGAAGAAGAATTTATCTATATGCCACTGACTTCTCTTTTATTATCTTCTCTTTGCCATACCCTATATCCTTACTCCCTTTGAGAAGTAGAATTCTTATAGGGCATGTGGGGAGAGGGGACATATCCAGACCTACCATGCTGTGACCAGACTTTGTCTAGCCAGTGAGCTGTGCTTCATGTGGCATTAACTAGTAGAGTTTCCTAGTGAGTGAATGTGCTGCAGGGTCTCTGTGCAGGTGATCTGAAGTTCATTGGTTGATTACAGGGCTGTAACTAACCATAACATAAAATGGACAGTGGTAAAACGGGACAAGCAGGGCCAAATAAATCTCTGGTGTGTTCAGGGGCCAGAGAGAACAAGTGTGTGTGTGTGTGTGTGTGTGTGTGTGTATTCGTGCATGTGTGTGGTGGGGGGGCAGAGAGAGAGAGAGAGGAGGAAGAAGGAGGAAGAAAGGGAAAGACTTCCTGGAGGAAATAGGCTTGGACTGTGTGACATGATTAGGACCTGCAGATCCATATCTCTTGTGTCACCTAGGCACATATGGATACTGCGTATTTCTGTATTTGGTGCTCAGTGAATATTCATCTCATATGTATGAATCCTGTGTTGTAGTAGGGTTTTTTTTTTCTTAAATTTCCTTTTGTTTTCTAACTTTCATGTGCCATCCTTTCGTGAGGGCCATGCTAATCTTCTCTCTATTGTTCCGTTTTAGCGTGTGTGCTGCCAAGGCGAGCATTGTTTTCTAACTTCTAATGTGATTGTCAGTATGACTGTCTATTCGGCTTTGTGAGGACAGAGTCCACATCCTGTGTGGGCTGTTCTTCTTCACGGTGGGGGGCTTGCCAACTGCTTCGCATGCTCTAAAGGATTTAGTTGGAGTATTTTCACCAGGAGAGTGAAGTTTTAGATCTATCTGGAAATTGCTGATTATTGTCCTGTTTTATTTATAAGGCTATCATCTCAGAATCCATTTTTCCTTTTCCTCTTTCATCTCAAAACTTTTTCTCATTTTCTACCAAACAGTGGTTCCGTAGAGTGGTAGCTGTGTGTATACTCAAGGCTCTCACGTGAAAGGACAATGCTCTTTTTGCCATGATAAGTGCAGAAGGAATAAAATATATGAATCCATAACCTAAATAAGGAATGACAACACATCAAAATATGTGATGTTTTTATAGCTATTCTAGCTCTGTATTCAGTCTGACAATAGTAAACCGAATATTTATTGTTGTTATCACTTAACAGTATTTTAGGTTTTCTCTTCTTTCCCTCCACTTAACATGGATTATTAGCTGCAAACTAGTATAACTATTGCTTTTTTTTTTCAATCTGAAAATTTGCCATGTCTTCATAGTCTGTCCAATTCAATTAAACAGTTACAAGTTGACGGCCAAGGGTGTGCAGAGCACTACATTGGAAGCTTGCAGAGTCCGTGAAGGTGAGGAGTGGAGAGTCCCTGTCTTCTCAGGACTCAACGACCCAGCGGGGAGGACATGTCCATAAATCATTCTGTTATCAGGCTGGACAGAATGCTACAACTGAAGAACAGCACAGCTCTGTGGGAGTTGAGGGAATACTCGGATAATCTACACAGAAGTTTCACCAAGTTCAAGAATTTCTTTGGTTAGTGAAGCTTTTCCACGGTGCCCAAAATCCCCACTGTGCGCAGTGCCAGGCACAGACTGTAGCGCCTCCCTAGACTGTGGGGAAAAATAGTGCACATGGGCAGTAAAAAAATCTAAAACTCACGAAAAGGATATGCAGTGGAAAGGGTGTCTGTCTTTTAACACAATCCATCACTTTTCCTCTCTGGAGACACCCACTTTTCATAATTTCCTGTGTGTGGTTAACTGTTAAAGATTTGTTGCTGACAGATTCTTTTGAAATTTCATTGACTTCAATCCAGTGTCAAAAACAGTCCACAAATGTGACAGATGCTGTGTTAAGTACCAAGACTAGGATTCTGGTCTCCTAGAGTGCACTGTCTGGTACACATAAAGATAGAAGTTGGACTATAACATGTTCAGCGATATGATGGAGATAAGGGGCAAGTGTTCTGGTAACTTAGGGAGGGGATAAATGACTTACCGCCTGAGAGTGGTGCTGGGGCAGCTTCACAGAGATCATGATCCTCCAGCTGGCACTTGGGGCTGCAGATCTCCCTGGACTGAGAGATAGGCAAGTAAATTCCTGGCCAGTAGAACCATATACTCAAAGAGAAGGCTGAAGATACAGGTTGAGTATATCAGTAGGGTTAGGATGTAGGATACGTTGTGGTAGAGATGTGTGGAGGTTGAGACCAAACTATTAGGGGCACCGAATTTCTCATCCTGCAGACTTTGGGTATCATCCCATGCAAGGGCAAAGGGAAGCAGTTGAAGGAATACAATCATAGTAGGGATATGATGCTTATCTGTCTTTCAAAAAGATAATTTTGGTGGTCCTCTGAAGGACGGAACGGACAGGGAAGGAGATAGAAGTGTGGGGATCGGTTGGGTTATAACTCCGGCTATAACCTGGCCAGGATGAAATGAGAAGGCTGCAATGCAGTGGGAATGGTGAGAAAGCAGACCTGAGTGATCTCACAGAAGGGCAAATGGCAGGCTCTGATGATGACAGGCATGGAGCAAGCATGCTCCCAGCATGGACTTGTGCACCTGCCAAGGGGCACTCATAGATGAGTTTGACACAGCCTTTGTCCTGAAGGAGCCAGCAGTCTAGTGAGAAACAGCATTCTCAGGATGCAGAGTAAGAAATGAGAAGAAAAGGCAACCCTGAGAAAACATCAGCTCTTAAATGGCAAGCATATCAAAAGCCCTCAGTGATAGAGAAAAAGTGATTGATGATGTGGTTTGGAATAGCAGAGTGGGGGGACTCTGAGTGAGGAGGAAGTACTCCTAAGTGTCTGACCACAGCAACTGAGAAGTCAAGTGGAGTGGAGGCTGAGAGAAAGAGAGCTCTGGCAGTGAGAAAGTCCGTGTTGACTCCTGAGGGCAGATAGGACTGACGTGATGAGGAAGGAGAGGTTGGAGGGAGAAGAGGTGATCAGACCGGATCCATTGGCTATAGTGTGGCATCACGGGAAGAAGTAGGGCTGGGCATTCCCTCTCTCCTTCTCCCACCAGAATGCTCCTCAGGGCACTCTGCGCCCCATGGTTGGTAGATGAGAGGCCAAATGTGGGAGCAGGATGGAAGGATGGCAGTCAGGGAAGATGGTGATGGAGGCAGGGGGAGGGAGAAGGTTCTCCAGAGCCACCACAGGGTGTCCGTTCCCAGCCCAACCTGGGCTGTGTCTGTCCACTGCCTTCGCAGGCAAGCTGTTTTCTTGGTGCTGTGGAGTGTCTAATTTTATGTATAAACCCAAATGAGCTCATTTTCTCTGGGCTTTTTAATTCCCTCAGGTAAGTTTCGCATCCCTTTGCTTGTAAAACTCGACAGTCACTTTTCCTTGCAGATGCAACCAACCCTGCCTGCATCTTCTTGACCCGCGCCAATGGGGATGCAAAAGGCATCTTTGCAGAGAGTGCGCTGTTGCATAGCATAGAAGATTCCTGTGTGTCGGCTGAGATGTACAGAGTAACGGCCAAAGTCCCGACGTGCTGTTCTGGAAATGGCATCCATCTACACAAGGGGGAAGCCGGGGAGTCTGTTAGGTCACCAGAGCCCGGAGCTTGAAAAGCAGCTTTAGTGTACAGCATGCTTCTGTTGTTTATAACTTTCTGTAATGTGTGATAACAAAGAGCAGTGTGTGGTAACAAAGAACACTCTGTTACCACGAGTTATTTTAACCACCAGCTTTCGGCTGCTCAGCCTTTTTTCCCCCTTCTTCCTCACAGCTCTGTTTCTGGCTCCATGTCTTTGTCACCCACTTCCACCTCCGCCCCAGCTGCTCCTCCTCGCCTCCTCGTGTGAAGTCCTTCCCCGTGGCTGTTTCTCCTCCACCACTGAGAACCTGCTGGAGGCTTCTGGCTTTTATAGCGCTAGCAGTTTGCCACTCTTTTCCCTCTTTGTGCACGTACGTTTCTCCCGAGGGTTCTTCACGGTCAGAGAACCCTGAGATGGAGTGCATTCCAGGGGCTCTTCTCTGTTTGAGGAAAGTCTTAGAATAGAGGGAGAGAAGGTGTGCGTGTGTGTGTGTGTGTGTGTGTGTATGTGTATACATATATCAGACAGAGAGAGAGAGAGAGAGAAGGATAGATCAGAGGTGTGGGCGGCTTCATAGTCATTTTCTCTCTCCCAGAAGACTCCTTGTGGGGTTTTTAATGCTACTAAGCCAAAAACACAGAATAGTCATTATTAAACTGGGACTGGAAAAGTTTGTCTTGTGTTGAAAGACCTGACCTCAGACTTTGAATAGCCCCCCAGCCCCTCGGGGCTCCACCTTGACCTCATGGAGAAAGGTGGGAGATCAGATGTGACCATGGTGTAAATGATGTGAACCCAGAAGGTGCAGCAGAGGTAGTGTCTTTCTCTAGAGGTAATTTCTACACGTATTGTCTCTTATTCTGGTGTGGAGTAGCATGTGATACCAGAAGTTGTTGATGTAGGCAAATGATACAGGAGACAGGGTCTATAGTAAGCTTTACTAATCATCTTGCCCAAATTTCAAGGCTGAGAGTGAATTTACAGCTCTCCCTACACTTCCTGCAGTGGATTTTTGTTTGTTTGGCTCACATTGTAGAACACATTGAAAATTTTGCTCAAATCCTTTTACTCTTGAACCTTGTTGTACATGTCTTCAATGGTATAAATCATACCATACCAAGAAAGAGTTTTTCAAAAATCTGAAGATTTCAATTAAAACATCCCTGTGGATTGGCTCTTTGGCTTTTGAAAAGCCAATCAACATCTCCATTGCTCATTTTCTTTACCTGTAAATGGGGAGTTGAGGAACTCTGATGTCTTATCCATTTCAAATATTCATTAGTAATAGGACAGAATCAGAGCTGGAAACTAGATTTCATTTAGCGTTTCAATTCCACGTGTTTGGTAGCTGGTGCCGAGAGGGCTGTGGTAAAGATGGTAGACTGTGGGGCTCCGTTGGAAAGAGTTGGGTATTCACTAGTGAGGTCTGCCTTGTGTGCAATAATTAGGGGTGTGGCATGTGGTGTTTGTTTTGTTGTTTTGTTTTTGCCATTCCTTCTCTAACCCTACTAGGAGGGACCAGGGCAGTTGTATTTTCATTTTGTGTGCACACACACATACACACACACACACGACCGTCATTTGAACCAAATTGTTGATAAAACCATCAACATGTGTTCTATTCCTTCTCCAGATCATTTAGCTTCAGCTAAATCAGATTTCTGTTCCCTGCTTCATGTCTTAAAACCAAAGGGAATAGAGAAAAGGGTTGTGTGGATGGCCCATTTTAAACACCATCACCACTTCAAGGGTGCCTGGGTAGCTCAGTTGGTTTGAGCATACGACTCTTGATCTCAGCTCAGGTCTTGATCCTCAGGAACATGAGTTTAGGCCCTGCATCGGGCTCCACATGGAGCTCCATGCCTATTTAAACAAAAATAAGGGGATCCCTGGGTGGTTCAGTGGTTTAGTGCCTGTCTTCGGCCCAGGGTGTGATCCTGGAGTCCTGGGATCGAGTTCCACATCAGGCTCCCTGCATGGAGCCTGCTTCTCCCTCTGCCTGTGTCTCTGCCTCTCTCTCTCTGTCTCTGTCTCTGTCTCTCTCATAAACAAATAAAAATAAAATCATAAAAAAATAAACATTACCACTTCAAACCCAGGTCTCCTAAAATCTTGGTCACTTGCAGAGCACAAGATACAAAATGATAGCCAGTTACCCATCTAATATAGTATAGCATTGAGTCCTGCAGTATAACTTTTTTATGATCATGGCCCTAGAATCAAAAAGGTATGGAGAATTGCACATGGGAAATTATACAAACTTTATCTTAAGTCTGTTTCAAAAGTGACTTTTTATGCTACTTTTTATAATTGCTGTAGAATGTTTGACAAAATTATGTTTTCAAAATATCCAGGTGAAGAATGGAAAGCTTAAAAACAGTGTTTTTAGAATGCTGATGGGAATGGGTGATGTTAATCAGATTTCAAGGTTCATCTTGACCTGCTGTCTCTCGGGACACTGATCAAAGTTTTGTGAATCCTTCTGATGCAGAGTTATTCATTAGAGTTCTCAGCACATAATTATGGACTGTCAGAAGATTTCGGTTTTGTGTAATAAATGAGTAGCATGCCTGCGGCTTGCTGAGGTGTTAGCTTAATAACCTCATAAGATAGGTTGTTTTTCTTCTCCCTCAAGACCTGAGCAGACTGGCTTATGTCCTGTCCCCCTCATCTCAATGGAGGTGTGCAGACTTAGATTTCTTTAAAAGTTTATTTAAAAAAAAAAAAGTTTATTTCTAAGAGGAAGAAACAAAGCTTCTTATTTTATTCCCTTTTCCTTTGTTCTTTCTTCTTTTGAATTGGAAGTGTAACGGATTTTGTTTTTATGCCTAAATCTTGGTACGGATGTATAACTTTTCCTTCTACCATGCATGGTTATATACAGTAAGATGTTAGTAAATCGGTGCTGATAAGCAGTGCCACATTTAAATTGCTGCCTGCATGATACTTTTACTTGGGGGATGCAATTATTTTGCTTGGTTTTGACAAGATGTCAACTGTGATATGCACAGAGCAGAAACATATCCTAAGACACTATAGTGCATTAGAAATCTTTCCAGAGGAAAACTCAAGTATGTGTCTGGGGCTCCCATTCCAACTCCATCCTTTGCCTTTGTATGTTTGTTTATATTTAGATTATTAGCTGATTATGAAGTGGCATTTAAGAAGCATGAATCATTCTATTTAGTGATCATAATTAACAGGGGTTTCTAGGAATATATTTCCTTCATTTTCAGTATAAAGAGATAGAGAGCAATTCATAATAAGTCATTCTACTGGCAATGGTGGTGGAGGTACTTTTTTATAATAGCTTCAAGAGGGAAATAGAGATGCCTAAATATCACAGGATTGTAGTGCACACCCACTGTGTGCTCTCACTGTTGAGAATACAGAGATGCATCAGATAGAGAGCCAGCCAGTGAAGAGTTGATAGTCTAGTTGGGGAAGTATATTAGTCCAGAGAGGCTAGTTGCTATAACAGACCCCCAAATCTCAATGAGCTTAGTTTTTCATTTCTAGTTTATTTCCATCTGGTTGGGGGCTTTCCATATGTTCCTGCGGGGACCCAGGCTCTATCTGCTTTGGCTCCATTATTCTGGAAGTGTTCTCTCCATTTAGCCGGATGGGGAGCTGAAAAAAAAGGAGATTACACATGGAAGTCTGATAACGGGAACATCCCTACCGTTCATACCTCATTGGCTAGAAAGGAGGAGGCACATGGCCAAATGTAGGTGCAAGGGAGACTGGGGAATGTAGTCTGATTTATGTAACAGCTGACATCCTCTGCCACCAGGGGCTTACTTGCTTACAGCAGTAATGTGCTGCAAAGTAGAGAGAGTTGACTGTGGTAAGGACAGAAGGGGCAAAGCCCTGCCTGGAGAAGCCTGGGAGAGAGGAACTAGATGCTTTAGAATATTTGAGAAGAAATCAAGCAGATCATGTTTATACCACTTGTGTCTGGCAATCGTGTTCCCATGCAGCATGGTGATCCTCAGTGCTGTTCTGGGATTTGAGTGTTTTGGACTGCATTGAATATGAAGCCCTCGTGTAACCCAGGCACAGCTCAGGAAACTGTGGTGGCCACTTGGTCTTGGAGCAGACTCTACCCTTATGACCAAGAGCCAGCAGGGCAAGGCTGCGAACATGTACCGCATGGTGAACACCCTACCTGTAGAAATCTGGTGGATTTGTGGGACTGCATGTGTACAGGGGCAGTGAATGGCAAACAGAACTATCTCACACTGTTATGGGGAAAGAGGTGTGAAGGGTGGATGGTGAAGTGTAAAAAAGATACAACAGAAGGTCTGTTTTGGGATGTCACTACTGGCCAGCCTTGTGCTGCATGTTCCTCACTTGATCTTTCTCAGCCTGGACATCCATAATAGATCTTTAATGCCTCTTAATTGCATCCTGTGGTGACTCCATGGGATTTCAGGTTTCAACTATGAGAGGTGTCTCATTTAGAGTCAAGATTAGAGTCAGAATTCTGAGGGGATGCCAAAAGCTCATTAATCCAGATACATAATATTTTAGTGTGATATTTAAAGTGATCAATATTAATACCCCAAAAATCCATTATGGATAAAATATAAAAATTTAAAATAGGACCAGGTCATTATTACTGGTTTTCCCTTTTGTTTCAGCTCCAGTATAGCTCAACACAGCACTGTTCACGATCTTGCCTTTATTTATAAATGCTCAAGAATGCAAGGATGTTGGAAAAATAAATGGGTAAACTAATAGATGAAGCATCTTGGAGTTGGAAGAAAGAATAGGATGGTTTGGGAATCATAGCACACAGTCACTGGCTGAATCATAAAGCCATGTTGTGTATACCCAGCATACCCAGAGTCATTGGGTCTTACAAGCCAGCAGATTCCTGCACAATTTTACAATGGTATTTTCCACACAGGTTGTTGTTTGTAGTCTTATGTGACTGTGCGTATTTTTCATTTTTTAGGGAGGAGAATATTCATAGTGTCCCCTCTTTTGAATAACTACCTTTTTTCTTTTTTTCTTCTCTTTTCTTTCCTTTTTAGGTGTTGTTTTTTTTTTTTTTTTTTTTGAGGCAGTGTTTATATTTGCCTATCATATTGAATTTCTCTTGTGTGTTGGGTGTTTTTAATTAACTAACTAATTAATTAATTAATTTAGAGAACAAATGAGCAAGGGAAGGGGAGCAGAGGCAGAATTTTAAGCAGACTCCACATGCAGCACAGAGCCCAACATGGGGCTCAATCTCATGACCCTGAGATCATGACCTGGCCCAAAACCAAGAGTTGGACACTTAACCAGCTGAGCCACCCAGGCACCCCACTGTGTTGGGTGTTTTTACTGACCACAGAAACCTTTTGAGGTAGTGGTTTGGTTTCTTTTTTTCCTTTTTTTTTTTTTTTTTTTAAGATTTATTTATTTATTCAGGAGAGACACAGAGAGAGGGACAGAGACATTGGCAGAGGGAGAAGCAGGCTCCCTACCAGGAGCCCAATTTGGGACTTGATCTCAGAACCCCAGGATCACGACCTAAGCCAAAGGCAGATGCTCAACTGTCGAGCCACCAAGCGTCCCTTTTTTTCTGTTTTTTGTTTTATCTCTTAGAGGTGGAATGGGAGGCTGACCCTGGCTGTGAATGGTAAAGCTAGTATTTCAGCCCACTTTTCTCTGGATCACTCCAGAGCCCAGGCCCTTCCCAGCACTGAAGACAAGTGTGGGGATAAAGGTTATTTTCCTGATAGTGACCTGAACTCAGTCTCCAATGCAGAGGAACAGAGTGAGGACTTTAAGGCTGCTGGGCCTCTGCTGGTTGAAGGAACTTCCCTGGAGAGGGAAACCCCACCCATGAAACAAGTTGCTCCAGGTTTGCAGGTATTTCTGGCTTGGGTAGCTTCCCTTTTTCTCTGTCTTCATTATGGTTTGCTCTTGTTGCAGGAGTTGAGGAATGCAAGCGCAGTGCAGGCATCGAGGCAGTCAACTTCTTACTCTGGCTTTGACAAGGACTTTAAGCTGGTCAAGCTCTCTGAGCTTCGATCTTTTCTTCTGTGAAGAGGGAATAATTCTGATACTTATCACTTACCACCTTTGTTGACTGTAGTTGAGAAGATACAAAGGAAAAGTATCTGCAAGTTATAAATATCACTGATGCAAAATTTAAAGTTTGGAATTTGTTTCAAAAGCAATTTGACCCTATTTTCAGGGGATCAAAGCAGGTAAAGACAAGCTGAAACCAAACTATAGTGGAAATGGATGTGAGAAAACCATCTTACTATGAATACCTTATTTGCATTAAATTCTTTTATGTTTGAACAGTTTGAGTATCACTTTAACAATTGAAAGGCTACAGTTTTAGCAAATAGCCTGGAATTTTTTTTTATTAAGAAATGGAAGCTTAATAGATTTTGAGGGGGAAGGGGGACATTTCAAACTTCAGATTTCTCTTATTTAGAACTTACAGTGATCTCTCTGAGCTCTAAAGTAGCTAAATACACTTTTAGTAGCTTCACTGAAAGAAAGTACAGCCTGGAGCCAAGAACTTTCATGCCAAACTTTAAGCTAGAGCAGATTTTTAAAATCATGTTAGAAACCTCTGAAAGAGGCTCATAATGAAAAACGCTGACCTATTCTTAACAGCAGGAATGGCAGTTACTCAATAATGGTTTCTGCACTGTATTACCCCAGCCTGGTTGGAAAGGATCTCTTGGTTGTGGTTGAAAGACGGGGCTGTAGATGAGACAGCCAGGTGTGTATGAAGCACCTGGTGGCAGACCTCTTCTGTTTCTCTTGAACTATTATTGGGGTCATGTAAATGTCCAGAGATCCCTGGACCGTGCAAGAAGAGCTGCATAGTTACAGAATCAAAATTTGGAAAGGAACATAGGTTGTGTGGATTAGTGGTTGCCAGACTAGGATCTGTTGAACCCAGGAGTTCTACAGAAGGTTGGGGCAGGGCAGGAGGGAATAGGGCTCTATAGAAACTGCTGGCTGAGTGGGGCCATGCAACTAAGGGGTGGGATGCTCCATACTCTCACTTCAGCCAAAGCACCTCTGCTTTTATAGATTACACATTGAGTTTGGTAAAAGATTATATTTTTTAAAAGGATTGCACTAAAAAAAAAAAAAAAAAAAGGATTGCACTGACAAAAATACTCTTAAGACTACTGATCTGTCTTAACTTTCTCTCAGGTCAGGAATTCCTGGACATGAGGTTACTCCTTCTCAATTTACCAGCTGCAGTCATAGGGAACCATATCAGTCAGGGTCCACTAAAGATACCAAATCACACCAGTCATTTTAACAGAGGGAATCCATTATATAGAATTGTTAGCTAGGTATTAGAAAAATGAAAAGGTGAAGAAGGAGAGGAAGTAGCCATCACCCCTTGAGATGGGAACAAAGGGAAGAGGTCAGAGTCATCGAAACTTAGGAGCTCAGAAAAAGATCCCAGGGAACTAGGAACCAGATCTCTGAGGGAGGGACTGTGCCAATGAGGCTGCATCTGAGGGCATTGGAAAAAGAACAAAGTGAAATCACTTGCTGATACCAAGATAGAGCACTGTTCCTGGGCGATGCTGAAAGGAACAGAAAAACATGGAAGGGGCACTTGGGTGGCTCAGTGGGTTAAATGTCTGCCTTCAGCTCAAGTCATGATCCCAGGGTCCTGGGACTGACTCCCAGTTCGGGCTTCCTGCTCAGTGGGGAGTCTGCTTCTCTCTCTCTCTTCCTCTCCTTCTCAAATAAATAAATAAATAAAATCTTTAAAAAAAAAAAAAAAGAACATGGAAGGAGTCAACCTTTCTGCCTCTTTTGGCTTTCCTCTCATGCTCTCTGTGGGCAGAGGCTAACAGGAACAGCCTGGTAGTGGAGTGTGACTGCAGATCCCAGCTCTAGTGTCATAGAGTGCAGCACGGAAGCTGAGATGCAGTAGCTTAATATCCAGCACAGGGACTCTTTTCCCCCTAGGTGTCCCCTGATATTGTTGAATGTACTTTAAACGAGAAACAAAGCAGCAGACAGGAAAACAAAAATCCTTTTCCTTTTGGAGGGAATTTATCTTCCTCCCTAAGTGTGCCAGGCACACTCAGTCCCTTTAGCCTGCCTCGAGGACATGTTGAATAGACACTTTGGTTGTCATCCTCTGGACACCTTCCAGTTTGTCAGTGTCTCTTTTAAATATAGTTCTCAATTTGTTGGCATCTACTGAAAGTCTTGAGACTGTGCATAGTTTTTGTCTTAGCAGTTCCAACTCTAGGAATTTATCCTTATGAATTTTTCATGGTCTGCATAGAAATTTAGCTAAAGGGGCATTAATTTCAAAGTTGCTGATAATTTTTTAAAAATTAGGAGAAACAAATGTTCAAGAAGAGATTGGTTGTACTGTGGAGTACTCAGCAGAAAGTATAAATGATGATGAAGAAAGTTTAACAATATGAAAGAAAGTCACATTATGTTTTTAGGTAAAAGAGGCAGGTCACAAAATGGCACACACAGCATCATTACATTGCTAAACAGACATTCGCGTTAAAAAAAAAAAAACATTGGGAGGGTACTAATATCCAACTTATGATTGGTTAATTTCCGATAGAGATGCAGTGGACAGCTTGATTTTTTTCTTTCTGTTTGTTTGTATTTTAAACATATTTTATAATTAAAGTATTTTCCTTTTGTAATAAGGCAAAAAATTAATTCAGTGCTGAGAATGAATCAGATCTAATGTGTCATCTGTCATCCTCATTGTGTGTCAACTACATTTTTTCATAAATGTATCTTTTATATCTTTACTGAGAAATTGCATTGGTGGAAAGATTGCTGGAGCAACCAGGAAACTATTAGCTGCCCTCCAACTATGTGACTTTGAGCAAGTGTCTTAAACAAGAACTTAAGTTTCTGTATCTGGAAAATCCAAAAGATTGCAGTAGATGATCCTCTTAGACTGGCTTTAACTGTAGATTCTGTAGTTTGCTGAAAATGTGTCATGTCCAAATGGAGGCATAATCCCATCTACTGAGGTGTCATGGTTGCTTTGTAGATGACACAGGCTGAGACCAGGTGCCTGAAATATAACTGGGTTCAATGTTGATGATTTAAAGAAATGCCATCTAAGAAGAGGTCTTGGTACAGGGCTAGAGCCTCAAACAGCTCTTCATGGTGATGGCATTTACGAAGTAATGGAATCAGGAAAAAAAACCCACAAACAAATCTATGTTGTAATAAGGGATCACTTTATAAAATATAGAGCCACAAGAGAATATAATCCAGTTGGGTAGAACCTCCAAATCTGACAAAAGAGGGAGAGAGTTTAAAGATTGACAGCTGAAGAGAGATGGAGAACAGGGATGTGGCTAAATCTCTCAAGATTGTGGGGTTTGACAACATCAGCGTTCTAGAAAGCACTATCAGGAGGAATATATCAGTGTGTTCAGAAGTATATGAACCACAAAAGGCTAAGAAAATCAGTGTTCGGAAAAGATAACAAAATTCCTAGAATTTCTGAGACAAAGTCCAAATGATGAGGATACCAAATCATGGCTTTGGTGGGACACTATTTCAACCTGAAATCAAAGCATGGTTTGGGGACCCACTCCTTTAGAGTCTTCCTGGTTTGCAACATTGACCATCCCCAGCCTGGGTATAGCTTGACAGGTGAATTAGCAAGAAGACTCTAACGCCCTGGGGTTGAGGAGGAAGGAGGAACCAGCCAACTAGAAGGGAGGTGGAGACAGAAATGCCAGACAGATTTATGTAAATAAAACTGGTAACCTGTACCTCGGCTCTAGATTTGTATAATGGGATTCTACGAGTTACTTTTTCAGTGACTATTTTAAGCAGGTATTTCTGTCCTTAACCACATCCGACACACACATTACCAATCACTAAGCACCTCCTGTACATCAGGTGCTGCTCTGTATGCTTTGCACCTTTTCATTTATTGAAACTCCCCATTTATTCTGTAAGGCCGATGCTTATTATTATTCCCATATCAGAGAATAAGAAACTAAAGTAGAAGTTAAGTCCTTGGTGGAGCAAGGACTTGAATCTAGGCAGCCTGATGCTGTGATTTACACTCTCAGCCGAACACCATGTTGTCTTTTCCTGTAGCTGGTATGTCTTGGTCATGGTTGGGGAAGAGTGCTGTATTACCCAGTGGGGACCATCCTGAGTTTCCCCTTTGTGGCTGTGTATTGTATTTGTCCTTCTTGTCATGCCATGAGAGTCTATTAGCTCTTTAAGCCTGGGAGTGGGGATGCAGGCTCCTTTTATTAGTGAACCCCGAAGTATGGTTGCCCATGAATGCTTTAGAATGACCGGAGTGCTTACTGAAAATTCTGGGCCCCCTCCAAGATTGTCGAATCGGAAACTTGTGAGGTGAGACCTGACATTCAGGAGGTGTAACAAATTCCCAGGTGATTTGGGAATACACTGAGGTTTGAGGACCAGTGCTTTAAGCATCCTGTATTTTAGATGAATGTTACCCATCCATGCTCTCATGCAGGCCCAACTGTAGTGATCATTCTTGTAAATCATTGCAGATAAAGACAGATATCTCTGTCTCCTCTGTACTATAGAAGTCAGGTGGTAGGTATTAGAGGAACAGGTGTGCAGCACAAATGTAGTGGTTGCAAGGTTATAAAGCTGGTTTCCAATTTGAGATTGGCAGCCATTTAAAAGAGGGAGAGAGGTAGGTACTTAAGGGGCCAAATTTGAAAAAAAAAACAAAGCAATAAACACAAGCAAAGAAGGATCATAACTACATACATCACGCTCTATGACTAAAGCATATACTTTTACTTAAGAGTTATTTTACTACTAATTTGAGCTTTCAGTTCTATTTGGGGCTATAATGTGAACTATGAAATGATGAATGTGGCTTCATTAGGCTGCTTGTGTACATCACAGGATTCTCTTTTTGAGCTCACTCCACTTTTATAGAAGAAGAAAACTAAACAATCACCATACCAGCACAATAATATAACAAGAGGGGACAGTCCTGTCTAGAAAGCAAGATCTCTGTAATGTGTGAAATCTCCATAATAAGCAGGATGGCATAAAAAAAAAGTTCATACTTGGCTAGACTTCTCAGTATATTGTAAAGAGAAAAAAAAGTTATGTATTATTTACAGTGAGTGTATTTCATACATTAGAACTAAATCTTGATAGCTCAGTAATGGCTAATTAAAATGTCCTTCTAAGTTTTATGGAAAACTCTTCCTGCTTCCTGAAAGTTAATCCATTATTGCCCAAATGTTACTGATGGATTAAAGACACTCCACTATCATGGAAGAATGGGCCCGCCATGTAACTGTACCTACTCTCCATGTGGGAACATTGCATTTGGTCCTCATGTACTTACCAACTAAAGACTTCATAGCTTGGCTCTTTTCATAACAGACCAGATGTTGCAGTGGTTGTGACTAGCACAGAGGGTCCATCTTTGAGGGATCTGAGTTGCATGTGAGCCCGTGTTCAGAAAACAGTCAAGCCTGAATATTGTGATCAAGGTGAATTCTAATAGAGAAGATGAGTAGCTTGAAAGCCTGTCCATGGAGTAAAGAAGCATGGAGAGAGGCTCAGAATGGGAAGTAAAGGATGAGGGGACTATTTACATGATGAGAGAAAGCATCCCTGCCCAGCCTTGCCTGGCCTTCTCTAGCATCTGAGAGGATGGGGTGACCTAGCTAGTGGGTAGATATTGAGCTCCATCCTTTATGTTGCAAGACCTGTTGGCTTCATTCCCTGGCCAAAGGGATGTTACCAAGGCAGGTAAATGCGACCTATTGCTTTTGCTCTTCAGGTGTGTTTCTTGATCTTGTATTACCTCTTTCTCTGGGATGGATGAGTTCATGTGGCTTTTATGAAACTCCCAGGATGACTCTTAAAAAGATATGTTTAAGAAAGAACTTTAAAAATAATAAAGCCAACTTAATAATTTTGCCAAGGAATAAAAATGCCAAATTAGAAATTCTGGATTGCAAGGTGTATGGCAAAGGGAAGAGTGAATTTTACTGGCTCTAGCTGTCCTGGGAGCAGATATGTAGTAGGAGCTTCTAAAAGGTAACCGTATTGGCAGCTGTCTCTTAAGCTTGTGGCACAGTACTGTGTTCCTTAACACTTTACAGATACACATGTACTCCTTTTAAAAGTCAAAATGTGAGGTCCAAGACAGGAAGCAAACTTTGGTAGAGACTTCAGAGTCATGGATAGATGAAAAATAGCTCATTTCAAACCCTTATTCTTAATCTTTTTTTTTTTTTTAAGATTTTATTTATTCATGAGAGACACCAGAGAGAGAGAGAGAGAGAGAGAGAGGCAGAGGGAGAAGCAGGCTCCATGCAGGGAGCCCGATGTGGGACTCAATCCCAGGTCTCCAGGATCAGGCCTTGGGCTGAAAACGGCGCTAAACCGCTGAGCCCCCCAGGCTGCCCTCAGACCCTTATTCTGAATCAATCACAGTACACAGTGTTGGCAGAGCTAGTATGGTTTGGTTTGAGGACAGTTAATGGATACTGCTTCTGTTTCTCCTCAGACCATTTCTGGACTGTTTAACGGGTTTTTCTGCACCTTGAAGAAAAAAACTGCAAGATTTTGATTAAAGACGAGTACTTATGACTTTATTTCCTTATTCACATTGGCCCAGTGGTTACATAGATATCTGCCAGGAATATTTCCCATCACATTGTACCTTTGAAATGTACCCATAGGCGTTTGAAGCCCTTGCCTCCCTGTGATGCATTGTCTTCTGATTGAAATTCAAGGAATGCTTTGTGACAATTGCTAATTCCTGAGTGGGAGCTTTTGGTGTATTAGCAATGCTTTGAAATTGAAAGGCCTTACAGATCTCTTTGCATAATATTGGTCAAAGCATCACAAGCCAGTTTTATGGGAAGAAAAAAGATCCCAGTGGTGAAAAGAAAAAATAATGACAAAGATAGCTGTTTCTTGTGAGTGTACATGTGCATATTTCTGAGTGCTAAAGTACAGATACATAAAGCAGGGGATGTTTAGCCTAGCTGCCATGTTGTGAGGCTCTTCCCTACCTTAGCAGGGCTTCTCTGGCTGGCCCATAAAGGAACTGTGAAAAGCTTCCTAGTAAATAATTGGAGACTCACTGGCACCAGATTAATTAGTTGATTACTTCATTGTTTAAATATTTGAGTGCTTATTACTTGCTTTGGAGTACAAAAAGATTGAATATTTGGTACAGAATAAAAACTCCACCCATACTCTTTCACCTGAGTGGGTGAGCATTTGTGTACTCGTGCACGTGTGCGCGCACATACACACACGTGCTTACAAAGTTACCACCACCTCCTTTGGGGGCTTTTTTGGTCCCAAAGGGTTTAGAGAGAGTGTTGTATCTGGGGACATAGTCGTTGGTATCTGAGAGATCTTATTTAACAAACAGAATTTCCCAAGAATAGTCCTTATTTTTCAGTTTGTTCATTATTCTTCCCTGGAGCAAATCTGAACTTATCCTGAGTCATTATCCATTAAATGTTATACTCAAGAGAGAAGAATTCAGCACAGAATGGATCTGTATAGAACCTTCTTATAATGAGGGGGTTAGCTAACTGAAGAATCTGAAGCACTTTTCTCTAAAGCTGTCTCAACTATGAAATCTCAACTCAGCAGAGACAGTAAGGACAGAATTAAGATCCAATATGTAAATTGTATGTACATACAGAATACTCTGGTATACACACACACACACACACACACACACACACACAGATACAACATTTTGAGTCAGATATAATCACTTGAGTATCTTGATTACAGATAAATGCAGACTGGGCCAGCTGGCCAGTGGCTGAAATGGCTGCCTGTGTGCCCTGGTGCCATGTTCCCTGGGTCCCTTCCTGGATTCAGCAGGGATGTCACCCATGGTTGGAGCATGTCACCCATGGGCTTCCCCTCCCAAGTGGGAATGTTCAGAGTTCCACCGCACGCTGGAAAAGTAGTGTCCTTGGGGGTGGGTTTGTCTTTTAAAATCTACTGTGGTATTTTAGAACAATCCCCAAATCTTTCATAAAAGAGATTTGGCAAAATAGCAAAACAGCTATAAAAGGCTCTTGAGTAAATTTAATGGCTTAATTTCCCTATAAGTATGCACTGTAGACCAGAAAGCACCCCTCCACACACACTTTCATTTTAGGGCACCTCTGAAGTAGGCATACAGTGGCTAAATAAATAAATAAATAAATAAAACCAAAACCAAAAACCTTTTGATGTGCTGGGGAAAAAAATAGCTTTGTATTTGACAGATAAGTTAAAAAGAAACTTTAGGTTTTCCAGACAGTAAGTATCTGTGAAAGCCATTGTGGATGGTTAGACACTCAGGGGCTGGGCCTTCAGTGAGCTTGTAGGACCACTCACATCTAAATCTATTAATGATTTCTATATGTAAATATCTTATCTCTAATCCTGCTCTCCCCTAGGGATAACTGGAAGGTTTATGAGCCTGGGGTTTAGAATGGCTGAGGAGCTGATCCAAAAGCTTAGCTACAAGCTAGGGAGCCTCTCCAGTGGCTTTAGGTCTGGAGGCTGCAAGGGGACCCAAAGGAGCAACCTGCAAGTCTCAAAATCTGGAAGGTGAGGGTGCCAATTAATTCCTCAACCATAAAGTTTTAGAGCTGGCCGGTATCTTAGAAATCTACTCTGCTCAGCAAGTTCCTACATATCCAACAAGGCATTTTTATTGAGCCTTATCCGAGGCCCTCAAGGCTTTATAAAACTATGAGTTTTATAGTATTTCTGCTAATCCCATACATTTATTGGAACTAACTCATTGGTTGGACCTGAACAAGCCATTTATTTTTCTGGGCCTTAGTTCTCTATGAGTGAGACAAGGGGGTTGGATTATAGATGATTTCTAAAATCCCTATTTCCATGTTCTTTAATCAATGGTCAGATCTGATTTATTGGTCAAAGCTACATGGAGGAGAGAAATGGAACAGACTTATTTCTCACACATACACACAGCAAAAAACCCCAAAAACCTCTAGTCAAGAAAGAAATCACTCCTTTTGACGGCACTGTCTTTCAAGACTTCTCCATGTGACTGTTCTGCCTCCTTCCGTGGTCTCCTGGCAGCAGCTGTAAGCACATGGGAATGTCTTGATGGGACATTGGGAATGTAACAACAGATGGGAATGTCTCTTTTGAAATTCTTGTGCTTGGAGGCCAGGATTTCCTCCAGTATTTATTATTTTGTTTCTGCTTATGCAGATTAGACTTGGTCATTGTAAACAAATTGGAAAGTACAGAAAAATATAAAGGAGGAAAGATTATAAATTCACCATTCAAACACTTGAACAGTTTTTTGATATCATATTAGTCTTTTTTATTTTATATATACATATATACATATATATGTATATATATGTGTGTGTGTGTATATATATATATATATATATATATATATATACACATATATGTTTCTTTGCCTTTTTTTTCTTTTGTGATCCAGAAGTTACAAATCCTATTTTTAGGTTAAGATTAATTTTATAATTAAATAGTGTACAAATTCTTCCCCAGTTGTCAAAATCATGAATACTCTGTTGATTTTCTCCACTTGTATAAGGTAAGAAATGTAGCATCTTTTGAACAACTTCCTTGCAACTGGAAATTTTGAATTTGATCATTATCATAATTTGGAAATGACCGTTTTGTTACATTTTGCATTTTTAATTCAAAAGCAATTTTAAGAATTTGTTTCATTGCTGTGCAATCTTATAAATGGCATTTAATTTTAATTATGGAACATTTAGTTTCTGAGCTCATGCTTACTACCAGCCCTTTTGTGCTAAGACTTCTCCATCCTTGAGCTCTTTGTTTCAAGTCCTTTCTTTACCAGCTGGTGGTATTTTGAACACTCTTTTCATGAAGAATATGTAGCATAATGCTTTCTGACTTCAGACACTCTGAGGATTTTTCCTGTTATCTTTACTCAACAGTGATAACTTTACAGGATACTATGATAACATCATAATCTTTTTCTTTCAAAGCTCAGTGGTTGTTGCTTCA
This sequence comes from Canis lupus familiaris, assembly GCF_011100685.1. NCBI lineage: Eukaryota > Metazoa > Chordata > Mammalia > Carnivora > Canidae > Canis > Canis lupus. Next base: position 93,194,665 of record NC_049222.1, on the reverse strand, counting down.
TTTTATTTCCAATTATCAATATTGTGGAGGAGAAGTCTGGGATCAATCTATCTTTGCTAGTACTTTTTATTTCTTGCTTTGATGCTTATATTGTTGGCTTTTTTCCCTCAAAATGAGACATTATTAATTTGTGTTTTCACCTGGAATCCAACCTGCTATTCTGTCTTAATTGTGACTTTAAGTTTGGCAAGTCTGTTTTCCATCTCTGTACTATTCTTTTTTTTTTTTTTAAGATTTTATTTATTTGAGGTTGTGGGGTGGGGGAGAATAAATAGGGGGTGGGGCAGAGAGAGAGAGTGACAAGCAGATTCTGCACTGAGTGGGGAGCCTGATATAGGGCTCAATCCTAGGACTTTGAGATAATCACCTGAGCCAAGGTCAGATACTCAACTGACTGAGCCACCCAGGGCCCTTCCATTTCTGTCTTGTTCTTGGCAGTTCTCTCTTCGTGCACCTTTACAGTTTCATATGGAAAGTGCCTATTTGAATCTCTGAAAAGACATATTGGAAATTCTCAAAAATATCCTTCTGGTTCTCCAAGTAAAACTATTTTGTAGGCATGCTTTGACTCTGAGCTTTCACAGCTATTTCCTTCTTTTGACAATATCGTTTTACAGCATTTTTTAAAATCTTTTCCTGTGTTCTGTGCTTTTTCCCTCATTGTTCAGTCCTATACAGGAGCTGCCATGTTTATGCAAAATAAAGTGCTGAGACAGTGCATCAGGCAGGGTTTGGCCAGGAGGCAAACCTCCCCAGGAATTTGAAGAGATATAATTTAATGTAAAGTATTACTAACCAGTTAAAGGTGATAAGTACCAAAAAAGGTAAAAGAGGTTTCTAAAGAACACATGAATAGCAAAGGCAGGGAGTGGTCCTCTCCTCCAGGGCTGAGGGGCTGGGTGAGGAGGGAGCTAGAATTTGGAAGAGGGATCCCCTATCGTCCCAGGAGGTTGAGAATTAGACCTTACTAGGAAGGCCAGGCTTGCTGCTGGCTGTGGTAGATGAGCTCACTGGGGTGCTGGCTGACCAGAGGTGTCCATATGAAGCCCCTGCCAGAAGCTGGAGTCCTGGAGAAGTTCACTGGAAAGGATGTACCAGTGGGCCTGCCACACGTGGCTGTGGCAATTCACTAAGAGCTAGAAAAGCACACCAGAACTAGGATGACAGCCCTTTTTTCACTATGTCAGTCCCTCTAGCTTTTCCTGTTGGCAAGGCCTAATATTATACCAGCTGGCAAAGGAGAAATTTACAGGGTCCAGCTCTGGTATCACAAAGCAGAGTAAAGAAAGGTAGATTGGAGTTGACAGCCAGGAAACTGGTAACTGGCACAGATGAGTTCTCTGAGGATCAGGTAAAAGAAGGGAGGCATGGTTTTAGTATTGTTTTATATTACCTGGTCAGAAATCTAGCAGCCTGGACTAGCAGGGAGAGAGCTAGAGCCATAGTGTTGGTGGCAAGAAGCTTCAACTTTGGGCTGATGAACTTCTAGTTCATTCTTCTTGGACAGCCCGGAGAGGGCTGGGATAGTGCCCTTGCTCTGCAAATGGCGCACACATCAGCATTGAGGGCAGACTGCGAGCATCCACTCCAAAGGGTTTCCCAGCCAGGAGGCCTCCCTGCCTGGATGCTTCTGAGCCCCCCACCTCCCCCTGCTGGGGGCTCAGAGAGGTTCCCAACTGCCCCACAATTATGGGTGCTAAAGAGCTTCTGCTGGAGCCTCTTCCACTGCTGGCCTGGGAGTTGTATATATATGGTCAACCTTCCCTATAGACAAGTACTAGTTGCTCTTTTGTTAAATAGAAATGCCTTGAAATTTCTGGTGTATGAATGCTATTCCTTCTAACTTCCTTATAGGAATTAACTTTTCCCCATTTTTAATATTCTTTGGGTCACTTTAATGAGATTATGGAAGGAAGCAGAGTTTTATGTGCTTACTTAATACACTGGGAAGTCTCATTTCTAAATGTACCACAAATCTATTTTCCCAAATTTGTTTTAACTTTATATTAAAAAGTCCAGTCTTCTTAGTGTGTATTGTCTATGCTCTTTCTAATTGAATTAAGAACTGTATGATGCCATCTCAGGGCTATAAATATGCTGTATGTTTTAACTGTTTAATTTTTATGAGTGCCATCTATATATGCAGTGTAGCCAATCTAGCATCTTATTTTTTTATTTTTATTTATTTATTCATGACAGACACACAGAGGAGAGAGAGAGAGAGAGAGGGGCAGAGACACAGGCAGAGGGAGAAGCAGGCTCCCTGCAGGGAGCCCGACCTGGGACTCGATCCCGGGTCTCCAGGATCACACCCCTGGCCGAAGGCAGCGCTAAACCGCTGGGCCACTGGGACTGCCCCAATCTAGCATCTTAAATAGAACTCTTCACCTGTAATATTCTATGCTTGTCAGTTAGCTAATTAGCATCACACTGACTTGTGGATTTAGAAACATTTGGGTTCTGCTACTTCATTTTTTTCTGGCCTGTAGGAAATGTATAAGGCTAATACAGAGAGTTTTCTATTTTAGTAAGCTTGTTTACTAATTGGTAGAACATGAGATTTGTGTTACTTAATACATTAAGGCAGAGGAGTTGGGAATTTGTATAAAACAAACAAATTTGATATTAAATTTTTAAAAATGACAGAGAATTTCTCACTTTGGCTATTGTAGAGTATTGGTATGAAAAGATTCAAAAGCAGTAAAATAAAAAGTGAAGAGCTTTAAATAGCATGTGGAAATAAAACAAACATTATAATACTTAGAAAATAAGCCATTCCACTTGCCCTTGACTCCAGTGTCTCCTGATGTTTCATTTTCTGTCTGGGCCATATTGCTGGTCCAACTGCAGCCTGTGGAAAGGGATCAGCTGAGAGTCAGAGGACACCTCTGTCTCTGGGAAGGGCTGGTTTGCAAATTCCAAGTCTGGGTAGCTTCTGGGGAAAAAACAAATCCAGACTTACAAGAAGAAAGAAGAGCCAGCTCTGCATTTTGTTGGAAATAAATCCATTACCTTTTTGTAATTTCCAGAATCAAACTTTTTTCCTCTTCTAAAAAATTAGGAACAGTACCAGTTTTAATCCTCAGGTATCTCTTCTCTGCTCCCAGACACTGGATAGTGGTGCCCCACCAGTCACTTCCACAGGTGCAGCTCCCTGGGGGTTTAGGACCCTTCTGCACCGGGATAGTAGGATCCAGTTACTATGACTACATGCTCTCTTGCTTTTTTTTTCCCCCCCTTCTAAATTAGTCTTCAATTTCACAGTTTGAAACCCATTTCCCTCTCTGATGAAATGGAAATGAAACAGGAATTAAGTAGTTGCCTTTCTGCCTTTGGTTAATATTTTTTTTAATTTATTTTTTATTGGTGTTCAATTTACTAACATACAGAATAACCCCCCATGCCCGTCACCCATTCACTTTGGTTAATTTTTATACATCTCTGAGTAGAGGGTCTAGAACTGAGGGCTGGTAGGAACGGGATGAGCTAAATGGATGTGGATCTTGCATCACCCATATTATAAATCCAATAGATATATTTTCTGAAATATAAATTAGCAGCACAGAAAATACGACAGTCAAGGAAAACCTTGAACTAATATATAAATTTTATGTAAGTATTATCTCTGCTTTACTGAATAAAAGCTTTAAATTTTTGATAGTCACATCTTTCAATCACTTACACTATTTGTGGATTTTTATCTTATTTAAGAAGGCCTTCCTCATCCTAATATTAAAAGAATTCTCTGATGTGTCCTTCTACTACTTGTTTAATTTTTCTCCTTAATTTGTCTCTTTATTTTTTGTAGAATTTATTTCTGTGTATCATATATGAGGTACAAATCTATTTTTTCTTCAATAAATGTCAGTTGACTTGGCATCATTAAATAAAGTCTGTTCTTTTCCTACTGAGATAATATGCTACCTTTAGCATAAACTATATTCTGATTTTTGCTTTATTCCATTATTTGGTTTTCTCTTCTGTCTCTGTGGCTTATTTTTCAATTATTGAGTCTCTACATTTCAGAGTTTATAAGAAATGTCTTATAGCTCTAAAATATGTTTTGACATCTGGACAAGATGTTTTTTCTCCTTATTAGTCCTTCTCAAAATTTTGTTGATCTTACAGATTTTTTTTTAGCAGAGTCAATTTAATAAGTTCCATAAAAAAATCTTGTGATTTTGATAGGAATCACATTCATTTCACAGATTAATATTGAGTCTCACCATCCAGTTTGTGATATTTTGCTATTTAGGCCTTTCTTTATGTATTGCATTACATTTTTATGACTTTCTTTTGCATATTTGTTTCACTTCTATCAATAGGTTTATTACTGGATATTGGACACACACACACACATACACACACACATTCATTCTGAATACATTCACCTTCCGATTGGTTGGTTGTGAGTAGAAAATTTTTTCCTATGATGATCTTGGATCTGACCAACCCATTGCCTTATTTGCCTTAATACTTCTTTTCAGTTGATTGTCCTAGATTTTACTATGCATTCTTTTGTAATGTTTGTGCCTCCTTTGTTCTCTGGTTTAGTTGCCTTATTCAAGATCTTTGATACATTGTTGAGATCTTAGTGGTGAGATAATAGCAAATATGCTTGTCTTGCTTCTCATTTCAGTGAATATGCTTTTGCCACAATGCCGTTTTTAGAATTATTTTTTTAATCATGAACTGGGGTTGAATCTTACCTAGAGCTTTTTTAACCTCAATCAAGACAATCGTCTGGTTGGATTTCTGACTCTCTTAATGTACTGAATTACACGGCTAGGTTTCCAGATGTCTAATCATCATTCATTCCTGGAGTAAACCATTTGTGGTGGTAGGATTTGGTTTTCAATAATATTGTGCTTTCCACATGAACAGGTCAAGTATATCCCCCTCTTTCTACTATAATTTGTTACATACGTCTAAAAGTCTCTTCCACACTGTCTGAGTTATCCATTATATTGCATGTTTTATAAGAGTTTAGAATTTCAGTAAGTAGGGAATAAAGAAGAAGGAGAAGTTAGAATAAGAAATGACTGGTCTCATACATTTTGCTCCTGGGAATATGGTAAAACATACATGTCGCATTCCTAGACAGACCTAAGATGGTGTTGGCTCAGATATAATTTTTTTGTGTGTGCATTGTGTTTTCCAGAAATGGAACTCAGTTTCTTAATCATCCGTATGTTAATCTGGTGAGATAAGGATTTAAGTGACGTAAATGAGTTTATTTCCAGTGCTTAGGCAACATAACAATAAGAATTTGTGTCACTTGTACACTAGACTTACTGTACACGTGGCATTCTTAACATACGCCAGCTAAATTAATCTTCCCAGCAGTGATGGGAGCAGACAGAGGCGTTGTTGTTAACCCTGTTTTGTGGGAATGGGACAGGTCCGGAAAAGATAAATGGCACACCCGAGGTCACAGGACAAGTAAGTGAACTAGTTAAGACTACACCCCAAGTCTTCTTAATCTTAATCCAGGATTCATTCCATTCCTGTCTTGGAATTTTTAATGATGAAAAGTCGACCCACTGAGTGGCAGAAACTGGCACAAAAGCAAAACAAGTTGAGAACACATTCTTTCCCTTTCACTGCTCTCCTTCTCCGGCCAGGAGTTCCAGTATGAGGAAACTAGCGAGGACTCCTCAAGGAACACCTCCTCCAGCATCATGAAGATTTTTGTCTTTAACTGCCTTTTTTTTTTTTTTGTCTCCTAAGTGAAGGTGTTCGCTAAGCCATAGGGGCCACATATCATTTGTGGCACTCCATTGGATCAAAGAACACACAGTCCTGGGCAGACAGTGTTAGCCTGGCTACTTCGTGTGGGAAGGCAAGGATGGAACTCAGCGTGCACGTTGTGGGAGGGACAGGGAGGGGTCGTGGGACAGCCAGGGAAGTGAGGACTGGGAGGGCTCAACAGCCTTCCCCACCGCTCATGCCCCTTATCTTTACACCTGCATTCAAGCAGTTCAGCTGTCCCAGGCCGAGGTGTCTGTCTTGGGATACCCCGATCTTTGATAAACCGAAGTGAAACGTGTAGTGGCAGATTTCTAGCATAATTAGCTCTCATTTGTGGCTTTCTAGCATAATTCTTCATAGAATTGCACAAGCTTATCGAAAGAATAACATGTTGCTTTCTTCCTCTAGAAAACCATTCAAGGATATCATGATACCGGCTTTCCTTTTGATAATTCAGTTATTTTACAGACTGTCATGCAAATGTGAGGCTTCCAAAAGAACTGCTGGCATCTCATTTTTAAACTAAACGATACTGAAATATATGCTGTGTAGTTCAATCTTTACTACAATTAAACATAAGACATTAAAGGGTCCAATGAAACCATTCTGTGGCTACTTATGTGAATTGCCAAGTCTGGAATGGAAAGTCATCCTTATTTTCCATACTCTTCTTATATCGCAATGTGATATTAACAGCTGAGCAGCAGCCATCATAAAGCAGACAGACAGAAGGTGGTGTGCAAGTCTAACTGAGCTAGAAGATGGAAGCAGAAACTGTATCTGAAGCATACCAGGGGTAGGCCAAAATGTAGGGACTGTTAGGTGGGGTCTGTATTGAGAGAACCCATAGGCAGAGGTGAGGTAGGGTATAAGATCCGTATCTGTCAGCAGGTTGAGACTTTTGATTCCAGGGCAGAGGCTGGTTGACTTACAGAGGAGAAATGCTGCCTATTAGTGAGCTGGGTTGGGGGAGCACTCCCAGGTGGAAGGGCCAAGCATTAGATCTCACTGAGAGGGACCAAGGTAATAAGGAAGAGATCGGATGGGAAGAGAATCAGGAACCAGGTTTGTAGCTAAAAAGACAATGTTTGTTAAATTGGTAAGTTGAAGTGAAGACAGAAATGAGAGACCGAGTATAGGCACTTAGTCTTGGAGAGCTGAGAATGAAATAAAGTGAGATGTGTAAGTTCCATTAGCTGAGAGCTTCAGGTAGGCTGGAGTTTCCAAGCTGGCAGCCTGACGGGACATCTTCAGCAAAGTGTCTGGTGCATGCTATTGGCAGTTGTGGGGGAGGCTGGCAAATGAGCTCAAAGGAGCTGGCCAGCTTGGCCAGGAGCCTAAGGGCCTGGGGGAAGGATGCATCTAGAATTCAACATAACCTTAAGAGGAAGGTTCTGGTTCATATGTAGAAAATTACAAGAGGCCTTCACACCTACTCTAGTAATGAGAACAAGCAACAGAATCATAGATGTTTTTAAACCAGTGAGAGAGCCAAGGACACAAAGAAATATACATAAATTAAATTTCAGAAAGTGGCAAGTCCTTCCTCGGAAAGAAGAATCTCAGGGCTGCTTTCATCCCTGGCAGAGTGGTAGGAAGAGGAGGAATCTGTCACAGCCAGAGTGAAAAGAAACTAGCCCAACTTTTAGCTAACTTTGGGTGGCACGTATTGGCTGGGGTTTAGGAAGCCAAGGATTCCCCAGTCACAAGGCAAGCTAGCTCTACCCTTTGGGTCTTTGCCATGGGCCTTTTCACCAAGTGTACAGGAATTGTAGGCAGAAGGCTAAGAGGAGGGCAGAGAAGCTCTTAGAGGTTCCATTTAAGGCATGTGTGCATTTCCCCAGAGCTAGGTAATGGCCTGGTGAAGGCTCACTGGGAACAGGTCAGGAGAGCCGAGAGCAATTCTGTCATGGCATTCCAGAGTCACCATCCAAAGGTGGAGGGCATCCAGAGCAGGGCAGGAAGATATACAGGGGTACAAAAAGCCAGGAGCTGTAACTGTGAAAGAAGAGAATTTCTTAATGACCCAAAAAAATATGCCTGGCGGGATTTCAAGCTGAGAAAGACATACCCCAGTTTGGAAAACCGGGGGTTTAGCCATAAAGCAAAGGAATCTCATCAGTGCTCAGATCTCCAGTCCTGCTAAAAGAAAGGCCTAATCCCACCTCTATTAAAGCCAGGGGTGAATTTGAATCTAACTAAAGCTGCAGTAAATGTAGACCCAGATCAGCTGTGGATAACTGACTCTGTGCCCCTCTCCCCAACAGTGACCTTACCAAAGGAGTAAGTCCTTTTCTGTGCTTAAATATTATTAATTCAGTCTCTGTTGTTCTTTGATACAAAATGTTCACCACAAAATAAGTTGTGAGATCTATGAAGAAACAAGTGAATGTGATTCTTGTGCAGGAGAAGAAATAGTTGATTACAAAAGTAGACACAGAGTGGGTCCGAATTTGGAATTTATAAGGCAGGAGTTAAGTGATTATGCTAAGCATATTCAAGGATCAATGGATGACATGCGGGAGAAGGTGTGAAATTTCAGCAGAGATGGGAATTTTTTCTGGTTTTGTTTTTTGGTGGTTTTTTTTTTTTTTTCAAATTGAGTCCAAAGAGTCTAGAAAGTCCAAGATCAGTAGGGAAAGAAAGACACTATTTGGAGAGGTGGGACTTCTTACATGAGAGCAAAGTCTACTTAACTGTCCCTAGTAGTAATGTGTGACTCCTAGTTGTTAATTATGAAAAACATAGAAACAAAGGAAAAGAAAGGAAAAGAAAGCAAAGCAATTTCTGGGCTGGCTGGACAAATCAGTGGTCCAAGAAGCTAGGCTCACAGCAAAATCCCGGACTCACTTCCTTTGCCCTAGGAGTAGGCATGTCTGTGATTCTGTGCAAAGCACACATCAATGTCTTTTATTCCTCAGCTTTGGAGACGTCACTCATTCAAAAGGGCAGATGCACCACAAGAAAATGTCTGAGTTCCAAAGCCCAGGATAGAGATAAAGATCAATAGATATTTTGAGAATATTATATGTTCTTTACAGCTTTTTTTTTTTTTAAACATGTAATAGAGATGAAGTTTCATAGCCAGGGGCATGCGTTTTTTGTAAGCCCATCATCAGGACCTCTTTTCTGAAGTTTTCTTGATGAAGACTCCCCCTCCTGCCCCCCACCTTTTTGTTATAGCATTAGAAGTACTGTCACATCTTTGCCAAGAAGTGTCAAAAGGTCCTTTTCGTATCATTGAAAAAGTTGAGTAAACTATTTTTTTTCCAAGCTGCATTCTTCTCTTCCCTAGGAAGTCAGTTTGACCTTTCTTTCTTTTTTTTATTTCTTTTTCAATTTTCTTTCATTTGAAGAGGAGTGAACCGGTTCACACAAGATGTGACTTTATGTTGTGCCTTTCAGTGAAGGACAAATAATGAGTCTGAAACAGACCCCAAATGCCTGCTCAACTTAAGCCTTTTCCAGGAAATGGAAAAAGTGCTTCTCTCTATTTATCTGGGATTATCCAGTTTAAAATTGGTCTTTGTCACCCATTTTTGTACTTTCCTATTCAGCTCTTTAGAATAAAAGCATTATATCTTTATTAGATGCTTTTCTTGGGGAGGGGCCCAACCAGAGAAAATTCTGAGGGCCAGTTCTATAGTTTGCAGGGCCCATTGCAAAATAAAAATATGGAGCCCCTTGTTTAAAAATTATTAAGAATTTTAAGATGGTAACAGCAGAAGGTGAAACTAAGTGTGGAGCCCTTTTTAGGGCAGAGCCCTGTGTGACTACACAGCTTGCATGCCCTTGAAGCCAGCCCTGCAATTAGGATGATCTCAGCTTCTGGTTCCTTAGGATACTGCTGATCTTTCATAAAGCTACTTATCTAGATATTCTAGAATCATGGTGGTAAAGGAGATGAAGTTTAGGAGCTTAATTATTAAGGATATATGGTCAGAATGTGAAGCTGCGCAGGTTGTATGCTGCACAATTCAAGGGAACGCCATTCCCTTTCTGAATCATCTTAGATTTAGATGATGATTATGGTATTTTGTTTTGTTTTGTTTTTCCTGGCACGTGGCGAAAAAAGTGTCTCAAGGAAAAAGAATGTCTTTCTTCTGCTCAAGACACTATTTAGGCAAGTAGTAGCTGCTTTCACCAACTTCCTTTTCCCTATCCATTAAGACTTTTCTTTCCTGTATAGATCTAATTCGTCTTTGTGTGTGTGAGTGCCCACTTGACCTCATAGCCCTGTATCTTCCCTCCCTCCTCCCTTTCCTGTTTTCTTCCTTCCCCTCACACTCCCTCTCTCTCCAGCTTTTATTTTGCTCCCAGAAACCTGGATCTATAGAAAGTCTCCTGAGACACTGGCATTTGAATCTTAGGTTGAATTTTATTCAGTTTGTCTCTTCTTAAATCCTCAGTTCTCAGTGAGATGGAGGAGATCTTTAACCATTTAAAGGAAATCTTGTGAGCAGATGGTACCCATCTCAGCCACCCTTAGAGCTAGTAACTTAAAAAGGAGTCATATATTTGAAGCTGCATCCCTGGGGAGTTTATGCTATGACAGTGAAATAGGAAAAAAATCCCCGGGAGGACAGTCGGCTTCCCAGGCCTTCAAGGTTAGACCTGGAATACATACAGGTTCTCTGAGCTGGAGGAGATCTTGGAGATACAGTAGAGATTCTTTGCCCTTTTCAGGGCCCCGTGCTATGAGAACTGCCACTATGAGCCTCACTTGCTGCCCATCTGGTGCTCCAGGTTTCCCTCCTGAGCCAGTCTGGGGTCCGTATAATCAGGGCCAACGTAGGGGCTGGATGAAGATCGTGACAGAAGTGAACATAGCTGCTTCGGCAGGATGTAGCATTAGTGGCACCTGGTCCTCAGTCATCCTCTCACCCCTTCCCCATTCTCCTAGATGTCAGGGGAGGAGGGTTTCCTTTGCCTGCTCACTCTCTCCAGAATGTAGACTTCTCTTCCTTGGCAGTGCCCTCTGTGTTCATTTTCACCCAATTTTACCTGCAAAAGAAGTGTCCTTGAGAAGGAAGAGGAGTCCTCTGTTACAAAAGCCAGACCATCTGTGGGTCTACTTACTCCCCCCAAGAAAGCTGCAGGCTGGCTGCTGTTCTGCTGTTTAAAATCACTCAGTGCTGGAACACAAGCCGGCTTACTGTTGTTGCTCCAGAGAAAATGAAAGGTTCTCTGCATTCTGCCTCAAATCCAATCACTAGGGCCCGTCTGTGGCAATGCTAGCACTACCACTTCTCACATCTTCAGCAGGCCTCTGAACATCCCACAGAGCAACATGTCTGCTTACAATTCCATGTTGAGCTTTGTGGGAAGGTTCTGCAAGCCTTCCTCTAAGGTTTAACATTGAGCCTTCCCTGTCTTGTAATTACATATTTTAAGCGCTGGTGTATCTCAAGATTGTAAGCCCTGAGAGCCAGTTACTCTGTCTCAATCATCTTGAATCCACCCCAGACTGCCCCCGAATTTGGTGTGTGGAAGGTGCCCAGGACAGATTCAACTCTCAGATCAGGAACAGGGGTGCACAGAGGTGCCTGGGTTTCATTTTACCTGAAATTTAGAGTAATGTGAGGCCAAATTCTGCTTAGTCAGACTTGACATTTGTGGCTACATTTCTCAGAACAACTCAGCAAAGAGAACACAGAGGCCCCTGCCAAGCCTGTTGATGTCAAGGATGACAACTCCATATGCTAAGAAGCAGGAAGCCCCAGTTGTACTGTTCATTCTTGGTCTAGGACACAGAAGGAATGGAAGGGAGAAAGATGAAGCCTATCTGACATCACCTTCTTTTTCCCCCCTTCCCCACCAGACCAGGAAGAAAGGAAAATAGAATTTAAAAAATTAAGGTAGCATCATCATTTTTTAAAAGCCCTAGATATTAGGGGTGCCTGGGTGGCTGAGTTGGTTGAGTGTCTGATTATTGATTTTGGCTCATGTCATGGTCCTGGGGTCCTGGGATCAGGCCCCACGTCGGGCTCTGTGCTTGGCTCAGAGTTTGCTTTTGAATCTCTCTCTCTCTCTCTCTCTCTCTCTGCCCCTCCCCCTGCTGGTGCATGCACATGCTCTCTCTCTATCTCTAAATAGATAAATAAAATCTTTAAAAAAAAAAGCCATAGATACCAATGTTAGGGTGATCCTTTATAAATCCCAGAAAGATTAATCAGTAGCTCTTATGGAAACAGCCTTGGGAGCCTACCATTTGAGCCATTATGCATCTTCACTTGAAAAAAATGGAATATTGGGGTGCCTGGGTGGCTCAGTTGGTTAAGCATCTTTCTTTGGCTCAGGTCATGATCCTGGGGTCCTGGGATTGAGCCCCGAGATGGGCTCGCTGCTCAGCGGGGAGTCTTCTTCTCCCTCTGCCTCTCCCCCTGCTCCTTCTCTCTCTCTCTCTCTCTTTCAAATAAATAAGTAAAAAAAAAAAATACAAAATAGAATCTTCTAAACCCTGAAAGCCCATAGTGGTCAGGTGTGCCTAGGAGCTAGGTGTCGAAAACTGCTGGTTTTTCAGATGTTTTGGTCAAGAAAACACACACACACATCCACATACAAAACACGATTTTCAAAAAACCTACCCTGGTTTCAAAATGTCCTTGTTTGGCTCTCTGTGATGTGCTATTTATTTATTTACTCTGAGAAGCAGCACAGGTCTGTAGAGGAAATGACTAAATGAGCCAAGGTCTAGGACCAGAGAAGATTCAGTCTTCAGACTTTGAACTACCACAGAGGCAGCTCTGTCACCAACATGCCATGTGATCTGATTCAGCTGAGCTCTTGATGAGGCCTGCATTTGCCTCCTCCTTCCATAGATAGCCATCTCTGCACCTGCAGAACCCACGGTCTCTACTGTTGACTTTACTCTGGAACACTTCCGCATGTGACTTTAACCAAGGTGCTTATTGTCAGCCCTTAAACTCAGGTGGTTCCTCAGAGGATGGGAAAACAGGTTTACCCTGTGCCTTTGAGAGCCTGGAAATGTGGCAAGGCTGTGGAATTGTGGGAACATCTGCTGAGCCCCCTGCCACCACTGGTCTGTTCTGAAATGGGGCAGTGACCACAGAAGATGCAGTGGAACTGGTGTTCTGCTGGTGCCCATAGACGGGTTCCTTGCTCTGCCACCAGGGAGCTCTGTGACTGTGAGTAAGCAGTGTAACCTCTCTGAGCCCTGGTGTTTCCATCTCCTAAAGGCAGGACTCAGATCTTTAGATGGCTTTGTGCTCAAATCAAACATTTTGTCTTTGTTCCTCTTTATCTCTCATTCAAGAGACCAGAATCTGGCCCTTGTGGAGAGGACCCAAGCTGGGTAGGAGTGAACATGTACAAGTTGAAGGATCCTGGAGATAACTTGACTTTTTGCTTTGACCTTAAGAGTAAGTGCTTGGAAGCTTCTATCTGATAAACAACAGAACAAAACAAAATGAAAGCCTGAAGCAAACCTACCTTAAGGACCTTTAGTGAGCTCCTTTGCTTTACCTCAGGAACAAAAACAACCAATTGCAGTCTTGACTGGTCTAGAAGGAAAGGCAGAGCCTTAAACGCACAATTAAAATTTAAGCAGTCTGCAGTTGGTCACCGGTGTTGTTAATGGGGTGGCCTTTGGGGCCATATTCCTTTCTCTTTTTTGGGCTTTCGAGCCTGTTGCTATCCAGACTTTTGTCTTCCTTGTGAAGAAAGAAAATTAATAGACACAGAATCTGGCCCTGTTGTAGAAATTCTTTTTAGCTCTGAGCACTATTCAGACATTTATCTACTCAAGAGAGATGTCTGCTCTGGGCCCCGGCACTGCATTGGGCACTGGGGTTAGAATGGTGAACAAGACAAGAAGCATTCTGCTCTCATGGAATTTATATCTAACAAAGGGAGGTAGGAATTAACAAGCACATGAATAGATTTCTCATTGCAGAGAATCTGAAAGTGCTATGAGGGAGGGTGAAACAGGATGGGAGCCTGGAAATGCCTGGGGATGGAGAAGAGAAGCTGTTTCAGTTTGGGTGACCATAGGGCTCTGTCCAAGGGGATATCCAGTGAGCGGAGCCTGGAGTGGATGGAGGAGCCAGCCACGATTGCTTGTTCCTGCACTGGCCACTCATGTTATTTAATAGTAGTAACAAAATAAATGCAAATGTAAGATGGAGCAGCCCTTGAGAAATACAGTTCGGTGGTTTCTCAATAAGTTAAACATAGAATTATCCAATGCCCCAGCAGTTCCACTCCTAGGTATATACCCTAAAGAATTGAAAACAAAAGCTTTATGAGTGTTCATTAACACTACTCAACAGTAACCAAAAGGTGGAAAGAATCTAAATATCAGGGTGCCTGTGTGGCTCATTCAGTGAAGCATCTGCCTTCAGCTCAGGTCATGATCCTGGGGTCTTGGGATTGATGGGCTCCCTGCTCAGCGGGGAGTCTGCTTCTCTTTCTCCCCCTCCCTGCTACTCATGTGCACATGTGCATACGTACTGTCTCCAATACATAAATAAAATCTTAGGATAAAACCACCCAAATGTCTATCAGTAGATGAATGGATAAAGCAAATGTGGTAATAAACCAAACTGGAATAGTATTCAGTTAATCCTAAAAAGGATTATTAGATGGCACCACATGGATGAACCTTGGAAACACTTGAAAGAAGCCATACACAAAAGGCCACACATTGTCTGATTCAGCTTATGTGGTATGTCCAGAAGAGGTCAGTCCACAGTGGCAGATAGTAAATTAGTGCTTGACTAGGGGCTGAGGAGAGTGGAGGATGGGAGTGCCTGCTCATGGCTGTGGGGTTTCCTTTCGGGGGAATGAAAATATTCCAGAACTAGATAGTGGTAATGATTGCACACACTGTGAATGTACTTAATACCAATAAATTGAACACTTTAAAATGGTTAAAATATTATGAGCATTTTACCATAGATAAAAAAAAAATTAAACCCATATGTGATGTTTGACATCAGTCCAGACTGAGAGACATTTTTATACACTTGAAAAACATCCTGAAAACTAATTGTATACTGTCTAGCCCTTTACTTCAGGGAGGAAAAGTTTTATTTGGTGTTTATTTAAGCCCACACCCTCTGAAATGGGGCTTTCAGGGACTTATCAAAATAGAACTGAATATAAATACAGGTGTGCAAATATGTAGGTGTGCACATCTCTCCAATGAATCCATTCTTTAAAGCTCTAAAGTATTTGCAAGTGAACAGGATGTGTTTCATACATGGACCTCCCACTGATGTATTCTCATCTCTGTTTCTGTATGTTCTGTAGAACATTCTTACCTGTGAACTTGTTGACCACTCCTGGGATCTTAGTGAAAAGAGAAGTCTCTAGGGATGAGTGGAGAGGGAGTGGTAGTCCTTATCAAGAGCACCAACCTTGGAATTAAAACAGGTGGAGATGGGGTGCCTGGTAGCTCAGTTGGTTGAGTGTCTGACTCTTGATCTCAACTCAGGTCCTGATCTCAGGGTCATGAGTTCAAGTGCTGCTTTGGGCTCCACGCTAGGCATGGAGCCTACTAAAAAAAAAAAAAAAAAAAAAACAACACACACACACACACACACACACACACACACAGGTAGAGAAAGTTTGGACAAGTCCCCAAAGATTATGTTGAAGACGTGACAATAGCTAGAAGTGGCACAGAGTCAGGGTGAGAATACCAGGCTGGCATCCAGAAGGCCAAGTTTTAGGGCTAACTAGTGCCCCTAGCTTGTCATTTCAATTCATCTATATCTATATCTATATCTATATCTATCTATATATCTGTATCTATTATCTGTAAAAATTAATACCTTCTTCAAGTCTGTTACATAAAGTAAATACACATGGGGGAAAATAAACCCCTTTGATCAGACTTTAAAATATTAGCCACAGCAGTAGTCCCATATGTTTTATTGGGTCTGGTATGTCATCCATCTGACGTTTCTCAAAATGGGGATACATTCTGAAGCCCAGAAAAATTACTGATGATGTCTAAAAAGTTCTTAAACCTTTGGTGAGAATGATTGCTGTATTCTTTTTTAAAAAGTTATTTCTCAGGGATCCCTGGGTGGCTCAGCGGTTTGGCTCCTGCCTTCGGTTCAGGACCTGATCCTGGAGTCCCAGGATCGAGTCCCACATTGGGCTCCCTGTGTGGCGCCTGCTTCTCCCTCTGCCTATGTCTCTGCCTCTCTCTCTCTGTGTCTCTCATGAATAAATAAAATCTTTAAAAAAAAGTTATTTCTCAAGTAATATTTATTTAATGTCTTGAGTCAATATGACTCTATTCGTTCTTTGAGTGACATTGAAAAAAAATGCTTGCTAGGCTTATTTTGTTTCTTCTATCAATTGCTCTGATATACAGCTATTAGGAGGTGGATGTATTTCTAGTTATATCTTTGAAGAGGTGGATTTTGATATGTTTAGGCTTAGATATAAAGTACTCCATGAGACTAGGTTAGCAAATGTTGGGACGCCTGGGTGGCTCAGCGGTTGAGTGTCTGCCTTTAGCTTAGGGTGTGATCCTGGAGTCCTGGGATCGAGTCCCGCATCGGGCTCCCTGTAGAGAGCCTGCTTGTCCCTCTGCCTGTGTCTCTGGCCCCTCCCCCCCGCCCGTCTCTCATGAATAAATAAATAAATCTTAAAAAAAAAAAAAAGAAAATGTTGGGATTCATATAAGTTCTCTCTATCCAGCCACTTGTGTCAGCTTCCTACCCTACCCTTACTTCTGCCACAGACACTTTTCCTTCTATACTCAATGTTACAAATAAGCATTGCTATGTCTTGCTTAAGTAATGTTTGAATTCCCTTATAAACACGTGAGAGAAGAGACGCTCAGTCTGTTCTGTTTGAGGCCCATTGTCTGTTTTCATTTTGACCCAGTTTCTTTTGGGACTGGGAGTAGAGGGAAAATTTAGGCCTCACCGGAGATTATCAATGGATGCTTTCAGGCAGTTCTCTGAAACGTGTGCCTGAGTAGTAATTACTTGCCTAGGATCTCACATTCACCAGAAGGAGTTTATTGTTCTCAAACAGAAGGAAAACTAAATCTTTGTAGTTTATTGTGAAACTTTCAGCTTCCCCTAACTACAAGGACCCCAATGGTAGGTTTAGGGTTTCATCTGCAGGTGTGAAGGCTTATTCTCTTTATCCTCTCTTACATGGAGGCCCGTCTCTGATTGGGTGTAGGAGTGAGAGCCTCACCAGCCCAATAAAAGAGATGTTAGTGACTTTCAGTGGACACTAGTATTTGAAGATTGAAAAAAGTCACCACTAATGTCACCCTTTGCATCCTGCAAGAAAGGTATGAAAGTCATAAAGATGCCTGACCCACCAGAGCTTTTTCTGTATAGAGACATAATAGTCTATGATCTGAAGACATTCCTCAGAGGATTCTTATGCAGAGAACCTATTGTTAGGTGTGCATATGTGTGCTTGAAGTGGAGAGATAGGTACGAAAGAGAATGAGGGAAAGAGTCAGATTGTTAAAATGGGCTCAGCACAGGATCCTCCTACTAGTGTCACTGGGCTCTGAGCATTGGTGGCAGTCACAGTCTTGAATAGCTGGCCTGGCATGAGCACTGATAAGTCAGAATGCCAGCAACATTGCTGGAGCAGGGTCCTGGACAAGCCATTTGTGCCAGGCTTTCATTCCTTAGCAGTTGTCCTGTGGGGAAAGTGGTAGGTTGGATTCCACAGAGGAGCCCAGGTGGCCGGGCTAGTAGAAGGAGAACTTAGGTATCAGGACAGTGGTTATATACCAACCAGTGTGGTGTCATGTGAGTATTTCAACAACCAGTACATGAGCTGCTCTGGGAATTTCTCTGTATCCCAGACTTCTGAAGCAGTCCTATCAAGATGGAGCCTATCTGGCAGCTAGGGCAGCTGTTGATGGTGGTGGTGGTGGTTGTTAGATGTTTGTTTCTTGACTGGCATGCTTGTGTGAGAATTTGCTCAGACATCCTTGGTGTTTATCTGAACTAGTTAGTATCCTGCCATTTGTCCTCAGTAATAATCTCTGTGCCTGTGACATTTAGTACAGATAGAAGCCTACTGACTACACCAGGAACCCAATACTATTTGTGGCATAGCCTGCTCTGAACTCTATCTTATTACCTGTTGATGACTATTCCAAAGAATGCAGGAAAGTCACTGGTGCTCCAAAGTTGTTTTTTTTTTTTTTAGGAAGCCTATGCTTCTATTTCCAGAAAAATGTGAAAATGTTGGAAGTAACAAAAAAGTTGTTGGTGAGTACGTGTCTGAATAGGGGTACAGGCCAGGTCTCGCTGTGTGATGGGTGGCTGGAGGGATGGCTTTGGGAAGGGGTGAAATTATTGAGAAAGTTCGCAGCTAGGACATCTGATCACCATCTTTAGGTGAGGACTTCAGTGCTGGAAGAGATGCTGCCACCTTTTGATCCTCATCGTAAAAGAAGCTTTCATGTACTCCGTGAAGAGATGCTTCTCCTTCTATTAGGTCATTGCCTTCAGAGTGATTTAATAGAATTTAAAAATAAGCACACAGTTGAATAACATAATGTGGTTAAGCAAGCTGCTTCTGACGGTGCAGACCTTTCTTCTATTTGTGAGAGTGGCTTACATTATATTATGCACATACTGAGCCATGGCGTGACTACATGATAGCCCCATATAATATCAGCATTTAGGGTGGACTGTTTAAGTGGATCCACGGGGAAATATGTTTTCAGCAGGATCCCTCACAGTGCATGAGCCATCTCACAGCTGGATTTGTACCTTTACATCTTCTTCTAAATACATTTTTCTTCTCTTGATCCTCATGAATGTCATTCTGAATTTAAAAACTGTGTTTGCTTTCTGTGGTTTAGCTTAAATGTTGCATTCTGCTTTAACTCTGACATGCCCTTCACAATAGAATTTGCTAGAGGGTCAGAGGAGGATTTGATGCTCAAATGTTACTGCTAACCCCTCGTTTTTAGGGTTTGGCTGAATTCAATGTGAACACACAGAACTGAGGCAAATGGGACAAAGCATCTGCTTTATTTAGGTTTCTGTGGTCACAGGTGATATTGGAGAGCACAATGGGGTCCCTTCCCTCACTGCCTAAATCTTGAGTCTTACCCAGGCTTCCCTCCTGGAGACTGCTGGAAAAGTTGGAAGTAGAAAACAGACACCCTTCCTGGGTCTGCCAGATGGCAGCTCTGATTGTGGAGGGGATGGCTGACCCTCTGGTTAACCAGCTTCTTTGGGTGTCAGATGAGCTTCAGCATCGGTCCCTCTTCTTCCCCAAGGAAAGGACCAGAATCCTTCTGTGGAAAAGCTCTCCTAAGGAGGGCCTTGGGAATCCCTTCGTGAGTGTATGAGGATGGGAAAGTAGAGTTCTGCTTGCAGCCCTCCTGTCCCAGCAGAGTTCATCTCAAAGAAGTTCACTGGCCTTGTCTAAACTACTTGGAGGTACCTTGCCACGTAATAGCAAGAGTATACAGAGAGGACCAGGATGTGGCTGTGGGGTCAGAGTGCCAGGTTCAGGCTGTCCACAATGCCTTCCCTGGCTGAGCTGGGGGACCCCTCTCCTGTGCTCTCAGGAGGTCACACTGAACCCACTCTTCTTCCACGCTGACAACATCAGATTAAAGTTCTTCCTCCCCCTAGGATGTGAGCTCCTTGAAGCCATGGATCGTGTATTAGTCGTTTTTACATCTCTTTCTCCTGGCATAGTGCCTGGAGTAGATAGTAGGACCTCAGGAAATATTTGTGAAACTAAATGAAAGGCAAATGAAGCCCGCTGCTAGAGGTCTTTATGTGGCAGGTTTAAGGGTGTGGAGTTGAGTCTGTTTGTAGTTGAGAGCAAAGCAGATTTTAGTGAAATGACAACCAGAACTGGAATTATTAGACTAAAAAAAATACTATTTTAGAAAAGCATAGACTATTGAGATTTAAAAGGACCTTAAAGGATTACCCAGTCTACCTACCCATTCTAAAGCTGACGCTTCTCTGTAGCTTGCCTAGCAGTGGTTACTGGGCCTTTGAACACCTGCCCAGGCAACCTATTTTATTTTCACAATAAAAATATCCTCTATAGCTTAATCCTTAATTTTTCCCCTTGGAGAACCTAGACAGAGTATTGCTTCTTTTCTACATGAAAACCTTTCATTAAAAAAAAAAAAAAAGAAAACCTTTCATTAATTTCAAGACAAATAGCCATGTCTCCCCACCCATGCTTGCCACGGGAACATACCTAGTTCATTCAAACATCCTGCATAAGTACAATTTAGAGTTCCTGCACAATCCTGGTAGCTGTGCTCTAAATATGTTCCAGTAAATGCAAAGTCCTCAAAAAATACATCACTAGAATTGAAAGGGATATTCCAGGTATGATCTAGCATAGAAAGGGTTTGTTACCTGATTCTAGAAACCATATGCACATTAAATGCAACTTACCTTATTAGCTCTCTTGACGACCTTGACCCATCCTGAATTAAATTTGGCTGTATTTTGATGAAAATAGTACTTTTGTATGCTGTGGCTTAAGCCAGGCAGCCCTCTACTGATGTAGTTGCTTATTTGGACCCAAGTAGAGAACATTACATCTGGCTAGACCTAACCCATCTCTTATGTCTGTGAAACCTCTCTGGCTCCATACCATGCCATTCTGTGTATTTGCTACATTTTTCACCACTGTGACATCTAAAGACTAAATAAGCATATGCCTTACTGTTACTCTCTTTACTCAAGTTCATAGAAAAATGTTAGGCTGGACAGGGCAAGGACAGAGTCCTGTGGCATGCTGCTAGAAAACTCTTTTGAGGTGGATGTCACCTTTGAGAATGGCTTATGACAAGTTTTACCTCCTTACCCCATAATTTATAAGACTATCATAGAAGACCTTGTAAAATGCATTGTTGAAGTCTATATTTTGGTATAATCAAAGGGAAAAATGAGTTTAGGCAGATATGGCCAATTCTGAGTGCAATTTTGCTACCTCTTGGTGATTACAGTTTGTTTTTCTGGCTACCCATGAAAAATCCTTTTGATAAACCATTTCTGATTTTCCCCAAGATCTCCCAAGGTGACCTCTATATAATTTTTGAATCTACCTCCTTCTTCATTTTGAAAACATGAATGACATTTGCCAGTCCCCCAGCCTTTGGCACATCTTCCATTTTCCATGATTACTCAAAAATCTCTGACGGCACAAGAGCACTAACGGTCTCTACTACTGGGACTTGAATATCTAGGCTGTGATTCTGAGTCTATGTTTAATTATACCTTAAGCCTGCTGTCTCATTTTTTTCCCAGGCCTTGGCTGTTGAGACCAGAACTTACTACCTTTTCCAAGTTGTTACATTGCATGTGCGGAAGAAAAAAACCCTCAATTTTATAGCTAAAAAAAAAAAAAAAAGAACAACAACAACAAAAAAAAAAAAAAAAAAAAAACAGAATACTTCCATCTTCATGCATCTTGCTAGTTATATTAAATATATAAAGTCCAGTGTGTCATTGGGTTCTTTCATTTGCAAGCATGTGTCTTCAAGTAATAGAGCTTCTTATAAGGATGCGGGGGACAAGACTAGCAAAAATTATTCCTTAGAAATGTGAAATAATCTAGAAATGGCCAGGACTTGGAATTGGAAAATCTATGGCAACTCTGGGCACTGGGCAGTCCAGCAACCATGGTAGCAGCTCTATGCCAGAATAGACCCAGCTCCTTTTCTTTTCCTTTTTTCTCCCCTGCCCCTGGAGCCCAGTTCACAATTAATTAATTAATTAATTAATTCTACTCAGGTCTTTTTTGCCTTTTCTTTTACTGTTGTGATACCAAACAAGGTAGTCACTCTTCCTTGACTTCAGAATTCACATTTCCTAGTCTTTCTCAGTTAAAACTCTGCCTCACTTATGGCACATTGTGGCCTGTTTTTGTGTGTGTGTGTGTGTGTGTGTGTGTGTTTTTAAGATTTTATTTATTTATTTGAGAGAGAGAGTATGAGCAGCGGGGAGGGGCAGAAAGGAAGGGAGAAGCAGACTTCCCAATGAGTGGGAAACCTGACATGGGCCTGAATCCCAGGACCCCATGACCCAGAGGTCATGACCTGAACCCAAGTCAGACGCTTAACTGACTGATCCACCCAGGCACCCCTCTGATCTATTTCTGACCTATTCTCTTGTCTAGGGGGCACTTTTAAGATGGTGTCTGCAATAATTTAGAGATAGTTAAATAATTAAATAATTAAGTCATCTGTATTTGTCCTAGTAGAACTGAACATTTCTCAGGGCTTTGCTTTTCTTCAAACAGATATGAGAAAACTTGCTAACATCTAACTTTTTGACAATATTGTGAGCAATCACAACATAAGCCACAGTCTCGGCAGCCTGGGTGGCTCAACGGTTTAGCGCTGCCTTCAGCCCAGGGCGTGATTCTGGAGACCTGGGATCGAGTCCCACATCAGGCTCCCTGCATGGAGCCTGCTTCTCCCTCTGCCTGTGTCTCTGCCTCTCTCTCTCTCTCTCTCTCTGTCTCTCATGAATAAATAAATAAAATCTTTGAAAAAAAAAAAAAGCCACAGTCTCTTTCTGAGGATAACTTCACCCCATCTGGACCACCATGTTTCCCTCCACTTGACCCAGGCTCAGAATAGCTGACTGGATGACACTCATGTTGGGCTGGCCAGCAGAAAGCTCTTCCCACACAAGGATGAGATGGACCAATCAGAGTCTTTCTCTCTGAAGCATCTTAATTGAAAACAAGACTAAGGCCAGGCAAACAGGAGCAGAAGATAAAAACCCAGGGAGAAGCTATGAGAGACCAAGGAAAGACTAGGTGGTGTTTTCCTAAGGGAAAGGTTTATTTCATTCTCCCACAGTCTTTGGATAGATCTATAGAATCCTATGCATAAACACTGTATGCCCAGCTCATAGAACTTGGTACAAGGGGATGCAAAGTGGGACGTTTTGCAGGAGAGTGGGGAGCTACACACTGTTTCAAAGACTCTTACTCTTTCTTCCCCTGTAGCTCCCTTTGCCTCTTGCGTAGAACCATCCCTCCCATCCTTGCTGCTGGGCGTGCCCTGGAGGTCTCCCAGCTTCTGTGGGATTCGAAAGGGTATTGCTTTCAACCATCCCTGGCTTGCCGCCCCTCAGTGTTGGGGACACCAGGTGGCAGTGGGTGCTGGCCGGGCCTCCAGGAGCTCGATTCTGCCACTCCCACCGCTGCTTCACCTGGGAGCCCCGTCAGAGAATACAAGAGCTGGATTTTACTCAGTGATTATTACAACTGAGGAGAAGATGCCAGTGTAGAAGTAGGCTCAAGTCCAAATATAAGAACATGGGAATTCAGGGCCATGGAACAGGATCCAGGGGCCAGTAGATGGAAGATTGTCAGAGGAGGCACTGAGGATGGAGGGATTCTTGCTGTGGTGGGTGAGACAAGCCAAGGGGAGAGCCAGCAGGAGGCCTCATTGGGAAGAGGGCTGGGAGGAGCCCACGTGAATTTTGGTCAAGGAGAAGGTCTCTTCCTGCCGCTGACCCACTAGTTTTATATTGTGTTTCTGGAACCACAGGTGAATTGGAGCTGCATCTTGTTCACGTCTTAAATGAGGTACTCGTCTCCCTTCTGTGTTAGTTGGTTACATTCTCCTGAGGAGGTGCTGTGTGGGTTCCCAGTGGCTCAAACATGGAGGGAAGACATCTTTCCCATTATTCGTTTGGGCTCCACGCACAAATCTACGGTGGCCAGGGCTTGCGGGGTGAGAAATGTTTTCCTGGGAGCAGTCTGAGTAACACAGGAAATACAGTGCTCAAGACCACACCTTCCCAGCCCTCCAGCGACCAAGGCATTGCTCGAGACCCACCTGTGGGCTTGGCAGTCTCCTTCCTTAGGATCTTCTGTGGTGCCCACCCCCACCCAACCAACCCTTCCTGCAGACTGACCGTGTGCAGCCTCAGCCTCCCACTGGCCTCAGACCAGCCACACCTGGACACCACCCGGGAGTCCACCCAAGGCACAAGCCAGGCCTGTTCCCCACCCTCCTCACCCTCCTCATACTTGGAAAAGAAGACACAAAAAACTCAGTGTACCTCACCCTGACCTTTGGCTCAAAACGAAGAAAGCTGCCTTTCTTTTCTCAACTGTCTACAGTTCATACTTTAAAAGAAATTAATTCTGACCGAATCACCCCAGGCCCCTTTCCAAAGAAGTGATGTTTTACTGAAAGTGATTGGAAAGAAAGGCACAAATGGGTGTTTATAAGAATTAAGATGCAGGAATTAACCTGGGCCCTGGGGTAGGATGGGATGGGATGGGATGGGGTGGGGTGGGTGGGAGCTGGGGGCCTGAGAGTATGGAGGACCGAAGCTGAGAGCATTGTGGCCCCGAAACTGGGAAAGAAAAGCCATTTTGGATACTTAATAGAAGAATGACCATTTCTTTTGATATTTCCAAAATTGCCACTCTTGAGGTTTTCACTGCTTTCTCATATACCACTTTTCAAGAAAGTACTAATGATTCGGCATCCTGGCACATAGCTGCATCCTCCTTATAAATGTGTACTTTCAAATCTCTACTGAAAGTCAAGAGAATTTCTTTTAGAAAAGCATTTTTTCAGGAACACTGTATTAATTCAAGAAAATTCTCGCAGCTTTTATTGTTGCTAAAATCATATATTGTTTTTCACAGAATACCACCATTTGTTTGTATTTTCCCTACAGTTTTTGTTTTTAGTAGTTTTGTTCTGTTCTAGTGGCAGCTGAAGTGATTTTGAGTGTTTGCAGCATGATGTTAATTAACCAAATGTTTCAACCTGGAACTTTAAACACCTGGGCCGACATAAATTGCTCTGAATCAGTGTGGAAATCTTGGAACAGTGGATGTTGAAGATTTGGGGCTAAAACAGGGAGTAGATGGTGAGAGGTTTTATGCTCTACTCATTTTTTTTTTTTTTTTTTTTTAGACAAAATAAAAACAGACAAGTAAGTGGCAGGCTCCTTAGCCGAGTTGATTGCTCACAGCAGACATGTCCTGGACTCTCATAGCATCTGTTTGCATGTAGAAAGCTGGGGTTTGGTCCACGTCTGTCCCTGTTTCCATTTCACGTCTCTATTCTACCTACCTACCTTTGGGCTTGATAAATTTTGGATATCCAATATCTTGGATAGTTGCAAATAAAGAGTCATGGTTGTGGGAATTGCTAGGATGTCAGGTGAGATTTTGGCATCCAGATCCATCTATTTGTCCTTTCTTCCTTCTAGGGATCCTGACTGACAGCATATACAAAAAGCACCATATTCAAACAGAAAAATGAAGGACTATTTTATTAACAGTCGAATAGACACCTGATAACCTCACACAAGCACCCACACAAGAAAGGGGGCATTGGTAAGGCCAAAGGGAGTCAAAATGGGTGTGTTGTGGGACAGACCCATCCTCTCTTCTGCCCAGCCTAAGGTGAAAAAGCTAAAATGGATTGAGAAGAACAGTTCTCAACAGAGAACAGTTCTACTCCAGAACTTGGGCTGTCTTGTGCAGTGTAGGATGTTGGCAGTCTTCGTGGCCTCTCCTCACTGGACATCAGTAGTGAAATTCATCTACTGTTCTTTTGATGACCAGAAGTGTCCCAGGCATTGCCAGACCTCTCCTGGGGGTAAAACTGTCCCCAGTTGACAATTACTGCCTGTGGGGAGCAGATCCTAACTGGCCTGCGTTTCCTAGCGATAACCAGGTTATGAAGCACAACTGAGTCACGGACCCATGAGGAGAGGATCCAGAAGAAGTCTTTCTAAATTGGGAGCAGAATGTGATTGAAACTCTTTCAGGCATTGGTTCCCAAATGTTACATATTATGAACATCTGGGAGCTTTAAAAATCCTGATACCCTGGCCATGCCCCAATGTCAAATTAATCTTGCAGGAGTGGGGGGCGTGTAGAAGCACCATCAGGATCTTTTAAAGCTTCCCAGGGATCCCAATGTGCAACCAGATTCGAGAATCAGTGCTTTAAAGTGCAGTCACTGGGACTGGATATTTGCATGTCTAAGAAGTTCCCAAATGATGATGATGCCCCTGGACCACAAAGCACCTTTGAGAGCCCTTGCTAAGGACCCTCACGTCACCCGTCCTTACCTGAGGAGCAGTGGCTCCACTGTCCCCAGTCAACAGCACTACCCAATGACAGACCCAGAGGTACTCACCCAGCATCCTTGTTTCCTCACCTGTTTGTCTTCCCATGGTGTTTTTCCATCATTCGTGACCCTGGCCCACTTCGCGAATGCTCATAATTTCCATCCAGAAATTTCACATGCTTTCCCAATCCTCATCCATTGATTCTGTCTTTCTCCATTTATAAAGCATCACAGATTTTAGGGAAATATCTTTTATTTGGTTTTATTGTTTTTAGATTTCCCCGCTTTGGTGATATGCCATCAGTGGGGATTTATTTTCACTGCAAATGTATCACATTCTAATATTTCATTATATAGATTTGGGGGGGGTTAACTTAGAAACCCAACAACCATTTTCAAAGAGTGAATTTTTTAATTTTATGATTTGAACATGTCATTTAAAACATGATTATATTGCTCTAGAAGTTTCATTCTTTGAAGACCAAGGCCAACTCACATGTCCCTATTTATATCTCCCACTTAAAGTGATTATGCATCTGGAAATAAAGAAACTATTAGTGGATACATATTTGGTCAGTTAAGTTCCAGGGTTGTGCAGAGGGCTTTTCTGCAGGTGATCAGAGGGTGTCACTTGATTTAGCAGGAGGTCTCTGTTATCTGCTGCTTGGAATCCTGGAAGCAGGGCTGCCTGCCCTTGTCTTGCCTCTTGACACACAGATCTTCCCAAACAGTTCAGAGATGGACTGTCCTTATGTTTGCTCTCTGCCCACTGGCTTTGCAGAGTCAGCTTCTCACAGCTTCTCACAGACATGCTTCTATGACGCTGGCAGAAGCTGTTTGGACAGATTTTGGAAGAAAACAAATATGTCTTTGGTGATCTAGTGGGAATGAGCCACTTAGAAGCCAAAAGTGGGCTTTAGTCCAAGCTCTGGCACTACCTGGTGGTGTGACCTTAGACAAGTCGCTTCACTTGTTCTGCCTTCACCATTCTGGTCTGGAAAGTTGAGGGCGTTAAACCTGGCAATCAGAAGCCTCCCTCTGGTGTTGCTATCCTGTGGTTGTGAGAAGTGCTGTATTCTGTAGGCAACAGACCTGTGGCAGACCGACTGCTCGAGGGAGAGAAGCATGGACTTCTTTCTGTAGTTAGTAAGTCAGGGTAATGCATTGCTTGGAGGAGGGAAAAACAGGAGTTTGGGTACCTCTCTGTTTGCCTTTCAGTGGTGAAATAATACTGTGGTGGCCAGCTAGGAAAAACTCCTTTATCTTTCAGTCAAGCCCTTGAATGCTACTCCTCAGAGCCAGTTTTTATAGATACAGAAATACCTTTCTGGGTGAGGATGCTGGACTGTCTACAGCGATAACAAGGTGGCCTGTCAAAGCCCATAGTAAGCAGGTGATGTGTAGTAAAAGCACCCTGGTTGTGAAAAGGTCCTTTAAGATGATCTTTCCTAAAATCTCCCCAAAAAGGCAGGATGAGAGTAAGGTCTGGTGCCCAGCCCAAGTTACCCTGCTTTTCCTTTTTCTGTCTTCCCCAAATTTGTAAGAGAGAAATGGCTCCCAGTGTTGTGGTGGGCTCTCTGGCCTTACCCAGCGGCTCCCAGCAAGAGAAGATGGGGGCTCATCAGGCAGCTCCTCAGCTGAGTGCGTGGGGTGCGTGGGGCTGCCCTGGAGAGCACAGGGCAGGAAGAGCAGGTGAGCAGAGTGAGGAGGGAGCCCAGGGTATTGTCTTCCTGATGTTTCTACTCATGGGGACACCTGTCTGCATCACGTTTAATGCATGCAAAGGCCGGGCCCACACCTTTAAGAAATAAGGATTAAGGAAGCTGTGCAAATGTAGACTTTGAAGAAAAAGAATGAACAAAAGAGTGCCAGGTTGTTGAATACATGTGGCTAAAGTCTGTCACAAGCCAAAGGGCTGGTTATCTTTGTAACATGCACATAGCAGTGGTTTACACAGTGGATTCCCATGCTCATTCCTAAGATAAAAACATTAGAGCAGCATGCCCAGGAAATTCTTTTTCCTTTTAATCAGGATAAAGTAGCCTATTGAGACCTGAACAAGTGTATTGGATTTCACCTTTCATCTCCCACACATCAGTCTCTTTTACAAGAGGTCATTCTCTGAAAGGTACAAGTCAGGAGTGCCTTGGCATGGAGTTCCAAAATGGCCTTTATCATCTTGATGACAATTTTTCCAATTTAGTTAACAGTTTATTTGGTTGTAAAACTACAGTGACTCATGTAATTAGAGGTTTCCTTCTGTGTCAACAAAAGAGGATTTTTGGATCTTGGTAACAAGTTGGACAACTTTTCTGCCACACTTCAAAAGAAGTAGTCAATCATGGGATAATATTTTTAGGATGTCAAAACTGGAATATGGCTGGCTGCTAATCAACCTTCAAATAAAATCCCTTGATTAATTGCAAAATGAATTATCTAAGAGTGACAAAATTTACTCGGGCCCCATTGAAGTTTTCCCAGGTCTCCTCCTCTAAGCCAGGTGAACAGGAAGAGGGAAAACATGTTCTCCTTCATTAATGTTCCACTTAAAACAAACGCACAAACAAAAACAAAAAGCTACAGAGCTCACCACGATCGGCGGGAAATCTTGTAAAAAGTTTGATCCAGTGAAGTGATTTTTTTTATCTTGCTCTTCCTGGATTTTGTGTCTTCATTGAATGTGGGCAGCTGAAAGGTGCATATAAAATATTCCCGAGCACCAAAGTGAAATTTCTCCACAACTGTCATAGTAATAGTTCATTAAATAAATGGTTTGTTTGTTTGTTTAACTACTTGAATATCTCATGAGCATAAATGAATCACAGCAACTCTTGGAAAGGTACTGAAAATTAATCAAGTGGCCACAAGGCAGGATGAAAGTCTAAAATGTGAAATTGAAGAGAATTCCCGCTATGATTTCCTTGTCAAGGTTGTCGTCTGTTTTTCTGTTTCTGAGAAGTTTATTGTTTATCTCCTATTGCTTGGGTCCTAGGTTAAGGTAATGCCTGGCCTGGACAGTTCTGCCAGGATCCACTATGATTCTGTGTGTGTGAATGGAAGGGTAGGGGGCGGTTGCCTGTAGCAGAGTACCTGGCTTGTGAGATATTCCCATCTGGCATATTTATGAAACGTGTAAAATGCTAGATGCCAGCTACTTTTTTAGATAAAAAATTAACTCGATCCTCATGGTAATCCCATCAGATAGGCAGGTCCTTTTATCCCATTTTGCAAACAAAAAAATTGAGCCTTGGAGAGGTTAGTAAATTGTCCAAGGTCACAACACTAGGAGGTGACAGACTGGAATTTAAACCCCAGGCTATTCAGTTCAAGGTGTCAGTCATTTCTCAAAACCTGAATTTTTATTTATACACCTGTTTGCTTGTATTTCATCTTGGTCCACGGAGGTTGAGGTAAATTAAAGGAAACATAGAATGATAAACTGAAAGTAGAGAATAAAGATGAGAGGAGATAGAAATTAGCATAGGGCAAGGCCTGAAGATAAAGAGATTTGACTTCTAGCTTCTCAGCCAGAAACAAACAAAAACAAAATGCAAAATGCAGTTAATTCTGGAATTCTTGTTGATGAGGAGAAAAAAGCCTTTAAAGGAAAATTCTCACTTGAGATTCTTTTCAGATGGTAATTCCCCATGAAAAGGGTGGTAACCATTGTGGTCATAAAGGTGACCTTGAATCTTTCTGTCTAGCAGGTGAGTCAAGCAAATCAAAACCTACAAATAAAGTAAAAGAAGTTCAGGGGCAGGCCCCAGTGGCAGGGCACGGAGGAAGACTCACAGAGGGGTGTGGGAAGACAACAGGAAACTCCACCTGAGTGAGCCTGGAAGGGTTTGATTTCAATTGGAGAAGACTGAAGAGATGGGCATGCCAGCCTCCAGGAGGGTCAGGAGCTGTGGTCAAGGTTGGAGGGCTTGTGTCTGGGATGCCATGGGGAGATAGTCATCTGGGTCAAGTAGGAGACTCATGTAGAAGGCAAGACAGGAAGGGAGGTCAGGAGGAGGCTGTGCCTTTTGGGAAGTTGCCTGATTTCTGAGAAAGGACTGTGTCCTGACTTTGCTTGAGGAGACTCATTCTGTTACCTGGCTGACCGCTGTGTGACAAGTGAGGGGCTAGTGGAGGGACATCAGTTAGGGCATGACTGCAACAACAGAGAAGTGGCCAGCCCCCTGCTAGGCCAGTGGCAGAGGAAATAGAAAGTAGAAAGTGGGGAGTCTGTGGGAGATAAACGTAACAGGATTTGGCCAGATGTAGAGGTTTAACTAGCAGACAGATAGGAAGTAGAACAAGAGGAAATTAGAAGGTGAATTTGAGATAGGCTGAGGTTATCCAGTTCATGGGGATCTGATTGGACTTTCTAGAGTCTTTTCTGGTTTTGCTGCTGTCTAGAACTGGTCAAGAACGTCGACTTCTGTTGACTAGATTCATGTTGAACCATGGCTCACTAGCTATATGTGATCATTCACAGGCAGTCCAATCCTTCATATTTCCATCTGCAAAATGGGGATCACATTAACCATGAACAATTGCGCTAAGGAGAACATGCACATTTGGATAGTGCTTTGCATACTGTAAAGCCCTAATAAACAGTCTCACTGAGATTATTTCTACTCCTGGTACTCTCGGGCTGGTCTTGTTCCTTCTTTGCTTTGTGCTTCTGCTTTATTGTCTCATCTACAGTTCTGTCAGAGACGTACACTTGCCAAACCACATCCAGAGCCTCAGTACCCACGGTGCCCAGGTTCCCCCAGCAGCCTTTGTACACACAGCCCCACGGTGAAGTCAGGCACCATCTTGCTGCTGCTGAATTATCTGAAGGAATGAAGGTCCCCCACTGCACCCCCAACATTTGTGTTTTGGCCCCAGTCACCAAGAGGTGAATAGGGACACTCTGAGGAACCAAGTAACATTCACGTTCTGAAGACAGGAGTCAGAACTTGGCACTGCTCAACCAAGAAGCACTCTGGCTAAAGTTTTCCTGAGGACAGAAGGGCAGACACTATTGAACGAAGGGAGTGCCAGCAATGGAGGTGCCGCTAGGCTCCCCAGATGAGTACTTGAACACTTGTGAATGTGATAGTCTGCAAAAGCAGCAGCCAGAGTGACAAGTAGTTGAAATTGTGATGTGGCCTTCTGTGAATCCCTGAGGGCAACTAACAGTAGGAAAGGGTCTCTGAAGGGTCAGTGGATTGTTATAATATTCCTAATTACCAGGTATCATGGGCTTAGCTTCTTATTGGGAAATTCTCTCCCTAATTAACATATCCCTGCTCTGAACATGCTCACAGGTCTCTGCTAATTCAAGAAACAGTGGAAAAACACACCGAGAGCTCAACTTTAATTGAAAATACAATAATTAGATTGTGGAATCCTACTCTTAATTATAGAGTCAGATTTTTCTCAGGGTCTACTCATTTCTGATATTATGCCCTGACAGAATTAATAAAGTTTCAGGGGCTCTCTTACAATTTTTTGAAAACTCCATGACTCAACATGAACCCAGAAAGGTAGATAGGATCCATGGTATTCTGGTTTTCTTGGATTCTTTGCCTGACTTGTCAGGGAATAAAACAAGTGCTTGTGTTGTCATGCACATGAATGGAGTGTCATTTCATCTGAAATAGCTGGTTTTGAAAGTTGGTCAAGTAGTATATTCAAGGAATTGACAGTTGCCAGATGCAGCACTATGCTTTGATTGGTACAGAACGGGTCCCTATGCCACCAGCAGTTCAGTTCCTACTTGAATTCTAGGAATCGCCAAGAGATTTTGATTGAGTAGGCCCAGGGTGGGTCCTGGGAGTCTCTATTCCTAGCAGGGTCCCAGATGGTGTCCACACTCTAGTTGATGGAGCACACTTTGAAGTACCCAGCTCCAATGGGACCCACCTGGGCCCTTTCCCATCTTTTTCCTTCCCTGTGGGGCAAGGAATCCACAAATCCGAGGGGATGTGCTAACTCTGTGTCCTCCTAGACTTCGTTGTAGGTACTCGTCCTAGAGTTTCCTGCTCAAATGGCACCTTCTTCTAGGATCTTCTCCAGAGTCTTGCTCTGGAGTCTTCCTCTGATTCATTCACTTGGGTGGGTGTACACAAGGTCTGCAGGGTGGCTAAGGGACAGCTGTTGTGGGTGTATGTTAGAGGCCCGTGGTAGTCTAAGATAGAATTGAGATGGAAAGAAGGAGCCAAGTCAGGGTGTGAGCAACTCTCCTAGCACTGCTACATTCTCATGTAGAACCCTGGGAAATTCAAGAATACTGGATTCAACCTGGATTCTAGACTCAGAGTCTTTGAGGAACTTAAAAAGTTGATGCCATTGTCAGTAGAGACAGGAGCATCTCATGAGCAGAAGTTGCCTATTTTGACTTGGTTCAGGTGAGCAGACACCTCATGGCATATGAGTCCTCTTGCCTCTGTCCTACAGATGTTTAGGGGAAGTCTCATGGAAGATGCCACATGACCCCAAAAGAATAAGATCATCTAACCTTTTCTCTTTTGATATTTTGCATATATTTATTTTCTTTAATGCACATTAGAGTTATTCAGATTTGTTAGGCTGCTATATGGTATACAGTTCTTACTTTTTTTTTATTTTATTACTTATTTGAGAGAGAGAGTGTGTGCACAGCAGGGGGAGGGGCAGAGGGAGAGGGAGAAGCAGACTCCCCACTGAGCTGGGAGCCCGACATGGGACTTGATCCCAGGATCGTAATCTGAGCTGAAGGCAGACACATATCCAACTGAGCCACCCACTATGGTATACAGTTCTTTATCTATAGTTTGTTTTATGGGCCATTCTGCTATCTTTAAATATATTTATCAACTGAGAAGTTCTTTTAAAAATAAGATTTTAAAAAAGTTTTAAAGGTTAATGTAAAATAAAAATATTCTTGAGAGAGAAAATAAGATGATACGCTTTTACATTTTATAGCTTTAGTAGATTTCACTGCAAGCTGGTTCTTGGTGGCTAGGCTAGTGAGGACCAGATTTCTCAGCTGGGATGCAGGTTGCAGAATGGAGGGCTGACGCTCAGTGACCAGGCTGGATGGCCCTCTGCCAAACCCAGCACCACTTGCTCTGCCCTGAGCATTTGCAGGCACTGTTGAAACCCTCTTCTGAATGCGGTGTTGTAAGGGCCTCACGCCCTGCAGCAGGCAGTGTGGACAGGATTGAAGGCACTCAGGATGGGGAGCTTGTCCTAGGTGTTTCTCACTCTGAGTCCTGCTGTGCTGCCTAGATCCTACCTGCTGGATATATTGCCCTTCCTGCTGAGGCTCAGAGGGCCTGCTGCGTTCTTTGGATTTTTGCTGAACTGCACCTCCTGTCTGTCTGGATTCTTGGTATCTGCCAGGCCTCTCCTGGCTAGCTGGAGTCTAGGCTCCTTGCTACCCATATATTGGAAGGAAAAATAAGGGCTTAAAAAGAATTTCAAACTTTTATGGTATTGTCAAAGAGAAAGGGTCTTTCTAGCTCATCTCCCAGTTGAACTGCTTGGTTGTTTCCTCATCATCTTATGCCTCTGAAGGTATTTCTTTCCTGGTACCTGTGAGCAGTTTCTGCCTCTCACCTCCAGCCCCATTTTGCCTGTTTTTTCTTTATTTTCTCTCTTTCTCTCTCTCTTTTTTTCCTGGATATTTTAAAAAATTGAAGTGGGATCCCTGGGTGGCTCGGCGGTTTAGCGCCTGCCTTCGGCCCAGGGCATGATCCTGGGGTTCCGGGATCGAGTCCCACATCGGGCTGCCTGCATGGGGCCTGCTTCTCCCTCTGCCTGTGTCTCTGCCTCTCTCTCTCTCTCTCTCTGTGTATGTCTCATGAATAAATAAATAAAATCTTTAAAAAAAATAAAATAAAAATAAAAAAATTGAAGTGAGATGCACATAATATGAAATTCATCATTCAGTGACTGCAGCACCTTTAGCTATTCTGGGCATTTCATACAAATGAAACACACAACATGTGATCTGTTGTACCTAGCTTCATTCCCCTAATGTGTGTGAGGTCCATCCATACTTGGCATGCAGCAGTCCTGCATTTCTCAGTACGGCTGAGTAATATCCCATGTTGTATGTGTGCACTTTTTTAGCCATCATCTGTTATGAATATTTGGGTTGTTCCCTTTGGCCGTTGTGAGTCGTGCTGTGGTGACCATGTGTGTTATGAGTATTTGAGTGCCTGTTTTCAGTTCTTTCGAGTATATACCAAGTAGTGGAGTTGCTGGGTCACTTGGTAAAAAAAAGTTAAAGTTTTAACTTTCTGAGGAACTGTTTTCCATAGCAATCAGCCCATTTCCCACCAGCAGTGCACGGGACAGCTGCTCCACATCCTCTCCAGCACCTGTTATTTTTCATTTGTTTAGAGCCATCCTAGTGGGTGAAGTGGTATCTCATTGTGATTTGGATTTGCATTTCCCTGCATGATGTTGAACAGCTCTGTGAGCTGTCTTGATAAGTCAATACATGATGCTACGCTATCAATGCTACGCTAGGGCACATTTTGTAGTGGAATATTTGAATGAGACAGACCGCCCCGCATGCTTTGCCTCCCTCTAGCCTCCTGCAAGCACAGTTAGCCTCTGAGTGTGAGCTACCCTAGCCTCCTGCAAGCACGGTTAGCCTCTGAGTGACTGTGAGCTATGTGAACTCTCACTGTCATACCATCAAGAATGGTAGGGGCATGGGATGCCTGGATGGTGCAGTTGGTTAAGCATTCAGCTCTTGGTTTCGGCTCAGATCATGATCTCAGGGTTATGAGTTCAAGCCCTGTATCAGGTTTGGTGCTCAGCATGGAGTCTGCTTGAGACTCTCTTTCTCCCTTTCCCTCTCTGCTCCTCCCTTTGCTTACACTCACTCTTTCTCTCTTTTAAAGAAATAAATAAAATCTTAAAAAAAAAAAAAAAAGAATGGTAGGGGGCACTCAATTTGGTCTAGTGGGAAGAAAAAAGTTGTTGATTATTACTAATTTTAATCCCAAGAGGCAAAGAGTATTATAGTTGACCAGATGAGATTTTTAAAAATGTATTTTCCAAGGATCCCAAGGGTTTTGAAGATAGTTTTATAAAGGTATTAAGGAGTATTTTTAATGTATCAGTGAAGTTTAAGTTTTAAATGTGTTTTGGGGAAATTACTGATTTGTATTTTAAATTTTGGTGATGGCAGTCACTGTCAGAATTAAGTAATTCTTTCTTCAAAATATATTTTCTTCTTCTCCATTGTCTTGTAGTGCTATGCCTTCTCAATCTAGAACCACTCTAGAAAGCAGGTAGAATGAGTCCTACCACTAATTTTTATAAGAACATGTAAAGATTTTCTCATTTTTGTTCTATAGTGTTTGGATTAAAATGAGAGGCAGAGAAGAGAGCCCAGCACCTTAACAACATGTTACCTTTATTACTTTCATTGCTTGTTTTCAGTGTATTTATTTCTTTTTATAATGTGCTGTCCCTTTGACATAGCTCATTGGCTGCAAATCCATACAATATCCCACATTTCCGTTTGTGGTTTGTGTGTGTCAACATTATTAAAATGCTACTTGATTAGGTAGTCAATGGGCCTGGAACTCAAGAAAGAGGGTATCTTTTGGGGAGAAGTGGCTGGGACTGAGCACGAGGGGGCTCCTAGAGGCCTGGTTATGTTACTCACTGAGGTGGATGTCTGCCTGGGTTTGTCACTGTGAAAATTCATGGAGCTGGAACCTTATGATTTACACTCTTCTGTATGTTACACTTCAGTACACACTTTACTGAAAAATAAAAAGAAGGAAAAAACCCTGCTTCTTCCTCCATGTCTTATATATTCTTGATTTTAAGACAAAGGCTGCGTGATTTGAGCAAATGGGAAAATCTTAAGTCCCAAAGAAAGGAGAAGAAGGAAGTGGATGGGCTTCTTTGTTGAGTATTTCCCCTGCAGTCAAGCATTATGTTACATTTGCCTTACCTCATTTGGTCTTGTTAGCAGTCCTATGAAATGACGTAGGTTATCCCCATCTTGCAAATTTAGAAACTGAGGCCCGGAAAATTTTCAGGAATGCAGAGAAGCTCTGCTTGCTGTGTGTAATGGATTCAGGGACTGGCCCTACTGCTGTCTGGTTTCAAGTTCCTCTAGGTACACAGTGTCTTTGTTACCCAGTTGATGTTCGATTACTATTTATTTAATGGAGGAATGAGTTACTTTGGGGAAGAAAAGTGCTCTGCAGCTGCCCTAGTGGTGCTGGTTTGTGCTGGTTTAGTCTGGCACGCAGGTTGCAGACAGGTTCCTGCAAATGGGGTTGACAGGACCCCTCCCCAAGCTGTGTTCCCCCTTCCTTGCTGCACTGAGCCAGTCTTCAGTTGGTTAAGGTGGAGGAGTCTTAAGAGCTATTGACAGATTGACGGCCTGTTAGCCGGAGTGTACCTCTCCTACGAGGGTCCTGCCAGGGCTGTTCTCATTTAGAGCCTGGTGTCTGAATGCCTCGTCCGCCTGGAAACTGGCAGCAGTGATGGACTGGTTGGGAGGCTGGATTGAACAGGTTCCTAGTGAGCTGTCAAATGTGGTTGCCGAGATGGTTTCAATACGAGCTTATCAGACTGTTTAAGAACAGAGAACAAGCACAGTGCATGTTATTTATGGCATTCACACTCTTGCAGCTAGAAACAAAATATAGCACGTCCCAGCCTCAGATTTAAATTAGAATATTCTGGCGTGCACAGATTAACTGAACAATAGATTCGAAAGACAAGAAAGAGCCTCACATTTAGAGGAAAGAGCATGTGCAAGAAATATGTCTGATTTTCCAGTGAGATTTGAAAATGTTTCTGTTTCAATCCTCAAATGAACTGGTTGTCCTTTACCAACTGTGGGAATGGGAAAGGCATTCTAGTATATCCATTTGTGAACTATTTTAGCAAAGCTCCTGCTGTGCACCACTGCTGAATTACCTTGTTTTCTTGTGACTTAAAGACTTGTTTGGATAGATCTTTCAAAACCATCTAAAATCTTTCTAGCAACTCTGAAAGGACTAAGGGTTGTTCAATTAAATGGATGTATCCTTTTAGCCAGGTTACTAAAATTATATCTGGTGGACTATTAACTAGCATAGCGGAGGAGCTAATTGCAGTGTAGCAAATCCAGGGTGGGTTTGTATCCAAAGGTTTAGCTGCGGTTATTGTTGAGAGAAAGATGGAGCAGGTTTGAGATTGGAAGGAGCCTCCACGCTGACCCGTCCCCCCGGCCTGCAGGTGCCAGGCTGGTGTCACACACACTCGCATGCATCCTCACAGCCTGGAAACCCATGGTATTTGGAGTCAGACCTGGCTACCTGCTGCGTGACTTGTTACTCTTTCTCTGCTTCTCTCTGTTCATCTATAAGAATGTGATAAGACCTGTCTTAAAGGGACATTATAAGAAACAAGATACTACTTATAGTACCTGATCAATAAATGTTAATTCTACTTGCTCATTGGAATGGATGAAACACTATTGGTAAAGTGTTTTTAATACATATTTATTTTTTTAATTTTTAATTTTTTTAATTTTTATTTATTTATGATAGGCACACAGTGAGAGAAAGAGAGGCAGAGACACAGGCAGAGGGAGAAGCAGGCTCCATGCACCGAGAGCCCGATGTGGGATTCGATCCCGGGTCTCCAGGATCGCGCCCTGGGCCAAAGGCAGGCGCCAAACCGCTGTGCCACCCAGGGATCCCTTTTTAATACATATTTAAAACAAAGTTTAATAACTATGCTTAAAGAAAATAGATATTAAAATATCTTCTTGGGGGGACTCTTAGGTTTGGAAGTATATTACTCGTTACAAAATGATTTATATTTTATTGTATTATTTTAGTTGAACAACACTGGAGATATACAGATGATTTTTTTTCTCTATGTATGTGTATATGTGTGTGTACTTTTTTTGGGCCACCTTTCCAAACATTTTTTTGGAAAACGAAAGATGATGAAAAAATACAAAATACATCCATTTTGATACTTTCATTGTGCTTTTATACTTAAATGCATGCTGATAAACTGATCATATCATTGTTCCTTCATGTTAACAGAAAAAACATTATTCAGATAAAAAAAATAGTAATTGTGTATTTGCTAGCAAAAAAAAATAATGGACATATGCTTACAGGGCTTAATAATTGAGTGACTTACTGTTTCTCTTTTAGTAAATACTAACTGGGTAAACTCCACTTTTTTCTGGCTCTAGGGATATTGAGGGCCTCTTTGGTAAAGACTATCATGTGTATAATCGTGATGTTGGAAGAAAGCCTTTGTAGGTTGTCTTAGGCAGTTGGGCTACTAATGACAAAATGCAACAGGCTGGGTAGTTTAGAAACAACAGAAATGTGTTCCTCACAGGTCTGGAGGCTGGGAAGTCCAAAATCAAGATTTGGTGTCTGGTGTAGTCTTCTTTCTGTGTCCTCACCCAGCAGAAAGTCAAGGGAACTCTCTGGGGTCTCCTACCATGACCCTAATCCCATTGACGAAGGCTACACCCTCATGACCTGATCAATTCCTAAGAGCCCCACCTCTAAAAGTGCCATCATACGGGGGATTAGGTTTCACTGTATGAACTTTGGGAGGACACTTTTCAATCTACAGCATAGGTTAACTGCATTCTTTCTCCCAGGTTTTTATTATCTGCAATTGAATGCTCTTGGGGTCATGATTTGACCCAAAGCAGAAATTAAAGTATATTATAAAATTCACTCTTCTCTGCCATGACTTTTGTTTTCAGAAATTATTTTTAACATTTTATCCTAATTGAAATACAGAATAACCCAAGCCTTTTTCTCTATTGATTATTCCCCAAAAAGAGCTATTTCATTTTTAAAAACTCCATGCAAACAACATGATTTATATAGTCTCAGTATATTTCTCACCCTTGAATTCTTAGGAATTTTTATTTCTTTTCAAATTGGTAATAAGGCTTCCACAGGCTACCCACTCTTCTTAAAAATTGTAATGATCATGTGAAACTCATCATTAATTTTATCTTTTTATCTAGAGACAAGGCCAAAGTATTATGTATAGATAATACTTTGGGATAATAGATGGGTATAGATGCTAATACCTACTATCTAGAGACTTCATTTGTTCATCCCTGTATTTATTTATTCATTCTTCTCTTCTTCCAGCAGACATTTGTTGAGTGTGTTCTATTGTTCATCACTGTGCTTAACTAAGTGCTAGAGACTACTGCTTAACAACAGGACAGGACAGGCATGGCCATTGCCCTGTGGAACTTCCTGAACACAGGGGGAGATTCACAGGACTGCATTTGTGATATCTATAATAGACAGGAAGAAGCAATCTAATCAGGAAAGTTGGGACAGTTGTCTGGGAAACTGACCATTGAGCTAAGGTGGAAAGGAAGAATAAACATTAAGAAAATCTTGCCTGTTAATCCAAAAGCCCGACCTGCATTCTTGCCCGTTTCAATCTGTGCAGTTTCGGGGGCAGTTATAAGGGTCACCCCTCCTCCCAGGCACTCCCTGTGTCATGTGAAGCAGACTGTCATACTCTCTGAGTTCCCTACCAACTAACCTTTCTGAAAAACATTAGAAATGAGGATCCAGAGTTTCTTGGACTTCATTTAGTTCAGCCTAATTAGATTTAAGCAGTGGCCATATGGAGCAGCCCCATCTGGGTCAGCTGCCTATGCTGCCCCAAACATGAATGGGGCTGATTCAGAAATAAGTGTGTTCCTAAGTCATCCCCTAAGAAGGATGAAAGAAAAAGAAGAGAGAGAGCAAAAGAGAATAAAAGAAAGGGAAAAGGAAAGTAAAAAATTAATTATATCCACACAGCTATTATCATGACCTTCATTTTGATTTTTGACGTGCTGACAACCATATTTGCAGCTTATACAGCCATGATACTAATTAGAGTAGAAACATAGCACTTTTGATCAACTTCCTCTTTGAGAAGGTTTATTTAATTTCACTTTACAGTCTCAATCCAAACACCTATAGACAGGCTGGGAGTTGCATGGATTTGATTGGATGATAGAGTGGCCTTTTTCTGCCTCTCACTATCACTTTGGGAAAAATTAACATTCACTGGGTAAGCCATGCCATAAAACTATGCTTCTCAAACCATGTGTGGAAGAGGACTAGGGTTTTTTTTTTTGTTTTGTTTTGTTTTTAAGATTTTATTTATTCATGAAAGACACACAGAGAGAGGCAGAGACATAGGCAGAGGGAGAGCAGGCTCCCTGCGCAGAGCCTGGTGCAGGACTCAATCCCAGGACCCCGAGATCATGACCTGAGCCGAAGGCAGATGCTCAACCACTGAGCCACCCAGGGGCCCCCAGACTAGGTTTTTTTTTTTTTTTTTTTTTTTTTTTTTTTTTTTTTTAAGCCACTGTAAATGAAACTGTCCATGACTGGTTTCACCCTAAGGTTTTGAGAATATCAGACCTGGTGTGAACCCAGTTCAATGAGAATGGAGTCTACAGATCACAGCCATGTCTAACGGCTTCATAAGCTTCTAAACACACTCAATTTCTGTACCTGTCTTCTTGAGGGTCAGTAACACATAGTTTGTAAACTGGCACTGACAGTCTAATAGGCTTTAGTTCCCTTGAGACAGGAAGGAGGTGGGAGCACATTTAGGGCTGAGACTGCTTTTAGTCTCTAACCTCTTGTCGGCTGAACTCTGCCTCCTTACCTTCCTTCCCCGTATCCCTTGTCTTACAGAAAACATAAAGTTCAAAGTCAGGATTGCCCATAGCTTTCAGAGGCCACACTACCTGGATGGCCCATATAACCTACTGTGTCTCTGCACAGAGAGAGGGTCTTGGAGAAGTTCTGAGAATTACTGGAGGGCAGTACTTCACCCAGAATCCTGAGTCATAGGCAGCCTTTGTATGTTTAGGAACAAATGCAAACATTTCCTTGGTGACACTTTTTAAGGATCTGATGGGCATGCTAGCAGGCTCTCTCTAGATTCTGCTCCCAGGATCTCTTTGGAAAGCAAGGAAAAATAGAATGGAGATATGTTTAGATTCAATGTTCTGAACAGTTGCAACGCCTAATGCTGTGTTAGGAACTGCATAGAACTTAAGCTAAAAATGAGAACTTGTTCTTGACTACCAGGAGTTTAGAATCTAAAATAAACAGCATAGCTAGCTGAAACTGCATGTCGTACCAGATACGGACTGGGCACTTTCAAAAAATTGAGTCTCTTTTTATTTTTATTTTCTTTTCTGAGTGTCTTTTTAAAAAAGATTTCATCAACTGGAGTTCAATATATAAATGGTTTATTCATAAACCTATCTACTTTATATTCAAACTTATTGAGGTACATTCTATACATAATAATAAGATATATCCTTTTAAAGAGAGAATGCAAGCTATATACACTCATGACATCATTGCCCCAAACAAGATACAGAGAGCATTCTCCTCTAACCCCTGAAAATTTCCTTGTGCCCCTTTTGTGATCCATTTTTCACTCACCTGTGATCCTAGGCAACCACTGATCTGGATTTTCTCACTGCAGATTAGTTTACATTTTCTAGGATTTTAAGTAAATGGTATCTTGTAGTGTATACACTTTTGTGTCTGGCTTCTTTCACTGCTGTAATTATCTTGAGATTCATCCATGGTGTTGTGTGTATCTATATAGTTCATTCCTTTACAATGTTGAATACTATTTCATCCTGTGGATACAACATATTTTATTTCTCCACTTTCCAGGGGACTGTTACCAGTTATTGACTATTGTGAATAACACAGCCATGAACATTTGTATACAAGGTTCAGTGTGGGCATACATTTGCATTTCTCCTGGACAAATACTTGGGAATAAAGTGTGTGGGTCATTTGGTAGGTATGTTTAACTTTTTAAGAAATCAGGACAGGGCATTTTTGCTAAATCTAGCCACCAAGGGATGCATATACATTTGCATTTTGAAAAGTTTAATTTTTCTACATAAATGCATAGTACCAGGTTGGGAGGAAGGTAAGGATATTCTGTAAAAATGCATGCTGAAATGTGTTTTTATAAAATAGACTCAGGACAGGAAAAATTTGAGATATGAATGGAGTAAGTTCTAGTCATATAGACATCAAGCCAAGTATAGGACTTGGGGCTTGAGTGCAACCATTTCCTAGCTGTGTGACTTGAACCAGTGGCTCACTGCTCTGAGGCCTCCACTTTCTTATCTTTGAAATAAGGATGACAGTAGTGGGGTGGCCTTTTAGAAGATTGCCATAGGAGTTAAATGAGAAAGACCTTGTAATCGTCTTAGCACAGTGCCAGCCATAGCTCCATCTTTGTTGTATTTAAGCAGATATCTTAAGCAAACCCTCTGAGCAGTGCCTAAGCTGCATGGGAGACCAAAAACAAAACAAAAGAAAACAAAAACAAAAACCCTGCTGTTCAACATATCTTGTTTGTGATTGGATGTATCTGATCGCTATTCTACTCTTTAGCTAAGCAGTGCACCAAAGTCACGGCTTTGAGAGCTTCAAACTGTAGACACGTGTTGTTCCAGATGAACTGAAAAGACTTAAAAGTCACTTTGTGAATTGGCCGAGTAAAGGCCAGCTGGTCACATGGTTAGTTCAGGAAGATGTACAGTTTGACAAGTGCTTCAGTAGGCTGTTTCTGACAGAAAACCGGAGGCTTCCTAGAGCCAGCTCAGGGAGTCTCTCTGCTCTTGAGTACATGTTGTTAGAGACTAAGAAACAACCTCTTGATGTTAAATGCAGTGTTACATTATATTGATTAAAAATAGAAAGTCTAGGGGCACCCGGGTGGTGCAGGCCAACAAGTGTCCAAAACATGTTCCAGCTCAGTTCATGATGTTAGGGTCGGGAGATGGAGCACTGTGTAAGGCTCTGCACTCAGTGGGGAGTCTGTTTGAGATTCTCTCCCTCTCCTTCTGCCCTTCCCACACATTCTCTCTCTCTCTCTCTCTCTCTCTCTCTCTCTCTCTCTTTCTCTCTCAAATAAATAAGGGCAGCCTGGGTGTCTCAGTGGTTTAGCGCCACCTTCGGCCCAGGGCTTGACCCTGGAGACCCGGGATCGAGTCCCATGTCGGGCTCCCTGCATGGAGCCTGCTTCTCCCTCTGCCTGTGTCTCTGCCTCTCTCTGTCTCTCTCTCTGTCTCTCTCTCTCTCTCTGTCTCTCATGAATAAATAAAGTCTTTTAAAAAAATAAATCTTTCAAAAAAAATAAGATTCTAACTGTAAAATTGAACAGGAAGTTTGACTAGGACACAGTATACGCTTGCATTTGCAAAGCACAAGATGAACAATGGGAAATCACCCAAGGTTTGAAATTACCTCTAATCAGGCAGACTTGGAGCTATGAATTGTGATAGCCACTATAGTTAGTGTAGTATTGCTGTGTAGGGGACAGAATCTTGTGTCTACCTTTTGGTGATATTATTCATTAAACTCATATTAACTCATTAACCAGGTAAGTTTGGCTAAGAGAGCTTTTGCAAAGAACAGGGAAATTTCTTATCCAGTTGCATCAAAATTACATGTAAAATCTTAT
Organism: Canis lupus familiaris; assembly: GCF_011100685.1. Lineage (NCBI taxonomy): Eukaryota > Metazoa > Chordata > Mammalia > Carnivora > Canidae > Canis > Canis lupus. The sequence goes on along the minus strand of NC_049222.1, from coordinate 93,151,338 downwards.
AATCATTTAAAAATGAATGTGGATTAGTAACTCTGGTTTGTTCTTTGATGGTCTGCGTTATCTATTTTGAACCATTCTCCAAACTTGATCTCTATTCCTAACATAGTAAACGGTAGAGCATATTTTCTAGTGTAGAAGAGTATAGTATTCATATATTACATAAAATATAGTAATAATATAGTTTGTGTAAGTAATGGTCTCAGAAACTTCTCTGTCCTTTCAGGGACTTGTCCAAGGATTACACATGCCTGTTCCTTATACTCTTGAACACGCTCTGCACCAGATCTGTGTCTTTGTCAATCCCTGAGACCGTTGCTTTCTCTAGTGCACAGAAATCTCTGAGCTACTCTATTTTTGGCACGACAAGCAGGTGGAGGTTGATTTGTGGTACATGTTACCGTGGCTGTGATGATCAGGAGATACGTGACCATTATCATTTGCTTCTATCAAGGTGACAGCAAGAGAGAATTTGAAATGAATCCACCATGTGTACTGCTGTTAATTATTTGCTTTGTTCAGTATAGCTCGGCACTCATTCTCATGATATCCGACATTTGTAAGCTGACGCTGTGTAAATGACTGGGGAGAAGTCTAAAAAGTGTCTCATAGCTGGAAGCCCAGGCTTCCTGGAAAAGATTTAGTTTCAAGATTAAAGCCAACGTGGCAGGATCCATGTTACTAAGTACAGCTTTTTAAAAATCAGGCTTCTCTAATACGAAACAAAGGGTTAGTCTGGCATTTCTCTTGATTGCCCAGGTGTCTGGGTGTGATGTATGTAAACAGACAATGGCATACTCGGATCATGAGGGCCTTGACAATGCCAGTCCTCGCAGGGAAGAACTGCAGCATCCTTACAGCGTTCAAGCCTCTGTGTGCCATCTTAACAATGAGCAAACAGACCTCCCTTGCTCAGCCCACACTGGCCACAGGGCGCCTAGCTCTTCCTCCTGCATGCAAGACTCACCCCTGACTTAGCGTCCTCACACTGGCTGTTCCCTCTGCCTGGAGCTCTCCACCATCTGCTGCCTCTCACCTCTTCCAAGGCTCTGCTCAGTTGTCACCTTCTTCATGAAATCTCTTCCTATCGCCTTATTTAAAATGGCAGCCTACACACTCTTCCCTGACCCCTCACTCTGCCCATCCCCCTTAACTTGCTCTACTCTTTGTCTTACATAGCTCTTACCAACTTACAGCATCTGTAGAATGCACTCCTTTATTATTTATTATTATGTCTCCTGCTCATTGTTGGCCTTTGCTCCCCAGCCCCCTCCCTGAGGTCAGAGTTCTTTGCTGTTATTGGTCACTGATGTGTCCAAGTGGCATCTAACAGGCACTCAGTAAATGTTTGCTAAGTGAACAAATTCGTGTTATGAGCACAGGGAAAAATAATATGGCGGGTGGTAAGGTTGCCAGACTCAGACTGTGTGATGTAATCCGAGAGATCCGCACACAGGGCCTGTTTCGGTCTCGTTCTTTGCTAGATGTGTGATATCAGGCAAATGATGGAACCTTCTGGGTTACCCTGAGGATGCTTCTGAGAGACAAGAAGTCACAAATACGAAAGCACTGTTCAGACATGCTGTTGAAACTTTGATCCTTTGTTACTGAGTTGTAGCCTTCCAAGGAGCTCAGATTATTTATATCTTCACCAAATTCTTATACTCCATCCTTCATGCTGCATTAAAGGAATGGAACTAGCACTTTAGTTAGCTGCCCACCAAAGGACACCATGCAGGAGGCTTTATCCTCTGCTGTGAGAAGTAACTGCTCTTGCCTCACTCTGTACTCAGGCCTTGAGACCCACAGGGGCTCAACACAGGAAGTAGAGCATGCCAGAATGTGAACAGCCCATGTCACCTAGGGATGCTTCATGCTTGTTCCTCTAAGGGAGAAGGCTTGATTCTTCCTTTCTCTGGGAACACAGACCTCATTAGCTTACTGCCACATGTAGCCCGTCCCTCTGTCACAGGGATGCCCAAGGGGATGCTCAGCCTCATCAGTGGGGAGCTCTTGCCATGTGTGCCCACCTGCCTCCCCGGGGATCCAGCCTCACTGCCACAGCTGCCAGTGAGGGGACTGTCAGATCCCAGAGCTGAGGCCAGAGATGATATGAAAACTACTCTTTAAGCCCTAAGTCCCAGTCAAGATCCCAGTTAAAGCTAGGAGCCTGTGAAGCCCCCTACCTTTTAGTCCGTTGTAATTTAATTTAAAGATGATCAACTATAACTGAGAAAGAACATCCCAGATGTTTTAATTCATGAAAAACACCCCATAGGAGGTGATTCACCTTTTCTCCATCCTTAGGGACTTCTCTTTCAGCTGTGGGTTGGCAGAAAGCCTGCTCCAGAGGGAGCAAGGAAGGAGGGTAGGGAGCACGGCCTGGAGCCAGTCTGTACACCTCATCCCCACTTGCCCTTTCTCTGATCAGCATCCCTCCCCGCACCCTGACAAGACCTGACAGGGGCCACCAGCAAGTAGCCAGTTGATATCCATTCTGTTCCTCCCTTTGTCCCTCCCTTGCTCCCTGTCAGGATATACTTGAACACAGTGATTGACTTCTAGGAAGAGTTTCGCTTCTCTTTCAATCCACACATCCAGAAATCATGTGTTTGTGAAGAAGCTGCAGCACTGACCTGTAACCGTGTTTCACTATTGGAGGCAGGTTCCCAGGGGTGAGGGCTGCACCCGGCAAGGCCTGGCCCCACGGTTGGTGGGCAGCAGCTGCATTAGAAAAGATATTACTTGCCCTCAGTTTGGTCAGCACACCTCAGTCTGCTGCTCATGTTCCAGCCCCATGTGGACCAGACCAACCTTCACAGCTGAATTTTCTTCATCGGCCTTAGCACCCACCTGAAATGTTGACAAAAGGACAGCACTTGGTGGCCCTGTACTTTAAGGAGGGGCTATTCCTCTTGCTCATTCCCAGCTTCTCCACTGACTCCCTCTGTCAGGCTGTTCATTCTGAGGGTTCTGTCTTTGCTCATGACACTTCCCCTACTGGGAATCTCCACACATTTTGGAGCTGGGGATCTGAACCCTAGCCCACCTTCACAGACTCTGGGAAACCTTTGGGGGGACCACCTCTGCCAGAGATTTCTCCTTTCTCCCAGCGCTTGGCCTCACTGTTTCTGTCCCTCATATCACATTTACCTATTAATGGTTGTGTGTGTGTGTGTGCATGTGCACGACTGCCCCATCCTGAAGGCTAGAACAGTGCACTGCCTCACAGTGTGCAGCATCCAGGCCATATTGTCGGTTGGTGTAGGAAGTGCGGGATGCTTGCTTCTTTGTGCTGCAGCACGAAGGCGGGTCAAGGCCTAGTTAAACAACTTTTTGAACTACTTATAGTTACTCCGCTAGACCAAATTGGCATATCTTTCTTTCCAAGCAAACTTCTAGCCGCTGTGCAGAGACGAGCCTTAGGCCAGGCGCTCATAACCGTCCTCGGCCAACATCTGAGCAGTGGTGCAGTGGGAAGAAGACTGAAGCAACTTAGTGGTTTTCTGAAAAATTTTTTAGCAAAGAAGAAAGGCCAAGCTGACTGTTTCATAAGCACTCAGGGCCAGATGACAGGCGCATGAGGGCTGATTGAATGCTTGTTCCTCGACATTGAAAGCGTTTTGCAATGTGATTGTTCGATTTGTGGATCGGGTGTCAGAAAATCTCCTGGGCTGCGCTGCCCAAGAGGGAGGGCCTCAGCAGTTCTTGTGCTGGCTAAGTGTTTGTGTTCACTTTAGTTATCATCTGATCGTGGGCCAGCTGGTAATGGGATTGTAGTGGCCTTGCACAACAATGGAGTCCTCTAAGGGCTGAGACAACATGACAGAAATGGTGAGTGGCAGAACCCTTAGATGTCTCATTTAATGCCGGGTGATTGAGTGCATCCATGTGGAGGAGGTTTTTCAAGTCGGCATCAGAGCAGAGCAATTGCAGGGAAACATCAGAGCCTCCCCGAATAAGATGGGTTGGGTGGGCAAAGGCAATTATTGCAAACAAGCTCAGAAATCTCGAGGCAGGGGAGCTGTATTGTCTCCCAGTGTTGGGAAGCCCCACTGTCACCTCACATGGAGTCTTGTAAGTCCCCCCGCCCCCCGCCCCTGTGGCATTTCTGGCCTGATGTATTATGCCGAAGCTCATTCAGGCCCTTTGTTCTGTTTAGGAGCATATAATTCTTCTTACTTATTTAGTGTGAAGTGGAAATGAGAAAGTAAAGGAACCACAAAACGTAAGGCCCCACTGTCGAAAGACAGGGGACAGTTTGGCCAGGAGCTCTTTTTTCAGAAACAATGGGAATTCCAGTAGTTTCTGATTCTTCCTGACTTCATGGTTGACGCCATATAAACTAGCTTCAGATGCGTGAAGCTTTTTGTTGGACGACAGTGCTATGTGACCATTGACTTTCTGGGTGAGGGGTGGCTGGGGTCAGCCAGTCATTCACTGCACTCAATTTACTTTGAATGTAATGAACTTCAAGTGGAAAATATGACCAATCTCTGAATTAGCATTTGGTTCCTTAACCAGGGAAGAAATGTTCTGTGCAGGAAGGTTGTAATTGAACCATGCATTTAATAGCCTACCGCAAAACCACCTTTGAATTTGATAGGCATGTATAATTGGGACAGAATTTATCAGCTGTACAGTATTTACCAAATTCCTATTTATCAGAGCCAGATTGGTTATGCCAGTTCTTGTGGAGAGAAGCCTTCCTTATTGTTGTTGAACTTCTTTGTAGATGGGGAAAAAAACAGCCACAAAGTAACTTTATCTCTAGGGTAGGCGACAATGGAAAGAGGGCATTTTTGGCTTCACAGAAGGTGAAATATTTCAGATAGAACATCGTAATATTTCTAGGATGGACATGTGTAGTCCAGTGCATATGGCAAATAAGAGTTTCCTTTGTCTTTTTTAGGCTCTAAGTATTTTGTGGTTAACATCTGATTGACATAACTTGATAGGACAATGACATTCTCTTGCTTTTTTATGAGTTTCCAGGAAAGACAGTATGGTGAGCAAAATATTGATGTAAAGGTTGCAGTCTTTATCTGGAATAATCTCCTCCCATTCTACTCCTCATCCCCTCAAAAACCCCTTTTGTCACTTGTCTGCACACACATGCTTCTATGGCATGGTGAGCTAACTCTAATCTGTCCTTTAGATTTCCTCTACAGTGTCACTTCCAGGGGACATTTGCCTAATTTCCAGAGTCTTCATTCTGTGCTCTGATCACTGGACCCTGGGTTTCTCTCTGTAGCTTTTAACAGAATTATTACTGTGTCCTGGGATACTGGGAATAAAAGTTACTACACTCATCAAAACAGGAAATATAGAAGGAAAAATGGAGTCTGCTATGAAAGTGCTTTCTCAACTGGTAGGCTCTTAAGGTCTGTCACTTAGAGTCTTTACGGTCTCATCTTCTGTGAAATATGTGCACTTGTGTTTGGAGGGTTGAGGACATCACAGGCCACCAGAGGACCCAGAACAGTTGACAGGCATCACGACACTGTGGACCAGGCTGTCACAGAGAGTTGACGATGCCCAAAGCACAGCCACATTTTTCCTCTATTCCTATACAGGAACCTGGGGCCAAGATCCTACATGTGAACAAGTAGTGCAAGAAAACAAAGTACAGGAGAAATGGTGGCTGAGACCCACTAGGTTCCCACATTTCCTGACAGCTCATAAGGGGATGCAGTAATTTCCACAAAAAAAGTAAGGAGGAATATTTTTGCACAATAGTTAAAAAATATATATCTTACCATTCTCAAGAAATTGTATATCTAAATAGAAGTATCAAGAAAAGTTTATATGTTCAGTTCCTTTAGAGAATTATTGCAGAGTTAGGAATTATTAGATTTTATTTCTGCCCAGGTGAAAGAGTAAATACAGTATTACCAAAAGGAATTTGGTTGGTGTAGATTTCTAGTGCGTATATTTGGTGTCCATAATGTGCATTGGCTTCTCTCTACAGTGTTCTAGTAACTATTAGCCGTTGCTGTGTTTGCTCATGAGGCATCTCTCGGTGGTCCCACGCGCCGGGGCCAGAGAGACCAGGGTTGGGGAAAACACGCTGAGCCCTCAGCGGGTTTACAGCTTATGGAGTAGGTAGGATAGTGGTTTAGCCCCTGTACTTAAGACATTGCTTCCGAGGGCACACATAAAGGTTAGGAGGGGTTTTGTCGTGTGTTTCAAATGTTGTGGGTTTTTTTTTTCTTTTTTTCATTCTCCTGATGATGTTTGTTTTACAGGCGGCAGGCTTTCTGCAAATGGAAGGAAAAAAAATCTTCATGCCTCTAATACTTGCCTCTCTCCTGTCACCTTTCCGACTTCTGCTGCCAAAAGTAATCATTTTTAATGAGAATTCTCTACCATAAAAATCTGACTTTTGAAAGCAGTGCTGGAAAGAGAGACCAATCTCTTGGCGGGTGTGTCAAAACAATAAAAAAAAAGTGTTCAGAGCAGATATGCCCAGTTTCCTGTGAGTATCTTGAGTTTTCTGAAAGTCCTAGCAGATGAAAAGTGAAGTATGGGGAACAAGGTGTCTGGCCCACTCATACCGAACTCACCAGATGAAAGTAATTTGCCAAAAATCAATTAGAAAATAATGACCATATGGCAACTCCCTTGTAATCCGAGGGACTGCCTGGACAGGTGACGCAGTCTGGGAGCAGCTCGGCATGTTATTCACCAGGGAGATGGGATGTCAGGTTTTTGGCTCCCTCCCCTGCTTGGGCAGCTGTATATTCTAGACACCTTGGGAGTGGGCTTCCTGTCACACCTGGGAGTCAGGGGGCACTTTGTGCTACACAACCTAGCATCTGCTCACTAAAGCCTTGCTCATAGGACCAAAGGTCCTCATGGGCCACCAAATGCCACATGCCTCTCACTTAGACACGTCACTGTATTTTCCTGGTCTTCGGACCTTCTGTTTTCATCTGCTGTTTGTGAAATCCTTAAGGACAGGAAACCTGCTTCCTAATGAGTCCCTTCTCTCCCTGGGCCAGGCACAGTGCATTTTGCAAAACAGTTCAAGTCAGCAGTTGCTTGCTACCTTCTCAGGCCCTGGGAATACTACTAATTTAGTGCTTTGTGTGCACAGGCCAGCTAGATATATTAGGATTCTTCTCTTACTACAAGATATACAAACAAGATCTTTCAGAGCCTTAGAATTCTGCAGGTAGGGGAAGAAGTGTGAACAAGTGGTAAACCATGGGCACACCCCTTCTCCACACACCTGGCCATCTCGAAAAGCTCCACTTTTTACCTGTTTTATATTTGGGAATTTTCTTTGGAGATAAAGGTTCTGTTGTAGGTAGATAGATACATACATACACAATAGTCCCAATGGTAGTATCTTTAGTATCTTTTTTTTTTTTTTTTAACTTTCTTACATAGGCTCCATGCCCAGTGTGGAGCCCAAAGCAGGGCTTGAACTTATGACCCTGAAATCAAGATGGGAGCTTGTATCAAGAGTCAGACACATAACCAACTGAGCTACCCAGGCGCCCTGGGATTTTCGTACCTTGATCAAGTCAATGGGTTCATAAGTTAGAGTTTAGTCTGGAAAAAGGGACGGGCTCTAGATATTTTAAGCAGGAAGGGGTTTAATACAGGAAGTTATATATGCCTTACTCATGGGACAGGCTGGTGGAGGATGGGTAGGAAAAACTACATCTGGCTTTCAAAGATGAGGAGCCTACAGAACTCAAAAGAAACAGCCATGGATTACCTCAAGGGATTTGCAGGAGATCTGGAAGCTGAGGCTCACCTCTGTCCTGTTCCCATATATGGCTCTGTTGACCTATCCTAGAGTGGAATCATGGCTTCTCTTTCACGTTTGTTCTCCAAATTGCACACAGAGGTCTCTTGAGGGCAGACTCTAAGCTAGAGCACTGGTAGCAGGGATTCTGGAAGAATGAAGTATTTCCTGGGCTTCTCTGTAGGAGAGGAATACATACTATGGACCAGATATTACTCTGAGAGTTATTCCTGGAAGAAATAAATGAACTTTGGGGCCACCTTATAAAGATGGGTTCAGTTATTCCCTCCTATTTTACAGCTGAGGATATAAGCACAAAAATGGAATGATATGGCCTAAATTGTCTGTCTTGGAAGTGACAGAGTTGGGATTCAGTTGACCCAAGGAGTGTGGGGCCTGCCTCTGTGCCCTTGAGCTGATATCAGTGGGTTCTCATTTGGGAGTTATGCTGGAGACGTGTCTGGAGAGATTTTTGATTGCCACTGCTAGCGGTGGGGTTGCTCTTGGAAGAGAGTGGGAAGGGCACAGGGCAGCCCCCAACAACAATTACCCAACCCGAAATATCAGCAGTTCTGGGGTTGAGAACACCTTCTCTACACTCTGCCGAGCTGGTAGGCAGAGGAAACCTTGAGAACAGAAGGTGTTTCTTGTGTTACTTAGGGCCTGCTAATTGAGAGCTTTCTTTGTGTCCTGTTCCCAGGGTCAGAGCACCAGCCCCCCTTCTCTCCCCCTCCCCCAGCTCTACAAGGAACTTCTTTTCCCTTTGCAGTGGGGGACTGGTGGACCTGGCCTAGGTTAGGGAATGGGAAGCCCCTCCAGTTCCTGAGATTGCCAGATCCCTTAGTGTCTGGCCCATGCTTCTGGAGGTGCCCGGTGTGTTTTTTCACATGCAACGCTTTGCCTCTTCCCTTCTCCTCCTCACTGTGTCCAGAGCTGCCAGACCTTTGCCAAATATAACACAGACCTGCCGAGAGCATTTGAACAGACTTTGGCTCCACCCATTGCTCCAGAAACCCAGCTAGCATAAGCGTGCTCCTGCCCCTTCCCACAAAGGGCCAGCATGAATCTGATCCACTTCTGCTCTCTGCTGGGAAGCTTCCAGAGGGTGGCAGGACGCACGGCCTGGACCTTGGGGCTGCACCTTGCTGACTGGCAAGGACACCACCTATCTTCTTGAGCGGCAGCTGGCACCTGTCACATGTGTCTTGGTGGCATCTCGGTTGGAAGTGAGGAGTGATCTGTGCCAGCTGGCTTGTCAGCTGTCACAATAAACAATGAGCATGAGCCACCTTGTGTCTGCGGCACAGCTGAGGGGCTGTCTTTGCGCACGGGCTGTGCGAGGGAGGTGGGCAGCCTCCTCATGCTCCATATGAGCAATTTCCATTCTGTTGTTTTCTCTCACACATGGTGTTCAGGAACGGCTCTGGAAGGAGTGGGGTGGGGGGAGAGAGAGGGAGAGATGGATTGACTCAGTGTTTTAACTTAGATTCTCTGAGATTCATCTAGAGATTCCTCCATTGTCTTGTAACAGGAATGCCACCTGTCATCTCAGGATGCCAAGCCATGGAGACTGTGACGCTGCAGTGGTGAACACACCTGGTTGCAAGTTATGACTCTGAGGGGTCAAATGCATGATCATGGTGGCATCATTTCCCTTCTTACCACCATTCCCTCATCTGTAAAATGTAGATACTGTCATCTGGAAAGCTTCTTCCAGCTCTAAATGTCAGTGCTTTTAGAGTTCAATTCATAGCATTGATGCTGGGGCTAGAAGCTTCCAGACCTTCAGCCCATGGCCCTTTTGACTATGTCACAGAATCTGGCATAAGCAAACCTGTGGAGCACATCCTCTGTGAATTTCTCACTGTCTAGATGGAAAGATGAATGCGGAGTGCTCTGAGAATAACCTCTGGCCACACGAATTATCTGGCCATCTCTGTGTTAAGAGATGTCAAGTTGGGAACCCTGGGTGGCGCAGCGGTTTAGCGCCTGCCTTTGGCCCAGGGCACGATCCTGGAGACCCGGGATCGAATCCCACGTCGAGCTCCCGGTGCATGGAGCCTGCTTCTCCCTCTGCCTGTCTCTCTCTCTCTCTCTCTCTCTCTGATGACTATCATAAATAAATTAAAAAAAAAAAAGATGTCAAGTTAAGGATGAGGGAGCATCTGAAGGTGCTCTAACCCACACACAGATTTCTACTATACACCCTGTTCCTTTTATCTGGGCGGTTTTATTGGAGGGCTGGGTTTTGAACATGCCCTGGGAGCATTTTGGACAGCTTCTGTCGTCCTCTTCACCTAGGAATAGAATGAGGGCAGGGAAGAGTTCTGCCTACTGTGGCCAGTATGACAGCTCATTTTGGAGGCTGGTCGCACCTTCTAAGCCTGCCTGAAGTGCTGAACTTGTCCTGGCCCAGCAGTTCGAAGATACTAAACAAATATCCGTGTAGGGCCTGCAGTGAGCCAAGCATGATGCTTTGTGTTGGACCTACGGAAATGACCCTAAGCATCTTGTGGCACGCCCTTCTGAGCCACATACAAACTGGGCCAGGCCCCTCCTCAGACGCTCGCAGGCCTTTTATTGTCAATGGACTTTTCTAAAGATGGGGGGAGTTTGTTAGAGTTAAGTTTAAGTAGAATTTAAGCAACTGCAGAACTAGGGACTTTCTTTGGGCAAGTGGAAGCCAAGGTGGAGAAGGAGGATGGACAAGCAGCCCTGGTGTGCACAGAGCACACTGACCAAGACTGATCTTCACTCCCAGTGCATACACCACCTCACAGAAGGCTGGCGTGACATCTCAGGGACACAGGAGGTAGGCGACTGCCCTGAGGAAGTCTCATTGCTACCCAGGTCTCAATCCTCCAAAGCAAGAGGACACATAGATGCTTCTTGATTTACATGCTATAAATATACTTTCTTTTTAATTACATATGTGTGTGTTATCTTTCTTTTCTGTCTTACATGTGTATGTGGGCCCATCCATGCATGCGTGCAGGATTTGAATATATTATCAATTTTTCATAGTACCTGAAATCCTACCACTAGATATTCATTTTTTAGGCCTTTTCTTTAAGTTGTCAGTGAGTCCCCATTGAAATCCCAACCATCCCTGGGATTGGTAGCATCACACTTCTTTTTGAACCGCTAACTGAGCAGGGATCGAAATGTCTGTTAGCACTGGCCGAGGGCTGAGAGGATGGCATCCAGAGATGGCTGCAGCTGGCATCAGGACAAGGAAGGTGCCCCTGAACCAGGCAGAGGGAAAAAGACACCAGGGGTGTGGGATCTTATTTCTCACGTTAGCCTGGGGGGGAGATGGCTGCAGCTGGCATCAGGACGAGGGAGGTACCCTTGAACCAGGCAGAGGAAAAGGACACCAGGGGTGTGGGACCTTATTTCTCACGTTAGCCTGGGGGTGCCAGGGGTGCACCATCCAAAGCTTAGATCTTGGCTGTTCTCTCCAGGTGGGGCTTTTTACTACTATGCACCCTAATCCCAGATGCCTTTGGGGGCCCCTGAGGCAGGGCAGCACCCATCAGGCTCAGACAGGGCTGAACTAAGCAGTGCAAGACTCTGTTGGGGGCTCAGATTGACAGCTAGTTTCCTGAGCTGTTCTCCCAGTAGTGCTTTCCTCTAGGAAATTGAGTCAGACTCTTGGTCACAATGCTTGTTCCACATAAACAAAAACTTCCAAATGAGTCCCAGGAATACTTCAGGTTACCAGTGTTCATCATTTCATTTTGGCCAACAATAAGGTATCTTGATGACATTGGGCCTCGGCTGTAATATTCTCCTCTTCCCGAGGCAGCTTGATCCAGAAGGACTTTCTGAAGTATCTGTCACTTCCTAGTGTTTCCCTGGGTCAAGGAGTACCATTGGGAGTTTTTGATAGATTTTCCATTTATTCCGATACCCTTTTCTTTGCCATCACTGAAATCAGAACCTTCCCAGAAATGTTGAGCTTTAGAAGAAAGAGCATGAGTTTTAGAACCAGCCCACCTGGGTATTAAATCCTGGTTCTGTCACTGTCCTGCTTAATGTGAATAAGTCTTTGCCACCCTCCATGTTTTCATGGGCAGTGTAAAATTGGTGACTCTTCATTCACAGGATTGGTCTGAGTACCCGTTTGATGGTCAAGGAGCATGTTGATTGTCCATCCTTTTCCCACTCCTCATCCACGGTCGCTCTAGGTCCCCATCTGTTCCTCATCTCAGAAGTATGCTCAAGGCATGACCTGAATTCAGAAATGACACAATCTTTTATGTTCTGGCCTACAGCTAAGTTATATTCACATCGACTCTTTTGGCCCTTTGCTCTATTTCCAAAATTTCCATGTGAACAGTTAAATGTGATTTAGAAATCCTCCAATTTTCTTGAATCATATAACTAACTTAGTTAAAAACCAGTGCTCAGAATTATCTGTAAAAGGAGCTTTCATGCAGTTTACCTGTCAGGCAAGGAGGGTGAAAGAGAGAATTCACAGCAAAAGGCCTTACAGTATAGATCCAGGCAGGAGAATATGCATTATCCCAGATTATTTTGGCAGCTTTTGTGGAAAGTCTTTTGGAAGCAGGGAAGAAAGGAAGGTAGCTCACATGTTTTCTTCCCGTAGTAGCTGGGAATTGAGCAGTGAAGCAGCAAGCAAGACAGATCCGTGTGAGTGTGGAGAGATTATATGTCCGTGTCCACATACATCCTTTAATCTTTGTATGTCTCACATTTCTGCTCAGCCTGAAGCTCTTCAGACCACAGTAGTACTATACTAATTCATCAAATGGCTAACAGACAACTGAATGGAGGAAAAATCCCAGATTGGAGCCTCAGATAGAATTGGTTGCCTGACACATGTATGTTCTTCTCTTCTGGACAAGAAGTTCATTCAGATATTTCAGTATCTTCAGTGACAGTATCACTCTCTTTTATGTGGACATACCACTGTGAATTCAGCCATCCTCCTCTTGCCATGTATTAAGGGTTACGATTGTTTTGCTCTTACAGTGTTTGACTGAAAATCATAATAATAGCAGCTAACATCTATACGGCACTTAATACTTGCTGACCAAAGGCAAGTATAATTAATTTGCCGATATAATTAATTTAATTTTTCCAACAAGTCCGTGAGGTGGGACTTGGCCCCACATTATTGATGAGCAAACTGAGGAATAGAGATCCAAGAAGCCCAGGATGGTAGAAGCAGGAAGAAATAGAATTTGAACTCATGCGGTTTGCTCCTAAGGCCATGCTCTTAGTTGCTCTCTCTTATTATTGGTGGGTATATCTATCTACGAACCACAAGACCTACTTCTATTGTATAACAGCAGGTTAAATTCTTCACAGTGATATTGTTATGTAAAGGGTGAGTGTGTTTCAAATTTGACCTGCCCCAGTCTGACCCCCCAAAATAGAATGCGCCAATTTACTCCCTTAAGGCAGTTATTTTGAGACATATTTTGCAGTGCTAGGTGCACAGAGAATACCGAATGCAGAAGTGACACAAAAACATATGAAGGTGTGAGCTGAAGTTTGAATGTTTCCAATGACAGTTCAGAGTAGACCGGAGAATTCACCGCTGGGAGCGTTGTGATTCAGAGGGCTAATCCACAGCCTGGAAATGGAGGACCTGTGAATTTTGATTCTACTTTGACTTTGCTGTAATTCTTTGGGAGGGTTACCTTACTTCATTTATTCATTCAGCCTCAGTTGAAATTTGTGTCATCATAGATACAGTACATGAGAGAGCCAGAACTCAAATCTAAGTGTATTCAAAAATCCATATTCTAAGTCTCATAGAATGAGGTTGCTGATCAGTATCTCACAGGGTCATGGCAAGGATTGAAGGAATTAACGTGTAAGGATCACACAGTATCTGCTCAGTACGGTAGTCTCCATCTCTTTCAAATGCTCTCTGAAACCCCACAGCCCTTCAGCTCCCTTTTGCTCCCCTGAACCAAGACACCTGCACAATGGACTGCTGCCCTGGATGTGTTCAGGGACACAGAACTTCCTCAAACTATACTTTTCCTGTAGACCAGCATTCCCAGTCTCTTCCAAACTATTGCATGTCATGTTCACCCTACGGATTTGTCTGACTCTCCTTTAATCCTTCAGCTACTGAATGAATTTGTTACTAGCTGTTAACTCAATGCTTTGTCTCCAAAGGCATTTTTGGAGTCTGTGGAGAAATTTGAGTAATTCAGATATTAAAGTCCTTCCACTACTCTGTCATTTCCATCCTATTATATCTTCACTCGAAACAGCCCGGCTCTGTTAACTGATCAAAATGTCAAGGTCTTTTGTTTCCCACCTTGGTAGTGTCTTCAATCCTTCAATAAAAGGGAGATTTTTGTTGTTTTTTTATTTAATTTAATTATATTAGTTCAACATACTACTTTAGAAACATTATATTAGTTTTAAGTGTACAACATAGTGATTCTACAATTCTGTATATTATACAGTGCTCATAGTGAGAAGTGGAGTCACCATCTGTCACCATATAAAGTTATTGCAGTATTATTGAATCTAGTCCCTGTGCTGTACTTTTCATCCCCATGACTTATTTATCTTACAACTGGAATTTTGTACCTCTTAATACCCTTCACCTATTTTACTCATCCTCCCATCCCCTCGCCTCTGGCAACCACCAGTTCTTTGTGAGTCTATTTTATTGTTTTTTTTTTTTTCATTCTGTTTTTTAGATTCCATATAAATGAAATCATATGCCATTTATCTTTTTCTGACTGACTTATTTCACTTAGCATAATGCTCTCTAGGTCCATCCATGTTGTTGCAAATGACAAGATCTCATTCTTTTTATGGTTGAATAATAGTCTACTGTATACATACTACATCTTCTTTATCCATTCATCTATCAACGGACGCTTGGGCTGCTTCCACATCTTGCTATTGCAAATAATGCTGCAATAAACATAGGGGTGCATATCTCTTTTCAAATTAGTTTTTTCATCTTCTTTGGGTAAATATCCAGTGGTGGAATTGCTGGATTGGATGATATTTTTATTTTTAATTTTTGGAGGAACCACCATGTTGTTTTCCATTATGACTTTGCCAGTTTACATTCTCACCAACAGTGTAGGAGGGTTCTCTTTTCTCCATATCCTCACTAACACTTATTTCTTATCTTTTTGATACTAGCCATTCTGACTGGTGTGAGATAGTCTCTTGTGGTTTTGATATGCATTTCCCTGATGATTAGTGACGTTGAACATCTTTTCATGTTTCTGTTGGCCATCCGTGTATCTTTAGTAAAAATGTCTATTCAGGTCTACTGCCCATTTTTAAGTGGATTATTTGGAAACTTTTTTTATTGTTATTGTACAAGTTCTTTATATATTCTGGATGTTAACCACTTATTGGATATATTGTTTGCAAAAATTTTCTCCCATTCAGTAAGTTGTCTCTTTGTTTTGTTGATGGTTTCCTTTACTGTGCAAAAGTTATTTTTATATAATCCCAATAGTTTATTTTCCTTTTGTTCCCTTTGCTTACAGAAACATATATAGAAAAATATTGCTAAGGCTAGTGTCTGAGAGTTTACTGCCTATGTTTTCTTTTAGAAATTTTATGATATTAGGTCACACATTTAGGTCTTTAATTCATTTTGAGTTCATTTTTGTGTATGATATAAAAAAAGTGGTCCAGTTTCATTCGTTTGCAGGTAACTGTCCAGTTTTCCCAATACTATTTAGATGGTCTTTTCCCCTTTGCACATTTTTGCCTTCTTTGTCATAGATTAATTAACTATATAAGCATAGGTTTATTTCTGGGCATTTTTTCCATTCTATTGATCTGTGTGTGTGTGTGTGTGTGTGTGTATTTTTTTCCAGTACCATACTGTTTTGATGACTGTAGCTTTGTAATGTAGTTTGAAATCTGGGATTATGACACCTCCATCTTTGTTCTTTCTCAAGATTGCTTTGGTTATTGTGGTCTTTTGGGATATTTTGGTAGAGATTGCATTGACTCAATAGCTTGCTTTGAGTTATGTAGACATTTTCACAATATTAATTTTTCCAATCTATGAGCATGGAAAAGGGAGGTTTTTTTGCCCATGTTTTTTAATCTATTTCATTACCCCCCCAAAACTTGTAATTCCTCTTTTACATTCCATAACATATATTTATTTGTTAATGGTCTGTTACTCAACAAGAATCTGAACTCCACAAGGACAAGAACTGGGATTTCTCCTTGTCTCTGTTTCTAGTCCTGTGCCTGCCTTTGAATAGGCCGTCTACATATGTTGTAACCTCAGCCTCTAAATGTTTTGATATCCTCGGACACCACCATAGTAATTAGTCATTATAAGTAGAGTTTTAATGACAAGGCTCATTTTAGATCTCTGCCTTAGCCACAAAAGATTTACCAAAGAATCTTAACAGATGTCAAATTTTATAAGATAGACTGTGATATGAGCACCAAAGAAACAATTTTAGAAATCTGCTGGAGTAGTTCCATTCCCAGAAGTAGCTTCGATCTCTTTGACATTGATTTCCTCTAGATAGTTCACTGTAATCCAGATCATTGCTCTAGGACTTTCATGTTATATGTAGTGTCCAGAACATTTTATCTCCTTTGTAATGCTTTGCGTTGATGTGGTGGTGACGTTTGCAGAATGGCGATGGAGTGACTTAGAGATGTTGCATGCATGTCAGAAGGAGGATGGAGTGCTTGAAAGACTCAGCTTGACACTGCGGGCTCTTCCATGTATATTTATATCAGGCAATGCTGTGAGGCTGAGGTGAGGAAGGTGGATGTTTCTTTTCTCCAGCATTTCTTTCTTGATGTGCAGCTGGAGAGCAGTCACTAAAGTTTACGTTTGAGTTGCTTCCTTCTTTCCTTCCCTCCTCTGTCTCCCTCCTTGCACCCTTTATCCCATTCTCTCCTTCTCTTATTTCCTTTATATTTTTCTTTTGATTCATAGCAATGCATAAAACTATATGCGAAGGAGGATTCTGTTACATTTCCTAAAGCCTCAGTGGTCTGGTTGCTTGTGGTTCAAGGGGCTACTGGAGAAAGGTCATGTGTTCTTTGGGTATGGTTTCAGCTGCAGCATCAGACCACACTGCAGTGACTTCAAAAAACAGGAGCTTCACAGGACCGGAAGCTTCCAGGGATAAGCAGTTGGCTCCATGACTCAGCAATATCAGAGCCTGTCTTTGTCATTCTCTTGGCCTTCTGCTCATGATAGCAAGACAGCAACCACTTGTCTAACCACCACTATTCATTTTCAAGGTAGGAAGAAGGAAATGGTCACACTGGTCACATTTCCCCCCCTTTTTAGGAAAGCAAACATTTTCCTCAAACATTCTCTTTCTCCCGGCAAACATCCATAGGTGCCTCATTTTCCAGAACTGGGTCATATTGCCATCCTTCTGCAAGAAGGTTTGGGGAAGAGTGTATGACTTTCTAACCACCGCAGTATAAGGCAGCAAGGGAGTGAAGTACTGAAGCGAAGTACTTCAGGTCAACTAACCAGCAGTGTCTGCCACAGCCAACAAAGAACACATTAGTCTAGATCACTCCAGAGTATAAAGGGATGGCCAGTGACGCATGAAGATCATTTCAGAGATGAGAGAATTGAGTATTTGCAGGGCGCAGAACAATGCTGGGGCAAGATAATGCATATAGGAATAATGTCTAAAATGAGTAGATTAATTTTCTGTCACTGCTGTAACATTTATCACAAACTTAATCACTTCAAACAATACAGATTCATCAGGTTATATTTCTGGAGATCAGAAATCCAAAAGGAATTTTAGTAGATTTACGAGGTGAAAGTCAGCATGACCTGTTCATTCTGGGAGCTTTCTGCCCTTTTCAGCTTTATAGAGGTTACTGGCATTCCCTGGCTTGTGGTGCTTTCCTCATATTCCCCCAGGCTCTTGCTTGTGCTGTCATATCATCTACTACTACTAATGCACATCCTCCTGACTTTCTGATAGAAGGACGACAAATGTGATTTTTACTAGCCCTGCCTAGAGAATCCAAGATCATCTCTCCATCTCAAGACTCTGAATTTAATCAACTTGCCAAGTTCCTTTGACCATGTAATATAATATATAACAAGTTCTGGGGATAGAACATGGACATGGATAGAAGGGCCAGTATTCAGCCTGCCACAGTGGGATTGGCAAGGACCACCTGGGGAGGCCACAAGAAGATGTCCATGGGAATATGGTAGTACATCTGTCCACTGGAGAATGGAGGCCAGTGCAGAGACAATAAAGTTGCATCTGAATGGCATAGCTGTGATATACAGATGACCCTTACTTGCTTTTCTGTGTGGTTTGTTGAAAGCTAGTATCTAAGAAATGCATCATTTTAAGTATTTCTTGGCATATAATATTCTTAAGTGGCAGATCTGAAGCCTGCTTACATGGATGTCTAGAGCTATTGAGAAATTTTTAAAAAAATGCTTGATTTGAACTCTTTTTTGGGAATTTTTTCATTTTAAAGAAAGTGAACAGCAAGTAAACCTGTTTACAAACAGAGCTTCACATGGGAGAGATCAAAAAGGAATACTTTCATTAATACTTTCTACTTCCAAGGGGTGGGGCAAGATGACAGAGGAGTAGGGTCCCCAAGTCACCTGTCCCCACCAACTTACCTAGATAACTTTCAAATCATCCTGAAAACCTTCGAATTCGACCTGAGATTTAAAGAGAGAACAGCTGGAACGCTACCGAGAGAAGAGTTTACGCTTCTAACAAGTACAACTCGTTTTTAGCCACTCTGCACTGAGCAAAATGACTTGAAAGAAAAACTCACCACAAAAGAAAGAATCAGAAACAGTACTCTCTGCATAGAGTTACAGAATTTGGATTACAATTCGATGTCAGAAAGCCAATTCAGAAGCACAATTATAAAGCTACTGGTGGCTCTGGAAAAAAAGCATAAAAGATTCAAGGGACTTCAGGACTGCAGAATTTAGATCTAATCAGGCCGAAATTAAAAATCAATTAAATGAGATGCAATCCAAACTGGAGGTCCTAACGAAGAGGGTTAATGAGGTAGAAAAAAGAGTGAGTTACATAGAAGACAAGTTGATGGCAAGGAAGGACGCTGAGGAAAAAAGAGAAAAACAATTACAAGACCATGAGGAAAAGTTAAGGGAAATAAATGACAGCCTCAGAAGGAAAAAATCTATGTTTAATTGGGGTTCCAGAGGGTGCCGAGAGGGACAGAGGACCAGAAAGCATATTTGAGCAAATCATAGCTGAGAACTTCCCTAATTTGGGGAGGGAAACAGGCATTCAGATCCAGGAGATAGAGAGATCCCCCCTCTAAAATCAATAAAAACCATTCAACACCTCATTTAATGGTGAAACTTGCAAATTCCAAAGATAGAGAAAATCCTTAAAGTAGCAAGAGACAAGAGATCCCTAACTTATATGGGGAGAAATATTAGATTAATAGCAGACCTCTCTACAGAGATCTAGCAGGCCAGAAAGGGCTGGCAGGATATATTCAGGGTCCTAAATGAGAAGAACATGTAGCCAAGAATACTTTATCCAGCAAGGCTCTCATTTAGAATAGAAGGAGAGATAAAGAGCTTCCAAGATCGGCAGAAACTGAAAGAATATGTGACCACTAAACCAGCTCTGCAAGAAGTATTAAGGGGGACTCTGTAAAAGAAAGAGGACGCCCAAAGAAATAATCCACAAACAAGGACTGAATAGGTATTATGATGACACTAAATTCATATCTTTCAATAGTAACTCTGAATGTGAATAGGCTTAATGATCCCATCAAAAGACACAGGATTTCAGACTGGATAAAAAAGCAAGACCCATCTATTTGCTGTCTACAAGAGACTCATTTTAGACCTAAGGACACCTCCAGCCGAAAATGAAAGGTTGGAGAACCATTTACCATTCAAATGGTCCTCAAAAGAAAGCAGGGGTAGCAATCCTTATATCAGATAAATTAAAGTTTATCCCAAAGACTGTAATAAGAGATGAAGAGGGACACTATATCATACTTAAAGGATCTATCCAACAAGAGGACCTAACAATCATGAATATTTATGCCTGTAATGTGGGAGCTGCCATATACAATCAATTAATAACCAAAGTAAAGACATACTTAGATAATAATACAGTAATACTGGGAGACTTCAACACGGCACTTTCTGCAAATGACAGATATTCTAAGCACAACATCTCCAAAGAAACAAGAGCTTTAAGTGATACACTGGACCAGATGGATTTCACAGATATTTACAGAACTTTACATCCAAATACAACTGAATACACATTCTTCTCAAGTGCACATGGAACATTCTCCAGAATAGACCACATACTGGGTCATAAATCAGGTCTCAACCGATACCAAAATATTGGGATTGTCCTGTACATATTTTCAGACTATAATGCTTTGAAACTTGAACTCAATCACAAGAAAAATTTGGAAGAAATTCAAACATATGGAGGTTAAAGAGCATCCAGCTAAAAGAAGAAAGGGTCAACCAGGAAATTAGAGAAGAATTAAAAAGATTCATGGAAACTATGAGAATGAAGATACAACTGTTCAAAATCTTTGGGATACAGCAAAAACAGTCCTAAGAGGGAAATTCATCGCGATACAAGCATCCCTCAAAAAATTGGAAAAAGCTCAAATACACAAGCTAACCTTGCACCTAAAGGAACTGGAGAAAGAACAGCAAATAAAACCTACACCAAGCAGAAGAAGAGAGTTAATAAAGATTCGAGCAGAATTCAATGAAATAAAGACCAGAAGAACTGTAGAACAGATCAACAAAACCAGGAGTTGGTTCTTTGAAAGAATGAGATAGATAAACCATTAGGAAGCCTTATTAAAAACAAAAAAGACTCAAATTAATAAAATCATGAATGAAAAAGGAGAGATCACAACCAATACCAAGGAAATACAAACGATTTTAAAAACATATTATGAGTAGCTCTACACCAATAAATTAGGCAATCTAGAAGAAATGGACACATTTCTGAAAAAACACAAACTACCAAAACTGGAACAGGGAGAAATAGAAATAGAAAACCTGAACAGGCCAATAGCCAGGGAGGAAATTGAAGCAGTCATCAAAAACCTCCCAAGACACAAAAGTCCAGGCCCAGATGGCTTCCCAGGGGATTTCTATCAAATATTTAAAGAAGAAACAATACTATTCTACTAAAGCTGTTCCAAAAGATAGAAAGGGATGGAATACTTCCAAACTCGTTTTATGAGGCCAGCATCACCTTAATTCCAAAACCAGACAAAGACCCCAGCAAAAAGGAGAATTACAGACCAATATCCCTGATGAACACAGATGCAAAAATTCTCAACAAGATACTAGCCAATAGGATCCAACAGTACATTAAGAAGATTATTCACCATGACCGAGTGGGATTTATCCCTGGGATGCAAGGCTGGTTTAACACTGGTAAAGCAATCAACGTGATAGATCATATCAACAAGAGAAAAAACAAGAACCATATGATCCTCTCAATAGATGTAGAGAAAGCATTTGACAAAATATAGCATCCATTCCTGATCAAAACTCTTCAGAGTGTAGGGATAGAGGGAACATTCCTCAGCATCTGAAAAGCCCACAGCAAATATCATTCTCAATAGGGAAACACTGGGAGCGTTTCCCCTAAGATCAGGAACACGACAGGGATGTCCACTCTCACCACTGCTATTCAACATAGTACTAGAAGTCCTAGCCTCAGCAATCAGGCAACAAAAAGAAATAAAAGGCATTCAGATTGGCACAGAAGAAGTCAAACTCTCCCTCTTTGCAGATGACATGATACAGTACATAGAAAACCCAAAAGACTCCACCGCAAGATTGCTAGAACTCATATAGCAATTTGGCAGTGTGGCAGGATACAAAATCAATGCCCAGAAATCAGTGGCATTTCTATACACTAACAATGAGACTGAAGAAAGAGAAATTAAGGAGTCAATCCCATTTACAATTGCACCCAAAAGCATAAGATACCTAGGAATAAACCTAACCACAGAGGTAAAGGATCTATACCCTAAAAACCACAGAACACTTGTGAAAGAAATTGAGGAAGACAAAGAAATGGAAAAATATTCCATGCTCATGGATTGGAAGAATTAATACGGTGAAAATGTCAATGCTACCCAGGGCAATTTACACATTTAATGCAATCTGTATCAAAATACCATGGACTTTCTTCAGAGAGTTGTAACAAATAATGTTAAGATTTGTGTGGAATCAGAAAAGACCCCAAATAGCCAGGGGAATATTGAAAAAGAAAACCAGAGCCAGGGGCATCACAATGGCAGATTTCAGGTTGTACTACAAATCTGTGATCATCAAGACAATATGGTACTGGCACAAAAACAGACACATAGAACAATGGAACAGAATAGAGAATCCAGAAACAGTTGACCATAGAGTTGAGGGCCTAATATTTGACAAAGCAGGAAAGACTATCCACTGGAAAAAGGACAGTCTCTTCAATAAATGGTGCTGGGAAAATTGGACATCCACATGCAGAAGAATGAAACTAGACCATTCTCTTACACCATACACAAAGATAAACTCAAAATGGATGAAAGATCTAAATGTGAGACAAGAATCCATCAAAATCCTAGAGGAGAACATAGGCAACACCCTTTCTGAACTTGGCCACAGCAACTTCTTGCAAGATACATCTATGAAGGCCAGGGAAACAAAGGCAAAAATGAACTATTGGGACTTCATCAAGATAAAAAGCTTCTGCACAGCAAAAGAAACAGTCAAAAAAACTAAAAGACAACCTACAGAATGGGAGAAGATATTTGCAGATGACATATCAGATAAAGGGCTAGTATCCAAGATCTATAAAGAGCTTATTAAACTCAACAGCAAAGAAACAAACAATCCAACCATGGAATGGGCAAAAGACATGAACAAAAATTGCACCAAAGAATACATAGACATGGCCAACAAGCACATGAGAAAATGTTCCGCATCCCTTGCCATCAGGGAAATACAAATCAAAACCACAATGAGATACCACCTCACACCAGTGAGAATGGGGAAAATGAACAAGACAGGAAACAACAAATGTTCGAGAGGATGTGGAAAAAGGGGGACCCTCTTGCACTGTTGGTGGACATGTGAACTGGTACAGCCACTCTGGAAAATGTTGTGGAGGTTCCTCAAAGAGTTAAAAATAGAGCTACCCTACGACCCAGCAATTGCATTGCTGGGAATTTACCCCAAAGATACAGATGCAGTGAAATGGCAGGACACCTGCACCCCAATGTTTATAGCAGCAATGTCCACAATAGCCAAACTGTGGAAGGAGCCTCGGTGTCCATAGAAAGATGAATGAATAAAGAAGCTGTGGTCTATATACACAATGGAATATTACTCAGCCACTAGAAACCACAAATACCCACCATGTGCTTCAACGTGGATAGAACTGAAAGGTATTTTGCTGAGTGAAGTAAGTCAATAGGCGAAGGACAAACATTATATGGTCTCATTCATTTGGGGAATATAAAAAATAGTGAAAGGGAATAAAGGGGAAAGGAGAGAAAATGAGTGGGAAATATCAGTGAGGGTGATAGCACATGAGAGACTCCTAACTCTGGGAAACGCACAAGAGGTGATGGAAAGGGAGGTGGGCAGGGGGAGTGGGGTGACTGGGTGATGGGCACTCGGGGGCACTTGACGGATGAGTACTGGGTGTTATGCTATATGTTGGTAAATCGAACTCCAATAAAAAAATATACAAAAAAAAACCTTTCTACTTCCACACACAGTTGTATTATTGCTTGGGATTGTGTTGTATAATGAATCTGGGTTTTAATTGGTTGGTTGAATTTAACCTCTTCTAAAAGTTTCATAAGAACAATTAAAATACCTCCATCTAGATACATATTTGGTGGGAGTTTTCTTAGATAAACTTTAGTTTTTGACAGATAGCCTTAAACTTTTAGCCTTAAAAAGTCATAAATAAAAGTCACTAAAATCATGATTTATTGTCAGAAGGCTTTATTTGTTGAAATAGGAAAATAACAGTTCTTATTTGTCCCTTCATTTGTTCATTCACTGATTCCTTCATTGATTTTGTCAGACATAATTGATTAATCCACAACATGCTTGGCATTGCAATGAGCATAAAGAATACAGACATGAGTATAACTAAATTTTAAGCTTTCTGAGGGTAGGAAATGGGAACTGCTCTTGATAAATTCAGTATCTGGCACAATCATGACATAAAATTAACACTCAGGAAATGTGGGTTGAAGATCTGAAAAGCAAGTGAGGTGGGACATATAAATAGATTAATTGAAATATAGCTTTGTGAAAGCAAAGAAGAAAATATCCATCAGGATTTTCAGATAAGGGGCACCTAAGTGGCTCAGTCTGTTAAGTGTATGCCTTCAGCTCAGGTCATGATCTTAGAGTTCTGCGATCGAGTTCCATGTTGGACTCCCTGTTCAGTGGGGAGCCTGCTTGTCCCTCTCTCTCTGCTCCTCCTCCTCCTTGTGTTCTCTCGTTCACTCTCTCCTCCTCTCTCTCAAATAAATAAATAAAATCTTAAAAAAAATTTTCAGAGAAGACTCTTTTTTTTTTTTTTAATTTATGATAGTCACAGAGAGAGAGAGAGAGAGAGAGGCAGAGACACAGGCAGAGGGAGAAGCAGGCTCCATGCACCGGGAGCCCGATGTGGGATTCGATCCCGGGTCTCCAGGATCGCGCCCTGGGCCAAAGGCAGGCGCCAAAGGCAGGCGCCAAACCGCTGCGCCACCCAGGGATCCCAAGAGAAGACTCTTTTAAGAATCTGACATTTGCTGAATTTGAAAGTATGGGATTGGCGAAGTTGACACGGGATGAGCACCTGCCAGGCAGAGGAAATGCAGGTGCATAGCTTAGGTGTATATGTGGGGTGCTGATAATACAGGGTGTCACTAGGATATAGGCAAGTTGAGATGAGGGCTAATGAGAGAGAATGGTGGGGGATGAGGCTGCAGAGGTAATTGGAGGCCTAGTGGGGAAGAGCATATAGTTTTCCCTGCTAGGAAGTTGGATTTTATCCTGTAGGCAACAGGAAGCAACTAGAAGCTTTTAGGTAAAGGACCAAGAAAATAATCTTTTCTTTCTTTTTATTAAACTTTTTGGAATTTTGAAATTATCTTATCTACCAGAGAGTGAATATAACATACATGTATATTTTCAATTAAAATGATAATAAAATGGTTAACCTGCAGCATATGAGACAGATGATTATCTATGTCTTAGAATCTTCCCATGTCTCCTTCACCCTCTCTCCCTATCAGGGGAGATTATTGTTTTAATATTGTATTAATATTTATCTTGCTTTTCCTTAAAGTTTTACCATATGTAATGTATCTCTAAAAATATACTGTTTGGTTTTGTCTGCCTTTAAAGTGTGTATAATAGAACCACACTGAATGCTTTCTTTTATGACTTTCTTTATGACCCCATGTTGTTTTCAATATTTATCCATGTTGATCTGTGGACCTATGGATCATTAATCTTCTATGCAATAGTTATTAAATGATTATACCAGCTTCAGTTATCCTGCCTACTATCCTGGCTATTTGGATTATATCAAGTTTTTTATTATTATGGACAGTGCTATTTTAATTATTCTTATACTTGTATACTGAAGGCCTGTGCATGAGAATTTCTCTGAGAGAAAAATCACAGAGTCATAGCGGATTTGTGTTTAGTTTTTTAATTGCCTTTTTAATCTATGCCCATGTGTTGGTAATAAAATATTCTCTCACTAGAATTATAATTTGCATTTTTCCACATGCTACTGAGGCTCAGCCTCTCTTCATATGTTCATTGGCTGTTTATATTTCTTCTGTGAAATACAAGTTTTTCTATTTTATTTTTTTAAATATTTATTTATTTATTCATGAGAGAGACAGAGAGTGAGACCGAGGCACAGGCAGAGGGAGAAGCAGGCTTCTTGCAGGGAGCCCGATGTGGGACTCAATCCTGGACCCCGGGATCATGACCTGAGCAAAAGGCAGATGCTCAACCACCGAGCCACCGAGGCATCCCACTTTCTGTCTATTTTAAATAGGTTATTTTTCCTTTACTTACTGATTTATAGGAGTCCTCCATTTATTCTGAATACTATCCTTTGGTGATTATTAGCTAGTTTGTGACTTGGATTTTTGTTCACTTTAACATCTTTTGATGAACATTCTTTAATTTTAAGTTAAGCATCAATTTTTTTCATTGTGGATTGTGTTTTTCATGTTTTATCTATGGCACCTTTCCTACCTAATGATCTTCAAAATAATGTCCTATATTTTTGCCTAAAGGTGTCAACCTGTTGTCTTTCACTTTTAAGTTCTTGATTTATTTGAAAAAAAAATTTTTAATGGTGGGGGTTGGAAGCTTTATTTTTTCTCCCCTCTGGATGATCAGGTGTTCTGGCAGCATTTTTTAACAATCCATATTTTCCCTACTCTGTAATGTATCAGATTTCCATATCTGAATGGGTCTGTTTATGGGATTTCTGTTCTTTCCCATTGGTCTGTTTTCCTGTCCTATGCTTAAATACTAAATTACATAATGACTAAGTCTTGTTATTTGATGGAACAAGAACCCACAGCCTAGTTTTTCTTTAATCCTGTCTTGGCCTCTCTTTCTGGCCTGTTTGCTCCTCTGTATACATTTCAGAATAATCTCATCAGCATCCTTGAAAAATCCTATTTAGGTTTTGATTAAAATCTCATTGAATACATAACTCAATTAGAGAATCCTTGACATGTTTACAGTGGTGAGTCTTCTTATTCCTATATATGCTTCATCTCTCAATTTATTCATAGCTTCTTTAAGGTCTTTCTGTAAGTTTTATATTTTTTCTTTTAACCTAAAAATCTCAAATGGTATACCATATATTTTTTGGTTTTGGTTTTATAAATGATAACTTTTAACAAATTTACCTTTTAAATTCTTGAGTGCTTAGAAATGCATCCTTTCTTAAGAAAACATTCTGCTGGATAGTCAAGAAGAACAAGAATTCTCACTCATTATTAATGAGAATGCAGAATGACTACAACCTCCATGATGGAGTACTCCATGATGTTTAACAAACCTACATATTTTTTTTACCCTTGACCTAACAATTGCACTTCTGAAAATTAACTTTTGTGAAATACCTCTATAAATATGAAGCAACATATAGTTATTTGTTGCAGTATTCTTTGCAATGGCAAAATATTAGAAATTCAAAAGTTTAACTATAGAAACTGGTTAAATAACCATGGCCCATGCACACAATTGAATACTATAAAGGTCCAAAATCATGAGAAATACTTCTATAAACTGATATGGTCTGATATCCAGGATACATTTTAAGTAAAAAAAAAAAGCAAGTTACAAAAGAATGTGTATTGTATGCCCCCCTTTATTTCAGAAAGAAAGGGAAGTAAGTTTATGTATGTGTGCATGTGTGTAGGTGTGGGTGTGTATATACTTAATTTTGTAAAAAGAAATATAGGAAGGATAAATGAAAAAGTAATGACAATGGTTAACAAGATGGGCTAGGAAATAATTGACTTGCAGGTGATCAGGATTGGAGTATACCTATTTAGGTAGTTTTGACCTTTGAACTATATGCCTCTTTTACCTAATAAAAGTAAAATTGAAACCATAAAGGATGAAAAAGTACCAAATCTTAAAATTGAACAGAAACAAAAAGTAAAGAATCCTAACTAAGTATCAAATAGATAACATAAACAAATAATTAGTTTATACTCTTTTAGAATAGTACTTGAAATATATGTATTCTTATGAAATATGTATGAAGGACAAAGTACTGCAAAGAGATCTTAAACCCTATTAAGTAGGTTTATTCTTAGTGATAATATTTGTATTGTAATTATGAAAATATATACATTGTAGGGTTAAGTAGATAAATAATAAATATAAGTAAATATATTTTAAAATACAAAAAGATAATATATATTTTATATATAATTATAAATCACAATATTTTTACTGTAAGAGAAAAGAGGCATAATTATACAATAAAAGAAGGTCAGAAAAAAACCTCTGTGATAGTAAATGTGAATTGGTTCTATCAGATGAACTCATGACTTAAAATAATACATTTCTTAGCCCTGTGCTTTGAAAGGGCATGGAAAGTGATAGCTCATTAGCAATAAGCACACTCAGCAAACAGGCTTATAAGTTTCTAGCATCATTCTTCACTAAAGGGAAACAGAAGTGACTAATTACAGATCTGGAACACACAAAGACCAAAGTGAACCTGGATCATGTTTTTTAGGCTAGAAAGCAAGGAACTGCTCAAAGAGTCTTTGGGGATCATGTTAAAAAATCACAGGCACTGGCTTAAAGGAATTTCCACAGGCATTTGGGACAATTTAAGCACCAAAAGGAACAATGACAACAATGGATTATTGCATAATTATAAAAAGAGAATATATGAAGCTTCTCTCAACTCCCAATTAATTCCAGTAATTTGTAGATTCTTTGGGGGTTTCAATGTGTAAGATTATATAATCTATACATGATGATTATTAGGTCTTCTTTTCTAGTCCCGGTACATTTCATTTCTTTTCTTTGTCTGATTGTATAGACTAGAACCTTCGGTGTAATACTGACTAGAAATGCCTCTAGCATATGCCTCTTCTGTTTCCACTAAGGTCATATTTGAAAATATTACACAATTGAGTATATTTTTAACAGGTTATCAGGCTCTTTTATCTGCTCAGTTTGCTAAGAATTTTTATCCTGAATAATTACTGCTTTTTATCCAACATTTTTTTTCTGTAGAGATAGTTATATGATTTTTTCCTTAATCTCAGTGACATGATCAACAAAATTTACATTCCTAGAAAAAAAAATGTTGAGTTTGATCATGATGTGTTATATCCTTTATATATCAAATAAGTTAGTTTGCCAAAGATTTTTGGCACTTATGTTAATGAGAATCATCTAAAACTTTTATTTCTTGTGCTAGGCTTGTCTCATTTCTATTCTCTGATAGAGTCTTTGGAAATTGGAACCTTTATGGTTCCCAAATGTTAGTAGAACTCAACTGTTAAGTCATCTAGACCAGGAAGCAGAAAGATTTTAAATTTATGGTTCAGTTATTTAATGGCCGTAGTATTGTTTAGGATTTCTATTTCTTCTTATGTATGTTTTGGTAATTTATGTTATTCTAGACACTTGTCTTTTTCATCTTGATTTATAAATTTATTGACATAAAATATCTTTTTTATCTCTGTTGCATCTGTAATTATGTCACCTTTTCATTCCTATTATTGTTAATTTATGTCATCTTTCTCTACCCCACATTAATCTTCCAGAGATTTGTCTATTTTATTATTCATCTAAAATTTTTTATTCATTTATCCTCTATTTTGTGTTTTTGTTTTATATTTTATTAATTTATTTTCTTATCCATGTTATTTTTTCCTTCTATTGCTTTGGGCTAATTCTGCAAGGTCCCACCCCCACCCCCACCCCCGCTAAATCTTAATAATTTCTTATTCGCTAACATAAGCACAGCAGATTATGAATGTTCTTTGAAGAACTGCTTTAGCCATATCCCACAGATTTCAACATTATAATGTGCATATTTACCTCAACAGATAGTAAAGCCAGTCAGTATCTGTACCATTTTTCCAAACAGCACTTTAACTCCATTCACTCCCCACCAGAATTTTATGCCATCCTCCAGAATTTATTGATTTTTTCAATATTTTAATCCCTAAATTAAATCTTACTGTTATATTGCTGGTCAAGATTTGTATTACCCATATTTTTTGTATTTTCTTTGTTCCTCAATCTTTCTTGTTATCAGAACTTAATCTGAGTTTGGAGCACCTGGGTGGCTCAGTTGGTTAAGCATCTGACTCTTGGTTTTGGCTCAAGTCATGATCTCAGGGTCATGGGATCAAGTTCTGCATGGGACTCTGCATTAGCGCAGAGTCTGCTTGAGATTCTCTCTCTCCCTGTGCCTCTCCCTCTGCTTAGTGCTCTATAAATAAATAAATAAATAAATAAATAAATAAATAAATAAAATCTTTAATTAAAAAAATAACTCAATCCAAGATAATTTTTATTTTTTCCTTAAGGTCATCTTTTAGAAGTTCTTTTAGAGAATCTCTCAGCTTGTTGTCTTTTTGGAAACATTCTTTTTAAAGATTTTATTTATTTATATGAGAGGGAGAGAGAGAGGATGAACTGGAGGGAAGGGCTGAGGGAGAAGCAGACTCCCCACTGAGCATAGAGCCCAATGCGAGGCTCAATCTGAGGACCCTGGGATCATGAGCTGAGCTGAAGGCAGACACTTCACTGACTGAGCCACCCAGGTGCCCTTTCTAAAAGCATTTTTATCTCATCTCTGTTTTTAAAAGATCTTTTCTCCTTGTATGCAATTTTAGATTGATATTTACTTCTCACAGCAGCATTTTAGAGATACTGTTCTCTGCCTGGCTTCCACTGTTGCTGTTGGGTCTCACTGCCATTCCTTTGTAAGTTATCTGACTTTCCTTTCAACTACTTTTTAAGATCTCCTCCTTGTCTTTGATGTTTCCGTGTAATGTACCTAGGAATGAATTTGTTTTTATTTGTCCCACTTAGAAATCATTGTGGTTTCTAAAACTTAGCATTTTGTCTTTTTCAATTCAGGATAGTTGTGTTTTTTGTTTTGTTTTGTTTTGTTTTATTTTAAATATCGCCTTTCCCACATCACTGTGCTATCACCTTCTGGAACTCTGATTAGAAGTCTTTTTATTATATGTTTTCTTTTTACCTTCTTTTAAACTTTCATAATTTTTTTTTTATCACATTGACTATCTGCCTATCCCACCTAACTTATACACATCCATTTTCCAGGTTATTAAGTCTTTCTTCAGCCATGTATTCTCTGCTGTTTAATTCACACATTAAATTTTTATTTTTATTCATTGTATATGTAATCTTCAGAAGAAGGTTCTTTTTATTTTTTAAAACTGCTACTCAATTTTTAAAAATTTCTTGTCTGCTTGGAATATGTTATTTTTCTCTTTTATTTCTTAAAATATTTTAGTAATACTTATAGACATGATATTTCAATACTTACATGGCTGACAGTCTTTTAAGGTCTTGTTCTGTAGTGTGTAGTTTTTGCTATTACTCAGTGGTAACTTTCTACTGTGGGCTCACACTCTTAAGAAACTTCATCTTTGGGATTCTTTCAGGCCTAGGTTGAAAATACATTGCTTCAGGGAGAGTTTGCCTTTGTTGCTTCTAGAATCTCAGAGACTCTGTCATCTGTCTCTCACTTTAACTGAAAATAGCAGCTTTGGGGTGTTTTGGTGCATACAAGTAACATGAATTCAGGATCCAAATACAGGGTTTGGGGTTAGAAATTCTTAAGGCTATCTTTTTTCCACTCTTCTTTATCAAGAGATAAGACATCTTTGTCTAATGTCCCACTCTGTAGGGCAGATTTATTTATATATATTTTCCCTTATTCATTTGCTGACCTTGTTGCCACTCAGAAGCCTCTGCTTTATGAATGAATCTCTCTCTGAACTTAAATCCAAATCTGGATCCGTGCTCTGTTGTTTTTCCCACCTGGCCCTTTAGAAGCCAAGCTCTAGGGTGCCTGGGATTAGTAGAATATCCCCAGTTCTTGCTTACCCTTGGGTGCTAGTGCGTGCATGCGCGCGTGTGTGTTTCTAGCTTTTAAAATATTCCCTTACTCTGTTGCCAGGTCAGACGTGCATTCAAAAAGATATTCTTTAAAAGTTTTTAACCAGCATTTTTAGAAGTGCTGCATCAGAAGTAATTTCTCCAAACATCTTATTTGCCATGTTGCTGGGAACAGTAAAAAAACAGTAAATAAAGAGCGATTTTTCTTTTAGGAAGACAATGTAGGTGACAAGGTTGAGCTTTGGATGACATCAGGAAGAGGTCAGACACAGGGAGACAGTTTTTGCTCTGATGGTTTATTCACACAGTAATTATAAATCCAGTGTAAATACTTAGAGCTCATTACACAGGCAAAACATGTAAAACAACTCAAAATGAAGATGTTTAATACTTGTTAGTTGGGGAAATAGTTGATTACTCTTTGTGGTATTTTAAACTAGGTTTGTGAGTCAGAGTATATTTTCACAGCCTAACCTTAAGGAAGAGATATACTTGCCAAATCTTGAGTGAGAAAAATGAATCCCAAATTGAGGTGTAGGTGTCAAAACTGTAGTCTCTCCTGCCAGCATTACTTATTTGCCAAGCACTTTTCAACATAAGGAGGGCACCTGAGCACATGCCAGGCCATGGATTGTGCTGTGAAGTATCAACTTAAGCAGCTTTTTATTTCTCGATGGGAGGATAAAAAAGAGATGAGCCTACAATGAGAACCCTTTCTCTGTGTCCATTTCATCAGATCCAGCAGGTGCTTCTCCAGAAGGTGTGGTCCAAACCATGGAACTTGTCAGAAATGCAAATTCTCAGATCCACGTCAAGCCCTTCTCAGTTAGAAGTCCTAGAAGGGGGGCCCAGAAATTGATCTTTTAACAAACCTTTCAGATGATTCTGATGTATACTAGAATCAGAGAAGTGCTGCTCCTAGAAGGCTGCTTGAAACAGAAAGAAGTGATTATTCAGAAAACAATTCATTTTCCATTGGATTCTCTAGTGTCAAAATACTTTCAAAATGTGGCAAAGCAAATTGTTCATACAGACAAAGAAATTTGAGAATGAGCTATGTATCCAATGGTACCAGACTAGGAAAATGAATTGTAGTATAACCATCTGATGAAAGTATATAACCATCAAAGCCTTTTAAGAATATTTAATAATAAGGAAAGTGCTTATAATACATTTAAATATATGTTTGCATATATGTGCAAGCATACATTCTGATGATGACAAATATCAACATTCATTGTGATCCCAGGAATTCCTTAGTTATCCTTGTAATTAAATGCAAACAATGTTGGTTCTCCAAGGACAGTGAGATTATGGGATATTTTTACATATACCTGTGATAACACATATACACTTGTACTCTCATGCATTTCTCAATTCTCTATGATAGACACATATGTAATAAAATACTAGAAGGAAATAAGTGATTTTTTTAAAGTCATAGTAGAATTGCATTGAATTGCAGGTTTCAGAAAATTAAAGATGACACCTGCCTCCCCAACTTTCTGCAGAACAGTTGGGGGGAAAAAGTAGTACAAAGAGATCCTGATCTGACAGATGGTATGAGGCCATGGCAGAGTCCGGTGCATTGTCAATGGGCTTTACTCTGGAGATATTTTCAGGCCAGTTCGTGACATTGTTGACTGGTCGTAAATCCAGAAAGTTTGGGAACTGGAATGAGAACACAGGAAATGCAAAAACCTCCTTCCCCACGATTCTATAGCTCAGAAAATCCCCAACATCTGGCTCACGTGTGAAGCCCGGAAAGCTACGATTTACACTGGCAGCCAGCCTTACTGAGAGCCTTAGCCGGTTGGCTCCATGTCACAGAGGGAAAACACTCTGCAAGGATTTGCTGAGGATTTTATTCCCAAGTGGAAAATCTTCACACACATCCAATTAAACTAAAGACAATTTTGTATGGCACCTCCTAGGGGATGAAGGTGTTTGACCTTATCAGAATTTGTCAAAGTAGAGATTATTGGATATCACACAGTCTGGTCTTTTGTTTTACAACTGGCTAAATTAAAACTAGAATAATATTTGGAGAGTGGGAATTCTTTTACAAAAACAGCAAATCCACTGTTAACTTTTTTAACTTTATTATGGAAATTCACAAAAATTGTCAAAAGTAGAATAGTTATAATAAATATGCCCGTCAGCCAGTTTTAGTACCAAAAGTACATTGAGCTTCTGGGTTAAGAATCATATCAACTCTCTCCCATAAATGAGCATGTCTTCCTTTACTTTGTGACAGGTTTGATTTACAGCCTATATACATTCATTGTTTATCCCATGAGTAAAGGAACCTGTACAGTTTCCTCGAACACTTTCCAGAAGAACCTTTCACAAGGAGAAACATTTCTTTGTTGTCCCCTTTCTCAGAGAAGCACCTAGCATTAAGATAAACAATTAATTTTCACTAATCCCTTTCCTTTGGTTCTGCACTTTTATATTTTGAATAGCTGAAAACAAAAGTCACTTTTCTCAAAAAAAACAGAACAAAACAAAACAAAAACCTACTTCTGGAAAACATGTGCGTGTGTGTTTGTGTGTGTGTTTGTGTGCTCAATCTTAAGCATTAGTCCAGGCACCATATAAGAATAAAGTAAATGCCATTATTCTTGTCCTCTGAATGTCCACATTCCAACATCACTTAGTTGTGGCTGCGATATAAACAGACAAAGCTGCCCTCAAGCAAGGTTGTCAGTAGGGAGTCCTATTGTCTCACTGACTTTGCACTATAAAATCTGATTTCAGTTCCTCTGAAAGTAATTGGCCTTAAGATACAATAAAATTTCAATTAAAAATTCAAACCCACTTGAAGTCATGACAAACTGTATAATAATAAAATATTGTCCACTCCCAAGTTAAGCCACAGTTAAAGTACAAAAATATAATTAAATTAAAACAAAAATGAAAGTATTGATAATTGTATCCATCATCATGTAGAGGATGACAAATGAAGATATACCAAGTGGAGTGATGAAACTCCAGGACTTGTGTGATTTTCCTGTGTTCCCAGCATATTAAACCTTCCAACGAAATCATAACTTCAGCTCTTACAGCCGGGTTTTCTAATTACATGAATCACTTTGTTTTTACCTCTGTTCTCCTTTGCATTTACTAATCGGCCTGCAGATTTGAGCCTAATGACATCTGCTGAAACTTTTTTTTTTTTTGCATCTTCACTAAAGAGGCTTTGCAGGGGGGTAGTGGGGATGATAAAAGTAAAAGTAAAATGGACACCTATTGTCATGGTGGCCACTGGTACACCAGTTGGTACACTGACCTCCAGGGCATCTCAGTCAATTTTTAAGTTTTAAGAGGGACACAACTTCCTGTTGCGAGACCTTTGACATGATGCTCCTGTCTCTTAACACCCTCTCTGCACAAGTGGGGCTGGAGCTGGGTGCTTCTGCTCATCTGCAAGGAGCTACTTGTGCGTGAGAGCTAGCCAGGGTACAGATATGGTGAAACTCTTGTTAAATTCCAGAGCCTTCACTTTTCTACTTCAGAAACATTAGAGTGGTTCCCTGCCAGATGAAACAGTTTCACTCTGACATTCTGTACTTTTAAGAACCCCTTTGTTAGTTAGGTCTTTTCTTTTTATAAATTTTGGAGCATGCCTAATATAAAGGATGAACTTTGGTTGTGTGTGTATGTGTGTGTGTGTGTGTGTCTGTGTGTGTGTGTGTGTGTGTGTGTGTAAGGAATGGGGTGTGTTCAGTTCTTGAATTTGTATGAAATTTAGGCATAAAATGTAATATATGTTTAAATATTAAACATGATATGATTGGATATTTGAAAACTAATTTTTACTTTAGGACAGCTTTAGGTCATTACATCAAGTGTTTCTTTACAGATAAGTAAATATTGTTAAACTGTCTATGCTACCCAAAGCAATCTATATACATTCAGTACAATCCCTATCAAAATACCACCAGCATTTTTTCAAAGATCTGGGGAGCAAACAATAAAATTTGTATTAAACCAGAAAAGACCATGAATAGCCAAAATAATATTGAAAAAGAAAACCAAAGCTGGAGGCATTACAATTCTGCACTTCAAGCCTTATCACAAAGTTATAATCATCAAGATAATATGGTATTGGCACAAAAAACAGACACATAGATCAATGGAACAGAATAGAGAACCCAGAAATGGACCCTTAACTCCATGGTCAACTAATCTTCAACAAAGCAGGAAAGAATATCCAATGGCAAAAAGCCTCTTCAACAAATGGTGTTGGAAAAATTGGACAGCCCATAACAGAAGAATGAAACTGGACCTCTTTCTTATACCATACACAAAAATAAACCAAAAATGGATGAAAGACCTAAATGTGATACAGCAAACCATTAAAATCCTAGAGGAGAACATAAGCAGCAACCTATATGACCTCAGCAACAACTACTTCTTGCTAGACATATCTCCAGAGGCAAGGGAAACAAAAGCAAAAATGAATTACTGGGACTTCATCAGGATAAAAAGCCTTTGCATAGCAAAAGAAATCAACAAAACTAAAAGGCAACCTATGAAATGGGAGAAGATATTTGCAAATGACATATCAGATAAAGGGCTAGTATCCAAACTCAACACCCAAAAAACAAAAAGTCCAGTCAAGAAGTGGGTAGAAGACATGAACAAATTTCTCCAAAGTAGATCTACAAATAGCTAACAGACATATAAAGTGTTCAGCATCACTTGACATTAGGAAAATACAAATCAGAACCACCATGAGATACCACCTCACACTAGTCAGAATGGCTAAAATGAACAACTCAGGAAACAACAGATGTTGGCAATGATGCTGAGAAAGGTTCTCACTGTTGGTGAGAATGCAAACTGGAGCAGCCACTCTGAAAAACAGTATGGAAGTTCCTCAAAAAGTTAAAAATAGAGCTACCCAGTGATCCAGCAATTGCATTACTAGGTATTTATCCAAAAGATACAAAAATAGTGATTTGAAGGGACACGTGCACCCCAATGTTTATAGCAGCAATGTTGACAATAGCAAACTATGGAAAGAGCCCAGATGTTCATCAACAGATGAATGGATAAGGATGTGAGATACACACTCACACACAGGAATATTATTAGCCATTAAAAAGAATGACATCTTGCCATTTACAATAACATGGATGGAACTAGAGGGTATTATGCTGAGTGAAATAAGTCAGAGAAAGACAAATACCATAGGATTTCACTCATATGTGGACTTTAAGAACAAAACAGATGAAGACAGGGGAAAGGAAGGAAAAATAAAATAAGAAAAACAGAGAAGGAAGCAAACCATAAGACACTCTGAGCTCTCGGAAACACACTGAGGATTGCTGGAGAGGAGGTGGGGGATGGGATCACTGGGTGATAGGCATTAAGGAGGGCACTTGCTGTCATGAGCACTGGGTGTTACATGCAACTGATGAATCACTAAATTCTACCTCTGAAACTAATAATACACTAGTATCAAGATACTAAATATTCCCCATACCACAAGGATCTCTCCTGTTTTCTTTTTATCATCATCTCCACTTGTCTCCCACCCTCCCCATCCCTGACTCTTCTAGCAACCATTAATCTGTCCTCTATTGCTAAATTTTTTTTTTTTGGTTCAAAAGTGTTACATAAATAGAATCACATGCTCTTGTACCCTCTTTGGATTGGCCTTTTTCATTTTAATTCACTAAAAATTCAGTTTGTTCCTTCAGTTCAAAATTCGCCCAGTTTGTTGTGTGTATCAATATTTTATTCCTTTTTATTGCTGCGTAATATTGCTTGGTATGTTTATTTCACATTATTCCACACTTGGTTTAACCATTTACCTGGTGAAGGACATCTCAGTTGAGTCCCGTGTGAGGCTTTTAGAAATGAAACTGCTATGAACACAGGTTTTTGTATGGATATAAGTTCTCATTTCTCTGGATAAATGTCCACTGTTGGGTTTTCTCAGTCATCTAGTACTTTAAAAAAATTTTTTTAAGTAATCTCTACACCCAGTGAGGCTAAAACTCATGATCCTGAGATTCAGGAGTCAGATGCTCTACCTACTAAATCAGCCAGGCACCCCTTATGCTTAGTTTTGTAACAAACTAGCAGACTCTTTTCCATAGTAGCCATACCACTTGACATTCCTACAAGCAGTGTAAGAGTGAGTCAGTTTCTCCACATCCCTATCAGCATTTGGTGTTGTCACTATTTTTTATTCTTAACTGTTCTGAGAGGCAAGTAGTGCTATCTCCTGGTTTTGATTTGCATTTTCCTGATGGCTAATGATGTTGAAATCTTTTCATGTGTTTCCTTGTCATCTATACATCCTCTTCTGTGAAATGTCTGTACGTGTCTCTTCTTATTTTCTAATCGGATTGTTTTTATTACCTTGAATTATGAGGAATTTTTAAAAATATATATAATATATACACTAGTCCCTTGTTGCATATGTGTTTGCAAACATTTCCTGAAGCATAGCTCGTTGCTCCTTCTTCTTCCCTTGGGCTTCCATGGAGCAAAGGCTTTTAATTTTGATGAGGACAAATTTATCAGTATTTCTTTTTAGGGATTGTGCTTTTGGTGCTAAGTCTAAGGACTGTTGGCCTAATTCTAGACACCAAGGATTTTTTTTCCTATTTTTTCCTAAGATTTTTATAGTTTTATGTTCATGCCTATAATCCATTTTGACTTCATTTTTGTATAAGATATGAGGCTTAGGTCAAGACTCATTTTTATCTATAGACATCCATTTATCTATGGTGTTCCAGCACCATTTGTTGAAAAGGCTGTCCTTCCTCCAGTGGACTATCTTTGCACCTTTGTCAAATATCCATTGAACATGTGTATGGGCCAGCTTCTGGGTTCTCTGTTCTGCACAGCTAATCAGTAGCACACTATCCTCAGTAAGCCTTCCTAGCAAAGTGGGTGACTCTTCTCACTCCATTCTTCTTTGTCAAGACCATTTTAGCTGTTCTAAGACCTGTGCCTGCCTTATAGATTTTGAACAATGTCTGGAAACCTCATTTCCAATTAAATCTTTTACCTCCCCTACTTTGAAACATCATTATCTTGAATATCAGACAATGCTGTAATTTTGGCCCCAATCATCAAATGTTATTTATAAAATCTATGATCAAATGATAATCTATTGCATGGAGCACTATTTATGGGTTTTTTTTTTTTAATCTTCTTTCTTCCTGATGTCCCAGGATTCTTTGACCATCTTCTTTCAGTTTGAAGAACTTTATTTAGCTAATCTTTCTTTTTTTTTAAGATTTTTATTTAATTTATTTGAGAGAGGGAGAGTGGGAGAAGCAGACTCCCTGCAATTTGAGAACCTGGAATCATGACCTGAGCTGAAGGCAGACACTTAACTGACTGAGCCACCCAGGTGCCCCTCTTTAGCTAATCTTTACAGGTAGCTTTGCTAGCATCAAATTCTTTGTTTTTCTTCGTCTGAGAATATTTTTGTTTTCCCTGCACTCCTAAAAGATAGTTTCTGTGGATATAGAACTCTCAGTTGACAATCCTTTCCTTTTAGCACGTTCCATTTTGTTCTATCCTCCATGGT
Source organism: Canis lupus familiaris (assembly GCF_011100685.1). NCBI lineage: Eukaryota > Metazoa > Chordata > Mammalia > Carnivora > Canidae > Canis > Canis lupus. Next base: position 93,112,359 of record NC_049222.1, on the reverse strand, counting down.
TATAGACAAAAAAATCTACCATCATTTGAATTGGTATTCATATGTAAATAGTATATCCTTTTCTCTCTGGCTGCTTTTGAGATTTTTTTCCCCTTATTTTTAAAATTATAATCATGATATGTCTTACTGTGGATTTTTCTGGGTTCATCTTGTTTGCACCCACTGAGTTCTTTGGATCTATGGGTTTGTGTCTTTTGCCAAACTTGGGAAGTTTTCAGCCATTGTTTCTTTATATACTCTTTCAGCCCTACTCTCTTTCTTCTCTCCTTCTGAGACTCTGAGGATGCGAATGCTAGCCTTTTGTTATTTCCCCACAGGCCCCAGAGGCTCTGTGAATTATTTTTTCAGTATGTTTTTTCTTTTTGTTGAAATTGAGTGAATGCTTTTGTTCTGTCCTCAAGTTCACCAATTCTGTCCTTGCTTGTCTCTACGATTGACAATATCCAGTTGAGTTTTAAAATTTCTTTTACTTTGTATTTCAGTTCTATAATTTCCATTTGGTTCTTCTTTGTACCTTCTATTTCTTTCTTGAGATTTTTCTTTTTTTTCACTTACTTCAAGAAGATTATTAAGTGTTTTTTTTTTTAAGATTTTATTTATTTACTCATGAGAGACAGAGAGAGAGAGAGGCAGAGACATAGGCAGAGGGAGAAGCAGGCTCCATGCAGGGAGCCCCATGTGTGACTCCCAGATTCTAGGATCACACCCTTAGCCGAAGGCAGACGCTTAACCAGTGAGCCACCCAGGCGTCCCATCTCAAGTGTTTTTATGAAAGCCACCTGAACATCCTTTTCAGAGAATTCCAACATCTGATTTATCTGCTTCATTTTAGTATTGATATTAGTTGATCGTCTCTTTCATTCAGGTTAGAATTTTCTTGGTTCTTGGTTGATGGGTGGTTTTTTTTATTATATCCTGGATATTTTGTTTTTTATGTTTGGAAATTCCAGATTCTATTTCAATTTTTTTTTTTTTTTAATTTTAGTAGGCCGTCACCCTGTTTAGGTTTAGTATAGGGGTCTTTGACTACTGACATGCCTGTGATTCCAATGGCAGTTTAATCTGCAGAGCCTTTGTGGTGCTGTTTTGGTTGGCTTGGTTTGTCTGGTGCCTCTGGGGATTCCAGGATCCCTGCTGATGCTGCCTAGGGGGGCAGAAGAGGTTCCACCACTGGATGTCTCTCAGTAGGGGAGGGCTGTGGCAAGTTTCCCCTGTTAGTTTTCCCACATTCAGGAGGAGAGGGTTAGGCTGGTGTGACAAAAAGTATTCCCAGATTGGGTCACAGTCTATATCTGGATTCCTTTTATTGGTTTTACTTGACCATATGATTGTCCAGTTTAAAATATATAAATAGTCTCTTTCTTAAAGATTTTTCTTTTCCTGTTCCTTTTTTATAAATGCCTGGTATCAGATTCTTTATGCATTTCTTGGCCTCATGCCATCCTCCCTTACTGGGGCAGAAGTTCCATTTAAGTCAGTGTTATATTGAGTCCAGTAAGTGGCATAAGGCTTATTGGGCCTTGGCCAGGTTCATTTGTGATAATCTGCTAACCTGGCCCCCTGTGCTTTGGTTGTGTATCTGATGTGGGATCTGGTTGTGTTCTCTTACCCCCGTGCCCTTCTGCCTTCTCTCCTCTGCCCCCTCTCCCAGGCCATGGTGCAGCTGCAGTGAGCTGTATGGCCAACCCATTTGTATGACCTCACGTGAACAAGTGATCTACCAGTTTGAAGCTCCTTCCTCATCTTTGCAAGTGGCATTCCCTTGTTTACCAGTCACCACATTTTATTGAACACCAGGCCTGATCTCAAGACTTACTCAACATTTCATTGGGAAATCAGTCCTGTGCCTCAAAATGTAGCTATCTTTGAGGAATGGTTTATGTTAATTGGGAACTCGATGGTATATATGGCACTGGGGATGAAAAATCAGAGGGTAGATTAATAGTAAGATATTCCTAATTATACACAAGTTTCCAGTAAAACTAAGAGATCATAAAGGAAGTAGGGAAAGGAGGTGGTGATGGAAATCTGTGAACAGTTTATTATCACACAAGGAAGCTCTGGTCCACAATTAAAGTTCGATTTGTGTAACCATCAAAGCTCCAGAGCAGATCATCTGCAGCAATACCCATAGCTTCCATTCTCCAGCCTTCACCAGCTCCTGAGCTTCATGGACTGTGGACAAAGCCCAGGTAGCCCTGTCTGCTTTTAGGAGGTACTAGCGAAAGGCACGATCTCTTGTCAAGTCTAGCACAGCCTGCACCATCGAAGTGTAAAACACTCCTGCTCCCTGGACTCTGTGGCTCCAAGGTATTGAGGATTTGTTTGGTAGTTTTAATTTTCTATAAATTATTCTTTAATTTAACTAAAGAAGACTTCGTTTTCCTCCAGGGAAGTCATTCTCGACAGTTCTGCACTTAATTTATTTTAATTATCATGACTCGTTTATTTCTCTTCTTTTTCTCTGCAAATGAATTTATAATTGATGTGGGTAGAACAAGTGGTGCAGTTTATAGTTTAGTAACATTATAAAGTTTTCATTTAAATTGGGAATGGCAAAAACCACTAAGAGACATTAAGAAATACTTTTTATGGAATTAGATTGCTGTACCACTCAGTTGTTTGGGTTTGTACTCAGTATCCCTAACACAGATGACCTCTGCTTCTGTGGAGCATTGCCTATCAATTATCCCTTCCTTTGCTGGAGTAATTTTAGATTCCTTACAGGAAATCAAACCTTGCTTTCATTGCTAAAATGTTTTATTACTTGAAAAACCTCTTGCTATTGTTAGGTGACACATTTCATTAAAAAAAAATAATGGACCTAATAGTAGCTGCTGTACATCCACACAATCTGTGGTAGAAGATGGTATTCTAGAGAAGAACATATATCTCGCTCTTGGCCACAAATACTCATGTACCGGAAACCAGTGCCTTGCAATGAACAAATCCTAAAATTACAGAATTTACTTAATCACAGAAAAATCATAATCCTTTTTTATTTTTTATTTTTTTGAGAGGCAGAGAGAGAGAGAGAGAGCAAGGGCTGAGGGAGAGAGAATCTCAAACAGGCTCCATGACCAATGCAGAGCTCCATGACCAATGCAGAGCCTGACGCGGGGCTCGATCCCACAACCCTGAGATCATGACCTGAGCCAAAGTCAAGAATCAGACACTGAATTGACTGAACCATCCAGGTGCCCCAGAAAAATCATATCTAATTTTGACTGACCTGGTGAAAATTTTTCTGTGTATATAAATACAGGGACAGAGATTATACCAAGGACAAGAAAACATTGTTTCCTGGCCAAGAGGGCCCCACTCATGGCCTTTCACCTTGACTTTCATTTCTTCTAATTCAGGCAAATTTGGATTCTGTACTACTCCTGCTGATATTTAAGAGCCAGTGACCCTGTGGTGACTTAGGCCTTGATTGTCTTACCTTCTTTCTGGCTAGCTGCTGGAAGGCTTCTCTAAATGATTAGAAAAATAAAGGAGGTTAAGACGCAAGCCATTTTTTTTTTTTCTGAGAAGTCTCAGTAAAGACGAGTTTAAAACTGTCCATTGGCTAAATATGTCCTTGGATATAGATTTTCTTTGCCAGGCTTGGTTTTTCTGACTGACCAGAAGTCAAAAGAGTCTTCTGTATTTATTGGTTTGCACTTACTTAGATATTACATTTACGGAGCATCTTTTCCTGTGTTCATCGAGGGCCCCAGCTTTTATCAATATGAAAAGAAGATAAAAAAAGAAACTTCTTTGTTTTCTGTCATTGCAAAACATTTGATCTTTAGAGTTGGGAATGGCTGGAGCTATAACAAGCTGCATGGAGCCCACAAGTAAGCATGACTTTACTAGGGTAGGGGACTTCGAGGGGGAGATGGAGTCTCCATGCCAAGATCACCCTGGGCAGGGGCTATATTTAATACAAAGGAGGGAAAAAAGAGCCAAAAAGAGGCAATGTAGTCAGATGATTTCTTTTTTTAATTTATGCAGCTGTATAGGGGTAAAAATGAAGTAAAGTTACCCCATGCTGGTAGAGGAAGGGCAAATCATGGGAAAGAGTACATTGGAATGTCATGTTCTTTTCTGTTCTCTGCATTAGCAAGTAAATACAATAGCACTCTGTGGAAACAACAAAAGAATTAAAATGTGCCATTCTGAAAGGCATAATAAAATCAGACAGGCCAATCCAAGATTTTTTTTTTTTAAGTGTAAGCAATTACTTTGCAGGTGGAATAAGATTAAGGCAGTTCCATGATTCCCTCTCTCTGTGGTAGACATGCAGAGCCCAGAGTCTGCCAGAGATCTCTAGAAACTTTTGACATCACTCTCAGGGCTTTGAATGTCCTTCTCTGAAAGAAACTTGCCAGCAAGTGGTTGATCATTCACCCAGAGGCTGTAGTCTTCTGGACCTGCCTGGTAAAGTGATATGATAGATGTCTCAGGACAACGCTGAACTTATTGTGATGCCTTCCACAGCCTCAGAAAACCAGACGGGCCCATCACAGCCCCATGGCGGTCACTGTTCTTGGGTTGGACCTAAGTTTGTTAAACACAGTGAATAGCAAGATTCTCTATGGGGCCTCTTGGAAAACCTTCAAAAAATGTGACTTGCTAGCAAGTCTGTATTCATGTCCCTCCATCTGTCCATCTGCCCAATCATCCAGTCCATGAGTCTTGAATTCCTCATTTGTTCGTGTTGTTGGGAAGATACACCAACTATGAAGTCACCAAATGGAGTCACAGGCAGCCTTGAATTTTAGCATCCGTCACCTACACAGCAGTGCTGTGTTAATTACCTAAGAGAGTCAGGCCCTCCCTGCAAGTGCTCCGTGCAACTGTTAGAATTAACTGGTAATGAGATGCATTTTCACGAGAACATGTGAGGTCCGTTTCTACATTTCTCCTGATTTTCAGAATAATAGATATTCTCACAAACTGACAAATCGATAAGTGGTATGCCTCCAAAGCAGCCCTAGAATGGATGTGCTTCCCTTCATGCACCTTGAGAAACAGAGCTGCACCCAGGCCCAGGACAGATGCATCCCCCTGGCATCACTGCACTCTGTCCGCCACTTGAAGGTGAGCCTGGGCAAACCATCATGTTTTCAGACTTTGACCTGTTGATTCCTTGCTCCTCATTTCACTGCAGTTTCACCTCTGGGGTTAGACTCTGAGCCTGCTACTCCCTGTCTAGGTAACCAGTGCTCTTCCTCTTACCTTCCCTGTCCAGTCCCCTAACCAGTAACCCTGCACACCGGCCACTGGTCTCCCTGATGGACATACACTGACTGTGCATAGTGTTCCAGGTGTTGTTTCAAATGCTTGCATTTTAATCTTTTTCTTTCAAGTGGGGATAAACATCAGGGCCTGGGGGACGTGAAGAGAGGACTTCCTGCCAGAAATAATTTGCCTGTTTTCTCTGCAGAGGATCCAGCAAGTGTCCTATGGTCTAGGGATTCACCGTCCTATGTTACATGCTCAGCTTGTGTGTCCTGTTCCCCTTCTGCAGTGAGGTCATGTCTCACCTCCCTCCACCCTTCTCCAGGAGTCACCTTCCCCAGTGGAAGTGAACTTTCTCCTCTGTTCCCTGTCCTAACAAATTGTTCCAGGTCCTCTCAATCCCAACTCCTCTGTGACCCTTTTGGTTTCCTGTCATCTCCTTTCTCTCAATGTCTTACTGCCTTAACTTAAAATCCCCACATTCTTAACATTTAATTCTTCTCTCCATGTTTCATATTCTGTAATTCTGTCTCCTTAACAACAGGATAGGTAGAGAATAGGAAGGAGGTGGTTCTTCTTTAAGATGGCTCAAGCGGTGGCTCTACTGTGCCTGGTAGCAGGCACTCGCTGGTACTGATTAATCCAAGTGCTGACTCAGTGGCTGTGGAACCCAGTTCATGCCTCCCAAGGGCCTCCTATTGATGAGGAAGACATGCTAAAGTGGTCCCTTCTCCCTCATCTCTCTGGGGGCCCTGGAGAGAATGAGGGAGAGTTGCTTTTAGGTCATAATGAAGAAAGGAATTCTTGCACCCCACTTGAAATTCAAGAGATTTAGGATTAGTTATGGATCAGACCGTACTCACCAAAGTCAATTTTGAGCCCTTTAAAGCATGAAAATTCCTAATGTGACATAGCCTTAAGCCAGGTAACTTTTAATAAGATACACCTGGGCCAGTCATTTTCTGTCTCTTGTAGCTCTGTTCTCTCGAGATCTTCCTTCTTTCCATAATATTTAAGCACATTGTATGTGTGTCCACAGGTACTCATTCTATAATGTTTTAGATTCATCTTGCCTACTAAACTATAAATTCAGTGAGGGTCATGACCATGTTGTCCCTGATGCTAATCACGGCTCTTCCCGTGAAGGCAGGAGTATTTAGAGTTTGGTGCCTCTGGTGTCATTAACTCTGCTGATTTTGTATTCAGCATGCCAGCAAGGTAAGTGTGCAGACTATACTTCTCAACCTTGGGCCACAGTGGGTTCCTTGCCTGGAGCTAATGATATCCCATCCGTGGGGCAGGACAGATGAAAGATGAGGACAGAGGTGGTACAGGAGTTGGAGGTAAGGAAAGCAAGGACTATTTTGCAGACTTTCACCTCCCTACCCCCCGATAGTTATGGAAAGCCCACTGTGTGTCAGGACCTCTGCCAGTAACTGGGAATAGCACCACTGGAACCAGCAGATCCAACCTCTCTGCCCCCATGGAGCTCGCAGCTCCCTGAGAGAAACTGATAATACACCATTATCTACCTAGACCCGGGGGGGGGGGGGGGGCTCCTGCCCCCAGAAATTCTCTGAGATTCATCGTGATTCAGCTGGCCTGAAACGAATCTGAAATGCTTTTTCTCGGCATCATTGAGAAAAACCATACTCACGACAGAAAGAATTTTCCAGCACCGGGAACCAATGGCATATTTATAGGCTTTTTTATGTCAACTTGTCAAGCAGCATGTGTAGCATAGCCTGCTCCTGAGCAGCATCTCATGCTCATGGCAGGCTGTGGCGGCCCTGATGCCAGACAGAGGGAACCTGGGGCCCTGGGCCGCCATGGGCCGTGGTTAGCACACGCATCCCTGGGCACCACAGGGCAGTAGTGGCCCTGAGTCGCTGGAGTTCGGAGGTGCTTCTCTGGCTGGCTGGAGTCATGTGTAAACCTCCCGACCTGGGAGCTGGATGCTGGGAACTGCTTGGGAAGCTTACTTCTGTGGCTTCCTTTGTGTGTGTGTGTGTTTTTTGTTTTTTTTTTTTTTTTGAATGTTGATGATGACGCATGATTCTTCAGAGCCTTCCTACACCTCCGGCAGTAGGTTGTTAGAATTGTTTTGCCTAACGGCATGTCCGTGCGAACCCTCGGGAGTGCAGGGGTGCTTGTTGAGCTGGGGTGCTGCATGGTACACACATGCGTGCATCAGCTGGGTGAAGGCCTGTTCTGCTGCAGAGAAGGGCACTGCGCACAATGGAAACCACAAATATGGTAGTAAAAAGAAGACTGCAAAGAAAAGATCCACACGAAGTGCTCACTGGGCCAAGGTGTTCAGTCAGATGAGATTCCACTGCTGACGGACGTGAATCAGAAGGCCGTTCACTTTTGCACACAGCTGCACATAGAGCTCCAGGAGGAAACGATGTCTGGCTCTTGATCAAGAGTCATAGATGCCCCCACGCCCATCCTAGGCCTGATCCTGGTTTTCTGGGTGCAGACAGGGACGTGTCCTCAAGCGGCCGCATTGTGGTGGCCTGGGACCTCTCATGCAGAGGAGCGGGGCTTTCTCTGGGCTTTTCTCAGGGAGTATCTAAAACTGGTTCCAGCATAGCTGCCTTGAAAGGGGCTCACCCTCCAAACCATAACCCACCTGAGACCCAAAATGAAGAGGGAGTGACCCTCTCGGGGAGGAGAGTAGGAGAGGCTTTGCTGCACAGAGGCCGGCCACCAGAGCTGATGTGGGAGGTGGTGAAAACCTCAGTGGGGATGGGAGGTGGGAACAGGGCCAAAGGGTGCCGGGAAGAGGTCTTGGTCAGAAGCCTCCTCACCAAGGGAAGGAGACCCTCCTCCAGGGAAAGGCGGCATGCCCCCTGCGGGGTTCAGGTAGTGAGAGGGCAGCGGGAGAGGTCATTGGTCACCTGCACACCCTGGGACCTGCACTCTGGAGCCCTTCCTCCTGAGCTCCAGGGCTGACGAGGAGAGAATTCATTTAAAGTTTATTATGCAGCTGGTGCAGTGCTAAACATCCCACTGGTGCTATTTCCTGACTCCTTACTTCACAGCACTGTAATGCTGGAATGTAATGCTGGAATGTGTAATGTACTCCCATCATCTCCATTTTGCAGATGAAGAAACTGAGGCCTGAGGAGCAAGGCGGTGGACCCGGGGCCTCGCCCCTGGTGCTAGGTTCTAGGGCCTACCCTCTTTGCCCCTACACCTGCTGCCCCATAGATGCATTTCTTGGTCTTCCCAGAGGCAGATAGAGAAGAGGAAGGCCTCAGCAGGGCCTCCTGGTCTCCTGGTCGCATCTCTCCCTTCCCCTCTGTTCTCATACCTCATGAACGACATCACCCCTTTCTTAGTTAGCAGACCTAGAGGACATGAAGGGTCCTGAGCCTCCATCCTGCTTCTCCCTCCTGTGCATCATCAGGCAGTCATCAACTGACATATCCCACTCCTGAGAACCAGCCCCGCCCCTCAGAGCATCCGTCTGTCCCTCACATGTTCTGTGTGTTGTCTGAGTCACCTATCTCTTTCTTCTCTCTTGCACTGTAAGCTCCTTAAAGGAGGAGCAGTGTTGTAGGCATCTCTCTGTGCCTTTATGGCCTCTGCAGCCACTGTGTCTTAGCAACAGTAGAAGCATAAAATTACTTGCTGATTGATTTAGTCGAGAGGACTTGTAACTATTTTAGGAGACTCTAATTGTATTTTACTTTGTGTTTATTTTTTAGGTAGTCCAGACTGGGAATGTAGTTGGGAGGGGACCAAGGGTGTGCTGTAGAATGGCTCGCAGGTTTTGTATGAGTTCTGAGTAGAAAACCATACGTGAAATCGATGGGTTGGGCACAGAGTCAAGGATTAGTTTCTAGACCTTCTCAAAAGGGCTGATTTCTATTGGAAGGTCTTGGAAACAACATTTGGACTTCATATGTGGCCCAGGTCTTCGGCAGTTTCAAGGTCCAGTGTGGAGTATGTAGCTGTGCGAACCTCCAAAGCCAACCTTCCCCCATAGACAAGAGTGAGGAGAACCAACTTCAGGGGATGAGTTGGATTATCAGACATTCCCCAAAAGAGAATCTGCTCCTCCCTGCCACGTACATTGTTCATCCACTTTGCATTTTAAAATTACATGTGACATAGTCTGGGTTTTTAATTGAGAAGGGAAATGAATTTCAAGTTAAATTACTTGAAAATTTGCAGACATTATTCTCATAATGAAATAGCCTCATTTTATTTATAAGTGAAATTTTAATTTTCTCCACTTCTCTCTCTTGTATTTAGTGATCATTTTCAATCTGGATTCATCTGACCCCTATTTTTGCCTTCCCTGTCATATTTGGAAACTCCCACTTTGGTGCCCTTTCCTGGAGTCCACCATTCTGCTCCATTGTTAGAACTGTGGCTAAGGCACGGGGCTCCACTGAAGACTGTTCATGCTGTAAAAACTCAATTAATTTGGATTCTGTTGTTTTAGACTTAATGACAGTTTAGGCCTGGCCAGTGCAATTGGCATTGAATACAATGTTCGGCCTTTTTATATACAAAATCATCTTTTTTCCACTAATTTTTGGAATGATAGAGCTGGAGAAACCACAAGGGATTGTCATAGATGTCTCATGACGGGTGAGGGAACCAAGGTAGAGAGAAGGGAAGAACCACCTGAGAACAACCAAGCCCTGGTCCTCTACCTTCCGATTCCCCTGGTACCATGTACAGGAGATATCTTCTAAAAATTCATAAATAGCCTGCCCTTTGGACCCTATCCTGATACACACAAGGCTTCCTGATCACCACCACCTTCTCTGCCCCTACCTCATCTCACATTATTCTAACAGTGAAGTTATCTTCATATCCTTAGACGCCAGTGGGGCTTTAATCCAGAAATAATTTTAGAGCCTTCACTGTGCTAGAAATGCAGCTTCTCACATCCTGCTTTTCTCCAAAAACAACCCCAAAGTGAAGAAGCCTTGTGTGGTCCCCTCCCCTCAGAGCTGATGCTGTGGCTTGTAACCAGAGCTGGCTCCTCCCTCTGCCAGCAGGCCCTTAATGGAGACACCAGCCTCTTAAGCTAGCCCCCAGGCTGAGCATCTCACAAGCTCCCATGAAGTCTGGCAAGCTCAAAGAATTGACTGTGAACAGCTGCTGCCCTGTAGGCTGTTTCCAACGTAAGCCCTGTCCCAGAAATTTGTAAAAGCAGTAGGTAAGGTCAAAGGGACTTAACATCTGTCTCCAGAAGCTCCAAAAGAGTGGTGTGCATCCTTTGGGGATGGTTAGCTTTGAGACTCATGAAGGCAATGGACCACTCCTCCCATCCCAGCTCTAAATACAAATGTGTACTCCTCACAGCTTTGCATGGTATTTCAGGGGATCTGTGGATTCTCAGAGTCCCATGCATGGAATGTACCAACCAGTTGCCTTAACCTAGAGAGTTCAAACTTATGATAAGTACAATGTAAATTTGTAGAGTGTCAAATGGTTAGTGACATCTAGTATAGCATTTGATCCCAAATAAACTTATATGGTAGGTAAGTTTCTCCGATTCCATAGATGTAAAATAATCGATGATAAAAAAGTATTACTTATTTTTGCTACATTTATCATTCACAGTGTGCCAGCTACCATTTTAGCACTTTGGAAGTAGGAACTATTATTAACCCCAGTTCAAAGGTCAGCAAACAAAGGCAGAATCAATGGGAGGCTTGAGGACCGTTCGTGGGCTTCAGTGGAATCCAAGGCACCTTTCAGAGTTTGTTAATAAGTCCTAATTTTGGTCAGCACACTTTCTCTATGACATTCTCCAACCAGTTCTTTAACAACTGAATTATTTACTCAAAGTTCAGTGCCCAGGGAAGATATATTCAATATTGGCCCAACTTTTTAGTAGGTAACAGGTGCAACCCCTGGCTGAACTGGTCCCTGTGGCTTATATGGATCATTCTATACCTCATACTCACCAAGAACAAATTCTCCCAAAAGACAGTGGGTGAATTAGGAAGGGAGCATAAATATTGGGCAAGTAAAAATGTTAAATGGATTGATGATCTGTTACTATCCCTCCCAACCATAGGCTGTTGTGACTTGGTGATTCTGTGCCATCTTTTGGTTGAATGATTACAAGTTAATGGTGATTGAATTCATGTCAAATGTCCAGTGCCAGCAACTGGGAGGACCCAGATGCTAGGTCCACACTTGGGGCCCTGAGAGCCCACCACATGAATGAAGGTAGGAAGAAAAGCCTGTTTTCCTTAAGAAAAAAAAAAAAAAAGGTAGTTGAGCTAACCACCACATTAATGGAAGCTATTTCATGGGAAAAGAATTTTATGTGTGAGGTAGTGGGCCATAGTAAAAACTTTATTTTATTTTTAATTAGATGCTGTTTTTTCAGATACCTTTGGGCCATACTAATGTGTGAAGAGTAAATTCGGAACTTGTTGGGTTTTTATAGGAATTTATTGTGTAAGAGTGGCTCCCTGCTCCACTGTAGTTTTTCCTAACACCCGATCACTCTTGCAATAACCAGCACATGCAGGACTGAGTGTTTTATCCCACCTGTTCACGTATTTCAGTCCAGATCCAATGTTTGTGTGGGAAGGTCGTGCATACAGACTGCCCCCACATGTACATTCTCTCACGTGTCCCCCCCACCCCGCTCCCCGTAGGGCTTCACAGAGAACATCACCCTGAGTCGCCGCCTCAGCTAGGCTGCATAGTGAGGGTGTCCCTGGTCATGGGGAGCTGGACGTGGTACGACAGAATAGCAAGATCATGCGTTCTGAAGCCAGACATACGCCGTGCAACAAAAACTCTTCATTTTAAAAAATTCTTCCTTCTCTCTGCGTTTCATATTGAACATTCTCTTTTGCTTTGTCTTCACCCTCACTAAGGTTTGCTTCTGCAATGTCAGATCTGTTATTAATCCCTTCCAATGACTTTCTTATTAGACATTGCAGTTTTCATCTCCAGAGGTTTGATTTCTAAAATCTCTTCCATATCCTTTCCTACTCTTTCAATGTAAGGAATACAGTGAGAACAACTATTTTAATGGTTTTTCCTGCTACCTCTAACGTCTGTGTCAGTTATCAATCCATCAAAACCAGATTGATTTTTTTTTTCTTTTCCAAATAGTGGGTCACTTTTTCCTGCTTCTCTGCATGCCTGGTAGTTTTCTAGGTGCCAAGCAATCTGAGTTTTGCCTTGTTGGGTGCTTCATATTTTTGCATTCCTGTGAATATTCTTGAGCTTTGCTCTGGGAAATAATTAAGTTCCCTGAAAACAGTTTGACTCTTCAGGTCTTGCTTTGGTAGGCAGCTCTGGAGCAGTGCGCAGTCGATGGCTAACTATTCTGTGCCACTGGGGCACAGCCGTCCTGAGCAATCTACCCTGTGCCCCGTGAACTCTGGATTTTTCTGTTCTGATTTGTGGGAGTATCAAGGGTGCTCCCTGAGTGCTCAACATTGTTCCCTCTAGACCTTCGGTGTTTTCCGGGGAGTTATTCAAATGTATGTGCTTCCTTATTAGTTCTCTGCAGAATATTTGAGGGGGCCCCCTGCAAATCTTCTCTTTCTGAGTGGTTCTCTTCTCTGTAGATTTCTCTACTCTGTCCTGGAAACTCCAGCTGCCTTGGTATCCCCTGGCTTTATTTTCTCAAGTTAAGAAGTCTGCTGCCTTCTTCCTGGGTCCTTCTTCCCTATGCTGCCACCAAGGCTTAAGTAAGCTGGGCCACTAGTAGGCTTCACCTCACTTGTTCTTTATCTTGGGAACCCCTGTCTTTTATTGCCTGATGTCCAATACCAGTGTTGTTTTATATATTTTATCTGAGAGGTGTGCGTGTATGTGTGAGAATGTGTGTGTGTGTGTGTGTGTGTGTGTGTGTGTGTGTGTGTGTTGGGTCAGAGGGTAAATCTGGTCCCTGTTACTCCATCTTGACTATGCTAGGAGGTGAGACAAGTGTGGAGACAGTACCACTCACGGATTTTATAGTCTCCTTTCATCTTAGTTACTGATTCCATCCAGTGACTTTCTTAATGCAGTAGTGGCTAGCATGTTTGGGCTGCTCGTTTATTCACTTTCCCACAAATACTCATTGAGCATCTACTAGATGCCATCTGCTCTGCAAGGCACCCACAGTATAAACAGTGATGTGATGGGGCCTGTCTCAGACGAAGCATCCTGTGGTCATTGATTAAAAAATTTCCCCTGGAATACTTGTAAGCCAGTTTCTTGGATGTAGCCACAGGCCTTCTTGAGTGGTAAAAACAGGCTCTTAAAGGAGGAAGTAAGAGAATATTTGAATAGCAAGTCTTTTGGACAATTTATGGGAAATAGTAGGTCCTCAGTATGTATGTATTATTTGGATAGATGAATGAAGAAAACTTATTTGCAAATTTAATAATCATATTGATGATTTTAGGACTTGAAGGGATTTGAAAATACCTTTCCATCTGACTGGCCTAGCAGTTTAATTGGAATCATGTATTTGCACCATCGATAATGCTCCAGGCACTGTTCTTGGCACCAGGGCCATGGTCGTGAGTGAGACGTGGTTCCCATCCTCAGAGCTTATGGTTGAGAGTTGTGTGAAATACTGGCTATGTCAGAGCACCCAGGAGGGCACAGACTCACTGGGTCTGGAAGGGCTTCCAGGAGGAAGTGATGGCTAAGTTGCATCTGAGAACACGTGATAGCTTTGGGGAAGAAGCAGATTGTGAATGCAATTCTTCCAAGGCCTAAGATACAGCCATGGGGCCTAGAGTCAGACTCTGACATCCAAGGTTCACTTGTGTTCTAACTAATAAGTCTAGTATAAAACTGGGTGGGCCGTGGAGGTGAAATCACCTTCTAGTTATGTACAGTGCAATATCCTGGCAATGCCTGGTTCAAATGAAAAGTCCTAAAGCTCTGTTGTCTTTAATATAGAATTTACTTAAAATAGTATCCCAGCAGAGGGTGAGCACAGAGAGGGCTCAGGTCTTAAATGCTTGTTTAATTGCATCAAGGCCATAAACCCTGAGAAGTGACCAGGAGAGAAGTTTGGGAATGTGCTGCCCCCCTCTCTCAGTTCTGGGCTCAGTCTGGGCTGCTGCCGAGGTCATCTTTCTTCACTTGGTCCAGCTCTGCAACAGAGGAGCCTTCAGCTGGGCAGAGCAGCAGAGAGCTCACACACATGCTGAGCAGGAGGGCTGTAGAGAGGGATCAGTGTAGTAAATACAGAGTGCTCATTGAAATGCCAAGTGTCACTACTTTGGCATTTAATTATCTGACTTGCTGGCAGCTGGAAGTAGGGAAGTAAGCAGAAAAAAAAGAAGAAAAGGCAAGTGAAGAACAGAAGGCAGAACTGGACAGTGATCTGATGTAGACAGTTGGGCCAGGAGCACATCCTTAGAAAACACTCACCTTGTATTGATTGTTAGAATTACCTAGTTCTTGAGAAGAAATCTCAATTAAAAGGCCTTCTCAGTTTTAAAAAAAAATCATTGCTTGGAATATACAGAGGCACAACCAGTGAACTGTAAAAGTGAAAACTGTTCCAGGTTATGTTCGGCAAGGGGTGCCCAAGGTGTCTAAACACACAGCACAGTCATGGGGAAAGACCCTCCCACAAAGCAGTGCCTGTGCTGTGGGAGCTGTGTCACAATGGAATCCAGGAGGCTTGACAGCCTGCTGGAGTGGAGAGGTGTGGGCTCTCGAGGTAGCAGACCAGGATTCTAATACCCCACTCTACCTAAGCTCAAGGCCCTCCCTACCCCACCCCCACCTCTGACATTCCTTTCCCCTTACTCTATCTTATTTTTTCTCCATAGTAGTTACCATACCTGCCGTACTGTATGTTGACCTGTTTGGCTATTGGTCTGCCCCTCCCCAACTGGACTACCTGTCACATGAGAGCAGGGACTTTATCCGTTGTATTCTGTACTATATCCCTAGTAAAGAGGTATCCCTAGTACCTGGAACAAAGTAGGCAATCCATAATTACCTTTTATAATTAATGGTGCAGGAGTAGTTGCCAATATTGACACATATCATTGCTTTACTCCTCTAGGTTTGGGGAAGAACAAGTGAGGTTAGTGTTGTGCTGGGTGAAGTATGGAATGGTGTGAGAACACAAAGGAAGTTCTCTGACTCAGACAGGCGAGGTCCAGGAGGGCTTCCTGGAGAAGGAAGCATGAGCACTTAAGAAATTGAGGCACGTAAAGGATAAGTGACTGACCCGAGGTCAGATAGACTGAAAAGTGGCAGAGCTGATACAGAGCAATGAAATGGCACTGCCACAAAGGCCTTGGTCTCCATTCTAAACATGTGATATTTAGATATGGCAGAGTCAGCATCAGGACTTCACTCATGACTGGGGGTCAGTACAGCTGTGCCTGCATCACTGAGGACTGGTGAGAAAGAATGACCTCAGGGAGTGGGTCCAAGGAATGCTCACATTATTCTGGAGAGTGATAAACTGCATTGTTGAGGAAGTGAGATGAACTTAGGGATTTGTATAATGCTATGAAAGTGATAGTGGAAGGTTTGAGGTTTTGCCAGGATCTGATCCCAGAGAAGGTGCTTCTAAAGCTAGTATTTCACGGCTAGGCATTAAAACGGGGGCTATCTTATCTGCAACAACATGGATGGAGCTAGAGAGAATTATGCTAAGTGAAATCAGCCAGTCAGTGAAAGACAAACGTCATATGATTGCACTCATGTGTGGAATTTAAGAAACAAAACAAATGAGTAAAGAGCAGAGAGAGAGAGAGAAGTAAACCAAGAAATAATCTTAGCTATAGAGAACTGAGGGTTACCAGCAGAAGGAAAGGGTGGGGGAGGGGGGAATTATGCGATTCAGATGAAGAAGAGCATTTGTGATGAGCACTGGGTGTTGTATGGAAATACTGAATCACTAACTTGTACACCTGAAACTAATATTACACTGTACATTAACTAGAGTCTAAGTAAAAACTTAAAAAAAAGTTACAAAACTGTTCATAAAATGAATGAATGAATAAATAAAATGATGGCTATCTTAGACTTAAAAAAAACTTAAAAAAAAAACTTTTTAATGTGGATACTTTGACCTCAGAATTCCAATTCTAAGAATTTATCCTAATTTATCCTAACATAATAATTAAATTATATGTATATGCATAGTATATGTTTATAATAAAGATGGAACATATTCATGTACTCTGTATTAATATATATATATTCTGATATTATAAATAATTGGAGATGACCTAAATGTCCAATGAGAGGGGCCTGAATAAATAAGATGGGTAATCCATAATAGAATATTATGCACTTGTTAAAAATGATGTTTGGAGATAGACTTATTGACATGGAAAGATAATCACCATAAGTTGTTAAGCAAAAAACCTTATAGTATACATAGCCCGATTTTATTTCCTAAAGAAAAGTGGATGTATGTATATACACCTGTATATATATAACATGTATATATTTCCATGGGATAAAGTACAGAAAGATACATGTCACTCTATTATTTATTTATGCAATCAATATGTTGTTAGTGGCTAATAAGAATCAGTGGAAAGAGATACGGTGACAATTACATGCACCTCCCTCCAACTCCTTGAAGAAGAGACCAGGCCCTTTGGCAGCAGCTGTTCCCTCTGAGGCTTCCGCCCTCCCCTCAGGCTGAGGAGTGCTCTTCTCAGGAGGGCTTCCACCCTGTTCCCAGGGCAAGTCCTCCCCCATGCACTCCTCTGAGCTTTTCATGGGAAAAGCTGGTCTGTCTGTACTCAACCAAGACTGCTATTCATCTCTCAGGTTTAGACCAGTGGAGGGTGCACCCAGCGGCGTCAACTGGCCTTTTGCTGTCATGAAATATTACTGTTTTACACTCACAAATAAAAGTTAGCAGCATTTCATTGCTGTGCGGTGTGAAATTAGACCTCCTAACCAGCTGGATGCAACAGCCTGGCTCAGAAATGGTGGTGACTGCTAGTGTTCGTGGTTCAATTCAATTAGGCATATTTTTTCCTCCTCTCTGGTGAAAGGGGTAGTCAAGATGAATGCCTCGCAAACTTCTGAAATATGTACTTGTATAAAAGAACTATTAAAGTAGAGTAACATCTCTATGATCTTTGAACTGAGCCGTCATTCTGCCATTATTGATGTAGCTGCTTTAAGCCGTCTAATTAAAATCGGAGTGACAGATTTGTTATTGAAAATCTGAAACCCAGCTCACATCCCGTACAGCACATCTGAGCGGGGTATATATCTGCTGTTTTGATGGGCTCTCAAAATTGCTAAGCTGTGCCGGGTGCCAAAAGGAATTCAATAAATCTTTTATTTTCTTACCGAGCTACTCTCATTAGTCTTTTCAATAATAGCACTAGTGGGTATCAACTTCACTTCTCCAAAATAAATTAAGTGTGTCCATTAGGCTTGTAATTATAGCATCAGATATGAGTTTGTTCTGCTACAAAGAGATGGCCAGGCTGATAGAGCCAAGAGCTCTCCTCTCCGCCCTTAATGTTTCAAACATGGCTTTGTGCATAAAACGTGGATCTCATATCTGGGTTGGGGACATGTGGCCTATCAAGGTTTTGTCATCCAAACTGACAGTCTCTCTCCCCTCTTGGTTCTGAGCGCAAGGTATCCAGTGGTGTGAATTCTGACCAAAAGCTGGTTACAGCAAGCAGCCCGCAGTTCAGAGCCTGCAAAACACACCGCAGAAGCCTCGGAGTAGGAGAACATGACAGAAGGCTGCGTTATCTGAAAATTTAGCTAATTTTTTTTTTTTAAACTAGCAGGAGCCATCTGTCATGGTTATCCACATTCAACGGCTAGATTGAACGGAAGGCATTGCTGAGCGATTAAGCAAATTCTCTCAAAATATTTTCATACCTTTCCCTCTTGTCAGAAGCTTTTTTTTTTCCTTCACCAAAGATGTCATCCAAGTGTTGTGGGGTTTTTTTGTGTGTGTTTGGGGGCGTTGGTTGTTTTTTGTTTTGTGTTTTGTTTTTTGAGTTTCTTTTAGGCCACAGGGAAACCTTGTTATTCTGTTGGTATTAAAGAACAGGGCGGGATGCAAGCAGATGAGTGTGTGCTGTACAAAGTTGGTTCTGGGCTTCTGGGTCATTGACCCAGAGTAATTCCCAGGCCTGACTGAGATGCCTGGGTGTTCTAACTTAATCCATAAGAGATTTCTTCAGAGGTTGGCAGAGGGGATCATTTTAGCAGAGCCTTGCAACCCCCATCCATCGTGCCCAGAAAAGCAGGCAGCAAATACTGGGCAGAAAAAATGAGCAAGGGGTCAGAAGCCTGTATATCCTGCAAGAATCTACCACTGTTTTCTTGTCATTCATTATTTTCCCACTTCCTTTCCGAATCTGGAAGAGAAGTTTCTGTTATTTCCTGTGTCATGAATAGTCACGTAGATCTTAGAAGCTCTGTCCTCTTGAAGTGTGGAAATACGAAGTTTGAAAAGATATTTATATCTTCTAAAATATGTGTGCAAGGTAACCCCCTCCTCCCTTCTCACCTCCTCACTTCATTATTAAAACAGAAGAATTCACGTGTGGATGTGAAGGCAACTGGGTGTCATTTCCCTTTAAATAGTATAGAACATATGGGGGCAGGATTGCATTTGTCACAAATTGTCAAAATATTTTTTTTTAAGAAACCAAAATCTTCTAGGGATGGTTCCAAATGTGCCTGATTTCCCTGAGCAGTGAGCAGCGCGACCTTTACATTAGCAGATATATTTATAAATACACATATGGCCCGTCGGGACCTGATTGGCTACTGATCCGCTGAGCCAGCGACACAATTATGATGTATCACCTACATGCGGTTTAGTTGTGTGTTTTATTCTTAAAGTTACTAATCTACTTTAGCAGTTCCCACATACAGTCACCTAATTTATCTGTGCTCATTGACAGCTGCAATTTGTTGATGTAGGCTGTGGAAACAGAGAGGTTTGGAGGGTCTTGATGTTTTTTCTGGGATCATCACATCACTATAGCTTTGTCTCCTTTTGAATCCATAAGATTTGTCAAGATGGACAAGAACCAGGGCCATAAAAGCCAAATGAGTTGATTTGGAAGAGTGTAGGTAAAAACCTGAAATGTAAAAAAAAACAAAAACAAAAAAACCTGAAATGTTACTTAGATTCTAGTTTATTTTAGGCACTTGGAGAATGTTTAAACACCTGTAAAATGCTTTGAGATTTTCAAAAAAGAGATGCCATGCCCCAGGGATGCCTGGAATGTCTGCTTTTGGCTCAGGTCATGATCTAAGCCTGCTTCTCCCTCTGCATGTGTCTCTGCCTCTCTCTGTGTCTCTCATGAATAAATAACTAAAGTCTTAAAAAAAAAAAAAAAAAGGATGCCCTGGAGATGCAAAAACAAAACAGAATGTCCCACCTGGAGGTCAGCTAGGTTCCAGAAAGTACCAAAGGTTGATGGTATTCCAAAATGTCAAGTGTCCCAAGGTTACCTTGACATTGCAGTAAGGACTCTGATGGAACAGGGTCCTGAAATTGTTAGGGGTATTTTTTAGGTTTCCAGTCTTTTAAAACTGAATGCCCTCTTTTGAAGAGCGTAAAACCCATTCCAGCCCTCCCCTCCCTTGCACTTGTTTTGTGCTTCCCTCCTCTGACTGTTCTCTCCCTCTCCTGTTGAGAATCTGCTTGGCAGCTGGGTTAGAACAGGCTTATCTTCACCAGCCAAGAAGATTTTGTAGAGCTGGACTCGCCAAGGTTTGTGTTACAAGCATGAAAGTGATCTCTCTGAATTCAGAATGTAAGATTATAATATCTAATGCCCTCTTTCAAGCGACACTGCAACCCCAGGACATTCTAACCTTCCCTGCACCTCCACCCACTGCAGCTGAGGATCCCTGATTCAGGAGGCTTTGCTCTTCCTCCTTTCTCATCCTCTATGTGCCTTGTCATGTTTTCTGCCTGCCACCTCCTCTTTCCCTTTCTTCTCTTCCTTTTTCATGTTAACATTTCTGGGTGCTTTTTTGATTCCTGAATATTCACCTTTCTCTAGATGATGACATTAAAAGACATTTCCCCCTACACTAAAACGATGAAATTGCCTGAGTCAACTGTATACTTTTGCAACTGGGTTCATTTCTTTTTCAGTTTCACAGGCTCTGTGAATTGTGTAAATAGGGACCTTAATTTCCCTTCAGCTGCAATCTATAGTCTTTAACACTTCAAGGTGGAAGAAACATAGGAACACCGTTCTTTTAAACATGTAGTAGTTTCATTGTGAATTGCCCACATGTTCTCTGCCCTCTGAAAGATAGAGCCAGTGCTTTCTCTGAAGACACAAGTGGAGCTGCCGGACTTTTAGAGAATAGGAAGGAGGCCACATGTGTCCGTAGGGAGGTTTCCTAGCCCTACTGAGTGCCTCAGCTGCATTAAAATCACTAAGAAAGAAAAGTGTCAAATGGAGCAGAGATTCTTTATGGAAGTAACTACTTTTTCATGCATGTAGACAAGGTAATCCAGAAGCTTCAACTGAATAGAAGCAGCACCCCTCTGTTGGCTGGCTATGCATCAGAAGGAAAGTTTGGATCCAGAAATGAATTAGTAAAGAAGAAAAAAGGTGAAATTAAACCATGGTCCCTTCATATTCATCAGTTTGTTGAGTGCAGTAGAAATCATTCATTAATTTTTTCAAACCCAGTTCTTGACCTTCCACTGTATGTAATTCATAAAATTTCATGTCGAGAAAGAAAGAAAAAAAAAGGTGTAAATCCAGAACTCTTTAGTCTGTTTTCATGTATGGCAGGGAAGGTCTTGAAGAGCTTTACACATCTCACTTGCAAAACAAAGTAGAAATGAGTGAGAATTTGTACCATATGTCCACTTATTTTTCGCACTTACAGGAATCACAAGTGATCTGAGTTCATAAAATGTTGATTTTTATAAGAAGCTTCTTTTCTGTTAAGAAATCTCACCTAGAGGTCCATGAGGCTGGGGACGGATTATAATCAAAATCCTCATTAGCTTTCAATAGGGAAGTAAACATGTAAAAGTTTAAAAAATAAATTAAAAAATAGAATATTAAAAACTCCCCCTTCTTTATGACATAGTTGAAATAGTGTATATTTTTGAAGCTGTTCTTCCCTAACTCTCATTTTATTTTTTAACTATTATGTGCAGGTCACCTTTTTTTTTCTAAGATTTTATTTATTTATTCTTGAGAGACACGGTGGGGGAGGGGCAGAGACACAGGCAGAGGGAGAAGCAGGCTCCATGCAGGGAGCCCAGTGTGGGACTCAATCCCGGGACTCCAGGATCACACCCTGGGCCAAAGGCAGGCGCTAAATTGCTGAGCCACCCAGGGATCCCTGGAGGTCACCTTCTTGTTTTGATACTCTTACATTATCAGAGATATTTATTGCTAGATACAATTTACCTCTCATTTTAAAATTTCCCAACAGTTTTATGTAAAAATTGTCCCTTTAGTAAAGTATCATCATAAGAGGAATAGGTGAGGATTAGCATGGTCAATAAGAACAGGTGTAAATTAATTTGCATAATAAAAAACCTGGCCTTGCCCAGTGAGAGATCCCCTTTGCCTTTGGGTTCTGGGAGGTAATATATGTCATACTTGATAGAAGTGTCTTTTTTAGAGTGGTAGGTGGCCACATTGGACCTTATGGTAGACTAGCCATGCCAGGAAGACCAACCATGCAATTCAGGACAAGGGCTTTGGGTCTTGTGATATCCATAAGCCTGGTGGCTGAGATCAATCATGAGAACAGCCAATCAATCATGCCTACAGAATGGAGCCCCAGTAAAAACTCTGGACACCAAAGCTCAGGTGACCAAGATGGTGATATTCCAACACGGATTGTGTTGTATCAACGCAGGAAGGGTAATGCATGTATTCTGAGAACAGCAGAAGTTTTCGTATTTGGAACCCTCTCAGGCTCTTCCCTATATCTGTCTTTCCCTTGGATGATTTTCATCTGTATTCATTCTCTTAATGATCCATAACCATGAGTATATTAGCTTTCAGTGAGTTCTCTGGGTCCATCCAGCAAATTATCAAACCTGGGGATGGTTCTTGAGAACACTCTAAACTTACAGATAGTATCAGAATCACTTCTTGTGGAGGACTATGCTCTCAAACTTTGCAGTTTAGTTAATGTGCATTTACTGTCAGAAGCAGGAATTCTCCAGAACAACCCTGACTTACTGAAGCATGTGTCTTGGGAAGAATTATAATAATACAAAATCAGAATCTGCTTTTCTAGGAGTGAAATCTCTCTTAAATCATTTTTTAAAGATTTATTTATTTATTTATTTATTTATTTGAGAGAGAGCATGTGCGGGAGGTAGAGTACAGGGAGAAAAAGTCTCAAACAGACCCCGCACTAGGCATGGAGCCCAATGGTGGGCTCCATCTCATGACCCTGAGATCACGACCCTGAAATCACAACCTGATTTAAAACCAAGAGTCGGACACTTAACCAACTGTGCCACCCAGGCGCCCCTCACTTAAGTCATTTTTGAAACAAGTTGAGTAATAAATAAATACAAATATGCTTACCAATTCTAGGAAAGTATAAGGGAGAAGCTAAACTCACAGGTGAGAAGAATATTCTAATAGTAATATAACCTTAAGTCCTAAGGTCTCCTTCCCTGCCATGTTTCATGTTATTCAACAAAGGAAGAATGCTTAAAGGTAGCTCATCTGCTACGTGACTAACCCCATGATAATATCCATGAGGTATCAGATAGGAAAACTTTAGTCCAGAGACTAGAAATAAAGACACTAGAAGGATAAAATAGTAAACTGCAATGTTCATATCTTTTTAAGAGACTGATTCAGACAACTCCTGTTGAAAAGATAATTTTGTGATCGTTTTAATTTTTAAAACTTAATTTTAAATAAAACCTGTTTAGAAAATCCCACGACAATTTGCTAAATTTGATAATAGCATTGTAGTTATGTAACAAAATATGTATATAATTTTAAGATGCACACTGAATTATGTGGGAGTGAAATGGCAAGTTATATGGGATTTACAGTAAAACATATTAGAAATACAAAGAGGTAGATGAAACATATGTGGAAAATTTTAATAATTGTTGGGTGAAGGCAATTGGGGGTTCATCACCCTGTTCTTTCTACCTTCATCTAAGTTTTTCATAATAAATTCTTTTCAAGTATTTTTTTAAAAATCAGAAATCAGGTGGAAATCTGCTGGCCCCAAATACTGAGAAAGAAGCTCTGATTTCTTGGGGAGCCACCAGAGTTATCTGTAACATGGCCTGAAGAAGCTAATGTTCCCTCCAGAATTGAGCAGCTATATTCTGTGCCTCTTGTCCACAGGGTCCAGACATAACCAATAACAAGGGTGTAGAATGAGGGAAGTTCCATTAGAGGATTAGAGAATTGGGGTGGTTTGTTATAGGCACAAATTTCATCCTAAAACAGGGAACAATCTTAAGCCCTCAAAGCCATGGTGGGGACAGGGGAGAAAATGGAGCTGTATCCAGTTTCATCCTTCCCAAATCAGGCACTACTCCTCAAAACCAATTTCTTGTTTGCTTTCTCTCTCCCTTCCTCCCTCCTCCTTTCCTTTCTTTCTCTTTCTTTCTTTCTTTCTTTCTTTCTTTCTTTCTTTCTTTCTTTCTTTCTTTCTTTCTTTCTTTCTTCTTTCTTTCTCTTTCTTTCCATCCCTCCCTTCTTTCCTTCCTTTCACAACTAATGTGCTAGTCCAATGTTCCATAAGTGAACACCCCTCTCACTCTAGTCTAGATAGAAAAGCAAGTGGAAATATGAAATGTTACCCCCCTACACTGTACTACATGAAACTTAAGTGCCCTAATACATCTCTGCTGTACCACAGACAGCAGGAAGCAGGAGTGTGCCTACTTCTTAAGTGTGTTCCTGGCTGCAAACAGGTGCCACTCCAAACAGTGGAATCCTCTGCCCCCTGTGCTGTCTTCAGTGGCCAACACCGACCTGAACGAGGAGGGTGAGGTGTGTATGCATCAGCTTATCTCCTTCCAACTCTGGGAAGGCAGCAAAATTCAAAAATGCAGTGTGATTTAACTGCTGGAGCTAAATAGTCAAATACAAGACAATCCTTTTCGAAGAACTGTTATTACAGGCTGAAATGTAAATACACCACATAGGAAAGTTGCAGTGGGCCCATCAGATAACTGTATGTCTACCACGTTCCTGTGTGTACTGAAAATTAATTTATTGTGTTTAGACCCAGCTTTGTATCCTGGCTGTCGTGGTGCCCATAGGATCCAGGCATGTTGGTTGTGTCTGCGTCTTAATTGTGTGATAGATCTCTTTTTATTCCCCTTCCTCTCTTCTTCTCACAAACCTGTTATTAGTCTCCCCAAATGGCTTATTTAGAATCATCTCATTTCGGAGGAATGCTATTTTTAGGTGCAAATGATGACTGCATAGAAATCGGATAATGACTCCTTTTTTAAGTGCTAGGTCAATTTTATTGTGAACCACTCTTGCTTTGTGTCAATGGCACCATTAAAACACAAAATGGGATTCAGCCTCAAACTCCTTCTGAGGTAGGTGACATCAGACAGGAAATGCTTAGTGTGGAGCGAAAATGTCCTCATTTTAAGAGGAGTAACACGGCTCCTTTGCCATGCCGCTATTCTTCAGTGAGGATGAAAACCAGAAGGCTTCCCTCCTCTCTCCATTTTTTTTTTTTTAATTTTACTGCAAAACACCAAGGCCATACGGCAAGGCAAATACAGCCAACTTTGATCTCTGAACCTACTTTGAATTCATGCTTGTCTTCCCTTCAATCCTTCTTTCATTGCTGGCGCTGCGGTAGAGCAGTTGCTCCTAAGTGTTCTCAGACGTTCAAAAAAAGGTGTACTGAGGAGAGTAGGGATTTTATGTGCATTTCCGTGATGAAGGCAGTCTCATTCTCTGCTCCTATAAATAACCTTGGAAAACCATGCTCTAGGATAGAGGTTTCTCAACCTCAGGACTGCTGACATTTTGGGTTGGTTAATTCTTAGGTTGGGAGTCCTGTCCTGTGCGTTACCAGCATCCCTAGCTTCTTCCCACTGGGTGCTGGCTGTGTCCCCACTGCCTCCCATATCCACACAGACTCTCTTGTGACAACTTAAAAATGTCTCCAGACATTGACAGGTGTTTCCTCGGAAGTCAAATGGCCCCCGGTTAAGAATCATTGCTCTGCGCTAGAATCCTGGTGGTCTCTTATTGCTAAATTTTGAAAGAAAATGGCTATGGCAGGCTTTAAGGTTGATCAAATTGTGATTTCTTCTCCAAATAATGCATTTGTTTTCCCAAGTTGACTAGGAAAGGGAATAATTTGCATTTTGGACTCCATGTTCCATAAATTAGCAGAATTTTCTGTCAAAGAAGAATCAAAACTATCTTCTCGTAATATAAGGACTAGAAAATCAAATTACCTTTGCATTTTTCACCACTAAAATATCTTATTTATAATCATTTTAGTCCCAAATCTTTACCAGCATCAGTGAAACAGCAAAGGTCTTATTTACTCTCTGCTTTAGGAAATCTCTGAGCTTAGGTAAAAGGATCTGTGCCAGATACTTGGCGGTTATATATGTGTATCAGCTCTGAAAGCCACCCTTAATAATTGTTTTCAAATTACCTTATGTGCCAACTTTTTGCAGTTAAGCAGAGAGGAAGGCTGAACCCGAATTGCCGACTTCCTGATTGAGAGTGAGGGTGTGTCGGTGCAGTGCACGTTATTCATGTGGAAGACAAACCTACTCTACAATTCTAAATAAAATATTCCATCATAGGTAGCATTTATCCACCAAGTCCTAAGGCATGTCTTGAAACAGGAAATAACAGAGTCAATGTTAAGCCCCTCGCCCAGATTCCTTCTCTGAAAGTGGACTCTAAAAATATCTCTTCTCAAATTTTACTCAATTTCTGGAGAGAGAGGGGCTCATTGCCTGACTTTCCAGTTGTGATGAGTGACTCTGAAAACAACCATTCAAGCTTCTAACAAAGCAGACATGGAACTTAAAGGGCCCAAGTTATTTTGGTTAATTCATACACAGCAAGCTCAGGAGTCTTTCACAGTCATTCTGTTTGGTTGGGAAGAAGAGCTCTCCAGAGTCAAAGAGCTGTCCTGGCCTTCCAGGAGCTTCAGCACAGCTAAAAAGCACCATTGGCTTTAAGCACCAATCACATAAATGCTCAATAGGTCTTGAGATCCCTGCTTTCATGGCATTGATTCTGATTGCCTATATCGATTCCGATCAAGTCAACAAATCACTGTGCATCTGGTATGTTCAAGACCCAAAGAAGATGTACTTTGGGTGGAAACAGTGAGCATTGATAAATCCTTTTCCCAGACCTGTTCTTTGGAGATATTTCTTATCCAGTGTATAGAGTATGCAGAGTCTGCTCACTTTTGAACTTCTGTATTTCTAACCTGAATGTGGATTCTAAGCAACCTTTTATTCAAAGAAAGAATAACAGATTGAACAAGAGATTGATATTCCAGCCTTCTGAGTCTTCACTTTGTGCTGACAAATTAATCGTCTGTTTTACTTTCTTTGAACAGTGAGGCTCTGTTCAGCTTGCCGGGTCACATGCATTTCTTTGCTCTATATCTTGGTGACAAAGGGAGCCTAGGGGTAAAAATGAACCCAGAGATGAGTCAAAAGTTTGGCTTGAGTTGTGTGACTCAAACATGAACAAGTCATTGGTCTTGACAGCCTGTCCTGTGACACAATGGAAAAGACCTGTGGCAAGCCATGTTGATGGAGCCCTAACACATTTTCCAAGGATGTTTTGTCTCTAGACTCTGTGGAGTCATTTTTAAATTTGCTCACTCACTCGCATTTAAATTTTACCCAGACAGCCCAGTCTAAATCCCAGTGGAAGGAATAACTGCTTCAATACACCAAACATATTTGGTAATTCAGACTTTCTTCCCTGAAATTAAATATTCAGTTTCTCTTACAAACCAGGATGAAATGTTCTATTTCTTGGTCTAGGTGGTGGTTACATGAGTGTGTTCAATTCACAATAACTAATCGAGCTGTACACATGCCATTTATGTGTTTTTTTTCTGGATATAATACTTAAAAGCTTTATTTTAAAAAGAATAATGATGAAATTGACAGGAATAACAAGAATCATAAAAGGAGGAAAAAACTTACCCGTGGGAAAAAATAGAACCACGGCACTTTGGTGAGACTTCCACGTGCATTTGTGGAGTTTCATCAAACATCTTTGCAAATGTACCTATGAAGCATTTATATAGGAGACTTATCACACAAATATGTGTTTTTCATATATGCATATAGTCACAGTTTCATTTTGTGAGGCTGAAAATGGTATTTCCTTTTTAAAAAATTTTTTTTGTTGTTCTACTGATAAGTTTTCTGTCCTAATGAATTAGACAGCAAGGAGTAGTATTGAGACTAGTGCTGTTGGACTGTCTCTCATTCCATCAGCGTCCCAGAGTGAGTCTAAGCATTGACCCTATTCCCCTGCCCCACTCACTTAGGAAAACTTAGAGAGCCAATGAAGGTGAGGCTTTGTCCCAAACATCGGGCTACTCCTGTGGCCTGATAAAATCATAGTGTTGACATCTTCATTCCCTTACACCAACACTGTGAATTTGAAATCCAGTTCTGAAACCTAAGTTCTAACCCAGGGGTCTCCATAATCCACATAATATTTTAGCTCATCCATTTGGTAAAACCATATTAATTTATATTTATGGTGGAGAGGGAGGGAGGAAGGGAGAAGGAAGCTAATCTTTTTTTTTTTATTTTTATTTATTTATGATAGTCACACACAGAGAGAGAGAGAGGCAGAGACACAGGCAGAGGGAGAAGCAGGCTCCATGCACCGGGAGCCCGATGTGGGATTCGATCCTGGGTCTCCAGGATCGCGCCCTGGGCCAAAGGCAGGCACTAAACCGTTGCACCCCCCCCAGGGATCCCAGAAGCTAATCTTAAAAATAGAAAACATAACTGTGCCTTTCAAAGATAGCATTTATGGCATTTTTCTTTTCAAACAGGAAAACAGTGTTTGATCATAACAATGGAGAAAGTGACTTCCTCATCTCCTGCCCCCCAGTAACACTTGCCCTTTAAGTAGTAAGTGTTAACAGTTTGCTGTGTGTCTCTCTGTACATTCTTGGTGGTTATAGAAACATACAAACATGCACATATATGACTGTTTTCTTTTTTTATTATAAAAATAGGATCATACCATATTCATTTCTCAGCACATTGCTTTTCTCTTTCAGCAGTATGTTATGGACACTTCTTCTCTTCCATTCATGTAGCCTGTTTTTCTGCCCCTATAACACATCAAGGAATAAACACACTGGTACATTTATTCTTAAATACTAATATTGGTATTTCAGTAGCGTAGAGCACTTTTAAAGAAAAGACTTGAACTATTTTTAGATGTATTCTGGTAACTGAAGGGAGTTAGCCAGGTGCCGGCAGACAGAGATCTGTACCAGGCATCTTTGCTAAATGCCCAAGAAGAATTGCACATATTGTATAAATTGTGTACCAGGGCACCAGAGTGGCTCAGTTGGTTGAGCATCTGACTCTTGATTTCAGCTCAGGTCATGATCTCAGGATCCTGGGATTGAGCCCTCCATCAGGCTCTGTGCTCAGTGTGTAGCCTTCTGGGGATTCTCTCTCTTCTATCTGCCCCTACCCCCTCACTTTTTCTCAGATAAATAAATAAAATCTTTTTAAAAATCGTGTACCTGATTGAAGTCTTCAAGATGTCAATTTTTTTTTTTTTTTTTTGCAGAAAGTAGATTAGAGGTTTCCTCAGGGTAGAGAGTAGAAACAAAGACTAACCATACATGGGCCCTGAGAACCTCACTGGGATGGGAACAGTGTTCTAAAACTGGATTATGGTGAGCTGCACAACTCAGAAATTTTACTACATTTCATATACCAGCAACTTTGAAAATGGGTGAATTTTATGGTAGTAAGTTATACCCCAGTAAAGTTGTTTAAAGGGGTAAATTTTGGGGCAGCCCGGGTGGCTCAGTGGTTTAGCGCCTGCCTTCAGCCCAGGGCGTGATCCTGGAGACCTGGGATCGAGTCCCACATGGGGCTCCCTGCGTGAAGCCTGCTTCTCCCTCTGCCTGTGTCTCTGCCTCTCTCTCTCTCTCTCTGTCTCATGAGTAAATAAATAAAGTCTTTAAAAAAAGGGGGGGGGTAAATTTTTAAAGTAGTTCATGGAACATTTTTTCCCTATATCATCATTTAGAATTATCTGAGAAAAAAGTTTTGCTTCAATAAAGCCAATTTCAGTCCACTAGTACCTGCTTAGTTTATTACCACCCCAGAATTTTTGGAATTTGCTTGATAAATGTTTTTCTGCATTTAATTGAATAAACTTTTTGCTCCTGTCAATTACAAGAGTCATTTCCCAGGGTGGCATTGAAGATAGTTGTGATCTTATTTAGATACTGGTGAATTTTTTCAGTCCTGATAAGGCTTTCACTTAACTATTATACACTAAGCACCAACTGTGTGCCAGGGACTGCTCAAGTCATCCAGGATATATATGTGTCCAAGATATATATGTGTCAAAATTCCCTGCCCTCTTGGAGCTAATACTCTAGCTTAAAGTCTAAGAAAGGAGAAAAGGCCACAAGTTCATATTTGAAGCAGGGCTTCCCAAATAAATTACCTGCATTTCTCTTAATGTGCGGATTCTGGTTCCATAGGGATGGGGTCAGGAATTCTGAATTTTTACCAAGCAGTCAGGTGATGCTGATGCTGCTGGTCTGAAGACCACATTTTGAGGAAGAAGGCTTTAACATACAATGCCGAGTATGTACATAGCGGTCACGGCTGTATGAGGTTGTGATGTATTTCCTACTGTGTTCTCCTCAATACCCTCCATTTCCTGCACAGATGGGAGTGGGAGTGTTGGTAGCCAATAGCTCTTGGTTATTATCTGGTACCTATCTGGTACCTCCTTAGCCTGTCCTTTGCTGGAGGAGAGCTGTGTTGCCCACTGCAAAGGATAGAAGCATAGGTGGTCTTGGAAGTAGCATCTTCTGGCTACCCCTTTCCACTGCACTGGCTTTCCCATCTGCATGTTTGGTCTGGAGGTTAGGAAGCTTGAATTTTTCTACATATTTTTTTAAAGATTTTATTTATTCATGAGAGAGACAGAGAGAGAGAGAGAAAGAGAGAGAGAGGCAGAGACATAGGCAGAGAGAGAAGCAGGCTCCTCGCAAGGAGCCCAGTGTGGGATTCAGTGCAAGGACCCCAGGATCACACTCTAAGCCGAAGGCAGGCACTCAACCACTGAGCCACCCAGGCATCCCTGTACATAGTTTTTATAGCTCTTGTCTAGACTC
Source organism: Canis lupus familiaris (assembly GCF_011100685.1). Taxonomy (NCBI): domain Eukaryota; kingdom Metazoa; phylum Chordata; class Mammalia; order Carnivora; family Canidae; genus Canis; species Canis lupus. The sequence continues at coordinate 93,081,813 of NC_049222.1, read as the reverse complement.
TTGATGATTAAAACATAGCATAAGAGCAAAAGTTACAAACTAATGGGTTATAGCGATTGAATTAGGAAAGGAAATTAATATATGTTTTTTATTGAAGTATAGTTGGCATACAATGCTATATTAATTTCAGGTATACAATATAGTGATTTGACAATTCTGTATGTTATGCTATGCTCATCACAATAAGTGTCATTACTTTCTGTGACTATACAACATTATTACCATATTATTGACTGTGTTCCCTATGCTGTACTTTTTTAATCCCTGTGACTTATTTATTTTATAACTGCTGGTTTGTATCTCTGAACACTCTTCACCTGTATCACCCAGCCACCTGTCCCCTCACCTCTTCCAATTACCAGTTTGTTTTCTGTATTTATGATTCCATTTCTGGTGTTTATTCATTTTGTTTTTAGAATCCACATAAAAGTGAAATCATCTGGTTATTTTTCTTCCTCTGTTTGACTTATTTCACTTAGCATGGTACCCTCTAGGCCCATCCATGTTGTCACAAGATTTTATTCCTTTTTTAGAGCAGAGAAAGATTCTGGTGTGTGTGTGTATGTGTCTGTGTATATGTTCATATGTGTATATACACCATATCTTCTTTATTCATCTATCAGTGGACATTTGGGTTTCTTCCATATCTTCACTACTGTAAATAATGCTATAATAAACATAGGACTTTATCGTTTTGAATTAGTGTCCTTGTTTCCTTTGGTTAAATACCCAATAGTGGAATTATTGGATCATATGATGTTTCTGTTTTTAATTTTTTGAGGAACCTCCACACTGTTTTCCACAATGGCTGCACCAGTTTGCATTCCCATCAACAGTGCATGAGGGTTTCTTTTTCTCCACATTCTTGCAAACACTTATTTCATGTCTTTTTGATTCGCCATTCTTACAGGTGTCAGGTGATATCTCATTGTGGTTTTGATTTGCATTTCCCTGGCTGTTGAGTGATGTTGAGTGTCTTTTCATGTATCTATTGGTTATCTGTATATCTTCTTTGGGAAAATATCCATTCAGGCCTTCTGCCCATTTTTAATTGGATTATTTGGTTTCTTAGTGTTAAGTGTAGAAACTCTTTACATATTGTGGATATTAGCATCTTATCAATTATATAATTTGTAAATGTCTTCTCCCATTCAGTAGTTAGCCTTTCTATTTTGCTGATGGTTTCATTTGCTGTGCTAAAACTTTTTTATTTTGGTGTAGTCTCAATAGTTTATTTTTTGCTTTTGTTGCCCTTGCCTGAAAGGACATATCTAGAAAAATACTGCTAAGGCCAATGTCCAAAGATTGTTACTTGTGTTTCCTTTTAGGAGTTTTATGGTGTTAGGTCTCACACTTAATCCATTTTGACTTTATTTTTGTGTGTAGTGTTAAGAAAGCGGTCCAGTTTCATTCTTTTGCATATAGCTGTCCAGTTTTCCCAACACTATTTGTTGAAGAGACTTTTTTTCCCCACTGTATAGTCTTACCTCCTTTGTTGTACATTAATTGACCATATGAGTTTATTTATGGGCTGTCTGTCCTCTTCTGTTGATCTGTATGTCTGTTTTTGTGCCAGTACCATACTCTTTTGATCACTACAGCTTTGTGGTATATCATGAAATCTGAGATTGTTATACCTCCAAGTTTGTTCTTCTTTCTCAAGATTGCTCTGGCTGCTCAGGGTCTTTTGTGGTTCTATACACATTTTAGGATTATTCTAGTTTTGTGAAAAATATTATTGGTATTTTGATAAGGATCTATTGAATCTGTTGAATACTTTGGGTAGTATAGACATTTTCACAGTACTAGTTCTCCAGTCTATGAGTATGGTGTATGTTTCCATTTGTTTGTGTAATATTCAGTTTCTTTCATCAGTGTTTTATAATTTTCAGAGTATAGGTCTTTTACCTCCTTGGTTGGAGTTATTTATTCCTAGGTATTTTATTCTTTTTGGTGCAGTTTTAAGTGGAATTTTCTTAATTTCTCTTTCTGTTACTGTATTGTTAATGTATAGAAATGCAATAGATTTCCATATATTAATTTTGTATCCTGCAAATTTACTGAATTCATTTATTCTAATAGTTTTTGGTGGAATCTTTAGGATTTCTATATTATCATCTGCAAATAGTGACAGTTCACTATTTCCTTACCAATTTGGATGCCTTCTTTTTCCATGTGTGATAGCTGTGGCTACGATTTCTGGTACTGTGTTGAATAAAAGTGATGAGAGTAGACCTCCTCATCTTATTCCTGATCTTAGAGGAAAAGGTTCCAGTTTTTCATCATTGAGTATAATATTAGCTGTGAATTTTTCATATATGGCCTTTATTGTGTTAAGATGTGAGGAAACTAATTTTTTTTAGTGTATACTATTTACCATTTAGCATTCTGTGATGCTTAAAACTTAGGAAGGATTTATTATTATCTTCCATTTCAACTGTGAAAACTGTTGCCCTCAGGGTATTTTGCTGATTTTTAAAAAATTTGTTTAAGATCACATGAGATGCAGTTAGCAGGACTAAGATTAGAGGAACAGAATTATTTGTATCTGACTTCTAAATGGGAACAAAGCCCTGAGCCTTACTACCCTCCTGGAGAGTTCTTAGTTGAGGAAAATTTCTGGTTTCTTAAGATCTCCAACAATTGTTAAAACTTTTAAAGTTGAAGGACCATAATTTCCTTAAAAATATGACTTCACCCTCATAACCTGCTACCACCCTGAAATTCTGAAAATACCAGGGCCTTGACATTGTCTATTATAAATCATTTCACCTGATAACCTTTTGTGGAGACAAAATATGAAAAGATGCTGTTCTTGTCTCTTGTTCTTTTCAGATATCCCAACCTGACAGGCAAGGTATGTTCTAGACATGGGCAACTTTGGAAATGTAGAAACATCATCTGTTGAAGAATAATTGATCCTTGTTAGATGCCTGATAATATTTTTGGCTAGTCATCTTTGGAACATCAGATTTAATTAAACATAGTCACTAATTAAAGTACAGAACATGTAAGTGAATTCCTGGGGAATTAGAAAAGGAAAATTTCAGATAATAAGCAGAATTCTCTTCCTATGTTCTCCCTGGGTTTGGGTGATTTTTCTTTTCTTTCTTTTTTCTTTCTTTCTTCCTTTCTTTCTTTCTTTCTTTCTTTCTTTCTTTCTTTCTTTCTTTCTTTTTCTTTCTTTTTGTTAATTTCTGACCTTTTGTCAAATGCAGTGCAAAGAAAATGTAATTAATGCAAGTGTGTTTTGTACGCCCAGTAATAGATTTTTTCATTGAAACATAAGCTTTATATGATGCTTCTGTTATTACTGGCCATCAGGTGAAAATTAAATGAGCTTGCTCTGAGCTTCAGATTTATCTTTCTGTCTACAAAAGGCTATATGAGAGTCTGAGGAGATACGCAGCTTTTACTGATGATTCTGTAAATTAGTCCCATCAATCTGTGGTAAACACAATACATCCTCTCCTTGGAGCTAATGGCTGGAGCCGGCAGTAATACTTTGTAGCCCAACAGCCTCTCTGGGCCTTCTGCTTAGAAAACACTTCCAGCTACCAGAAACTTCTACCAGTTAGTTCACTGATGCCATTGTTGACTTAAGACGAGATGAGCCTGGCGGCCTGATGCAGTCCATGCACCTGCACAGATTGAAAAGGCTGCCCAGATTACCAGTGGGCTATCATGTGCGGCTCATCACAGCTTCATGGCGATAGGATTCAAAAATGAAACCGAAACAGACTTCTAGGATACAGAAGGCTCTGCCATGCACTATCTCCAAAGGACGTGTGCTTTTCTGCTCTGTCCTGCAAACATTGTCCTTGGTTGTCTCCCCAAAGGACAGTCACCATCCAGCCAAGCCTCACTACCATATCCTCAATCCAAGCTGCCAGAGATACCACTCTTTGCTTTCCTTGTGTTTCTGAAGCTGAGCCACAAAGCAGAGCTTGGCTCTTACGTGGATAGCCCTTCTGCCCTAGGGATGTGGAGCCTAGGACCGAGGAGAAAGCCCCCTCTAGTAGGCAGTCGGTGTTCCTCATATTCGATATCTGTATGGGAGGGTGGTCCCAAGCACAGAGCTGCCTTTAACTCCGGCTGAGTCACCGAGGACTGGGAGATGGGATCGTACTTGGCCGACCACCAGAAGTCTCTGGTTTCCTGCGATAACTCTGGCTTCATGGGGGTACGGAGTCTGACCTCACATCTTCTGAGGCCCAGTGGCCCCAGCTCAGGCTCCAGCAGGGCCAGCAGTGTTGTGGGAACAGTCCTCGCCCCACTGTTCTCGCACTCCCAGCTGCCAGTTTTGTGCACGGCTCCAGAAGTGCAGGGGATGTGTGAACGTGTCAAATTAATGAAAAACAAAGTTAAACATTTCAGAACCTGCAAAAGGGTTCAATTCCAGAAATGAGCAAAGGTTTGGGAAGAGCCTTATTTTTTTTAGCGAGGTTTATTCATCCTCCATAGACACAAAAATAAGTCTTTCAAAGAACATGAATATTTGAGGCATTTGGCAACATGCAGACTCTGGCAACCTCTCCTTATTTATACCATGTAATTATGTTCGCCTTTCTATGTGTGTCCTTTTCATTATTGACCCTAACATGGTCTTTTGTGAAATTCCAGTTATTGATTAGCCCTAGCACCTCTAAAATGCAGCTTTTTATATACATCAATAAATCTCTCTCTCTCTCTCTCTCTCTCTCTCTCTCTCTCTGTCTTTCTCCCTTTCTTAAATCACAGCAGATCTTGTTGGACATTTGGGGAGAAAACAACTTAAAATTCACATCCAGATCTTGGCTGCCAATTCAGGACTTTGTGACTCTGAGATTTGCCAAGTTTTTAGCTTACTCCTCGCTGAAAATGCAGAGTCTGGGGGTGGGGGATCCCTGTCGCTAGAGTGAAAATGGAGTGACATCATTAGAGCTCAGCTAAATCAGTGGTGCCCGTGAGATTCTGGCCTTCGTGGCTCCCTCCACCCCTGTTTCTGTCATCTCTTCCCTCTTTGCTGCTCCTCAGCAGGTCCTCAACCTGAGAGCAAACAAAAAAACTGCCCAGAGGCATGACATCAGTGCCCAGCTATGAACCCATCCAATTTGTTTAAATAAATATAAATAAACAACCAAAAACTTGGCCTTGTTTCAAGACCTCTAATCCCTTTGCCAGTTGTACCCTTACAGTGTTCATTTTCATCAGGGGACTGGCATCCATTTTAAAAGGATGGAATTAATATTTCTTGTGTTTCGGAGAAGAAACTAATGAGGCCTGAGTGGGAGCATCAGGTATCTGCAGCTCCCCTTTGTCATTGACAAAAGTTATCCTTGTGTCTGTTCCATGGTGCGACCAAGAAAATTTAGCTGCAGCCAGTTATTCTAAGCTCAGTTATACTTAGGGTTGAATCTCCTTAAGGAGAGAAGACAGAGGTTCTTGGACAATGCTCTTTACATATTGCACACTTACATGGAGATTCATTGAGATCCTCACCTACCTGGGAAGGTTACTCTGGCTCACGTATTAAATGGTGTCCTCAAGCCAGAAAGAATTAATGCAGTTCTCATGCCGCCAGCTCTGCAGTCACTGCAGATCTCCTTGTGTGGTTTTGAAATTAATAAACTTGTTCTTACCTTTGTGTGATTGTGCAGAGATTTGAATGTAGCCCCACTAAACCTGCCAACTCTGGCAAATGGTTCGTAACTAGTCTCAATATGGGTGAGCCCACCAAGTACCGCTTCAGAACAGAACACTATTTCCTCACGGCGAGTCTCCTTCTTTCTGTTGAATGTTGGCAACCTTGATTTTGGAATATTTTTGCATTTACAATCAAGAAACTTTCAAAGAATGTTATTCTGACTGGCTTATTAGGGAGCCATGATTTATGGCGTGTTTAATTCCACCTGACTTCCGTCGGGTGGTTGCATGGAGAGGACATGGAATATGTTCGGGTTTTGTTCAAGCCCAAGAATAGCATATTTTTGGTCACATATCAGATTCAAGCCTGTATTCCAAACATTTATTCATTTTACTTGTTTATTTATATATATAGATACGGATTTCGTAACACCAAAGTGATTAATACGTGGACTTTGAGACCTGGCCACTTATGGGATAGTTTCCACATTTTTCTGGGGTCAAAAGGCCATTCGAGCCATGCAGTAAGAACACAGTGAGTTCTGATGAACCATTTACTTTCTTGTAATGCAAGAGCCTGTTTAGGGCGATCCTTGTGCTGCTGTCAGAGCAATGAGGGTCAGCAGTTGTGGTGACAAATTAGTTTTGACAAGCTTAATGACCCCAAAGAAGAAAAGTCTGTGGCTCTGATAGCAACTGGGGAATAATTGGTGAGCTCAGCCAAATGGGGAATGTGTTAAAATTCCCCAATTCTCTATGGCAGACCAATTACACCATTCAGCAAAGGGGTGGAAGGTTGCCATCCACTTCTCCAGCCTTACAAAAGCATCAGCAGGCTATATTTCAATCAATTGAATTTGGTTTGGCGGGACATCAGGACATTGAAAGAAACAACTGGATCTTTCAACCTACGTTCGTACAAAAAACTTGGGCAAAGAGCAAAATGAGAATTTTTGTCAGGCACCAGTAGGTGCACCACAGGCTAGCTTTGCTCTCCTGCATCTGCCCAGAGTGGGTAGGCCACGTAAACAAGCATAGGTTCGGTACAGGGCATGATACCAGACTATCCGTCACAGCCCACCCAAACACAATCTTTTCATTAACTTATGCAACAAGAAATTTATTGTGACCTATACCATGTGTTGGGGCCAATCTGGGAGTCAGGGAATAAGATGAACAAAGCAAGAAAAGACCTCTGCCTGCACGGAGACTACATTCTAATGGGTATGTAGGTGCAGGGTTAGAAAAATAAACCAACCGTATGATTCCGCAAGATGGCGGCAAGCACTATGGAGGAAATAATGTAGGGACCATGGCAGACATATTCGTTTGCTAGGGGTTCCATAGCAAAGTGCCACCAACTGAAGGGCTCTGATAACAGAAATTTGTGTCTCATGTTTCTGGAGGCTACAAGACTGAAATCAAGGCATCAGTAGGGCTAATTCCTTCTGAGAGCATGGGGGAAGAATTTGTTCCTGGCTTCTCATCTTGACTTATAGATGGCTATTCTCTCCCTGTCTTTTCACTTTGTCTTCCCTCCATGTGAGTCTCTATGTCGAAATTCCCCTTTTCTATGAGGAGGCCAGTTATAGTGAATGACTGCCCGCACCCCTCACCCCCTGCCCCAGTGATCTCATGTTGATTTGATTACCTCTGTAAAGACCCCGTCTTCAGATGAAGTCACATTCTGAGCAATGGAGGGGTCAGGATCCCAACATGGAATTTTGAGGGCCGTGCAATTAAATTCATTGCATCAGATAAACCACTGAAGAGAAAGTGGTCAGGGAACATCCTAGAGCAAGTGATAGTAGAGTCTAGACCTGAGGAGAAGAAACCACTCCTGAGAAGAGGTGGAGGCCAGAGTTTGGGCAGAAGAAATGGCACAGGAAAGCCTTGGGGCGGAAAGGGCCTTTTGTGTCTTGGGGAGAGCAGCTACTTGTGAGGATGGTAGGCCCTGACGAGTCAGCCCCCAGATCGCACGGCCTTACTGGCCAGCCGACTGTGGAGAGGAATTGAATCTTATTGTGAGGATGGTAGGAAGCCGGTGGAGCTTTTTAGTCAGAAGAAGACACATGTTCTGCTTTTCATTTATAGAGTGCCTACTGCAAACAAAGCAATGTACCCCATGCAGAGTAGGGCCCACAGCTTTCCTGCAGGTTTTACCACAGCCTGTCCTGGCCCTCCTGCTCTGTTTGGAACTGGCATGGATTCTTGCTGCTCTCTCGTGGCCAGCTCCCACAGAACGTTGTCTGTTTTCCCACCTCTAGGCCTTTACCAGAGATCTTTCATCTGCCTAGATCTCCCGAAGTGCCTCCCATGCACGCTGAATGCTTATTCATACCCTGACACCTCTCTCCAAACTTACTTCCTGGGTGCTGTCATCCCTCACTCACACAGCCCGTGTCTCTCTTTAACCATATGCCGTCTGGTTGCATCTGTTTGCTTATGTGCCGGGCGAGCTCTCCGAGGGCAGGGACCCCAGCCGCATTCACCATCATGCTCCGAGAGCCTACAGTACCCAGCCCCGAGCCTGAGCCCCACCTTGCTCATGAAAGAGTGACTGAATCACATGGAGGCCAGGGCCCTGCTCATAAGCAGAGAAGCCTAAGAACTCCTAGGCTAGTGGAATGGGATGGAAAGACTGAGGGGCTCTCTGTAGGCACATCTGTGCCAGACAGACTCACACCCCAGCCAGCATTACTTCTGGGCATTGCTGCTTCACTTCTTGGAGCCTCCTTTCGTTCACTAGTACAATGAGCCCAAGGATTCATGACTTTTTAAAACAGAATTAATTTAGGAAACTTCTGTGACTGCATCTGGCCCATGGCCTGGCACAAACTAGTTCTCTTCCCCTCATCTTCAGAAAGCCTTCTTGGTATTTATTACCTGTGGAGGAAAGCACAGGGAGGCTTACAGAAACACTGAACTGGGCATTGTTCACTTGAGGGCTTGGTGGCTGTATACCACAGATATTTACCTGCAAAAGATGTTTTTGGGGGACCAAGGATGGAAGGCTGTGTCGTGACAACATTTGGTGGGAAATCAGAGATTTGGAGGAGTAAAGTAGTCTCAGCTTTCCATGACCGATCAGCTCTTTATGAAGAACTTCAGGAGAATCACATTTACTGCCACAGAATATTACAGCACTGAAGGTCCAACTCATTAGCCATGACGATCCCTTTGTTTGGAGTTTCATTTTCCAGTCCCCAGTGGCTGCCTTTATGACATGCACATTCCAGGCAGAACATTGTGCACCGTCTTATAGCACCCAGAGTGCAAATCCTTGCATGGACCAGAGCAGGCAACATAAATGCTTAATTTTTAAGACTAAAGGAAACTGAAAAAGGAGAGATCCTTTATGCACCTGAGTTGAACTAGGGATGAGCATTAAAGAAAAGAAAGTCCACTAAGAGGTCTGTTGGTGCTGAGATTTCTTGGTCTGTTTTCCAGAATGGTGATATACACACACAAATACACCAAGACATACACATATATGTGCCTAATTGCAAGGTTTTAAGTATGGCTTCTATTTAAAATCACTGTTCTCCTGTGTATGTTGCCTCTGAGGTGAGGATCCAATTTTCTATATCAGTGCTGCCCTGGTGGTAGACCCTTAGGATGGAGGCTGGATCAGTCTCTTGGTTGACACGTCTGCAGTATGCAGATTCCATCTGGAGGTTCATCTTGAACTCCCTATAGCTTGGTCCTTTGTTCTGCGTGCAAACAGTGTCAGTGCCCACCTCGATAGCAATTTTTATAGTCTTCTTTTAAATGTGCTAATTATGAAGGTGAAAGCAAAGATATTAATTGGCTAGGCCACCAAACTGGAGAAGTGTGATTCAGTCCAAATACATCGACTACCACATAAACAAGAACAGGTTTGATGTGTAGGCAGTGTAAAATACTCCCAGGCAAGGACTCCAAACCCACTGCTTGATAATGATTTTATCCTGCTTTTCCATGTGAGACCCCTAGGCCACACCTTCAAAGAGAGAACAGATACACAGATAAGGAGCCACTTTGAGATTTTCTTCCCATTCCGCAGCACAGTGGGAGGCAGGTGGCTTAGGGGCCTGGAAAAGATTTTTCAGGTTTTAGCTCCAACTGTGTATGCCGTGCTGTGAGTTCCAGGGCAGGTTCTCAGGATGGAGTTTTTAGATGATTCGCCAGGGAAGATGCAGGGGCTTTAATCAGCTCGTGCCTGTATGTGTAGATTGTTTTGTTATTGATGTGCCTGAGAGGTGCGGCAGAAATATTCCCCTTTTTGGGGGGAGCTCTTGCCGTTTCAGTGATGCTGCGGAAGAAAAAGCCAGCCAAACATTAAATGTCCAGGGCGGTTAAAGCATGGTCAGCCCTCTTCTGTGCAAGGCTGTTTCTGTAATGGAATTACTCTTTAGGGGTTTATTCAGAGTTGGCTGAAGGAAGAAGCCAGTTTGTAATGAAAGGAGCAGAAAATATAACTGGTCCATGGCATCAAAAAAGAAAGAAAGAAACAAAAAATTTCCACGTCATGTCTTTTGGTACCCTAAAGCTCGAAGTTAGATCCAGTGTGTTGAGTTACTTAAGAATGGGCTGAGAATCAGAATGATGTCTCCAAGCCCTCTGGCTTTCTGGGAAAGGGCTTTATTTGATGAGCCAAAAATATTCCACTCAAGGGTTGGGTCTCCACAGAATTAGACAAAGGGCATCAAAGCCTGTTCCATGGTGATCTGAAGGCTTCTGTCCAGGACATTTCTGTTGATTTGGATACCAACTATAGTCTCAAACCCAGGGCACTTGCTTGTAACATTTTAATAGTTAGCCTGGATTTTTGGCAAGCTTTTGTTTAGTTTATTTTTCTCTAAGCTCGAGACCTAAGGAATTGAAATTTGAGAGCATTGTTGTGTCTTGGAACTTAAAAATAAAAATTTTTAAAGCTATTGGAGGTGATTTTTTTCTTTCAAGTGCCGCACTGAAAAATAGAATTTAACTTTTGTAAATGACTGTTGGGTAATGTCACCACAAGATTCCCCCCCCCCCCCCCCCCCCCCCATGGACAGTGTAAGCAGGTGGTTTGACTAGGGTTAAAGAAGTCTTTTCCTTTTTCTTGTTCTTTGTTTGTCTGTTTGTTGTTGTTCTGCTAAGTCCAGAGAACATAGATTGTAGTAGGAAATTTTCATGAGGGGAGCACACCATGGAATGGCCCTAGCCACTGGTATGTGTGTTTGTACTACTGCATTCAAGTATTTCCTCTTTTCCATCGCTGCACTTGGATTTCTCTTTGCTGATTATATTGACCCCTTCCTTTCCCTAGTTTTCCCTTAAAAAAAAAAAAAAAGTAAGCCTTATACTGAAGGTGGGACTTGAACTCATGACCCTGAGATCGAGAGTCACCTGACTAAGCCAGCCAGGTGCCCCTAGGCTTTGTTTACTTATACTCTACCTCTTAACTAACTGAACTCGACATGGGGATTTTTGAAGAACTAGACCTATTTATTATTCAGTCACCAGGTGACCAGTTTGTCCTGAAATAAAATTTATCAGTTATTTTTTCGTATGGCTTTTGAATCCCCGAATGCTGGCAGACGAAATGAGATCTGAGTTGAGTGTGTCAGTCCTCGCGACCATGTTGAGTAAGAATCTGTTCTGAGATCCCAGAAGCATCTTGGATATTTCCTGTTCTTTAATCTAATGCCAAACATAGCCACTGCTCCTGAGCCCCCTTCCATTGCTGGGATGCTTTTAAGTTCGTAAAATACTGTGTATATGTTATCTCTTTGAGCTTCAGGCCTGTCTCAGTGGCCGAAACTGCTTCTCGGGCACCGTGACACTTCTATCCCTGTGTCTTCCATGGAATGCAAGCACAGAGATTTTATTGACAAACTTTGGTTGAACTGCCTGCCTTTCCCTTTTCTTTTCTTTTTTTTCTTTTCTTTTTTTTCTTTTCTTTTCTTTTCTTTTCTTTTCTTTTCTTTTCTTTTCTTTTCTTTTCTTTTCTCTTAAGCACAAAATGACCTTCAGCTTTCATGTTAAATCCTGAGAGAGACAGGCAGAGCACCACATGTCTCCCTGAATGTCGTGATCCAGGGTGGAAAGAACTGACTCCCACTCATGGTGCTCCCTCACTGCCCCGCTGACAGGCCGTGGTTTCCGAGTCATCCCTCCATGTATGGTTCCACTTCCCGGGTCATTTTCATCTGATGCAGCTGCTGGCTTCAGATATTTGGGCTCTGTCCACCCCCCCCCCCAAGCCTGTCCCCTTGTCCCCTACAAGCCCTGAATTCTTTCGCTTTTGCACAACTTCTGCTCACCAGGTGGGTCCTTTTGAGCTTATACATCTCTCTTTTATTTATTTATTTTCACCCACAGGCTTATTCCATGTGCACCATTGTTTGGATTGTCATGAATTTTGGATTTAATTCCAGAGAGTCTAAGGCATGTTTTCAGCTGAACAAACCAAATGAAGTAAAAAAGCTTCATCCTCCTTTTACTTTATTCTCATTACCCATCCCAGTGGGGAGGATGAGTAAAGAATGCATCCTCTAGATCCTGAAAGAATTTCTGATATTCATTCTTTCTCCATAAGATACAGAGCTTAATCCTTTCTTTAGACATTTTCTTTTTTTTCTAAATAAACAGGGCCTAATTGGAAAAAGCTGAGAGAGCGAAGCAGAAAAGAATAGAAAACATTTACTGAGCTTGGAAGTGCATATTGAATACTGCACGAAATTTGCATATGGATTACTCGGTGAAAAAATAGAAACATTCTCAGCCCATTAGTTACTGTGATGGACTCCCACTGACTAAAATCCAAGTACTTTTGCCTTGTTTTCTCCAACTGTTCTTTTCTGTAATCATTTCTCTTTAACCACAGGGCAGCTATTCTGTTACTGCACTTTGTACTGGGGAAAAGAAAAAATAAGGAACATAGCTGTGCCTAGAATATGAGCAGGCTACCTCTGGTTTAATCCTGGAACATTAATTGTACCATTATTTCTATGTTTCAGGAGAGTTGCTCCTTTATCAGATGGCACTTCTGAGTCATATTTTCAGCTCTATAGTTTTGTTAAGTGACATCCCTTAGATCCCTCCTTGGTGCCTCAGTTTCTTCAAATGTAAAATGGAGGGTAATGGTTAGCAACACTAATGGAGATGGGGGGGCAGCAAGAATCAATGAATATTTATAAAAGTAAATTGAGTCCCTGGAATATCAGATCCCACAGAATTTCAAAGCATAATTAAGGTAGGGAGAACAGATTACTGTTAAATGTATGTGTGAAACACATTTTACATTTCCTTCCAACAAAGACAGAATTTAATTTACTCCAAGTGAGGAGGAAAAAAAAAGGAAAAAATGGTATTGTGAATTAGGATTCTAAATTTGGATTTTGATATGTTGATTGGTATATTACAGACATAAAGTCACATGTTGACTTTTTCAGCAAATGCATGTGTGCCTGTGTGTATGTGTGTGTGTGTGTGTGTGTGTGTGTGTGTGTGTTGGAGGTGGAGGAGGCATATACATAATGAACAAATTTAATTACCATTGGCAGTACTCTTCCAGGAGAGCCACATCAAGTACCAGCAGAAGAATTGTTATCAAAAATGTATTAAAAACTATTTACCTTTAATCCATAGAAAAATAGTTAGATATGGATCAGCTCTTTGTGGTATGAAGCAAGACCATATTTACAAAGAGACATTCAGATATTGCCTGCAGAACACATCTACATTGTATGTCATTGTTTGAGGAAACAACCCCAACTGTCACTTTATGAAGAATCATTGAATATTAATAGATGTAGAAGTGGGTATAAAAGATCAAAATATCAATATCCACAGTCCATTTCAGGCTTTCACAATGGCTTGGAAACTTGGAAAAAGGATCTGTGTGACACTGATCACAGAAATGGAAAGAAATCCTAATAAAGAGGACCCTCTGTGTTTTATAAACACCTAAATGCTGCATCTGCACTAATTTCTCTAAAGAACGACAGATATTCTTGAAATATTTTATTATAAAGAATGCCCTATAGAAAATCCAGGTTCATTTTTATTTTCTGGCCAAATTCCCTTGACACAAGTGAAATGTTCACTGGCATAATAAAGACATGGCTAAATTTTCTTGTGAGATGCAGAATTCACCAGAGAATATATGTAGTACAGATCCCAAGTCCCAGAGAGAACCAAGGCATGGTGATCCTTCTTCCCTTCCAAGAAGACATCTGTGTGAATATCTAAACCAGGAACCACTCAGACGAAGATCACAATGGTGGGGTTTTTCAATGCAAAATAAGTAAGATTCACGTGGAGGAAAAGCTGTGTTTGGATTGTCAGTTTGGCCTCCTGGGACCTTACCATATAAAGCGTGGCTTGAGGACCAGCAGTATCAAGGATGTCTTGGGAGTTGTTTTTGGGAAAGTAGACTCTCAGGCCCCAGTCTAGACTTACCCAACAAGGGCTGGCATGATAATGAATTCCTCAGGAGATTTGTGTGCATAGTAAAGTCTGAGAAACATTGTCCTAGATACCACTTGGCATATATGATTACTTTAGGTCTTATGCATTGTCTCCACATAATTACTCGATAACTTTAGATAATTAATTTTTGATCGTTCACCAAATGATAATAGAGAGTAGCTTTGACAGGTGCATAATCCAACCTAATGTTACCTGTCAGTCCCAGATTTTGTCGTTTTCATTCATGAAGGGCCTGGCAAATTCCAGGCACCATGCTAGGCTCTGGAAGCAGAGAGAGGACAAGATAAATGCAGAACTCAGGAGATAGCCATTGCACAGATAATTACTGAAAATCTTATTTAACGGCATATAAGTAAATAATGATGAAAGATAGAGTGTGCAAAGAAAGTTCAAATTGGGTGAACCCAGTTGGGTCCAGAGGATCTGAAAGTGCTATGAGAGCCCCTACAGAGGGATGCCCTTTCCAGGCTCTGCTGCCAGTGGGCCTTGATACAGTGGACCCGAGACGGGCAGAAGAGCTGTGAGGCCCACCACTACCTCCCAGCAGTCAGGTGGCCGGTAGAGAAGGAAGCCAGTGCTGTTAAGCTAACTTCTTTCCCCTTGAATAAACATTTTTATTGGCCATATGATTTTATTTTTTGAGGTGCCAAAAGCTTATATGGTTTGCTCAAATTAGAAAAATAATAAATACCACAAGTTCAGAGAGCATGCAAGCAAGAGCTCTAAATAGGGCAGGAGTTACAGATCTGCCTTGTTGATTGTCCCTCTCCAGACTTTGTCCCCCTGGGTGGACCTGTCCTCTCGCCATCAGGGTCATCTCAGTGTGCCCAGCACTGTCATCCTGTGTCCTCCCATGTCTTATAATGGCACCTGCTGACTTTCAGTTGTCCAGAAGGACAAAGTTGCTGGGTCACGCTGCTTCCTCTCCTTCCTTTCTCTTCCCTGTCCAGGTTGTTTTTCCAACTCATTCATTTCAAGTTCGAATTTGATTTGCATATCTAAACTGCTAATTATGCCAATTACTTCCAAGGCTTCTGTGTTCTAAAAAGAAGTCTGAAACTGACCCCTTTCATTAAAGTCAGTGTCAGTTTGTCCTGAAATTGGGAGCTATGGAGACAAATAATTTTTTTTCTCTTTTTCTTCTTCTTTTTTTTTAATCTTATAAATATATCTTTTAAAGGCCAGCTGCCAACGACTGTATTTTTCAGGTCCCAAATGCTCATGTTTCTGGTCATGTTTTCCTGTAGTACAGCATACATTCTTTAACTAAATACTACTTTTGAAAGATCAAAAGGAGTGCTCCGTGCTTTCATTTTGTTCTTGGCTGTAGCTTGTGGATGTCTATTTTTTTTTCTTCTTAATTTACGAAAAGCTTTCTTTCCTACAGAAGAAAAAGAAGTGGCTCTGTGGATCATAAAGAGATCATTAGCGTTTACTAATACAGTCTGTTCTTAAGTTGCTTTACCACCATGTCTTTTCAGTATTATTTACTGAGCAGCTGAAATAATTGGGCTTTGAATTTTTAGATTACTATAAAGCAAGACCTATTGTCACTTATTGCTGGGTATAATTGCACCATATGTATTTAGCGAAGCTATTTATTCATCTCCCTGGTGAATAACTTTGTCAAAATGAGTTGAGATATTTCTGTGTATGCAGTTGGAATCTAGAAAACATTTGCATTTCATATAGCACTTAGAAATTATAGAGGGCTTCACAAATATTTTTTTTTCTCCAGACCTGAGGGTCTGTTAAGTTCTACTTATCTTTTATTATTCCCCATTGTTTGTTAGAACAAGCACTGTTCTTTAGGAGTATACAGTTTTTCTGAGTAGATTTTAAGCCCTAGAAACAGTTTTAAAAAGAGAAAAGGAGGGAGAGAGGGAGAGAAAAACCACATTATAATGTAAATTATTTGCATTTTAATATAGAATCGCTAATTTGTCCATTATTCCACAAATCTGCATTGAGAGCTTACTGGGCACAGTAGCACACCTCTTGAAGAGGCCCGGCCTCGCGCCTGTCCTTAAGGAGCTCACATTCCATGAGGATGTTTCTATTAAGAGGAAGAGTAAACCTAAGTTTGAAGACAGAAAATGCTTTCCTGAAAAAGGGATATTTCAGCTAAGCTGTAAAAGATGAGTAGGATTTAAGCAAGCAAATAGGAAGAAAGCATTTTCTTAGGCAAAGGAAATAGCATGTGCAAAAGACTTGAGGTGAGAAAGGTCATGGCATCTTTGAGAAACTGAAAGACCAGTGTGTTTGGAGCAAAAGGGAAGGAGGAAAGGAGGGTGTAGCAAAGAAGATGAGGTTGGGGAGCAGGCAGGAGCCAGATCAAGTGAGACTTTGTAAGCCATGACCAGGCTTAGGTCCTTATCTGAAACCTGCGGACAACTGTCGAAGAATGTACCCACAGGAGAGTGACATGATCTGACTTCCAGTGTTCCAAAGATGACTCTGGTGGCACTGGGGAGACAAGATGACAGGTGGGGACAAGAGTGGGCAGGGGGACCTGCGAGAAGTCTATTAAAGTAGACCAAGTGGGAGAGGGTGGGAAGAGCAGGGAGGTCAGATGTGGATGGAGAGAAATAGGCATGTTTGAGAGATATCCTTATGGGGACTTGTAGAGTAGACGTGGGCATGGGGAAGAGGATTCCATCCAAACCCTGGGCCTGTGCTGCTGGGTGAAGAGGCAGCAGGGAGTGAAGACGCTGTTTTGGGAAAAAGGTCACTGTTAAGTATTGGAATATTTACTTTGAGGTATCTGTGAACCATCTGTACAGAGATGCCGAACAGGCAGTAGGCCTGGAGCTCGGAGGAAGAGGTGAAAGACAAGTTTAACAGTTGTTAGCCATGTGCCTTCTGATGTGATGCAGGTTGGAGTCTTCTATCCCATGAAGTAAAGTAGGAAAATGAACTGTTTTCTCTTTCTCAAGGAATTTTGCTTCAGATGGAGTTAGAAGTGCTACAACAAATATGTGTCACCATTGATAAATTGATAGCAAATATGGGGGGCCCCTTTATTTGAGGAAGTGAGGAAGCATTCATACTGCAAGGTATTTAGTTGTTTACAACCTTTTTTTTTTTTTTTTTTTGGTTGTTTACAACCTTGAGGTCCTTCTAGAATACTCAGGTTGACTGTTTCATGCCAGGCCTCACAAAAGGAGATTAGAACTAAGAACATAAGGCTTACAGTGCTTTTTAGTCATCACTAATGGCTTCACTCTATGCTCAGACTTTTCTCAGAACGATTGGTATAATTTAGAATGGTTGACTCTATTTATGACAATAAATTTAAGCTACTAATGTTTTTCACTTTGTAAAGAAACAAAAGAAAAAATGTGTTTGAGTTCCATCCAAGACATGTTTCTTTCTTTATCTCTGTGACCTTTTGAGAAGTAGCATTCCCTTGGAGTTGCATGGAGGGAAATCTTGGTTGAATAATTGAACCAGAAGGCCATGATCTAGTTGCAGTTCTGCCACTTACCAGCTGTGTGACTTTGGCAAGTCTCAGAACCTATCAAGGCCCTAATTCCCCTGTGAAATAAGGAGAAAATACTAGAAAATTTGGGGAGACTGTGTAGCTCAGACTGTTAAGCTTCCAATTCTTGATCCTCGCTCAGGTCATGATCTTGGGGTTCTGGAATTAAGCCCCATATTGGACTCAGTGCTCAGCACCAAGTCTGCTTAAGATTCTCTCTCTCTCCCTCAGCTCCCCTCCCCACAAAAAGAAAGAAAAAAATTTGAATACATTAAAGATTATAGAAATAATGGCTAATTTTTTTTTGAGAATTTATTGTGTGCCAAGTACTTTCATGTTGGGATTATTGGCTCTATAAGATGACTAAGGAGGTAACATAAAGGAAGAAATATGTCTTAGAAGCAACATTTTACTCATTTTAAGAATTTCTTTAGAGAATAAGAAACAATAGAAGTTTAAGTTCAATGAAAAGGCTAGCTATTCTGAATAATAGATCAATATTCTCATCAAATTAAAACATCTGAGATGAGCCACATCTACCCCAAACCTGACAGTCTTTAGGTAGAATTTTATGTAGACCTATCGTTCTTGTGATCAGTGGAGTCAAGTTCCAAAGACAGAGGGTAGAAGTTGCATTAGGTAGAAGAATCAAGGGAATTGAGATGATGATTCTAAGCCAAAGTGTTTTCTTAAGAACTATAGGGATCTCAAATTTCACGTATGCATATGGTGACTGACTATCCTGTGGGTTGCAAAACCCAGTCTTGGAAAGTGTTAATGGATTTAGTGACAGTTCCTTGCCCATGAGTGAACCATGGGATAAGAGGAAGAAGAGGCAAGGTGTGAGAGTGGTTTTCTCAAACAACCAAGAAGGGAAAGGGCCCGGAGATGAAATAGGCAGTTGACAGAACAAGGAAGGAGAGCAAGCAGAAGGAACGGAAGGTCCTCTGAGCACCTGCTGTGTGCTGCAGGTGTGTGCCAGGAAGGCCATGTGGAGCAGCTCAGCTGTGAAGAAAGGAAAACCTGAGGCGATGCATTTTGGAAGCAAGCGAGGGAGTGGCTTTGATGAGGCAGAGTGGGCTGTCAGAGGGGACAGTCAGTCCTAGGACTGTGGAGCTGCCATGAGCGTCATGCTGAGCTCACACCTTTGTGATGGCTGCTAGGGCTAATGCAAAGTTTGAGTTCCATTATTTTCATATCTGCTGCTTTTTTTAAGCAGCCAGACACAGATGACTTTTAGCAAGTACAGAATTTATATTTAAGCAGTGCATAATGAAAATCGACGGCTTCTTGTTGAGAAAAGCACAGTGTCAGGAAAATATCCCTATCCCCGTCTTTCCCCTGTCACAGTGGTGGAAATTTTACATTTGAAAGTGAAAAGGCTTAAGATATAATTTTTTAATCCCATCTTTCCTGCCCACTTGCATCTCTTCCAAAGCTTGTCAGGGCCAGATCTAGAATAGTAAGAGCCATTAAAAATTTGGCATCTTGCACTCTGTTTTTTGGAATAAACTCAGTGTGGGCCAATTTATGGTAAATTATTCTCTTCGTGTGTGAATTTCCTTTTCTCTCTTGGCAAATTCATGCTTGCCTCTACACCCCTGCACACAGATCTTAAACACACACATTTATTACAGAATCTGTGTGGGTTCTGTGTGTAAGTGTTAAAGTGTGTGCCCATGGCTGTACCCACAAGTGCATATGCACATATTTGCACCTATGTGCTTATATGATAGCAAATTGACTTAAACAGTTTGTCTTGGAGGTTTGTGTTGCTGTATGTATGTTAGCATACATTCTGTTGCAACCCGCAAACAGTTTCTCAGTCAAAAGATGACAGAATTCAGCAATCATTTTGGGAAACACCATAGTAAATAAATATATTGCTTAGCTCTGTTAAACCAAGCATGCCAATTCTTAATCAAACCGAAGGCAAGCATGGCATTTCTCATCTTTGCAATCAAAGACCAGTCCTGTAGCCAGTCCTGTAGCCAGTCCACTGCCACAGGGGGAGGCAGAGCCAAGGCCTTGCTGCAGCCCCCATCCTCTGAGCACAGAAAGCTCCCAAGCTAGGTGTGCTTGTAACGTGGGATCATATGGGATGATGGTGTCTGCCTCCCATCCAAAGAGTATGGCTATAGGAGGGTGGATAGAGGAATGGCATAAGAATTGCTTGATCTGCTCTTCTGGGGATATTTGACTCGGGGCAGCTTAGGGCAAGGTCCCAAAGGGCTTTTTTCTTTGCATGAGAGGCTCTGATGAGAGGCTCTTTCCTGGCATATTGGAGCGCATATTAGCTCAGCTTTTAAAGGGCAATTTAAAACAGTTTCTTTTCCTTTATGTATGAAGAAGGCCCACATTTATGTGCCTTGAATTATTGCGAATAACACGTTCCCAATGGGTCTGTGTATGTTTAGCTCAAGTTTGGAAGAGGGTGTGGTAGGAAAACTGCTTGTTCCATTCACCAGCATTGCTACATATTTCTCAGAACACCAATAAAGAGGTCAATGCATCGCGTCGCAAAAAAAAAAAAAAAAGAAGAAAAAAAAAAGAAAAAGAAAAAACCACAACCATACGCTGGTACTACTATTGTTTCCCCATCTTGGTTAGATATTAAAATAATAAAATATATATTTTACAGTAGTTCTATAGAACATTCAAATCTAGCAAAACCCATAAATACATTTTTATAGCTTTTGCAATGTTGACCATTTGATGTCATCGCGAGTACTAACTGGCCTGACCTAATTAAAAGACCTTAATGAGCTTACTACACAAGGAAGTCTAGGAAATCAATATGTTTTTTTACAAAGAGTTCATTCTGTCCATTTCGCTTAGCATTTATTTAGCAAATAATCTGCAGCCACTTGAGTATATGCCAAGCACTGTACCCAGTGCTGGTAATAAAAAGATTAATAAGACTCAGTCCCTTGTCCTCATAAAGCTCACAGCCTAGTGGGGGAAACAAACAATCCAATTAGTGTACCTCTGTGTGTTAGCAAGGCAGTGGGCAAGGCGTGGTCGGTGTGTGGGAAGTGACCTATTGTGCCTTGGTAAAAGCATAAAGGAAGGCGTCACAGAGGAGGTGACACCAAGCTAAGGGGTCAGTAGTACGTCACTGGGCACAGGGAATAGCATATGCAGAGGCAGAGGCAAAAAGGAGTTTGCTGCTTAATTAGGGAACTGCAGCTGGACTGGCCTGTGGCCCTGGGGGGTGGGGGGGGGGAAGGAGAGGTGGGAGGACCGGGAGGAGCAGGCCTGACCACGGATGCACTAGAGCCTTCCTTCCACCTGCAGTCTTCTGTTTCTGTTTTCCCCTTCTCCTTTCTTTTGCTTACTTTGTTGGCTTTTACTTTATCCCCCATCCGTCTTGAAAGGCCTGAAACTTGAGAGACCTCTTAGAAAAACTAGAGCTTTAGGGAATGTTTCTGACCTTTAAAAACCAAAACCAAATAAAACACATGAAAAATAATGCCTAAAATCCAAAGGCTGATTGCTCCAACTGCTGTCAACTTCCTCACTTTAGTATATAGAAAATAATTCAGGGGTGTTTGGGTCAGATTCCAAATGTATTCTGCTATCTTTCTCTCTCCTGGAATGTTCTGTGAATGCAAAGAAAGTAGGATGGGACCTGATGGGGTCGTGGGGGTCTTTTTGTTTTTGTTTTAAATCACCCACAGAGCCTAATCAAATGCTGAAGGTGTAAGAAACTCCACTTTCCCCGGTCCATTTGTAGCAGGGACGTGGTCAATTGGTGTATAGACCGGGACTGAACAAATTAGAATATTTGTCTTCTTTTTCTTTTTTTTTTAATATTTTATTTATTTATTCATGAGAGACACAGAGAGGGAGAGGCAGAGACACAGGCAGAGGGAGAAGCAGGCTCTATGCAGGGAGCCCGACGTGGGACTCAATCCCTGGTCTCCAGGATCACGCCCTGGGCCGAAGGCAGTGCTAAAGCGCTGAGCCACCCAGGCTGCCCAACATTTGTCTTCTTTAATACAGAGCAGCAAAACATCTGAAAATTGCTTTTATGTGTCTTCTTTATATGTAGTTCGTAGAAGTATGGTACTTACATAGGCACATTTATATGGAATTATGTATGACCTGCCATGATCAGAAACACAGATACAAAGAAAATTAAGGAATTTGATTTCTTTTAGGTATATTTATGCAGGACCAATGACAGGCCTTAAATACATTTGCTCTACGAATATGTAATCAGACTGCATTTACTGAGCTCTGACGGTGAACCTCTGGAATATACATGCTCTAGTGGATATGTATTTGCAGATTGCATGAAATCGATGGTAATAATAGCAGAATCAGGCAACTTACTTATTGTTATGTTTAAACAACCTTTTTCATTATTTGCCCACTCACAGAATAATTATTTGCTTGAGATTATAGTTTTCCGGCATTGTATTGACACAACATGAATAATATATGATACCTTATATTTGTTGACTAGCTGGAGAGAGCCATATGATCTGACTTAAATACCAGTGTTTCACTGTGGGGTATTGGCTTTCCAGTTGTAAATACAGTGCCCACAATGAAGTTCCATTTATCCCCAGCAAGTTTCAACTGTTATAAACCAGACACTTGATAATTTCCATAAAAATTTAATATGGTTCAAATGTTGGCACAAAACTCACATATTTCTCTCTACATCGTCATGTGGCTTCTCAAAAACACTGTTTTCCATTCTGTTTTTTTTTTTTTAAATTGTGCCCTCATTTACTTTGTCACTTTGTGTAGAGCAAGGACTCATTTGCGTATCAGCCACTAACCCATAACCCACAACGTTAAAAAGCAACGAATGGTCTTAAGCTGGTAGGAAATACATACATACTGACTAGTTAGGTAAACTTTGTTTTATATAGAGCTCTTAATTAAAAGTTAGAAGGACGACAAGCCAGGAAGTCGCATTTATGAGCTATTTAATAGATTCATGGTGTACACCAGAATAACAGGGAAAAACATAGTAACTGGGATCTCTTTATTATGGGCTAGGGAAACATTACAGAAAGGGTTTTATATTAATTCTACAAAATGTTTAGTGGTTCCAGAAGATCTGGGTAAATGAATACAGTAGGCCACTTCAGAACACCAGGTGAGTGGCACGCAGGCTGACTCATAAGCCCCAGGGTCACAGCCTCTTGTCCCCTCGACCTGCTCCACCAGCCAAACAGGCTGGGGAACTTTGAAAGCTGTCATAGGAAATGCAAGTGCAAATCTATGTAGATATTTGCAATCTTTGGAAAATCGGTCCAGAGGGGGACCTGATTTCTCTGCAGTTAAAGGAAGTCTCAAGTTAATCAGGGGTAACCATACCAAGACCTAAAATAATTTCCTACTGAGGCCACTTTTCCTCTGTGTAGAACTTTTGAAATATTATAATCCGATATTACCTTTTAGCAACCAAAAGGAAACATAGAAATCCCTTTTCTCTCAGTCTGCTGTTCGGATAAGAAGGTGGTTAGGCTGAAAACATGAGTAAAGTCACAAAGTAAGTGCACACGGAGATCCGTTCATTACCCTCATTGCAGGATGAACCATCAGAATGAGACCCAGAAAGGAAGGAATTCCATAGCCACTCAGTGTAATGAATTCATGAACCAGATACTTTTGAAAAGCCTCAAAACATTTGAATTATTTTCTTTTTCTCCCTTTATGTAACACTTTCTACAAACTGACATGGTAGATGTTACGCGTTTACGCGAGCATGCACTACCACTGAGAATGCACTGGGATTGGAAATCACAGGATGGCACAGGGCGAGCCAGCTGTCTAAATGTGGATGAAGACTGGAGGATTAATGGAATCAGGTGGCCCCGTGGGCCTCCACAGTCTTTCTCTTTTGCATCTCTGTCCTTTTTTTTTTTCAACTTTTCTTCTACTTTTTCCCCCCAGACAGCACTTTCTGTCATCTTCCCAGCCTACGTTTTAAAATTAGATTTTACTCTTCCACACTTTGAAGGATGAAGCTGCCATAGTTTGCCAAAAGCAATCCCTTTCTTTATTTCTTGATTCTTGCTCTAGTCCTTTGTTTATTTTCTCTCTTCCTTAAAAAACAAAACAAAACAAAAAAAAAACATTAAACTGTGTATTGTCAACCTAAGATTAGTTTAATGATCCCTAGAATTTTACTTCTCAAAGGATAATCTTTGAACACTCAACATTTAGAAGTGTAGCCAAGGAGACTCTTAGGAATGCACCACGTCTGGCCTCACTCCACACCTACTGAATCAGAATCTGCATTTTAACAAGAGGCCCAGGCAACTCATTGACACCTTGAGCTGGGGAGCACTGTCCCAGCAGGAAAATTGGCTGAATATTAGAGGTGGATTTCTCACCTCCTCTCAAGTGTGTGAGATGGCTCCGGCCTTCAGCTCCCGGCTGTCTCCCTCACTTGCACCTTTGGCAGGTGTCCCTGTGGTTCAAGAGGACTTGAACTCTTGGTCTTATGGTGGAAGTAACCTTGACTATATCCACGGCATTAGAAATATTTGCTGGCCTTTCCACCAGTGCTTTTCACCTCCCATTGTCTTTGAGCTGTAAGCAGAAGATGTATGCCAGCAATAATTCATCGGTCCGTCCCCAGAGCTGCAGGCAGACTGCACCGCAACCACCGCTAATGGGATTAATTGGTCTTGACCGATGAAATTGTGAAAGTATGTACCTCCAAGGGTCATAAACACTGAGCCTTAATTGAAATCAAACGTATATTTTTAAAAAGCATGTCCAGCATCCTAGACTCCTTTCTGTTTGGGTTTTGTTGACATGAGTGATGGTACAGAAACCTGATCAGGAAAGGTTTGCTGTTATTACTGCTTTGAACATGAAGTATGCTTCTCAGTACGTTAAGTAGCTGATTAGGGGAAGGAGCAATATTCTACTTGATTATTGGTTACACATATGGAATAAATCCTATTTTAATGGTGTCTAATGAGCCTTTCATTTTCAGAACCTTACACAAAAGCCTCTAATAGAAAGGGAAAGTAATATTTCAAAGGTCATCTTAATAGCACTTAATGTCAACAATCTGTAATCAAGCCAATATATATGGATGGTGATTACAGTCCAGTTGTGATCCTTTAAATATGAAATAATCTCCTAAATTAGCAAAATGGCGTAAGCTAAGGTTCTCTGGGTTTGAGGCAATTTATACTTTTTAATTAAAATTTGTTACTTGCAAACAGCCTCGGAGTTAGAGATCATTCTCAGAGTGAGGCTTCATGCAATGCAAACCCCCGAGATTTAAAGTTCTGTTACCTACAGAATTGTTTCATGCATTATTCTGTGTGTTCTGTAAAGTTACTGAAATGTGCAAATGGAAAGCTATGTGCTTTTTTCTCAACAGGGGAATGTAATGGGCATTAGAAATGTGGAATGTGGGGATGCCTGGGTGGCTCAGCAGTTGAGCATCTGCCTTCAGCCCAGGGCATGATCCTGGAGTCTTGGGATCGAGTCCCACATCTGGCTCCCTGCATGGAGCCTGCTGCTTTCTTTACCTGTGTGTCTACCTCTCTCTCTCTGTCTGTGTGTCTTTCATGAATAAATAAAGTCTTAAAAAAAATGCAGATGCGTTGCCGGTCAGGAGGCCACTGAGGGAGCTTGTAGGCAATACCTCTTTCAGAACCATGTATCTGCTGGGCAGCAGATTAAAAAGTCAGGAATTTTAAAGAATCTCTGATATGAGATTGGCATTCTGAAACTTTGCGCCATTTGCTGCAGGAATAGAGATAACTCAGCTTTACCCCGCATCAGGAAATGTTCCTTTTTCAGGCCAAGGCTGCTGCTGGTTCACATAGCTCTTGTCGCAGTTAGAAGTGGGTGAATACTGCAAGGAGATTTTTCAAAGCAAATCAGCAGTGGTTACAGTACAAGTGGCATTCACAGATAAAACATGAGAATCTCCTGGAGGGCTTGTCAACACCCAGTTGGCTGGACCCCCACCCCTGGGGTTCTCTTGTACATCTGGGTAGGGCCAGGGATTCATATTTCTGACAGATGCCCAGGGCCCTCAGCTGCTGCTGGGTCCTGCAGCACCTCGTTGAGAAGCCCTGCTATAGGTTTATCAGTATGGACACTGCCCAGCCCTACAACTTACCTATGGCCATCTTCCCATGAGCTTCATTGAGCTTCATTCATCTTCTTCTCCCAGGGCCTAGCACACATTGTGCCATGCTCAGAGGGTTTACCCAATATGTGCTGGGGACAAAAAAAAAATGTTATTTACAGGAGATTACTAGTATATATCAGACCCCTGCCCACCACCACTCCCTGTCACATCACTGTCCTGTGTTTGCCTTTCTTTGGCATTCTGTGTTTCCTCCTCCTGCTGCCCCCTTGGATTCTGAGAGTTTGTTTTTTCTCTTGTCTTTTTCCATATGACCTGTGTTTGAACCACAGGCAACCTCAGCCTGCTGGTTTAACTCCACTTGCCCTTGGTGCCTGGTTCTACAGACAGTGTGAAAAGGTAAGGACCTGAGAGTAGCCTCTTGGTCAAGTTTTGTATAAGGCTTGGTTGGTGACGGTGGCATAAGCAGTCAGGTGACACTTAGGACTTTGGACCTCAGGGTGGACCTTGCACGGTGGAAACCTTGATGAGAAAGCCTTTGGCTAAACCCAAGGAAACACTCTTTCTGTGGTCCTTGCTTTCCTAGGTTTAGATGTTCATTCGCAAGGCGAAACTCACTCATTAAAGATTTGGAAAACATGAAAAAAACATAATATAGAAAAAGGCATCCATTTACCCAGACGCCCAAAGCATCCAGTTTTGGAGTATTTTGTAACAGCCTTTTATACTTCTATCTAAATGTTAGTTTATTTTTAATGCATTTGCATTTAACTGAATTTATAAATCTAGGGGTAAAATTGCCCTGAGGGAAAGGAAATTCTTGTGTTGAATTACAGGGTTATTCCCATAATGAATGATAATGATTCATTACACAATTGTTTGCTTTCAAGTTTAAGCCAGACACCATTAGAAAAATGAACAGCACCTCCTTCCTCTTCTTGCAGAATTGTTGGTGTGCAGAGTTCAATCAGGTGTGGTGCTCTCTAGACCGCCCTGATGCGTTGGGTGCAAGGCCTCCCAGGGAGCCATGTATCAGTTCCTCAGTGCTTGACTTTCCTGGTTTGGGGTTCTTGATTTCAAGAGCATTTCTTCAACAAGAGTGAGTGGGCAATATATATTATGAGCCCCCAAGTCCAAGAAATTGCCTTTCTCTTGCCTTTATTCTGGCAACCCCATGGGGTCAAACATGATGCTTCACTCTTAATCTCTCCCCCTGAAAATACTCTAGTGCTACTGCAAGTGCTGACAGACACTGTCACCTTCCAGCCTTTTATGCTGCAGATGAGATGCGTGACATCAGCTGGATTTTCATGATTTTTACAGATAATCTCTTGGTTATCGTTTTCAGTCCGGCTGCTCATATTTTCCTCCTATCTTTGCTATTTAAGAGCAGTCAGGATGTTCTGGGATATAGTTCACTTTTCACTCATTTACATGGGATGCAGCAAGCCTTTTCGTCTTTGATCACAGTTTCTGTTAATAGTAATAATAGCAATTAATTGACTTTAACTGGACATTTAACAGGAGAGAGCATGGAAACACCAGTCTAGTGTCCAGCTTATGTCTGATCAAGTGGACAGTTTGAATTAGTTCTAGGACATGTCTAGGATACCTCTAGTCCCTCTGTGGTCAATCCAGGGGGTCTTGTTTGTCTGATGCTCACTGAAACCTCATTTGTCTGTTCTAAAGTAGTTCTCCGTCCCCATGCATGTTGGTTCCTAGACAATGCAACTTTCTCTCTGATCAGTGTTTGGGACGACTGGTACAAGGGAGTGGAGGCCAGGGCCTCCCCAGGTCTGTGTGTGTACCCTGGAGCTTGCCTTGGCACAACATCCATCCTACAAAAGAGCCTTGCTAGGAACCAGACTACAGGCTTAAGGGATCCAAAACCACAAGCTCATTTCTGACCTAAGTGTGGCCCAGCAGGTGACTGTCAAATCAACTAAGTTCCAGCAGTTTGCTCCAAGTGGTCATTCAGAAAGAACCTTAAAAACACAGGTTTGGTCAGCAGAGTCTTCTTAGCCATGAATTGGGGGATAACATTGAGCCCCTTTAATTCTCAAATTTGAGACCCCCTCCAACATCTGCAGAAACAAGGCCACTTAACCTCTCTTTCCCTTGAATGGTATGTCATTATATGCCTTTCACTCTGTTGAAAAAGTAGTGGCTCTGTCAGCAATCATGTTCTGTTCAGGCTAAATTTATTTTTATGTGAAATAGAAATCAGGAAAACACCAAAATTATTTTAAGCAAAATATCAAAATTGAAATAAACCAACATATGTCTGTGAAACATGTATAACTCTCAATCAAAAATAAGTGCAACTTTCATAAATTTCTTAAAATACTCTAGCATGCAAATCTGGATGACTTAAATAGACGGAGTTATGACATGGTTGGTTATTCTTTCTCCTTGGTCCATCCATTCTTTAAACCTGGCCAGCTCTGGACTACTCCTTCATGAACGGTGTACTCTATCCTCCATCATCTACTCTAATAATCGCTAGAACTGAGAATTTCATAAAATGTCTTGTAGTAAGGTTAAATAATACTGCTGATTTTGAATGGAAACCATTTTGAATTTACCTTCTTTACTTCTACTCTGTTCTACCCAGCCATCCCTCACCCCTCACCTCAGGCCCTACATTACTCTCTTAAGAAGTGAGGGTTTTTAAAAAATTGCTTTAAACTCCATGTCCATATTTCTAAGTTTCCTTTGCAGTGGGAACTCAAATGGGGTTAAAATTGTTAAAGTGACATCAGTATTTGGGGCGCTTACTACCAAAGAGAGAGTCACAAGTTAAATGCCCATCTCACATTTATGCCTCATTTACAGGCTTCCTATAACACATTTTCTTTATTAGATTGTCACTTACAGGATTGGAATCACTGTGCACCTCTAATATAGTAGCTGATATTTTACCCACAGAAGATACATAGTAAATAGTCCCATCAATAAATATTATTGACAAACCCAGAAAGCATTTCTTGAAACCTTCAGCCTTTCATTTTCAATTCTTCTCTTCATGAAGGAGGTAACAACATTTCTTAGAAAAACAAAAATAGATACAACTATCACTTCATTTGGAAAATGTTCTCAGCACTACACAAATTGTGTTCCAGGAGATTTTTTAAAAGCACATTTAAAACGTATCTCATTAGGCTTGGCTTCACTGTGTACGCTAACAGAGTCGCTCTTTGGGGAATTGAAAAACTCCTTGAGATTATTTAGGAAGTTTATGATTGTGACAACCCCACAGACACATGGCTTTTGCATCCTGGACCCTTGGATCTTCAGCTCACCTTTATTCTCATACATCACATTGAATTTTTTTTTTTTTTGCTAGTTTATTAGTTGTAAAAAGTTTCTTCCTTCCTGATTCCTTCCATTTAGTCCAATTTGGAAATGGAAAAGTGTGTTAATTTTTTAATAAATCTTTAAGACACGCATTACTGTATTTTTATTAACTGAGCCAGATGGCTCATAGCAAATTTTCTCTGACATAAGTAATCACAGAAATCAGTTTGAGACCCAGATTTGGTATGGAAAGTGGCGTCTATATTAGTGGAAAAATGTGGTTCACATAAATATGTGGATATTTTTAGAAGTCATATTTGTTACTGTTTGGATTTCATTTTATTTTTTGTTTTTTGTTTTAGGCCAAATACACACCGAGGACATGTTTTTTTCCCGTCCCCCAGACCCAAACATTCAAGCTCCTTCTCAACAACCCAAAACTGTTTTCTTTTTTGCAGTTTGAAGGTTGCAAGAAGGCCTTTTCAAGGCTTGAGAATCTCAAGATTCACTTGCGGAGTCACACGGGTGAGAAGCCATACTTGTGCCAACATCCAGGCTGTCAGAAGGCATTCAGTAACTCCAGCGACCGCGCCAAGCACCAGAGGACGCATCTAGACACTGTAAGAATGGCCGGAGATTCCCAGCTTCCAGCCCCAGGCCCTGGTGTGAGAAAGTGCCCATTTGATAGTGGCATGCTGAAGTGTTTGCTTTATGTCTACAGGTTATAGGGACAATGCTAAAGGCAGCAGTGGAATCTTTGTGGAGAGGTCCAGAAGGGGCCCTGTTGGGCTCTCTCTTCATTTTTCTGTAGTGACAAGCTATCCTAAATATTACAACTGCCTGAAAGACAAAGGGGTTCCTTGATCACCTCTGTGTACAAAGCAGAGGCAGTTCAGGTGTTGTCACATAGTAGATTTCAGTACACAGGATGACTACCAGGCATAAGGCATAAAAATAAATTATTCAAATATCAAGATATGCTGAAATAGATAATATATATTATTGCTAGAATTGGAAAGTCGTTGTCTGTTATTGTTTTTTCTTTACCCTTGTTCTTCTTTTTTTGACATAAGAACTTTGAGACTGGCATGGTTACCCAGTGTGAATCTGGCCTTTTGCTTTAGAAACCACCTGGCATTTTCACCTTCAGGCGATCTAAGAAGACTCAGCAAATCTTATGCCAGGGTTCAGTTTTATCATGCTTCCTGTGTGTTAACAGCCGCATATCCATTGGCATAACCCTTATGAGAACAACTGATTTTCATCGTTGAAAATCACCTTAACTCTTTTAGTGCTGTAACATTTTGCTTCTTTTCTAAGACTTTTTTATTTTCTGTTATGTTGATCATCCTTCTTTGCATCTCTCAAGTTCTGATGCCATTTGCCTTACAGGAGGCCAGGTAGACTATGTGCAATTTCACTTCTTTTAACAAAGCCATCAGGATAAATGTATTATACACATCACAGATCTCTTATCCCACATTCTTGCAAATAATGTATTCATGACAGTACTTTCTCAGTGTTAACATTCCGATGTCTATTATTAAACTACACCAGAATTTGAATTTTGAAAAGATACTGTTATTTCTACACACCTTCTCATACATATTTAAGATTCTTCTGATGTTATAGTTGACATATTTATTAAATTTTATATTAGTCTCTATTAGTCATATTGATAGAAGTCATTTTAGCTATATGTCACATAACCTTTCTAAACAGAATTATTTCCTAACATACGTGTTAGATGGTTTGCCTCATAAATAGCTGAAATATAATTAGAGCTATATGAGCATAGGATAGCCCCTTTCTGCTCTAGCTGAATTGAATTCAGTGATTTTAGGACCAACAGAATAGAATATGTAATGAATAAATTTGGTGAATAGCAGGATTTTTTAAAAGGTAGAAATAGGAAAAAAAAAGAATAAATTATGTTAAAATGCCCTATTTTGTATGTCTAAAATGGTCTTGGTAGAATCTAATAAATTTTCCAATTTGTCATTAAACTTTATCATGGAAGAATGAACATTCACGAGACAAGATTGTCTTGAGAAATTGCCTCTACTCTAGCTGGTTATCTGTAGTTTGAAAGAACTATTGTGAGCCTAAGTGTTATGGTTCTACAATACCCTTCTTGGAGCTAATTTTAGCTAATCAGACTACGAGCATTTTCTAAAATCATTTTGGAATTTAAAAAAAAATAACTTTTTAAAACTTTTGAGGAAAGCTACCACAGATAATAATTTCATGATTCAGTTCAATGCCAGTAGCTTTTAAAACCTAGCTATTTAAAAAAAAAACAAAACACTATTAAATCTTTTTAAAACCATCATTCTTCTTCAAGATGCAAACCAACAGTCCTGTTTAAATTTTTATTGTATTAAATGATTTGGTAAGCTCTTTTAAAATCATGTAAAAATTAAACATTTGTTTTAAAAAGCAAATGGTCGCTGCTTGAAAAATGTATATTTAAATGTAGGCCCTCTTTTCCTTTCATTAAGCACTCCTTATGCTAGTGTTGTCAGAATTTTGGATAAAGTATCTTTCTTCAACTCAATGGATTCTTTACTTATAGGAAAATGATTTTTTTTTCTATAAGGCTTACCGAGTTCATAATTCAAACCCTGAAAAGTTTTATTAACTTGTTTCTCTATTAGCGTCTTAATATCTAAACAGGGGGAATGATTTTATGGTACACGTGGAAAATAGAGTTTGATAAAGTGCAGCATGCTGTTTAAAGCTTAGGTCATCTGAGGTACAATGAGCAGTGCACTAGTAGCACTGGGACCAGACCACTGCTGTTTTGGCATTCTGATCCCAGGTGGCTAACAGCAGGGGAGAGAGGGTAACCCCCACCCCCCCTGAAGTGGAGAGTAGCCAAGCCTTCTTTGAGAACTCAAAAACAAATATAAAATCACATTACCCATTTCTTGTCTTTTCAACCCAAATACTACCGGCCATGGTAATAATAATGGTATTGATTTATATAACATGCTAATATTCCTGAAGTTTTTTTTTTTTTTTTACATGCCACAGTGCTCAGATGTGAGTTTATGTGGTTGCAACATGACTGCAATAAAGATACTATCGAGTTGCTGCCCCGAAGCCAGGGTAGGATAGGGAAGGCTGTGCAGGAAAGCCACGCAAATCCAGAAGATTCACAGGTGAACAGAAACCTTCGTTTACCCAATGGAAACTCATTGGTGAGTGGCTTTAACCCATATCGGCTGACCCTTTGCAAAAACAGTTATTGAGAGCCTGGTTCAGCCACTATCCCCTCCCTGTCTGATTTCTCACATGTAACTCAGTGCCGAACGCACTGTGAAACTGTGAGACCTGATGGGGGATTTAGTCAATCAGTCAAGGAACAGACACATTGCACTTAGAATTCGTATTGTGAGAGCTCAACTAAATTATATATTCATGACTTTACCTTGTGGTTGGAATCAAAAATGGCAAAAACAAAAAAGCGAATCATAAATGTGGCTTCAGGCAGGGCAAATAATATAATCCACATATGTGTTGGCCCACAAAATGACAAGCATACACATGAAAACAGGAATAAATAGAGGAAAAAAATCAGGTTTTTTTTTTCTGGCTTTTTATTTTGTTTTGATTTGATATATATATTTTGTTGTTATTTTTAATGGAATAGCCATTTCCCAGAACAAGAATCCTATTCTAGAGGCAGAGTTTCACTTCTCCTCCTTACATTTCAAATCATGTAGGCACAACTGTAATCAATCTCACCTACTGAGGTCCTAAGTACATGAGTGACTGGAAGCTGTGACTTATGAACACAGTCTATCTTGTGATTTTTTATTTTAGTTCTTAGATTAAACAGAAAGATTTGCTTTATTTCATAGCTCAAAAGCCATCCTCTAGACTCCACCTGAGGCCCTGCAGCTCACATCTCTCAGGAGCATGAGGGCATTGAATTAGCCAAAACTTGTGTTCTCATTACACCCAGCCAAGGGCCCAGGCTGAGCACTGGGACTCCTCTACACCTGCAATCCTATAATAATATTTCTCTGGCTGAGTTTTCATGTGTCTGTTGTTTGGGGAAAAAAAACCTATTGCCTCTCACTCACTTTCTACTAATATTCCCCTTTTAATTCTCATTCTCTCTTTCTGAATCAGGTTTCCTCTGAAACATTCCCAGTCTTTTCTGGACTTTTCTGCAGCTTCTCTCTACCTGAACTCTTAAAGAATGTGTTTCCTAGTTTCTGACAATACCAAAGATTGTTTTCAGGGGAACATAACTGTAAGTATTACTAGAGATGCTTACTAATAATTTCCACATCCAAAAATGTCACGAGAGAGGCACCTTGGTGGCTCAGTGGTTGAATGGCTGCCTTGGCTCAGGGCATGGTCCTGAGGTCCTGGGATTGAGTCCCACATCGGGCCTGCTTCTCCCTCTGCCTATGTCTGCCTCTCTCTCTGTGTCTCTCGTGAATGAATAAATAAAATCTTTAAAAACACACACACACACAAATGCCATGAGAGGTTCTGTGGGAGGAGTGCACCTCTAAAGGCTGTCTCCTTGTTTCTCAAAAATTTAGTCCCCTTTGCCTTGATGCAAACTTTCAGGGCTTTCTAATTAAAATGCACAAGTAATCCCCAGCATTTTCACCTCAGCCAGTTGGTAAGAATTCCTGCTCTGAAGTCAGTAATCTGAGTAAATTTCCCTCAGTTACTTTTATGATTTAACTACAGCTGGTTGTTTGTGTTTTTTTTTTCTTTCTTTCTTATTTAGAAACCTTATGCTTGTCAAATTCCAGGATGCACCAAACGCTACACAGACCCAAGTTCCCTACGAAAGCATGTGAAGGCACATTCTTCCAAAGATCAACAGGCAAGGAAAAAGGTAATTTTAAAAAAGAATTTATCCAGCCAGGAAAGGCACATTTAAATGACTCTTGCAGTACTGGGACCTTGTGCTGGACATTGAAAGTCTTCAACTTGTTACATGCTCTTTGGGAAGGGACATCTTCCATGAAGTAATAGCAATGTTATAAACAGATATGCAATTCTGGGGAGGGCTCGTATAACAAGAATCAGAGAAAATTAGCAAAAGGCACTAAACCAGAGAATAACAAAAGGCTTTTATGGAAATTAAGTCCACATAGTTAAAGGAAATTGAATTGGGAAAAATAGCACAACAAAAACCCTTTCTGGAGATAAGTGCTTCTCCATGAAATATCAATTGGCTGAAACCATTTTCATTCTTATGGAGAGGGTAGGTGTATCTCTAGGATAAGTATAGAGTATCCCTCCCTTTAAGCTGAAAGAAAGAAAGAAAGAAAGAAAGAAAGAAAGAAAGAAAGAAAGAAAGAAAGAAAGAAAGAAAGAAAGAAAGAAAACACGTTTCTTAATAGGTACCATGTATGGAAATCTGAGAAAGGAATTGAACTTAAAATTACTTTGACATCACTGAGGAATTAATGCATCTTTAAAGTATATAGAATGCATAGTGTCTTGGATTTGGAAGAAATGCTAAAGGTCAACCAGCCTACCCACTTGACTCTCTCAAACTCATAAGATCTCCAACAGGTGTCTGGTCACGTTGTGCTTCAACACCTTGAGATATGAGGAGCTTACTACCTTTCAAGGCATTTCCCAATAAGTGAGTTTATGAGTTTTTGGACCAACAAGTACCTTCTGACCATGGCAGAAAAACACTGAGTTAACCTTAGCTTTTTGAGTGTTCCAATGCGTTAAGATAGTACTACTGATTCATTTAAGGGCCCTTCGTAATAAATGTAAGGGAATTTAAGATTCAATTTATTTCAAGTGATTTAACCCAATGATGTGATTGAACCCCATGGCCATGGTTTTCAGGTCACTAGCACTTCTAGTTAACTAGAATTGTGCATTCTTTCATGGTTTATAGGGATTTAACACTTTCATGTTGGGAAATGCTGTGTAGTCTTTTTTTCCTACTTGAGCTTTTTCTTCCTTGTGAGTTGTTAGCACAAAGCCAGTTGAGGGCTCATATGTGGAAAGAGTTTGTCCTCTTCCCTGAGAATTAGAAAAATGCCCAGTTGGAAGGATTTGATAGATACTCTTAATTGCATACAAACCCACTCTTGTAAGTCAATTGTTAAAATCATTTTTTTCTCTATAAATATAATTAAGCCTCTTTTATTGGAATACAGTAAACTGATAACAGATGATCATTATCAACAGATGATAACAGATGATCAGTCAACATGGACTAAATATATTCCTGTATTGTAGAAGAGCAAAGGAACTGCTAAGTGAATTAATAATATAAATAAAGTTGTAAAGAGGATACTTAATACTTTTTAAATAACACCAATGTTGCATACTGTTCTCTGTGTCAGAAGAACCACGGCCTAATGGCTTTTGTCATTATCTATGTGTGTATCTTGTGAATTTGAAGTGATAAGTTGTCTTTGTTAAACAAAGACACAACAGAAACCTTCTTGGGAGTTGTCTCTCCTAAATCTGACCATTAACCCCCTACATTGTCTTAAATGTATGAAGTTTTACCATAATAGCAAACCTATCATAAGACTGGAGAACAACTTCCCTGAGAATAACAGCTACCATGGACATGAGAGAACACAAGTCCTGCATCCAGACAAATAAGCACTAATTCGTTATTCCACTTCAGAAGGTAACCTAGGTTGACAGTAGGTATGGAAACATAATGAGATATTTTCAGGAATTATTAATTAATTGGTTTCTGTTGTTCAAATGCAGTGTGTCTCAGTCTCTATATAAAACAGGAATAGTTTTGATTGTGTGAAAGATTCCTGAAGCATTAATTTAAAAAAAGGAAAATCAGACCCCAAGACTACAAAATAGAAATTTCTAGACAATTTGCAGATAGCCCTCAACTATCAGTCTAGGTTACAAGGATATACTTTCGAAGAGCAGTATTAAAACCCAGTGTCAAATATTGCAATACTCCTTTGATTTTGTCTTCTGTAAAATGAGGTACCATGTCTGTAGTGATTCAGCTTTGGATGAGCTCCCGGTTTCTTGCAAGTGAGTGAGCTGTATGTGGCTGCCTTTTATTGTCCAGACCTTAGGGACAAGGTTACTGTGTTTTTACTCTCCAAATTTTCACCCATCTTTTTAATCTGAAGATTTTAAGAATCTGTTATGAATCAGTGATAAATTAATCTGTGGAAATTAAAACGATGAAAGTTGCCCCATCCAATAAAAAGGAGAAATGCCACTCCCGGGAGCAGCAATGTGAATAAACCCAAATGAAATCAGCCAATCCACGTTTTCAGATCTTGTACCGGTGTCCCAGCGTGTGATATTTACACGGTACAATGTTGTTACTAGACCTTGAGATTCTAATTGCTAACTCACATCAGGACTTGGTATTTGAAATATTTCCTGGCAGCAATAATAAAAAAAAAGAAGAAGAAGAAGAAGTAAGAAACAATAAACCTTTTAAGGCAGAATTAAGATTATTTACGACTTTAATTAAAAATTGAAAGTTGGCATCATTTCAAAAAAGGCTTTACAAAAATGTGAATTCATCAAAAATAACCATAAAAATTCCAAGGTGATAAAGGCACAGTAGAGTCATGGTCCCAGCCCTAGGGAATTGTTTTGTTGAAAAGAATAAAACCCTTTCCTGTCACACCCTGTTAGTCATGGACTCGTTTAATATACCCTGCCTGCCTGCTTTCTTCTAATCTTTTTAACCTCCCCCTAGACACTAAATGACATTATTTTGGTCTTAACATTGCTGGCTTTACGAGGCCCCACTTTGAAATCTGGGCTGGAGACAAGGCCCCCTGAGCCGTGGAGACTGCTATTTATCAGGAGAGGCAGAGTCTTCCAGAGTGATGCCCTGGCCATGGGCATATGAACCCTCCCCACACCTGTTGGATCCTACTGAAAACCCAAGGACCTGAAAGCTAAGCTAAATGTTGTTCAGGCTACGAAAAGAAAAAGGAAGAAAGGGGACGGCTCTTCTGCAGAGGAATGAAGAAAGTAACTTTTCTCTCACCTCGTGTGTGCACACCCACATTTTCCGTCAGCTGACGTGCAGACTTCTTCCACTGGATGCGCCTTACAGATCTTGAGTCCATTAAAGAGAGGGTTACGCAGATAAGTGAGTCGTGAGATACTCTGGTCACCCACTCTGGTCTCCAGTGAGAATAGAATTTAGTCCGCAGAGCAAAAGGCAAAATCTGTCCTTCAATTCTCTCTGATAATGAGTGGTGAAATACGAGAAAACTAAGGCAATAAGCCACTTGAAATTTTCCTCAAGGCTGTGAGCTTTATCAGAATTTTTCACTTGCACCTTGCAAGTGCCCATAAGCAGCGAGGAGGGGGTTCCCTTCCATTCTGGCTCATTATCGACATGGACTTTTTTAAGTGAATGCAAAAGAAGGCCGGGCCCAAAGTTAGAGATGACACGTGTCTTCCCTCCATTTCACAGCTCCATGAAGGTGCCAGACTCTGGCTGTGACTCGTGAAAAGTTCGGTTCATGTTCACCTCTGACCCACCCTGGTTGATGACTTTCATGTTCACAACCTTAACACAGACTATGATAAACTCCACGCAGTGTTTGAAATGTGTGCGAATGCCACATGCACTTCTTTTTCCCACTTAGAGGCCAGTTCTGTGGAACTCTCTGGCCAAGACAGAGTGGTTCACATAACGCACTTCTCATCTGCTTAGAACTGGCAGTTCTGTGGAATCTGTTCAGAGCCGCCACCACCCCATCCATACCCAGAACTATAAACAATTTCATGAAATACCAAAGAGCTCACCTTCCTTTGTGGCTTCATTAAAATCTTCAAAAGTTACGTGGAAAATAAATCTGTTTCCCCTACGTGGAGGCACAGATTAAAGGAGCTGCTGAGGCTCTCAATTTTCTCCCATTTTCCTGTTATCATCTATGTGGCAGAGGGTGTGCACATGGGGGCACACGGTCAGAGACTTTCCCAGATTGTGACTTTCCTTTTTTGTTGTCATGATTCCTCCCTCCCTTCCACTCTCTTCTCCCCCTACTCTTCTCTTACTCTGACTTTTTTTTTTTAAAGATATTATTCATTTATTCATGAGAGACACAGAGAGGCAGAGACACAGGCAGAGAGGGAGAAGCAGGCTCCTCACAGGGAGCCAGACATGGAACTCGATCCCTAGACTAGAATCACATTCTGAGCTGAAGGCAGATCAACCACTGAGCCATCCAGGCATCCCTCTCACCCTGACTCTTAATGGAATGTCAGTCATGGGCACATATCATGGATATAGGATTTCCGGATGAATTAGTCCTGTCTTCCTCTCACATGTAATAAATCATATGGGAAATCATATTGGAAGAGTGATGCTTGTATGTTGTTAAAATGGCACTAAAATAGTGATTGTTTTTTAAAGTGAGTCATTCACTAACTTCTATACTTTAATGATTGTTGGTGGCAAACTGCTTCTCTCTCTTCTCAAAACGATGGTGGGACATACTATCCTACCTGAATGTCCTGATGCCTCAATTGAGGGTAACTGATTGTGAGAAAGGCACTGGATATGCTTTTATAAGGCAAATAATTGTGGCCCAAAATAGTGATGTTAATTAATTAAAGTTAAGTGATAAAAACAAGTTATCTTGGGCAGCCCGGGTGGCTCAGCGGTTTAGCACCGCCTTCAGCCCAGGCCTGATCCTGGAGACCCGGAATCGAGTCCCACGTTGGGCTCCCTGCATGGAACCTGCTTCTCCCTCTGCTTGTGACTCTGCCTCTTTCTCTCTCTCTCTCTGTCATGAATAAATAAATAAAATTTTAAAAAATCATCTTAAGTTTAACCCTCGAGTCATAGCACCAATTTAAAGTTGAGACTAGCTGCGTGGAGGCTTCTGATTTAGGGAGGCTCAGTGATTCCAGCTCTGCCTTTTTTTTTTTTTTTTTTTAAGATCTTACTTACTTATTTGACAGAGAGAGAGCACAAGCAGGGGGAACAGCAGAGGGAGAGGGAGAAGCAGGCTCCCCGCTGAGCAGGGAGCCCGATGCGGGGCTCAATCCCAGGATCCTGGAATCATGACCTGAGCCAAAGGCAGATGCTTAACCGACCCAGCCACCCATGTGCCCCCCAGCTCTTCTTTTGTGAGTATTGTGCTACCATGTGGTACTGTTATGAAGGACTTGAGAATCCCTGTGGGGTGTGGGAAGTGGAAGGGTGGGGCCAGTTGTCTATAAAGTAAGTAGTTAGTGAGGAAAAGCTACTCTTTCTGGAGAGATCAGAAAGCTGTCTTCATCCTTGAAAATATAAAGAAAATTAATACTAGTGTCTCTGGGCCTAGAGGCCCAGGGTCTTTTTATAGGTCTTAAAGCACTTGACCCAAAGTGTGTTCTTTGCAACACATTCCTCAGGATGTTATTAGCTATTACTTTAAAAACTGCTTGTCATTGTCCTATATATTTGGGAAATGCAGAACTGAATAATATTCAAGGTTTTCTTCTTGCAAGAGTTTTCAGAGCCAGGGGTATATGATACTGCAAAAGAAAGGGAACATGAAACATTGCTGAGAACTACTCAGCCAACAAAATCATCTTTTTCCTCTAGAGCATCTCATCAAACTAGTCTTCTAGTAAATTACTTGTGATATAATATCAAATAATTTATTTCATCTAACAAATATTTATTAAGCACCTGCTGGGAGCCAGGCACAGGGTTAGACCCAAACACACAAGTAGTTACAAGACAGACGCATATTCTCTACCTTCACAGAGCCATGTTGTCCTAATGAAACCCAATGACAATAAAAAAGTCAACAGAAAATAAGTAGCATAAATGCAGGCAAGGAAACAGTGCGGGGTGCGGGGGTTGATACGGAGGTTACAGAGAAGACCCGCTGAGGGGGGACGGTCAGGGGCACATTTGAATAACCACTTTGGAAATGAGAAAAATCAATTGGCTGTGCAATTTTAAAAAGCCCTGTTTAAGTCAAAATACTATACCTTCCTGGGGCACCTGGCTGGCTCTGTTGGTAGAGCAGGAACTCTCAATCTCAGGGTCATGAGCCTGAGCCTCACGTTGGGCATAGGGCCTCCTTAAAAAAATGCTGTACTTTCCTGTTTGAACTTCTTCTGGAAGAACCTGGTACTAGTGAGGGCATAGCAACAGATGTCAGGATCTTCTTAGCTTGTTATATATACTTGCATTTTCTGCTGCATGTCCTTACTCTCAGTGGTATTACAGGGCCTGGGTGAAAGGCATAGCTTTCATCTCCCACCTTAGAAAATGACTCCCACCAGCCAGCATTTGCGCTTCACTTAGCCATCAGCATAGGTAGCATCACTGAAGCCCTGCAGCTGCTCTGAGAATTTGGAAACAAGGAAGATCTGAACTTGGCTTTCTGAAGATTACATGCCAAAAAAAGACACACGGACTCATGTGCTTTCAGTGGAGTAGGAGAAATGCTGCGATAGTCTCACAGACAATGCTTCTGGAACATGGCGTCTGAGGGTTTCTTTGTAAATGATAGACATTCTTAAGGAGTGAAGTCTTAGGTTCCATGGTCAGAAAGAAAAGATCTGTGGGCTTTTATATAGTCCTCGATTACTTTATAATACTATGTCATACCTGGGAAACTAGTTTTATTTTTATTCTTCCTGAAAATTCTGATTTAGGGCAAATAATGGGGGTGTTTGGCACAGCTCTGGCCAACCATGTAAGGAATGAGGACCCTCTGGCAGGTACTTTAATAAGCAATTGAGGCTGTACAGTGCCTAGCACAGCTCCCTTATGGAAATAGTTCCTAGGTAATTGCTTTTTTGATTGATTGACAGAAGCCTTCTAAGCTTCTCATTCCCTTTCTCTTATTAGATTCTGTGAATTCTTGATGAAAATGGTTTTGGAATAAAAGCATTTAACTCAGACTCTCTGCTGCCAAATATATGTCCTAAAATATCATGACACAGCTCACCACAGATCTTCTTGGGCTCCGCTCTTCATCTCATATCCCTTGAGCAATCACTGCTCCCTCTGCTTGTTCTGTCGTCCTCCCTTTTCAGCTTCAGTTGAGCTTTGTCTTTGATATCCATGGGCACTATTTTCCTATTTTGTTTGTATCCTGACTCTCTGAGCTGTGAAGATTTATTTTCAGGGTGACTTCACACAAGGGCTCGGATAAGCCTAATGTAAAAACTTTTCATGGTGGATACTGGGCAGGTGGCTGTGTCTTCGAGCAATGTTTGGATTGGATGTCGGGAGGTATGAGCCTCTCTTAAGCAGGGCCATGAATTGCTTTGTGACTTAGCTTAAGTTACAGGCCCCTGGTTTGACCATATCCCGTCTTCACAGCTAGCTTGAAAGGCAGACGCAGAGCCTCAGAGGTGAAAGGGGACGACCTATTCAGCAGAAGACATTGTTCTGTCACAAGCCTGCAATCCAAGGCAGTATAT
The DNA here is from genome assembly GCF_011100685.1 of Canis lupus familiaris. Lineage (NCBI taxonomy): Eukaryota > Metazoa > Chordata > Mammalia > Carnivora > Canidae > Canis > Canis lupus. The sequence continues at coordinate 93,040,465 of NC_049222.1, read as the reverse complement.
TGTAAATAACAATGAAACAACTGCATTTGCAAATACTTTCCTTCCACAAGAACTGAATATTCTTGCAGGGTCACCTTTCAGTGATTACCCTAGCCACTCTTTCTGGGTCATGTGGATGCTTGGATGATGGTGCAAGAAAGATCCAAATAAAGGAAAGGAAGCTGAGACCCAAACCAGAGGGAATTAGAAACAAACTTGAACCTATGATATTTGGTTCTATTCAGGGGTTATTAACCTGGGCTCCACAGACTATAAGGGGGAGCTTCATGGCTGGATGGGTTTCAGGAAACTCATGAAATCCCAGAAATTATATGAAAAATGTATTTTCTAGGTAGAGGCTCTAGAGATTTCACTGACCCTCCAAAATTAAGAGCCTCTGATAACAAAAATAAAAAACCCAAAAAACAAAAAGAAAACAAAACAAACATCACAACAGGACACAAGGAAACTGTAGCAGATGCTATATGTATCCATATGTATCTTGACTATGGTCATCATATCATAGTGTGTGCATATGTCCAAATCAAATTGTATACATTAAATATGTGCAGGTCTTTGTATATCAACTACAACTCAATAAAAAAGAGAAAAAATTTAAGAAAGAAGAAAAGAGGGATCCCCGGGTGGCTCAGCGGTTTAGTGCCTGCCTTTGGCCCAAGGCGTGACCCTGGAGTCCCGGGATCGAGTCCCACGTCGGGATCTCTGCATGGAGCCTGCTTCTCCCTCTGCCTGTGTCTCTGCCTCTCTCTCTCTCTCTCTCTCTGTCTCTCATGAATAAATAAATAAAAATCTTAAAAAAAAAAAAAAAAAAGAAAGACTATCTGAGCCAAAAGAAATACAGGACTCTTCGTGACTATTTCACCTGGCTTTCACTACAATACTTGAAAAGACTCTGCCCCAGTAAGAAGAATCTATGCTTCACGTGCCCTGAAGGATTGCTTCCTACTTACCTACATCTACTGCGTATCTGATATTTTGCTAAGTGCTTGGTACCTGTAAAAAAATGGTAAGATACACTACTTTCCCTTGAGGCAATCAGAGATGTCAAAGCTGGATTTTGACAAGGGTGGGCTGGTTGTACAGATGGTGCCTGGCAATGTGGAATAGGAATAGACTGGAAGCAGTTGCACTGCTTAGAAGGATGTGCACTTTGACAGAATGTAATGGAGGCCTGGATGAGGGTTAGCGGGTAGTTGGGATAAAAGTGAGTGAGTGGGAAGCAATGATGGATTGAATGCCAGGGGTAAGGAGAAAGGAAGAGTCAAGATGGTGCCAGAATTCCTAGCTTCAGGACTGGGTGAGCAGTCCCTGGGCAGAGTGTATTTTTCCTGCTCAGTAGGCCTGTCAGTTGATTGGATCAGGCCTACTCAGATTATCCAGGATAATCTCCTTTCCTTAAAAAAATCACCTGATAGTAGACACTAATCACTTGATCTAGGTCTAAAAAATACCTTCACAGCAATACCTAAATTAGGTCTTATTGTATAAGTGGGGACTAGAAGCTAGCCAGGTGGATACAGACAAATAACTGTCACACTCACAAACCGGAATGCTTTATATCCAGATTCAAATGAGGTTACTTTTTTTGAAGGTTGACACTAACCACATGAAAACTGGGTAAGGCGCACCACAAAGTGTGATTTATATTAATGCAAGCTGGTTGCTCACTAGGAAAACAGAAGGAAGTTCATTATTGGGTAGACCTGGTCCTACCCCTTTGTATTATACCTTTGACTGTTCAAAGCAAATATGTTCATGCCAACTAATTTACAGACCCTGCTAAGAGAGTAAAAGAGGATTCTACTTCAGGCAAATAAGCAGATACTTTTTACAAACATTTTGCATTATGTATCCAAATTTACAGGATCATATAAGTTTATCATAATATATTAACTTTTACTTTAGTCATTATTGTCCTAATTTTATATCATACAGTGTACATTAATACAGTGTGTTTCTGTCATACTAAATGAAATAGTGACCTAAAAACACAGCATGCTGCCTGCCACATTATACATATCCAATAAAGGTTAGATATTACTACAAGAATTACATCATGTTATATATTAGGAGTTTCTAAGAGGGATGCCTGGGTGGCTCAGTTGGTTAAGTGGCCAACCCTTGGTCTTGGCTTAGGTCATGATCTCCAGGTCCTGGGATCGAGCTCTGCGTCACCAGGGAGTCTACTTGAGGATTCTCTCTCCCTCTGCCCCTCCCTGCCCTCAAATAAATAAATTTTAAAAAAGAATTTCTGAGGGAGAAGATAGGTAATTTGAAATTTTAGAAATTTTAAGTTTTCTCTACTGTAGACTCCTCCATTAATTTATTTTTCCCTCAAAGAGATTTTAGCTGTTTAAAAACAATTCCTAGAAACTGAGATCATGACATTATTATAAGTTGTTTATATTATCTACCTTGCTTTTTCCTCACATAAGAAACACATTGTAGTCACATGTTCATGTTTCAAAATCTTGACCAGACAAGCTGACTGTCCTGATGTCGATTTTTACCCAGAGAATTAGTATCTCTGGGTTGGAAATTCCTACCGTTTGTCAGTCTGCCCACAGATACCATTACACAAGTGAGAAATGGAGGGTTAGAGACCTCATACTGAGGAGTTTTGCTTTCATGCCTATTTTAGATCTTGGTTGTTCCCTGACAGAAGACTCCTCATGTTTCCTTATTCTTATAATGATTTACCATTTTATTTCCTCTCGTGTGAGTTATCTGCGCATTTCTCCTGCCTATCTACAGACTTCTAAGTCCTGGATCTGGATTCGAAGGCTGAGACCCTACCAGGTTCAGTGAATGAGTTCCTTTACATCTCTGAGCTTCAGGCTCTCCTCTGTGAATTGGAGATAGTAGCAGCAAAGCTTGTAGGTTTGTTGTCGTTATTAGTCAGAAAACACAAGCACAGGGCTTGTTGTAGTCCTTCGTGGAGACAGAGAGCAACCCTTGGAGGTGGGAGCTGTGGCCATGGGGGTGGGAGTTAATTTTAAAAGGTGTTAGGGTGCAGAGGAAACTGGCCTGCCATCCCCCATTGCTGGGGGAAACCGGCTTTAAGGAGCAGTGACAAGAAATGAAAGTCGGAAAACGGGGAGAATTCTCAAAGCAGAACAGAGACTTTTCCTGCCCTGCCTGGTTTAGTTGCATTCTGGCATGAGAAGTTAGGGAACTTGACAAGTTGATGCTTGAGCCTTCTGCCAGGCTCCACCTGACTGGTTTATCAAGTGGAGTCCAGTCTCTGTAACTCAGATGTTTTAATGGTCATCGTCATCATAATGATAATAAAAAAGGGTCTTATTTTGCCACCTCTAATGCTTTGACATTTCAGAGCCATTTTGTATACATTATCCCATTTTATTCTTTTGGCCTTTAGAATCAGGATACGTTTTTTATTACTACTTGTACTGTCTTTAGTTTGTTTCTGAGAAATGAGAAAGTGTAGAAGGAGAGAGGGAGCCAAGTATGATGCCGAAAGGTGGTATGCTGTCTTTCTACAAGTCAAAAGACCTACAGACATGCGCACCCAAGTTAGTTAATATGGCCCTAATGCAAAGCTGTCTGTTAAGTTTTGACATACTGTTTGCAATCTTGGCATTCCACAGAATGTTTTTGGCAAAAGATTATTCTCTCACCCAACAATCCAGAGCCCTCTTTATAAACTCTAGCAAAGTGTCATGTGACATCTTAAATGCTCACTGTTTCCGCTGTTTGTCAAGTACAGATGAACTCTTGAGTTAACTGTTAAGAGAACTGCACTCTGTAGGACTGCTCTTTTAACTGGAATAGAAGGATGTTCTCCCCTGAGTGGCTTTTCGGGATGGTACTCGCTACACTGTCACTCCACGGGGCCAGCTGCGGGCACAGCTGTGGTCCATCAGAATTATAAGTGTCTTTAAATGTAATCACATCCTCCAGCATGAGGAATCACAGTTAGAAAGTCCCAAAAGATGTTCATAAAGCCTCTTCATGAAATCTGAAGCTTTCTGACAATGAAGACCAATCTCTTTTTTTTTTGTTATTTAATAAACTTAATATGCCTAAACATTCCTTTAAAAAAAAAGCCCCAAAACTTACCTTCCTGGAACACCCACACGTGAGCCCTAGTCTATCTTCTGAAGGTGCTTGTTTTCCATTAACGACCTCACTGATGTCTGGAGAGATTCTGCATTAATATCTCTAGTTCCCTTCAATTTTTTCTTATTACCCACCTTCCAGATTTTTTAGCATATGGATCTCATTCCTCTCTATTCTTTCCATTTTGTTTATGCCACAGAATGGTGTCAGCTAGGGTCACATGAGACCTTCAGTGTCATTTATTGACCATTGAGGCAAGCATTGAGGCTGAGAAAATTGACAAGGGAACTGATGTTAACAGGCCTTCTATGCCACACTAAGATATTTAAACATAGACTGGTGGTCAGATCCATGATTTAGAAAGATAATTATGGTGGTAATGTGGGGGATGAATCAGGAATTTAGGGTGAAAGGAGACAAGGCAATTAGTTAGGTTGGCATATTTCCATTAATCGATATTCTTTAGATATAGTGGCTCCTCCAATTATGACTGCATCCAGCTGGGCTGTCATCAGTTCCAGGATTCTCAGTCTTGTCCAAAATGCTATCATGAGAGACTTTGTTAAATATCCTGTTGAATTTTAGGCTCATTATATGTGCAGCTTTCACATAATGGCATCAAAAAAGGAAATAAAGATTGTCTGGTTGTTTCAATGATCCCTATCCTGGCCACTATTGACATCCTTCCTTCTGAACTGCTCACCAACCAAAAATTCTTTCTAGAATCTTTCCAAACATGAACTTAAAAAAAAAAAAAAGATTTTATTTATTTATTCATGAAAGACACAAAAAGAGAGAGAGGCAGGAGACATAGGCAGAGGGAGAAGCAGGCTCCATGCAGGAAGTCCGATGTGGGACTCGATCCCAGGACTCCGAGAACACGCCCTGAGCCAAAGGCAGACGCTCAACCACTGAGCCACTCAGTCGTCCCATCCAAGCATGAACTTTAAGTGTTCTAGATATCAGTGGCATTTCTGGGTTGTTTATTTATTTATTTACTTACTTACTTATTTTTGTCTTGTTGAAATTTGAGGTGTGGATTTCTCTTTCTCCATTTTCTGGACCTTATTTCTTGGTAATTTCTCAAAGCATACTTTTAAAACCATAATCACAAGTGTTTTGGTAGCAGAATTTCCATAATCTTAGAACTTTTCATTACCTAGATGAGATCTTTCTACTTTCTTCCATGTGTGAAGCTTTACTGCCCTCCTGCCCCCACTCCCAGTAGTTATTTTTCTAATATTTCTCATTTGGCACTCTCACCTATGGGAAGTATAAAAGCCAGGTAGTAGCAGAGTTGTGATAGACTTTATCACAGTGGCCTAACACTAGTGCATCTCTTTCCATAAAGTTTTCTATCATGTAAACATATGATGGGGCTCCTCTGTTTTTATTCTTTTTACTCAGGAGTGTATAGTAACAATCACTGCCTTAAAGAGTTTTCCTTACTTGGTATTTGCAAGGACATCAGTGGACTCTTGAAAAAGCCCTTCCGGTCAGTAGGAAAAACACAGGTAAAGAGGAGGTAGCACATGTCAGACAAGAAGCTCTGTATCACAATAGTGCTTTGGGCTAACCTAGCACACACCACTGGCAATAGGAATTTGGGTAATATTTGCCAACTGTCAACTTTGAATAAATTGCATTTTGGGATAGTAGTGCAAAGGACATCCTTGGCATTTCCACATCTGTACATGAGCAAATACAAAAATCAGATTTCATTTCTGTGTACTGGGAATAGCAGTCAAGGATGATCTGTTCTCCTACACTTCCTTTGCTAAGATAATCTTGCTCTTTTATATGGAAAACTAATGTAAAAGTTCCCCAATTTCGGATCATAAAGGCTCAGACGTATTAGGGCTCTCTGAATCATGGCATAAACGAGCAGGAGAACTTAATGCTTTGTACACCCCCCCTCTGTGTCACCCCGATTATGAGCCCCTTCCCCTATCAGGATGTTAAGATTGAAATTGACCAGAGACCTTAATAGTATAAAACACTCAAAACTCAGTACTAGTTTTAGCTTTTCGACCGTCAGCAATATCAAGAGGTGGCAAACTGTAGTAAGACATTCAATAATGGGGGTACCTGAGTGGTGCAGTCAGTTTAAGTATCAGACTCTTGGTTTTGGCTCAGGTCATGATTTTCAGGGTTATGAGATCGTGCCCCGTATCGGACTCTGCTGGGTGTGGAGTCTGCCTGAGATTCTCTCTCTCCCTCTTCCTTTACCCCTCCCCTTGTTTGCTTGCTCTCTCTCTCTCTCTCTCTCTCAAATAAATAAATAAATAAATAAATCCTTAAAAAAAAAAAAAACACGCGGGGGCGCCTGGGTGGCTCAGTCGGTTGAGCCTCAGACTCTTGATTTCTACTCAGGTTGTAATTCCCGGGTTGTGGGATGGAGACCCACATTGGACTCTGTGTTGAGCCTAAAGCCTGCTTGGGATTCTTTCTCCCTCCCCCCAACCCATGCTGTTCGCTCTCTCTCAAGAAATAAAAAATGAAAACCATGCAGTAATGACATAATAGTTACACATTTTTGTTTTCTTCCCTTATTAAATAAGAGTTTAAAGGAAATGGTAAAAGAAATAGTAACTGCCAAACATGAATGTAGCATGGTTTGCTGGACATGTTTACGGCTGTTCACCTCTTGAATCTTCACAGGGTTCCATAATTGTTGCAGTCCCAGTAGAGAGACAAGAGACCTAAGGTTCAAAGCTAAATGACTTTACGGACCACACAGAGTCGGCAATAGAACTATATTCCAGTTGAGATTTTCTGACTCTACCTCCAATGCTCCTTTGACTCTACTGTTTTTGCTGTGGGCTGTGTGAGTTTCCACCATGGGAAACTTTGTAACTTGTCAACAAATTGTTGTGAGGATCCATTTTGGAAGCTCTAGAGCATCTTTCGATTAGAAGATGGTAGCATGGCCCCCAACTGAGACAGCGCCCCCCCATGTTTGGCAGTATCTGCTTCAAAATTCTCCAACTTTCCTTTTGGGCCAGCAGCAACATCCAGGTGGTCAGCCCTGAGCCCACACTGGTACTTAAAGGGGTGCAAGCCCCCATTTCTCTCTTTCAGGACTCTCTCCCACCCTCTACCCCATGTGCAGGATCACCGAGGTACCCTAATGAGCCCTAAAACACCTGACTATGGGATCATTCCAGAGCCCCATAGGCAGGCCTGAATTCTAGGAGAGCGCTCTGGTGAGCAGATGGCCAGTATACCATCTCTTTCCCTGCATCACTTGAGATTGCACCCTAAGTGTGACGTGGACATATTGACTTGGGGGTGACTCAAATTGATTATATGGACAGGAACCCTGCAAAAATATTTGGTCCAGTGCTCTGCACATCTAGAGATGGTTCTGTAGGTGGCAGGAACTATGAAGGGTCTGAGATTTGACCCTAGGTACAAGCTAACAAGTTAGCCTGCTACAGTTTAACGGATGCTGGTAGAAGACAAAAGGAGTGCTTATAACTCATGGCAATAGCAGTGGCCAGAGTATTATCATTTTCTTGTGCCCATTTCTCAAGGTGCCACAAATAGAGCCAGGCAACATTTGCACACTCAGTGGATTGTTGTTATGAAAGGGAAATTCTGAGTGGAGGGAACCTAAATCATTTATAATGGATAAAAGCATGCCTGACTTTTTGCTTGGGAGGGAGAGACTATCCCAGTCAGTTTTCCAGAGCTGTTTAGTAAATAAACATCCTTTGAAAGATAGTCCAGAAAGGCAGTCAGTGCTTCTGCTCCCAAGACCTGGATAACCCGAGAGATTCATGGAGAAATGCCTCTCACCTATTCCTGTTGCCTCCTCTTGATTGCAAATGTGCAAGAGCAGCAGAACAGTTACCCCAGCCTGCCCTAGCATGGCCCTAAATCTTCATGATTATTTCTAAATAAAAGTGGTTTCTAAAAGAAAAGACTGGGACACCTGGGGGGCTCAGTTGATTGAGACCTTTGGTCAGATCATGATCTCAGAGCCGTGGGATCAAGCCCTTATTCAACCGGGAGTCTGCTTCTCCCCCTGCCCTCCCCCCTGCTCATGATCTTTGACTCATTCTCTCAAATAAACAGATACAATCTTTAAAGAAAAATAAAGAAAAGAAAAGACTGAAGACAGGAAAGAAGGAACAGAAAGACATATTGGGAAAGACATGATTCTGTACCTTGCAGGCCTGCCTATAACTCTGGCCATTTCCACCCAAGTTTGTTTCAGATTCTATAGTCCTGTCATTGGGCAGCACTATTTATCTCATGGGTTGATTTGGGAACTGCTCACTTGTACTTAAATTATCCCTACCACTAGGCTGTGCATTACAGTGCTTAGAAGCGTCGCCATTAAAATGGTTCTTTCCAGTCAGACGATTGTCTCCATAAGATCCCGATATAATTTTGTTCTGTTATATGGCAGTCCATCCATTCCCGTTAATATATCGATATGGCTTGAATCACAGGTTTTCAAGTAGCATCTATGTCTGTCCTCTGTGGATCATGGATCAGAGGAAGTGAGAAATTATGAGGATATTTGGACCTTGAGTAGGTAGTTTCAGTGGGGTCTCTGGGGGATTAAGGAACAGTTGAAACTACCAGATGTCAAGGCAGAGAAAAATCAAGCATCGGGAAAAATAAAATGGATAAGGTGGTGTATTCAAACTGCATATTCCACAGTTTATCCGGGAGCCTATACTGCTATTGGACTTTTAAGAACAGTCTTACTATCCCATCTCCTTAGTTTTCCTTGGCTTTTTAAAGGAATGTCAGCAGTATATTCTAAAATGAATGTCAAGGGAGTGTTTTTAAAGGAGCAACTCAAACGCAGTTGTGTTTGCTCACTTGTCACTGTCACCTTCCCTCCTCAACTCCCAGCTCTGCCTCGGCTGTGTGTACTGTCCATGCAGACGTCTTCAGCCCTGGCAGCACATGCTGCTTGTGACTGTCACCCCTTTGGCCACACTCCTTTGTAAGATGTTGCCACCACGAGCACCAGTGATTTGGCTCCGAAGCAGTGATTAACTGCCTAACTGCCTAACTGCCTAACTGAACTTCGCGGTGATTAAAAGCCTCAGTTTTTCATTTCCTGGCTGGTATTTGCAATGTGGAATTGCAACACTGCACTTACGTGCATTTTTGCCTTTAAAATGTTCTGTGGTGTTGCAACATTTGAGAAATTCCCAGGGATCCTTCGACTTCCTACACACTGGTTTGTAGAGTCAGGACTGACTCACCACATCAGAGTCACCTTCTTGCGCCCCTGCCGCTGAATTCTGATTTCGCATCTCACATCTTTAGCTGGTCCCTGAGCTGTCTCCCAGCTCCAGCTTCACTCTTGAGGACACCAGTACAAAGACAAAGAAAAAAGATTTTTAAAAAATGGTAGCTTCTTCTTTCAAGAGCAATTGAACTTAAACTACTCTCTCTATTGTTTTCCGAGAAGTCTCATTTAAAATATTTTACTAATGCAAAGACGTGCGCATTCAGGGCTAAGGACCAGTGAGCAGTAGCCATAGCAACCAGGAAGCCATTCTGGGAGGAGAAAAAAAAATGCAGTAAAGAGTAAGTGTTTTAATCCTCAACTTTAATCCCTTTACTTCCTGTTCTCGAAATGAAATATAAATCAGGCACCATGCAGTGCTGCGATTTTTCTCTGAAAGGGATGTTGGCAAAAGAGGATTAGGAATGGACAGACGAGTTTAAGAAATTTAATCACACAATTTGTTGTCAAACTTTTGAGACCACGAGTGACCAGTTCCTTTGAGTGGCATCAATGAGAACCAACAAAACATACTTTGAAACTGATTAGAGGGTTGGCCCAGGGGCACAGCCCTGTTTGCTCTTCCTGTTGCATCATTTTAGCCCATAGTCATGCCATGAGAGACCAAGGGATTGGCTTAGTCCCCAGGGGGAGGTTGAGGACCAAGGGGTGTCTAGTTAGTCAAATAGAGATATTCTTTTGATCTTAGAAATACTCAGGGGAAAAATGAAGTCACCAGTATCTCGTATACTACCTTCCCTTGATGTTTGATTGATTACAAGGACGTGTGCTTGCCATCGTCGACAGACTCTTGGATTTCTGCTGAACAGCCCAGGCTTTAGTTTCTGTGAACAGTAAAATAAAAATTCTCAGAAGGATAGGTAAGTATTATTTCTGAATGTCTCCACTTTTTGTTTCTAAGATTTTCTTTTACATGGACTACCACTGACTTGTTAATTTATTGAAAATAAAATTCCTAATTTTCTTTCTTTCAAATCAGACCAAAGCGATGCCTCCCAACACTGGCTTAAAATGTTGGTTGTTGGCCTCTACAGCACATCTGTTCATCCGGTTCTACTTGGGAGGATTATTGGGGGTGACAGGAAGACATGTTTTTTTATGGCACTTTTCCTTCCCTCAGCATATATATGAGTATTTCTTTGATAAATTTAGTTCTAGTGGACTGAAAGTTACCGGCACACAGGGCTGTTTGCAGAGATCTGAAGTAGCTACAACTTGGGCTAGCTTCCTGCAGTGTCAGAATGTGAAATTACTTCCAAGAATTGCATCTTCCCAAGGGGGCGCTAATAATGAAGATAGACAAGTGACAGGAGGTCTAGAGCATATGAGGATGGAGTTAGACACAGTGACCACTGAGTTTGAAGTTCCTCCTAGACCTCGAGAACAGAAGTATACATGGTAAGGCCTGCAGATGGCAGGACATCTGGGGAAGAGAAATAGCATCACACTCTCAACTAAGGACAGGGTGCAACATTGGCAACACCTGTTTCTGCTTACTCGTCTTGAGCTGGTGTTCTTTCTCCCCATTTGATCAGAACCAGCAGGACTAATGTCGTCTAGGACAGAGCACCTGAGATGTGACTTGTGCAGGCCATGCTCATCATCCTCCCATGCTTCCCTTGGACTTTTGGCTTTCTAGTCTGGATTTCCGGGACAGGGTTGACTTTTTGAGAGGAGATTGGAGTTCATTGCAGGGAGTGGATGTTAAGAAAAATAAAGTATTATCTGTGTCCAAAGGAAGAACCATAGATTCTGAACATGGAAATCGCTTTGGCAGAGGTTGTGGAGACTATAGGAAGTCTCCAAAGGAGTCCAGTTGCTGTACTGAGCTTCACCCAAAAAAACTTCTCTGAACCAGGCCTCCTTCTGATTGACTAAAGAGAAGGGCTTCATTTCACCCAAGGATCCAAAGATCATATGATTCATATATCACCCTGAGGCAGAGATACAGTCCTCCGACTAGAGAGGGCAATTACTTTCATAAATGCTTCTCTGAATTGACAGAAATAGCACCACAGGCAAGCTCTTACAGTGGTGGCATTACCCCAGGGGGAAGAAGGCTCTGGGGAATATCAGGCTGTGTGAAGCAGTGATGGGGGAACCGGGCTCACAGCTGGTCATCTGGTCACCAGGTGTCAGAGGATAGAAGTTCTTGTCTTGGCCATGTAGGTTGTCACAAAGGGGGTGAGAGGGTGCCATTTTGGGACCACTTGTCTCAAAATTTCTGTGTTCTGCTTACCAAATATATGTTAGACATTGAATCTTTAAAAGCAAGGTAGAAAATTGGATGTGTTCCCAGCCCTTCCAGATGAATGAGAGATAGGAAATATAAATGTAACAAATTAGCATTTCCTATTGGAAGGATTGCTCATTTGCACATTCCAAGAGGCAATATATAAATATGAATAGTATTATCTAGTGAGACTTGGCATGAACAGAGACTGAGTATTATAAGGAAATAAACTTCCCAAGTGTCCATTTTTTAAACTTCTGTTAAGATTTCACTTGGCTAGCTCCTATCTTATTGTTAGTAGATGATCTCGGCGTGCTTACACTGCCTCTCTCCTCTTCCTCTCATATTGCGTGAAGACGTGATTTTATCTGTCTTTGGGGGCTGCTCTTAAGGATAAGCATGGATTAATGAGTCCTTAGCAACTATTGATTCATTTTTTATTCATTCACTGTTCACGCATTTCCCCAAACATTTATGGAGGACCTTTCATGTGAAAAGAAGCACTGTTTTAGCTTATATGATCAAACAGACATGGTTTCTGTTTACAAGGAGCTTTTTTGTCTTCTGTGACACACACACACACACAGAATTTATAAATAAGTACTATACAGCATAGAAAACCACAAGTCCCCTCAGGGTGATAGAAATTACCATTGCCAGCTTAAAAGGAAGGAGTGACTTTGGGGAACTTCAGGGAAGAGGTGACATTGAATGGGGCCTGAGAAAGTGTGTAGAATGTGTTGCAGATATGCAGAGCCTGGAGGAAAGAGGACTCTGAGTGCAGAAGTCTGGTGGCCAGAAGTGCAGCAAGAGACGTGAACGAGCAGTATGGAGGAGGGTGTCTGAGCTCTGTGTGGCTTGGAGGCATGGTCCACGTGGCCACACGTGGTGACATGCCAGCCTGGTAGGTGGCCAGGAGCTGAGGCTGTGGTTGATGCTTGGTGGAGAATCACTAGAGGGCTTTGCAGGTGGGGAAGTGGGCTTGTTGGGGAAGTGGTCTTGTCAGCAGTGTGCTTTGGAGAGATTAAACTGAGCTCAGAGCCTGGGCATGGGGTGCATGGGAGAGCAGAGAGCAAGTGCTCTCCATTGAAATGCTGGCCTTCAACTTCTACAAGGAGGCATTTTAAAAATTGTCCAAACACTTGTGCGTGTTAAAATCAGCCTTAAATCTTTTTCAGACAATCCGTTTTAATTAAATGAAAGGGAGGGGAAAAATGAGTTCTGCTGTGAGTGTCTCCCCACATTTGCTACACTACAGCACAGGCTGGGCTGCAGTCAGAAATCAGTTCAAAGGGAGACAATAAGGATCTGGTAAGATGGACAGGGGAAGTAATTGCTAGATAGCTGGCTGCTTTAATTAAACTTTGAGAATACTTGAATAGAAAGAAAAATGCTACACTTGACTGGATGGGCTAGAATGTGTGTGGTCACTTTAGCACACTGAGCCACAGTCAGGAGGGATTCATGAAGCTGTGATAGAAATCAGCCCTTCACTGTGCCTTGAGTCTTCACAACCATCATATCCCACCCCAGAGGGTGAAGGAGGATGTTTTTCTGTGGCAACATTGAATGCCTTATTAATATTTCTCTAACTGTCTGAAACATGCAGTCCACCCTTCAATTTCATGTTCTGCTTTTGCGATGCTCCTCCAGATGTAGTTTGACTCTACCTTTGGCTGTGGCCATTGGTGTATTGTTTTTCACTCAGGAAAACAAAAAAAAACAAAAACAAAACAAAAACCCGTAGGAGTCTTGGTGTTAGTTTTAGAATACTATTGACTTAGGGAGAAAATGGTGTTTTTAACAAATGTAGCAATACAGAAAATCCAAAGCTGCATGCCTTTCTGATTTCAACATCCTCTCAAAATTCAATCCCAATTCTGTCCAGGATGCTAGATAGTAACTGGGGTAAGTGGGACATGGAAATGAAGTACTAGCATCCCCCAAGTGTTTTTAAAATGTTTTGTGTTTGGCTTTAATTCCTAATATATTTTGGACTTTTCTAAGAGAATGAGAGCTAGCTACATTCTTCTGAGATAGAATATTTTCAGGGTGATACTCATGTGCAAAAACTATGCTAACATCTTGATCCAGATACCGTTTGGCCCCAGACTCTGTCTTCTGAGGATAAACAAGGCCCCAGGGGGTTCTAACAGGTATCCCTTCTAACAACCATAATCGTTTCTACTGGGAAAAAGAAAATTCACCAAACAAGCCACTTTTCTCAGGTCCCCTCACGTAGTATTGTAATAACTCCATAGAGTTGTTGTTATTACCCCCATGCTGTAGAGGATGCTACTGAAGCTTTTCCAGGTTAAAAATTGTGCCAAAGGCCACCTATTAGTAAGTGGCAGAACTGAAATTTGAATCTGTGAATTTGAGTTTGATCCACTTGCCCCCAAAGTTCTCATTCTTTTTCCTTTGTCATATTGCCACACTATGGTATGCAAAAGGAAGAAGTTGATAGAAATACTTAACAGATAGGAGAAAAAGAAAATCAAAATACATATTCTACAGTATTACAGAGCTTCCACAGTGAATATTAATGAAAAAAAAGTAATGGTAGAAATGGTAGTTGACATTTATCTAATGCTGTACACCATGCATTAGTGAAATACTTATCTCATGTTATCTCATGTTCTCTACCACTAACAGCAGTCTTGGAAATTAGGGGGCATTATCCACGAGAAAACTGAGCTAAAGAGATGTTAACAACTAGTTCATTGTCCAGCATTTCATAAGTAAGGACATGAAAGCTGAAATCCAGATATCCTGGGTCCAGAGCCTACACGCTTATCTTTCATGATCTGTATCACGGATAAACTGGTGTTTAAGTGGTTGTTAACGGCTTAATGTCAGATTGTGCTGTTTTATGGAGGGAACTCACTCTCTGGCAGAGATTGAACATCACCTCTGGTGCCAGAGAATATTTTGATCAAATTTGCAAGTGGCACTGAAGAGGGAATAAAGTAGCCAGCTGAGTGATAGGGTCAAATGATATGCAGCCCAGGTATTCTGTACTGCCCAATGACAACAGCTTGAATGAGTTAGCTTCTGGGGGGCTCCATCGGTTACACCTCTGCCTTCAGCTCAGGTCCTGGGATAGACCAGTGTTGGGCTTCCTGCTCAGCGGGAACCTGCTCTCCCTCTGCCTCTGCCGGCTGCTCATCCTGCTTGTGCTCTGTCTCTCTCTTGGTCAAATAAATAAATAAAAATCTTTTAAAAGAAAAAAAGGGGGTCCCTGGGTGGCTCAGCGATTTAGCGCCTGCCTTTGGCCCAGGGCGCAATCCTGGAGTCCTGGGATCGAGTCCCGCGTCAGGCTCCCGGCATGGAGCCTGCTTCTCCCTCCTCCTGTGTCTCTGCCTCTCTCTCTCTCTCTCTCTGTCTATCATGAATAAATAAACAAATAAATCATTAAAAGAAAAGAAAAGAAAAAAAGAAAAGAAAAGAAAAGAAAAAAGAAAAAAAGAGTTAGCTTCTGAATATAAAGGGCCATCAGAAATACAGAGCTTCCCACGTGAAAAAAGACCTCAGGAGTTTCCTTAATGGTGAGTTTTATCTGAGCCACCCTTTCAACTCCACAAGGACATGGAACAAAGTTATCTTGTACACTGCTTTATCTCCTAGGCCTCACGGAGTTTTGGACACATGGTAATGGCTCAGTAATGAAAGAAAGAAAGAAAGAAAGAAAGAAAGAAAGAAAGAAAGAAAGAAAGAAAGAAAGAGAAGAAAGAAAGAAAGAAAGAAAGAAAGAAAGAGAAAGAAAGAAAGAAAGAAAGAAAGAAAGAAAGAAAGAAAGAAAGAAAGAAAGAAAAGAAAGAAAAAGAAAGAAAGAAGAAAAGAAAAAATGTTAACATGGATTTTAAAAAGCTCTGGGTTCTTTCAGGCTGCATCAATAGAAGTAGAGAGTTGAGAACAAGGGATGTGTTTCTCCTGGTCATATGCTAGTTTGGTCCATCAGTACTTAGGATATCATTTACACATTTGCACATCTAGTGAGGTCGAGCGCAATTGGAGGGGCATGTGAAATAATACACTAAATGAGAGAGCTGGGTCTGACACTTTGGGTAAGTGACTTCTGTGTGTCAGGCATTACTGAGTGCTTTCTAAATCTCTGGTATTTCTCAGAACAACCAAGATAGCTTAGTGCTATGATCCTGATTTTACAGAAGGGAAGCTACACTCAGGCCAGTGAATATACCTGCCCAGGATCATGCAGTCACCGAACCACAGCCTGTTAAACTAAAACACCCAAACTCCTCTTGCTTAACTATTCTATTCTCTGTATAAAATCCATAGATGTTCAGCCTGGACAGAAAAACTGTTGTAGGGAAGCGCTGACAAACTAAACCACGGCCCCTCTCAGGGCTGAAATTCTGTGATACCACAGCATTTTGAGACTTCTCAAATATTACGAGAGCCATAAAGTAGACCGTGATCAGAGTTACTCTACGTGGTCTGCAGGAGGAAGGGAGAGAGAAGCCCCGGAGCATGGAAATCATGGGCAGGCAGATCAGAGCTCAGCTTGGGGCAGAACTCTCTAACAATCGACAAATTTAACAATGGTGGGCACCAAATTGTAGGGAAATAAGTTGTCAAAGGCATTTAAACAAAGGCTAAGCTGCCGCCAGGATATATAGTAACACCAGGCAGTTCAACACCACATTTAAATTTAAATTAATTAAAATTCAATTAAATAACATTAAAATTAGGTTCCTCGGTGGCACTAGCCACATTTCAAGTACTATTAATCACATGTGACTAGTGGCTGCTGATTGGTACAGAGCAGAATTTCCATCAGGTAAGAAGGTTCTGTTGGGTAGCCCTGCCATAGAGTGGCACATAGGAAGACTGGACTCTAATTCCTTTTTAATTTGGAATTCTGCTTGTGTGAACATTCCCCTCAATCACCGTATTTGACTGAATACCAGCAGTTTTGTAGTATCTATTATACTAGAATGAAAGTTTCATGTCTCTTACTAGATACACCCCAGCATGTGCATCTACTCAAATATTTTGGCATGTTCATTAATCGGCTATGGGTAAAATTTTTGGCTTTTGGAGTCATTGCTATCCCCTATTACAGGAATTCAAGTGCCAAATTGGCCAGTACCTTATGTTCATTCCCAAAGAGGTTTCTTCCAGTTCTATTTTTCTAAGTCTTCATTATCATTTCTTTTCCTTTTTGTAAATTGGTCACTCCCGAAGGAAATGAATTTGATAGCAGATTGTTGGAGATTAATTACCTATGATATGCCAAAGCCACTTCGTAAATGTCAGTGCTGAGGAATCCCCTAGAGAGAGAATTTTTAGATTCAACTATAAATTAATTGTAATTAATAGAATAGGTTAATTCATTGTAATTATTTTTAAGGCTTTCGGCAATGAGTCAATTCCCCAAGATCCACATTGCTCAAAGTGTCATGGAGAATGCTTGATGAGAATGTTCTGGTACTAAAAACCTTAACCCTCTGGAAAAAAAAAAAAAAATCCTACTTGTCTTTCCTTCTGGCTGAGTTTCTTCAGAAACATATTTTGGTGGCATTTGATTTCTGGAGAACAAAGAAATCCCTATAAGGTGGAGCATAAACATTCACAGCCCAGATAGACTCTGCTCATTGGAGAAAGGAAAAACAAAAGGCTTTTTGATTGTGCCTCGTTTTCTTTGGAAGTATGTCTCACTTCAGACTAACAGAATGCCTTTGCTCTTGGAAGAAAATGTAATGGAACTGAAAATTGAAGAATCTGGGCCTTTTTCCCTTCTCTAATTATTTCCACTTGACTCACTTAATCTTGGACGATTATTCAATCATATCTGAAATGAGAAAATGACGGGAGTAGAGTTTCCGTCTCTTGTTTCGAGAGCTTATAAACATTAACAGAATAGTCTTGAACAAAAAAACAAATACAAATCACAATTGACGGTGCCTTGTTTTTATATATTAGGAAAAATCCCTGCATTGTTGGGAAAGCATCTCAAGTTTCCAAATGTAGGAACCTTGTCGAGCCTTGATGGGTGATTTCATTATCAACATTGAAAAAACTATCATTTGGAACAACTATTTTATAATGGGAGATTGTACAGAAGCTAAGGAGCCAATTTGTTTACTTGCACCTGGACAGGCTGAGAAACTAAGCCCTGAAACAGGTCCTTGAAGACCCGGATCATTAACAGTCCCAAGACTCACGTATTGGTGTTGGAGACTCAGAGATGTCTCCTTTCTTCCTGGCATGTCCACAAGCCGTTCAATGTTCATTGACAGAGGGATGCTTGTAGCCCTAAAAATTGCCAAGAGCTAGTTCGGGACTCCATATGTTGTCATACTTCCTGACAATCAGAATCGTCTCAAGTTGAAGTTCACTGCCAAGATGAAGAAGTGAGATCTGGGAGAGGAATGAGGGGAGAGGAAGAAGCTAGATAGGAGGGACCCCGTAGAGGGTTTGGAGCATGATGCACATCTCAGAGCTTGTCCTGCTTAGAGACCAAGGAGCACAAGTTAGTGGTTCATGTGTGTTTGATGTGGGGAGTAGTCTGCCTGCCATTGGCCATCAAGGATCCAGAAGCCAGGGGATGGGCACACCAAGGCTGGGCGAGGGTGTTGGAGCTAACGGAAGGGATCGGAGGGGATCTGGGAAGAACAGCAGCGGCCTTTCAGCTAGTTCCAATCTGTATTTTTTCAAAATCTCCATCAGCAGGGGTAATTAAAACATGGCTACATTGTAGTTTTTCGACACATCCACATACCCTAGAGATTGTAAACTCCATCAGGTAAAGCGTTGTGTCTCATTCTTACTAATCTGGGTGCTGAGTGGTTTACCCCCACGCTGGCCCCACCCTGCCAGAGGCTGCGGAGTTTGGAAAGTTCAGAGAGCATTTGGTCAGCCAGGTCCTCATGGGCTTGATAACAGTTGTGCAGACAAAACTCCAAACAAGGGGATCCCTGGGTGGCGCAGCAGTTTGGCGCCTGCCTTTGGCCCAGGGCGCGATCCTGGAGACCCAGGATCGAATCCCACGTCGGGCTCCCAGTGCATGGAGTCTGCTTCTCCCTCTGCCTGTGCCTCTGCCTCTCTCTCTCTCTCTCTCTCTCTCTCTGTGACTATCATAAATAAATAAATAAATAAATAAATAAATAAATAAATAAATAAATAAACAAACAAACAAAACTCCAAACAAGAAACAAAGCCCCAAACACAGGTCCAATCACAGGATTGCTGAAAGCAGATTCTGCAGCAGTCCCTACACCACAGATTGGGCCAGCCTGGTCAGAAAGGGTTTCACTCAGGAGGCAAGCCAAAAACTGGGTCTTGGAGAAGCAACATTGGCAGAAGAAAGGCCATTCCCGCAGGAGGAGTGAGCAGCCATGATAAATGGAATGTTTGTGGATAGCTAGACAGTGCTCTATGTACTTCCCTCCTTCTAGAACCCTCTTCTCCTTGATATACACTTAGCTAATTCCCCCAACTCCTTCTAATCTTCACTCGAATATATCTTTCCAATAAGGCCACGGTTCTCCCCAGCATTCCTAGTCCAGCTACCCTTTCTCTTTCTCTATTTTCTATAGCAATGACCGCCTTCTGTGAAATTTGCTTATCTGGTTAGATTGTTTGCTGTTCACTGCCCCTAGAATGTGAGCTTCTCAGAGTGAACCTTAATCTGCTCTGATGGCTGATGTATGTCAAGCCACTAGAACAGTGCCTGGCATATGGTTGAGGCTCAAGAAATATTTTTTCAGTGAATGAATGAGGATAAAGAAAGGCAGTGCTACTCTGGAACTAATGGGGTTTGGTTAGGGCAGCAGAATTGAACACTCCAGGGGCACCATTCACCATGCATGTATGTCAGGGTCCCTGGCGTTGTGTGACACAGCAGCCAGCCCTTTAAAATAGATGAATTGATGATTAGTGGGTTCAAATGTCACTTCTTTCTGTAAAGACCAATAATGTTTTCATAAAGGGCAAATTCTTTTCTATCTCCTAAGGGTGAGTGATTAGATGGCATTGAAAAAATTTTCAAACTCTTTTTATTCCCCTGAAAGAAGACAGAAATCCAAATTGTTTTTAAGACACAAATCTCATGTAACCATTTCTTGTTATGAGATCTGAAAGGAGACATAATAAGACCTGGTTACGTGAGGTTCATGTCTTAAAGACAATTTGGTTTTTACAATTTCTTATTTCTACAATTCATTTCCTATTCCCATAACCAGAAAGATCTCAGCCCTCCTCATCAGGATTCGTAGAGACCAGTGGCTCTGAAAGTGTCCCTAGACCAACAGCGTCATCATCACCTGGAACTTGTTAAAAATACACCCCAGACCTAGTGAGTTAGCAGCTCTGCAGCAGTGCCCACAGGTGATTCTGATGCATGCCCAGATTGGAGAACCATAGTTAGAGATCATCCCCCATTGGAAAATTTCTTTCCATCTTCTTTACATTCCTAGCAGCTAAGAGGATGTTGAAACATACATTATGTAATTTGTTTTATATAAATAGTTGGGTTTCTTACTCCCAGTATGAAACTATTATATGGAAGGACATCTCTCTCAGGAGATCCTGCTATATCCTTCTGCCTCACCCTTTTAGATAATTCCTGGACAGGAGAATGTTTAAGAGCCTTAAATGATCTGGAAGGCCCTTTCTTGGTCTAATAATCTGGGAGGGAGAGGATAATACTAAACTTACACATTATTACGCATTTCTCTGCATATGGCCTGCCTTTGGAAGTTATGCATAAGTTCCTCAAGGCTTGTTTGATTTAAGAAGCGCTTTCTAGAACCATGCCTAATCCCAGAGAAAACCAAATTAACACTCCCCACAAAGTTGTTTGGAATCACACTCTTAGGAACCATGAATATTTGTTGAAGCTAAGAAGAGTTTGCCTGTCTTTGACTCTGGGAGTGTCCGTGGCCATAAAATTCCTTGGAAAGACCACATCGGTACTGATAACTGTAAAACCCTAGAGTAATAGAAAGCAGAGAGACATTCATGTCTAAGCTTGGTAGAACATATGGGCCCCAGATCACATTGTAACGATGAAAATAAATTAAAAGTGATCACCAGAACTCATTCTAAGCCTTGATTTTTTTCCAGTTTTTCTTACGCGGCATGTGTTAGGTTAGTACCAAAATAACAAACATACCTTCCAAAAGCCCTGAGAGGGTCCATTAATTCAGACAGTCTTGGTCAGAGATTGCAATGTCGCAAAGCTGAGGAGATTATAATATAATTATGTCTGGTTCACTATATGTGTTAAATGCCTTTTCTCTATACTTAGGGTCACTATGCCATTTTCATATTCTTGGACTAAGATCTGGATATATATTCGCTGCTTTACGAAGCTTGTTGAGGTCCAAGAAATGCTAAAGTTACAGAGTAGTAACTTAACGATGTTTTGTAGGTGTTTCTTATTTTCTTTCTGATGAAGGTATGGGTCACAGTTAAAGTCACACAGTTCATAGTGTGCTACTAGCAGTTAACTTCTGGCTCTCCACAGAAAAAGGCCCAGTTTGTAGCATTTGCCAATTTCCATGATGTAAATATTCTCATCATGACCAATTTCAAGCTTTCATTTAGACATTCATTGCATGGAAAATTTGGGAATGATACACACGAACTGCACTCTGAGATTGGTGTAAGCCAGCTCCAATGCATCATTGAGATGTAGAAGATTTGGAAGGCAGAGGAACGGATTTAAAAAAAACAAACCCAGAGAAAATGAATTAATAATATTGCAGCTGAGGGAAAAATCAGTTTTAATATTGGATTTTATAATACATTCTTACAGTATTTTGTCTGTTTTACATAATAATCATTTTGTGTTCTGCTTTTATCTTCATGGACTTCAGTTTAACGGTTGCATAATATTCCATCAAATTGATTTAAGATCATTTATTAGCCCTAGTTGGGGACATTTAACATTCCCTAATTATGGATCTGTATTATTAGAACATCAGGTACAAATCTTCCTTCACCTCTCTGGCCATTTCCTTAAGACAGATTCTCAGATCAGGTGACTTCAGTTATTGATCTTGAGAAAGTATTCCAGATACATTCTAGAAAGTTTGTGGCCGCGTATATTCCCACCAGAAACTTGTATGAATGCCTCTCTCACTGCACCTTGACTACCACCATTTTTTTTTCCTTAAAGGTTTTGTTAGTTTGATAAGTTTTAAAAAAAGTTTTGATATTACATTTCCTCACAAGTGTGCTGAACATCGTTTATTCTCATTTTTCCATTTCTCCTTTTTAAAATGTTATTCTTCACATTGAGGGTGGTACAGTGAGGCAGTCCCACCTCTGTCAGTAGGTAATTTCTGGACTAGAGAATGTATAAGAGCCTCAGTGATCTGGCAGGCCGTTTCCTGGTTCTAATGAACAGAACAGCCATTTCCAGGCTCTTTTCAGAGCCCACTCCAAGAGGCTTCCCCAGGCCCTCTGTCTGAGGTCACTTTCTGTCCTGTTCGCACCATCTCTCTTCTCTGCATCCCTCTTCCCCACAGTATTAGCCATCGCTGACACCGAGTGTTGGAGGTATTCCCTGTCTGCTTCCCCTCTAGGCTAGAAGTTCTGTACAACCGCGTATTCCTAGAGCCCAGAGGAGCATCTGACGCTCCATAAATACTTGTCAGGTGAGTCAGTATACTGCAGCCCTGTATAAAGGCTTAGTTTTGTCTTGAGAAAAGCAAAATCAATTCATATGTTCTCTGTAAACACTGAAGATGCTAACTATTTGCTGTATCTGCCACAAATAATGTTCTGTATTTTTAAGATATTGTGTAAGAAGCAGAAGCTTTATGTACTTTTCTGTAAACCTCCCATTGTGATCTTTCCCCATTCAAATTCCACTCAGAATTCTTTTTCATAAGGAGATCAGATAACTTTTTGTGTATTCTTTATTCTTACATTTTTGGAGCTTGATTTTTTTTATATGTAGCTAACATAAAGAATTATTTTCTTATTGTGATAAGATGAAGATCTAAATTAAGTTGGGTTGTTTTTTTTTCAAGAAACTTACTGTTGGGTTTTTTTTTGACTGCTAATGACACATTTTGCTTTTAATCATGCTCCATAATATTTAAAAGTTTAACCTATGTATTATTTTCCCCTCATGTACAATCTATAGGCACCAGATCACAATGGATATTTCTGTTATCTCCAAGATACTTTCCTGATCGTATCTCTGTATTTTAAAAGCACCTTCCAATCTGGACCAAATGTACTTGAGTTTGTTTTTGTTATCACTACAAGTTCTGATAAGATATAGAGCAAATAAAAGGAAGTATAATAGGAAGCTGGGTTCCCAGAAGTAGAAACATCAAAGCCCAAAGTCAAATCTGCCTTGAGCTCCTTTTTCTGGAATCACCTGCCAGGTGTTACCAGGATTGGAGAAATCACCATCTTATTGACTCTCTGTTAAGCCCAATGCCTGACCCACCAGTTGTTGCTTAGTAAATACTTGTGAATTGAATTGCATGGAACCTTAGGGCATGATGTCTTTCCCCAGGGAAGTACTCCAAGGGACAGCTTTCCTTTCTCATGTATCGTCTGTTTTCTCCTTTTCTTAGTTGCGGTCCAGTGCAGAGCTCCATCCTGACCTGCTCACAGACTGCCTCAGCGTGCAGCCCCTGCAGTCGGCCACCTCCCCACGCGATGCTGCTGCTGATGGGGCGGTGGGGCGCTCCCCCGGGCCGGGGCCTGACCTCTACCCAGGTAACAACAGCAGAGGCCACGTCCACTGTCCTCCTCTAGGCCCCTTGCTCTGGTTGAAGGGAACTCACATGAGCAGACTTCTCCTAAGATCATGTTTACTTTCTCGATGAGCTATAACTTGCTCCCTCCACACTTCCCATCTGACTCCTGAGCTGAGTTGGCAGCGAACTGTTTTTTCTCATAAAGAAACACAGTAAAATAATGGATTAACTATCTTAGTTCTGGACTTCTGCCAAAAGTCCAGTGCACCCGCTCTCTCAGATATCTTAAATTTATTAACTTGATTTAGACCCAAAGGAAATGTTTCCCCCTTACGCAAGTAACAGGCTGCGTGTGGATTTCTTAATGGAACAGTCATTGTCATGTTTGCATTTCAAAAGGAAACCCCAGGTCTCTAAGAAAAATCTCAAATCAGTAAGCCACCTTTTCAGAATGGTTTGTCAGCCACTGGGGTGGGGGGGATGGAAGGGCAATCTAAGACCAGCGTCCTTCTGCCTGGGTTTTAAGAATAGGTGACTCTCCAGTTGGGAACTTTCATATATGTAATGAAGAATAGGAAAGGATTAATATGCAATAAGGAAGTTTTTTTTTTTCATTTACTTTGTTAGCCTGGATTTTTGTGCATTTTCCCTTCTCTGTAATGATTATGTACTTGTGCAAACATAATTGGTTGTCATCCTCACATATGGAAAGCTCTTATTGTCATGCTATGAATATGAAAGCAAAAGTCCCACCAGCTCTACACACCAGACAATGGAGATTTTCTATTATCTGGTGATTGCAAGTCCCACTGCCACCCCTATCTGATTCCAGAGCCAGGTTTTGGCAGCAAACTGGTTTTTTTTTTTTCTTTTTAAAAGTACTAATAAGCCATAAAGAATTAAGAACTCACTGGTGCATAACACTAGAATAGGAAAAGCCGTGCTTGTATAACTTCTTTAACTCGACAGTTCTCAGCTGATCCAAATGCAGGGGAAAGAGCATTAAGCAAATATTTTGAGGGGGTCTGTTCTCAAGACACCCTTAATGTTGTCCCATCAGTGGGGGCCCTTTATCAGTTGCTTTGGGTACTTTCTCTTAGAGACAACAAAGCCTCTGCCTTTTGAGACCCCAGGAGATCTGCAAGGCAGACCAAATCTTTCAGATGCTTCAGGTACAGGTACATATTCACACATGAAACATACCAAAGCACAATGTTATCAACTCACATAAATATTGTGTATTAGATATATACATGAAAAAGCGTGACTCGCTTTTGTTTGCACATATGTCTGCTTGATTTGCCAAATATTTGATATATGAACATTTATTCTAGCACATTAACAATCAGCTTACAACAGCCTATACAGCATTTCCCTGGTTCTTCTGTCCAGAAATCCATGATCTTACTGAAGACCTGGTACCCGAAAGTTAAGAGTCAAAACTAACCAGAATCTATTGAAAAGCGGCCCAACGTCTAATATAAGTGGTTTTGGGTAATGGGCTAGACTTACTACATCTACACTTGGAAATGGGTTTGGGAGGCCATGATATCTCTATCTGTGGAAAACATTAGTACCTTAGCTGTGTGCCGCATATAGTGTATGGCTCACTCTCAAAACCTAGGAGTCACATTTGTCTTGGTGTGTGTTTCGTATGTCTGGTAGTGTTGTTAAGGCTATTTAAGAGGTTTATGTTGAACCAGCTCTGTCACTCCAGACAGATCCCCTTTTTTTGTTTATGACACTTTTCTGTATTTGGTCTTCCAAACAATTATGGGCTCTTACTCTGAACCTCCAGCTGTGGCAGGCGAGCTGCCATGGGGCAAGGATCCTAAGTTGTCACAGTGTCAACAGAACATCTTCACATTGACTTGAATTTTCTGTGACTTTGAAAACATTTGAAACAGGCAGGTGGTCACGCTGTTGAATTGTATTCTTCGAATTTTATTTCTTGAGTCAGAGCATAAGTGTGAAAGTTTATACTCCTTAACTTCTTTCTTCATTCTCATCTCCCTCGGGTCCTATTTTACCTTCTTTGTTCTTGCCTTTTTGAAAAATTGATTAGGTCTTCTGTTTTGCTGAATACACCACAAAACCCAGGACAGAACAAAATAGAAGGAAAAACTATAAAACAAATTTCAAACCTTCCTGCTAAAGTTCTAGAAATGCATAGGCCAGGAGTGCATGTTTATACCAGTTTCAAACCTGTACTAAATATCTATGGAAAGAAGCCAAACAGTGAAAAATGCCAAAGGAAAATGAAGCTGTTCATCAATTAGTTAAATGTAAACTCTGAAGTGTTCAGGCAATTTGACAAAGATTAAGACTTGGCTAAATGGTAAAAGTACTTGGAACCATTCCTTTTACGTTCTGCCACACAAAGTTGAGAAAATATTTGTTTAATGATTGTCAAGCACTTACACTTCGAAGTGTTAGCCAGTGGATTCATCATAAAAATATTTTGATGGAAACCTGGTGAGTACATATGGATGTAGGACCAGAAGCAGGTTAGAAACGGGCACCAGGATTCTTTAGAAGCCCACGATTGAGAAGGAGGAGGAGTTTGAAGAAGTCACGGTTTTGAAATGGAAATTTTTTAGCAGATTAATAAACAACAATTTGTGAGATTCCAAGAGAGGCATAGTTTGAGAACATTAGGAAGAACAGGCAAGGTGGCGGTTCTGACACATCCAAATCTTACAGGTCTCTGAATATGCTGGCTTCCCTTCTTGAGATAGTTTTCAGCTGATGAGACAGAATTTGATTGGAAAGAGTTGCCAGAAAAGACTTTTATTTCTGTGGAAGGAAATAGTGCTTCAGGTTCAAGCAGCTAAAACATCACTCGAGGCCACGCTGAGGACTACTTTAAATTGAGGTATTTACTTGCCTACTATTCTGAAAATCCCAGGGCTCCCCAGACCCAATCCTGAGCTATTTTGAGAACAATTTTGTGACCTAATGGAAAAGCCAGGACAATGATGAGCAGTTCTCAAGGACGGCTCACTTGCATTTTCTGCCCTTTTGTTCAGGAGTTCTGGACCTTAGATATCTGGATAATGCTCCAGATTAGCCTATAAATTTAGGTGGTTTATCTCATAATCTGAGGGAGAAGTATTTCATGACCAGTAGATCAAGGTGTGAATGCCACCTTGGAGGCTTCATGCCCGTGAAGGTCTTGTCAGCTTCCTCGATGAACACATGAAGCGGATGGGCATACAATTAGTGAGTGTGCAATACTGTGAGAATCTATTCACTAACAAAGAATGCTGATGGAAGACCATCTGTCCCACAGGTGGTCAGAAAACTTAAGGCTCCCTTCAAACCAAACCACACCACAGACTCAGTAAACCATGATCTTTGCAAATGGCCTCAGCCATGAATGTATCACAGAGGCCAGTGTAGTTGAGATGTCCGAGGCCCCAGAAACCACCCATTGAGTGAGAAGCTGATGCACTTAGAACAAGGAAATAATGCAAGAATGGGGGAATTTTATTGGTACCACTTCTTTTGAGTTATAAAATAATGTCATGTTTTAGAAACTTGCAAGTTCTATTCGATTGTTTTAATTTAGAATGTTATGTCAGATTTTCCAGGAGGAAATAGAAGTGCGATGCTCAGAGATTATAGGGAATTGTAGAAAGACAACGAAGACTTCTTTTAGGGTAGGAATTTTTGAAGTCATATATTGTCATTCTCTTGCTTCACCCTCATTACTGGGAAATGAAGCATTCTCTCTCACAATAGCATCATATTTTGTAATAAATAGCACCATATTAAATCCATGCAAGATTTAACATCATGAAATAGTTAATGTTGCATTTTAAAGTCATTTATGGTATATGTTTTAATACATTTTCTATATTCATAAGTTGAATATATTGCTATCTTGGGGCAGCTTGCAGAGTTGTAGGGGTTAGAATTAATTTTACATAAAAGTGCCTCATGCACACTGGGTGTTATACTATATGTTAGCAAATTGAAATTAAATTTTTTTAAAAGTGCCTCATACAGTCAACTCTCAAACAGTGGTTAACTTGGGGACTTTATCAGAAGGTTCTAAATTGACATACAAATTTCCCAGTAAATTAAACTTTGTAGAATTATGAAGATCAAACAGCATGATCTATATAATAGCAGGCATAGAGCATTATAAAAAATGCATTAGATTATACATGATCTTCAAAAGCAGTGGTTTGCTTAGAATTCACCAGAGGTGAAAAAGGGCCAGAAATTCCAAGGGACTTGGAACTGATGGTAGCCAGAAGGAGGTAGACGCTGGGCTTACAGAATTGATTTACAGGGAAGCATTGGCAGCGTCTTTCCCATGTCTCTTCTGACATTGCCCCGAACTGCTTGTCAGAATCTTGCATTGTTCTTTACATCCCTTACATCTGTGGTTCATCCACCAAGTTGGATTAGAAAATTGGCAGTGGGGGATGCTGGGGTGGCTCAGTTAGTTAAGTGTCTGACTATTGGTTTCAGCTCAGATCATGATCTCAGGGTCCTAGGATGGAGCCCTGAGTCACGCTTCCTGCATAGAGTGGAGTCTGCTTGTCCCTCTCTCTCTCTGTTCTTCCCCCTGTTATTGCACTGTCTCTCTCTCTCTCTCTCTCTCTCAAAAATAAATAGAATCTTTAAAAAAGAAAGAAAGAAAGAAAGAAAAAGAAAGAAAGAAAGAGAGAGAGAGAGAAAGAAAGAAAGAAAGAAAGAAAGAAAGAAAGAAAGAAAGAAAGAAAGAAAGAAAAAGAAAGAAAGAAAGAATCAATAAGGGCAGGAGCAAGCTCCACTCTTCTCCATTGCAGGTATTGATAGCTTTAGCCTACAGAATTTGCCTTCCCTGGCCCTGAGCCAATCCATTCGTGTGCATCAGATCACCTGGAAAAACTGTGATAATACAGATTGCTGAGCCCCACTCCCAGAATTTCTGATTCAGTACATCTGAGTTAGTCCCAAGAATTTGAATTTCTGCCAGGGATTTTTAACAAATTCTCAAGCGACACTGGGTGCTGCTGGTCTAGGAAATACACTTTGAAAACTACTGCTCTGGATCAAAAAATGTGGGAATGTTCTAGCAAAACATGATCTCAGTTTTGACAGGTGGGAGTTACAATGAGAACTGCCTGTATTTAGTTAAATGGGGCAAGGTGGAGAGAACCTTTCTCAATGTGTAGACAGTATATCAAATCACCACGATGTACACTTGGAAATATCTTACTATCTTATATGTCAGTTATACCTCAATTAAGGTGACATTTAAAAAAATTGTAATTGGAAAATTGAAGCAAAATTTACACATGAAAACCATGTGATGGAAATCTGTCCACAAAAGACAATTTAATGTTATAGCCGCTATGCCATATATTTACGATGATAAATAGAATCATGTTGCTCTGGTACTTATAATTAAATACTTACAAAGATAATAAAACAGAATCAAATAGTGGGGGAAAAATTACCCTGTAGTATATATTTCTGTTTCTCATTACAGAAAACCTATCAATGGATATTAAGCTCATCATCCCCTACCACTGTTATAATGGCATTACTCATATTTTGATTAAGAGTGAGATCTTGTAACTATCCAACTGAAGAAAATTAAAATTCTGATTCCCAGCCAGCCAGGGCACATTTGTATGTATGCAGCTAATGTTAATGACTTTATATGTTTGCAAGCTGCTTAATTTGGTGCTTCAATTTCCCATATCCACTTACTCTCTTGTATTCGTGTTAGTTTTTCATGCAAGATTAAGCTGAATTATTCAGTTTTATAATATGTACAGGTTTTTGCTGTAAAAATATTTTTTGTGGTTGAGCAAAAATAGTTCCACACCTCGTAGAGGAGAGGAAAGTAGTGAAGCCGAGTTAGTTGTAGCTTTATTCCCATGGAGCTAAGTCTTGGTTGTCTTTATACTGTTATTTCTGCTGTTCTCATTTTATGTTATTCTGCTGTCATTCAAACGGGTGTGAGAAAGAAAGGTTGAATTTACTTCAATGTGTACCCACAAGCCGGTCTTGGGAAACAGATGGCAAGCCAGGGAATCCAGGATAGGATTTCTGGAATGAGGAGCTAATAGTTTTGCAATTAGGAAGTTATGGGGCAAACTTCTGAGTTCAAGGTCCTGACCTTCTGCCTCAATTGAATTTCTCTTCCACGGAGAGGGTGAAGTAGGTAGGTGTGTCTCTTTCATGTGAAAAATAAAGGGAAAAGGAAATTGGGCATTTTCAGGGTGCTTGTGGCGCACACAGTGAAAGTTCTTTTTTTTTTGACACTTGTCTTAGCACTGAAGATAGAGGTGAATAGTGTAGAACCTGCCTGAAAGTGAAGGACATTACTGAATTAGCTGGACTATTACCTGTCGTGTTTTACTGCTAAAAATAAGAAGAAAGCATCTTGCAGGCACTGAATAAAGAGGATGTTGTGGAGATGACTTGGTCCATGTGATCGAAGACTGGCTTTTATTATATCTTCCTTGGTACCACCAGAGAGCGGTCTGCCCCGTCAGGTGCCCTGGCCATGGCTCACAGCATCAAGGCCACCCTAACAGCTGGTACTGGCTCTACACAAGTTCAGCTTTCTCCTCAGCATCTTTTTTCTTTTTAAGATTTTTATTTATTTGAGAGAGAGCAAGCGAGCGAGAGCACAGGCAGGGGGAGCAGTAGAGGGAGAGGGAGAAGCAGACTCTGCACTGAGCAGGAATCCTGATGTGGGGCTCCATCCCAGGACCCTGAGATCATAAGCTGAGCCAAAGACAGATGCTTCACCGACTGAGCCACCCAGATGCCCCCCTCCTTAGCATCTTAACTTGGTTTTCCTAGTAAGTGTCGAGGCTCTGCTATTTCTTTTTTTTTTTTTTTAATTTTTATTTATTTATGATAGTCACAGAGAGAGAGAGAGGCAGAGACACAGGCAGAGGGAGAAGCAGGCTTCATGCACCGGGAGCCTGATGTGGGATTCGATCCTGGGTCTCCAGGATCACGCCCTGGGCCAAAGGCAGGCGCCAAACCGCTGCACCACCCAGGGATCCCGGCTCTGCTATTTCTAATTGCTTCCTTGGCTTACTCTTCATCTCCAGCCCTGGTCTCTCTCAGTGAGGCTAGCTGCTCATGTCTGGCTTCTGCTCTGTGCAGC
This sequence comes from Canis lupus familiaris, assembly GCF_011100685.1. Taxonomy (NCBI): domain Eukaryota; kingdom Metazoa; phylum Chordata; class Mammalia; order Carnivora; family Canidae; genus Canis; species Canis lupus. The sequence continues at coordinate 93,010,055 of NC_049222.1, read as the reverse complement.
AGCTCTGTTAACACCTACTCACACTCCAAGGGATTGTGGATTTATAATCTTCACTGCAGCCATCCCCTGGGGATTCTATGAAAGCCCTATTTCTACCTTCTGGATGGGGAGGGGGGCTGCAGAAAGTGAACTGTCTGTTCACTATGCAGAGAAAAGGAAAACTCTGATCAGCGCGCATAGGAACTTGCTCCTCAGACTGACCCACGGGGATGTTTGTCTCCTTTTCTGAAAAACTGTAATGTGTCAGCTGCCCTTGAAGATGTGGTATGGTTCGTAAAGTAATGATCTAAGGTCCATAGTTGTGAATTACTGAAGCAGTTTGGGGTCATACCTGTACAAACATAAGGATGGGCAATATTTAGTATTCTCTTTCCTAAGTTTATATTATTGGCTGTGGTTTGTTTTTTTGTTTTTGTTTTTTTTTTTGGGGGGGGTGGCTGTGTTTTATACAATACCTCTGACCATCAGTGTAGCCAGTCTGTGCCCAAGTGGAACATTAATAAGTGGGATTGTTGCTGCTTCTCCAACTCAATTTCATTTCTCTCTCACTGAGGCCAGTTGCTGGATTAAATGACATAGAGCGCTTGCGATAGTCCTTAGCACTTAGCAAGTGTTCATCATCTATTGGTTATAGTTGTTGCTTTTATCCAAATACTAGGAAAATGTATGGAACAGTTTTGTGAAGCAGAGAGGGAACAGGTGCCTAAAATTATCCATCATGCTCATTTAAGAAATAGGGAAATTATGGAAGCCTGAACGAATGGGGTATTTGGTCAGCATATTAGTAGTTCATCTAGCATTTTTAAGTCAAGGGAATGTCCTGTAGGTCTCTAAAGAAAAACAAATTGGAATCAGAAGCCCATCACCTTTAGGGGGTGGTAGTGCCCCTAAAATCACAATGTCAAACTGTGTCTTATAAGGAGTGGTTTTTTAAATTCAAAACTAGCATGTTTTCTGTTTGTTTTTGCTTTTTAGAGATAGTGTGCAATGACAGGAAGGACGTGGAGCTAGATCTGAGCTCCAGTCCTGGCTCTCCACTCTGGGGAGGTTATTTGTCTTCCTTTATAAATCGGTGGGGAGAATAGCGGCACTTGAAGACTGATAGGGGAATTAAGGGAGGTCACACAAAAGAGTTTGCAACTGGCAGATGCTCAGTCAGTGCTCCTTTCTCTGTTCTTTACTCTTTGCTTAAATGTTTAGAGAATTACCCCAATTACCAAGTCCATGTTTGTGATGGATCCTGGAACCCCTTCTTGCCATTCATTTTAGTGCTGGGTGCTGACCCTTCGAGGTCAAAAATCACTATCCTGAAATGAACTGTTCCTTCTGAGAAACATTCAAGTCAAAGATGCAAACTCAGAACTCCCCTATTCTAAGACCCATTTTCAGATCTGTAACTTAGATTTACAGTTTGTTATTGTTGCCATGAAGAGGAGGAGTACACACATGCTGGTCATACAGAGTGCCAAGGTGTTTGGGTGAAAAAAGAGTTTAGTCAGCAGAGAATTGATAAGGATGAGGTAGGGAGAGGAAGGGAGAAAAGTAGGATTCATGGCCTCAGCCAACACAGTTTACACCCTCACCGTGTTGGCCCTGTTGGGGCATAGCCTTTCCCTCCTGACATCATCTCATAGGTAGGCTCTCCAGGTCATAAGATTTATCTCAAAATATACTCTAAGGTGTCTAGAAAACTATTCGTGACTCTTTGCTTACCTCAAATGTAGTTTCTACAACTCAGAAATATTTCCATAGTCCATAGATGGCTCCGTATTTCCATAGATGGTTCTTAGTAGTTCACTTGTAACAGATAACTTATTAAACCATGGGCTGCATGTGGCCTGCCTGCCTCTTGTTTTTGCATGGCCTGAGAACAAAGGATGTTCTTAAGATTTTTACATGTAAAATGTAAAAAAGACTGTTAGCTTTTAGGTGAGAACAGTGGCTCAAAGAATTGAGGACATTGCCTCTTGCTAGCAATGCCTAAAATATTTAGTTTCTTGCCCTTTACAGAACAGGTTTGCCAACTGCTGCTTTTTACCTATATCTGGGACATTGATTAACGATAAGGTGAAACCAAGGAAGCTTGTAGCTTCCATGTGTTTGATAACATTTTGTTTTAACAGTCTGGCAATACAGGGATGCCTGGGCGGCTCAGTCAGTTGAGCATCCAATTCTTGATTTCGGCTCGGGTCATGATCTTGGGGTTTGGGATTGAGCCCTGTGTCGGGCTCCGTGCTAGGCAGGGATTCTGCTTGAGATTCTGCCTCTCCTCTCCTTTTGCCCCTAATCCAAAAAAAAAAAAAAAAAAAATCTTAAAAAAAATACAAGTCTGCCAATACATATAGGTTCTTTGGTCACTATGGGTTTTTAGATTTAGCAAATACCTCAGTAGTCTTCTAGCCCATGGGTTCACAAAGATTTTTATGAGGCCTAGTATTTGAGACAGGCCACAGCAGAGCTATTTCAGTTGAAGGGATCCAGACCACTTACACTGCCTGTGGCCCACCACTCTTGTCCTCTCTCACGTAATTGATGGAAGTCCAAATGTAGTGACTCTCAACTGGAATTACCACTGTTGAAGTCTTCACATTGTAAGCAGGTGTCCCCAGAGGCAGCGTTGTGCCATGGTGGGAGATAAGCCCTCATTGATATGGTTGCCCCTTAGGAAGAAGCTGCCAGAAAACTGGCAGGACTTAGTTCTGGTTATGATGAGCCCAGGACTGACAGGGATAGCACAGAGAGCAGTCACAGTTTAATTCTACTAAGGTCTATATTTTCCTAAAAAGAGAAGAGGCTTAAATCCTTGTATATCAAAGATTATGTTTTCTAAGATTTGGGCTTCTTGCAGACAAACACATTAATGCCCAGAAGGAAAGGAAAATTTTAAAAGATTGAGCTTAGGAAGGAAATGCTAAAATATACTTTCTACCCAACAATAAGGATGCTTGAAATTCATATAACAGAAGGACGAACCTTCAATCTCACAGGTAGAGAAAATCTTTCGAACTCCTTAAGAAAGGTTATAAATAGGCATGATTTGTGATAACATGTGAATGACTTATCAGAGTCTGTCTTCCTGAGAGGAAAGTAGGAAGTAACACTGAGCACCTGAAGGCAGAGTAGAAAAAGCATCCACTTTGTGAGGAAAATATAGAAAGAGGGGAAGGGGATTCTCTGGAGTCACAAGACCGCCTTCACCATCTGTGCAGCTTTGCTCAGAGTTAGAGGTCACTGCAGACTTTGGTTTCCCGCTATAGCACAATTCCCCAAAAGGGCTATTTTGACTCCATTTTACTCAGCAAGGGAAAAGGGAGAGGTCTCTTGAGAGAGCTCAGAGTTGGTAAGTCAGCTGTTGAGTTGGCTAGAAGAATATTGCATTAAATTTGGATTGGCTCTATGGGTTCCAAATCTGTTGCCAAGAAGGCTTCTCTGTGAAATGATTTCAGAAATCGCATGGCAGGGTCACCTGGTTGGCTCAGTGGGTAGAGCATGAAGCTCTCCATCCCTCAGTCATGAGTTCAAGCCCCATGTTGGGCGAGGAGCCTACTTAAAAGAAAAAAAAAAGAAGAAGAAGAAATCACATGGAAGTAGAGCAGGTGGGGTTGTCTTGGTAGCATCTGAAAGGGAGGAAACGTCTTTTGTAATCACCAATCACCGGTATACAGGTAGGAAGTAGCTAACGGATGAATATGGTGATCCAGAGAACCCAGTATTTTTACTAAAACTGGTTTTTGTGGCCAAATCAGACTTTATTCCAAAAATGGGGATGAGGTACATTTCTATAAGAACTTCCAGGAATGGTTGTCCATCCCTGCACCATCATTCATCTTTCTGCTCTCCTACCCTGTTCAGAATGGGGGATAATGCAACACACAGTGGTAGTACTCGGTTTCCGACAAGGGACACTTTGTTCGTATTATTTTACTGACTTGCTTTGGAACCAACTGTGAGTGAATAAGTGGGTTAGGAGGTGAAGGGAAGAAAAAATAAGGTATGAGATTTGAGGTGAGATAAGTCATGCATTGTCTGGAAAGACCGGAGAGGGGCTGCCTGAATTCTTGGCCCCAGAGAAGTTGAGAGAGCTTCCAGATGATGCCATTCTACTTGTAACAAAATATCTTTATTCTGAAATGCAAATGTTTCAGGGGCTTTTTCCTACAGGCAGTTAATTACACCTGGTATTTCAGAATGTTTGATGCTAACCTTTGGCATCTACGTGGATGACATCAGCCATTATCTGCTAGTTGTATCATAGTGTATTCCAGAAAAGCATGCAAGCATGTGGCCTCTTCCAAATACTAATAACTTCTTCCCTGGCTGTAAATCCAGCTGCATGATGTGGAAATGTAATTGGGCAGCCTACATGGAAGTTTGGAGCTCATGTGGGAATATCTATTTGTAAGAGAACCTGAATATTCATGTAACTGTCCAGACATCAATAAATTCTCATTTTACCTTATTTATTTCTGTTCCCCAGTGAACAGCAGTGCTCTTAAGCTCAAAGTTAATAGGCATGTTCTTCAGAGATGTACCCTCTCTTACCTTAATAGAACGTCTTTCTAACACATTTGTTCATCGGTTGCCAGGTAGCTCTCCCATCAGGTGACACGAGTATGTTTGCTTTGTCTTAGGGCACAGGTGACAGTTACCATTGTTTGCCATCAATTAGCTTGGGGTAGCATGTCAAGGATGTACGGATGGTGTCATTTTATTCTGACAGCCACCCGAGCCGGTTGAGAAGGGATTGTTTCATTATCCTCTTATCAGTACTTCTGGATAATCCACACTGCAAAGAGGGAGAGGAAAAAAAGGCAGGAAGAATAGAATTTTAGGGATTGGCAATATTAAAATTATTCATGCCTCCAGGAGGAGAGAAAGATTAGAAGGATGACTCTGGGAACCCTTCAGAAGCCCCTCCCTTTCCTAATGCTAGCTAGAATGTGGAATGCTGCCCCTGATGGGAGGGAGGCCTGGGGGGCAGGGAAGAGGGAGATGCAGGGAGGGGGGGTGCAGGGACAGAGAAGGGGGTATGCAGGGAGGGGGCAGGGGGTGCAGGAACAGGGGTGAGGGGGGATGCAGGGAGGGGTGCGGGTAAGGGGGGATGCCCACAGGATCCTGGAAAGGTAGAGAAAGGGAATAGAGCCCTTGTACCCAGGGGCGACCAGGCCAGGAGTAATTGCAGCATCTCTATGCTTCCAGGGGATGGGGCTTTCTCCCCACTGGACACTTCTGCCTGGTTCCTGAATTTGGGTCCTGAAAGCATATTCCACTGAGCTAGGGTGCAATTAAATTGTTCCATGGTGAAACACAAAGAACCACAGAAAGTGTTGGGGCCCAGATTTTCACTTTTGGGGAGCAAATCTCCCGTCACCCCCCAGTGTTGGCCACATCCTTCAGGGAAGTGTTTTTTGAATTCTGAAAATTAACCACGGCTGCATCTTTATGCTCTTGGAGAAACAAATAAAGCGAAGTGCTGAAAATGTAAAAATACTTCAAGATAAACTGAGCTTCAAGAGGGACAATTGTGTTGACATTCTAGTAACAGCCCGTTTTCACTCCTTAACGAAGCGTAGTCGTGCATGAAAATGACTTTGTTGTTTTTTAAACTGAAACGCTGTATGGGTTGTAACTCAGAGGTGTGTATCCCCCCCCTTCCCTGCCATGTAAAATAAAGGACAACATTTTAACTCTGCGAGGATTCTATCACAGACCCTCAACACTTCATAGCAACCTGCATTAGAAGAATTGAACCAGCGATGCTTATTATCAGAGAGCGTGATGTATATACTCTTTTTGCTTCCCCAGTCCACAGTTTATAAACATCTCTAGGTCAGAGGCTATAATTGATGGGAGACTGACAATTTTGGAGCAACATATACCTTTGTTTTCTATCCTGTTGATAGGAATAATTATAATAAAACAAATAAGCAAAGAATAATGACTGTGGTTTCTCTAGCACTAAAACGTGGTTCAGGCACCGTGCTAAGTGTTTTTATAAATTATATGATCCTCCTCGTCATACTGTGAGGTATTCTCATTATTTAAGATGAGGAAACTAAGCTGAAGCCAAGTGATTTGCCCAAGATGCATTGCTGGTAATTGGTAAAGCTCAGATTCAAACTCACATCCATCTGACTCCTATTGTGCACGCTTTGTTCACTGAATGACCACCTGACACTGTCTCTCTCTCCAGTGTCCAATTTCCAGTGAGGCCAGAGCAGTTATCATTCCCATTGCAGTTCAGCTATTTCTTGACTCTTTTCCAGGTTCAGATCTCTCCTGGGGGACACGGGGGCATGGAGTGGGAGGCAGACACAAGGTTGACCTCATCATTCCCATTCACAGGGAAATAAAATTCTTTCCAGTTATCTCTGTGAAAGCCAAGTGTAGCTCAGTTCCATTGCTTCACCGAACCCTCTGTGCCCAGACCCAGAAGTACTGCCAGAGAGATGACTGGTCAGCCCATAGATCCCCTTGAGCACCAGCTACTAAGAGCGTTACCTGCCATTTCTCAGGGTCCCAGCATTATCCTAGCACTCACTGTAAGTGAATCCCCAGTCCATGGGTAACTCTCCTTCCCCCTTTCCTGTAAGAGCAGGCCCACTACAATGGCAATGGCTTCTTAAGGAATCATAAATGACCCCAAGTGCACGTTTACAGTGCAAGCTCAGACACAACAGATCTACACGGTGGATCTGTGCTCTGTGCATGATTGACTGAGGTGGTGACCTTTCAGCCCACCACATCGTAGTCACTTGTAGTAACAGGTGCATATATCTGATTGCTCATGAATAATCCATCCCTGCCTTCCTTCTTTCCTGCCAGTAGATCAATATGTCCCTGACAAGCATCTGAAATCTTTATTTGGGAAAAAAGCACATTTCCTCCCAGCTGTTTGTTTTCCAAACCAAATAATTTAGTTAACTTGTTGCCTGAGTTAATTTTCAGAGCTGGAAAATTTCTCTCAGCCATGCTGAGGTCACTTCAGTGCTTTTAGAATGGGCAGAAACAGAAATGGGAATGTACTTTTGGCATTCTAACCAGTATTTTGGTGGCTGCAGCTGGAGCCATGTGCATTGTGCGTGTGAGGGGGGAATGCCTAGTGACTCCAGTCTTTGCAAATGGAGGGTGCAGTATCAACACTCTTAAGGCCTTCTCTTGAATCTATCCTGTGTCTGAGAGGCAGTGTAGCCTTCTGGTTAGGCACATGTGATCTGAAATCCATCTTCCTGGGCTTGGATTCCAGCTCCACTACTTACCAACCACGTGCCCTAGGCCAGGTACTCTCATCAGGAACTCAGTGAAGCCTCAAATTCCTCATCAGTAAACCGTGGAAAGGTTTGCGAAGTACTCAATAAATGTTAACTTGGTTCAGAGGTCTAGAGCAGCAGGGAGACGAAACACAGCTGAGATGATCTAGCTTCTCCTGCTAGATCCTCAGATCAGCAACCTCAGCATCCCAGAGGACTTGGGGAAGTTTGATAGAAGTTCAGAACCTCAGCACTCCCTGCCCCTAAGACCTAGTGAATCAGAATCAGTACTTGTCCCTGGTGATCTGTTTGCAAGGTAAAGCCTGAAAAACAGGACTCTAAGTGCCCATACTGCTTTGTACAGGAATATGCCCTCCAATTGGCTATTTTAATATACCTCACCTGACGAGGGAGGTCCTCCTCCCTTTCCTCTAAAATGATAAGAACACAGCCAAGGAGTGCCCATGGTAGCCTTCTCTGGCCTTGGGAAAGGGCCTGAAATAAGTAGGCCTCACTACGGGAATACTCCTTGCCTGCCTCCATTCACGTAGTGAATACATGACAGCTAAAGTATCCCCGGGGGTGCCCTGTCTATATCCACAGAAATATAGATTGATTGTTTTCATTTGGACAGAGAGAGCGCTGTTTATTAACCCAGATTAACCTGAGCTAGTTAAAGGCTCAAGCCTAGAATGCCCTGGTCCCAATAGCTGGCGAGATGGCCTCTGGGGAGTACATAGATCAACATATGCTGCTTTGTTAGAATTATGAAGCCCAGCTGAGTTCCTCGAGCCTCTGTCCGCAGGAGACTAGTGGGGGAACTGTGGTAAGCTGTGCTCCAGAGAGAAAACCCAAAGTGGCAGAGAGGCCAGCTCCTGCTTCTCTGCTGAAGGCAAGGCTCACAAATCCAGCTCAGGACCAGGCTTTTATTTCCTTGGGGAGTCCACCATCCCTTAATCACAAAAGCACTAAGAATTTCCAGTATGTTCTACTGCCATGCCTAACCACTTGTTTTCACTGCCAGTCATCAGTGCCATCTGGGGGGCACCTAGAAGCTCTCTTCTAGCCTTGAATGAGGCACTCACCCAAGAGGTGACACCAGACAATGAAGGCCACCCCCATGGGCAGCCTGCATGCACCATTTGATTTGATCACAACAATTTTGTTAATATTGCTCTGGTTCTAGAGGGATCAGTTCTTTTCCTTGTACTTTGACTGACAGGTCTCATAGCATGCCCCTTTGGTTGAGTGTGTATGGAAGGAAATGTTTCCTTTTGTAAATGACCTGACCATTGCACTCTAATGTGGAGGTTTTCTTCTGGAGGTTAAAGTTGGCAAAGCTCAAGTGTTTGTCAGGAAACATGTATTGTGTTGGGCACTCAGTGTGAAGCCAGCAGATATTCAACTTCAAACATTAAGAGGGACCAGCACCAGCCTCATAGAAGGCAAGGACTGGAAAATTGTGTTTGGATGAATGAATGAATGAATGAATGAATGAATGAATGAATGAATGAATATTCTTAAACTACACTAAGATGGAATCCTGGATGTATGACTGATACAGGTGGAACTTTCCTAAAAGTCAGTGTAAATAGGAGAGTATTTCCTGTGCCACAGGAGCAATCCCTGAGAAATGTGGGTCTCAGGTATAAGCCAAGAGCAATCCTGCAAAGCCCAAGTTCTCTCATCCCAGAGTTTTGTCCATTATCTCGGAAGGGTATGTGAAATGGGGTTGGATGAATGTTGTGAAGCCATGCTCTGTTTGTATTTCCTCTAAATCTTGGTTATTATAGTGGCTCCAAGCAATGGTCTTGCCCAGGACTACATGTAAAGTGCCATTCATAGACACTGAACTATCAGCTTCTGCTAGATTATGTCACCAGGAGAGATTTTTGTCCGACACTTCTCAACCCATCTGTTAGGAAATAACGCCAGTCATTTTGGGCTTTGTTTTGCACACAGGTTATTTCTTACAACCGATGTAAGAAACTATACTGTAGACTTTACAAATTCAGACTTTAAATTGCACCCAACACATTCCCTTTCTTATTCTCCTGGGGTCCCAGGCAAAGGGTCGCTGCCTGTTTCAGTACCATTCCCCAGCTTTAGCAGTGGAAGAAAGTGCTGTTGATGTGTTTGACTGTTGGTCAGTCAGCCCTTGACCTTAGCACAGCTGGAGGGCAGGTTTCTGAGACCCTCGGCCCTGTATCGTACACCTCAAGCCCCACCTCATACGTTCTTCACCACCTAGTCCTACAGGCAGCCATTGCTATGGTAACCATTTGTACCAAATGTAACTTGGAAGCACCTCCCCTCAAATGTACCATGAATATCTGGCTTTCTGTCTCTAGGCTGCTCCAATGCAGCCAATGGTGTTGGACATCTATGAGAACTTTAGCCACTCTGGTATACACATGCCTATTTACCTGAGAAAAGTAACACCCTAGGTAAGGCAACCTTCCTCCTGACCAATAAAAACAGGATTTGGTAGATAAATGTTTCTTTCTGTTCTTGTCCTACCTACCCATTGAGCCCAAGATGGACTCCACTGACATTTAGACTGTGTTCATCCTTATTTACTTGAACAAACATGAATGATGCCATTGGAGATAGTAGGCTCCAAGGGTGTCTTCTTCCCTAGTCTATCCCAGGACTTCACTCAGTGTCTGCCACACCATACGTACTCCATAGATATGTGTGGAATAGTTGGCTACTGAGAGAGCAATCAGAGGAACACAGGTGACTGCATACAGAGCAAAAGTATTAAAATAAGTAGAGGAAGGTAGAAGATGTTACAGTCAAAAGCACAGTAGCATCAGTTGCCATGATGTGGTTGAGGTGTGACCAATTGTCTGATTTGGCCAGAGCTTAGGGCACAGTTTAGGGCAATGGATAAGACAGTATGTTGAAGCAGTTAGAACACCACTTGATGATCTACCAGCAGGTCTCAGTATTTTGGTAAATTGACGTCTGGAGCCTGTTCCCCTCACTAAACTGTAGTCTCCTCAAGGGCAGGGACCCTCATGCAGTAGAGGGGCTAGCATGTGGTAAGTACTTAATAAATACTGGATTAAAAAATAATGGTTGGAGGACAGGTGGATGGATGAATGGATAAATGGACACACAGTTGGTCCTGGCTGTTAAATGGGAGAGGGAGAGGCCCTTATGAGGACTACCTTTCAGTGTGTAGCAGGCTGCAAACAATACCAAATTTCCCAACCCATTATTTCTTTGTGGCTTATGCAAAAATGTAGCTGATAGAGCTAATGGAGACTGCTGGGAAGCACCACATTTTCTATTGAACCATAGCATAGAGCATAGAGCGCACACCCCAAGAGTCCCTGTTGCCCACGGGGTTGGAAACGGCAGGGGCTGCATCCCTTGTGATGAACATGTTACACATACATACAAAACCACCTCCAGGGGATAGTGAGTGATGGGCATATTCAGCAACTGTGACAGAATAAATAGGAGAGTTCACATTGCTACACTCCAGCAGGAAAAAAAAAAAAATAGCTGTGTTTCCACAGTGTCTCTGTGACCTCTTATTATTCCATTAGTTTTTGGAATAGTGTATAAAACATCAAGCTCCATGCTGACAAACACCAGCATTGAAACTATTGCCACAGTCAATCCAAACAGCCTTCTCCCCTGGGTAAAATTATTATTTGGAATACAAGCAGAATTGTGGTTGCCTGAGCGAGCAGAGCGTAAATGAGGGTAGTGATTCATAAGGTGACTCTAGCGAGTTTGCAAACGTGCAACTTTTCTGGAGGCTGCCACACAACCGGAGCCCTGCAGTGCCTTTTTGAGCGAGTAAGCACTTTCTAGTCTTCCTACCTTTTCGGGTCTTGGAGGGCTGTGGAGGATGCAGGCTTCTGAGGACAAGAGTTAACCTGACACAGTGCTGACTTACCAGAAATAAACCTTTCACATCAGATCACACCCTTGTCAGTCGCTTTTGAGCGGGAAGATGGTAATTCCGCTTCCTCACATGTTCCTTTAAGTACTTGAACTCTCATTCCATTGGATTAAGCTTTTGGGGGCTGGGTCATCTGGGGTGTTCATTCTCTCCCGGAGAGGTTGGAGGAAAGTGGTACTGGTCTAAAAGTAGCGCTCCCTGAACTTTTAAACCTTCACATCGCTTTGATTTTGTGGCTGCTGCTTCTTAATCCTGAACCTGATTTCTTTTATTTTTTATTTTTTTAGAACCATTTATTCTTTGACATCAGTAGAGTAAGTTCAGAAAGAGCAGAGATGGGTATAAAGCTCAGCATAGCTTTGTGTAGAGAAGGAAGTTGAAGAGAGTCAGCGTAATGATGCTGGTATGATTGCAGCATAATGAGATGTCTGCTGAGTAGGTCCCAGACACTGAGAGCCTCTCTGATAGTGATACTCTAAAAGTGACAAGCCTCGTCTCTTTTGTGACATCGTACCAATTAGCTGATCTAAATGGGCACATATTTAAGTTTGAGGTCACGTGTCACGTACAGTTCTCAAAGGCTAGGCTGCCCCTCCGAATGAGGCTGTAACTCAGTCTCTGTGTCGTAATAGACAAGTCGAGGCCTGGGTGCGGGGGGGTTCTGGAGCTGTGTTTGAAGCCCCTTTTCATGTTTTGTGGTGCCGGGCATGGACTCCTCGCTGATGGAGACTAAGTGTCCATCTATCACACCATCAGGGAAATGCCTGGGTTCAGTTAGACTCTGAGGTTAAGAGGGTATCCGATCCTGCCCTTGTGCTTAGGACCAGGAGAACCTCCTTACCCCGATTTAGGGGTGACAGAGAGAGAGCCAGCCTGACCTGCGGAGACTCGCTGCAGCCACAAGAAGAGGCACACGGCCTGTGTTCTGCCCCTTGGGGTCAGCAGACCAAATATTCTCTTACCTCTTGTCCTCTGTGACGGAACAGTGCTTGTACAGAGACCTTTGCCCAGAGGCAGACATTACAGGATTGACTACTTGTTCAGTGTCCAGACAGGGAATGAGCCAAACCTGAGCACAGTAGGAGTGAGTAGTGGGAAAGGTATGTTAGCCAGGGATCCTGTTCCCCCTGAAATCAAAAGCTGTGTATATCCAGTAAAGAAAGCACTGTTCCCTGAAAGCCACCGAGAGAAGGACAAATGAGCCCCTAAGCCATGCTCTCTAGCAGCCTTCAGTGTGTAAAGCACATGTGGTTTGATGCTTGTTCTCCTTGATTCCAGCTTCCATCTTCTCCAGCAATCACTCAAGCCGAAGCGGAACAGCTGCTGGGGCCGTGCCACCCCCACATACTGTCGGTCACCCTTCTCCGGGACAGAATGTGCAGGGGAGCCCTCACACCCCTGTCTCCCAGCTACCTCCACTCACAGCTGTGGATGCAGGAGCCGAGAGGTAAGGCCATCTGTCTCCCTTCTAACAGGCCCAGAAGTTCTTTGACACTGCTGAATTTTATTAATAATCCATCGGTGGGTCGAGGGATCCAAAGGTGAAATATTGAAAGTGCACGTGCAGAGCATGTGTATCAAATATCCCAGGATCTGTTTTAGTTTCTGTGGGATATGGAGGTGTGTGTGTGTGGGGTAGGGTCACCAGCTAAAGCGTCTGCTGGGAAAATGCATCCGAATGTGCATCTTCTCCACCTTCCCTCAGTCTGTATCAGGGACTCAGCAGTGTCCCCACAGGTGGAAAAGCTCTCCAGATGCAAGATGGTGCCCTCCACTCATAGATTAACATTAGCTTGAGAGTATAGCATCAAAGGATTCAGGATTTTGTAGGGGAGACCAGCAAGGGGCTGTTCACTGAGTGCTCTCTGTTGATACCACTCTCATAAAGAGTTTTGGGGAGAAAAGTTTTAAATTTTGACATTTCAGTCTGTCTTTGGACTGCCCAACCTTCTAGTGCGGTGGACAGCACATGGCTCCCTTTATTATCCTCCCCACGTGTCAGCAGGCTTGAACTGACTGTAGGGCTTGTACCAGACACCCACAGAGGAATAAAGTCCCTGTGGGGAGCCCTGAGCAATCCTAGAGTCTCAGGACAAAATAATGGGTTGAATGGGCAGCAGAAGTGAAAGTTTTTCAATCTTGAATTTTCAACCAGTAATCTGTGGTTTCATTGGAGTTGGCCTGGCCTGTGAGTTTTTAAATATGTGTTTTTAAATTTAATATAAACCAATATATATTTTTTATTTATTCCTACTTTTCACTTATTACTAATATATCTGTTCATTTAATAAATCTATCAAGTACTCTGGGTTGGACACTGTTCCGGATGCTGTAGATGCCGAGATTGTTAAAACATGATGCTGCCCTTAGGATTTAGTGGGTGAGGAAAGACACATAAACAAAGTATAGTAATTCTATTTGGATAAATGATGTAATCATAATCAAGATGCCACAGGAGCCAAGAGAGAACGTCCCTAATTCTGTCTCAGGGAGGGAGGGGAAGAAAGCGTTATCTAGATTTAGAAGGAAGATTAAGACTTTCTTAATGGATAAATGGGGAGCAGCATCAAGGCTCACCAGAGGAACACATATAAGACATGAGAGGGACAAGGACACACACACCTTACTTATAAGGTCCCAGTAAGTTCAGGGGACATCATCCAGAGCAGACAGGACTGATGAAGTCAGGTCAGAGTGGGCTGGCCTGTGTAGAACCATACATTTCATGCCAAGGGGTTTACCTCTTACTAAAAGTGAAGAACCATTATAGCCCATTTATGAGGAGAGACTCATCAGATTGTCATTATAATGAAGGAACTCAGGTGACAAGGTGGCAGAGTCATTGAGGTTGGGAACAGGGACAGGAGGTAGGGAAAATAAGAAAGAGGTTATTGTAGGAGTCCTTATGAGTAGTATGAGGACTTGAATTAAGGTGAAGTGGTAAGGATGGAGATTTTATTCAAGGGCCATTATTTATGAGAATTGCTAATTATACATAAATGGAATAAAAAGGAAGGGCCAAATTCACCTGTGAGTTACACCTCTAGGTACAAATGGAAAGGTATGTCATTAACACAGGAGAAGGGAGTGTTTTTCTAGTAGGGGGAGGAGTGGGAGAGGAAGAATAGGTAATAAATGGACTTTAGGGTTGGAGTTTTAGGTGGCTGTAAAATGTCCGTGTGGATGTGTCTAATAGTCAATCAGATATATGGATCAGAAGATGTTAGACTTCTCTTAACTGTTCTGCTATGTAGTCAAGTGCAAACAGCTCCCAGCCTCCCCACCCAGGCTGCTGACAGAGCCGTGCAGGTAGTAACCATCTCTTAAGTTCATGGACACTGGGGATGGACAGTCCTGCCAGGTATCTGATGTATTTCTAAAGGTTAAGATGAGCTTATTCTCTTCAGCATTTTGTTAACTTTCCAGTTGGGTCTTAAGTGATATTAGCCATGGGTTCCTCATCCTCTCATTTTCTTCTGCCTGGCCAAGAATCATACTCCACAAGGTCATGAAGCTAAGAAACCATCACTTGAGTCCTCTTCTTCGTCCCATCTTCTTATCAATATTCTGCTTACAAGAATACAAGAGACAAGCAATCTGTGTGTCTTCTTTCTGCACACAGCTTCTAAAACAAGAAAGATAGAAAAAAGATTTTAGCCCTGACTGGAGTTAACAACAACCAAACACCTGATGTTTGAAGCCCACCTCCAAAGGTGGCTGATTGTTTTAATGTGTCGCTTAGGTGCTCCTGCTGCTTGGGTTTCTTTGTTTGTTTTTAACATTTCATATTAGTTTATAATTTTATTTTTTTTCAATTTCCTCTTTTGAAAGCTTGTAACATATAAAACAACTACAAGAAAAAAAAAATAAAAATAAAACAACTACAAGAATAGTCCAGTGAACACCTATACACCCTGCATCCACATTCACCCACTGTTGATATTTTGCAGCCTTCTTTCTGTCTCTCGTCTCTTTCTTTCTCTGACTTGAGAGATCCTTTGTTTGCCTGTTTGCCTATTGTCTTCAAACCCTCTGAGAGAGAGTTGTGAATATCACTGAGCTTTAACCCTAATTACTTCGGGAAAGATCTCCTAAGAAGGACATCCTCCTGCATAATCACAATGTAATTATCTCGCTCTGGAAATTTAACATCAATAAGCATTATCTAACATGCAGTCAATACTGAAATTTCCTCGATTGTATAAATAACGTTCTTTATAGCCAGTTTTTTTTTCTATCCTTTCTTTTGATCCACGATTTAATAAGATCACAGTTCTCATTTCTTGTTAATCTTCTTGAATCTAATGAAGTTCCCCAGTTTTTAAAAAGTTACCATCATCATCATCATCGTCTTTCATGACATTGACGATTTCTGAAGACTCAGGACATTTATTTTGCAGAATGCTCCAGAGTTGGGACTCACCTGCTCTTTTCCTCTTCAGCAGACACATTCCTTCTCATCAAGAGCACCACATAGGGAATGTGGTACTCCTTCACTCTTTTGAACCTCTGTTTGCACCCCATCGGGAATTAAGATTAAGTGAACCATAGCAGGTGAGGCACCCAGCATGTGGCATAGTGTGAAGACAGGCAAGCTTGGCATGGCTGGGAGATTGAGGTTTAGAAGCCGGGGGGTTGTTAAGTAATGACAGTGGTTGATAATGTCATCATGGAAGGTAAAAAGGAGAGGCAGGGGAAGAAGGTAACAGTACTTTATATGGCTGGGTGATGAAGCAGACCTTCTTACACCTGTGGCTCTGCCTTGTGCTCTCCTCTTCCCAGTGGATATGTGGCTCATTCCTTTGCCAGGCCAACTGGACTGGGCAAGGAGATGGAGGGTTATCTCTTCCGATCAGGTTTGGGGAGGAGGGTGACATGAAACAGCTTTGAATTATGCACTGTGTTTGCATTAGTGTGCAGCATAAAAACACTACGAGGAAATGTGCTTACCTTCCGCTTTTGGTTTATATATCTTTGCCTCTGTTTGCCTGGGAAATCCCCCAGTAAAAACTCCAGCAGTTTTCTTAACGGAAATAGGTTTATCACACTTTGCGATTTTTAGTGGGAAACGCATTTTTTCCTGCTTTGTGAGCACTGATTCATCATTTACTTGGCTTTAGCTTGTTAATAAAATGGGCTGAGTCACTGTCAGAAGTCAGGAAAGGTCCACCACATCTATCCAGTTAGCATCAGGTTTTTTGATCTTTGCCATCATAAAATCAAGTAAATGCAAGTTCTCTCAACTTGATGAGGCTCCATTTTTATTTTGAAATATTATCTGAATGACACATCGTTTCAATGATTTATGTAGTACCACCACATCACCTAATGTTGATTTAAACTTATTATGGGAAGTAGTGTTTTACTGTGTCATGTTGAATGAGCCAGCGGTACTTTATGACAGTGGCTTCCCATAATAGGAACCCAGCATCTTTGGAAATGTCAGTTCATTGGGTTTCATAGTATGTCTGTTAGAGCAGAAAAAACAAACATACTGACATGAATCCCTTTTTGAAATGGAGAAATCTTACAGTCCCAAGAAAAGTCCACTGGATCTATGTTGCTCACCTTGTCCAAGAACGCATCAGCAGCCTCTCTCCATCCCATAGAAGTCCACAGACATGCTGTGCTCTGGAGTATATGCGACAGAGCTCAGGGAGCTTGTGGATTGGCCACCTGCAGTGATTTGTGAAGGGCTTCCAGGAGACCCATCTCTGAGCCACAGGACGCTGAAAACAGGGACTGGATGTAGCCTTCTCAAGACATACACAATCTGGGACAGGAATCCACAGCAGAGAATGTTAGGGACTATCGTTTCTGAGAAAGCAGTCAAAAAACCTTCACTAAAAAGGAATGTTAGTTTCTGGAGTCTGTATCAAGTATTGGGAAACTGTTTTTATCCATATCAGATGTGACATTGCTAGGATTCTAGGATTGTGTGTGTGTGTGTGTGTGTGTGTGTGTGTGTGCACATGCATGCATGTGTACAGTCTTTCTGTGCCTTTGGGTAACCAGAGCTGGTCTTCACTGATAGCATTTTCTAATTTAGCACTGGAAGCATGTTGCAGCTTTTCTGGATACTGAAGGGTTAAGGATAGCAACTGTTTTCTATTTAACTTCCTTGAGATTCTTTACTGTTCTCCAACTCTTGTCAAACCAGCCTGCTCACTGACTTGGTCTGTTTGTTTCTGCATCTTATTTCAGGATCTGTTCTACCTAGAAAGACAATAAGGACCTTCCATTATTGTTCTGTTCTTGGCTAAACGTTGACCAGCTTGGAGCCTGGGTTAACTCTACCCGGAAAGCTCACAGAGACTCGTTTAGTCTCTTGGTTCCTATCCTCTGTTTTATTTATTTATCATTTCCCAGATGTTATCTTGCTAACTGAATTACTAGTTTTCTGAGGGCAGGAACCTAAAATTTCCTTCTAACCTCCGAATGCCCTTGTGGTGTTTCATAGAGATGATGGCCGACAGACAGTCTTAATGTAGGCTGTTATGAAGGGATGTCAGAAGAGGCTGTGGAAGCACACAAGAATGACCCTAAAATGGGGGAGGGTGGGAGAAATAGAAGAAGAAACATCTGTCTGAAATCTGAAAGTCTGTAAGACCAGGCTAAGGACCATGGGTATGCTCAAAAGCTGAGGTGGGAATGCTGTAGGCCAGAGCTTCATGTGTGAATGGGGAAGGGCCTCATCAGCTGCATCCAGGAAATTGAGCTTTCTCTTGAGGACAGGGATTTGTGTATTTGCCCAGGAAGGGTACCCTGGTGACCCTGGCATACATTCCAAAGGCCTCCCTATCCTGTTATCCACCCAGCAAGAGTTCAGAACATATTCTACACCAAACAGAAGAAGAAATGACGTCTGTCTGGTCCTCAGGAGACAAAGGCCAGACCAGCGAGGCAGTGCAGATTTTATATTACTTTCTTTTTTTAATACAATTTGAAATGACAGTTTTGCCCCTTAAAACTCCAAGTTTGTATTTTATGTAGTCATGACCTATATTAAAGGATTTTGAAGAGTCACTGAGTGGCAACAAAAAAAAAAAAAAAAAAAAAAGTAATCTCTGTGTTAGATGCACCGTGATGAGCGTCTGGAAGTGAGAGCTCTGATATCATCAGGAACTTGGCCTCACTCATCTTATTTCAAAGAAAACTTGGGTGTTATTGTGAGGTATCCACATTGCCATGTGTCATAATGTCGACTTACCCAGTGAGCGCAGCTCTAAGAGCATCCCTGACATGTGTCACAGATACTTTCCCGTGTGGATAGATACTGACTTACAGGGCAACTAGGGCCCCAAAATAAAGCTTGTCAATCTTGATCATCAAAATAACTGAGAAAGCCAGAGCTGAAAAACAAGCCTAGCTTCAGATAGCCATTTCTTCAGCCTGCATGCTGGCATCTGCATCATCCTATCAGGCCGTTGACTTCATGCTCACCCAGTGCCATGTGATCATGAGCATCATTCTTTTTCTTGGGGCTGCAGTGTTTTCTCTCCAGAAAACAGTTATCCTCACCCAGTATCGCATGAAGGGTTCGGTTTCTCTGTAGGAAAGTGACTTCTGCAGATATTCAGGGTTGAGGGAAGTGGTGTTCAAAATCTACCTGCAATACACATATGCGCATACACATTTTATTTGCAAATCCCTGAAATGTGATGAACATTGTTTCCAATGTCTATGCTGCGAGCAGAGAAGAGGCAGAAAATCCCAATGTCCCAGCCTTGAAAATAGAGATTAGAACATTGGGTCTTAGATTGGAAATGCTTGGGGTCTTTATTCTATTTTTTTCCCTTTATGTCTATGGGTAGTTTCTGATACTTCTCCAAGTTTATTCCAGGGCAGAATAGCCTGCAAGTCTTTAAGCTTCTTCAAAGCTGACCCATGACCACAGCCATGCTTCATCCTCTATGGCAGGTATCAGATCGGTTATTGGCCTGTGGAATGAAGCTACCCATAGAGATATTCACCTTACTAAATATGCTCCCCTTAAATATGTTCCCCTGGTCTACTCCTCTTAGCACAAATACAGGGAAATTGATGATATTTTCTCCTTTCTTCTTATTTCCCTAGCGATTGTGAATGACTCTTTTGGGAAAAACAACAACAACAGAAAGACATTGCTGAACTGGCTTTTCTAGTCTTCTCTGATTTGTCTCTGATCTGTCTCTAATTTAAATGTCTGTGTTGTCTGCAAAATTTTTATGAGCATAATTTTCGGAGTCCAGTCTATTTCTTGATAATGGAGGACAATAATGAGCCAAGCCCATGTGGTTATCTTAACTTACCACTAAGAAGTTAAAAAGCCTACTCAACTCTGATGCCTCCTCTTCTCAAGCACTCTCTCATCTAATTAATCTGTAAGTCCTGTTAGCTCTACCTTCAAACACAATCAGCTTCGTTCCTCCAACCGAGTTCACTGAGTTCACAGCTGTTCCCTCCCATCTCAATTACAGCAGGCCCCTGACTGTCCCCAGACTGTCACCCTGTTAGCACACTCCAGGCCTCACAAGAGGGGCCCTTTTAAAATGTAAATGGAGTCTCTGAGGATTTCCTGCTCACATCCCTCCCCTGCCATGCTTGGAGTCAAATCCAGACTCCTCTTTGTAGGTGACAAAGCCCTCTACGGTCTTGCCTTAGTCACATTCCTTTACCACTGCTCCTCCTGCTTATTCGGCTCTGGCCACACTGGTTTTCTTACTATTCCTGGAAAACACCAACTCATCTTGCCTTGGGGCCTTTGTATGCGCTACTCCTGAAACCTGAAAGGCACCATCACTAGAACTGTACTTGACTCATGCCTTCATTTCTCAGGTCTGCTCACATGTAACCTCTTCGGAGAGGCCTTTCTTGACCACTTCCCCTAAACCTTCCACCCCCAACCTCACTCTCCTTGCTAACTCTGCTCTGTTTCTCTTCATAGATTTAGCCGTCCCCGAGATTATGCTGTCTGCTGATTTGCTTACAACCCACTAGAACCGGAGCTCCCAGAGGGGAGACAATGTCATGCTTACAGCTCTTAACCCCCTCAGTGCTTGGGCATCCTGTGGAATGAACAGGTGTGAATAGAAGGGAGTAATATAGGAAAGATGTTGGGGTTTCAAAGCCAGCAACCAAGAAAGAATTCTTTAGATGTCTTTGATGCAAAAAGGTGAATTTATTAAATTCACGGGGACAGGACTTGTGGGCAGAAAGAGCTGCATGGGGATCATGAGGAGTGTCCCCCCCACCCCCCATTATATACTTTAAAGTTGAGAGGGGGTTAAGGAGAGCGTAAGTCTCTAAGGAATTTTGGAAGCAAGGTTTCCAGGGCCTTGAGGGGCCTGGCTATTGTTGGGAAATGTCATTTGTTACCGTCTAATAAAACCTGAGTTGTGAGACCCTTTAGATGTACATCGGTGGGTCGTATGCTTGGGAGATGATTGCCAACACTTATCTTGAGGGGTTTACAGATAAAGGGAATTTGTAAAGGAATTTTATATGTGAAAGTAGACTCTAGGATCCTGGGGATCCAGCTAACGTTGCTTTTTGCCTTCAGCAGAATATCAACATCGAGGCAGCTGAGTCCCTAGAGGAAGGTCACTCTGCCTGTTTCAAGGACTTGACATTGGGCTGTAGGGAGTAAGAAAATTTAATAATTTCTCCTCTGCCTTTGTTTCCACATCAGGGAGGACTACAACTATGATTCCTTTATGGTTTCTGGGAAGAGTAACAGTAACCCTGAGCAGGTGACTGCAGCTCTTCTCTCTGTCTGCACATTGTCCTCTGCATCACCTCAGAGCAAAGCAAGAGACGCTGATGTGAGCGTATGCATGTCACTCCACCAGACAAACAGCTTGACTCATGGTTCAAATATTCCTTCACATCAGATTGTTTTCCATGTATTTTTAATTTTGAAGTGCTCTGGTTTTTCATTTTAAAGAGGTCTCATTCATTTCACCCCTGAATGCCAAATCAGCCATCTTTATTTTGTTCCCACATTCCAAACAAATCTACCTCATGCGAAGCCCAAGATGATGTTTTTTTAGTCCCCTTGGATTTTCAGTCAGGAAAGTGAGTCATGACAATAACAAGGAAGGCTTGAGGTAAAATAGAATTCCTTTTCTTGCAACCTCTACTTTAGTGTGTTAGCATGAAGCAGCGTGGAGCTCAAACTAAGCCATTATGTTATTCAGATATATCAGGGTATTCCTTTCCTAGGCTTTCTCCAAAACAGCACCTCATATGGAGGCAGAATTCCCAAAGTGAAAGCCTGTAAGCCTTTCTAGTGTGACCTGGAAATCAACTTTATCTCCTGGATGGGAGGCAGTTGGGGGATTGGCTCTGAAGGAACTGTATATCTTTTTGCAAGTGGAAAAACTGCCTGTTGGTGGTGAGGAGACCATGAGGGTGAGCCGAAACCACGAGACAGAGGTTTTTTGCTTCCTTTTCTGAAACATGGTCTTTGGTTGCTTTTTTGTTTAGTTGCAGGGAGAAACAGTTTTCTAGGATTTAATCATCTTCCCAAGAGTCAATAATTGGAATCTTGAATTAGATTGAATGAATCTTGAATTAATTCTCTTGAATTAGATGGTCTCTCTTCAGAAAAAGAAACTGTGGTCTCTGGGCAAATATAGTATCCAGCTGGGTATTAGCTCCAATTGGGCAAAGGTACCATCTACCTGGACACAAAAAGAGGCACCGAGTTAGGAGCTAAGTCTGTGGAGCCTGGGGTCTGTTCAACAGAATAATTCCTCAATAGCAACGACCAACATTTATTAAATACTTTCTTTGTGTAGGACTGGATGAGTGAGGAATACAAAATGGTAGCAAACATCCAAGTATTTGATGATCTTTTCATCTATAAGAGCTAAGAGCCCTTCTCTGATTGTGAATTTTTAAAGATTTTGTTTTTATTTATTCATGAGAGACACAGAAAGAGAGAGACCGAGACATAGGAAGAGGAAGACACAGGCTCCCTGTGGGGAGCCCAATGCAGGGCTCGATCTCAGGACCCTAGGATCACAGCCTGAACTGAAGGCAGATGCTCAATCACTGAGCCACCCAGGTGCCCGATTGTTAATTTTTAATAGATGTAGTCTCCCCCAGTTTATTTCTCTAACCAAATGTGGAGCCTTGTATTCAAGGGAAGGTATAGAAAACTCCTTTGTGGTCACTACAGTAGTAACCTGACATCCTGAAGAGTAAAAAATCACACATAAACAGCACATGTTATTACTGACCGAACCATCACCCAGCTAATTTCTTTCAAATTTATGGATGATATTGACTTTTAAGGTCTCATTTGGCAGTGACTTTCAAAGGCACCTGGCCATACATGGCAGGAGTACTGCATCTGAAGTTAATTCTAAAAGTTCTTCTGGTGTTTTCAAGAGACTCGTGTTCACAATTTGAGACCATGGGAAAGACATGGAAGGGGCCATTTTTTTCCTATACCTGTGCCTCCCTTTCTCATGTTGAGACAAAAACAACACTCTTCCCCCTCATTTCCCGGCTGGCTTTCTTGTTACACTCACTCCTGAGTGTTTTCCTTTCATGTGATCCACTCCATTGCAAAGCAGACTGAACTCCATGCCTAACATGCCATGCTGAACAAGAGGAAGAGTCTTCTCTTTGCCACAGGACCCTGAGTTAATCCCCTTGCTTTGACCTGCTCAGAGCTGCCCAGAGGATGAGCTCGCTCCAAAAGGTTTTCTTTTTTATGGCAGAATTTTTAACATCAAATGTCTAAGACCACTCTGGATAAATTCTCTTCTGGTTGGTGAATTTTTTTTTTTTTTTTTTTTTTTGTAAAGAGAATCTGGCAGAATCCAACGTTTCTTCCCTTTCTCCCCATCACATCGGATTCTGAAATAGACAAACAACAGAGTCACAGCCAATTCTTCAGTCAAGATATTCCAAAAAATCCTAGCTCTTGGTTAAATGTGTCCTGCATAATTCATTTCCCTGACATATCCTGAGTGTCCTCTTCCCCTCCCTTTTCATTTTCACAGCGAGGGAGAGATTGTGGTGCCCTCCGCCCCATTTCGGTCTCTATCAGAAAAAAAATACCCTCCTCTGCCTTGGGCATTGATGGCTTCGTTTTCTGGACTTAGGACCAACCCCCACCAACCAAGTGCAAGAAGTGTCCTCCAGAACACGCTATCCTGTTTCCCACAAATGCTCTCATCAAAATCTACATGTGAGCCTTCTGTAAAAATCCTTGGTGATCATTTCACCTACAGCCAGTTCACAGCCCTCATTCTGTCATGGTCTGTGGAGGCTCAGGCAATCATGTTTGAGTCTTGGTCTTACCCAATGTGATAAATTATTTGCAGTTAATATTGACCTAGCCTCTCGTGAGGAGAATGAAACACTAAGCCCTTGCAGGAGATGGATTCAGCTCTTTGAGTAGTTTGGAACAGAATCCTCGGACGGACCTACAGCTCTTGGCGGGCTTTAGTCCTGCCCAGATGGACAGTGTTGCAATTACCCACACTTCCCAGCGGCTGTTTCTTCATTACTGAAAGCTGGTCTTGATTGTCTCAGAAGCAGAATTCAATTTGCAGTTCCCCCAGTAACGTGCTGTGATTCATTCGGGGACAAATCTGGATTGAACTGAATCCAAGTGTCTCTTTTGTGAGACAGAAGGGAAGTATAAGTAGATACTATAGTCACCCAGATGAGTCAGCCAGGAATTCATGAAGTGATTCATAAATCGTTATAAAGACCACTAAAGTCTACTAAAATGGAGTGCTGTCTGGCTATACAAAGTGGGGTATTATCATTGGGGGGTTTTTTTTAGATGTTAAATCAGATGTGAAATCCTTAAAACTGTGCTTTTCTTTTTAGGTTTTGAAAAGGATTCCTTTTTTCCTCCTCTGTAGTTGGCCAACGGCTAAAGCCACTTTTTATTGATTAGTTTTCACAGATGAATTTAAAAACCACCACAATTCATTGGGGGATAAAAAAATGCCTTCCCAAATCCACCATGGACCAGTTTGTATCCATTATTTCTACTCCCTAGCAGCAAATCAATAATATTTTTCATGTGAATACAATGAAACAAGCTGTTCTGATGCATTCTTCCTTCTTTGGGAGGTCTGCAACCCCTGTGGAAGAGAGAGGGGGAGAAGAGACCGGTCCAAAGCACATATCAACTGACATTTAATCTACTTGATCATGGAAATCCCTCTTTTCAAAGTATTAACCCCCAAAGCAATGCTTAAGCACACAGCCCCAAGTTGCTTGCTAGAACTGTTTGCAAATGCAGCACAAATGAAGAAAAGTAAGACACATTTATGACATGCTTAACCTGCAAAATGGTCTATTAGCAAATACTGTTTGAAGAAATACAGTTGTTAATTGACATAGAAATACCTTGGACTTACAGACAGGAGACAGAGCATTATTTGAAAGGAGTTAGCCAGCTGGAAAGACTAAAGGTATAAGCCTGCTTAGGCACAAAGAACTCTAGTGCAGAAGTGAACAAGTTCACCAAAGCAAACTGGGAAGCTGATTGCTAGGTCTCCTCAAGGCAGTGGATCATTCACACACCCTTCCCCTGCCAGCTGGCAATAGGGTTCCAAATCTCAGATGCTCACAGGAGCACATGAGGGATGCTCCCTCATCCTCCCCTCCACCTTGCCTGGAGCCTCCACTAGAGAGCATCTTACCTTCCTGGGATAAAGTGGCATTGGAGAACTAGCTGTGTGACTGGGCACATCATTTCATGCCTCTGGGCCTGCCTCATCTCATCCAAATAAGGCTACCCCATTACCTTTCAGCTAGAACATAATAATGATTGTATGAATTTGTGAACTCAGGATACTCTGGGGGGAAGACCAGTGCCGAGAAATGGGATTCTTACACAAGGCCATGACTATGTGCTCTTAGAATTGGAAAATTAGCCAGAGGAGTAAATACCTTGCTTTCTCTGAACCTTAGTTTCCGTATCTGAATGGCCAAGAGAGAAAAGAGTCCTAAGATGTTTTATTTTAAGAACTCTATAGAAATTCAAATGCAGTGCTGGAGTTACAATCTTACAGAGCTCTCAAGCACTGTATACATGTTAATGTCAGGGATACCTTAGGTATACGTTCCATTCAGGGCGATCACTCCATAGACATGTGCTGATCATCTGGAAGATGTCAGACTTTGTCTAAAGTACTTGGAAATCTCTGACTTCCCAATTTAAAATTGTTCATAATCCACCCCCACCCCTTACCTCCCATTATTGATTTTTCTCCGTAGTACTCATTTCCTCAGTACAACATATAGTTTGCTTATTTCACTTTGTTCATTGCCTGCCTCTCCTCCCCAGAATGTAAGTTCCACAGAAGCAGGGATGTATGTCATGTGTTGCTCTGTCCCTAGTGATGGGAACAGGGCCACACACTGGGTCAGTGCTCAATAAATATCTCTTGAATGAATAAATGAATATGTTATCTCAGATTTTATGATCCCCAGTAGGCATTGAGATTATCTTTATTTTATACTTGAAATTGAGGCTGGGAAATGTCAGGAAATTTATTCGGGATTATCTAGCTAGTAGGGACAGAGCCGGAATCCAAGCCCAGTGGGTGTTCATTGATATCCATCTCCTCTTGCCATTTGTAATTTTACTGCATTATGAACCTCACCAGTTCTGTATGTCTCAATCGAGATCTACTGTCCTGTGAAATAATCTAAGACTGTTTCTGAGTACTACATTTACAGGAAACATGACCTCCTTGCTTCTGGCCTACCTCACTGCAAGGTTGGAAAGCTCAGTGTGAGCTGAAGGTGAAAGTGGGGCCACAGAAGAGGAGTGAAACTGACTAAATCCCCCTAAATAATCAGACATTTTCTAAGGTCTATATATATAGATATATATTTACAGAAGCTTTTTTAAGTTGTGTGAGTTTTTTTCAGAAGATATTTTTTTTTTATGAGTCCTTTAAAACCTGTTTCCTCCCTGTTTTGTCTTTATTTTGTTTTTTTGTTCTGTTTTTGGGTTTTTTGGCAGGAGGTTGGAGGAGAGGTACAAACCATTCAACCGTGGCTCATGCTGAGGTTATAAACTCCTCCACTAAAGGAGTACAAAAGGTTGACTGACTCAGTTCTCTGGTTAGCTTTTGTGTGAAGTGTTTCTGGTAAGCAGTGATTTCTTTCTTTCTTTTTCTTTCTTTCTTTCTTTCTTTCTTTCTTTCTTTCTTTCTTTCTTTCTTTCTTTCTTTCATTTCTAGCCCATTGTGTGCATATTTATATTAACAACCTTCTATTGTTTCAAAGAAGAGACTGGTAAGCTACATTGAATGAAATCTGTGAAATGTCAACTGCAGATCAGTAGCTGGGGGACAGAGTTGGACCTAGGAAGACTTCAGACATTCTGTCTTCTGGCTTCTGGACACTGCCGTAACTCAGAATGAATTAGAGTGACGTCACCTTGCCTTGACGTCATGGGTGATGAGCTATTCCGTGGGAGAAAAATTGTAAATCACTGCAACTTAGACTCCACATCACAATTGTTTATTTTAGCATCAAATGTTTTTAATTCACCCTCTTTGGATTAAAAAAAAAAAAAAACCTCTCTGTTTTAGGCAGAATATTCGGACTCTATTCATTTTGGTATGTGTATGTGTATGCCTGTTAAAAACAAGGTTGGAAAATCAGTGAGGATACTAAGAAAATAGGATTCAGTAACAGTAAGAACATCGTTTGGCTTAATGAGCTTCTGTGTAAGTGTGTATGTTCCTGGTTCTTTGCTTGCTTCTGGAGTACATGGCTTCAAACCACTCAAGTTTCTTGAGTCCTTTTGGCTTTTTTATAAAATGTTTCTGGCATCTGCCTTGTTACGAGTTGTCAGTGACTGTTTTGGATGATGGCAGGGCCTTTCCTCTAACAGGGAGCCTCCCTCGCTTCTGCACTCCTCTCCTACCCCCTCACCTCTTATTTTAATTTGCTAATTCTATTCTACTATGACCTGGTTAACATGTAACCAGGTTTATAGAAGATAAATTTAAATTAGATTGTGAGAGATTTTTCAATAAAATACTATGTACCATTTGTCAGCCATAACAAAATTAAATCTAAGTGCTGTACTTGAAAATCAGTCACATTTCTACATTCATTTCTTGTGGTGGGCTTTTTAGCACTGAGTTCTTACTTATTTCCTTATTGCTGGCAATTGTTAGATAATTATAATCACATCTTGTCACTTTTCATCTTTTCTCTATATGTGTAAAAGTTAAAATTTTTGTATGTGTTTTCCTTTCCAAATCAAGGCCTTTTTTAAGTGTACATTTATCTCATCTAGAATATGTATGTTTAAGTTTTTATTAGTACTTTATATGAAGTGACACACTGTATTTTAAAATTACATTAACTTTATACCATATAATCTTACTTATTTGAGTAACATGGAGAAAAATCCAGTCTGAATTAGCAAAAAGCAAAATGTGGAGTCAGTTGAATGGTCAGTAGGTATAGTTTACTCCCCTCCAGATCTCTGAGATAAGCATTACTAATCCCTTGGTGTGATACCACCACCTATTTTTTCCTTTGCTCACCATTACTACATTACATAATATGTCATAGCCAAGAGGGCACAGCCAGCAATTGGAACTTGTGTGAATGAATAGATAACAATGATTTATAATTACCATGTAATTATATGCTCTTTAGATAGATACGTAGATATACAATTTAAATGTAGCTATATAATCTGTATCTAGATGGAGAGTCTCTTGTATGGAATTTACATTCTAGATGACTCCTAAATGAAGTCTGTCCTTTAAGGTAGTTGAGAAATCTCCCCTTTATAGCTAGTAATCATGGTTCACTCTATAACCAGATCACCCCAAATTACAAAGAGATAAAATTTTATATTGCTGATTTTATATTTGCCTCCTTCCCCTCCCCATCTACCTTTTCTATCTTTGTTAATCAAACCCTCTTTTATGAGTCAGACTCACTTGCCTGGGGGTGAGGGATTGTAAAAATAGAATCCATCTCCTCCATCAAGCTGACCACATCAGGATCAGGCTTGTACATACTGTGACTGGCCCCAACTTCACATCTCCGCCCTGTCAGTCCTCAATAGCCAGGAAAAGTGGCAGAAGTACCAGAGAAAAGACCAGAAAACCATCAAGAGTGTGCTGGCGTCTTTTATTCCCAGATGAAGAAATATAATCAGGAAGCAAGTCAAAGGCTCTTGCTGCTTTGCCCAAACCCAGAATTGAGATGCCATGACATAGATTGTTTCCAATTCAAGTCCTCCCCATTTTCCCTGGGGGTCTCCTGCCCACAGGGCTCTGGGATGGTGTGGTTGTGTGGACTCATAGCCCAAAAGCCTGCAATCCCACAATTCTTCAGCTCCCTCCCATGACCTCAGAGAGAATTGCCAGCCACATCAGGGACATGTTCCCCAAGAAAATAGCCTCCATATGAGGAATCCTGGCACTTGAGTTTTTACTAGATGTTCTCAGGGTAGTGCCAGGGTTCATTTGCGATGTGTTCTCTCAGGCCGTTGAGCACATCTTCCAGGCTAATTCCAATTAAGATGATACACTTGGAAAATATATATTTGCCCGGCCCAGGGTACTCAATTACTGTTCTCTCGCAGCAAAGTGAAAAGATGCATCCTAATGCAGCCAGTTTGTTTCGGCCTCCTCTGGATACCTCTCTTCTCAACTTCCTGGGCCTTTTTGTGGAGACCAAACAATTCATTGCTGATACAGTTTGCTCCCCAATTATTTTGTCAACTTCATTTCACAGCTCTGACAGGTTCCCTGTGCCAGCACCCTACTGACCTGGCCATCATGTAGACACTGGTAAACTTGAACACCATTCTCATAACAACACCCTAGAAAGTGCTAGAAAGTCATTTTAGACCCAGGGAGTCAGACCCTGCTAATTGCCCTTCACAATCAGAAGACTGGTGGACAGTTATCAATTTGGTGTCTCAGGTTAGTTGGTCAAGTCACATTCTATCTGCACGTCCCTCCTCCAAAACTGCCGGTAGCTTTACTGTGATTAGCACACGTGGCTGCAAAAGATATCCCACATTGCGCTGTTCTTGGGCTCTGGGCAGTGTTCTTTGCCAAGCACAGAGCCCATGCAGATAGGTTCTGGATCTCAAACCACAGTTGACCTTTGAGGTTTAGCTTCACTCATTCTTGGCAAAAGAAACTGTATTGTTTAAAGGGAACAGGATGAGAGAGGCTTATGATAAAGACTTGTAACACTTCTTGGACCTCAGATATGTCTCACAGAACAAAATGTTTATGAGCTAAGTGTAAATGAATCAGAAACATAAGGATCACATTTCCCCTAAAATGCAAACGAATTTAAAAATTAGCAGAAAAAGGGGCCTGGCAAAAGATGTGCTTTGCATTTCACCAAACCCAGAGTATTTGAAATGCATTTTAAGAGGCTTGACAAACCCAAACTGTGACTATATTTTCCCTTCCTTGACCTCGCCTCATCCCCTCAGTTTCTCACTTGAGAAGCCAGTGGTTAAAAGTGGGAGAAAGTCTTCAGCACTTCCCTTTGAGAGCTTCTTGTCATGCTCTTATCCAGCCAGGGTGCAAATCAGAATTTGGCAATTTGAGTGTGTCTCTGCTCCTGCTTCTTCGTGCCCCTCACGCTTCCTTTTGTGATCATGTTCCTAGGTTTGCACCTTCTGTTCCATCTCCTCACCACATCAGCCCCCGGAGGGTTCCAGCTCCTTCTTCAGTAATGCAGAGAACACAGCCTCCCCACACCCAGCAGCCTGCGGGCGGGCCACACCTGAAGTCTTACCAGCCGGAAACAAACTCTTCCTTTCAACCAAACGGAATCCATGTCCACGGTAAGTGGGGAGCCAACAGCCCCCTTGAGTCTCAACAAGTGATACTGTGCCATCGTTACCAGTGCTGGGTTCCTTCGATTCGGGCACACACCAAGCTTTGGCTTTTATGACTTTCCTCTAAAATGTCACACTTCATCCTCCAAGCATTTTGTCTGCAAATGTTTTCCTGGAACTTGCTAGGCACGAGGATTGCTCATCAATGGCTCCTTAGGATAAGGAGCAAATTGATCTAATATTTTTCAAATAGGTGATACAGTGCTGGGAGCGCAAAAGGAGGCACAGGGAGATCTTCTAAATGAGTTGCACTTATTGACAGCTTTGGTTGGACTAGTTTGCAGGGTGGTGTCATACAGCATACAGTAGATTTCATATGAAATCTCATAGCATTTTCCTGGTGTTGGCCCTAAGCTGGTATAACTTATGACACCCCAGAGCAGTCAGCCCAAGATGATGGTCTGTTTACTGGCCAGTGATTTAACACCTCACAGATAGGCCCTAACAACAGTATCTTGTTTCCTAAACAATAAATAGTCACTTAAAGCAGAACCACAGGAGTGCTTTTGCCCAGGCATACTCCTTCTTCCACAGATCCCATATCCCCAGAAGCTCTTCGTCTTTCAAGGCCCAGGTGATATGACACCTCCTTGCTGAAGCCTCCCTTCGTGTTCTAGCTGGATTGCATCTCTCCTGGCTCCAGGTGCATATCACCTGCATCACTCAGATAGCACTCTTCTCTCTCTACCTTGTTAAGTTACTTCTTAGTGAGGAACATTTGCCTTTCTATTAATGTATAAGCTTCTTTCTGAGGTCAGAATTTTCTGACCCATTGTTCTTTTTCTTGGAGAACTTAGCACAGTTCTCTACATGCTGTGAAGACACACAGATGCTTGGCAAATGCAGAGAGAAAAAACAGGAGGAAAGGAAAAGCAAGAGAAATCATGATGGTATTCAAAATGTGAAGATTTGTGGTTGAACTTAGAACATACATGGAGAACCAAGTTTGGCTGAATTTCTTTTTTTTATTTACACCAATTTTGCTGACTCAGGCAGATATCTTTGTGAACATTCATAGAAAGTTGAATTGAGTTGTCAAATCACATAGGCTCAGACTATATGTAGTCTTTAACTTGCTGGCGGTGAAGGAGATACTGTCCATTTAAACGAGAGTTTCAGCTCCTGAAAAATAGGACTCTCCTCCATCTGCCTCTTGCTAATTCCTGAGTTTGTTCCACGTGAGTTGTTATTTGATGTTACTGAGTGGTGTCCCCAAATCTTAATCAGGGTTTCAGCTGAGTGTGAATAAGCATGACTGACTTCCCAAGATGGCAGAATCAGGGAGTGTTGTGGAGTGACGTGTATGTGAGGACATCCCAATAGGGGTCTGGACAGCCAGAGAGGAGGACAGAGTAGTGAGCTATGGGGAGGGAAAGACGTTAAGAAGCCCAGGCCACTGGCTCCATCCATCTCCTCTCTTGCTGAGAGCCATCACACAAACCCTCATCTCCTGACAGAACCTGGGCTTCCACCATTGTTTGGGCCTATGGTAATTTTTATCCTTTTCCATCGGGTAACCTTTTTCTTAAGTTTTAGTTGTGTATTTATTCAACCAAGAAATATTTCTTGAGTATCAACTGTGCACAAAGCAATGCATGTGTGAGAAAGGAGATCTCTGCAGGAGATCTCCTCACCCAGACAAAAAGCTTGTCCAATATAGGGGAGATCCAGGTCCCCTGTGTTGGGAAGCCACCTTTACTGCAGGCAGGAGGTAGACAATGTGGGCTTTTAGGGATACAGAGTAGGGCACTGATCCTACCACACATGACTTTAACCCTTCACATTTTAACATGGTGGAGGTCTGAACATGCATCAGTCAGTGGCATCATATGATTGGCAATGATTTTTCTCTCTAATGCTATAAAAAATAATGGAGCATTTCAGGCAATGGTTTCATAGGTCCAATGAAAGGCCATATAACACACTTAGATTACAATGTGAAACATTTTAAAAATTCAAAAATTAATCTACATGTAGCCAAAAAAAATGGAAGGAAATATTCCAAAACATTAACAATTTTGTTTTGTTTTTAATCATAATGGGAAGGATAATGGATAATTTGTTTTCTTTTTTTTCTGCTTTCTGAAGAAATTTTTCAAGAGATTTTGGAATTAGACCAATTCGATTACAAATGCCAATCCACTCAACTGTGTGACTCTGAACAACTTCTGAGGGGTCTCACCCACCTTCTCTCATCAGTGGTTACAAAGAGGCCACAAGAAAAGCACCTGACGCAGAGTAGGAGCTTAATTAATTTAATGCTTTTATTTCTTCTCCCTCCCTTTTCTTTATTGGACTCTTTGAGAATAGGAATAATGTCTCTAGCCTTAGGGCACATATAATTCTTGGTGCAAAGTAGGCATTTAATAAATATTTACTGAATAAACGATTGACACACTCTCATTTAACGAATGCAAAATGAAACCAGACAACACAGAAAATGAGATCCACCTTATCATTTTGTACCACATCCTGGCAAAAGACTCTTCTCCCATATTTCTCTTTTTTAGTTGAATAATGAGTACATTGTCAACTTGAAACCATTGAGTTGCTTTTTTATTTTAACTTTTACTTCAATTGTTAAAAATTCCCCTGGCCAATGAGAAACTGCCAACAGCAACCTAAAAATAAATACATATGACAAGGCTTTCTGGAAGAGATCAGGATAGAGTTATGCAAATTGGGAAACATAACTTTCTTTTAGAAGATGGGCAAGGAGCTGCTGTGATGGGCTCACAGAGGGAATGTCCAGGCTTTAGCCACTGGGCCACTGCTAAGAATGAAGGAGTGGGCATCCAGTTGCAGCCTTACTTCATCCTCCAAGCATTTTGTCTGCAAATGTTTTCCTGGAACTTGCTAGGCACGAGGATTGCTCATCAATGGCTCCTTAGGATAAGGAGCAAATTGATCTAATATTTTTCAAATAGGTGATACAGTGCTGGGAGCGCAAAAGGAGGCACAGGGAGATCTTCTAAATGAGTTGCAATTATTGACAGCTTTGGTTGGACTAGTTTGCAGGGTGGTGTCATACAGCATCTTGGTACCAGGGAACTTCATCCCCTCATAAAACTAGATTTTTAAAACCCCAAGCACAGTGTCAGCGTGCAGATATGAGAGCCACAATGAGTGAGTGTTCTGTTTTTCAAGAAGTTCATGGCTTTCATAAGTGCCGTCACCCCCATCCTCTGTATTCCCTGCGGTACGTAGAGGTCAGAGAAAAATGTCATCAGTGTATTTTTAGAGATAAGAACTAGAACACAGAAGAAAACAAAATGTCTAGGCATCTCTGCCTTCCTGGCCAAGCACACAGGCATCTTTAACAAGAGGTCCACATTTCCAAGCCACGTTCTCCATCTGTGTGTTTCTGAGTCAAAGGCCCACCAAAATAAATATGTATTTACATCTTTCCATGGGGAAATATACTTGTATGTAGATGCTGTTTCCTTACACAGAGCTATGCAAGTTAGAATTCAAAGGGTTTTGGTCTTACAGATGAGGAAGAAAATGATGTCCCATTGGGCTTTGCTCATGCCATGTTAACTGATACAGAGCTTAGACTTTGTGGGCTGTGTGTGTACGTGTGTGTGTGTGTGTGTGTGTATTGGTTTATTTGCTATCAAACTATGCTTGACAGACAATGTTATGTTTCAGGTGTACAACATAGTGGTTTGACAAGTCTGCGCTTCCCCACGATCAGTATAGTCACCATCTGTCGCCATACATTATTGCAGTATTAATGAGTGTTTCATAAAAGGCACACTTTGAAAAGATTAATAGTACTGCTTGTTCGATTCCCTCACCCAGCAAATGACCCAGGACTAGAGCTCAGCTTTGTTGATTCTGCATCGACTTCATCCATTTATGTCACCTTCATTAGTAAGGTAGATGAGGTGTCATTCCTTTTAACGTTTGAATGTTGGTAGCATTTACAGGTCTCTGTTTGGGTGGCATCTCCAAGGCAACTTTTAAGTACATTTTAGTCTTTTATTTTAGATGTAAACATAGGAACAACTCTTTCCAATCATGTAAGCTTGTTCTGCAGTCTTTTCTTTCTCTTTAGGACTATTCTCTTGCCCGGGCAAGCTTCAGAATCTTGCCTGGATTAGTTGCCTGAGAGTTGATATTTGTACATTTTGTTATGGTACTAATGGATAATTTCTTTTTAAATGCCCTATTCATTCTGGGCTCTTAGAATGCCATGGGAATTCCTAAAACAGCATTTTCACAACCTTCCTGCTTCTGGACCCATCAAGGAGAGGCCAAGTTCAATTCAGCAAGTGTTTGTTGGTCCCTGTGCCAGGCAAACATGAATGCCATTTAATCAATGGGGTGACACATGCAGTAATAATAATAATAATAATAATAATAATAATAATAATATCAAGGCACCTGATTTATTCAGAAGAAGGTGTCATAGAAGTGTTTCTAGAGATGACTCTTGAATCGGGTTTTGAAGATAAATAGAGGAGGCTGGGAACCAGCAAGCCCAGCTCATAGAAGGATTTGGGGCTATTATGAGTATAATGCCACTGAGTGGAGAAGGCAGCCTGATATTTTAGGAAAGTAATCCACGGCATGTGTAGGGAACAGAATTGGAGAAGTGGGAATGTAGCACCCTAACTGCTTGGATTATATTGCACCGCACCAGTACAGCACCCAAACAACAAGACTGAATAGTCCAGTTCACTCAGATGCCACTGATAAGTTAGAAGAATGGTGTCAAAAGAATGCAGAATTGTGTGCATTCACCGGCAGTCTTTTCTAGGCAAGGGGAACTAGAATAGCAAAAGAAGGAAATAAAACAAGCTTTCAGCCCTGCTGCTGCACAGGCAGAAGTTCCTCTAGCCCCTATAATACAGTCGGAAATGAGCCAGCCCCTAAGGTCGCCTTCCCCGGAGAGGCAAGCACCTGGCCTCGCATGGCCCTAGGCTGGCAGATCAGTCTTTCCCATACGCTGGTTCTAGCACCTGTTGTCTCATTCCTGCAAGCCAACTTTTCCAGTCAATACTTTTGAGCATTTCTGAACCACCAAGGAGCCTCTAGCTGCATAGAACTGGCTGCCCAGTTTCCCTCTTGATTATGTTGTTCCTGCTATAGTTAGAAGGTTGCATAGATTTTGAGTGGTCTGTCCCAATCCCAAATTTCCCCAAAGAGCCTGTTATCTGCAGTCCACATTGTACAGAGCACAAGATGTTTCCAGATTTGTTTCTCATGTTAGAACAGCACTCCCAGTGTATGGCTTTGCTCTCCCTCTATTACAAGACACCTGGTAGTAGACAGTGCTTGGGGGGAACAGCCCATGGAGCCCACGGTGCGCCAGCCCCTGCCAGCTTCCCACTTTGCCATATGTAACAAGCGGCTTCCATCCTCCTGTTGATAATATAGATGCTGACATTCTCCATATCCCATCCCAGTTTTCGGTCATGGAGGAGGGAGGAGAATGAAGTACAGGCAGACCCCAAACTTTGGCACAGGCTACCGTCACTTGCGAGGGAGTCTGGGAAGGAGGATATTTCAGTGCATTGCTAGGCTTAACAAAATTGCGATGCTGTCAATAACATTTATTGGAGAGGCACACAACACAGGGCCTGCCAAACAGTCTCCGAACTAGTTTTCTGATCTGCAAAATGGAACTCTCAGATCCTTCACACTGATTACCTCTCGGAAATCAGTGGTAGAGGCTTTCTGGAGGGTTCTGCCCTTGTTCTGCACCTCTCCTGCAGCCTCTTAGGTTGCTATGCTTTTCACCCCTTGCTCTTATCATTACCTTCGGGAGAAGCCAGTTACTAACATAGATTTCCATCATACATGATCCAGTCATTAGATTTCATTAGAACACCATGGAGCTGCATCCCAGCCTGGGCAGTCTGATAGCAAGACAGTGGCAGTGCAGAGGGGGAGCCTTTTCTCATGATTTAGAGTTGTCCTGCCCCAGTCCCTGTAGAAGCTGGCCCCTGTCAGCTCGTCAGCTCGCAGACAGTGGTGGCATTTTCTCACCTCAATAAGGTATGGTAAGCTTGACAGCCCAGTTCACATTGACGTCTCAGGAAACAAAAGGTTTCCAGCCACCAGCCAGCCTCCAGGAACAAAATACTTTGTAAAGGGCTTGTCCTACCAAACAGCCAAACTATCTTTCAAGCCTAAGGAATCTCAGAGCATTAATATTTAAATGGTGAGGTGGCCCTTACAAGTTTAACTTCTTCCTCTGAGTTCCTGTTTATTTACAGTGATTGTGTAATGGTACTTTCCAGAAGAGTCCTATGGGTTACAGCCATGACTGATGTCATTTGTGGGGGTTTATGTTAAATGTTTAAAGGTTATTTTTTTTAAAGGCAAATTGTAGAGACAATAAACACACCCCGTCCCACAGGAAATGTAGTCACATCTGCATACGTGAAGTTGTGAAATGAAGTAGTTAAGTCTAGAAATTGTATTGCTTAGGATTTAAGCATGTGTCACAAATTCCCCTTGAGATCTCAGGAAGACAAATAAGATTGATTATAAATCAGAGCATAATCGTCTTCACTGAGAAAGTTGTGACATACTCACGAGGAGAATGAGCCAGTGAGCGCACTTCATGTTCTCCCAGTGTTCGCAGAAGCAGTCCCAATCAGGACTAATTTTTGGTATCAGCCATGATGTTATTAATGCTTATATAGTACTAGGGATTGATGATTAGATCCAGAGAAATTCTTAATTACTCTTATACACTTAATTACTACGAAATTACCCCAAGAGCAGTTTTATATAACTAGTACTTGATGAATTCTGACAGTGTGCTAATTCTATTAAACAAAAGTTAAATTTAGGTGTGTATAGGGGGTATAGTTGGCATCTCAGCATGTTGGGCTTTGTGGGAGGGGTGTAAAATGGTCATCTTCATCAGAAGAGCTGTTTAAATGATTAGTTATGGAAACGACTGAACTGTGAATAATCTACGTATGTAATTAAGTATATACCCACACACACACAGACTAAACCCATATAACCATAAGGATATTAACATGATTGGATCAACTAACCATCGCGAAAAAGTTTCCTGGGGACAGGAACTATATCCTCTTACAATGTTTTGCACAAAGTAAGTGCTTCAATAAAAGTTTGTGGAAGAAATGTGAATGAATAAAAGGATGATGGGGGGGGGGTTGCTTATGCCTTACTAGGCTGATCCATAGAGCCAGCCCTTGGTAAAACCATGATTAGGAGTCAAGTTTCCAGGGCTCCTCTTTTCTCTGGGCACTTGCTCCTTTTTCTCTGTCCCTCTCATTATATATCCAGTGTTTACCCAACTGCCTGGGACCTCTCCCCAGAGGAAAGAGGATGATCTAATGATTCTCTTACACATTAAGGTTAAAGTTAATACAGTAAGTATTCCTTCCCATGGGTCTTTGCACACCTGGGACTGAATGTTTAATAGTGAACCACGAAGCAGTGGCAGCCTTCTGCAGCAATGGCAGCCCCGAGGAAGAGGTGTCTGAGACATTCCGATAGATAAAAGTCTCTTGTTTCTGAAAGTTTCCAAAACATTGTTTTCAGTTTTCAAAGCATTCACATCCACTAGCTTACATAATTGGTTATATTATCTCAGAAGAGATTACCAGAAGAGGAAATTGTGAAGTGCCCAGATAATACAGGGAGATAAATAATGAATTATAGAAAGAAAGAAAAAAAAAAAAGTAGGGGCACCTGAGTGGCTCAGTCACTTAACATGTCCATCTCTTGATTTCAGCTCAGGTCATGGTCTTAGGGTCGTGATATCAATCCCCATGACAGCTCTGTGCTGGATGTGGAACCTGCTTAAGATTCTCTTTCTCTCTCTCTACTTCTCTCCCTCTCTCTCTACCCCTCACCCCCAACAAAAAGAGAAGAACAAAGTAGATAAAAAGACTTTAGAGTCAGGCAGATCTGAATTGGAATCCTGTGGCCAATCATGCAATGCCCTGAATCTCAGTTTCCTGGCTTGTAATATGCGATGTAGTGAAACCACTCTTTCAGAGTTGATATAAAAATGAGAAAAAAATGCATAGCTCATGGTAGATGCTGAGTTAATTAGAGCTGTTTGTTGTTGTTGTTACTTTTCTTCTGTGTTCCAGATGCCAGTTGCTCTGGATATATCCGCTTGTGTTGTTTTAAATCTTCACAATAACATAAGTAAAAATACCAACATACTGTTGCCTTCCAGGCGAGGCTGCAAGATACAGCACCTTGCCCCAGGTCATACATCTAGGACATGTCAGAGCTAATTTGAGGAAGACTCTGACCCCAATCCCACACTCATTGTCCTTCGTGATGGCAGATGTAGGTATAGTATACGGAAGTTTTGAGTTGCTTGGGAATTCTCTCTGTGTGATGTTTAAGTGTGGAACCATTAACGATGAGGTCCCCTCCAGGGCTAAAATTCTGCAGGCAGTACAGGGACTGTGGTTGGTGAGAAAGTAGTTTCCCACTGGCCACTTGGTGTTGTGTCTTCTTTGCCAGGCAGTGCAGTGAATACTTATGGTGCCCTTTCTCATTAATCTCATAACAACACAATAAAGAAGGTATTGTTTGCTCCCATTTCACAGATGAAAGATCTAAATCACTGAAATGTTAAGTGACTTGCTCTAGGTTTCCTAGGTGGGGCTGGAAAATATACCCAGGACCATCTAACAACAGAGTCTGTGCTCTCAAGCAGTGACATGTCACTATAGAGAAAGGAGCATTCACTCTCTCATTGTCCCCATGGGATTGCCACACGGGTGTGTGTGTGTGTGTGTGTGTGTGTGTGTGTGTGTGTGAGATAGTCTCACACATGCCATGTTTGCCTCTCAAGTACATGCATGCTGGGGTAACTGTTAGAAGCATGATTACTAAATCAACAAACCAGGGTTATTGGACTGTTTGCACAGTCCTTAAAATACAATTTGAAAATTCTTAGTGAATTTTTTTTAATTTACCTATTTTTTAAATTAAAAGTGCTTAGTGTACTTAAGCTTATGAAGAGTTGAAATTATTTTCAGCACTAGTGAAACATAATGACCATGAAGTCTATTAATGACTTTTTAGGTGTTTATAGAAATGAAATGTATGTGTTGTATGTGTACTTACATACACTCACACGTATATACATGTGTACACACATGCTCTGTTATAAAGATGGACTCACATTCTGCGTTTTATTTTATGACTTACCTTTTTTTAAAACTTAAAAATATATATGAATCTGCTTTCTAGGTAAAGGTATATAGATCAACTTCTTTAAAAAAATTGTGTAGTAGTTGCAGGAACCTGTCATTTTTTTTAATCATTCCCCTACTGATTTGTTTTTGCTTTTATTAACAATGCTATATTAAATCTCTTATGCACATACAAGTGTTTACATGAACACTCACACACATATGTATCTCTTTGCATACTTTCTTCAGGAATTATTTATGGAAGAAAAATTGCCAGATTGATGGATATGCACATTTTAAAGTTAGGTACATACTGCCATAGGTCCCTGGACAAAGACTATGCCAGTGTAGACTCCGCAAAAATGCACTAGACACATTTCCCCACCCCAGATGTCATCAGTCATTTTAATTCTTGCCAACGTGTGCAGCAAAATTATTTTGCCTTTGCCTTTGGTTAGTATTGTGATTCAGCATCTTTTCATATTCTTATTGAGCTCCAAAGGTAGTTTCATTATAACAGGAATGCAGTGGCTGTCACTGCTACTTGGGTGGTTATATTACTTATGAAGCTGTTTGCTCCTTCTCTCACCCTACCAGGCAGGCTGTGTTGCTTGCAGCCTGATACTTTGTTTTCCTCATTGGAACCCAAAAATGTATCGAAGAAAAGGAAAATAGCCAGAAAATTTCCATTTCATTGACTATTGTGACTTCTCTGTCAGTTAACTTAAAAACATTTATAGAAAAAGTGATGAACATTCTTACAGATTTAGCGCTTTTTCATTCTTTGGGGGAATTAATGACATTTTTTTCCAGAAGCAAATGTTCTGTCTTATATCTGAAACTCATGAAGTTTAGCCTCTAATGAATGGAGCTCTTAAAATCAAGTTAAATATTTTCTTATAATTCTATTTTACAGGCTGCTTAGTTGGACTCTTCAGGGCTGAACATATTAATGGCAATCTGTGTCTTGTGATTCTTGTATTTTTAGTTGGAATTTTCCTTGTAAACATGATAAGCAGTTGATGGCTTAGAAGAAAAAATGTGAATAGCTGTGGGTGCAGTTTTCTTAAAATAAAGGAGGGAAAAACCCCACATCAGGAACATTTGGGTGACTGGTAGTGAGAGTACTGTGTTAACAAAGCAAAACAACACTGAAACACCAGAACTACCTTGATCTGTGCTCATTCAGATCATCTGAGCTCAGACCAGGTTGCAGAACAATCCTAGTTTCCCTAGAATTTCTAGTTGATTTACTTACAGTGTGAATGTCCTCTCTGATTACAGAAAATTTCCCTCTCCAACCAGATTGTTCTGACCAAACCCTCCATTTCATTCTCTTGCAAGGTCTTTAAGAACTAGACCTTATAAGATGCGGCCATGAAGTAAAAACATTCAGGCATTTTTCTAGATCATTCAAGTATAACAACAAGCCCTCCCTCTCCCCCATATTCCTCCACCAAATCTAGCCTCGTATCACACATTGCTGAACACAACTTATTCTTCAAGTTCATAAATTTTCTCATCATAACGGCAAAATGATTCCAGAGATCTGAATTAGCAAAGTCTTTACCGAAGGTCTTTTGCATCTTTGGATCTGGGCTGGTACAGCATTTTTGTCAATACCAGTGAGGTCAATGAGAGTATCTACATTTATATTGCAATGTATGTTTTATAAATTACTCTTAGGTACAAAAATTTTATCAGCACCGGGTAACTATAATGGAACTGACCAGTAAGCTATTTGTTAGATAGAAACCTGAATTCTCATTATAACTTTATGAAGACAGTAGGAAATCTATTTCTGCCCCTATTTAGAGATGAAATTCAAGAGTAGTTGATCAAGTTCCTTGACCTCGGAATGGTTTCCTCAAAGAGCACAGGGCATTCTGTGGGTGGATCAGGTTACCTAATTCTTCTGCCCACTCTTTTTTCTCTTCAGGCGCAGTAGCCTCTCTAGCACCCAGCAGAGAAGGGTGGCTTGGAGCAACACAACTCTCCAGGTCACCTGGACCAGGCCGATCATATCTTCATCATCTTTGTTCCTCCTTTAAAAAAAGTAAAATTCCGGGATCCCTGGGTGGTGCAGTGGTTTAGCGCCTGCCTTTGGCCCAGGGCGCGATCCTGGAGACCCAGGATCGAATCCCACGTCAGGCTCCAG